>NC_140580.1:556500360-557724110 GCF_964204655.1 Triturus cristatus
CATTGTTTAAGGCAGTCAGTGTCAATGTCCTTCAACCAAAAATGGAAAACCTCAAATCCTCAGCTCTCCCCCTGCGATAACTTGCTGACACGAGAGCCATCTCATACCTACCACCCACTGTATATTTAATTTAATTTTAAACAGTAAGTTCATTGATTTATTTTCATTTGTGTGAGCTGTCCTTGAAAACGACGACCAGAGAGGTCATGATGAGCGGCGCATGTCTGCAAAGAGGGAACCGTGTGATCCTGTGAAATGGATGGTCCTTTACCCAAAAGTGCTGAGTTTGGGATGCATGGAGGAGAATATTTGTTAAAGTGATTTTGTTTGGCAATTACTGTTGTGTGTTTACGTGTATTTTGCACAAGGTGTCACAGCAGTAAGCTCTTTGAAAAGAGGGAGAGCATAGTACAGCCCTCACTCTCTCTTTTAACACGCACTCACTTCTTTGTCCACCAAAACACACACAAGTACAAACACACTTGCACACATGCACCCATAAACACATTTGCTCTCTCACCCACGCACATTCACAATCTCCAAATGGTCTCAAATAATGTGTGACAACTAAAGGCATTCCTGAATTATTCTATTTCAAACATTTTTATAAAACTGCACTTTGAATGCTGTGCTTTTGAACCAATAATTGCAGTGGTGAACAAGCACTGGCAAAACAAGCAGGCCTTTGTTTAATTCATTGTTTTAGTTACCCTAATGTGTTTAAAGTCTTGGGATTGCAATATTTCAGAACCGATGGTACATGTTGTGCCTTTGTGCCACTAAAAATAGTTTTTTCCTGTGATGAGCATCAAAACTTAAAAGAGTTACTACACCTCTTATGAGTAGACCTGCCTGTTAGAAAGCACTGTACTGTGGGGTTGAAGTCATCTGCCACCAGTGTCCTGAGGGCCAGCGGACTACAGCTCTGCAAACTGGGCCAAGTACAACCCTTTCCTCACTTGACTCTCAGGGTTGTGAGGGCGAGCAGTCTCAGATTTTGCAGGGAGTTAGTATGGGGTGCATTAGCTCAAAACTCAAGGACTCAATAAGTTGGCCGTAATCTTTCCATAGACATTTGTTTCTCTCTCCAAATCATGCCCAAAGTAATCGGGTACCTTTCTTTATTGCACATTTTTATGCAGCATTTGTCTTTCTCTAGTATATTTTGTTTAGCTTGCATAAATACATATAAAAATCATGCTTGCTATCATTATTAACTGCATTGTTAGCTTCTAGGTGCTCACCAGAAATGCTGCTTTTGGAGTTTCTTCACTTGGTGGGTTATGAAGGTTCTTTTCTGTGTGGTCAAATGTCTATGGTGGACTTTGAAAAGGGGCTCTTGGAAGCCTATACACACAAATTATTCCTGTGCATGGAAACAACTATTTGCTCATATGTGGCCACGGCTTGCAACCACATGGAAGAGATTTGTTTTTCATTTCTGCTTTGCCTTATCAGCCATTTTCACCAGCTTCGGTAAACTATTGGTTTAAATGCATCATGGCCCACACAGCTGTTGCAGTTTTGGGGACTAACTTAGTCAGAGATGCTGACAGTAGCAAGACAGTGACCGACAGAACAAAGTTGGAAGAGGTCTTCAAAAGGCACGACTTATGCTTTCACATTTGAAAGTTGTATAAGCCCATAGTGATATGGAGTGGTTGCAAATATTATTTATTTTATTTTATTTATTCATTTATAAAGTGCGTGGTTATACCTATCGGTGTGTCCCCGCGCTTATGCAGTAAAAATTCCTTAAAGTATGCCCGTGTTCAGTATCGCGCAACAGCACGTCGACTGCACAAAGTACAGCCTTCTCCCTTTCAATATCAACATTCAATCATTAAACATAATTAGTTGAACCAAATCTTATCGAGAATGGTTTAAGGATCTCCATACGCTGACACAGTAACAGTTACAAAACAATGCAAGCAAAACTAACCACTACCAATGATCAACCAAAACACTTTAACAACCACACTAAGCGAGCGACTCCCATCTAAAAGAAAGAAAGTAATTTGTACTCTGGAATTAACCATACCTGTGCACACAAATCAAGTCATGTAAGGCAGGAAAGCACTGCCATTAAACCCAAAACGAGAAGCTATTGACAAACCAACAGAGCACACTATCATCTCACCCAAAGCAAAGTAAATTAAATAGTGACTTCAATCAAACAATTAGGATTTATAATGCACAGCTAATCACCCAGTAGGGTATCCAGTCGCTTGCAAGCCCTGGAGGCTTATTCGAACAGCCACGTCCTGAGGGCCATTTGGAATTCTGGAAGTGAGGTGATGGTCCGGAGGTGCGTGGGGAGGCTGTTCCATGTGTTTGCTGCAATGTGGGAGAAGGAGGGTCATCCACTTCTGCTTCGGGAGATATGGGGAGTATGGACAAGTGAAAGGAAGGCAGAGCGTAGTCTTCTCGATGGTTGGTGGAAGTTCAGGTGGTGGTTAATGTAGGCAGGTTCTTGGTTGTGTAGAGCTTTGTGTGCATGGGTCAGCAACTTGAATTGGCGTCTCTCTGTACAGGGAGCCAGTGGAGTTTCCGTATACTTAATTTGAATCGAATAATCAGTTGCTTAAAATAGTCTTTGAAATCCTAAGAATCAGCCAAACTGTTTTCATCTGAAGGGCTCGAACACTCTCCAGACAAATCCGTAGAATTCTTACATTTCTACTCACAAAACAATATAGATGATACAAAGGGAATGAGCAGTTCTGCAACGAACAGAAAGTTGTAAAATTCCCTAATTGCATATTATGCAAATGTGTGCCTTTTATCTAAATTTTATACCACACCATTGTGCATACACTTTTTATAAGTAAGTGTGCACCTTGCATAAAATGAAATCTCACAAGATACCAGCAGGACATTGGTTTGCAAAGAAAATATCTCAATGAGAGAGATTGTCTGCTGGAACCAGTCTCCTGTCAGTATCTCACCAGATTATTTTATGTGAGGTTTCACACTCGCTTAAAAAAAGATCACAGGACATAACGGAAAACCTCATTATGCCACTAAAGCATAATTTTCTGACTTTTTCATGAAACCAGAGCAGGATTCACACACAGAGCAACTTTAGATAAGCTAAATTGTGATGGGAGAGACTCTATGAGTTGCGATCCCTTTGAGCATTAGCTTGTCAGAAACACATAGCGGTGCAGATAACACAGTGGTGTGACTTGTCGAAGATCTTCTAGGCTCTCATCATTGTTTGAGAAACTAGACCTTAACACTCATAAGACCCACCCGGGACATAAGTCTACACTGGTTCTCTTCATCCCCTTCCTGCCATTTGAAGTCTCCAATCCTAGCCATGTCCTCGACATACAGAGCCCGGCAGATATCAGGTAAGGTTGACCTAAATCTCCAGTTGCATCACTCGAGGTGAGCAACAAGAAAGAAATAAACAGAGTCTTCAGAAGAGTAGACGACTATTTCACTGTCTAGAGTGGGGCAACATTTCCAAAAGGCATGTTTGTGTAGCTCTGAAAATGTCATCTCTGGTGACTTTTTCAGGGTGCAAAAAAATGTAAAGCTATGAGCAGCACTACCACCAGCAGAAGGTGGTCTGTGTCTTCTGGGTAAAGTGCTGTTGCCGACAGTCTTCCACTGCGGCCTTTTTTGTATCAATGAATGATACGACTCAAAAACGATTCGGGCGTATAATTCTGAATAGACTACAGGCCTGGGAAGAAGAATGCAACATCTTAAGCCCTTTGCAGGCAGGCTTCAGGAAGGGCATTTCAACCCTCGACCAGATCTTTCGTCTCCAGGTTTTATTCTGGAAATTTGCGAGTGTAGAGGGTGGCAGCCTCTACCTCGTTTTTGTTGATCTACGATCAGCATTTGATCTGGTCCCGAGGGAAAAACTGTGGGCCGTCCTGCAAACGCTCAATGTTCCCCCCTATCTTCTGGATGTCCTGAAAAGCTTACATAAGGCCAACTTTGCTCGGGTCAGATGCGGAAAATATGGCGAACTTTCTGAACCCTTCCCTGTCTCTCGAGGAGTTCGACAGGGATGTGTGTTAGCGCCTACGCTGTTCTGCCTCTACATCAATGGGCTTGTAAACCATCTTTTAGCCCTCAAAGACACTGATGTTCCTAGGCTGTCAACGGGCAAGGTACCGGACCTAATGTTCGCCGACGACACCTTGCTGTTGTCACGCACCCCTATGGGCATTCAGCGCATATTAGATGGCTTTCTAGACTTTTGCAGTGATAGGGGTCTTGAGATCAATCTGGCCAAAACTAAATTTATGATTCTTAACCCTCCTAAACGTACCCGCCCCAACCCAGTCTTGAATGGCACTCCCCTAGAACGGGTGAAAACTTTTACCTATCTGGGGATTACTCTCCAGGAAGACTTGGGCTGGGGTGGTCAAGCTCTTTATTCCACTCTTAAGCTGACACAAACTTTAGGAGGCATGGCCCGATTGTTCAATGGATCGGTTTTCAAACCAATTCTACCAGTCGTAGAAATTCTTAAAACCCAGGCAAGACCTGCTTCAACTTATGGAGCAGAACTATGGGGTCACTCGAATACAGATAGTCTAGCGAGGTTTGAAAATTCTTTTATAAGAAAATTATTAAGTCTACCCTCTAGTTCTCCTTTGGTCCCCATTAGATTCGACCTAGGTCTGCTTCCTATTGAAGAGGTGGTGGCAGCTCGGCCTGTCCACTATTGGAAGAGACTATGGTCTAATCCGGATCTTGGGACCTATAGAGATGAATTTATAGAGATTTGGCCCACAATCAAATATATGAATATTCCTTGGTTGACTCATGTCAGGGACACCTGTTCCAAGATTGGACGACAGGACCTCTGGGATACCCCAGGAAGTTCCTGTTTAGCTGTTTCCAAAACCAATCTGGCTGATGATCTTAGACATTTCCACTTAACACGTCTACATATGAACTCTAAAATAGGTAGGCTGACTGAGCAGTTTCTCTTGGTCAAACCTAATTATGGGAGGGAACCATTCTTGGATTTGATTTTTCCTAATGTGGCCAGGAAATTATATGTACAATTTAGAATGGGTACTTTACCACTCAGGTCTTTTACCTCTAGTTGGGGCACCACTAAGACTACTTCATGTCCTGCATGTGGCTACAAGTTGGAAGATGAAAATCATGTGTTCTTCTTCTGCCCAACGTACCATATCCATAGGAAGCCTTGGGTGAAATCAATATGCAGGAATCTTGGTTTTAGAGACTGTGTTACCGCCCTGCGAGTTTTAAAATATGACACCCATCCACCCATTGTCTTCGCAGTTTCACGTTTTTTAAATGCTGTATGGTTGCAGCGTAGGAAATTTTCCACCAATTGTTAATCATTTGATAATTTTAAACCCAATTCGATTGTTTTACACTGTTTTGGTGGTTTAAATGTGTTCTGCTTTTTGACATGATTATTGATCAAATGTATTGTTGCTTTTATGGCCCTGGTGGCCGAAATAAAGTTTTCAAATGAAAATGGCATTTCTCAATTGACACAGAAATGGGGAATCCTTCCCTACATCAGGGTCCAGATGCTGTGGTAGCCTTCGGTTGTGAGTAAAATGCTGACAGTCTCTCTTTAAATTCAATGCTTCCAGATTCAGTACTAGACTATTTCAGAATTGGATGTTGGTAGTTAAATCACATACGATATTACAACACCATCCTCCCTTCAGACTTGCTAATACTTTTTCCCAGGTGGTTGTTATGAATAGAATCCCCAGCTCTTGAAACTACTCTGAACTGTGCAATTACATCTGCAAAACCTTGCTGTTCCCATTTCTCATCCTCGCACTCTGGGAAAGCGGTTGCTGCTGTCTTGATGCACTGCGATGCCCAAGAGAGAGGAACTCCTGTCAGAAATAAAAAGATCCCCAGGGCCAGATAAGAACTCATTTACCGAGGCTTCCCATCGGCGGTCGCTCATCTAATAGCGTCCCGTCCGGCTGCCATTTTAGGAAGGGATTGGCCTGTTGGGGAGTCTCGGGCATGTCACGTGGTTCCTGTGCCCACAATGACGTACGAGGACAGGTTATTGAAAATCTCTGCTGCATGATGTGCAGCACGCATTTGCATGTGCACTGGAGAAGTCATTACACTTCATATTTAATTTTTGTTTTAAATTCACTGATTGTAAAAATAACATGGAATTTGTAAGAAATTAAATTAACGGATATTTAAGTCACACGGAAACCACAGAAAGAAAACTTGTGGGGGAAAACATGCTATGAATAAACACGTCAGTGTTTTACTAACCAATCACTTGTCAGAACCTTTACCTAAAGATATACATGGGGACTTTTCATCGTATAGTTCCATGAAAATATATGTTAAAACTTTAATGTTACTCCTTTGCATGTGCGGCTTATATACTCCTATACCTCAGATAGCCTTAGTTATCAAAATAAATCACATTCTCTACAAATTAATAATTGAGTTTGGCCAAAGATAGCCAGAAATAATACAGCTTTCCAAATAAATTGCATATTGTTGTCACACATCGAGAACAATCCATTCATTTGAAGTAGGATATCAGACAGTTTGGTTCATAAAATGACTGACTAATCGACTGAATGACTGATTTCATTATCTGTGCCGCAAATATTACGTTTAGGTGGGTCAACTGCTTGTCTCGTCTGCGGAGACCTCTGTGATGCTACCAATGTTGGAATAGGGGTTTTAAGAAATATTTGTCTAATCTTCAGCTGTTTCCCCACTTCTAATGTGGAGTGTTAAGGTGTCCCATAGTAACGTTTCAATGACTGTCAATCTGTGCCGTCCTTCAGTGGAGCACCAGGCGTAGCCAACATGGACACGTTTGAATGAATAAGAGCAGAGATCTCAATATTGTCTGAAGGTTCTTTTTTCAGAGATCTATGTGACATTTCCCATACGGCATTTGTACGTAAAACTCAAGCTGTGCCTCAGTCGGGTATCCCAATATGACCAAGGCGCATCTGGAGTGATGTGGGCCCAAATGTAGGGACGTGGCTTGGAAATTCATGAGGAACTGTTTGATTGAGGCCTGGGTGAAGACCAACTTGCACAGGGTTAAACTTTTTCTGTGATGGCACAGACCAGAAACAAACTCCCTAGGGTGATTACCTGTGATTTAAGTGTTTTTGGGCTTGAAACAGAGGCAAGTGAAATTTTCTTCTCGCTGATGGGCAGACATGTTAGGCATATCCTCTCATGTTTTAAAAGGCTGGCAGAATATAGCAAAGTCAAACACCTAATAAGCACTTATGACATGTATCGGACTCTATCTTGGTATAGCGGGCCATCAAACACTCACAACGATCAATAAATCCAATGGTTTCCTCTAGGCTACTCTGCTCTGCCGTATTACAGCAGATGGGTCCCCAGGAACCAAGCTTGCATAAGTAGGTCTCCTCCTAATTTTTCAAATCTGAATACTTACTATTGACTTTTTGTAATGTTCATTTGCAGGGAGTTACAGTAATTTATACTACTTCAGTAAGGGTACATATTGCAAAGCACTCTGCTGGGGACATGGTCAATTTTTTTCGAGTGGTGATAAATGGATAGTTACAGATTGCGATCTCACGGTCTAGCGGCTATTGCAAGAAACAATCCTTGCTCCAGGGTTGGACTGATAGCCCTTAAAGCTTTCCTTAGGGTAGCAGTATTGCACAGCAGGGACATCTTGTGAGCTGGGGTGTTTACGTTCAGTATCAAGACTTCAACCGTGGCTCTATCGTGACTTAAGTTTTCGCCCACTCAATTCTTTCCCCCCTAAAGATGCTCATATTTATCTGTGAAGGTAATGGCATTGGTCCAATGCCACTCTCTTTGAAGTGCAGGGATTGCTCCTGTTTCTGTTTCACATTTAGTCAAGGTGAAGAAAACATTGCATAGCATGGATGAGAGAGTGACTGTATGGAACCGTGAAGATGTTCAAGGGTAGATGTTGAGCTGGTCTTACAGTAGGCTGTCCGGTGGTTACAATTACTTAAACTCCTGTTGAGGCCTCACTAGTAAACATGTCAGCTTCTAAGGTTAGATGTTTGCAGTGTAGGGTGGACTATAAGGCCAGCTGCTGCCACTCAAAGAGAAGAAGGAAGGTGACATTTCCTTTTACTGTAAACATCAGAGTAGCACAGCTGTTTCAGTGCCTCTTATGAATGTAAAGTACTGTAGTTGCAGATCAATATCCTTCTGTCTCCCTAGGTGGTGTCACAGTTGGCTAAAGGAATCAATCTTTCCCATTTTAGCAATCATTGCAGTCGCTGCATAGGTCCGTAATTTGGGGGCTTGATCAGCGTATTGAGAAGAGGCAATGTGCAGTGGCTAGTACTTAATTTGAGCCAGTGGTTGCAGATGCAGTGTAACGGTACTCATTTTTCCTGAACAGACTTTGATTCAGTGTAAGAAAGGGAAAAACACAAAAGAGGGAAAGAAGGCAGAAGAGGAACACTGAAATACTGTGACAAAGGGAGAAAGCAGGGATGGAAAAAAGCCCGCAAGAGAGAGACAAAGAGGGAGGAACTACTACGGGGGAGTAAATTAAAGTGGCATGAGGTGGAATCAAGGCTAAGTAGCCTTGATATTTGGCACCCCAACTTTCGATTGCCCAAGCCGTGGGCTTCTGTGCAAAACCTTGGGCCACTGCACTTATTCTTTTACAAATTAAGCACTGGGGGCAGGTCCCTGAAGCATAGTGGGGCAATACCCTTCAAGAATCAACCTGCAGGCATTTCAAAGCCTTTCGATAGCAAGTGAAAAGGCATGCCTAGTTAAGGTTATGGGGCATTCACCAAGTTTTGCAGATTCTCAAGCATTTTCTGATGCCCACTGCTCTGTGATATGCTTAGAAATGGATCAAGGGATTATGAGCCCAATGATCATTTTCTCTTTGATTTATCCAATTTTCGACTATTATCCATTACATTAGCAAGTGAAATGATGAACTTATGTACGGGCCTAAAAACATTACTTTATCATTCCATCTTTGGAAAAATAAGAACTTTTCCCCATTTGAGTCATGCTTTCGTCTTTCTTGTTCAGAAAGCAGAACTGTGCCTGCACTTTCACAATGCTGATCGGTGCTGCCTATTCCATTGACAACTCCCAGACAAGGACACCTTTCCAAGATACTGTTATTTGAGTGAGAAGTAACGTTTACTAGGAAACGTCAAGATACAGAAAACCATCTATTGCACCCCATCATCAGGACCCAAACAAGCTATTACAACCCCCGCCATCCCTGAAAAGTGCCATCCTTGGCAGCATGCTGTCCGCTCTGCGGGGCCATGCTGTATTAGGATATGCACTAGCAGCCCCGCCCACTCTCCGGCCACATTTGTCATTGGCTTTGTGTCATTGTCCTTCTTAAATGGTGGTGTCTGATTCGTAACTAGGCTTGTTAGTCCCGGTTTGGTACCGCCTTGTCTGCATTTGTTACCACCCATAACACCTGGAACTTTTACTTGGCTTGTTACATGGTCGGCTTTATCTAGTGGATGAGCGATATTTGGTTTTAGGACACTGATGGGGACAATGGCGGCTGATTTTTTTTGTTTTTGTATTTGCATGCTGAGCGCGGGACACCGCGCTCAGTTTAAATGCTGTTTTTTTATTTTTTACTTTGATGTTGAGCGTGGCGCCCGCTTCAGGGACACCATTGCTATGTTTATTTTTTTTTATATTTCTTTGTAATACTGAGCACGGCGCCCGCTTCAGGGATACTGCACTCTTTTTTTTAAAAACTTTAATAATGAGCGCGCCGCTCGCTTCACGGACACCGCACTCTGCGATACAACAGGTATTGCTTTTGATATTGTAAATGACAATGCCTTTTCATTTTTTATAAAAGGCATTGCCATTTACAATGCCAATAGCTAAGAAACTCGCAATTGCGGGACCTATTGCATTGTAAATGCTTCTTTCATCCCACAGAGGAGCCTGTGGAAGGACAGTACACCTTTCAATTCTGCTTTGTAGAATGACCTGACCTTTGTCCCGAAAACCGGGACATGTACTTAAAGAGAACCCCATTCCTCTTAACAGGAGGATGCCATACGAAAACACAATTTATACACAAGACAAATAGACCAGTTCTACAACTCAAGAAAAAGAAAACACATTATGCAGCCAATGACCAAAATAGCCATTTCACAACACTAGAAGGAAAAACACCCGGTGAAACTAAATTCCCAGTTCGCTCACAGAAAACGGAAGCCCCAAAAAGTTGTGAAATACTATTTCCGATAAAGGAATTATTTTCCAGCTGTAGTATAGTCGGCCCACAGAACACCACTAAACTGTGTAATCACCCATGCCTCAAGGTGCAACACCGGCACCCTTCAAGAACACGCAACATCCACCCCCTTAGAATGTGCTAGCATAGTAAGGCGGCGTCCTATCAGGAGGCAACCGCAAGGCCTTGTTAAACTCCACATGATGTACCGTAAATAGGCATGACCCCATGTCACATGTGAAGTGTACATAACACAGAGAGCATCTCATGGCTCCTTACTCAACCACACCCCCCCTACAACATAACGCTATCAGGTACCACTGACCGGACGTCTCAACCGCCACAAGAGCACAGCAGAATCACATCCATCCTTACAAAAACCTCCACAAGAGCGCAGCAGGGTATCCCCTTTGTTCATGTTTTTTTTTAAATTACATTCACCACCACTGCCTCCTGAAAATAATTTATAACCCCGGCCCTAAAAATGAAGTGCCGGTGCTGAGCACCGGAAAGCAGCGGCACAAATGAAGCACTGCAGCCATATCCAAACATATTCAACCATTTGCAAACCTATCCATCATGTATCCTTCCATCTATCATTTCACTCATCCATCCCTTCATCCATCCTTTCACTCATCCATCCATTATCCATCCATCCACCCTTCCACCCTATCCATCTGTACACTCATCCATCCACTCTTCCACCCATCCATCCATTCACTCATCCATCCAGCCATTTACCCTTTCACCCATCCAGCCATCCTTTCACTTACTCATCCACCCACCCAGTCACTCCTCTTTCCACCCATCCACCCTTTCAGTCATCCATCCATCCTTCCTTTCTCTCTCCATCGACCCTTTCACTTAGCCATCCTTCCTTCCATCCACCCACCCATCCATCTACTCATCCACTCATGAATCCATCCATTGACCCTATCACTCATCCATCCTTTCTCTCATCCATCTATCCTTTCACTCCTTCACTCATCTATTTATCCTTTTGTCCACCTACCCCCCTTTCACTCACTCATCCATCCTTACATCCACCCTTTTACTCATCTGTCCATCCATTCACCCTTGCACTTATCAATTCATCAATCCATCCATCATTTCACTCATCCATCCACCCACTCACTTACTCATCATCCACCTTTTCACTCATCCATCCACCCTTTTAACCATCCAGCTACCTTTCCACCCATACATCCAGCTCTTTACCTTTTCTCTCATCCATCCTTCCACTCACTCATCAATCCATCCATCCTCTCTCATTATCCATCTATTCAATCGTTCATTCATACATTCACCCTTTCACTAATTCATCCAGCCATCCACCCATCCCTTCACTTACTCACTCACCCACCTTTTCATACTAATTTTGAGCTGAGCCTTTTTTGAGAAGAGGCCCATCAAGAACTTCACCCTCGCTGCAGGAACCATTCCAGGACTGGGACAGAGGCCACCCAGGGCGGAGACAGGATCCACCACGGGGAGGGGGGGGGGGGCAGGAGCCATCACAGGCAGGGGAAGGGGACAGGAGCCACCACATGGGGGGACAGGAGCCATCACGGGGGGGGGGGACAGGGGCCATCACAGGAGGGGGAACAGGATCCACCAGGGTGGGCACAGGGGTGGGCATGCAGTATTCTAGTATCATCTTGGTCTCTTCCAGGGTGGGGTAGGGCTCCTCACCCCCTCCTGGACAAGACAAGGAGAAGACAGGCTCTCTTTCTAAAATGTTAGTTATACCATCCCCCACTGTGATGTACAGTACTTAAAGGAGATACTCCAATAGAACTGATTTAACTGATTGTCCGCCATACTTTGTTAATCAGAGTGGGTGCGATTGTGCCATTTCTTTATTTTATTACATTATAGACTGCATGTTTGAAGAACCGAGGTTTCCTTACAATTTAGTGACAGTAACTAAGCTCTGTGAAGAGAACCACGTGCTGCCTCGGTGTAATCAGGGCCGGTTCTATGATGTTTGGGGCTCTGGGCAGAAAGAGAAAGGGAATGTGTGAGGCCCCTCTAAATTGCAGAGACATGACACATTCAGGGCTGTTTGCATTTGAATAGATGCGCCTGCTCCTGCACCCCCACCCTCTCAGTCACCTTCAAGCACCTCTTAACAGCTCATCAAGGTCGGAAGGTGTGAGGGTCGCCGTCCCGCTGTGCCTCTCCAATGCTGCTGGGCATCTGAGCTTTGGTACTGCATTGGAGTCAAGAAGGGAGGTGGGTGGGAGCTGTGCCGGCTTTAGGGTGCTGCGACCGGTGCCCGGTTAAAATTACGGACAAACAGCGTCCGTTAAAGAATCCTTCATGGACAACGGACAGACGGCCGAAATTACGGACTGTCCGTGAAATTTACGGACGGTTGGTCACCCTAGCTGCTTTCTTTTGTAGTTTGCATTTCGGCTGCGCTCAGGCTTTGCATCAAGGTACAGTAATAACTTGCCACAAGCTGTAGTTTTGAAAAGGTATCTTATGCTGCCATCTAGTGGCCAATAGTACAATTTGTCCAAAGAGTTTATCTCTCTAGATCCAAAATTTGTTGTTCTCGATTGAGGACTAAATCTAGTCATAAAATAAACGTGGTTGTGAGAAGAAAAAGAACCTTCGAATTCTGCAAGGCTACATCAAGTAAACAAATGTTCATGTTAAATTAAAGAAAATCCGCTTGCAGTTCTGACGTGTTTACATAGGTCACAAATGTAATTAATACCTGTCGATTAAATGGAGAAAATCAGTTTTCAGCGTGGGGATGTTAGTTTTCTATTCATCACTCTCTGTGAGCGCTGAACAATCTGCTTTTTACTTTTCAACTAAGCTTCCTGCGGTATTAGAATACTCCATGTTTCATACACCATCTTGTGGGTGAATTCACCTTATTCTTGGGCCTAAGATTATTGTCAAATCCGCAATAAGAAGCACTTGGACTCTTTAAACCTAAAGAGGGGCATATCATCAAGGCCAGGCGATAATTATCGCCTAGCGCTCTTAGCGCAAGGATAATTATCGCCGGCCAACGCTGAATTTTATCGCGGAATTAGCGTGCTATCAGCAACGCTTATCTCCAAAGCGATAAAATTCAACGCGCAAGCTGCCAACTGTGCGATTATTGCTGGAAATCCAGCGATAATCGCACAACGTTTGGCGATAGCTTGCTGCTAGGGCATGGCAGACTTAGCCATGATATCCACCTTCCATAGGATATCATGGCTAAGTCAGTTGAAAAGCAGGCGTAAGGAAAGTAGCGATAACCGAGGTTATCGCTACTTTTCTTGTCGCTCTGCAGGTTAGTGTGTAGCTAGATAATAGGAGAAATGTCGCTTAGCGACATTTCTCCCGTTATCTTGTGGTGGAACGCCCAGTTTGCATCTCATTAGAGATGCGAAGATGGGCGTTGGGGGAAAGGGCGATAAGGCAAGGATTCACGCAATAGCGTGACCTTGCTGATAAGGCGATAAAATTATTGCCGCTTTCCGTCCGAAAACGGACGCTAAAGCGGCGATAATTATATCGCCTGGCCTTGTTGATATGCCCCAGAGTGCTTTGAAAAGTGAGGTACTGACAGAAACAAATTACTGTGTAGAAAAAAGTGATGGATGCAATGCTTGAATTATTCTTAGCCACAAGTAATTAATTACTCAGGCTGCATCCCAGCCCAACATTATTTTGCACACCATGTCATCTCAGTTTGGACCAAGCCCTACGCAGATCAGTCTTGTCCCTGCACCAATAGGAACAGTCCCGTTTCCTGCTTCCCTTTTCCTGTTTCCTTGAAAAAGCTCTGCTGAGCTCTGGGTGTGCTCCGGCTGGTTCCTGGGGAAGTCCAAAAACGGAGAAGGGAGAGCCGGATAATGGACATTGGCCACTGGGGAGCAAGACCTTGGCATTAAGTCTGACTAAGACCCAGGAGAAGTACAGTCCTGGTGTTCAGCAGTGACTAAGCTGGCCTATTTGGTACCTTTGGCATAGCTGATTTGTATTGGGCATTGACATTGTGCATTAGGTGTCTAGTCACAGTTATCCTTGATAAGATTGTATGTGAGGAGTTCGTGCTCAGACAATCAGTCTGCAGTCTGTGGTCTGTGGTCTGTGGCAGTCTCTGACAATTCTTATGTATATCCTACCTCTGCTACTCCTGTGATTTTATCTTGCTTCTTCGCTCCCTGTCTCCTTTTTAAACCTGTTTTTTTTACCTCTTTGCCCAAATCGGAGATACGTAAAAAATAGAGTAAGATAGGCGAGGGGAAAGAAATTCCAGATATGTCTGAGCAAATAACAACACCTTCTCCAGCCCCGAGAGGGATGCAAATGGGCCAGAGGAATGCCCAACAGAGGATGGAACTGAAAGCTAAGGCATTGGCCGAGAAGGAAAAACAATCTGGGCAGAACACTCTGAATGACGGCTCAGACGTCGATGAACATTCACCTGAATCTACACCTGAACTAGTTTTAGACCAAAGCTACCTTGCTCAAGGCGCAGACGGGGAGGTTGCTGATGTGAATAGAGATAGCCTGCTTAGCCCTAAACAATACCCACTCTTCCATAAGCATTTGTCCTCCCAGATTAATTTGAAAGTCACGACACAGCCTAGTAAGGAGGAAAAACTGGCCTCAGTTCAACAAGCTCAATCAGCTCAACAACATCAACCGGATCAGCCTGCACCACTAGCTCTACCATCTCAGCCACAGTCCTGCACGCAAGAAGAGATAAATACTCCACAAACAGCCCTTGGCTGCCTTCCTCCTATTCCCCCTCCCTTCCAAAATAGTCAAGCAGTTATACATCTCTCGCAAGCTGTAATAAGTGGCACTCCTGACGTTGCAGAGGAGTCTGAATCCAACTCAGACCCAGATGTAGAATCAGGGTCCTCAGGTGATGAGTCGAAAGGGGATGGCTCAATAAAAAGAATGCTAACAACTATCCTGCTAGAGATCAGGGATCTTAGAGCAACTCAGGCACTGGAGAAAGTGCAGATGCACGAAAGACTGACCAAACTAGAGGAGAGTATATTTAACATTCCAAAAAGATTAGCAGAAGCCGAAAGCCGCGTCTCAGACCTCAAGGACAATATTTCAGCTATGCAGAGAGATATACAAGTTTTAAATAAAAACAAGCATCTGATGCAACTAAAACTCCAGGACTTAACAAACTATAATAGGCGCGCCAATTTGCGCCTGGTTGGAATACCGGAGGGCCTGGAAAATGCTGACATGGTAGAGTGGACTGGCTTGCTCCTGAGGAAACTTATCCCAGAGCTGCAAGGAGATCTCACAATCACTAGAGCCCACAGAGTACTAGCACAGAAACATTCAAATGCCAAATACCGCGCACAATCCTAATGAACTTTGCAGACTATAGAATCAAAGAAAGAATTCTAAACACCGCAATAGCAAAAAGATCGTTCTCCACTACAGACATTCAACATTTTAAAATCTTTTCTGATATGTCCCCAGCATCTGCACGTAGGCTGAAAGATTTCATCAAGATGATTGATTCCTTCAAAAGAAATGGTGCACAAGCTACAATTGTCCAACAATCAAAGTTAAAAGTTTCGGCTAAAGGATTTTTTTTTATTTTTACGGACATAACTGAAGCGCAATCTCTTTCAGAAGAACTTTGTGCTATTTGAGCAAGCTATATTGGATATAATACGGACAGATTAACGGTGGACAAAGGGTGAATCGGATGGCGCAAAGGGATTCATCCAAATGGCATCCAGAAAAGAGGGGGGGAAGGAGGGAATAGTGGGTAATTCCGTCCTCCAGGGGTGGGGGGGGGGTGAGGGGGGTGGTGGGGGTGAAGCATTTTGAAAAAAGAGAGTTCATTGAGGAAGAATTATTGGTTCAGGATTTGTTTAGGTACTACAGTGAAAGGTCAAATGGTCAAATAGTAGGGTTCTCTGTCACCATAAGTATTAAAAGTATTTCCCAGGCACTCAAGCACTTTATGTATTACATTTATATAATAAACTTCAGATATCTATGTTCCATTGAACTTTACACTTTAGCTGCTATTAAGTCTTGCTGCTCCATGCTAGATTTGCACATCAGATGTCCATCTTCTAGGATGTATTTTCCAGGAACCCAAGCACTTTATGTACTCCATTTATATAATGCACTTTAGATATCTATGTTCCATTGCACCTTACACTTTAGCTGCTATTAAGCCTTGCTGCTCAGTGCTAGTTTTGCACATTAGATGTCCATCTTCCAGGATGGGGCTTAATATGAAGCCATTCTATCAAACACATAGTAATTTTCTACAGGGTCAGAGAAGTATGTCTGTATGCTTATATATGTTCTCTTTATTATGATAAGTACTGTATTCACAAATGTAGGCATTACTTGATGTTTTGCTGTTATGTATTCAATTGAATAACCTTTTACTATGCTTCGGGTTTTGCTTTATGCTAGCAGAAGTAACTTTAATTATCTTAGGTATTGTTATGTGTTCCCTCGGATACTTAGCACTTATGAGGCCTACACCGTGCATTAGGGCTTATTCTACTGGACCAAATAAAGTCGATCTAATTATGTTTATACAAGTATTAGAGCCCAGAGAATGGTGGAGGTATACATGGGTTTATTTTTTAGTATTAGATAAGGTACAATAATCACGAGAAGGAATAACCTAACAATACTTTCTTTTAATGCTAATGGTCTAAACAATAGGCGTAAGTCCCATGCAATTGAAAGCTGGCTCAGAGGGTATAATCCTGATGTTATATTTTTTCAAGAGACCCATCCCCAGAGTATCCTAGATGCTAGTAAAATCTTTAAGAACTGGACAGGCTTCCATTGTTCATCTGTCTCAGGCAGTGCACAGAGGGGTGTGTGCATTTATGTAGTTAAGTACGTTCAATTTCAATTAAAATCAACGCACTCAGATCCGGGGGGAAGATGGATGTTCGTCCATGGAAAGCTAAATCATTTAAACCTCATCCTGGCCACAATCTCTGCACCCGTTATCGATGACCCGCTTCCTCTCCTAGAGCTAAAACAAGCCCTATCCTGTATCCCTGGACTCATTATATGAGAGGGTGATTTTAATTTCTTGCAGGATCCTTCAGCCGATTCCACAAAGAAAGAGCGCAAACAAAATAAACCTCAGGTTTCAATCGTCCTGTCTAGCTGTAAAAACGATTTAGATATTGTAGACAATTGGCACCTTAAAAACCCAGGAAAGCGAGAGTACTCTTGCTACTCGGCAAAATACGATTCAGCATCTAGAATAGATTTCTTCTTGACTTCATACGATCTCATTGTCAACAAGCATGATCACATTCTGAATGCTTTTTCTGATCATGCCCTAATTAAAATGGAAATTGCTGTCGGAAGTAGGGAAGGAAAAGCTCCGAGAAGATGGTATTTTAACAAATTCAATCTGGAAAATGAGCTCTGGTGCACAGAATTAGTCAATGAGATTAGCGCCTTTTTCGATATAAATAAAGATTCTGCTCCACCTAATGTAATCTGGGATGCTTTTAAGGCTACATTAAGAGGCATAATCACCTGGAAAGAAATTCCACAATAAAGGGCAAAAAAAGAGGAAAAAATGAAGATCGAAGCAAGACTTGCCCACGCGAACCTGGAGCACAATATGAATAGGAATCAGGACACTAAGCAAGAACTACTCCAGGCAAAAATACAAATGAGAGAATACTATTATCAATTAGGAGATGCAGCAAGTAGGACCTACCTTCAGACAGTATATAAAGAAAGTGAATATACAGGGAAGCTCTTAGCATGGCAGGCAAAGGAGAAACAAGGTGCGCAACAGAATTGAGAGTATCTGGGATGAGCTAACTAAAACACGTCTAACTAGAACTGTAGATATAGGCGAATCCTTTTTTAAGTATTATAAGGGAATCTATCAATCAGATCATCATACATCCTCTGATTCTATCTCAGGCTTTCTTCACAATTTGCCAGTTCCTCATTTAAACAGGGAATTTCGAGAAGAACCGCTAGAGGAATTCATGAATGAAGAAATTGAGATAGTTATTAGCTCTATGGCAAATTGTAAAGCAACTGGTGAAGATGTTCTCCCTGTTGAATTTCTTAAAAGGTTCACCTCAACCCTCGATATTGAAATTTTCAAACTTGCTAATCATCTTCTTAAGGGGGGCGACCCTCGGCTATCTTTTCATACAGCTGTAGTGGTTAGCATCTTGAAGAAGGATAAAAACAGGGAGAATGTAAACTCGTATAGACCCATAAGCCTTCTCAATGTCGACTACAAAATCTTCACAAAGCTTCTTACAAATAGGCTTAATAGGATGGTGGGCTCTCTCATTCACGTGGATCAGTGTGGCTTTGTAGCCAGGAGACAGCTCCATACCAACAAAAAATATTTATTACAAGCACTGGATTTTTTCAATTAAAATAGGATTGATGCTCAGATGTGGTTCTTAGATGCTGAAAAAGTGTTCGATTTGGTTTCATGGGAGTGTTTATTTTTAATCTTGGAAAAGTTTGGCTTCCCAGATGGGTTCACACAACTAATAAGACGGTTATACACCAACTCTCAGGCACAAATTTTAATTAGCTCTATAAGTTGGCACATGCCCAATAAATAGAGGCACCAGACAAGGGTGTCCTCTATCCCCGATTTTATTTGCGTTATTTATAGAGCCCCTGGCAATAGCAATTAGACAGAAAAAGGCGTATACCGTCCCCCTTCAAGGGATGACCAATATAAAACTTTAAGCTTAAGAAATGTGTCGGGGCCCTGGGACAGTCCTCTGCAGGGGCCTGAGTTACGCACTTGTATGAGCGCGCGCACCGTGCCCTATCTGCAGAGATCCCCAGTGATCACGATAACGATTGCGGTGTTTGCACTGTTAACTTGACACAAACATCAACATGAGTAGTACTCATTGGGGCAATACGTCGTTTCAGAATCACTATTATCAGATCAGTGTCAGGGAAAACATGCGAGTAACGAGCATCTCGGGTACCATGCGCTGCCTTTGTTTTGTAGTTTGCCTTTCAGCTGCGCTCAGGCTTTGCATCAAGGTACAGTAATAACTTGCCACAAGCTGTAGTTTTGAATAGGTATCTTATGCTGCCATCTAGTGGCCAACAGTACAATTTGTCCAAAGAGTTTATCTTTATAGATCCAAACCTTGTTGTTCTCGATTGAGGACTAAATCTAGTCGTAAAATAAACGTGGTTGTGAGAAGAAAAAGAACCTTCGAATTCTGCAAGGCTACATCAAGTAAACAAATGTTCATGTTAAAGAAAATCCGCTCGCAGTTCTGACGTGTTTACATAGGTCACAAATGTAATTAGTACCTGTCGATTAAATGGAGAAAATCAGTTTTCAGCGTGGGGATGTTAATTTTCTATTCATCACTCTCTGTGAGCGCTGAACAATCTGCTTTTACTTTTCAACTAAGCTTACTGCAGTATTAGAATTCTCCATGTTTCTTACACCATCTTGTGGGTGAATTCACCTTATTCTTGGGCCTAAGATGATTGTCATATCCGCAATAAGAAGCACTTGGATTCTTTAAACCTAAAGAGTGCTTTGAAAAGGCAGGTACTGACAGAAATAATTACTGTATATAAAAAAGTGATGGATGGAATGCTCCAATTATTCTTAGCCACAGGTAATTACTCATTACCGCATCCCAGCCCAACATTATTTTGCACACCATGTCACCTCAGTTTGGACCAAGCCCTACGCAAATCA
Source organism: Triturus cristatus (assembly GCF_964204655.1). NCBI lineage: Eukaryota > Metazoa > Chordata > Amphibia > Caudata > Salamandridae > Triturus > Triturus cristatus. Next base: position 556,520,295 of record NC_140580.1, read on the forward strand.
GTCTTGTCCCTGCACCAATGGGAACAATCCACCCCAAACTACCATACCAGGTCCTCCCTGAATCAGAAATCAAGCAACTTAGGACTAGCGTTTCCTTTGGGCTCATCAGCAAGGTATGACTTGGTTCCAGTGACACGTTGTGCACATGACCCACATCTGGGCAGACCTGACGCACTAAAGTATACAAAAAGTGATAGATTAGATACTTGAATTAATCTCAGACACTGGTAATTACTCGGGCCGCATCCAAGCCCATTATTATTTTGCACACCATGCCACCTCAGTTTTGACTCAGACATATGCCAATCAGCCTTGACCGTAGGAACAGTCCAGCCCAAACTGCTATGCCAGATCCTCCCTGAAACGGAACACCATCAACCTAGGACAGGTTTCACCCTAGTTAGGCTCATCAGCCAAGTACAGGTTGGTGCCTGTGACACAGTGTGCACAGGACCAACATTTGGGCATACCTGTCCCACTTAGAAAAACACAAATACAAAGTATACACAGTATACAAAGATGTGATAAATGGAATGCTTGAATGAATCCAGTAATTACTAAGGGCCGCATCCCAGGCCACCATAATTTTGTACACCATGCCACCTCAGTTTCGATCCAGCCACATGCAAATCAGTCTTGACCCTGCTCCAATGGGAACAGTCCCTGAAATGGAACACAAGCAACCCAGGACCTGCTTTGCCCTAATTAGAGCTCATCAATGAGGTATTCATTGGTGTGTGCAGGGCCTTCTTCTGGGCATATCTGTTTTACTTAAGGGATTACACTAAAGTATACAAAAAAGTGATGGATCGAATGCTCAAATTAATCTCAGCCAACAGTAATTATTCGGGCCACATCCCAGTCCATCATTATTTTACACATCATGACATCTCAGTTTGGACAAGCCATATGCAAATCAGTCTTGACCCTGCTCCAATGGCAACGGTCCAGCAGGAACCGCCAGACCAGGTCCTCTCTGAACTGGAACCCCATCTCCACTTCAAAAGATTAGTCAAGAGCTGACTCTTCCCCATATGAAGACCATACTCACAACTCAAGAATGTACCACAACAGCATACCCAGACAAGACAAACTATACTTCTAACTGTGTAGAAAAGAGCTGATGTTACACAAGTACACATCAGTGTAATTTGAACTGTGCCTCCTTTTATAAGCCTATACATTTATATTATGGAATATTGTATGTTACACTATGGGATGCATGTGTATGTCATACCATGTAGGGGTTGCTGCTTCTATGTACATATGAGTGCATACGTATAGGGTTACGCCTGCTACTAATAGCTACAGTAAGTGCCATGTGCATATTTATGTATATATGTGTTCATTACAGTTATTTTAAACCATAAAAACACACCAAATGATAAATGTGGATAGCAGACCATGTAAAGATTGCCACTTCAATGCACATATAGGTATTTATATAGAGGGGGTTAATCAAATCGATAAACCTTTACCAATCATCATGTGTATTTATATGTATGAATACATTATTTACATTTCATTTTGCTATTATAAAAAATGTCTTTCCTTCCTATCCCTTCTCCCTCTGACTTATTCCAAAGCTTCTGACTACTATGAACTTTAAAACACCCTTCTAAATCTTTCACCCTTCCCTTTTAGCCATGCCACCCAACCAACAAGCACACATGACCATTACTTACAAAACAATTCACTACTTCCCCTTTTCAAATCTACTCCTTTCATTCTATCCCTACCCCCAAACTCTACAAAACACAAAAGAAATCAAAGCTGTAATCCTAACACAACGAATGCACAAGAAATAACAAAACAAAAAAACTGTACTAACCTACTAATTACTAATCTTGGGTTCTGGAGGAGCATCCTGCTCACCGCAAAAAGAACGTTAATGCCTCATCAGGGTAGGTAAGCACTATATTAATACATTTACAATTACTATTACAATAACATCAATTAAATAGATATAGAGGGAAAACCAGGAGCCCTGCAAAACAAACATACAGGGAGCAAAGCAGCTGTAATCATACAGGACAAAGTGGAGCGGCCATCTTGGAATGGGCTTATTCTAACTTAAAAGAAATTAAAACCAAAAACAGTGGTGGCCAATTTGGATTGGTCTGGACTTGAGAAAATAGTCTACGCATCAGGAAAGCAAGAAAAATAAGGAAACTAAACACAAAGATCAAAGGCAAATAATTATAAAATGAAAATAGTTATAAATAAACACTACTAGAACAATTAGAATTATGTCAACGGCTGGCAACAGAGAAGAAGGAAATTCAATCGAACAAAAGAAATATAATTACGGACAATACCTGCACACAAGTAACACAATTTACCAAGAAGGAGACCAAAGCCTGAGGAGCACGACAGAAGCTTCAGTGGCTATAAACACATTAATGTTGGGAGCTAGAGAGACTAATTTGACTCATACCACATGTTATGTTCTGTGTGTCTGTCAAGTGCACTATCACCTGCCAGGATATCCTGGTGCTGAGCGGGTGTATGTGCCTAGCCCTGCCTACGGTAGGTTAGTTAATTGAAAAGCCAGGTCTTCAGCATCTTGCAGAATTCAAAAAGAGAGAAAGAGGCTCAGATGTGGTATGGGAGGTCGTTCAATGAACAAGAGCAAATAGTTATGAAGAGATCCCTGAATGGGAAGGGTCACTAGGAAAAGATCCTAACTAATCAAAATCAGGCACAGTGGAAAAAGAACCAAACTACTCACGGCTGAGAAGCTGTGAGTTGACAGGCACAGGTTCAAAACGTAGTAGCAGGGCCAACTCAGCTGTTCATCCTCCTAAAGTTGTTAGAATTGAGCATTAAGCAAACTGAGGTTGGCGTCCATTTGTGCAGTGTTGAGAAAAGGTAAGGTGCCCTGAAGTGCTCGAAACATAACGAGTACAGAGTATTTCCGCTACCACCCATAACAATGAGCATGGCTTGGCAGTGGATGTGAATAAGAGCAATTGAAAACCAAGGCTAATACTCAATAGACTAGGATGAGTAAGAAGGACATAAGAGACATAATTGCAGCAAGCTATACAAGCAGGTTCCTTCAGCTTCACACCACCTTGCCAGAAGAAAGAAATGTCCACACCTTTACTCTCCACCTCAAAGTAAACTCCCCCCCCCCCGCCACAGAGGATGATAGATGTTTGGGGCCCAGGTGGAAGAGATGGCTGGAGTTGCTGGACACATTTCTTAAAGCAGCATGAGAATCCAGTGGCAAGCAAAGGCTACAGCTTCTGATTGCTGTAGTGGGCATGATGGCTGGTGTTTGATAAGGACATTTTCAACACAAAAGACAGACGCATATGATAGCACAAAGGTGCACTGTGTGCACACTTTAATCATGAAAGGACTGTGGATCAAGATCACCACATGTTCATTTTGCCATGCCAGGATCCCAGTAAATCCTTAACAGCTTTTATTGCAAGGTTATAAAACCTGGTATAACATTGCACTTTTGATATATTCACGAACGAGGACGCAATTTGATTGCAAGCGATTAGGGGCTTCCTGTCACTAGGCTTCCCAAAAGGCCACTCTCAAAAAAGGAAATTCTTGAGAGGGCCAAAGCTGATAAGCTGGCTAAGGGCAAAACATTACATCTCAATGCAAAGAAGGAGAACGACAAAGAAGAGACATGTGATTTACCAGCAAAGACAGAGCAAGAGACTGTAAGAAACGTTAGGAGTAAGACCAAGGAAGGTTCTCCAGATGGCAATGATCAAACAACACAAAAACATCACATGCTAAGATGTGGTACACAAAGTCATTATCAAACACCACCCACCCTGGAAGAAAAGGGTGAAGCAGAGATGTGGTTACCTAAGAACCAGGCCAGTCAAGCAGTGAAGGGATCAAGGATTGCACATCACACGGGGCATCAAGCCTGATAGTCATGTATGAAAAATTGTCAAGTGTGGTCCAGGAAAGTGGCATGAAAAATCATGGATCCACTAGAAGTGGAAAACAAAGCATCTGCAGGAGATCTTTGAAAGAAAACATATCCTGGATATCAGAATGAAAATACAGCCAAAACAAACACAAGAGGGAGAGAATCAAGAGGCGGCCGTCAATCTCACAAGAGAAAAACAGAGACACAACTTAAATACAGACAGTAAGAGACAACCTTCAACAATCTCAACAACAGCCATCAGGCCCATATGAGAAAGAGCACAAGTCGGCCAAGACTGAGCGAACCCCCCAACTCAAAGCACTACAGCGTGTAGAAGAGCACATGATCTCAGTTGAGTTTTGAGAGCCAGAAAGCTACCCAAGAACATTGCAACATATTCCATTGAATTAACAGAGTCGTCATCTGAAGGCATACCATGTTATCACAATCTGTGGTATCAAGGCAGTCAACAGGCACATGAAGGTCAAGAATACACCCCTGCAGCCAAATACCAAGTTCAAAAAAACATCCCTGCAGCCAAATACTAAGGCAGAGAATCACATCCCTGCAGACAAATAGCTGTAAACCCATCAGACCCAGTTGATTTACTCCATTCTGAGAGCAGCATACCACATTTTGATTATTCCACAAAACCACCAGATACAGTCCTCAACGAGCCACGTCAGCTAGAGCAACACAAAAACATGATCACCATTCCATCCCCAGGAACAGGAGCAGATTGACTGACTCAATGAGCTACGAAGGTTCAGGTACATACAAAGACACCAAGTTTCTTCTCAAGTCGGGAAGAAATGATGTATCATCTTTGTTAGACTTGGCATCTTTTGGCGTGTTTCCCCTGAGTTTTGCTTTCTGACCTCCCGGTTTTGACTCTGTTTTTGCTGGCGTAGTGTTTCTGCGCACTTTTCTCACTGCTGATCAGTGGTAAAGTGCAAGTGCTCCTGTCGTAAATTGTGTTATGGATTGGTGTTTCTATGATTAAATATTTGATTTACTTGTTAGTCCCTAGTAAAGTGCACTGAGTGTGCCAGGGCCTGTGAATCAAATGCTACCAGTGGACCTGCAGCACTGATTGTGCTACCCACGTGAGTAGCCCAGCAAAGGTAATTCAGACCCGCCATTGCTGAGTCTGCGCGCAGTTTGTAGCTACCATGTCGACTTGGCCAGTGCACACACTTGCCAGTTCCTCACCTTCCCTTTTCTCACATGTCAGCCACCCCTAAGGTAGGCCCACGGTACCCCTGTGGGCCGTGTGCAGTGTATGTGAAAGGTAGGACATGCCCTGGTGTGTGGCATGTCCTGATAGCGAATTACGGCCAATTTTGTTGTTCACTATGGCAAGGCTACCTGTTCCCCAAAGGACAGAATGGGAAGATTGTTTATAACATCTTATAAACATAACTGGCCCGGGGAATTAAGTAGGAAAATAAAGTTTAGTATGCCTGAACTCAGAATCTAAAGATGCATCTTTTAGTGAAGGTGATTTTTGCATTCTGTGTTGGAAATTCCACTTTTAGAAAGTAGATATTTTCTTGCTCAGTCATCCCGTGTGCCTCTGCTGGAATGTGGATTGCCTGTCTGGGTTTTGGATTACAGAAGGCTGGGAGCAGGAATAGCTCCAGATAGTCTAGGTGGGTCAGGGAATGCCTGAATAGACCTGGGCTGCAATTGGGGAAGGGGAGGAGATTTTCTTGCACCTCAAAGGGCCTGGTCTACCTCTGACCATACCGTCTCAACCAGCTGCCAAGAAGTCACAAAAGAGAAGGCAGAACAGGTTCTGGTTGGGCACAGACACTCTCTGCCTAAGAGATCAAACGATTTTGGGATATAAGTATTAGGGCCCAGACCCCTGAACTTTTGAACTCTTTTGGACCAAGAACACTGCCAAGAAGAAGAGCTGGAGAAGCTGTTAGGCGGAACTACCACATTGCTGCATGCTTTGCTGTGTTGGCCTGCAGTGGTTGCTTCTGTCTTGGGCAGTGAAAGGACTGGACTGAACTTTCTGCAATCTACTTTTGTGAGTTTCTCCAAGGGCTTGAGGTACAGCTTGCCCCCTGTTCAAGAAGTGACAGGAACAGCAAAGACTTCAAGCTCTTCTACCCTCAGCACTGGCGACTGTGTGTTTTGTGCCACAACAGAAGAAAAAGCAACCCTACGCCGTCTACGACACCACTGCCGACTCCGTATCCTGAAGGCACCGCAGAGGGCACCGCCGCAACACCGCACCGCGACCCTGGTATCACCGATGACGACTGCTGACGCCGCCACCGTGCCGCTGCTCACACCGCGACCTGTGAACCCCGCACTCTGCAATGCCTCTCTTCACAATGACGCCTTGGTATCCCCGATGACGACGCTCCACACCGAAATCGACACCGCTGCTTGCACAGTGGTTCGAGGGCACTGCTCGTAAAATTACACGACACACTGCTCTCATCCCACACTGCAGCCTTGGCCTACCGACTCCGGCGCCATCAACTCCAGTTCGTCAGCCGACTACAGCGCTTCAGCAATGACGACGACGCTGACGAGCACCACATTCACTTCGCACAATGACCCTGGTCTCACGCAACCGGAGGACACCGCACGCTGCACCACTGCCCTTCGCACCGCAGCACCCGATGCCTGCCGATGCCAGCGCTCCTGACTTTAACAGAGAGTTCTATCTGCAACACGTGTGACTTCAAGCGCCCCGACGACTCCTGCACCGACCTCCGGAACCGACGCCTGTGGACGCCGTGATTTTGGAAGCTCAATGAGAGGTTGCCAACGGCCTGCATTTCTAAAACGTACTATTTGTGGGTCTTCCCGACACCGTAGCTTGCCCGCGATGCCGCAGTCAGGCAGAACTGTTTGGATTTGTCCGCTCACGACGCTGTGACAGCCCCGGACGGAGCTATCGACATCAAGGAACTGTTTTTCAAGCCTATTTTGATAACTGAAGATTTTTAAGTACTGTATTGTAGATTTGTTACGTTTTTGGTCTTGTCTTAAGTATATAGAAATATTGGATATTTTTCTAAACTGGTGTGGTGTCCTTTTGTAGTGCTTACACTGTATTACTGTTGGTTATGTGCAAATGCTTTACACACTGCCTCTAAAATAAGCCTGACTGCTCGTGCCAAGCTACCAAGGGGGTGAGCAGGGGTTATTTTAGGAGTGTAACTCCCTTATCCTGACTAGAGTGGTGGTTTCTGCCTGGCTTTGGCACATGCCATAGCCTACCAAAAATCCCATTTCTAACATTGGTTGTCAGTGGTAGGATAGGACTTGCGTTTGGACTTGACTTACAGTGATTAGTGTGCACTACGACCATATCGCAGACCATTATGTGCCACATACTGGCCTATTTTTGATCTTGCCAGTTTGAACTTGCTACTTCATCATGCCTGAATCAAGAGCACCATCTGTTGCATCCCTGGAAATTGCCTTTGAGGAGGATAGGTTGGAATTCTACAATGTTAGGGAATTGAAATCAATTTGCAAAAACCTAAAAGTCCAAGTCAGAGGCCTCACGAGGAAGGAGGAGCTACAAAAGACGCTGAGGGCCTGGGTAGCAGCCAGACATGCCAGCGAGCAATCTGGTGATGTCAGTGGAGAGGCGGAGGAGCCTATTCCTAGGGTGGATGTGCTTTTGGGAGGGGGGAGCCCTCCAGGCCAGGCAGCAGTGGCCTGTCCCCAGAAGAGCTGGAGGACAGGCAGGAAGCAAGGAGATTTGCATTAGAACTGGAGAAGCTTAAGTTAGCCATGAAGGAGAAAAGGATGATGTTAGAGCATGAGTTCCGGATAAAGGAGCTGGATCAGAGGAGTAGAGCCAGCTCAGATGGTGGCAGCAACCCGTCAAGACAGGCAGGTAGGATTGTGCACATCCCTAAGAATGTAGGCAAAGAATTCAAGAAGGGGGGTGACATACAAAGGTGGTTTCATGGTTATGAGGCAGCGATACACATGAATGGGGTCCATGAGGAGAAGTGGGGAGCAGGATTGTGGCTTCTCTTCCCAGAAGAAGTGAGGTTCTGCAATTCTCGAGTCTGACTCCATTTTGTTCTGTGCCACCATTTTGTGTTGCCCTCAAGTAGGCCTGTGAAGGTAGCCTGGCGAATAAAGTGGCCTGGCCTTCTTAGGTCATGTATACATTAACTAGGTTTCTTTTTGACTCTGAAATGAACTGTAAGAAACTGACCTCTGCACCTAAAACTGACCCCGCAAAGCCAATTTCCCTGATCGATCTTTGTCTGAGATTGCCAATCAATGCTCAGGACATCGTTAACTTTTAGTTTCCTTGCACATGCCTTATCTTGTTAAGCATCTGTTACCGTTTCTTTTTTTATGTTTCTTCATTACATGGGTTAGGCTTTCAATTAAAGGTTTGTCCGGCTTGTGGAGATTGAATTTGGGACATTCCTAATAATTAACTTTTGGGTTGGGATACTGTAAATTGAGTTTTTGTTATGTGACACTTTGTTTGAAAATGTACTTTATTGGCTAGAATTTTGTGCAGTGGGTGTACATTTATAATGTGAATATTGGGTATAAAAGGAGACGTCTCGCCTTAGTAAAATGAGCAGTCTCCTGAGAATTTACACCGTGATGTATTTCTAGGATCACTGTTACTAGCTGCAGCTAATAAACTTGGTCTCTGATGCCATCCAGAAGTATTCCGTGTCTCTGTATACCAAGACAGGTGAACTCGAAGATCTTAGGCGTGCCCCTGACGCCGCTGGGTTAAACCCCGGTTCTTCAACTGGCGCCCAACGTGGGGCGACTTCAGTGGTACTGGTCCAAGCCCGAAGATTGTGAGGAGCCCCGTGAGGAAATTCTGGAGGACGGCGGCCACTTCATCTACCCCTGCATGTCGACGTGGACCGAAGGTTTTTTTTCTGCGAGGCTTCCCCTTTCCGACGGCTGCGAAGGACTGCTGCCCTGACTATCGCCCTGTCTTGGACCCTCTTGTGATGATTTGTAAGGCGAGACGTTAGACGGTCTTCTGGTGGCGTGACAGACATTTTGGTTAAGTATAAGTGGGTCGCTCCCACGACTTTGTTTTGTTTCTTGGTTTTGATTCGGTCATTGCAATAGTCGAAGCCGGGGGGTTCGTATATTTGCGAGTGTATCATTTTTGATTACCCCTTGAAGTTTGAAGCAAGACTAGTTAGCTAAAAGATGCCTGGTTTTAGCAAATTTAGGAAATGGTTTTGTTGTAGTTGTAATAAGGATTCCCGATTGGAGGACTCGTGTCCGATACCTCCGGTTGGAACTCCAACTTATGAGCTCTATTCAAAGCATGGTTTAGGTCCCATTACCTTTAATGAAGTATGGGTCCGTTATACAAGGAAAGATGGTGTTTTACGATGGCCCCAACATGGTAGTTTTGAATCAGATGTTTTAGATAACCTAGAAGTTGCGCTATTTAAGAAGAAAGCCCGGCCGGCGATGTTTGACTCTTTCCGCCTTTGGCGTAAGGAAGCCAAACAGCGAGAAATTAAGCAAGCTAAGAGAGATAGGAAGGAAAGGAATATATCGGTAATGCAAGCTGCTAGGCAGTTTAAGGAAGATGAAGAAGATCGTGCGATTGAAGTGTCAGATAGACAACATTGCATGGCCATTGACAAATGTTACCCGGCTTTGCCACCTCCCCTTTCAAATGTGACTATAGACCCTGAAAAGGATCCTTTGATGTCACATTTACTGAGATTACCACCCCCTTATGTGCAGGGTGCTACTGCACCTCCGTTACCTCCAGTTGTTGCACCCCTTGTTGTCGTTCCATCCCCTGTTGTTGTTCAGCCACCCGTTGCTTCACAGGTGGTTCTTCCTCCCCCAGCGCAGCCCCCTTCAGGGCTGCCAGCCTTGCCACCAGCCTTGCCTCAAACTCCTTTGCCTTACACTCCTTTATCTTCGACTTCTCTTATTTCTGTCCCTACGTCTCTGTCACCTCAAAACACTTTGTCTCCTGTCCTCATGTCAACTTCTTCTCCTTCTGCTCGGCAACGAATGACTGAGACTGTCACTAGTCTTTTGTCTCCTTTCTTTGGGTCACTGAATATGACCCCTGTTTCTGAACGTAAGCAGAGACGTAGTCAGCTCCCTGGTCCCGATGAGCGGGCAGTGTTAGATCTCCTTGCTCGTAGATGGGTTTCGAATACCTCCAAGTACAGTCCACAAGTGGTTATGGATATCTTCCTACAGTGGGAGGCACCAAAACAAAGGTATGTTTTTGAAGTCATGTGTACCTTCCTTCGTCAGGAGTGGGAAGATAATGAGTTGGGTTCAATTCCACTGGAATTGCTTAATGTTCAGTCTGAATTTGCTAAAGGGACGATAGTGGGTTCCGATGTTGAGGAAGCGGTAGAGACACTACTCACTTTTAGGTCTAGACTTCTACCTCAGTCATTGTTCGAACCTGACCCTTCTATTAGGAGAAAAGTGAAGCAGTATCCTAAGAGAGAGGTTCCCACTGTATGGAGAGAGGTAGTTGTGGCTGATGCCGCTCATGGTATTGCGGCTGCACCGGCTCATTTTCAGCGAGTGTGGGTGCATGTCCCTTGGAAGAGAGCGGAGGTCCTGGCTCTTAAGCAGACTTTGCCTGACCCCCGTAAAAATCCTGCTGGTTATTATAAGGAGTTGTCTCAGACAGTTGATGAGTGTGTTATGAATTTAGCTGATATAGATATGTTGGTGGGTAATGTAGTTCCTCAACCCTTGTGGGCGAAGATCCGTCACGAGGATCACGCACCAGAGTTAGGAGATACGTGGGTTAATATTACTGCTGCAGATGGTCGGCAGGTAGGAGGTGCCAAACCTGAACCCTTAGTTGCAGAACTACCTGGTAGGATTATTAATTTAATTAAAACTATGATGCCTCCTCTGCGGGTGAATTGGGACAAGTTAGCAGCATGCAAACAAAAGAAAGACGAGAGTGTGTCTGATTTCTTCACTAGGTTTGAGGAAACATTCATTGATCTTAGTGGTCAGGATATGAGTACAGAAGGTGGTCAGAGGTTGTTTGTAGATACGTTTGTTTTTACTTTATTTCCTGAACTTTCTAATAAGTTAAAGGACTCTGAGAGTTCATGGGCTGTTTCTTCTTCGGCTCAGATATTGGCTACTGCACAATACTATGAGAATAGAGATAAAGATGAGAAGGATAAAGTAGAGAAGAAGACTAGAGAGTTAAAAACGAAAGTTCTTCTGCAGCAGGCTTATCCGCCTCGCCCTAATCAGCGTCAGTTTCAGCAACCTTCCGAGCTTCAGCAACCCCCACAGTTTCAGAAACTGTTGCAGAAGCCTGAGTCTTTTGCTTCGCGACTCCCGCTAGGCCCTAATCAGTGTGCTTATTGTAAAGAAGAAGGTCACTTCAAGAATAGTTGCACGATCTTGCTACAGCGTGCGAATGGTATGTCTGGTCTGAGAGGTTGTGGTGGTTTCCAACAAGTACCTAGGGGTAGGGGACGTGGAACGTTTCCCCAGAATGAACGTTCCTTTTCCCCTCAGAATTCTATGAATTATTTTGACCAACAGAATGTTCCGACCGTCCAGTCCGCTCAGTACTACACTGATGATTATTATGTTGGAAGTGAGAGTGCTGGTTTTAATGATAGTTAGGACAGCCATGGACAAAGGGAGGGAGTAGTGTCAGTTCCAGTAGACCAGAGTGGACCTTATGTTGAAGTGATTACATCAGGTGTGGCAGAACCTTTTCTTTTGGATACTGGTGCAACAAAGAGTTCTATCATGCACTCTAAACTCCCCGGTGCACCTTTGTCTGGCTTGACCAATGTTTCAGTAGGATTTTCGGGCGCCCCAGTTCGTAATCCGGTTTCTTGTCCTTTGCCCCTTTCTATGGGTCCCTGTGAATTGGAGGCTCCCCTTATTCTAACAACGGGCTGTGGCGAGAATCTGTTGGGTTTGAACTTGTTGAAAAGATTATATGCGACATTACATTGTTCTCCTTTGGGAGTACATCTTACGGTGGGTAAGAAAGTGATTTCCCCGATATATCTGTCTAAGGATCGCCTTCCACTGGAACTGCGTTCTCTCCCTGATATACTTTGGGCTACAGGTCCCAATGATGTTGGTCTCTTGCAGATTCCACCCTACGTTGTTACCCTTAAGTTGAATGCTAAATTACCTCGCATTCCCCAGTACAAAATTTCCAGTGATGGCGAAAGAGCTCTTTTAGCGATTATCTATGATTTGGTTGAGAAAGTTGTGGTTGAAGAAACGAGAGGTAATGTGTGTAACAGTCCTGTTCTGCCTGTCCTTAAGCGTACTGACTCTTCTCAGCCATCTGTGTATCGGTTTGTGATCGACCTTCGAGAGGTCAATAAGATCGTTGTGCCACAGTTTCCTGTTGTCCCGGACATTACTGCTTTATTGACTATGATCCCTGCCTCAGCTGCTTGGTTTTCTGTTATTGATCTGAAGAACGCTTTCTTCAGTATTCTGATTGCTGAGGAAAGTAGGGATATTTTTGGCTTCTCTTTAGGAGGCCGCAGTTTCCGGTTTAAGCGCGCTCCTCAAGGTTATTGTGAGAGTCCCTCCATTTACAGTCAGGCTTTGAAAACTCAGCTTGATACTCTTGCATTGCCTTCTGGTGTTACTCTTATCCAGTAGGTTGATGATCTGTTGGTTGCTGCTGATGATGAAGAGATTTGTAAAGAAGTTACTCTTTCTTTGGTGCGACACCTGTCTGACCTTCATCATAAAGTGTCACCTTCGAAGTTGCAGTATTGCCGCCAAGAAGTGACCTACTTAGGTCATCTCTTGTCGAAGGAGGGAAGGCGATTGACCCCAGAGCGTATTCAAGCGATTGCCCAAATGACTGTGCCATGTACACAGAGAGAGGTGCGTGCCTTCTTAGGTATCACCTCGTATTGTAGACAGTGGATTCCGAATTTGCATTGTCAGTGTTGACGCAACAATTTGGAGACAAGCAACGCCCATAAGCGTATTTTTCAGCTACTTTAGATCCGGTAGCTAGGGCGTTGCCTAGTTGTCTAAGAGCTACAGCGGCAGCGGCTGTTTCTATCCGACAGTCTGCTGGTTTGGTATTAGATAATACATTGATTGTGATGGTCCCACATGCAGTGGATACCCTATTGAATAGAACGAAGACTCAACATCTTACCACTGCGCGTATGTCAGGATATGAGTTGACGCTTTTGGCTAGCCATGTGCACATCAAGCGGTGCAACACATTGACTCCAGCTACATTGTTGCCGATTTTTGTAGAGACAGATGCTCAGGAACAGCATGACTGTTTTCTCCGGACAGAGGAGGAAACGAAGGGTAGAGTTGATCTGAAAGATACTCCTCTTTCGAATCCTGATGGTACCCTATGGGTAGATGGTTCGTGCTTTAAGCTTCCGAATGGAGAGACGACTGCAGCATATGCTGTCACAACTTTGCACACGATTGTTGAAACAGCACGTATTGCACAGAATTCAGCACAAGCAGCGGAGTTGATAGCATTGACTAGAGCATGTGTGTTGGCAAAAGGAAAGAGAGTGAATGTTTATACTGATAGCCAATACGCATTTGGCGTGGCTCACAGTTTTGGTCGCTTGTGGAAAGAGAGAGGATTTCTTACTTCCCATGGTACGAAAATTCAGCATGGACAATTAGTGAGTGAACTTCTTGAATCACTTACTTTGTCGACCCAAATTGCGATAGTGAAGTGTAGTGCACATAAGAAGGTTACGGATGATGTGGGTCAAGGGAATGCGTTTGCAGATGAAGTAGCGAGAGAAACGGCGAAAGATGTGACGAGTCGGATGTATGTTGCAGGTCCTGCCAGATGGGTTGTGGAAGGAGGAATGTGTGAAGATACAACAGAAAGTGTGAAGATGATTCAGGCAGAAGCTACTGAGAAAGAATTGAGTATGTGGAGAGAGAGTACGGGAATGTTGGATTCAACAGGCTGTTGGGTTGAGCTGTCAGAGCACCAGCGATGGTTGTTGCCGGATGCATATGTGCTTCCGGTGGTTACTATGGCTCATGGGTTGGCTCACATTAGTACAAAAGGGATATGTAAGTTGTTGGCTCCGGTATGGCAGAATGGTGGAATTCCTAAGTGTGCTGAGAATTTGGTTAAACACTGCATGATTTGCTTGATGCATAATCCTGGAAAGGGAACCCCAACTCCAGCGGGTCATTTTGCTCCTCCAACGTATCCGTTCGAGGTGCTGCAGATAGACTATATTCATATGGAAAGATGCAATAACTTGAAGTATGTCCTTGTGGTTGTTTGTGCCTTTTCCAGATGGATAGAGGCCTACCCCCTAAAGGATAATACTGCTTTGTCTACAGCCAAGGTTTTGCTCAAAGAATTCTTTCCCAGATATGGCTTGCCGAGGATGGTATGGAGTGATAATGGAAGTGAATTCGTGGGTCAGATTATGAAGAAAGTATGTGCGGGTCTGGGTATTAAACAGAAATTCCACGCTGCGAATCACCCCCAGTCAGCAGGCCTGGTCGAGTGCTATAATGGCACTCTGAAGCTGAAGTTGGCCAAGGTGCAAGCGAGCTCTGGTCTTACATGGCCCGATGCCTTACCATTGGCACTTTTGTCCACGAGAACGACAGTACATTCTCGCGTGGGACTTAGCCCATACGAGATTCTTTTTGGACGCCCGGCGAATGTCTGGGGTGTGCCGAGGCCTAAGAAGTACAGTTATATTGAGTACCCTATGTTGGTTGACTACTTACATGATTTGACTGCTAAATTGCGTGTTCTTCACCAACAGGTCCATGACACTTTGCCTTCAGTTTCTGTAGACGCAGGCCACACGATTCAACCGGGCGACTGGGTTCTAACCAAGAATTTCCAGAGGTCAAAGAACTTGGAACCAAGATGGACCGGTCCATACCAAGTCCTGTTATCAACTCGGACTGCTATTAAGGTGTTCGGCAAGAAAAACTGGGTACATGGTACCCATTGTAAGAAGATACCTTTGCTCTTACCGTACGATAAGTGGGTCCGGGAAGGTGTTGCCGATTCCGAGAGTGAAAGGGTTCCGAGATTTGTACCTTTTAGCGATGCACATCTGGAATGGACTCAGTCAGAACGTGTGGATGATAATGTCTTGCAAGAAGCTGTGCCGCCGTGTTTGAGACTTGATACTACGCACCCAGAGACACTCTTTCAGGATCAAACTGTGCCTGGTAAAGAACGCTACAACTTAAGGTCTAAAAAGGACAAATAAAATTAGAATTTTTTTGTGAATTACACTCTTTCAGACAAGAGACTATTTTTCTTTTTCTTTTTTGAACCACCATCCGGGTTCAGCTGCAGGGTCGCGGTATAAGAACTTAAGGGGTGGCCCGCGCATTGACGAAAGGTCTGCGGTTCTAGGGACGTCTAGGACGCCTGGACGCACACTTGAGTAAAGAAGGAAAATTGCCGCGAGCAGCACGTTAGAGGATGGAGTCTGTTGTAACTGAAAGAGATGTTGAGAGAATAGATCTTAAGATAAGATTTTGTACATTGATACATAGCAAATGTTTTATAATATTGTGCTTTTTGATGTTTTTAAGTATCACATTAGCTTGTGTGGGTTGGACTGTCTATGCTACACAACAGACATCTGCACCCACCTCCCAACCTATGCTATCTTTCACTATTGTTTCTTTGCACCAGTTTTATACGTTGCCCGAACATGAACAGACAAGGAGATCAGAATTTGTCAACAACTCGTTTATACAGTTGTTGCATTAGCATCAGTTAGTAGTAAATACCACTAATTGTTGGGTTTGTGGTCTTATGCCTCATACGACAGATAAAGGTATGCCATATTTGGTTTTGCCTTTTTCTTTTAATGGGTCTGTGTGGGCTTTTCAGACCATGTTTATCTATGCAAATGAGGTACGCCCCTTACGTTCCCTTAAAGATAACTCGAGCAATAGTGCCTTAATAAGGGGAATAGTAGCTATGATCCGAGATATAGATGCATATAATGCTATCCCTAAGGATGAGGTGCAGGCTTACGTTGGTTGGAACGTGACTGGATATAGTATCAGTTTGACAGAGAAGGAGAGACGAAAAAGGTCTCCCCCTATTTGGATTGTACCCCACCGAGGCCACTTTTGTTTTCAAGTTAATGGTCGGAATCCGAAAGCTCAGCTAGGTAAGAGTGTGTGTGCTCAAACCTATGTCTATTCATCTCGGACTTCCCACCGTTTGTGCCAGCTAAAGGCACATATTTTGTTTGTCATGACAGAGCCTACACATGGTTGCCACCTGATTTTTCAGGAACGTCTTATGTGGCGTTTCTACTTCCCCCTACATACACTACTGATTCAGACTATCATAGAACGAGATATGGTAGAGGTGTCTTCAATAAGGAAGATACCGCAGCACACGAAGTAGGAGATTTCTTCAAGGGCTTCTTGCCCTTTTGGGGTCCTATGATCAATAGTAGGCATATTCAACAGCTTGTCCGCGTTGTTGAAGCTACTATTAATGAGACAGCAGGTGCTCTTAGTAATGTTACAGCTGAGCTTCAAGCGGACCGCCTTAAGACTTTGCAGAACCGTATGGTATTAGACATCATACTTGCAGATCGAGGAGGAGTATGTAAATTGATTGGATCCAGTTGCTGTGTTTACATACCAGATAATGCCCCTACAGTGTACCAAGCCATCTCTAGGTTGTATAAAATCTCTGAGTCTATCCATGTAGATGAAGGAGACTGGTCATTGACGGGATGGTTTTGGGGACTGCTGTCCAAATGGGGATGGACATTCCTTGGTATGGTTTTAACCATCCTTTTCTCTTGTTGTCTTTGCATCCAGTGTGGTCCCGCCATTTGTAGTCTTTGTGCTACTATGTGTGTTCGGAGACCTGTCCCGAGAGAAGTAGAGAATAATACAGCAACACCTTGATGACCTAATGAATATCGACATAGACCTAGATTCAGATTAACATGAGTCTTAGGTTATTGCCTACGTAATGGCAAAAGGAGGGTCTGAGGTTCTGTAATTCTCGAGTCTGACTCCATTTTGTTCTGTGCCACCATTTTGTGTTGCCCTCACGTAGGCCTGTGAAGGTAGCCTGGCGAATAAAGTGGCCTGGCCTTCTTAGTTCATGTATACATTAACTAGGTTTCTTTTTGACTCTGAAATGAACTGTAAGAAACTGACCTCTGCACCTGAAACTGACCCCTCAAAGCCAATTTCCCTGATCCATCTTTGTCTGAGATTGCCAATCAATGTTCAGGACATCATTAACTTTTAGTTTCCTTGCACATGCCTTATCTTGTTAAGCATCTGTTACCGTTTCTTTTTTTATGTTTCTTCATTACATGGGCTATGCTTTCAATTATAGGTTTGTCCGGCTTGTGGAGATTGAATTTGGGACATTCCTAATAATTAACTTCTGGGTTGGGATACTGTAAATTGAGTTTTTGTTATGTGACACTTTGTTTGAAAATGTACTTTATTGGCTAGAATTTTGTGCAGTGGGTGTACATTTATAATGTGAATATTGGGTATAAAAGGAGACGTCTCGCCTTAGTAAAATGAGCAGTCTCTTGAGAATTTACACCGTGATGTATTTCTAGGATCACTGTTACTAGCTGCAGCTAATAAACTTGGTCTCTGATGCCATCCAGAAGTATTCCGTGTCTCTGTCTACCAAGACAGGTGAACTCGAAGATCTTAGGCGTGCCCCTGACGCAGCTGGGTTAAACCCCGGTTCTTCAACAGCAAGGGATACTTTAATAGCTTTGGGTAAGGGGTATCACCTCACCTAGCTAGACATGAAGGACGCCCTTCTTACTAAGTATGGTCTCACCCCTGACAAGTACTGGGGTCAGTTCAGGTCCAGTAAGAAGTCCGATGCCAACACTTGGTTGGAATGTGTAGATATGTTTTTCAGGTCACTGGATGGCTGGATGAATGGCAGTAATGTGACAGATTTTCAGGGGCTTTGCAATTTGATTGCATGGGAGCACTTGTCTAGTCTATGTTTTGCAGATCTGCACCAGCACCTAGTTGATAGTAAGCTGACTGATCCCAGGAAGCTTGCTATGGAGGCGGACAGCTGTGTGAGTACCAGGAAAGCGTATGGGGGAGACTCAGCCAAAGGTGGGCAGGGTCCCCAGCAGAAAAGTGGGGGGATGAGGGTAAAACACAGGAGTCCTCTAAAGGGCCCCAAACTAGCACCCAGGGTAAAGGTTCCCATTCCCCAAGAAATAAGAAACAAGGGGTCTCGTCAGGAAAGCCTGCTGAGACCGGCTCCCGCAAGTGTTTTGCATGTGACCCTGGGGGATCCCAAGTGCCCTAAGGGATCCCATGTACCCTAAGGGGGCACAGCCACCCACCGGTGGGCAGTCCAAGGTGTTGGCTAGTGTAGCGGATGAGGAGAAGTAGTACCCACAGGAGGGTGGGGACACCGCAGAAATGACCCTCGTCTCACTAGGGGACAGTGAGATGGTCCCAGGAAACCCAGTGCCCCACACACAAAGAAATACAGCACCTGGGTAATCATCAATGGGAAATGGGTAGAGGCTCTCAGAGATACTGGAGCCAGTGTGACCTCAGTCTGGTATCACCTGGACTCTGAGAAGCAGGTAGTCCCAGGGGCATTCCACCAAGTACTTCAGGTGGACAATTCAGAGCGCCAGTGTCTAGTGGCACAGGTTCCCTTCTAGTGGGGGTGTTCTCAGGTCCCTTGATAGTGGTTGTGAGCCCTTCCATGCCTGTAGATTGTCTGTTAGGTAATGACCTGGAGCAGTCCTTATGAAAGGATGTTGATCTCAGGTCTCACTTGGAGATGCTTGGGTTGCCAGAGTGGGTATGCCTGTCCACTCGGCCAATGGTGGCCAGAATGGGTGATCAAGAGGACTTGGAGCCTGAAACAGTGGCACAAGTCCCTGCCAAGAGAAAGGGCAAGGGGTGCGGGAAACCCCTGACGTTCCCACGGACCGGGAGGAGGCGGACATTGAGGGTGACACCCCGGTGACACCCCGGTGCCTACAGGGGAGTAGGTAGCCGAACGGGGGGACATCTCTGAGCTTTGGCATTGGCAGCAAGAAGGGGGTTCCGCCAGGGAGGAATTCTGCAAAGGAGCAGAAAGCGTGCCCTTCTCTAGAGGGTCTGTGGCAGCATGCTGCAGACCAGGCAGCTGGTGATCAGTCCGGATCACATTGGATCTACTGGGAGAATGATCTCCTGTACAGTGAGCCTAAGGTCGCTGAGCCTGGGACAGCCCGTGTGCTGGTGGTGCCCCAGCGCTTCAGGACCTTCCTACTGGGTCTGGCTCATGACGTGCCTTTGGAAGGACATTTGGGGCAGGACAAGTCCTTTGACAGGCTTGTCACACACTTCTTCAGGCCCCAAATGCAAAGACAGTCAGATGGACATTGCAGGTCTTGCCAAACTTGCCAGGCAAATGGTAAGAGTGGGAGGAAGGTCAAAGCTCCTCTGCAACCTTTTCCAGTGGTTGGACCCCCTTTGAAAGGGTAGGGAGGAACATTGTGGGGCCACTGGATCCCAAAACAGCCATGGGCAACAGGTACATCCTGGTCTTGATGGACCATGCCACCCGGTACCCGGAGGCAATCCCTCTCAGGACACTGACAGCGCCAGTGGTGGGCTGGGTGTTAATGGGGATCTTTTCCCGAGTGGGGTTCCCCAGAGAGGTGGTTTCTGACAGGGGAACCAATTTCATATCCAAGTATATGACACCCCTGTGAAAGGAGTGTTGTGAAACCTACAAGTTTACCTCCCCTTACCACCCACAAGGTAACGGTCTGATGGAGAGATTCAACCAGACCTTGAAAGGCATGATTAAGGGTCTAACACAGTGGTTCCCAAACTTTTTAGACCAGCGGCTCCCATGACTCATTGGCCGTTGGCCGCGGCTCCACATTATGTTACTTTTTTTGGGGTGGGTGGGGGGGTGTAAGCCCGGCCTCAGGAGACTTCCATTTTTCTCCCTGAATACTATTGAGATGAAGCGGATGAAAGTATTATAATCGTAGATGTCATGCTATTAGTCATAGTGTCTGAAAGGGAGGGTAGGTTAGATAGATTGATAGATGGATTTGTGCTCGGTATGGGAATTACAAAGATTTTGTTTCATCATTTACATGTGTTTTTCTGTTGGATTCAGCGAGTCTGACATTTGTATTTGTACATTTGAAAAGCCCTTCAAACAGCCTGCGATAGCTGCTGTGGTACTATCCACAACTCTGTCTGGAGGGACAATCAAATGCCACAGGAATAGTGGGACAGCAAGTTGGGAACTTCAGAGTGTGATATATCTAGATGCGGAGATACCGGTAAGAGGCATGTACAGCGCTTGTCATCTCATGCATCAGTGCACACCGTTGCTTTCAGGCAAACAGTGTTAGACAATGAGAAATATGTCAAGTACAGTTCGCTCATGGAGCCCCAGAGCGTAAACAGCGCCTCTTTCAAGGTCAAGATAACTTATCCTTGGATGCTCAAAAATCAAAACTTGCGAAGCCTGGAGGTTATGGGCACATTGCAGGGAACAAAATGTTCCTAATCGTGGCATGTATTCCAAAGTTCTCTTGCTCAGGTTACATAGAGAACTGTGCGTGCGTGCATCTAGTAGCGATTAACCCACCAGCGCCAGCGTTGTCCGTGTGTTGGGTGAAGTGCGCATTGAGTGTCTGGGTAGATGAGCGCTGGGTCATGTAGCAAGTAGTAGTTGGAAGGTAGAAGGTGGCTGCACAAATACCTTGACTCAGCGTGTGGCCCATCTGTAAGTAGTCTCGTATAAGTCCTCATTATGTTCTATTTGTAAGCCGGGAATGTGGTCTCCTCAGGTAAGTCACTGCGGTATACTCTATTGGTTAGGAGGCATATTTGAAGACCGGCTGCTCTGATTGGCTGGAGTTGAGCCATCACTATGTGCTGACGGGAAGTGTAGTTAATGCATTACGTTTGAAGGAGGCATGACAATATTTCATCCCTTACCTGGGCAAATCACCTAATTTCCCTGTGCATTTCAAAAAATGAATGTATCCTTGTTTAGCGTAACTGGTGCTCTTGTAAAGCACTCCAATACCTTCAGGTCGAGTTTGCGCTATATAAAATAAAAAAAACTGCAAAAAAAAGGTTTTTTGTACATACTGTGTGCCAGACAGGCTAGTAGCTTTTGAGTAAAATATGGCCACTTCCTGATCGGCCCCACTTCAAAGGCATTTATACTCTGCCTTCCCCTGAACTCCATCAGGTGTGCACCCTTCAAAGAGCTTGCACTTCCTTATTTCTGTTATTGAAGCAAAGCATTAGTGTCCTATGTTGCCCTTTACCTTACAAACATATGTTACCGGGATTTGGATGACCTGGTTAGACGAGTGACTCATGCCTTTTGACATAAAAATTACTCCTAAAGGCTTAAACTGAGCAGCTCTTCCCGCTAGTAGAGCCATCGAAGCAACTACTTTCTAGCTGTGGAGAATGCAGCTATGTTCACAGGCTGATTTAATTTTTTAATTACACTGATGCCTGAAGGTCATGTGGCAAGGGTGAAGGTCTCCCTTTCAACTGGGCCGTGAGATGAGGGATCGCCTGTGCTTTGCCACCACTGCTGTGGTATCTGCTGCACTGCAGAGTGTCTCCGCAAGTGTATGAGCAGCTTCTATGCATGTGGCTTCATCGCATGAGCAGATGACTGAGCGATTTTCCTAGTCCTGGAATTCAGAGCATGTTTGCCGGCTCCAGGCACCCAGTCCTTTCCTGTGGTCTTAGTATGAGTTTTAAGTTGCTGCCATCTCAGAACTGTTGCGGCGCCATTTCATTTCAGTCACGCACGCGCCTCAATATCCCCTTCAAAGCACTGGATTCCCATTAGTGTTCGCGGCTCCCCAGGCTAGTTTTGATGGCGCACCAGGGTGTCGCGGCGCACAGATTGGGAACGACTGGTCTAACAGAACCCATGAGGCATTAGTAGGATGTCCTCTTGCCGTGCATTCTCTTTGCATACAGGGAGGTACCACAGAAGTCTCTTGGGTTCAGTTCCTTTGAGCTTCTGTATGATCACACTATGAGAGGGCCTCTGAGTTTGGTGAAAGAAGGCTGGGAGGCAGCTCCTAGGAAAACTCCCCAGGATGTGTTCAGTTACATGCTGGCCTTCAGAAACCAAACTGCCCGCTTCAGGAAACTCGCTCAGGCGAACCTAGAAACAAGTCAGGAAGAAATGAGGAAGTGGTATGACCAGAATGCCACTCTGGTCAAATTTCAACCCGGGCAAAAAGTGTGGGTCATGGCCCCAGTTGAACCTTGTGCCTTGCAGGACAAGTGGACTGGGCCATTTGAGGTGGTAGAGCGAAAAAGTGATGTCACCTACCTGGTGGATTTGCGGGCTCCAAGGAAACCTTTGAGGGTCCTCCACGTGAACCGCCTCAAGCCCCACTTCGAGAGGTCTGAAGTGAGCATGCTCTTGGCGACAGATGATGGGGTGGAAGAGGAGAGGGAACCTCTCCCTGACCTCCTGTCTACCAAGGAGCGCGATGGGTCAGTGAAAGGTGTGATCCTCCCCCCGACACTAACTCCAGAGCAGCAGAGCGACTGTCACCAGTTGTTGGGACAGATTGCCCCACTGTTCTCCCTGACCCCAGGTGTTACTCACTGGTGTACCCATGATGTGGACACCGGTGACAGCCCTTCTGTGAAGTACAAGATTTACAGGTTGACTGACTGGGTCACGGCCAGCATTAAAGAGGAGGTCTCTATGATGTTGGCGTTAGGGGTGATCGAGCCTTCCAACAGTCCTTGGGCCAGCCCAGTGGACTTGGTCCCAAAGGCTGCTGCACCCAGTGCCACTCCAGAACTGCAGTTTTGTGTGGACTACCGTGGGCTCAATGCCGTCACCAGGACTAACGCACACCCCATCCCCAGACCCATTGATCGGTTGGGAGCTGCCAAGTTCCTCAGCACGTTTGATTTAACGTCTGGGTACAGGCAGATTGCCTTAACTGATGGGGCCAAGGAGAGGTCAGCATTTTCAACCCCACAAGGACATTACCAGTTCCGGGTGATGCCCTTTGGGTTGAAGAATGCCCCTGTCACCTTTCAGAGGTTGGTCAACCAGGTGTTGGCTGGGCAGGAGCATTTCAGTACCTGGATGACATCGCAGTGTTCAGTTCCAGTTGGGAAGAACACTTGCAGCACCTCGGTGAAGTGTTGAAGGCGCTGCAGAGGGCAGTAAGTGTCAGATCGGGCCGGGTTCGGTGGTGTACTTGGGACACCAGGTAGGAAGCAGCCAGGTGGCACCCCTACAACCCAAGATTGACACCATTCTGGCTTGGGAGCCCCCCATGACCCAGACAGAGGTGAGGGCCTTCTTAGGATTCACCAGGTACTACAGAAGGTTTGTTAAGGGGTTGCCCCCTTAACAGAGCTGACTTCCAGGAAGCAGCCAAAGAAGGTGATGTGGACTAAGTCTTGCCTGAGGATTTTTGATGCCCTGAAGGCCGCCATGTGCACGGCACCTGTGCTCAAGGCACCCGACTTCTCCAAGGAATTTGTTGTGCAGACTGATGCTTCAGAGCATAGAGTGGGAGCAGTGCTCTCACAACTGAATGAAGAGGGCCTAGACCAGCCTGTAGTCTTCCTTAGCCGGAGAAGAGTCCCCAGGGAACAGAGGTGGAATGCCATAGAAAGGGAAGCTTTTGCTGTGGTCTGGGCACTGAAGAAGCTGAGACCATACCTGTTTGGGAGTCACTTCCGGGTTCAGACAGACCACAGGCCCCTCAGATGGTTGATGCAAATGAGGTGTGAGAATCCAAATCTGCTGAGGTGGTCCATCTCCCTACAGGGAATGGACTTTACGGTGGAACACCATCCTGCCACAAAACACGCCAATGTAGATGGTCTGTACAGGTTCTTCCGCCTTTGTGAAGATAACACCCAGAAGGGTGGTTAGTTGTCCCTACTTTCAGCTGGAGGGGACATGTGTTAGACTTGGCATCTTTTGGCATGTTTCCCCTGAGTTTTTGCTTTCTGACCTCCCGGTTTTTACTCTGTTTTTGCTAGCGTAGTGTTTCTGCGCACTTTTCTAACTGCTGATCAGTGGTATAGTGCAAGTGCTCCTGTGGTAAATTGTGTTATGGATTGGTGTTTCCATGATTGGATATTTGATGTATTAGTTAGTCCCTAGTAAAGTGCTCTGAGTGTGCCAGGGACTGTGAATCAAATGCTACTAGTGGGCCTGCAGCACTGATTGTGCCACCCACGTGAGTAGCCCTAAAAAGGTAACTCAGACCCACCATTGCAGAGTCTGTGCGCAGTTTGTAACTGCCATGTCGACTTGGCCAGTGCACACACTTGCCAGTCCCTCACCTTCCCTTTTCTTACATGTCAGCCACCCCTAAGGTAGGCCCAAGGTACCCCTGTGGGCCAGGTGCCGTGTATGTGAAAGGTAGGACATGCCCTGATGTGTGTGGCATGTCCTGATAGCGAATTACAACCAATTTAGTTTTTCGCTATTGCAAGGCTACCTGTTCCCCATAGGACAGAATGGGGAGTTTGTTTATAACATCCTATAAACATAACTGGCCCGGGGAATTAGGTGGGAAAATAAAGTTTAGTATGCCTGAACTTAGAATCTAAAGATGCATCTTTTAGTGAAGGTGATTTTTACATTCTGTGTTTGAAAATACCACTTTTAGAAAGTAGGTATTTTCTTGCTCAGTCATCCTGTGTGCCTCTGCTGGAATGTGGATTGTCTGTCTGGGTTTTGGATGACAGAAGGCTGGGGAGCAGGAGTGGCTCCAGATAGTGTAGGTGGGTCAGGAAAGGGCTGAATAGACCTGGGTTGCATTTGGGGAAGGGGGCGGAGATTTCCTTTCACCTCAAAGGGCCTGGTCTGCCTCTGACCATGCCCTCTCCACCTCCTGCCAGGAAGTCACACCAGAGAAGGCAGAACTGGTTCTGGCTGGGCACAGACACTCTCTGCCTAGGAGATCAAAGGATTTTGGGATATGAATATTGGGGCCCAGATCCTTGAACTTTAGTACTCTTTTGGACCAAGAAGACTGCCAAGACGAAGAGCTGGAGAAGCTGTGAGGAGGAACTACCACATTGCTGTGTGCTTTGCTACGTTGGCCTGCAGTGGCTGCTTCTGTCTTGGGCAGTGTAAGGACTGGACTGAACTTTCTGCAATCTACTTTTGTGAGTTTCTCCAAGGGCTTGAGGTAGAGCTTGCCCCCTGTTCAAGAAGTCTCAGGAACAGCAAAGACTTCAATCTCTTCTGCCCTCACCACTGGGGACTGTGTGTTTTGTGCTGCAACAGAAGAAAAAGCAACCCGACGTCGTCTACGACACCGCTGCCAACTCCATCTCCTGAAGGCACTGCAGAGGGCACTGCCGCAACGCCGCACCGTGACCCTGGTCTCACCAGCGATGTAACTGACGGTGCCACGGAGCTGCAGCTCACACTGCGACCTGTGAGCCCCGGACTCTGCACCACCTCGCTTCACGACGATGCCTTGGTATCCTAGATGACACCGCTCCACTCTGAAATCGACGCCGCTGCTTGCACCGTGGTTCAAGGGCACCCTTCGTAAAGTTACACGATGCACCGCTCTCATCTCACACCGCAGTCTTGGCCTACTGACTCCGGCGCCATCAACTCCAATTCGTCAGCCGACGACAGCGCTACAGCAACGACGATGCTGCTATTTGCACCGTGATCTGCCAGCACTGCGATGAGCACCGCATTCACTTTGCACCACGAGCCTGGTCTCACCGACGACGCCATCTGACGCCGCCACAGAGCCGCCACTCGCACCGCGACCTGAGGGCACCGCAAGCTGCACCGCTGCCCTTCGCACCTCAGCTCCTTACTTCAACAGAGAGGAGTTCGATCTGCAAAGCGTGTGACTTCAAGGGCCCCAACGACTCCTGCACCAACCTCCGGCACCGACGCCTGCAGACGCCGTGCTTTCGGAAGCTCAATGAGAGGTCGTCTACACCCTGCATTTCTAAAAGGTACTGTTTGCGGGTCTTCCCGACACCGTAGCTGGCCCGCGACACCGCGGTCAGTCAGAACTGTTTGAATTTGTTTGCTCACAACGCAGTATTAGCCCCGGATGGAGCTAGTATCGACATCAAGGAATTGTTTTTCAAGCATATTTTGATAACTGCATTACAAACTTCAAAACTGCGGCTGACCCTTGGTTCAGCACCTCAATCCCTGTTTGATAAATGTAAATGTCCTGTGCACAACTCTTCCGATGTCCACCGCAGTTGGGCTCCACTGGAATCCAGACAAGAAATTTGGAGAAAATGGAAGGTGCACCCGGAAAATAGTCCAAACGCTACTAAGAAAGTCATTTACGTTTCTTTTATTCTTTATAGTAAAAAATGCAGTCAGACATCAGCCAACGTGTTTAGTTCTTTACAAAAGAACTTCTTCAGGGCAATATCAGTAATTAGAAGCGGTCGCGTAGAGGTCAATTCACTGAGGTTTATCAGCAGAGTTACTACTGGAAGTCTCTCAATAAGAATTCCAGTACATTAATAGCAGTCACAACGGTCCATATCAGTAGTGTGAAAGGGTCATTCTGAGGTGTATCTTTAAAGGTATATCACAGGGAATCCCATCTGGAGGCCGCACAATAAGAGTTCCAGTACATCGATTCCCAGCCCCAAATGTCTAAAGGGTCTAGGAAATGTGGATGGCAAATGCGCCGTGATAGCCCCGGACAGAACTATTGACATCAAGGAACTGTTTTTCAAGCATATTTTGATAACTGAAGATTTTTAAGTACTGTATTGTAGATTTTCATCATTTTTGGTCTTGTCTTAAGTATATAAAAATATTGGATATTTTTCTAAACTGGTGTGGTGTCCTTTTGTAGTGCTTACACTGTATTACTGTTGGTTATGTGCAAATGGTTTACACACTGTCTCTAAGATAAGCCTGACTGCTCATGCCAAGCTACCAAGGGGGTGAGCAGTGGTTATTTTAGGAGTGTAACTCCCTTATCCTGACTAGAGGGGTGGTTTCTGCCTGGCTTTGGCACATGCCCTAGCCTACCAAAAATCTGAGCAAACCCCCCAGCTCAAAGCACGACAGCGTGCAGATAGCATATGATCTTAGTCGAGTTTTGAGAGCCAGAAAGCTACCCAAGAACATTGCAACATATTCCATTGAATTGACAGAGTCCTCATCTTAAGGTATGTCAGACTCAGAGACCATGTTATCACAATCCGAGGTATCAAGGCAGTCATCAGGCACATGAAGGTCAAGAAACACCCCTTCAGCCAAATACCAAGGTCAAGAAAACATTCCTGCACCCAAATACCAAGGCCAATAACACATCCCTGCACACAAATACCAAGGCCAAGAACACATCCCTGCAGACAATTAGCTGTAAACCCATCAGACCCAGTTCATTTACTCCATTCTGAGAGCAGCATGCCCCATTTTGATTATTCCACACAACCACCAGATACAGTCCTCAACGAGCCAAGTCAGATGAAGCAACACAAAAACATGACCACCATTCCATCCCCAGCATCAAGAGCAGATTGACTGACTCAATGAGCTACGAAGGATCAGATACATACAAAGACACCAAGTTTCATCTAAAGTGGGGAAGAAATTATGTATCATCTTTCTTCAGGAAAAAGAAAGATGTCATGCCAAAGATGTTTCATCGTTCTCTAAGAAGAGGGGAGATGTCATGTTGTGATGAGGACACTAGGACCCTGCAGGACCAGATTGCCTGAGGATACTATACATCACTTCCTGTCACAGCAACTGAGCTGAAAGTGTAGGGAGGGGTCAAGACACAGGGCATTCGACATAGGACATCGCAGGGACAGCATAAGTGGAGGTAAGCTCCCTCAGTAGTACAGAACATTACATAGCGAGGGCAAGCATCATAAAGCTCAACAAGTGCAATACCGGTGTCCGCGTGAGCTGTTATCCGGCACTCGAAAATTATAGTTGCCTGAACAACAAAACCACAGGTAAACAAATGAGAAAGAGAAATACTCATAAGAAATATAGGGCACGTATACCACACAGCACAGAGGAAGTTGGATGAAATGGAACTGGGACAAGGTCTTCAAGTGGGCTGGGTCCTCCCGGTGCTCAGCAACAGCAGTTCTAACAAGCATTTGCAATGCAATAGGTCTCGCAGTTACGAGAGTTTGAACTATTGACATTGTAAATGGCAATGCCTTTTATTTATGTTTTGGTTTTTAAAACATAAGTAAAAGGCATTGTCATTTACAATGCCAATAGCTTAAACTCGTGTAAATGCGAGACCTATTGTATTGCAAATACATGTTTGGTATTGTACTACTGAATCCAGATCTAGAAAAGTAATCAAATTAAAAGTGACTGCTAACTTTAATAACTGCTCGTGTTCCTGCCACATGGAGCTCTCCGCTGTTCAGGCAAAACACCTCTGAGGGGTGCACAATTTAAGCCCAACGCTGTAGTCTCTCAGATATACGGCAGAACAAATGAGTCAGATGGTTAATACAGATTTATGATGCCTATTCATTTCATCCTAACCTATCACAAAACACTACACTGCAAAAGCTTAAGCCACAACACAGCTGTGTTTCCTTTGTTCGTGATGCCTGTTTCATGTGTGCTGTTGTAGTTTGCAGTTAATGATTATTAACACTCAAGGCAGTGGGAAGTTCGCGGTAATGTTCACATCCATTTTACCTTTAGAAAGACCATAGAGTCCTCTGACTGACGGCTCTTATTTCGCGATGGTGCCTGGAAACAAACGCCTGAGGCATCTTATATGGCAACATTTAACTGTGTAGCATAACCTGGGGTGCATCAGTGAGCTGACTAGCAATTTAAATGTTAGAACCTGAATTGTTTCAAGGGAAATTCCGAGGAATGATTGATTTTAATATACATTCGCAGTAGCTGCAGGGCATAATTAGAACTACATCACTATAAAATAGAGTCCGTAGTGAACTGTAATAGGTAACGTAATCGGAGCACGGGGATATTCTTGAATGCTGGATGGTTTAAAAAAATATTATTTTCAACAAATGCCGTTCCATTCCGTAATACAACGGTATCTATTTAACTGAGATACTCAAAAACTTTGAAAGTTTTTTTTTAATTTTAAAGTCCTTCATTATATATTTCATGGCATTTGCTGCCAGATTTATATCTTTTGATGGGTCTGCTCGTGCTTTAGCTATGAAAGCCAGGTTAGACCACAGGCTCTGTGTCCCCCCCTGCCGTGCCCCCCAACCCCCCTTCCACAGTATGAGCTTAGATGGGCCACATCTCATTGTGGGGGTGACGAGGACATTGACAAAAGCCCCGGCCTTGCAGTGAAAGTTGGGTTCTAAGTAACTGGTACCTGCCAGTGAGAAATGTTACGGGTTTCCAATTCCCACAGCACAAACATAGGCGTCAAAGGTATTTTTTATGAAAGCGGAGGAAGGGCATGACCCAACAGAGCAACGTCAAAGGGAAAACCACTACTTAAAAGAAGCAAGCTAAGACAAAACAGAACTGATAACAAGCTAAGGAGAAGGGAGGGGGGAGAAGGGAGGGGGGGAGAACGGAGGGGGAGAAGGGAGGTGGGTTTTGAGAGCAGACCGCAAGGGGGTGGAGGAGTCTTAATGAGCCATGAAAGAAAGGCAGATGGCGGCTGAGGATGTGCATGCTCACATGCACTCAAGCTTTAGGCCACCAAAAGCCTCTGGTGGCACTTTTAAGAGCCACTTACTAAATGTCTCGAAGAGACAGCATGCGCTGTCTCAGGCGAGACCTAAAAAGCAGTTGCTGAGACGGGTCCCTATCGGGCTCATCATGTGTTACCTCACATTCAGGGTGAAAAAAAATGTTAACTCTGCAGCAGTACCACCCTTCACTGCCTTTGAGATAACTTCTCCTCATTTCAGAACTTCTCATCATTTCAGAACTGAAACGCTTTCAGTGTTCTATACAACGAAGTCAGAGTTGTTGCTTATTTACCTTATGCAACTAACAACCATGGACAAAGTCAATAGTTGTGGCTTGTTGTAGGTGTAATGTTACTTGTTGCATTATCTATCTGGATGCAATGACAGAAGCAGTAAACTACCAGTCGGGCGGGACTCTATGCTAAGCACAGGTTTTTAGTTGAGGTATTTTTATGCTACGCCCTTAATTGCATTGGCCAGGTCCCTTGGGGACACCCCCCCCCCCCCCAGTTTTTTCATTCTACTTAAAGCCCTGACTGGGATTGCTTCACTAACTTGCATAACCTTGAGGGTTTTGCACACACTGTAAAGAATGTATTCTGTGTTTTGCTTGTAAAGTTAAGGCCATGAATGCAATGCCCCCCAGTAGGGGCTCACTTTGGTGCTGGCGCAGAGAGCATCTGGCCCACTTAAGCCCCAGATATTAGTGATCAGTGTGTTTCCTTCTATCCATACTGGAATCACTCACTTTTGAAGATTTATTTGGGACCCTAGATAATCTCGATTATCTAGGGTCCCAAAAAATCTAACGAAAAAGACCAAATGGCATAAATTTGCATTGGCACAGGGAACCTTTTCACCAAAGTTAGCAGTTATTGAGCGATTTATAAATAAATGTCACTAGTGCCGGCGTAAATGTGGGTAATCAGAGTCTGAAGCGCAAGAGGGGAGACATGATATTAAGTATAACAAAAATCCCATCTGTACTTTCATTGTGTACAGTCTTGGCATATGAATGTAGCTCACGCACACTGAACCTCATTACAGGGCTGGAGCCTGGATTGTGATAATGGCTCCCTGCTAATGAGGGTAAAGGTATTGTTAGATGCATTGATGCAATAGACACTTGTGTGTGAGTTGATTTAGGTTCATAGACTCGAGTTTTCTGTCAAGGAGCGCCCTCGTGCGGAGAAATATAGAATACAGAGAAGCTACTTATGAGAATTCATCAAAGAGAATGGAAACGTGCTTTAGAAACAAGTGTCTGTATACCACAACATCATGAAAGCAGCAAACGAGCGTCGTGCCCAGAAAAAGATGACTGTACAAAAAATGAGATGCATGAATCTGATCTACTTGGCAGTCACATTTGCAAAATTGCCGTGCACATAACGGTATTTTAGTATATACACACGGGATTTAAACAAAGTATATGGACGTGATAAACTACAAATGAAATAGCTAAATTCATGTGTATGCCTCTGTAAACGTGTTTATGCGTACACTTCGGAAAACATTTGCGATTCACTCACTGATTCAATCTAGCCGCAGTGCTTTGGACTGGAATTTATTTAAAACGAGGCTTTGACTAGCAGATGAGGAGACGGTCCGTGTCCTGACATAGATCAGACCTCGATCTCAGTGCCGCTGCATTTTTAAACCTGCCTTTGAGTCGGTAAACGCTACGGAAAGTAGCAAGTTCTACGCTCAAGTAGGAGTCAAACGTATCATGCCCACTAGATGTCGCTATTGGACATGGCTGCGATTTAACATGTCACTCGGTCCTATCGGAGCGAGAGGGATTTCATCTACAGATCCTATCCATTAGTCACCACACACGTGTGATGAGCCCCCCTGTCCTCTTTCAGGTCGCGCTCATATGCTGCCTTCTCTGTTAATATGTCGATTGTGATGAATTGTTGCTGGTTAAAGGATTTGTAGGGCCCAGGCCAGAAAAGGAACAAGCGTGGACCTCTAAGATGTGAAATCACAGGAAATGACATCAAATGAATATTAATTTTCAGGCACTGTTGAATTTTTTTTTAAAGAAACTAGTTACCTAGTGTGGCTATCACTAAAGTGCAAAACATAATAATAATCCTTATAAAATAATTACAGATATTTTAAGCTACACCATGTGGAAATAGATTGCATTAATCAAACTGGTTGAAAAAGCTATGCTTTGACTACTAATTTATTCACCAATTGTTTCCAGGTTATGGCATGATTAAAATTCCAATTCAGATCGTCCCAGAACTGTACAGCATGACTTCAAGTGACTCCCCAGTCCTCCCTTTATTCTAGTGAAGTTGAGGATAAGGGATTTGATTATCAGCAGGCATGGGGGATCATCACAAAGCAAGAGGCAGTATTGGCCGCCCGAGAGGCAGTGGCGGTGGGGGTTGAGAACCTGCGATGTTAAGATAATAAACGGTATCTGACTAGAGCCCACGCGGAGCGTGACAAATCTGGTGCGTTGCTGGCGTGGCTTGCGAACCCTTTGAAGCAGACGACCCTTATATTGGCGTTGGAAGACCCGACGGGGGGTGTGTGTTACACTCAGCAGGGCATTAATCGCCTCTTTGCTGGGTATTATGAGAGACTTTATACCAGTAGAGTGGACTTAGATATGGACCGCCTAGGGAGTTTTTTAGCTGAGGGGAACTTGCCGGCTCTCACTGCAGGAGAGGCGGATTTGCTGGGCCAAAACGTAACGCTGGGGGAAGTCAGGAGTGCCATAAAACACATGGCACGGGAAAAGACTCCTGGGGTAGACGGGCTCCCGATTGAGTTCTACACGGCTTATGTGAATGCCTTGGCCCCTAGACTGGTGACCCTCTATAATAACTCATGGTAGACGGGTAGGCTGCCCGCCACGACGCGGGAGGCACTGATAGTCCCGCTGCTGAAGCCGGGGAAGCCCCCCTCTGATGTAACTGCTTACCGTCCGCTGCTATGCTTACCACCGACTGTAACATATAGAGTCGGATACTGGCTTCTCGGCTCTTGCCGTATATGTCCCGATTGGTTCATGGAGACCAGGCGGGATTTATACCCCAGCGTAATACTGCAGGCAATGTTAGACGCCTGCTTCGTATTTTGGAAGCTGAGTTGGACAATTCATGTACTGCTGCGGTTTTCTCAGTAGACATAGAAAAGGCCTTCGACAGCCTGGAATGGCTGTATTTATTTCAGGTACTTCGTGTTTTTGGGCTGGGGGATCGCTTTGTGGCTTGGACGGCCTTATTGTATAAAGAATCCACGGCCCGCACTAAAACGGGTGGTCTGATCTCCTCTTCTTGTGCGGTGGGTAGGGGGATGCGGCAGGGGTGTCCTCTCTTGCCGCTGCTATTCGCGTTGGCCGTGGAGCCGCTTGCGGCCCAGGCCCAATCGCGGAGGTGGTTCCGGGGACTCCGGGTACATAACGAACATCATTATATAGCTCTGTATGCTGATGACCTCCTCCTGTTTTTGAAAAAATACCCGGGGGGAACTGGTGGGAGCTAAGAGGCTGCTTAGTTGTATGGAGGACTTGGCAGGCCTAAGGGTGAATTGGACCAAATCGTGTCTTTTTCCCACCTCCAGAACAGTGGAGGGTTCCCAGACTACGGAGGGGATACAGTGGGAATATACCTGTATAACATATTTGGGGACTCGAATATATCATGATCGCAGTGATTTGCTGGAGGGCAATATCGGTAGGGCTTTGCGAGGTCTTCGGGGCAGTATGAACTTCTGGCAATCATTGCCGCTTTCTTTGATGGGGAGAGTGGCGCTTCTTAAGATGGTGGCCCTCCCCAGGTTGTTATATTACTTTCAGACGCTCCAGATCTGGATCCCTGCGTCGACGTTCAAGAGACTCCAACAGATGATGACGGGCTTGCTCTGGAATGCTGGCCGCCGTCGGGTGGCTTTGCATACACTGATGAGACCGCGGGGAGAGGGAGGGTTGGCGGTTCCGGATCTGGAGTCCTATTATTTAGCCGCTCAGCTACAGTGGTTGACTCAGGCGGTGGCTCGAGAGTTCTGAGGAGTAGGAGTCGGCGTGGGTGGGCGAATTCCTGCCTGCCTTCTGGCCAGGATTGTTTTGCAACAACCGCTCCGCATAGGGGATCTCTCAGCCGAAGTGCAGACCTTTTGGTTGTGTTGGAATAGAAGTCAACAAAGGGCCCCTGTCCGTATGCGCCTGAGATCCCAATCTTGATGTGTCAACAGCTACCGCATGGGGGCAACTGGTCGGCGCTGGCGGGGTGGTGTGATGCGGGACTGATGGTGGTGGGGGATTTATACGAAGACGGTGTTCTGCTCCCTTTTGAAGCCACCTCTGAACGTTACGGCCTTCCTCGCGGGGACTATCTGCTTCATGCGGCCTTGGTGTCGGCTGTTCAGCGGCGGTGGAAGGGAGGGCTGTCTGAGCCGCGGACATCCATGGTCTGCCAATATGTTGTGCTGGCGACGGGCACCATTAAAGCAGTCACATGTCTGTATCGCTGAATTACCTTCGAGAGGCTGACTCCCCTTGACAGGCTGAAGTAGTGCTGGGAGGAGGAAGTAGAAAGGGACATCCCGCTAAAAATATGGAGGGAATTGCTTGAACGTCCCTGGAAATGCTCCAGGAATGCCCGTTTTCAACAGATCCAATTTTTTATTTTGCACAGAGCCTATCTTACTCCAGTCAAAATCCAGCGCTACTTTCACACGCTTACAGCGTCCTGCCCACGTTGTCGAATGGAGGGAGCTGATTTTCTCCATATGCTGTGGAGCTGTCCTCGGATTAGGAACTGCTGGTGGGAGGTGTGGTCATTGCTCTGCACTATCACAGACAGGGAGATTGAATTTGGAATGAGTCCGTGCTTGTTACACTGGTTCCCTCACATTTCCAAGACTAAAATAACCAGAAAATTTATAGATTTAGGGCTGGTACTGGCCAAGCGGGAAATTACTGCTAATTGGAAGGCTCAGCGTGGGCCGAGGTTGCAGAAGTGGAGGGCGGAGTTTACCCGGTGGGCAGACTGTGAAATGGTTATTAGATTACAGACGGCCACCCGTGCTCATAGCGACAGAGCATTGGAGGCAGCCCATGCCTGGGGGACATTGGCAGTGCTATTGAAAGCTGCCGACTCTGGTGGGGGGGAGGCCTTAGAGAATGGGGAGGTACAGAGTCAACCCTCTACTGTGTCGGGTTAGTGGGGTACCGAGGGGATTAGACACTGCCTCACTTGGGTTCTCAGTGGTCCTGCGTTAGGGTTCATCACAAGGAACTGAGTGTCTGGCCATATACTAAGTCAACGAGTCATGCCGGAGGAGTTGGGGGAAGAGGGTGGGGGAGGGGATGTATCTAGGGTTAGATGATCGATTTAGGATTAGTCATATTGATTATGGACTTGACCTGTTGAACGAAGGCTCCATTATTCATATGCCTGTAAATGTGGCCTTGCATGTCGATCCGATGGTGGAATTGCTAGAGACTATATTGTAAGGTTTATAGGGGGAGCGATTACTCAGAGAGCCTGTCAACGGGGTTCAGTGGGCATGGCTCTACTAGGGCAACTGTCCAATTGGATGTTTTAAGGAAGGGTTGATTACTGATTGTCATGTGTTTGTATGATCTTGAATGTTAATAAACATATCTCCCAAAAAAAAAATGGGGGGATCATCACAAACAGATACAAGCTAGATTGGAGAGCACAGATTCCAAAAGATTATCAGAGGAGGAGCACAAATGTCATGCCCAGGTGGTATGGCTAATATAGTGGCAGTCAGAAGCACCAAAGGTTGATCCCCACCTGGACAATGAACACCTAAATACAGCAATTACTCTCAAACTCAATTTTTAGGTCAAAGCCTACCAGACAGCGGAGCGGTCTGGTTGCAGAGACATATTTGGGATATACTGACAACTTACCTAGGAATGCATTTGTCCTATTGCTTGCCATTGGTTTAGTGTTTTGTAATTCACATTTGCTTGCCTTGTATTTGCTGGCTTGTTTTGTTTTAGGCTGTCAAGCATGTCTTGTTCCCTCCGGTGGCGCATGTCCTGTTTACCACCTCTTTGGTCAGTAGTCTTTACTAATAGAATAACATAAATAATACTCTTCCTCAATTTCAGGCCTATCCCATAGGTGCTGGGAGTAAGAGGTGCTGAAACCCTTCAACAATCAACAACACTTTATGCCACTCCACTCTACTCACCTCAGTGACACACTACTCCCCTCTATGCCACTCTTTTGACCATTTCATAGCGCTTTTTTTGTTACTTTAAGACATGTCATACAGTAGCCCACGCTGCTGTGCAACATCTTTAAAAAAACATTAATGAAGCGAAATAGCTTAGGCTACTTGGCTTTGTTAATGTTTTTTAAGGATATTGCACAGTAGTGTGGGCTGCTGTGCAACATGGCTTAAAGTAAATAAAAACAAAGCACTACGATGCGGTCAACACTGGCCATAATGGAGAGATTAATGTTTCATTGCGCACCCCAAGTGTGTAATGCCAGAGGCACGTAACCAGGCTGTCTGAAAATACTTCCCTATGCACGGGACACTTTCAGAACATACAAGGTGTCACATATTTACAGAAATAAGGGGGGGCGGGGTGTCCTGTCAGCATTCTGGTGCCATTGTTTTGTCAGTATACAAACTGAAGTGTTCAAAACAAGCAACAGC
The DNA here is from genome assembly GCF_964204655.1 of Triturus cristatus. Lineage (NCBI taxonomy): Eukaryota > Metazoa > Chordata > Amphibia > Caudata > Salamandridae > Triturus > Triturus cristatus. Next base: position 556,556,548 of record NC_140580.1, read on the forward strand.
AAAGCAGGAGGGTGTGGCAGGGACTGGGCAAATCACAAGGATGGGAGAGGAGTTGGGCGGGATGGCGAGGGGTAGAGAGGGCCTGCAAACACATGTACTCTTAAGGAGTGCTACTTTAAAAAAATAAAAAATCTACAAGTGGCGACCAGTGGCAGGACACTGGCACTAGAAACAGAAAATTGTACTTGGTCCAAGCTCCATGAGCGACTGGAGGACAGGAAGAGCCTAAGAGACAGTGGAAGCGGCAGGGTGCCCTGACCAATGAGAAACAAGGAAATTAGAGCAACGTGGGAGCCAACCAATGGTAGGTAATGGTGAATATGGGGTGGACAATAAGCCCTTTTTTTAAAGCTTTTTTCTTATTTACAATAGTTTATGCTGACAGTGCATATGCGCTGTATCAAACCTAAAAGGGTCTTTCTACATTAGACATAGGTTGGATGAGGTGGTGCTTGACTTGCAAAAGAATTCTAAAGTAATATCAGAGACTTTCAATTTACATCCATCTCTCCACTTCCACCCTACCACTCTCTGAATTTTTTTTACATTTTTGTATGTATTCTGCAACTCCTAACATTACTCTCTTTAGCAAGCTATTATAGGTGGACAAGCTGCTGAATACTCGAGCCAGAGGTCTTACTCTGCTCATCTCAAGGTCCTAGTGGAACCCGAGTTTCCACAGGAGGTGATGTGGCCTGGTGGCTACAGCTGTCCACCATGCATCATGGGGACCCAGGCTTGAATCTTGGCTTCAGATCAGCATCCTAGGCACATCTCTATGCTGAAAAACAATTAACAGAGTCTGTGTCTGTTGTAAAGCACTCTAATTTACACGGACAGGGTTTGTGCTACATGAAATTGCAAAAAAAAAAATGCGTACCCTGTTTGTCAGGCTCTAGTGTCATCCTTCAAGAATTAAAGATGAAGCATTAAGCTTTTTGTCATAAAGAGATACTCATGTAGTGGCTGAATTGCACAGTAAGAAACTGGAAAATCTAGAATCAATCCCTGCTTCCCTGCTTGATCAAATTGTGTTATCCTAGTCAAATGCTTTATTTCAGTAACCTTCATTTTGGTCATTATCACACATCAGAGCACATTCAAATATGTGGAGTCAATGTGTGTGCTGTTTAACACCTCTTGTGTTTGATGTAATAGACTATAATTTTGCTCCATGTTTAATTACAATCTAGCCCACAAATAGGGTACACATGAACCCATTGGAATTATGCAATTTGTTGTTGCTGCATTTTCCCCATAATTATACATTTGCCGCATATGCTTTCTTATGCATAATCAGAAGCTTTTAACAACAAATAATTAGTTTCGGGTTCAAATGGATCAAAACTTAATAACAATTCATCAACACTTGTTTCTGCACAGTGGAAAGCCCTTCACAAAGGTTGACTGGTCACCTTTCTGTTGCTTATTGCTGAATTTGGGTGTCTGACTGGTACTAATCAAAACCAAAAGGGATGATGGACGGAGTGTTGAACATTGCAAGCACTCAACCCGAGTAAACTGCTCTGGGTTTAATCCATCATCATTCTTTAGCTCACTCCGCCACCCCAGTTCAGACATGGCCATATGCAAATCAGTCTGACCCTGTGCCTCATGGGAACAGTCCAGCCCGAACTGCCAAGCCATGTCTTCCCTGGACCAGAAACAATCATCCTAGGACCGGTTTCAGGTTCATAACCCTCATCAGCCAGGCTATCTTGAATCCAGTGGCAAAGTGAGCAAGGGACCCACGTCTGGGCATACCCTGCCAACTTAGGGCGAACAAAGCAAAACCAAAATGGGTGATGGATGGAGTGTTGAACATTGTAGGCACTCCCCCCAGTCAACTGATCTGGGTTTAATCCATCATCATTCTTTAGCTCACTCTGCCACCCCAGTTCAGACATGGCCATATGCAAATCAGTCTGACCCTGTGCCTCATGGGAACAGTCCAGCCTGAACTGCCAAGCCATGTCTTCCCTGGACTGGAAACAAGCATCCTGGGACCCAGGGGAGGGCGCCCCCGCCCTACCCCTCCTGGGCCTTGCAGCTCTGCACCTCTGCTGCTTCCTGGGCAGTGGCGTAGCAAGGGGGGAGGACACGAGGTTCGGGGTGGCCATCTCCCTCCACCCGCTCACTTGTACCAGCGGACGTTGCAGGGTGGCTGCCGTGCAGGAACCACACCAGCACCTCCCGCCCGGCCATCGCAGTAATCCTTCAGCCCCCCCCTGCTCTTATGCCGTGGCCGCACTGGGCGGTCAATGGTCTGGCAACGGCACTGTTCCTGGGCCTCAAAACACTGAACACTGGAGTATTTTGAAATGTGGTGCTCAGGTGTGAACGCCTTGGTTGTGAGAAAGAGCACGGACCTGGGCCGATACCCACACTGCCCTTGCCTAGCGCCGACCCTGCCAGACATCCTGTGGACTGGATGAGGTTCTTACTGCTCCACGAGTTGTTGTTATGTTGAAACAGATTTGTAGTTCTTTAGTCCATGAAAGCTGAGGTGACTTCAAAAAGGGGATGTGATTAAAAATGACTTCAGAAAAGAGTACATTTCAAAGCCTTCTGGGATTGCTTTCTTTCAGGAACAAGATCTGATGTGATTAAGTAAACAAGTGAAACACGTGCGGCCCGAGTGGCGAATGACCGACCACCCCCATTCATGCTTTTTTGTCTCCTATAGAGTTTGACTAAGAGGGGTCAAGCAGAGAACATGGTCCGTATATGTCTGTAAGATTGGGGTTTTTTTTGTCACTGAACTGTTGTTTCTCATTTATAGAAAGAGGGGCCTGATTGTAAATTTGTCTCAACTGCTGTGAATTTAGAACCAGACCAAAGTGACTCCAATGATGAGCCACTGGCCTCTGAAGTTTTTATGGGTGTGATGTATCTAGTCTAGGAATTGTCATGTAAAATAAGCCCCCCTGCAGACTGTGATGGGGCCCCTGAGTCTTCCATATCTCACAGATATTCATTGGTCCCAAAGTTTCGGGGTCCCCTGAGCCCCAGAGCATATGGGTGCTGCATTACACCCCAGAGAATAGGCCCTTTATCAGTTTGTATGATCAAGTCTTGAAAAAGCAAATGCTATGACTGCAGTTGTTCTTTGATGTAATACCAGGTAAGGGTGTGCAATGTAGCTGGTGGTGCATTTTGGAGCACAAGCAACAATGTGCGGAAATTGGTTTTCATCAAATATTTCGCAATTGCACATCACCAACAAAAGTGTCTTGATTTGTTTTGATCTTATTGAAAACTTTGCTACCACACTTCAAAATTACATAAAATGTGCTCTGTTACTTTTTTCCTAAATCCTGATATATTACAAAATATTTGGAAAGTTATTTTACAGGTATTTAAATCTTGTTGTGAGTTAGAAAAAACTGAGGTCCTACAGCATTTCCTTTCACACTTCCTGTACCCTAGCACGTTTATCAGGTAGATCACTTTACAAAATCCTCAGTTTTGCAGTCAGAGAAAAAAAATCAACTTTAATCTCTATGTTAAAAGATCAAGCAGATATGTGTCAGAGGACATAGCCTGACATTTGATCTCTGTCTTTAAACACAGAGCAAATGTGCTCAATCACATTCTGAACTCCAGCATGGTTATTTTGCTATGCTTTTACTGCTCTGTCTCCATGAAGTACTTTTTCTGAACTAAAACTCATGTGTTTTTTACAATTGTGCTGGATTGGGATAGAGGTCCTGATGTACAAGCCACAGATTGGGAACCAGGGATGATGCTAATGCCCCACTACCATGACTAGTCTTGGAAGCTGAGGTTTAATTTGTTCGACTGCATTGAGGTGTTGACCACATGTCTACATGTGTGTGTCTTGGGCCTGAAGTCAAGAATTATTTGTTGGAATAAAGAATAATTGCTATTGACTGGTGTCATTATGCACACTCAGACCAAAATATGATCTTAAGGATGTCACTAGCTAAAGGTATGCATTTAGAAACATTGGGGTAAAGTCAAGCCACAGGGGAGCCCACATTACAAATGTACAAAGGAAAATCTGCCAGTGGGGATAATATTGACTAGCAGTCAAGAGGGCTGGCCAACATTGGTCCAAGGACTTTCCCCCACGGCAATGAGGTATAGGTATAAGTGCTGGAACTGGAAAAATATTAATCTGGGGACCCATACATTCAGGTGGCAGTGGAAAGCGGGTGGAACCATGAGGGGCAGAGTCATGAAAATCAGAGTCTGACAATCAACTTATACATTTACTTTTTTAAAACTCTTCTGCAAAGAAATTGACAACAGGGATACATTTGACGGTAAATCTGTTCTGGTTAACATATTGATCTCAAAGAGTTAGCATTTTAAAATATCTTACAGGGCTAAGGCATGTGCTGCATAGATCTTTCTGTGTCCAGCAATTTTCAGGTGATAATGATAATAGTGATAACTTTGGTGGTTAGTGCACTTGCTGGAGAGATCTTTGATTTGTCTAGTCACAGTTTTGATTTAAAGTAGCATAGATGATTAATGTACATGCTGCAAATAACATCATGTAACATGCAGATCACAGAATCATATTTTATGTAGATAGGCAAGTGGGTTACTGCTTTTGACACAGATATCCTTTTGTTACTTTAAGTTCATAAATCCTTTGGATATAGCACTGTGAGCTATGAAACAGCCTTAAGGAGCAGCACGCAAACTGCAATGTATGGGCTTAGGACCTTATCGCTTTTTTCAATTTGTCTATTTTCTAAGGTTGCAATAAAGGGTTCCTTTTGGTAATAATAAATTCTTATTATTACAGACAACCCCAATCACTATTTTACATTCTAAATCCTGACTTTGTGTTTCTCCCGACCATGCAATCTTAACATATAATGCCTACCAATTTGGATGAAATGTGACCCATATACTTTGTAACCCATGTTGTCTTCTGTAACATTTTCTGTGCATTGATTTCTACATTTATATGATTTATTGAATCTGTATAATACGTATATGTGATGTAAAACACTGACACCCTATGTTGTGATGCAAAGCACATTAAAAGAATAAAAACATTATTAAGTGATATTGGAATCGTTATTTGTGTAATTATTCTTATTGACAGATGCATCTGCCATCCTTACAGTGCATTCATATCTATTATATAAAGGGGTTGAACAGAGTCAAAAACCTGTCTCCAAATCACAGTTTGCTTTCAGTACTTGTGAAATGACAACAAGCTCGGTTCCTTTGTTCTCCTCCATTACATTGGCACATACGCATTAGGCCCCAAATTCCTCCCAGGCAGAATGATACTTGAACAAAAGAAGGGCTAAAAATAAAAAAGAAAAAAGAAAGCCCCGTCACCACCTGTAGGCTGCTGTTCAGAAGGGAAAGCAGACAACCTGAGGGTGCAGCCGATTGTGTTCTGGTGTACCTAAATTACACTTGGACAAATTCTACATTGTTCAACGGGTCTAACCTGGTTCTCTCAGAAAAGCAGCAAGACAGGGGTTCCTCAGGTATTGATAAGTGCTGATTGAAAATTTTGAGGATTTTGGGGTACTAAATTAACTGAAATTCATAAATAACTCCTTCTGAGGACACTCTGCCTCTAAAAATGTTTTAGATTTGACCTATAATGGTGCTCACAACATTACAATCTACACAGAAACAAGAGGCACAATTACACCCCCTCAACAATTGATTGTAGTGTACATCAGTCACACATTGGGCATCCCATAGTCAAAGACCACTACTTCTTTGGCAGCTGTCTTCACGATCTGTCAAAAAGCAGCTGTTCACGGCAGAAAATGTGTGCTTACTGTATACATCTTGCATCTTAAAGTAAGTTGAAATTTTTATAATCAGCATAAAATATGTTTGCCACTTCTCATTTTTGTTATTTTCCCTACTGTGGTAGGAACTGCATTAATATTATGTTTGTTGACAACTTTTTATTGATATTTAAAAATAATATGCTTGTTATATAGCATTTATTAAATGCTGTATGTAAACAATGTAGTTACTGGTTGAGGGGGGAAAAGCACAATTCTTGTCAGTGATACACAAGCAAACCCCAAATTAACCTGTCTTTAACCCCTTAGTGGATGGGCACAAAGCAGTCAAGCTGAACTCTAAAGTTTTTATGCAGCAATTCAAACAGTATTAAAGTGAAAACACAACACATGAAAAATCCCACACTAATGTGGAATGTACTCATTTTGTAAAGCAAACATCAATAAGCATGCTAGTTATGCATCAATTTAGGAAAATAGAGTTAAATATAATAAATTATTCAAGACCAAAACAACAAAAATCCAATTAGTAGAACTAGAAATATGTAATTTTAAAAAGTTTTAAGTAAAAATAGTGCATAAAAGCCCAAAGCGCCAACTGTGTTGATCTGGTCGCGCCAGACCAGGGCAAATTCATATGTTCAGGCCAACTGCGATGGAGTGTGGGTCAGCAACAGGGACTCAGGCCAGCTGTCTTGTTGGCATCATTTTGCGAGGCTTCCCATCATCTGGCATCAATTGTGAGGAGCTGTGAGGTCTGCGAAGTGAGATCCTGCGTCAGACTGCATCATCCTGCTTCGGTTCCAAGGAAGCTCTGCAACGAGGCTTTGTGTGGCTCTGTGAAGCTTCGCATCCAGTCATGTTGATTCCAATGGGCTGGCAGCTGGGTGGCGAGGCTTGACAAGGCTTTGCGTCACTTAGCATTGATTACATTAAGACTGGCAGCTGTGTGGTGAGGCCCCTTAAGGCTCTGTGTTGCTCGGCATCAATTCCAATGAGGCTTGTAGGTGTGTGGTGAGGCTTAGAGGGGCTTTGCATTACATCATGCTGGCTTTTGGTGAAGACCACAGCTGGGCTGGCAAAGCACCTCTATACCCACTTCCAAGGGTCCACTACTGGAGGGGCACCACTTTGGGGCATTAGGACTCACACCAGGTGAAGCACAGGTGCAGGGTTCAAGAGAGTTGAAGACTTTTCTGTCCATGGGCTCTGATCAGGAGGCCAACCAACTAGCCCTTGGAGTCACTCTGGTAGTCCTGGGTTCAAGATGCAGGTCCAGTCCTTTTCACTCAGGCATCAGAGTAGTTGTTCTTCTTGCAGCAGAGCAGTAGAGCAGTCCTTCCAAGTCTTCCACTGGTTCAGAGGTGTACTGAACAGCTGGGTCTGAGGGTCCACTGTTTATACCTGGTGGCAGCTTTAAAGTAGGAGAACGTTCTGGAGGTGTCCACCACCCAGAGGTGTTTGGAATTGTCTGCCTCCTTGCCCTGGTCCCAGCTTACCTGGGGGCACAAACGATTAGTGTAAAAACCTTTATGAGTGTGCTGAGACAGAGGCTTTGTGATGTGCAAGTATGATAGGTGACAGCTCCGCCCACTTATCAAGTCAGAGATGCCCAATCCTGCTAATACCTATCCCCCCGTTGTCTCACTGCCTGGGAGCAATACACAAAGACCAACTGCAAGCTAAATAACCCTAGTAGTGTGACCCAGGATACAGGCTGCAGGCACCAAATCGGTGGGACAAGAAAATGCAAACTTTCCAAAAGTGGCATTTTCAGAATTAAAATCCGACGTTACCATTAAATATGGTTTTAAATGACAACTCTTTAGACGCCAAACTCAATATTCTTACCTGCTCCCAATTTAAAGTTATCACTTATTAAATGTAATAAGGTAACCTAATGTTATCTTATGGGATAGGTAGGCCTTGCAGCAGTGAAAACAAATGTAAGAGTTTTTCACTACCAGGACATGTAAAAGTTAAATGTACATGTCCAATTTGCCAAGTTTTTTTAACAGCATGTAGACTGTTGAGGGCCTATCCTAGGGATGACATGTGAATCAAAAAAGAAGGTTCAGGCCTGGCAAAAGATTTACTTTGCTAGGTCGAAATGGCAGTTTAAAACTGCACACACAGGCTGAAATGGCAGACCTGAGAAATGTTTTAAAAAGCTACCTAAGTGGGTGGCACAATTAATGCTGCAGGCCCACTAGTAGCATTTAGTTTGACAGGCCCTGGGTATAGGTAGTACTACTTAACTAGGGACATACAAGTAAATTAAATGTGCCAATTGGGCGTAAGCCAATTGCACCATGGGTAAAGGAGAGAGCACAAGCACTTTAGCACTGGTTAGCGGAGACCTAAAGCCCACAAAAAACAAAATCAGCAAAAACAGGAGAGTTGAAGGCAAACAAATGGGGGGAAACCACACCAAGGATGTCAAGTCCAACACCTATGTGCTTATTAATGATTTGAGTGCAGACTGGGCCCGTTAAAGGACACAAAATAGAATGTCTTTCCAAAATTATTTTAAACACGTAGGCACAAGAATGCATTATGTTGGTGGTATGCATTACGGAACGCCTGTTTAAAACAACTGATAAATGATGAGAATTCGATTCAAAAGTACATAACAATATCTCTAATACACATGAACACTGAAAAATGAGAAAAGTATCAAGTCATATTTAAGTATTCAGAAAACTGTAAGCTATAAAATTGTCTTACCATTCATTATAAATAGAAAGTATTAGCCTCTCAGATGATGCACCAGTTTACTCAAATCTCTTTATCAAGTATGACCCAAAAATGAAACCTAGAAACTAAACTCCCTTGTAGTTAATGTTAAAAATGTATAGAATAACTTTTTCTGACCTCATATTCTTTACATAAAGTAAAACAAACTCACTATAAAGTCTTAAACTCTCTCAATGCTCACACTGCAGAAAGAATAATTGCATAAAGTTTCCACAAAAGAGAGAGAGAGAGAGAATATTCTACTTCTGGCAAAACAGAAACCTGAAAAAGAAATTGTAAATCAAATATGTTCCTACTGCATATCCAGATTCTAATAATGAGACAACTCAAAATATAAAAATACAACTAACATAATATCTAGTCCATGAAAGTGGAAGTGCACACTTTCTGATACATAAAATGCAGGGAAGGTAGGGAATTCAAATACTGCAAAATCTTTCACAGCTCAAAATAAATGATGGTATTATTATATGAAATGAAAAAGGAAAGCAGGACAAATTTAAAATGTTTTATTCAGTACACTTTTGCAATCAAATCTCTAAAAAATGAAACAATCTTCTTGAAAAGTATTTCTCTGCGAATCCTGTTCAACATGCCAAGAGATTCTGTGATCCAACCAATAAGTATATTCAAGCTCAAAATAATCTTCAGCTAATTTAAATAAGGAAAAACTGTCACCTTTACATGGCTTACTAACAAATTATTCATATGTTTCTTTCCACAATTGCTACCTTTTCTCTGCAAGAAGTACAACACATACATCTAAATATGTGCTCTGTACAAATTATGAATCTACCTAATGGAATTATTAAATATAAAGAAGGGACAGATCCTCAGTGTTGCTAGGACTACAGGGCCATTTTGCTGATATGGACTATAAAATCTTGACTACAATTTTGAGTAGAAGGACTATAATGCTTGATTGCAAAACAAATTCATAAAGTGAAATCTAGACTTATTCAAAGTAGATATGGCCATAACATTTGTTAACTAAATTATATCATTAATTGAAGCAACTCCTTGCACTACATGTTTCTGAAAGATTTGCTTGTAATGCACTGTTCATTCACTATCAAAGTTCAACATTGGTAAACTCACTAATAGAGATGCCTGATCTAATATACATCGAAAGAGGATTATGCCAAGGTGGCTACTTGCCACCCTAGTGCTTGAACCAGCGACTGTCACACAGTAACACAATAAACAAATGGGTTAAGTTTGGAAAGCAAGTCTGTATAATTTTATCTTCACTGATGATACGTTTGCGATTCTCACTATGCCCCTAGTCCAGCCCTCTTATTACTGGTCAACAATTGTGGCCTTTTGTTGATATATGATATAAACTTGTTAAAATTATTTGATACCTCTATTAGCCACAAGTCTACCTATACATTTATATATCCTGCACTTTCAGTGGCCCAAAGATCCTATCTAGCATAAATATCTGTACTATAATTACATGATTTGTAACTAAAATTACAACTCAGTCAAACCAGATAGTGATATACCTCAATGCCCTTCTGGGCTAACCAAACAATATTAAAATAGCATTTTACTCATATTCATTTAATTTCTCTCTGATTTTCTTGCTAAAAACAAAGTTTCTCTGGATTTTAAAATCATATTAGCCAGTTCTTTTGGGGGCAGGACTGCAAAATCAAAAGATCATTACACAGATTGAAAATTCAATAGGCGCAGATTTAGTAAAGGTTTTAACTTTCTAGGGGGCATATCAGCAACAACCGGCGATAATTATCGCTAAGCGCACTTAGCGCTAGGATAATTATCGCCGGCTGACGTGGATTTTTATCACTGAAATAGCGTGCTATTAGCAACGCTTATCTCAAAAGCGATAAAAATCCTAGCGCTAACTGCCTAACGTGAGATTATCGCTGGAAACCCAGCAATAATCTCACGAAATGTGGCGTTAGCTTGTTGATAGGGCCTCACAAACTTAGCCATGATATCCACCTTCCATAGGATATCATGGCTAAGTCAGTCCTGAAGCAGGCGGAAGGAAAGTAGCGATAACAGGGGTTATCGCTACTTTTCTTGCCGCTATGCTTCATAGCGTGGGGCTTGATGATAGGAGAAATGTCGCTCAGGTCAGGAACGCCCACTTTGCATCTCATTAGAGATGCAAAGCTGGGCGTTAAGAATTTGTGCGCTAATGCAAGGTTTCACGCATTAGCGTGACCTTACTAATTAGGCGATAAAATTATCGCTGCTTTTCGGCCGAAAACAACAGCAAAAGCGGCGATAATTTTCTATCGCTGCGTTGTAGATATGCCCCACAATCTCTAAAGATATCAACATTGCTTCATCCTTCATTGACATCCGAATGGCAGTGCACTGTAGAATTTTCCCTACATAAAATGTCACTTCAAATTGTTTTGTTCGCCATTAAGGTCAGTGAAAGATCAACTTTAAAAAAAAACAGGTTGAAAAGCCTTCAGGGGGTAGCAAATAAAAAACGTGGTAATATCTACAGCCACTATTTTGATTTATGTCATCATTCAGAAAAAACAATACATTGGCGAGACTGGACTAATCCTGGCATCCTCTTTAAAAATGAAATAGCAAGCAATTACTGGCTTGCTTCGTTTAAAGAACTATTTATGGCCTTCAACTTACCATTTAAATCAGTCACAGTCCTCTAATATTAAAAGTCAGTCACAAATTGTCGTGCCTGTCCTATTTCAGGCTTCCTCAGAGAATCGTTTTCATCCAAATGGAATCAAATAAAGTATCACACTTCTATCAAGACCTGCAACCTCCTAGCTCATCCTGCAAAAAACTTAGTTGTCCATCACTGGAGCAGTGATCTTAATGCAAACATGCAGCCAGAACCTAGAGCAACTATTTTAAGTGATAGTATGGGTGTAGGTCCTGGCCTTCAACCTCCACTCAGACAGCAGAAAACATTACTCTGAACCTAGTGGACTATTTTCAAAATTCCCAAACTCATATTTAACAATAACTCCCATTGCTGATAGTGTGGTCAAATAAGTACGTGTTAAGTTCATATTTCATTTTCACATGACATTAGTTTAAAAATCATTGGAATCAATTTGAATTTATTTCGGATATGACCACAAATGGCCACTTTTTTCTGCCAGCGGCAATCATACTAAATAGTTTAACTCATCTTAATTTCACGTCATTGTAACATTATTTAGGTTTTACTGTAAAACTAAGAGCACGCCGTCCACATAACGTTGGCATGCCAACATGGCATCTCAGGTCTCCTTAGAAAGAAAAACTTGCAAAAATATTAGGCCAAGGACAATATTTTTGCAAACTCTGGGACAAGTACCTAAATGTATATAATTTGCTGTGCCTCTCATTCATCATCTAAAACTATATATTACTATTTTTCTATTCTCTGTATGTAAATATTCCGTTATACTGACATATGTCAGGTTTTTGTTTGACTTTTCACCTGGACATTAGGAGTACATCCCCATTAGGAGATGGAATGGGAGGGGCTGGCGCAGTGTGACGTAGAGAACAGCTTTTAATAGAGGAACTAGAGCTCCACTGGAATCATTGGTGAGCTCAGGGCTTTAAGTGGGTGGGGTCTGTGGGGGTCTGAGCACCCCCAGTTTTTTTGGGGTGGGCCTTGAAAGGGGTCTCTAGGGGCCTCTATTTTCAGGCCTCAAAGGTCAAAGGTAGGGTGACCAGACGTCCCGGTTTTTGTTTGGTGTTTCGGGTGAGCATGCGCGCGCACTGATTAAGGCGTGATGTCATTGTAGCAGGAAGGGAAATCCATTGGAGACACTTTCTCTCTGGATTTCCCTTCTCTTTAAACACGCAGCGCCACCTACGTCATCGTGCAAGCCATCGGCACAACAACAGCTGTTTAGAACCGGCACGACCCTACTTTTAGGGTCTGCAGCAAGATTTCTCCAGCAACCAGTGTGACCCTGCTCTGCCTTAAAGCAAGCGAGGGACGAGGGTCTACAACAGAATCTAGCAGCAGTGAAAAGGAAACTTACCTTCGTAACGCCTCCCCAGCCCTACCAGCACCGTCGGGACCCTGCCTCCGCATCAGAACTGCCTCAGCCAGGATCCTTCTGAAGCCACCCAAGACTTGCCCTCCCAGCCTGCAATGTGAGTATTTTAATGGCCCTAGACAACTGGTATAAGCGGATATGAGGAGAGCGGTTGCTTTTAAATACCGACTACGAGCGACGCCCGGGCACGGTAGGGAAATGAAAGGACCCTGCAGATGTTGGCAGTGGTGTCGCGGTGAAAATATCAATTGTGAAAAAGAAGCGCCCTCTACAGGGTTAGGGTGTGAGGTGCGCGGCAGGAATGTATATGCAGCAGAATGTATGTGCGCACTCAAAGGACGCTGCCACATTATAATTTGCTGCTGTATTTTATTGTGGTAGATGTAAGTATTTTACGTCCTTCTTGCAGCATTACCCGCACCTGTGTTCTATAATATCAGTGCATTTGTAATTGGCTACAATATTAGTAATAGCATATTAGTACATTTTATAGTGATGGTTATATTGTACATCACTTATATTTAACAACGAGCCATGTATACTTTGATTGAAGCTTCCTGTAAAGCTGTAGCGTTACTATTTATTTGAAAATAGCTCTGGGCCCAAGGGCGTAACTACCAAAAGTGACGTGACTGCAGGAACACCGGGCCAGGGGTATTTATTAATGGGCCTCACTTCACCCCAATTATGACCGTTTTTCAATACCAAACCAGATATATGGGGACCATATTTCCTTCCCTGCATTAGAGACCACAGCACTCGCTATCCCACTGCCTGGGCCGCCTGAAGGCGGTCTTCCCCTCCCCTTGTTAGGCGAAGGGCCCCCTCTTCACATTCTGGCCTCCTCTTCACATTCTGCAGGGGGGCATTATTTTATATTACACCACTGCTCAGTACAAACAGCCCATGGCTGCCACATCCAGCAGATGCTCGGGTTTAATTAGGATCCGCTGTTGGGTGTGTGCAGGGTGGGGCACAGTACAGGGTATAGAAAGAAGTACAACAAAATTGCTACTCGTATATGAATGTTTCTGTGCTGTAGTAATTGTCCACATGATTGTAAATAGCTGAAGAGCATCCACTGTGTACAGACCACATGTTACCGAGTACAGAAAAAACGCTTCCTTATACAGCACCAACTGCCCAAACATGCACACTACCAGTGCAGCCCTGTCCCTGTCATCCCGTCATCTCTATGCCTCAAAAACCTGTCTGATTTCTCTAGATCCATACCTGCCCGTCTTTTTTCTCAATCATATGTCTATTTCTAACCAACCGACCGTCCACCCATCAGTCAGTTTATCCATCCATGGGTCATTTCATTTACATTATATTCCCTTCTGTGTGTTAGTCCATCCAGGTGTTTGCTTCTGTTCACTGATCGCCTAATAAATAACGTTTACATGTTTTTTAAAGTGTTTGGTATTTTATGGCTTATACTTAATAAATATACCTTTTTGCTCATTTTATTATCCTTTTCTGGATGCGACTTCATGATTTTCTTAAGCATACAATGCTAGTTATCTTGATTTAGACCACTCCCCTACTCGGATAGGCCACACCCCTTTAGGAATTTGCCACGCCCCTTTTAAAGCACCCCCAGGTTTTTTTTCCCACTTAAAGCCCTGGGTGAGCTACATTCACCGCTGGGGGAGGGAGAAGGGACAATAACTGCAGGACAATAACAGCTGTTAATTACCCATTGTTGCAGGATGAGTACTTAAAAGCCATTGCTCAATTAAAAGTAAATTAATATTGTGTCTAGTTACAATAGGCAATCTGATATTGAATGTAACCCACTTTTTATAATATGCTTTGTATAATTGATCACTGAACAAAATTAATTAGCCATACATTTCATTTTTCATTGTTAGTGTTTACTTATCTTTAAAAATATGTACGTCCATGCATGCTGTATACCTTATCATGTTTACATCTGATTATACATATGCCGTCTCAATATAAAGATGTTCAAATAAATACATTATTTTTCTGTCATTCCTAAGGCTGGGCTGAATGTTAAGCAAATAAGGATTCATTCTAAAATACATTTTCACCAGATATATTGGACATTTAATGTCAAAGATATGATCAAGAATACAACATTTTTAAAAAATATGATTCACATGAGCTCCACAACATAAGAACCAGTAATAACATACATACATATTTTCTTTCAAAAGAGACACATTAATCTCACAGTTGTGCAGGCGTGACTACAATTGTTTTAATTACAGCATACCTTCCAATCGAATAGAGCTGTTGGTAAACACATCCTGCATGATGACAATCATGTTATGCCAACAGTGCTACGAGTCCGAAACATGTTTAAAGCTAGGGTAAAGTATATATACTTTTCGCTTTACAGAGGTTGTGAAGTCTTATAAACTTTGCAAAACTTTTTCCTGCTGGTTAAAATTCTAGCAAAAATACTTTTGCAGAAGATTTTATTTTTACTTTGACTGAGGTGGACCCCACAGGGAAACAGTTTGCACAGGGCATGTTGAAAGCTACTCACTGTGCTTAGAGCCCATTGCAAAAAACATACAAATTTAAATGAGAAAACTTTGTTAAAGGGAGGTTATGATTCCTTATTTAGGTAAGAGAGTTACACATGTTATAAAACAATAATGCCGTTCGCCTAAATTACTTTAGCTGAAGGGATATTATAGTTATGATGCTGAACCTTTAACCCCTTCCATGCTGCGCAGATTCCGCCGCTGTGCTGACGGAATCTTGCGCGGGCGTGGTCATGACGGAACGGTTCCGTCATGAGCACAGCTCAACCGTGGCTCATGACGGAACCGTTCCGTCATGAGCACCGAAGGGGTTAAAAACAAAATTGCTAGTTATGGGAAGAAATACAAACATAATGCTGCCTCAATACACTTCTCATAACATCACACTCTATGTCACAAATGACCTCCCAAAGGGCATCAACAATGACATCAATAAGCACAGTGTGAATCACATCATAAATGACATAATCAATGACACCACTGATGCTGCAATGATGACTGGGCACAAAAAACAGGCACTGACCAAAAGCCTTATACTACACCCAGAATCTACTGGGTGGGAAAAAAGGACCCGCCCAGGTGTCCTTTGGGGGATGGGGTGACTTAGATTCAAGGGCCTTGTGGAAAGACAGGTCTAGAGCCCACTGCCCACTTGACACAGCCAAAGGTTGTATCCAGTCTCCAGTGTTAATAACTTTTGGGACAGCCCTGAAGGTCTTGCACTGTGATCCATTGGAAGAAGTGCATGATCCTAAGTGGCTGATCCAGTGTCAGCTGGGTGTGGCCAATGTGAGCCCGGGCTCAGTGCTCCCGCCCACTCAGCACAAGACATGCCTAGCATTTAGTCTACATAATGCTGCTGGAGTAATGGAGGTAAAGCTTTGCACACCCATCCTGAATTTGAAATTAATATCGAACCTCCTGCTTTCTGCTTCATTGCTGGACTAGCAGCCAGTCAGCAGTTTCAGACCTTCATGAATCTTAATGATATCACTTCTTCCATCTGGAGCTGCTTTGTTCTAGTAAAGGAATGAGGACAGTGATTCTTTCTGTTGAGGATGACCCGAGGATAAAAAGAAACAAAAACCTGACTGCTTGGGAGACTTTTAGCATGCCAACATCTGTTAATACTGTCCAACGTGCTATTTTTTTTCCACAGATATGAAAGCAATGACTCCAAATTGGCTAGCTTGAATCCTTCCCACATTCCGCACGTCACCAGTTAACATTGCACTATTATTATCAGCTTTCAAGCATCTACCTGCAGAGTTCCCTGGGGCAAATGCCTCTCTCCTTTGCAAACAATTCACCACTAGTCGTCAGTCACTGGCTGACATGCCTTGCGGATCAAGATTAGCAGTTGCGCATGTGCCAGCAACAAATGACTGAATGCCAACCGGTGAAGTGCAATCCAGCCAAGACCTCTGGCATCAAACACATTATTCTGAGATCCTGAGAAGTTGCGGGATAGTTTGTGGCTGTGTCCCAATCCCTTCACGTCGGTTTAAAATATGGGTCTCCTTTGTAATTAATTAAAGTGGTTCTGTCGAGAACCGAATTGCTTTCTTATTTATTTAATATATGCCTATCTATATATGTATACAGAATGGCTTATGCAAACATTTTGTCTCATTCACAATTAATGAAAAAGAAAACAAGGAACACACCAAAGTCATGAAAAAATCCAATATTATATTCAAAAAGAGAGAAAAACATTTGCCATTAATGAAGGTGAGCAGCGTCACACTCTTTGGGGCGCACCCTCCTATATACTTCATAAATTATAGTCCTTTGGAGAGTCCAAACACCCCCTTACCTCACTTTGCATTTCAGAAATCCTTTTAGCATACTTGATTCCAACCTGACGGTGGATCCTAGTTCAAATATCACTGATTTGTCCTAAGGGATGCTTCCAGCATGAATTCCCTCCCATGACGGTATCTTACACTTAATTATCTTTAGGGGCACAACTATACTGATTCTTGTTGTGGTTGATTAGTCTCACAATCTTGATCAAACCACCCTTGATCGCCAGACCCGTTTTCAATCACCTCGTGTAAATCGCTGTCTAAGCTAGGCACATGAATATTTTTGCATGGCAGTCCCCCGGGAATTCACTTATCTCAGACCTTTGTGTCACCATTGGGTGGTTTTCTCATCCATGTCTTACCTTGGAACACACCCTAATCTTCCATATTTAATTATAGGCTGTCCAATTTCTCATCCCCTGTCCTGATGAAGACCCGCCGTGACGCACAAACCGCACTTGCATCTGGGTCGAAACGTCGACGTGCCTGAGACAATCCTAACCCTAATTCCTCAGCTCCACGGCAAAAGGAAAATCAAACCTTCAGTGGGTCAGAGATTCATGCAATTAGGGATAGATATCATTTTAAAATGATTTTTTTAAAGCACTGTATCACTGTATATAACATTTTCACACTCAGCACTTACTTTGTCATTTCAGCAACTGCGCCGATTATTTTTTTGTATTGTCTGCGACAGCCTTGCATTGTCTTTCAACTACTGGAAAACGTAAAAAAGTACAAAAAAGAAAAAAGTCATTTCTTCTCTTAACAACATAAAGTGTTTTCCTCTCTTTTTGAATATAATACTTGATTTTTTCATGACTTTGGTGTGTTCCTTGTTTTCTTTATCATCAATTGTGAATGAGACAAAATGTTTGCATAAGCCATTCTGTATACATATATAGACGGGTTTGTATTAAATAAATCTGAAAGCAATTCCGTTCCCGACAGGACCACTTTACTTCTATAAATTCACACCTAGATTCTGAGGGGCACTGGGTCACCCCATTGTACCAGACATCCTTTGTAATTAAAGCAAACATTGACTTCACAAATCGTCCCTATCACCAAAAACCAGCTTCTTCCACCTCTGGACACTGATGCATGCACATTTTCCACTTCCTTGCAAGGAGTTGTCTCCAAAGGTCTATTGTGTTTTTTAAGTAGCTTTGTCTCTTATTGTCTTATTGGAAAATCTAAGGCTCATATTTCAATTCACCAACTGCTGTAAACAGAGCCGGTCTAAAGTGTATACTGAGTTAACAAAGGTTTATTTCTATTGTGCCTAATGCAAAGTTATACAAAATAGCTTGCTTACTTTTATATAATTTGTGCTGCATAGCCTGTCAAAAGTAGAATCGGAGATGTTATTCTGAATTTAGTTGCTCACTATGATGAAGTGGAGATTGTGGGTGCTCATTTGCATTGTTACTGTTAATCTTAATTTTGGAAATGAAAAAATGCTGGATACCGCTTTCCCTCAACAGTAATACCAGAAAATGTTAAAAAGCATTAGGAGCGCCAGTAGGTCTTGCTTTTAGTTAGAGAAAATGACTGTATTAGTTGGATGACGTTGAGTGTGTTGCCTCAAAGTATCCTCGAAAAAAAATCCTATAACATCTTTGGCAACAACAACATAGACGTTAGGAGTATAGTCAACGTATTATACAAGAACAGGAAGAGTTAAGCTGTATCCTCAATGACAAAATAATATGAAAATGAATCAGAAGATGAAGTTTCCATGGCAAGAGGGCTAATTAAAAAGCATACAGAAAAACAAATTACAAAGTAGATATTTTTAACAAATGGTGGGATATTTTTATTGCATAGTTATTCAGCAGGATGCTGTAAAGCATGGCCAAAAAAAAAATAATAATAATGTGATGACTCGACTGCAGAGGCGGTTTCATATTGTATTAGGTGCCTGCTAATGACGTGTGTGTGAATGTATTCGCATGCATGTCTACAATGTGATGAAGTCCATTTTTCACTGACCTGACATGGATAGGTAAATGAAGAAGAAACAAACTGAAAAAGTAGTGTGAATCAAATTTTTAAGGTGTAGGGGCTAGCAGCAATTAGCTGCCCGGTCTCCCTGTTGGACTTGGCCTTTTCTGCAGGGCCATCTTCAAACTTCTTGTCTTCACTCCTCCTATTTTTTAGCCGAATTTGGTTTTTTTGGCCTTAGGTCCCTGTGCACTTTACCACTACTAACCAGGCTGATACCCAATTGTTATATTAAATTTACTTGAAAGTCCCTAGTAAAGTGGCACTATCTTTATGCCACTCACTTAAGTAGCATTTTAAACATGTCTGAGGCCTGCCATTGCAGCCTGAGTGTGTGCAATTTTAAACTGCCATTTCAACCTGGCAAAGTAAACCTTTTGCCAGGCCCAACCCTTTCCTTTTTAGTACATATAGGTCACCCATTGGGTAGGCCCTGTGCAGCCCAGAGGCCATGGTGCAATTATATAAAGAATAGGACATGTTCTTTTAAGTTTAAATTCATTTTTCACTGCTACAAGACCTACCTCTCCCATAGAATAACATCAGAGTTACCTTATTACATTTTATAAGTCTAATTTTCAGTGGGAACAGGTAAACAGTTCATGTTTGTTGTCTATGGAATTGGAATTTAAAATCCTAAGTGAAGTCAGGTTTTAAATTACAATTTTGAAAATGACACTTTTAGAAAATTGGCATTTTCTTGCCTTAGCCATATGGGTTCTGCAGTCTTTTTCTGAGTCACATGATTACGTATAGCTGACAGTTGGCTTTGTGTATTCCTCCTAGACAGTCACACACAAGCGAAGGCTAGGTGTGCCTGGATGGACTATCACTGGCAGGATGGGAGGAAGGAGCTGGGCACAGCCCTACTTACACTTGAATAGACTGTGTCCTTTCTCCACATGAAGGGCTGCATACCCCCTGTAGTTAGTCGGGAGCCAGGGCCAGGACAGGAGAGCACCTGTGCACTTCAAAGGCATGCCTCTAGAAGCTTTACCCCACTTCAAAGGCACAACTGGGTTAAATACTTGACCTCAGACACCAACTCTTCAGTACACTTCTAGACTTGTGGATACTCCACAAGGACAAACTTCACTCTTGAGCCCAGGACACCAGAGTGATGCCAAGGGCTAGTCTGCTGGCCCCCTGATCTGAGCTTCAGGGACATAAATGGTTTTCCAACATCCTGCACCAGCCCCTGGACCCAGCTGAAGTGAGTTCCTGATCCCCCATGTGGTACACCTTAGGTCCTGGACCCTTCGCACCAAGACCTTGCCACTTCCACCGCAATTCAATGTGAAGTTCCATAAGCCACCTCTTTGCGCTACAGTATCACCAGCTAGCGGGGGCCTGTCAACTCAAAGATCTAGCAATGCCCACCCGCCACACCAACCGGCTCTTCGTGCTACTTTGACAGCCTCCTTGAATGTTCTAACTGCTCCTTGCAGCCCTCTCCAATGCGAACAGAACACTTGCCACTAATTTGAAAATGTAAACTTCAATGGGCCTAACCTGTTGACTGTTGCCAACCTGTGCTCCATCGTGATTGGCTTGAAAGTTGACTTTGACTCAGTCCAGCACAACTAGCTATTTTTAGTTGTCGATTTGTGCTTTTAAGTGCTATTTTCACAAAAATCTTTTAAAACTCATAACTCAGGTTGTGTGTGGCGTTTTTCATGTTGTTACTGTTTGAAGTGCTGCAGAAATACTTAACACATTGCTTCTAAGTTAAGCCTGACTGCTCTGTGCCAAGCCTTTAGAGGGTTGAGCACGGGTTATTTTAGGGTTGACTTGTGTCTCACCCAGACAAGGATTGTGTTGCTTCTTGACCAGGGCTCACACCACAGTCAACCAACAACCCAATTTCTTACACTACCCTCTGCAAAAACATACAATTAAAAAAATAAGCATGTGGTGGAAACAATAAGTAGTGGGCAGGGGAGGGGAAAATCAGCTCACAAGTGGGCCCAACATGGGGGCGAGTGGAGAAGCATGAAAGGGTTAATGCAACATAGAGCACAGAGGAGGTGGAGAAGAAGCACACAAGAGGAATCTGCAACATGAGAGACACAACAACACAGTGCAGAGAGGAGGGAGTATTTGGTAGGAAGAAGCACAGGAGGAAGAGATCTGGAAAGTACATGCATTGTCATGGACTGCCAAGTGCAAGCAAACAGAGAAAAGTATTTCCCTAAAAGTGAGCAGTTGAAGGATAAACATAAGCTAATCAGCTGGATGGTAAACAGGCTATACTTGGGAGGGATAAACATATGATGGATAAGCTGAGACAAGGATAGCCAGCAAATAAGAGGCAAGCAACTGAGAGTGACAATAAAACCTACCAATGGTAAGGCAGTAGGCCCTTCTAGTTCTTCAGAAGTCCACAATAGCTCTTTTGCAACCAGATAGCTTGTGCTGTCAGGTAGGCTTGGCTTAAAGAAAGTGTGCGCACATCTTTAATCTATGAATAACAAATGAATCCAACTGCATCTTATCTTGACAGAAAGGTAAAACAAGTGAACAAGCAAGTGAATAGCACTGTATTTTTATGACAGTATAAGGCATCAAAGATCAAGCACTTCTTAAACAAAAGTCACAAAGTAGTTTAAATGCTGTCATGTCAGCAAAGTAAATATATCAAAAGAACCCATTGTCTCTCAGAAGCTGCATGTCATGTTGCATCTGCAGTCTAACAAAAGACTATTTTGCCCACTATCACCAAACCAAATTGGAATATAAATGGGACAATGTGAACATCCTCAAAATGTCATTGTCATCATGGACATGCAAGTAATACCAAAGCTTGAAAAAGCTACTGTTAGAAAAAGCTGACACAAAGCTCTCTCTCTCTCTCTCTCTCTAGCTCTTTACTTATTTATTTACTACATCGTTTTAAATAGCATCTTGATGCTGATAGACGCTTTAAAGAGGAAGTATCACATTACCTTAGGAAGAACAAATTACACCAGTATTACACATTTAGCGACGAGATGTAAACAGGTACGAAGGCAAATATAGCATCATGCAACAGCAATGAAAGACCAGCTTCAGAGCAAAATCAAAGTATGAGAAGGGCTGGTAGTGAGAAGAGAAATCAAATTATATATATTTCAAAGAGAAGGGCTTTCAGTTCGAGCAAGTAAATGTACTTTATTAAAGAATTGATAACATGTAGCTCCTGAAAAGTGCAGGTACTTTCCCGCTAAATCTATTGCAGCAATGCTGAGACGTGCAGGTACCGTCCATCCTAAAGAAGTGCAGGTACTGAGAACCGGGTAGCACCTGCTCATTTAAAGCATTGGAAGACAATGACCATTAATAAGCATACACTTTAATATGAAGGGAGAGCCTGAACCATTTGTTTCAACACCCTTGGATTACAAACAAAATCTTATAGAGTTCAAAAACTATGAAAACATGAACCCTCTTCGATCCTTTTCTGTCTAATAAATGTCAAGGCTTGGCGTTGCACAACATATATATTTCACGAATTTCCAAACCTGCACTTTAACATTTTTTTATCATAAGCACTTGTTGTAGCTGGTGGCTATTACTCTTTTTACCTTGATTTAGATCGAAACATTGTTTGACACGTGATCATGGGATGTCTCTGGCACTGACATACATAACTGTCATGTGACTGATGAGTGACACGGACTAATAAAATGTAAAGAGATTCAGATTGTTGGAATGACTTTGTGGTTTTAAATTATGGCCGTGCTCCTTACATATGAAAAGATAATACTGTGTTTAATTTCAAGTTATGTTATGGTAAAGCATGTTGTGTTATGTGAAATGATTTCCCCGTGAATACCCTTATGAGAGAACACACGCCCCATATGTATCCAAAACCAGTTTTCATTTATAGCATAGAATATACATTTCTGTTGTTCCATGGGGAAACAATGGGGCAGCACAGTTCAATGTGATCTTAAAAATAGTTGAGGTGTTTCTGTGCTGCAGTCTGCGCATAGAACACGAAAGCCCAGAGGATTAAACCAACATTAAAACGTGCTCTTTCTTAAAATAACATTGACGTGATTCATCCAATTAAAAATCGAGTCCCTGCTACAGCTCTTTCCTTTGCTGCTTAGAGCACCAAAGACACGCGGTTCAAATTATTTCTGTAGCAACCATAGTTGTGTGTTTTCCACCACCATGAAATGCAAGTTATTGCTTAATAAAGACATTTTTTAAGTTGGCTATTGAAACCGATTTTGTTTTTAATATTGTGCCATCAAATACTTGCCCTTTCCTCACTTACTGCAGCTAGGGCAACTTCAAGACATTTTGGGACAGATTTACAAGTCCCCTGCGCCACCAGTACGTCACTTTTTGTGACCTACTGGTGGCGCGTGTTACTGCTCCATATTTACAAGGACAGGAAAAGCCACCCTGCATGGCTTGATCCTGTTCTTGTAAATATGGCCCCTTTACACACAGCACTTTGCGTGAAAGGGGCGTTCCATGGGTGTTGCTGTGGGTGTTCCCACGCAACACCCATGGAACAAGACACATTTCCAGATTTACGAGGAATTGTGAATCTAGAAATGCATCTGAATGCTACGCCACCCTAGGGTTTGGCATTACGAGGCGCAGCGAGTAGAAATGTTTTCATTTCCCCTCGGTTTTTCCTCTTTCAATGCGTGCTACGTTCTACAGCACGCACTGAAAGAAGAAAATGCCTGTAGTGCTTGTTTTTGTGCAGGAAAAGGTGCCCCTTCCTGCACAAAAACAATCTCCCCATGACGCAGGCATCCTTGCACAATGGTGCAAGGGTGCTTGCACCGGCGCATGGCAGCAGTTTGTGCGCCAGCGCAGGGGAGAGCACAGGAATGTGACATATTATTGTAAATATGTCGCATTCCTGTGCTTTTGAAGTGCCACAGAGTGGCGCATCCAAAGGGCTTGCAATGCCGCGCTGCGGCACTTCCTTGTAAATCTGCCTCTTTGTCTCCAGCTCTGGAGAGGGGCACTACTTAATGCTTGAAGAGTCAGTCTGGTGCCTCCTGCCAGTGGTGTCATGTGTGATCGCCTAGTCTTGCCTCCACACACTAGACCCAGACTTTAGTGCGTCCATGCTGTGCTCCCAGTTGGACATTATGAATGTTGGGCAGTTTCATCAACCAGGAATGCATTTACAATTGTGAACTCTGGCCACAAGTTAACCTTCCGGTTTGTCAGCAGCGAGAAGCACAGAGCATGAATTTTAGACACAAACCTCTGCCTGTTCTCCTATTCTTGCCAGGTCCTCTTCTGTGGTAATATTGCAACTCTTGACCTTCAGTTGTGACTTATGTGTTATTGGACATCTACTCAACTGATGTGTAGAATAGTCAAGCTGACAGCAATTGCATCTTGCAACTTCGTGTGTATTTTCATTAGTTTATTATTGTTTTTTACAATCAACTAAACACATAGCATCTTTTTAGAAGCAACCATCCTGAGTAAAGCGATGCATTCATTCATATACGTCAATTTAATTAACACTTTCAGGATGATTACATATTCTTAAAAGGCATTCCAAATTCTTCCAAAACGTACATATTGACCTACTCTCATGGACAATGGACATGTTTGTAATCAATATATAGAGTTTAACACTATCATCTTCCGTTGTAATTCAATACAACAAATAACTCACAAAATGTAGTCTGTCCTTGAAAAATGAAACAGTGCAATAAAATATGGTTACTACTTTCAATTACATCAGAAGTAGAAAACCAGCAAAACCATAAATAACAGGTAAGACCCACCCAGGCCCGGTTGCTTCTAATACAAGGATATGCCCGATCCTGGAGCACATGCTTCCCTTTCTTTAGGTCGGTTCAAGTACCACTCCAGTGCATTTAATTGTTTCAGCATGTGGTGAACATTTATAACATAGCACATTGTGTTGTGGTCTTGCTTTCTTCCCATTGCCCCTGTGCTCCCAGCTGCTCAGCCAGTATGTGAGGTCATCTGAATGTTGAGAGTGTTTAGAGTTGGAGTTTCAGTTGAAGGGATGGGCTGAACAGCAAGGATGCAGCTCTTGGTGGGGCTTACCTGTAACCTAAACTAACCTACTTCTTTTATAACCTACAAGAATCCATCTTTGATTATAACACATTGCTTATTACAAACTGAACTCTGCCTCTCTAAAGAGGTCTAGCATGAGGGCAACACTATCTTATTGACCGATCGTTCCCAGTTCTTTAGAATTGATACAAAGAGGGCCTCCGCTCCACACAGAGTTCTTTCTCTCACCTCATGCTCTAAGTTATTTGTTGAAGCATTCCACCTCACACAGAGAAATTGAATTGCAATGCCACAGTGACTATGTTACATCTCAAAAAGTACATTGAATAATCATACCTTAAATTCTATATGTCCTACAGGCATTGTAGACAGAAGGCTGTCTTTTTGTTTATCGTCGCTGCATGCCTTTGGCTTTTACAACTATTTTAGTCAGGGCTTGCATTTTTCCCACTGGAGTGATCCACATATAATAGATCTGGCTTTGCTATGCCATAACAGGCATGCACAAATACGGATTGCACACTTATGCATGTTAAAGTCAGACTTTTTGGCATTTTCATGGCTTCTTTCAAAGGGCAGTCAGCAGTATTCTGGTCAAGAAAAAATACTGAACTCTCTGACATTATAAAATACCCTGCATACAGAAAGAGATAAAAAGCTTTTATCTTGTTGCATGATCACCATCTAATAGTTTGAAGCCGACAGTGTCTCAGGCAAAGCACTTGGGATAGTGATGATCATGAATCAAGAGAGAACCGTAATACGCGAGAGCACACAGAGAGCACACATTGCTATTCCAAAGCAAGTGCCCCAACTGGGATTGTATGCTGCCGATCAAATAAGATTCATAACACCGTAGTCTCTGGCTTTGCAAAAGCAGTTGTGGTCATTGCATAGGAGATCCATGCATGTGACCCACATATACCTTAAGCAAGTAACAAATTTGATAGTGCATTGATACGCAGTTACAATTTTCATTTGACAGACCTTTGTGGCTGGCAGAGGTGTAAAAAGGAGTGGCATTCAACAAAACAATTCAATTTTGTGTAACCCATGTGGCCACAAAATATGGACCAAGAATCTGTAACTCAAGTCAAGTAGGTTTATTGCAAATTAATAGTCAATTAAAATCAATGCAAAATAAGCATAGTTTAGATACAGAGCTCAAAAGGAGGCGTTAGTCGATAAAGTAAATCCAATTCAATAGCATCAATATGTGACAATCATAACTACATTAGTACAAATGGTAAAAGTCTTAAACTAATCTAAACAATTCTCCAAGTTGGATTGGGGAAATCTCAAAGAAATAGCAAGGTGAAACAGGAAGGTATCATAGTGAGGATTTCAATAGAAAACATCAAAAAGGGAACAAGTGTTTAACTTATAGCTTTACACTCTCATGGATAGAACAAGCAAAGAGGTCAGTGCCTCTTTATGTCCAAAGGGATCTGCTGTAAACTCTAAGAGTGTATATGTTAATAAAGAAGGCAGAGACATTCTCGGCATTCAATCCTAACGCTATCCTTCCAGGAACCAATAGAATTTCACTTCAAATGCACAACTGCAACATCTCCAGATCTTCTCACCCTATGAAACCTGGACATTTACACGACCTTGGGTAGTACACCGTACTGATACACGATGATACACCTTCTTCAGCTTATTAGCTCTTCATGTTCCTGCTGAGATTTTCTTCTCAGGCCTTGCTATCACTTATGCATAGTAGTTCTTTCTCTAGTGATTGAAACCTTTGAACCGCATCTGCAGAGGAAAGAACATGCAAGGCAACCAAATGCATTTCAAATTCATGCCTAGTTAAATTAGCTTTGTTAAACACTCAAATGTGCACTTTGATTACATGATTATATGTGCACATATAACTTCTAAATAAATTCAGCAATATAAACTGTGACTTAGGTAAATAAGTTCATGCTTACATTGAGTAATGCCAAATTCCAAATAAATGCAACATATCATGAAACATAGATGTAAATATGTATGATAACTACATTTCTTCATGTTTGGCTAAATATTAATGTGCACACGTTTATGAATCTCTAGTTTCTACAGTGAATGCAGTTCAGTAATCCATTTGAATACTACATTTGTTGTAAATAAAGTTAGGCACACCAAATTTATGGTGCTAAGTGCCCATATATATTGCACTTCTGTGACGTGTAAGGGTGAAGCTAAAATTATGCTGCTCCAATTCCCCCTCTGATGGTGAATTAAGCCATCACAGTCAAGATACAGATCTTATCTGATGGACCAATCAAACCTCTTGGGTTTCATACATTTTCACCTAGACTACTCCAGATGTTTCATATCATCCTTGTATCTATGTCAACTGTCCTCTAACTCTGCCTCTGCTCCCTTTCTTTTCACTCCCCTCTTGGCTTGTATTATTTAATATCCTTTAAAGATCAAAACCAGGAATATTGCCCAAATAGCAATTATCACAAGGGGCTTCAAGATGGATCCCATTAATCCATTTTCCAGATCTACAAACCATCTACCTACCGAAGCAAATCCATTTCCAATTGCTTCCCACGCACCTGTTGTTTCTAAGTCCTTGCGGCCATGGGGCAGGTTTGGGGGGGTTTCGACAGACGACCACGAGGGAAAATTAAATAAATAATTAACTTTCCCTTGTCGTCTGTCGAAATCCGCCCCACCCGGCCTCACCGCTCTTACCTGCACGGCCCGTGGCTGACTCCTTCAAATGTCCCTTCAGATCAGTGATGATGTTGATAAACTTCTTCAAACCTTTACTCCCATCAAGGATGTAAGTACAACATTGTTGGCCTTTTAACATCCAATAGACTCCACCCACTTACACAAGGAGGCTCAATACCATGAACCTTACAGCAACCATTTCAGTATCCACAATAGCCCTCACACCTACTATGGAAGTTATCAGAGCTTACGTTGTACTCCCTTTACTTTTTAGATATGTATTCCAAGTCCATTTACAATGAAGTATAACACCCAGGTAGTGATTCTTGAGACCTGCAGGAGATGTCAGTTATATATGAATCAGCCTTTCTAATATTTTGTGCTACGATTATGTGGCGCATATGCCACTAACACTGTGAAGCATGCTGTGACCCAATAGGAGTCCTGTCACAAAGAATAGTATTGAGATCATAATAAGTAGCTTTCATAGACCGTCAACCATGTTTGTTTCTGGAGGTGAAGAAAGGCTTTTCTCAGGTCAATGTCACATTTAAAGATATTGTATTAAAGTAGGACCGTGATACAAGCACACCTGACCCCACTTTTAATACCCAAAGGCTTACCATCCCTCTTTCTACATAGTCCAACTAGCTATTAGTATGTAGGTCACAAATTATGCCTATCAGCTCGTCTAGGCTCTATACCCTACATGTTTTACTCAGAGGAGAGTCCTGTTGAATATGTCAAATTCTGTGTAATAGTCCACAGACACCAAGCAAATACTTAGGTGTTGAACTAGTCCTTATGCTCCCTAACCAAAAGGATCCACTAACTGCCTCATTTGCCATGGACATGCCTCTGTGATAATCTATCTGGGACAAAAGTAAGGCCATTCAAACCTGAATGTCACATGCCTAGTATGTGGGCATTCATTAATGGGCATAACAGTAAGGCTTATTTTCAGTTTATAAAGATGATATAAAAATTGAGGGCCCTATTTGGATTGTTTGGCAGAGAGCGTCCAACCAGCTGTCAGTGGCTCTCTGCCTGACATCCTGAAGTTTCCCTCTGACTGACGTATTTTGTTTACAGCAGTCAGAGGGAAAACAGCAAGGGGATTTTGCTCCTCTACCAACAGGCTCTGTGAGCCCATTGGAATAGGAGCAGAATAGTCGGAAGAGGAGCGGAAGGGTACTGGAATAGTCCGACAGCCCGTCCATGTCGGACTTTCTGACATGGATTGGCTGTCGGAAAGCAACTTTGGGGGTCCCTAGCAGGGCCCCCCTCTCCCTTGGCCCTCCGCATAAGGGCCTGGGGGGCAACCATTGTGCCCCCGTCAGCATCCCCACACCATGTGGCAGATACCATGAGGTGCCTACCACAAGGTGCAGAGATGTTTACAAGCTTCCATTTTCCAAAGGGTGCTTGTTTTGCGGGCGTTTTCAGCCCACCGCACTTGCTCCCATTGGAAAATGGATGTTTCTGACTGCACTATGTGTGGACGTATCCAAAATAGGGTGTTGGGACGGCTGACCAATGGTTGAGCGGTTCCTTCCCTGCAACGGTCTGACATCGTAATGAGAGCCTTAGTTTGTAGAAGCCTCTAAAAGTCAATTACAGTTTTACAGTAATTATGTTTTCAAGTTCGCTTATTGTTAAACAATTCATCACACAAACAAAAGTAAAATCACAATTTATTATCTATTTTATACCAAACAAAATCATGTCTCAATTGTGATAACTTAGGACAGGGTATAAAAAGATCTTCTAAGGATTCAATGTTATGCTCCCACAGTGGACAAGAGTGATCCCTCTATAGCAAACATTGCAAAGCACCCACAATATCCATACAATCAAATGATTAAAATCAAAAAGTCATCAACTTATAAATTGACTTTGCGCTTTTAGTGATTTCATGTTGCTTTAAATTCTCATCACAGGTAATAGGTAGAATAACCAACCTATATTTTACAAGAATTTCACACCTATATCTATCAAGTGTGTTTCCTACTCGGCTGGGAAAAAAACTAAATGCTATATTAACTCTGCAATAGTTGTATTGGTATTAAAATACATGTCTAAAATATTCAGCCAGCTTACACATAAAAATAAAATTGTCACAGGAAGTACCCTGGGACCTGTTGTAAAATCTAAAAAAAAAACAGAATGACCCATGTGGTTGTCAACAGTCAGGTTACAGATAATGACACTGTCCAACTTGATTTAAATCCAATTGAAGGGATATCAACTTAAAGGGTGTATGCTGTAGGGGTAGGTGTAGCTCGCATAATTCTGCATAGCGAATTCACATGGAATTACCTACAAAGTCCATGATGTTATGCAGATTTACACAAGAAGAAGAATTCTGCATTTAGCACTGTTTACTTAGTGCAACATTTTACCTCATGTCCAAAATGGACTCAAGAATGTATTTTGCATTAAGGAATAGCTCTAAATGCAAAAGAACATGAATAGCGAGCTGGAGCAGCTGCTCATACTTGCTAAGTGTGTATTTGGGTTAGGGTTTTCTCCTATCTTACTCCTCGGCCTTTTACGCTAGTTTCTTAGCCCAAAATCCACCCTTGTGTCCAAAATGGACAAAAGGATGCATATCGCTCAAACAAAAAAGCATTAAATGCAACAGCACATAAATAGCAGTGCAAGCTGCTGCTCGCTACATGTGCTCTTGAGGTAGGATGTTTCCCCCTGTATTACTCTTAATTACGCCAACGGGGGTAATCGTGTTATTATTGGTAATTCTGCACCTAAGGTAATATGGAATTACTGAAATTTCTCCAATTACTCCAGAGTAATTAAACTTACTCCCAGGACTAACATGCTGCCCATGTAACTAGTAGCTGTAGAAAATAAGTAGGTCCTCTACACTTAACAACCTTGACCAGACGAACCTCTTTTGATGTAATGGATCCATAGATTGCACTTTTCATTCTCCTATAATGTCACTTCTATTTCAGTAGTTGAAGGCGGTTTACCAAATGAAGATAGTTTATGTAACAAAAATATACATATGAAATAGCACAGATTGAATAACTCTGTTATTGGGAAATGCAGCATAAGTGAAAACAATGATATGTAGGGACAACACACTTTATGTTTTTTTAAGAGACTATGGGCCATATGTAGGAAGCCCAATACCGGTCGGTAACGGACGATTTTCGGTAAATATCCCGTTACCGACCGGTATTCAGGCTTTTGGTATGTAGGGGGCACATTTCAGGATTCGGTAATTTACCGAATCGGTAAAATTACCGATTCGGTAATTTTACCGATTCGGTAAATACCGAATCCTGAAATGATATGTAGGGGGAGTGTGTGGGTGTTGTGGGGATTCGTTATTTACCACCAACTAAAAGTTGGTGGTAAATGACGAATAGCAGGAAAAAAGCATTTTTTAGCACTTTGAATTGTGCAATGTGGCAGACATACATGCCCTTAGGGCATGTATGTGTGCCACATGTGCACACATGCAGGAATCAGGGGTGCAACAGGGTGTCACTGTGACACCCTGCCACCATTGATTGTGCTCCCCCCATTACCGAATCGGTATTTACCGATTCGGTAATGGTAACTGGCTTCCCATTGATTCCTATGGGCCTCCTGGCCCATAGGAATGAATGGGAAGCCAGTTACCAATACCGAATCTGTTAATACAGATTCTAAATTACCGACCCATTCCGAATCGGTAAATATTACCGATGGATTACCTACATATCGTTTACCACTTCATAAATACCGAATCGGTAAAATTCGGTATTTATGAAGTGGTAAATGTTAGGCTACCTGCATATGGCCCTATAGGAGCCATTCAGAACTTGCTGAGTGTCCCTCTGTTCACCAGGGGGGAGGAGATTATTACCTCCACCACCTTGGTGGTCTACTGCCCGCCATATTTAAAGCTCTCTCGAGTCTGTGCCTTCAAAGATGTCGCCGCCAATGCAACTCCTCAAAAGGCACTAAGAGTTTGCTGAGTGGCCGCCATGTTTCATGCGTGTTTCATTCAGCAAACCTTTTTGCTTTGCAAAAATAAACTCTCAAAGTGGAAGTGTTTTTTGTAAAAACAAAATACTAATGATTCTTACACCTCGGAAGTTTTCTCCCAGGGTTTTCTCTCAGTGTGTGGGGATCCATTTTGTTTTTCTCTGTTTGGGGTCACCAGGCTATCTCTTGCAGGCCCATACAGAAAAAAGTATTTCAGATCATCTTCTCTAAATAGGGTGGTTTCTGCTGGTGGAAGCATGGTCATCCGCCAAACTCTAAATAGAGTGGGCGGCCCTTCACTTTGGCAGATAAGGTACTGCATCTCAATTGTGTTCGACAAAATTCTACATGAGGGCGAGGCCCTGTATCTTAAAAACATTTATTTCTATAAAGTGGAAATGTGGCAACATGAAAATGACGATTATGCTGTTTTAATTATGGATGCAGTTAGAATGTGCTTAACTGGCAAGATTTTAAAAAATTATGAAACAAAGTAGTCAAATATAAATAAAAAATAAATAAATTTTAAAAAGCAAATCATATCATGGACAGGCCAAAAAAGACCTACACTTTAAGTAAACAAAATGTGCAAAATGCTGCATTTTTATGATTATTCTTTCGATCATTTCTGTTTTTGAATTAACATACGTATACCCGGATATCCACAGAACGTTTATTTCATTGTTAATATTGTAATCTTTTACATCTGACAGCTGCCTCAGAACCTGTGAGAATTGATGTCACAGTCATCCTATTATGATGACTTGAAAGAGAACGGGTTTCAAAGAAAACAAAAGTCAATGTGGAACATGCACATAGTTAACTTCTCCAAACATTATGTCAGCCATTCTAAGCTTTCTATTTGAATGACAAGTGATGTTATGTTAGTGTTGTAAGTATTGCCACAGGCAGTGCTGGCTAAAGAACTGTTCTAGAGTAGAGACTCCAGGATCTAAAAGAGGTACTAGTGAATGTGGTCCTTTATTCTACAGAGAGTTAAACTGTGGCGGCTGCCACAAACACAGGGTGGTAGGGCAGGTGGTGGGAACGTGGAAGGGGTCGCGCGGGGGGGATGTTAGAAATAATATTTTTCTTTTAATCGTACCTTTAGCCGCCGGCCGCCTCCAGCATCACGTCATGCCGCCTCTCCACTTTCTGGTCCCAGTAGCCCCTGGGACAGACTCACATCCAATCCCTGTGCTGCAGATCAGTGCTGGGATTGGCCTGAGCTGGTTAGAAAGACTCTCCGCTTAGGCCAGGTAGTCTGTTGGGGTTTCTCCAGCCTGGTTGCTTAATGCAGGATAAACCTAAATGCGCATGTGTGTTTTGGTCAGCTCTGAGGCGGCGGGCCAAACACACATGAACACTTAGGGAATGCACGTAGCACTCCTATGCCCCGGCCCTGGCCCTCCCTAAAGCACTGGGTCAGAGCTGGCAAATGCAAAATAAAACAATGCAAGAACATTGTTTTATTTTTTATTTGCTGGCTCTGAGCCAGGCAGTGGGGCGACGCTCCTCCACCATTGATGAGGAGCCGCCGCTGGAGTTACAATACCTTTCAACGGGTAGCACTTAAGCCTATCACAAATGATTTTTTGGCTGATGTCAGAGTTCAAATGGATCCTCCTTCTACCTAAAAGGGCCACAATCTCGCAGAACTGTGGTTAAAAAGCCTGAACTTAATCTGCCCCATGCATTGATAATTGTACATTCTTGATTTTATTTTATGGATTATTCTAGCTGCCTTGTTTTAGGTTGCCTGAACCTTTTATACCATTTCTGTAGATTTATTATTATTTGTGTATTTTATATAGCGCGCAGCTACCCCAACGGGGTGTCCCGGCGCTTCTGAGTGAAAGCAGAGTGATAGTCCTAGGGGGGTTAACAAAAGAGAAAAGTTTTTAGTGCCTTACGGAAGGGTAATTCTTCCTGGATCATCCTAATTGCGATCGGGAGTTCGTTCCAGAGAGTTGTGGCACAGACCTGGAAGGTTTTACCTCCAGAACGTGCTTTCCTGAATCTTGGTATGGAAAGCAGATGTTGGGAGTTGGAACGGAGGTTCCGAGAGTTACAGTAAGGACGCATACTAACAGAGAGGTAGGCCGATCCCCTACCCCTAGTTGCTCGATGGGCTACGGTCATGGCTTTGAATGCAGCTCTTTGATGGATTGGTAGCCAATGTAATGCTCTGCGATGTGGCGAAATATGGGTGCGTAGGGAAACCCCGCAGACCAGCCGAACAGCCGCATTCTGGACTGTCTGGAGCCGATGTAGGAGGCCGGCGGGCAACCCTAAATACAGGCCGTTTGCATAGTCCAGGTGAGATGTAATCAATGCCTGGACTATGGTTTTCCTGGTGTCACTAGGGAGATAGGTGATGAATTTCCTAATCATCCTGATCTTGGAAAAACAAGCGGCTGAAACGGTCTGTATTTGGTTGCTAAAAGAAAGATTTGAGTCCCACTTGACCCCTCGATTTTTACAGAGTCCTTAGGGACAGGGGGAAGGCTAAGTTCCTGTGGCCACCAGAGAGTTGCATCAAGAGGGGAGGGTTGATGGAAAAAGAGAACCTCCGTTTTCGCCGCATTCATGCGGAGGCAGTTATGGTCCATCCATTTTGAAATGTCCCGCAGACAATCCTTCAGAGGCCCTGGTGTAAATGGAGTTGCTGTCATCTACAGAGTACATAATGAGGGTCCAATATATCGAGCTAATTTCTTTGCTTTCGATTACAATAATATTAGTTCCAGGTTCGTATATTATTTGTATTGTACAATGTCTGCATCAGCATGGAGCTCCAAGGTTATATCCCAGTCAAACTCTGGGTTGTCAGATTTTGGCTGAAACCAGTATTTCTGATTGGTTTGATTTTTCCAGGACCTCGCACCTTTGTAATGTGGCTTCTGAGTACCACAGGGAGGTGGAGTAGCAATGAGAGCAAGTATAGATGCTATAAATGAATTTCAGGAGCCATTGAGTTTTGAAGCCAGGACAGTTGGATTTGCAGTATATTTTCCGAACTTCAGGTGATCCTATTCCAGGAGAGATGGTAGGGAGTTTCAGAGAGATATTTAGAAAATGTATCCCCAGATGCCTGCACCTAGTCAAAGGTGTAGCTTCAGGGGGAGGGGTGTTTGGAGTGTGATATCCCCCTAATACATGTATTCTATGGTAAATATTTGGGTGCAGGTACTTTAAGTCGGGTATGGTGAGGTGTTTGTCAGGTTTAACTTGGGATTTTTACATTCACGTGCAGGCAAATAAACACGCACACACACTCTTGTCTTTGTTTTAAAGGAATTAAAAAATATATATATTATACACATTGAGTTTTCAGTACCCCTCACAATTAAGTACTGCTCTCCCCTCCTACTGCTCCTTAAGCCCCTTTCCTGCTCTGCTTCTCATATAATGTATTTTAACCAGTGTGATTGTTGGGAAATCTGAAGCTCACAGTCCCCTAATCTTACTGACCAAGCTACACCCCGAGTGTTGCGGCTGAACTTCGGATTCAGGAGGACACATTGATATGTCTGTTTAACTGATACAGAAGGAGCTGTCTGGAAACATAGTCTGGAGCCAAGACTTGTTATGCTTTGTTGATCTGGTACAGCTCTTAACATTCTTTGGTTGAGTTGGACAGTGTCGTTTTTACCACTCTGATGTTTTGTTACATTTTTATCTTGGAGTACCACTTATAATCCATTTCAGTAGTCAAGGTGGGGCTTGCGAACCAAAGATTACCTCTGCTATGGGAGAAGCATTGGGAGTGTACGCTACAATAAACAGAAGACGCCTCTTGGGTCTCCAACAGAAGACACCACTTGGGTCGCCATCTTTGAAAGATGGAACAGACAGGAAAAGGCCCCGCCTCTCTGCCTGTATCCACCTTTCGACATGCAAGAGCAGTCAAGAAGTTGTTGGTGCTCACTTTAATCATTCAGTAATTAGTGGTGCTGTTGCTGGTTATTCACAAATATCTGATAGCTAAATTGATATCCACTGAAGACTGAGATAACAGGCCCATGTGAATATTAAACAGTATTGGTAACTGCACCCAAGGCTCAGATTCAACAGCATTTTACAAGGCATCCCAACATAAACAGTCTCACATATTCTTTAGCAAAATGTAGGACAACTGCGGAAATATGAGGAAAACGTGCATAAGGTGTCACACTTTTTCCTGCTATTTTCACCTTGTTTGCACCAGGAGATATTGGGTGCTGAATTGTGGAAATATGGATTTTTCTGGTCAGTTATGTCCCCTATCTTGGACCCCAACAGTTCTATGTGCATGTCACAAGTACCTGTGTGTTCCCTCCAGTTCCAGTTATAAAGACGCAAACACATGTGCGTCCACCGTCAACATGTCCTCTGTCAGATCCGCCATGAATAAGCCGGATATTCCATTCCTAAGTATGAAAAGCCACCGGCTTTATATGGTTCACTTATGCCATTTTACAGTCCAGGCAAGTAGGCCCTGATTCTGTCATCAAACTCTTCTTGCCTTCTGCCTCTGAAAGCTCCAGTCTGAGCCTGCATCTGTGACCATGAACTTTGTCTCATTCTCTGCGCGGCTCACGAAGCCTGACATCAGCCTATTCTCTGCCAAGAACTGTATTTCACCTTCGAATTATCTGCTTCCCCCTCAGCCGATGCATTCCTGCCTAGTAGCTTAAGTAAACATTCTTCCAGTTACCGAGCAAAAGGCCGGCTTCTCTGTCCTCATGCAAGTAATTCATAGCCTTGTTACCATGGAATATTCCTACCCCCTCGCATTTAGTGTAGACACTTAGACGCTTGTACATGCACGCACAGTCAGTATAGAATAGATTCTGTCCGAGAGTCCTTCTTTTATGGATAACATAGTTCTTTAAACATAGGATGTTAGATATGATTTGGGATTAGGTTGACTTGACCCCCCAGACTTCTTGTCTCCACATGTAGAGCTAAATGTCAAGTCCCCTTCACCCCCTAGTTACACGTCAATTACACGTCAGACTGCTGCGCGCGCATCCATGCCAAGTATTATCTTATAGATCCACCTATACATGACATCACAACCAATTATGTTCCTTTTTTTCGCCTTATTACACCCATTTCTGGTTACGCAGAACAACTCGTCATTTTCCTTATCAATTGTTACGCCTACTGCATTTACTTCATTGTCATGTATGTACTATAAAAGTCATTTCTTGTCAATAAAGTGTGTGCTTCACTTCCTGAACCTTCGTGGTGACGGAACATTGGGAGCAACCGATTATAATCGAATTAATGGAATAAAGCCCATTCCGAACCTCTAATACCACGGATTCTGCCTCTCATTTTATTGAGCTATTTTACTATGTTCCTGTATCAAATTCAGTCCCGGTAAAGGAGAAATATTTACCACATGATGGCGCCCGAACAGGGACACTTTCTCATCTCACGCGCCGGCGGTGCGTTGCAGGCCCGGTCTCCTGCCACAGCTGGACGGACAATAACGCGTACCAGCAGGATTTCCTGTATCTCCCTCCGGTCAAGCGGGGGCGACTGAGACTGCGATCAACACCCAGACGAGGCGGTGAGAAGTGCGAAGTATCCCGACCAGAGCCTAGCTGAGAGAGCAAGATCCGAGGTATACAGAGACCCACCAGTCCGAAGTCAAGCCCAGTGTCCGACGAGTCGAGTCGAGTCGAGTCCAGTCCGGTTCAAGTTCAAGTTACTGAGGCCTTCCGTTTCCGAAGCTACCCGGTGAGTACCATTGCTGGGGAGGCATTTCTGACGTGCACATAGGTTGTGCCGGTCAAGACGGGTTTGGGTACACAAATCCGGTCTGCACTGTTTTAGCAGTGTATCTGTACTGTTTAGCAGTATATCAAGTATTCCGAAGTATTCCGAAGTGTCTAGTTATTGTCTAGTTATTGTCGAGAATTAAGCTTGGTGATTAGTTATGCAGACGATCATCATTGTTGTTTCAGTTAAAGGTTTAATGTTTAATGTTTAAAGTGTTTAAGTATGTTCTGTATATCGTGGTATGAATGACTGTTCATTATCGTGTTTATTGTATTAAGTCTGTTCAAATTCAAGTATCAGGTCAAAATCAAGTATAAAGTCAGTTCTCAATATGCCGCTCTTTTCGAAATTAAGACAGATCACTACCAGAAAAGGGGTTCTC
Organism: Triturus cristatus; assembly: GCF_964204655.1. Taxonomy (NCBI): domain Eukaryota; kingdom Metazoa; phylum Chordata; class Amphibia; order Caudata; family Salamandridae; genus Triturus; species Triturus cristatus. Next base: position 556,594,264 of record NC_140580.1, read on the forward strand.
GAAGAAGCCGTCCCTATTCCTCCTAGGGACACTCCAGGGCACTTTATGTATCACAAACATGGCTTAGACGCTATATTATTTCTTGATTTATGGGTAGACTATACCAAGGGATTACCAGAAAGTCAGAGGTGGCCCACAGCGGGGACCTGGGATGCAGAGTGCATCATGAAAGTCGAGGAAGAGTTATGGAAAAGGAAAGTCAGACAGTCACAGAAAGACGCCGTTGAATTATGGCGTAAAGAATCACATAGACGAACAGAAAAAGCACGTAGACAGGAAGAGAAGAGTAAAGAGAATTCCAATAAAGTTCGAGAGAATCTATTAATTGAGGAAGGTATCCGAGTGAAATCAGAACAAGTAGACAGACAAAGAAATGCCCTTATGAATGGTATGTATCCCCTTCTGGCCGAAGGATTACCTAAGGCTACTCCAGAAACACCAAAAGACTTGCCAACCCCATTGTTCCCAATAAAGGTACATCCTAAGGGGCATCCTAGAACCGCAGAAGATGTTTTTCTTTCCTCATATTTAGATGACGCAGCTCCCGAGTATGCTAATTCCGCCCCACATAGACCGCATACCAGGGAGGTTCAACGCCAAGATCCAGTGCCCGTATCCCTACAGCAACAAATCGAGTCACAAGTTCCGGCAAGCACATCTGTTTCTGTATCCGCTCCTACAGCTACTTCTATGGCTGTGTCCACACCTGTAGTTGCTGTGTCACGTTCGACGAATCCTTTTACACCCGACGCCCCAGATGGGGCCGCGGGAGGAGCTACCAATATCTTTTCTACGCCACCCAGAATAAATAAACTTACTTTTCAAGAGTCAGCGCATTCACGTACACCCAAACTCCTTAGTGCCCGTGCGCTTAAGGAACTTCTTATAGATTGTAGATATGACCCGGTGCCTGGAAAGGAGGACGAAATGACCCTAGCATCATTGCGTATCAGACGAGCCGCAGTGTATTTAGCGAAGTTACCAGGAATGACTGCGCATCTAGATAATATATATCATTTTGTCCAAACAGGGCGAGATCCAGAATGTATTTACAGAGCTATGGAATACCAGAAAGTAGAGATACAGGGGGAACTGTTACGTTTCCTCATAAACTGTGTGATCAGAAATCAAGACCGACCGGGGGTAGACCCGGAAGCAATGAAAATTCTTACAAGATGGAGCCAGAATATATCAGAAGGGAGACATGATAAACAAAATTGTATAATAGCCATGTGCCGAAAGATCCGTAAAGAAATAGAACGCCTACACGAAGAGCGATTAGAGGTAGACGAGTTCGAACAAAACGAGGAAGAAGGGTCAGGACTGCCCACAGGACAGTCGGACACCATAGCCTATGTAGGTAGAGGAAGATCTTGTAATAGGAATCAGACTAGATATCATACTGACTCAATACATCCGATATGTCCAGATAATAACAGGAATTTTCAAATACCTATAATTAATATAAGGTCTAACGAGCATTCGTTCCAAACCGCCGACAAACTACTCCGAGAACGAAGGGGTTATCATTTCCTCGATTCTATGGATGAACAAGATTTAGCCAGGGCAGCTGTCCATTGGGTGGACAGTCCCGGAAAATATAGTGATGATACAGTAGTACGCACATTTTTGAATCTTACCCCAGATGAACAAAGGTTAGCTGGGATTTATATGATTCAACAACTCATTATACTATATCGGAGTCAGCATTCGGACCCTGGTCCCTTGCCTGACATACTGACTGAATTACTTATGAATAAATGGAGAGGTCCAGGTACTGAATTAATTAAAGAAATTCTAGAATCAAGAAAGCAGTATATTCTTTTTGTATGTTCAGAACATGTTCCATTGTCCGTCAAGGAAAGAACTACGTATCACATAGATAGACAGAATCCCTTACGAGAAGTGCACCCAATAAAGGGTGAGGACAATCAGTTTAAACGCGTATTTGTATATACGCCCATATCGAAAATAGAATTGTTACAAATGAAGAAAGTGGTACCCAGTCATGACAAAGACCCAGCGGGTTTTCACCGAGAAATTAAAGACATGTTACTCATGGGAGAGTATACCTACCCCGACATTATGACAATATTAAAGGTATTGATGCCTGCTGGCATTTATGAAAAACTCAAGGAAAAAGAGTGGGAGGTAGGAGACCAAAAGATAGAATGGTCAGTGTTAGAAGCTGAAGAAAAGGCCCGAACTGCAGGAGCAGGGCTTGGGGACAAAACTAAGGCATTACCAGGATTACTAGTACAGGTACTGCCGCGTTTATTAACTACGAAAAAGGAAGATTGGGGTACAATTTCAGCCTGTAAGCAGAAGCAAGATGAAGACACTAGTGATTACTATGCCCGATTTGAAAAATGTTTTGGTATAAATAGTGGCATAAAAGCAAGTAGCGAATCATACCCACATCTGTTTGTAACAAAATTAGTAGAAAATGCTCTGCCCCCAGTAAAGAATAGAGTATTAAAATTCGAGAGTACCTGGCAAGGTAACACTCCATCACAAATGTTACAAATGTTACAGTACCATCACAATAGAATTAGAGAGGAACAAGAACATGAACACAGACGCATGAAAGACACGAAAATGAAAATGTTAGTTTCCCAGACAGTTCCAGCTGAAGGGCATAAAAGGGGTATGACACATTCCGATTCAGCAGGACCTGTAAAAGGGACATGCAATTATTGTAAAAAGCCAGACCATTACGTACACGATTGTCCAGTTTTAAAACATAATATCGCCATAGGTAAAACACAAGAAAGATCACGGCCACTCAGACAAGATCAGAATGAACAAGGAGCTATGCAGCATGCCCAGGCCATGCCAGCCGCACAACAGCCAATACAGTTTGTGCCAGCTGCACCCCCATTGCCTGTTGCTGCCACACAAACAACAACACGACAAATGTATCAGACCGCACTGTATGAATATCCCGAGTATCAGCGTTACGCATGAACAAGCCTAGAGAGGGAAGTTGACTTACCCCTTATTGAAATCCCAGTAGACCAAGAAGGACCTTATGTACATAGTGAATTATTAGGCCAAGATAGAAAATTTCTACTCGATACAGGGGCAAGTCGAACGACCATAAAACGTAGTGAAGTTCCAGGGGCACCCCTCTCAGGCTCACAGAATATTTCCCTTGGTTTTTCAGGAAAACCTATTGTTAATGAAGTGTCACAACCTCTGCCACTTACGATAGGACCTTTGACCCGAACTACAGATTTATTGCTTACTAAATCATGTCCAGAAAATCTATTAGGAATAAAAACGTTAAAAGCTCTAGGAGCTATAATATGCTGTTCTCCGGAAGGAGTAAGATTGTTTTTACGTGATTTTAAAGGTCACTATGTGTCTAGAGACATGGATCCCCGATTACAGATTTTACCTACACGTCTATGGGCACAAGGCCCTACTGATGTTGGATGCATGAATATTACACCATATCGAGTCACATTAAAGGCAGGAGTGGTGCTACCACGAATGCGACAATACAAGTTACCACCAGATGCTGTAGTGGCTTTACTACAAATCATTGACGAGCTCATTGCCCAAGGAGTAGTTGTGGAAACAGACTCCAATATATGTAATTCACCGATAATACCGATTCTTAAACGAACAGATCCGAAGGCCCCGCCAGTATATCGATTGGTTATTGATCTGCGCGAGTTAAACAAATGCATTGTGCCACAATTCCCTGTGGTCCCAGATATCTCGTCATTACTGACAGCTATTGATTCCGAAGCGACATTCTTCACTGTAATCGATCTCAAGAATGCCTTTTTCAGCGTCCCAATAGATCCGGAAAGCCAATATTTGTTTGGATTTAGTTTAAATGGACGTAGCTTTAAATTCTCACGCGCACCTCAAGGATTTACAGAAAGCCCCAGCATCTATAGCCAAGCACTGAAACGAGAACTTGACAGTATCCACATGCCAGTTAACACTGCTCTGCTTCAATACGTCGATGATCTGCTGATCACCGCCCGAAGCGAACCTGAATGTGAAAAAGCATCACTGACAGTTTTACAATTTCTAGCCGAAAAAGGGCACAAGGTGTCCCCTTCTAAGCTGCAATTCTGTGTCCAGCGAGTTATTTATCTTGGACACTCGCTGTCCAAGGAGGGAAGGCAGCTTACACCAGACCGCATTCAGTTAATAGCTAACATGCCAATACCCAAGACACAAAAGGAGGTGCGGGCTTTCATAGGCCTCACTTCATACTGTAGACAGTGGATCCCGCAATATGCATTTCTAGCAAAACCACTCATTCAGTTGACAACCCAGGAGGCAGCCACATCGACTGTTCTCCCTTGGACTCAAGAACATACACAAGCTTTTGAAAGCCTAAAGAAAACTTTATGTCAAGCACCTGTTTTAGCAACACCATGTTACAGAAAACAGTTTACACTCTTTGTTACAGAACGCGAAGGTACTGCTTTGTCAGTACTCACACAGGATCAAGCAGGAGCACACAAACCATGTGCTTACTTTTCTAGTACATTAGATCCCGTAGCTCAGGCTTTGCCTGCATGTCTGAAATCAGTGGCAGCGACAGCTTTAGCAATCAGACAAAGCGATGCCATAGTGTTAGGACATCCATTGACAGTTCAAGTACCACACGCAGTAGAGGTTCTTATAAATAGAACACAAACACAACACTTGACCATAGCACGACTTACAGGGTATGAACTTACATTGTTTCAGCCACATATAGAAATAAGACGCTGTAACACATTGAATCCTGCCACACTTTTGCCAGTAACCGGAACAGACCCACTACCCCATGACTGTATTGAAGTTATTACTGTAACGACAAAACCCAGACAAGACTTGACCGATGTTCCATTGTCAGATCCAGACTTGACATTTTAAGTAGATGGTTCATGTATGAGAACAAGTACAGGAGAATTAGTGGCCGCTTATGCAGTCACAACAGATACTGAAGTCATTGAAACTAATCGTATAAATACTTTGTCAGCTCAAGCCGCAGAGCTCATCGCTCTGACACAAGCCTGTATTCAAGCCACGAATAAAAAAGTCAACATATACACTGATTCACGTTATGCATTCGGAGTTGTACATGACTTCGGCGTGCTGTGGCGAGAGAGAGGTTATTTAACTTCCCACGGTGCCCACATTCAGCACGGACCCCTCATTCATGCCTTATTAGATGCAATACATCTACCTACTGCAATATCAATTATGAAATGTAAAGCTCATACGAAAGTTACTGATATCATTTCCCAAGGCAATGATCTAGCCGACAGAACGGCTAAACAGACTGCTCAAACTCAAACTCCCGACATGACAAAGACAATAGTCCCGATGCCGACACATTGTATGACAGTTAAAGATCCTACTCTTGACGTAATTGACATACAGACACATGCTACACCAGACGAAATAAAGAAATGGACTGAATTAGGAGGGATCCAAACGGACCAAGGATGGATGATGAAGGAAAAGTCTGTATGGTTCCTTCCTGATTCAATGGTCCAAGTTATAATTAACACTATACATAGTCCGGCACATCTAGGAGAAAAAGCTATGCTAGACAGCATTCAACACATTTGGTTTAATAAACATTTACGAGCAGCAGCCAAACAAAAGGTCCGTACCTGTATGATCTGTTGCCAGTTCAACCCAGGAAAAAGTGTTCCCGTAGAACAGGGTGGATTTCATCCTCCTGATCACCCTTTTGAAGTCCTACAGATGGATTATATCCAGATGGAACGATGTCGAGGATTCAAATATGTTCTCGTAGTTGTCTGCGCTCTGTCCCGTTGGACAGAGGCGTACCCGGTTTCAGATTACACTGCCCCGACTACTGCCAAACAGTTGGTTCGAGAATTCTTCCCACGATACGGTTTACCACGTGTTGTTCACTCAGATAACGGCCAGCCGTTCTCATCCGAATTAATGAAACACGTTTCACTTCTGTTAGGTTATCAGTGGAAATTCCACTGTGTCCGACACCCCGAAGCAGCAGGTCTCGTAGAAAGACATAACCAGATACTGAAAATCAGAATGTCCAAAATATGCAGAGAAAAAGGTATCGACTGGGTAGTAGCATTACCCGTTGCACTCTTTTACATGAGAATGGTAGCACATTCACGAACAGGGCTATCCCCGTATGAGGTGATCTTCGGTAGACCACCAAATATGTGGGGGACGCCTATACCACGCAAAATAACTGATATTGACTGTAATATGCTGACAGATTACTTGGCTTCCTTGATGTCTGCACTACAATCTTGTCGTTCATAGGTAGCTGCAGCCTTTCCTGACAACACTGAGGTGAAACCCCATGACGTAGTTCCGGGGGATCTCGTCTTTGTGAGGAATTTCGACCGAAAGACTCCGCTGGAGCCCAGGTGGAAGACACCCAAGTTGGTTCTGCTGACCACAAGAACAGCCGTGAAGATCGAGGGCCGCAAGGGCTGGATTCATTCAAGCCATATCAAAAAATTTCATGGACAATCCTCGGATATAGACATTGTGCCCTGCACTCCCTCACAGACTGATTCAAAACTTCCTTTGGTGGAAAAAACTGAAAGCGAACTTTACAAAGTTAAGTTAAGGCCTAGGACGTCAGACGGTTTGATTGTTTAAGTCCTCTCCTAGGTGAAGCGGTTGAATCTGTCTCTGACATGTATCCTCTAGACCTGAATCATGAACAGTCGCGAAAAATGATGAAACGACAGGCGTATTGTAAATCACTGCGTAGCCATTGTATAGGGACATTATTAATTTTGTTTTCCTTAAGTCTTTTAATAATTATTACCAGTATGTTGTTGCACATATATTACCCTATTGCCAGAAATGTTCACAATGTTATTGCAGAACATTCTTTTAGTGACTTACCCCCGCATGAATTGTCCTATAGACTTGCGCTGCGCAATAACACTTTCATTAGTATGTTACATCATTCCCATCAGACTAGTAATGCTACTAATTGTTGGGTGTGTGACCGACTCCCTCCCTATCAGAATTATGAAGGAGTCCTGCCATTCTTTCCACACCCATTTACACACAATGGCTCCTGTGGAGCATGGTTCAGTTTAATCAATTCCATAGACTCAGACACAGCAGTTTACCAAGATCATTGGATATGGGGAAACCTGAACCTAGTTTTACTCAAAGTCTGCTACCCTGACAAGGAGGGTCGCCCCAAAAGAACAGGAACTGATCTAGAAAATGAAGTGTATGGATTAGGTAATTTTACACCTAATCTCATGATTCTAAATGTCGTATCCGAAGTTGAGCTAGTCTTACCCACCATGTCAGTATTCCCAGCAAAAGGTGAATTGTGTGTAAGAAAAGTTGGTTCCATACATATGGGCCATAGTCAATGCACTACTACAGTAGAATTCAGTGATCAAGGCAAATCTTCATTCAGAGCTTATCGCCACTCCTACTTTATATGTGGTCAGACTGCATATATGCGTCTACCTCTAGATTGGGATGGTACCTGCTACATAGCATTCCTTTTGCCACCTGTTTTCCCAGCTCCTCCTGATTATTATAGAAATATTCATTTAGTACACAATAGAGAGCGGAGAGATCTCCCAATTGTCGATTATACTGAGACGGCATGGGACAAGTATGTAGATTTCAATAAAGGCATCTTTCCCTATATAGGTACAGTTACCAATAGTAAGCTGATACGTAGATTAACTAGAACCCTTGAAGCAGTAGTGAATGAAACTATTTCCGCCTTAGGCAATTTAACAGAAGAGCAGTCTGCTATGCGGATTGTTGTGCTTCAAAATCGTCTTGTCCTTGACGTCATCCTGGCTGATAGAGGCGGAGCTTGTAGGGTCATCGGATCAAGCTGCTGCGTATTCATACCAGAAAAATTCGCCATCTGTATATAAAGCTATAACTCGCCTTCACAAGATTGTAAGCCAGATGCACCAGAACCCAGGCACTTGGACTTGGTCCAGTTGGTTTTGGAATGTGATATCAGCCTGGGGATGGAGAGTTCTATCCTTCCTAGGTATTGGCCTTCTCCTACTATTCAGTTGCTGTCTATGTCTACAATGTGGACCAGCGATCTGTGGTCTGTGTGCCACATCGTGTATTCCACCACCAAGATTTCATTCGTCACGGAAGAAGAAAGAAGAACAAATGATGCTATATGAACAGATCAATGGATTAATGAAGATTGATATCTCTTAACGGGCAAGTAGGGGACAAGGAGGGAATGTGGAAATATGGATTTTTCTGGTCAGTTATGTCCCCTATCTTGGACCCCAACAGTTCTATGTGCATGTCACAAGTACCTGTGTGTTCCCTCCAGTTCCAGTTATAAAGACGCAAACACATGTGCGTCCACCGTCAACATGTCCTCTGTCAGATCCGCCATGAATAAGCCGGATATTCCATTCCTAAGTATGAAAAGCCACCGGCTTTATATGGTTCACTTATGCCATTTTACAGTCCAGGCAAGTAGGCCCTGATTCTGTCATCAAACTCTTCTTGCCTTCTGCCTCTGAAAGCTCCAGTCTGAGCCTGCATCTGTGACCATGAACTTTGTCTCATTCTCTGCGCGGCTCACGAAGCCTGACATCAGCCTATTCTCTGCCAAGAACTGTATTTCACCTTCGAATTATCTGCTTCCCCCTCAGCCGATGCATTCCTGCCTAGTAGCTTAAGTAAACATTCTTCCAGTTACCGAGCAAAAGGCCGGCTTCTCTGTCCTCATGCAAGTAATTCATAGCCTTGTTACCATGGAATATTCCTACCCCCTCGCATTTAGTGTAGACACTTAGACGCTTGTACATGCACGCACAGTCAGTATAGAATAGATTCTGTCCGAGAGTCCTTCTTTTATGGATAACATAGTTCTTTAAACATAGGATGTTAGATATGATTTGGGATTAGGTTGACTTGACCCCCCAGACTTCTTGTCTCCACATGTAGAGCTAAATGTCAAGTCCCCTTCACCCCCTAGTTACACGTCAATTACACGTCAGACTGCTGCGCGCGCATCCATGCCAAGTATTATCTTATAGATCCACCTATACATGACATCACAACCAATTATGTTCCTTTTTTTCGCCTTATTACACCCATTTCTGGTTACGCAGAACAACTCGTCATTTTCCTTATCAATTGTTACGCCTACTGCATTTACTTCATTGTCATGTATGTACTATAAAAGTCATTTCTTGTCAATAAAGTGTGTGCTTCACTTCCTGAACCTTCGTGGTGACGGAACATTGGGAGCAACCGATTATAATCGAATTAATGGAATAAAGCCCATTCCGAACCTCTAATACCACGGATTCTGCCTCTCATTTTATTGAGCTATTTTACTATGTTCCTGTATCAAATTCAGTCCCGGTAAAGGAGAAATATTTACCACAGAATGTGCATTAAAAGTGTTTTTTCCACTTTGTTTACGCACATTTTTTTACATCCTCTGATTTATGCTTTATGGATGGTCTCTCCTTGGTTGGTGGGTGAGGTATTTTTATCCTGGCTGGTTCAAGGTGTTAGGTTTAGTCTCGTTGATAAACTAAAAGTGAGTAGATGAGTAAGGTGGCCCATTAACTCTCTCCATGCTGATTACATTGTTCTCACCTTATTCAGGCACAGAAGAGGCAACCAGCGTCATTTTCTAGATCCCCGACAACATTGGAACTGCCCACCGAGCTAACTGGCAGCTGTCCCCACCACCAGCACAAATCAACATCTATGAGCATATCTTGCAGCTGCCTACAGCCCTGTGAGGTTCTGAGGGAACTGCCTTTCGATTTCCTGCTACACCGGGACGCGACCCAAACAAATTAAACTAACAGCATGAGCACTAGCATGCTTCCTCCTGAAAATGCTGACCACTGAAAATATAAGCTGACTAAGCGCATGGAGGTGAAGGCAAGTAAACCACCAAAGAACTCTTCTCTTAGTATAGATGTGGCTTAATTTAAATTTGGCATCAAACCACTGTCCGCTCCTGTGGCATCGTTAGGTTTGGAGGAGCCGACAATGAGCAAATAAGCAGCACGCATCAAGGGCAGGTATGTGAGTGCAATGGTGTTGTTGACAGACCCCATAAACTAGGTGGCTTTCACATATTGGGTGTCAGTTGACAGGAAGTATTTTATCACTTTATTTCCAACTACTAGAAGATCTCTGGTTGCTGGAGAACATGGAGGAGAATGTTTTAGTCCACTGTGTGAAGCATTGCAGAAAAGTCCACAAACGTATGGTGGTGAGAAGCTCTTCCTGAATGCTAACGGCGGCCGCGTCCGGCTTGGCTTTGCAGGCACCCAATTGTACATAGATGGGATCCGCCAAAGCCCTTTTAAAGGAACAATGTAGCTAATACACTGATTGGCTGCTAGCAGGTTCAAAAAGAAGCCTTATTATTGATTGTGTTATTACTACTGTTGCTATTGCTATCATTACTAGTAATAATTGAACATTTATGGTCTCCTCTCAGGAGACACCTGGGGGGTTTGGGGTTGCGGAGAGGAGGGGGAGGCGTGTCCTCCACATTGGAAAAAAATGGCCTGAATTCTTAATCTCGCTGGCACCTGCTCTGAACGAGATTGAAAGCTTGGACAGGAACGTTATCTAACTTTACGCGTCCATTAAAATATTCACAAGAAAAGGAGTGATGTAGTACATGAAACTAAATAAGCCCACTCAGAGCAGGCGAGGCAAAGACACTTGAAGTCACCTTGGTGACTGGGGATCAAAGCCGTAGGCCTCTGTGACCTTGTGCGTCACGCACCGCCACCTTCCTGCCGTAAACATATCCTTAGAGTGAAGCCGTGGATACACTGTTCTGTGCATTGTGTTTCTGGCTAGTTGTAAAAGAGTGGCAGCCTTCAGAGCGCGAAGAAGTGATGTTTAGTTGGGTTTGCTTCTCTTTTAATTATCGCTGGCGTTCTTGTGAGGTTATTGTTGCTGAAACGTAGACGAGACGAGGCCGTCGCCCTCGGCCAGTGTACAGTTACAGCCAGTGGTGTAACGGCAGCTCAGCCCCCCCCCAAAGTACATGAAGGGGCCCCCACTCCGGATTTAATCCGGAGCTCGAAGGCCTTAGTACTGGGGTGAGGGGGCTCCCTGCAGCTCACGGGCCCCCCGCACCGCGGGGGATGGGGGGGCCTGTGTTACGCCCCTGGTTACAGCTCCACGAAGCGCAATATCCTTCCCCGCGCATCTGCCTCAAACTTTCGGCTTGGCACTCCTCGCTCGAGCTCCGTGTTTTTCCCGCTTTTTCAAGGACGCGGCTCCCCCCGTTGTTCAAACTTTGCCTCTCTTCCGGGAGCTCGCATTTGCATGAGAGGAGCATGCATCCCCGTCTCATTTTCCAGACAGTTCTGTTGGTTGGCCAGACCTGTGGAGTCTGGCGTTACCATGCCAACCATCATCACCTCTTGTTCGCAGGACCCACGAGCTGTGACTTGAAGTGCTCTGCAGGTTCGCAGCGAGGATGCACGAGAGAGACAGGCAGAGGGAGAGAGAGCAACGCCACAGCCACAGCAAATGGGGCATTTAAGGAATTAAAAAAACAACAGTTAAATTAGAATCGCCAGGAAGCGTCAACAAATTGCTCTTAATAGAAAAGAGGACTGGGACATTTACCTGTGTTTGTTTGTACGGACATTTTGTCTTGACTACGTGAAGAACTTGGCGAGAAGACATTGAAAGAAGTTCACATCAGAGAACAAAGCTCTTGCGGCAGAAACATCTGAAAGGTAGGCATCTTGCGCATTTGTACAAGTGGGAATGCTGACTGGACTGCCTAGGGCAGGGCAGCTCTGGGAAGTAAAGAACAGGTATCAGAGACGTGTTGAAAGAACTTGCGGTGAAGAAAGCCTTCAGAGGCGAGGTCTTAATTCACATTCGCACTAAGAGACCTAGTCAGTCTGTTCTGGAGGCTGCCTAGTGTACGACTATCTGCGTCATACTCCAGGAGAAAAGGCGCAGTTCCAGAGGCGGCGATATACTGTTTACCTGTTTGCGGATTCTCAGAGAATTTACATCTCCAAGCTACCAGCACCTTTTTGGTCCTGAAGCTCAAACGATTTGCGTGACGGGATGAGGTTCTCAAGTTTTTCTCTGAATAGTTTGCATGATGATGTTCATACTCTTCGCGCGTAGGCATCATCAAAAATAGGATTCCCGCCTTGGGACGATATTCTCACTTATTGTCTTCAGACAAAAGTTGGGGAGATGGCAGATGACCTCTGACCCTGCTTCATTGTGGAGTGTGGGAACCTGGAGGACAAGTGGCAAACAATTGACATTTGGCAAACAGCATATTGACTGCATTTCTGATGTAGTTTTGGACTATTTCACCGACACCAGCCGACATCCATGACCAACATGAGTCGTTGCCAGAGGAGGTGCAAGCGGCAGCTGGGCAAAGTTGCACGATATTTGTATCAGCTAGTAACCGGCACCCTTCCAGAAGGTAGGGGGACTTCATCTGTGTTTACATTTGTATTTGATGTACTTATGTAGTGATAACAGTTACCAGAGGATAATCCAGTTCCACAGAACTGTAAAATAAAGAAAATGAAAGGTGACTACAGCAGAAAGGCTACAAAATTGAACTTTGGGAGGGGTGGCATAGAGGGAATGGTTTAGAGAAAAAACATATGATATGAGAGAGAGGAAAATGATCAGTTTAAAAGGAGGAGAATTCTGAGAGTATGATTCAACCGGTAAATGTTGATTGAGAAATATTTCTTCAACGTTAGCTGAAAGTTGTTTCATTTTTAAACATCCCTGCAAGACCTAGGTAGCCGATTGATTGTACAGCTCCTGCCATTATCAGACGTGTTCTACCAAGTGGCATTTGGTAATGGTAAGTGTAAGGTCAATGCCGTAAAAGGGTAATGTAGTGTTTGTTGGTGTTCTGATTGTATTGGTGTATTGATGTATTTGTTTATCAGAGTGTTATGTATGGGTCTCATAGCGAGCCTCTATCGTTTATTTCAGTCTATGAAAATCATATCTCCATGCTATGACATCACAACAGTTGATGACAAAACAGGTTACCCTTCTATAATTCTATATATTATGTATGATACAGTCAGAGTAGGAAAACGTTACTAGTTGATTCGAAGTACATTTGACCACGATTGCAGCAGGCAACTCTTTCAGATGCAAGGGCAGCATTACAGAGTAGTCACAAAATAACATAATTATATTGAACTTTGCAGATTTCCACAGTTCTTCAAATTATGATATGTAAGAGTCAAGCTCCGCTTCTGTGCTTGCTCTACCCTGTAGTCATGCCAGAAAGCAGTAGGTTGCCACATCGAGGAAGCTCTCGCCAGATTTTCCAATGAGATTAATTAACACAGTTGAACAAGACTTGGCACATTATTAATTATAATGCCCTGTGTTCTGTACTTCAGCAGATGGGTTCTTTAGAGGACAGAAGCTTCATATCTGCTTCATCAGGACGGAGGATGAAACCTCTTTGAGATTATGCGTGACAAGGTCGAAGTATAGATGGTCAAAATGTATCAACTGGAATATATAATTCATTATAACTCCAGCACGAAGTCCAGCAATGTGGAAATGACCCCCAAACTTTGTTTTTCCGTCTGGAAATCATCACTGCATTGATTTACGTCTACATAGACATCCTGCATCGGATTTTCTCTTCAGACACCAGCAGGGCGCCTTATAGTGCGTAATTGCGGAATACAGCTTTGTTTTTGCCAGTAGAACTATGGAAAATGTTCATTCAACATGTGCACGGCTGAGAGGAAGAAACACATACCTACCCTGTACCTGTCTGTATAAGACAGCACAAAAGTGAAAGTACATCTGAGAAACGAAAGATGAGAACAAGGACGTGAATTAGACAAATCAGAGTGTAAGTGTTAAGGTCCACAAGAGAAGAGAGAGCAAGAAGGGGAAGTACGAGGGGTTTGCAAGGGGAAGCAGTACTGGGTAGAGGGACATTTCTGTGTTGGGGTGTCAGTGAGAGGATGTGACAAAGGGCATCTCAGTGTCGAGGAGTGGGCAGGTGTGAGAAGAAGGTGAGAAGAGAAAATATGTGAAAGGAGGTTGTGAAAAAAGGAATGTCTGAGTGAGGATAGTGACAAGCCTATGAGGAAGAGAGAAGTGTGTGTTTGTACGAGTTGGAGTGGCAGAAACAGAGGGTAGGAGAGAGAACAGGGTGCCAGGGTGGAGAAAGCGAGAGAGAGATGAGGCATCCATGTGAAAGGTGTGAGAGGGGAGGGTATGTGAGAAACAGGAAGGAAGACGAGAAAGGGGAATGTGTGGAGTACGTGATTAAGAAGAGAATGAAGATGGATGTCAGGAATGAGTGCAAGAGAGGAAGTGCGACAAAGAGAGGATAATGCAAGAGGGGGAAGAGAAAGTAAGGACAATATCTGGTGAACAAAAATAATAGGTGGATACAGAGACTGTCAAAATCAGAAGATGTAATATCATCAGCACCAGCAACAAATATGGCACTGGTGCTGGGGAAGGTGATGCAGAAAAAATGTCTTCACTCAGGGTGACAACAGGGATGGTGGGAAGACAGAGAGAAATAGGTGATAGGAGGCAGGCGAGAGGTGGAGGGGTGAGAAACATGAGAAGGGCGAGGCATGACACAGAATTTGGGAGTGAAGAGAGCAAATGAGGTGAAATTTTAAATGATGGGTGTAAGGGAGGTGAAGACGAAAGGCAAAGGTGAAATGACAAAGGTGCACCAAGAGGAAGATGGAAAGAAATTGGGAAGAGGAAGATATGAAGCTGGAGAGGGGGGAAAGAGAGGGAGAGAAAGGGAAACATTGAATAAAAGTAGTGAATTAATAGAGATGGAGAATGGATAAAGTGAGAGAGATCGATGAAGGAATGTCTAATAGAGAGACGGGGAATGTAGACATTATTAGGCTCAGTGGAGTGGGGGGGGGCAAGGGGAATGTAAGAGCAGTGTACAGGTACATTTTTAAAATGTTATCTTTATATGGCCCCACAGCGCCCCAGTCTTTCTCTCCTGTCTCTTTCACACCATGAGTAGGGAATGTCACTGTATAGGTATAACGCAGGAAAATGCATGTAAGTAGCAGCACTGGAATATGTAGGAAGCGACAGCAGCAAGAATGCAGGGCATCGCAACGACACACAATCACTGGGAGCATTTACAAATCAATGCAGGAGAGTGACAGCAAGTGTGCTGAGATGGAATGTCACCAGAGTGAGAGCAGTGGCAGCACTACACATTCACACATTCATCCATCTGCACATTCATCTCACTGGAGGAAATGCCTGCTCCAGAGATTGTTGTGTAGCCAGTATTCCATAAACGCCTTAACTGGGCATGTTCTGTGAGTGATGGAAGCTTTCACCACTGCTGCCACGCTAAATCTGTTCTCACTGAAGGAACGTTTCCACTGTCTGTCTTCTGTGAAAGAAGGAAACTTGAATTGGTGCTGCTATGGTGTGCCTATTCTGCAGGAAAAGTGTATCTTGCACTATTGCTGTCCCTAGCTGCACATGTTCTGTGAGGGGGGGGGGTGCTTGCACTGCTGCTGCTCAACTTGCACCTGTTCTGTGAGGGAGGAAAGTTTGCATTGCTGCTGATCAGCAGTCCACGTTCTCTAAAGAAGGTGTGTTTTCACCAGCGGCATAGCCAGTATGTCATGACCCTAGTGCAAGGAAGGAAATGGGCCCCAGGCCACTGTTTGAATTGTGAAATACATCAATAATCAGGTTCAGTGGACCCGTCAGTTCCCTGGGTCCCAGTGCCACTGCACCTGCTGCACCGAAGCAAGCTACAGCACTGGTTTTCACTATTGTTGCCCAACTGGTATCTTTTTCTGAGGTAGAGAAGTTAATGTTCATAGTCCATTTGCACCTATTATTGAGTAATGAAACTTTGCAGTTTCAACTTGTGTTGCAACTTTTCTGTGGGTGAGACAAGGTGGTGTGCCACTTCCCCTACGGATACTTGCGCTGTAGCTATTCTTTGGGTTGATGGGGTTGCACTGGTGCCGCCCATGATGCACCGGTGCTGTGTGTTAGTGAAGCTGGTATCAACATTTTTACTATGCAAACGATAAAACCATTTGCAATGGCAGTGCCTTTTGTAATGCATGACTTGAATGAAAGAGTGACCCCTCACAAATTATGTGAGCAGATCTTTTTTGTCTGCATGTGAAACAAGAAGAGTTTTCTAAATGAATTAGATCACTTTGTAGCATTTCAATCAATCAATCAGGATATGTAGATCGCGGCTACTTCACCCTTGAGGGTCTTGGGAAGCTGCCGGATCATGCTGCGTGTTCTACTATTGGTTGGACATCCAAGTCTTGAGGTCCTTCCTGAATTGCTGGAGCAGTGGTGAGGCTCTGAGATGCAGAGAAAGGTTGTTCCAGGTCTTGGCCGCCAGATGGGAGAAGGAGCGACCTCCGCTGTTAATCTGGTGGATGTGACGGGTGGCAGCAAGGGCGAGGGTTCCGGGTGTGAGTTTCCTGGTGGGCTGGCGAAAAGTCACACGGTTGAGATATGCAGCTTTTTAAATTTAGCTGCTGAGTGGCTCGTTGTGATGCGTGATACCATCAGTCAAATGTGGCTTTTTAGCCAAAATCAGTTGGCATGTAGGCATTTTAGAGTCCGTAATAAATGCGTTAAAAACACATCTAGCAGGGTCAGGATGCAATATGCTGTTGGCCAAGACTCTCCTACTTGCTGCTGCCTGCCGTTCTGCTGCTAATTCCCTGGTGGGGCTCGAAGTCCTAGGGAACCCTGCCAAGGGAAAGGGGGAGGGGACTCACCCCTGCGCCTATAGTGCAACGCCATCTCCCGTGGCGCAGGACTCTCCTGCTTGCTGCCGCTTGCAATCTGCTGCTAATTCCCTGGTGGGACTCAAAGTCCAAGGGAACACGGAAAAAGGAAAAGGGGGAGGGGACTCCCATCTCGCGCAATCCGGGCGAAGCCTGGGCCAAGGGCAAGCCCATCCTTGCCTGTCATTGCCAAGAAGAGACAGGGCAGGGCGACCCCCCTTTGGTCTCACACCAAGAAAACTGTACTAAACAGCACTGTAAGTGACTCATATTTTACCTATGCTCAACTTGTTCGCTTTATTATTAGTACAATTAAAACTCACCTTCTACACCCCCAACCGCCAGCTCCGCTCCGCTGGCCTCGCCCTCGCCACCGTTCCACTCATCCACTGAACAACCACCGGTGGCAGATCCTTCTCCCACCACCCACCCGCCAAGACATGGAACACCCTCCCATCCACCTACGACAGACCCAGGACCTGCTGACCTTCAGGAGACTCCTCAAGACCTGGCTGTATGATCAGTAGCTGCCTCCCCCCCCCCTCCCCAGCGCCTTGAGACCCTCACGGGTAAGTAGCGCGCTTTACAAATGTTTTTGATTGATTGATTGAAAACTGCCTCTACTTTTGAGATGGAACGGCTTGATAACAACTTGATAATTACCTAAGGGTAGTTATAATAATGATTGGTGTGTGTTAGCTGAGCACAAATATTTAAGTTGATAATGGGCAAAAGGATGTTAACTGAAGGGCCTCCTGGGAAATCCCAATTGAAAGCGACTAATGCAATTATTAATTACCTAACAAACGACGTGGTTCTAATTGAAAATGAAATATATAATGTGGAAGAAAGGCTTGCGGCAACTAAACAGATTATTAGTAAGGCCCCTTGTAATGTGCTTGCGGCACAAGTGGAGGAAACAAAACCCATAGAGCAATCAGGAAAAGGGAAATTTGTGGAATATCCGACAACACACAATCATCCTCCACGCGTATTTGATAAATCGTTGGAGTTCGTTGAACTTTCAATCTCCCAAGAAACAAAATCGCTGCCGGCAAAGAAAAGCAAACAGCCTGTGGCCCTGAGAATAGTAACTCCCCGAAAACAAAAAAGCCCCTCAGTACCCAAGGTAGAAATAATACCCAGAAAAAGATCGTTAAGGCTAAAGATCCATATGAGATCAGCAACCTTGAGGGGCTCTTAAAAAAACTTCACGCTAAATTAGAGAATGAAGAGCGGAAGGTTATGGCTGAAATTATTGAAATTAAAAATAGGCTGGCCGTGCTGGAAAATGTGCCCAAGAACCTAGCAAGAAAGCCAGAGAAGGAAGATGACAGCGATACCCCTCCAACTGAATTTCAACCCCCGGATATTATGAACGGCCCTATTATTCATGAACAACCTGAGAAAATAATTGTGGCCAAACAATAATGCCCCATTGAAATACAAAACCTTAGAAAAGAAAATAGTTATGGAGCGATAGTAGAACCAATAACGGAGTTGATGCAGGGAAGGGATGCATGGCTTCGGCATCAGAGCACAATAACATCAGAGGTATGGCGTACCACCCTTATTATTTTACCTCTACCCCCAGAGGCAACCCCTTATATTATTGTTTTAAACGGGCCCCCAAATTAGCATCCCAAGCCGGAGAATCTTGGGCAGAACTAAGAAATAAAGTGGCACATTGGATGGTTAGTTTCGACCTAAATATCAATCTCCTCTGCTAGAATATTATAATGGTTAGACATGTGAATTGGGTGGGACCCAGGGACCCACCCAAAAATCGGGCATCGGAGATTGCATTGTTTCAAAACATCTTTAGCCAGGGCCCATTAGTGGCCTGTACAAACCGCTGGGCCCCACTCTCTAGTCGAGGCGACCAGGATTGCCTAAGGAAACCTGCGCGGTGGAAATCTAAACCTGGGATACGAGCCCTAAAAGTAATGAGAATAACTATGCTGGTCAAACTGAAAAAGTAAATTGCACAACTCTGCTAATAAAACTCAGGTCCTGGAATATAGCTGGGATTAAGAACAAGCTCAATGCTGAGGAGTGGGTAGGTAGTGTAAAATCAGTACAATTGTTGTGCCTTCAGGAAACATGGCACACTCAATCACTATAGATCAATGGCTTTGCTGCAATTTCTACCCCAGCTATGCCTGCACTATATGGACGAGCTATGGGAGGCCTAGCAATCCTAATCTCCACAACAGCTCTGGTTTTATGGAAAAAAGTGTATTGTGACTCGCCTAACTTTCAACTGGCACTTCTAGTAAAGGTTATTAACCAACCCTTCATAATAATAAACTATTATGATAACATTTTTTATGCTACCTGTTATAAGGGTGTAGAGGAGCTAGCAAGAGAACTAGCTAACTTTGTTAAGGGTGAGGACCCTGAATGTAATTACATCTGGGTAGGGGATTTCAACTCCCGTAAGTGCTGCCATTCAGGGACGAGTGTATGTGGTTTTACCAATACCACAGGGAATAACCAACACAATTTCCCTCATGATAGCTATGGGCAAAGGATAAATGAGCTCCTGTGTAAATATAATGTAGACATATTAGTAGCTAACGGTGAAGAGGGTTACACCTCAAAACCCACCTTCCAGGGCAGAGGAAGCCTATTGTGTATCGACCATTATCATAATGTAAACAAATGGCATGAAGCATCTTAGGTCACTTCTCAGTTAATTTACGCATTTTAGTGACCATGCTTCCCAAACATTGACCTTAAGTATTAAAAAAGGGAAACCGTGGATAAACTGTTGGCACCTAATATTGCTGTAGCAAGGAAAAATGGCATCAGTATAAATTGGACTGGGATAAACGAAAAATCTCTTTTGGAACATGTGATTAAAGAGAACAGATAAAGCTTCTTTGTCTGCACTGATATTGAGTCGCCTCCTGATACGGTTGTGGCCTCGTGCAGTAATATCACAACGGCTATAGTCTCTAACTTAAGAAGGGTTAATAAAGTCAATAAGAAGCAAAATAAGGGATGGTTTGATCACAAATGTACCCTGGCTATCCAAAAATTTTAAAAAACCTTACACTCGAACCCTAGAGATAAATCGGAAGATAAGCGGCTCAAACTAATATATAACCAAGCCTTAAAATGTAGGAATGGAGATATACCGGAGCAGGCTTGGTCTACATTGAACCAGGCAGCGGATACTGCATATTATTCTGGAAGGTGGTAAATTCACCCCTATTGAAAGAAGAACAAGACACAAGGGTCGAAACAATAATTGCCTCATGTGACTGGTTAACATATTTTCATGGAAATGTTAATACCCAAGGTAAAATCATAGGAGAGTCAGTTCTTAAAGATTCTACCCCTTTACAGCAGATCAACTTAGATGAGGTTGTATTGGAAATTAATAAAATGAAGGGCGGTAAGGCCCCGGGTTCTGATGGGGTCCCTGCAGACTCATACAAAAACATATACGCCGCTATGGGCACCAATACTAACACAGGTCTGCAATGCAGTTGCCCAAACACATGGATGGACAGTATTATCATCCCAATCTTTAAAAAATGCCACGGGGGTGTTAGATGCTGCCTCCCTTTATACCTTCTGGACTCCGCCAGTAAGATAATGGGGAGAATAGTACTTGAGAGATTGGAGGTATGGGCTGTGGAAAGTAACATCTTGCCAGTCTCCCAATGTGGCTTCAGGGGCGATATAGGGACGGTGGAATAGTGTATTAATCCAAACCTACTTAGCGGCAAGTACACGCTAGCCAAGAAAGAACACATCCATCTCGGTTTTGCTAACTTAAGCTGTGCTTTTGACTGTGTAAACCTTGCTAAATTATGGGAAACAATGACCGAAATAGGCCCCGTTGACATAATATCACACTTCTCACAACTATACTCTCCCTGACTGCAAAAGTAAGGTATGGGAGGGAAGGTGAGTGCACCCCAAGTTTTAAGTTTCCTGGGGCATTAGACAAGGTTGTGCCGTTGCACCCTTCCTCTTCTCACTGTAAATTAATGGGATAGACAAAACCCTTCAAGGTTTGAACACCGCTGCCTCGAAAATAGGCCCCCGTTCAACCCCTCTGCTCCTGTATGCAGACGATGCAGTCCTAATATCTAGAACTGAAAACGGCCTACAATAGCTGATTGATGCCTTTGTTGCAATACATGGAGCACAGGGACTTAAAATTCAATTTGACAAAGACGTTCATGATGGTCTGTGGTCAGGGGAGGGCCAAGAAAAAGAGTCACTTTGTGAGGGACTTCAAGTTGGCTGAAGTTCAAAGATTCTCCTATTTCGGTGTATTGTTCTCTTATAACAGCAATTGGGACCTGCATATAGAGCAGACAAGACTTAAACGAATTAGAACTGTGGAGGCTACTTTCAGATTTTCTAACAAGATGGTAACAGACCCATACATGACATGCTCAATCTATATAGTAGCAAGTATATCCTGGTAGCAACCTATGGAGCTATAGTGTAGGGTAACGCCAACGCAGTCACATCACAAACCTGTGAAACTGTATTTCTTTGCCGCCTGCTGGATGTACCTATGTCCACTTCTGTGTATATCCTACATACAGAAATGAATGCACCATATGTTGCTGACATAATACAAGTGAAAGCACTATGTTCCTGGTATAATATCTGATGCAAGAAGGGAACAAAGTTCACCAGGGAAATAATTGAGGGTTGTCTAGCTCTTAAATACTATAGTAAAATCCCTTGGTTACCTTACATGGATAAGTTACTCAAAGATGCTGACGGAGATCTGTCCGTTACAAAACCCAGGAGTGTATTGCTATATGGCAAAACATATGTGGAAATGATTTATCTGGAGAAACAGTGCCACTCCAGAGATAGTAGAGAAGGGGAAAAACAAGTGTGTCAAGATATGTCTCTAGCATAAATCTCTCAGGCCTACCTGAATATCTAGTTAAAGTAACAAACGTGCAAGAAAGATTTCATTTGACTAGACTGCGGCTGGCACACTATATCAACTTGTGGCATTCCCAAAACAAGAAACATGGACGAAAACAACTCCTAGGTGACCATCTGATGGGAAATCAACCCAGTCTACGGTGCATTTTATGCTTTTTTGTAGGTTTTATCAAGATATCAGACTGATATTTTTATGACCAATCTTTGTAACTAAGAAACTTTTATTTTTAAATAGCCTGCCTAGCTGTCGCAGGCTATATCCTCCGGGCTGTAAAAAGAAGGAAATCCCTCCCACATCTGGATAAATTGGTTTACGAAGAGGACTGAAAGATGAGTTTTGGATGATAAGCCCTTCTAATTCTGAGATAATAGGAAGACTTTTAGTGATGGAGTTTAGTTATAATGTTATTATATGAGCTTTTAATAACAATAATGTATGGAATTATGTTTAATATTTTATGCTACAATGCTTTTTTATAATGTACTTTTATGGATCTACAAAAAAAGATTCCAAATAAAGTTATTTTGATTGATTGAGAAGCCAGGACTCTGGCCTCGCTAAAGGAACGGCCACCGGGCTCCCGGAGTGATGACACCACCTGGATCCTGGGGCAAGGAGTCTGCAATGAGGTGCACATCTCTCCAGAACTTGGGAGATGTGGCCCTAATAAGCTAGCGCTGCATTAAAACCTATAGAGACAATAGTTATATCAATGCCTAAAACAGGTCGACGCTACACAGCAATTGCAGTAAGAGCCTCTGAAGCAAGACCCTACAGCAGAGCCAGAACGAAGGGAACGAGCGGGGTGAAGACATATTTCACGTTCTGAAGTTGCACTTTTTAAACAAATATTTATAATAAATGGAACTCCAAGAACATGTGCTATTTTTAAAGTAGCCTACTATCTATTCTCGATAAACAGGAGCAGCTGCTTAATTTGCTCAGAAGATGGTTTCTTGCTTCCACTCTTGCCTAGAACTAGTCTGTATGAATTCATAATAACCTGAGCATGTAAGGGGGTCACTGGGTACAAAGCATTAGCTGGTGTCAGATCCTCAGCTCTGTCTCACCAATGAGGATTTTGAATTACAACAATACCAGGTGTACCGGAAGTGACGTCATACACACCCACTTGAAACCCTCAGCAGCCTCCCGCATGTGTGTATGGCGGGAGGACAGTTGTTTTCAACAGTACAAAGATGCAGACTCGGGGCTCGAGATCAGCTACTGAGTGAGTGCCCAAGGTTATCTTTCCGAATGCATCGTGGCTCCTTGTCACGCAGGCTTTGCAGCGTGCACACGTGTGAACTGAGCAAAATGGCGCCTTAAACACAATGCACCCAACAGGGGATGAACCGTAACATATGCAGAAGCTATTAACCCTCAATAAGCCTGCACTCTGTCGCTGGTGACAAGGGCATATTTACAATACAGCAGTGTTTATTCATGTTATAAACGAACACTAAGCCTATTAATTATGAATTGAGTCCCAGAGAGAATTTGATGGTCCTGCCAAAAAATACTGAAAAAGCATGGATTTCACCCTCTGGAATGTCTAAGATGAATTGTAGAAAACGTTGCTCGCGCGTTCGCCGAGAGTTTATTCTTGGGTGCTGGAATCCCACCGTTTGTGGCTGAACCTTAAGTACCATGGAAGAGGTGTTCAACGCGAGGCTGTCATCGAATCATTGTTTGATACGGACAGCGCTGTAATGCCACCGCCTAAAGGTTTATTGCATCGGAAAGAGATTTTTCTATTCCATATCCTCTTCAAGTCTACGGTTGGCTATATGTAGGGTATTTTCCATTTTTTGTTTCTAAGATGATTCGAGATGCACACGTTCGCCTCTCCAAGTAGCGTTCAAACAGGGCCGGCTTTAGGGCAGTGCGACCGATGCGGCCGCACTGGGCGCTGAACTGTGGAGGTGCACTGACCTCAACTTATGATTGGAGAGATATGGGGCACTTTTGCCCGGCGGTAGAGAATCCAAGGAGGAGGTCATGGGTTGTGGGGGTGCTGAGGTGCCAAAAGGCTTGTTGCACCAGGCACCACCAGCACTAAAGCCTGCCTTGTGTTCAAGCATCCTGAGAATTGTATGGTAACCATACCAAGTACTCCTAGATCAAGTATTTTCAAGATTATGGTGCAAAGTGGAACCCCCCTCCCCCCCAAGTTAAGTACCGAAATACGGTAGGAAATATAAACAATCAAAACAAATATTGAACAACGAGACATTATGATTTGAAAAAATGGATTATAGAAACATAAATGTTTTGTGATTATACAAAGTGATTGAAAATAATTTCTAAACAAACCACTGGAAAATGTGATTTGGATAAACAGTCTTCCCACGAACCTACTCGTTTTTTTGTTTTTATATGGCGCAAACTAGACCTGTAGTTATTAGAGAGCTTTACATGATGAGCTCCAGTTGCGTGCGTTACAGGCGGTCACATTCATCATTCGTGTTAAGTACAGTGAGATCTAGGGGCTTATTTATGAGCCCTTGCGTCACTTTTTGTGACACACCAGCGGGGTAAAAAATGCGCCATGTTGCATCATATTTACAAAGTGACGCAGTAGATGCGTCACTTTGTAAACCCCTGCGCCAGGTATAATGTAGGCAGGGTGGGCGTTCCGGTGCAAGTAAGCCTCGTAGAAGTGACGCAGTAAAATCTATGAGATTTCACAGCGCCACTTCTAGGACACAAATGTGTCAATATCTTACGCCTGCCTCACAGCAGACGTAAGACTGACGCAGGCACATTTGAAATGGGACTTGCCCATGTGAAATGACCCATTGCTGGAGTTGCGTCACTTTTGCGACACACTCCAGCAATGCATCATTTTTGCGCCTACAGAACCGTCAGAAACACAGACATATCTGTAACTCCTTGCAACATGATGAGTCATACTGTAAATATGAC
Organism: Triturus cristatus; assembly: GCF_964204655.1. Classification (NCBI taxonomy): domain Eukaryota; kingdom Metazoa; phylum Chordata; class Amphibia; order Caudata; family Salamandridae; genus Triturus; species Triturus cristatus. The sequence goes on from NC_140580.1 coordinate 556,618,915, forward strand.
GCATCCAGCATGTCGTAAGAAGGGCGCAATGAAAAGTGACGCATCACTGTTTTCATGCAGCAATGCGTCACTTTTCATAAATGAGGCCCTAAGTGAATTCCCCATCTCAGGATGTTGAGCGTCTATGCCGAGATTCGAACCCAATTCCCCCAGCTCTAGCCGTTAGGCCACATGCTCTCGCATGCAAACCAAACACTTTGAGTTTGCTCTAGTATTAATATTAATCCAATAAAGCTTTTCACCTGTAGATGGAAGTGCTTGTAAAGACTCTCTTCACGAAGAAGATGGCATGTAAAATAAGCATTTGCAAAACCAAAAGGTCTTACCTTTGGAACCTATTGGTTTTGTCAATGCTTTTTAGCAATGCTGTTCAGCATCCCTAATGTTGTGTGACATAGGTAAAGAGAAAAAAAGCCTAGGATGCAGCCAGCCTGATGTGCTATTTTGTAGACACACGCCCCAACAAAATGACAACTGTACTTTTTTTGTTTTTATTTACTGATCTGAGTTGAACTGGAAAAGAAAATTAAAATAAAGTGTGTTTTATTTTAAATTATGTGAAGGGACGAAACCCAAGGTTTTTGCAGGGTAGAAGCAATGCAGGAGAGCAGAGGCAACACGGAGGGTGTGGTGGGGAAGCAAACAACAGAGATCAGGGTGGATCACGGGGGAAAGTAAATGAGTGCAAGAGTAACTTAGAGCTATGGGGAGAAGCACACGGGCTTAAATCAATGCTAGGAGAAGTAGAATAAGAGGGTGAGCACATCATGCAGGAGGGCGGGGAGAAGCACACAGGTGAGAGAACCACATGGGGTGCGATGGAAAGATAAGTGAAGTACCTGAGGGAGACAGCTGGAAAATACATGCACTTTCATAGATTGCGTAACCAAAAAGAAAAAAATGTAGCGCCTAAGAAGTAAACAGTGGAAAGACACAAGTAACAAGTCTTTGCTTCAGGGGAGGCACATACATAAGAAGAGGAAAGAAAGCCCATACAAGCTAATGAATAACAAGGGATCAAATGAGAGTGACAATAAAGCCAACCAGTGGTATGCAAGGGCCGGTCTCTAAGGCCACTGTGAGCTCAAAATAGGTCTTTCTACATACGCGAGCTCTAATAACTAGCCAACATCACCTGCAAATAATCTGCTGAATTAGTAATAGAGCTTTTAATTTTTAGCAAACAATGTCAGGACAGCTGGCCCCTGGAGATAGAAAGAAAGTGCAAATTTAAAACCTAGCACTCATAATATTTAATCACATCTTTGCTCACAGAGGCTCCGGGCTGGGCCCTACGATTCATGTTTAGATACAGAAGACGCTACAGCTTCCTGCTCCTATTCAAAAGTTTCAGTGCTGTTTAAGGATCATTCTGGTAAACTAAGCCTCGCTGTGAAGGTCCTGCGCGGTGAATAATTCATGTCACGGTTCACGCGCGCGTGACTGTCTTCTGTTTACCCGGCTGCATCCCTAAACACACTGTGCATAACCTTGAACCAAATCAGATACCAAGCCTTGCTTTTTACAAGCATACTCCGAGGCAGGGACGCACTGCGAGAGAATGAATAAGCGCCTCGAATGTACAAACAGAAAGATGAGACGCTAGGGCGGATTCATACCAACAGAGGGACAAGTTAAAGCGACACAGAGGAGGAGGAGGGTGACTGGGGGAGGAGGGTTTACATACTTCCTTGAAACACAATAAAGTGTCACCAGGAATCTACAAGGTGTGTGAAGGGACGAGGATAACAGTGTGAGTCATGCTTGGGAGAATTTGAGACCGTGACAGCGCCTGTTAGTGATGCCCTGAAGCAGTGCTCCTATCTCTCACTCTATAAATTGGACTTAATGGTAACATTTACCAGGAGCTCCTTCAGTAGAGGTAACCATGGAATCCACAGAGACGTAGGTCGATTAAGGCACTATGACTATTCCTTTTAATATCGTATATCTTCAGATGCAGGCATGGTATGAGAGTAGCACCCAGTCTTTAGCTGCCAGTCCCCGGGCATGCTTCTAATCTGTAGATAGATCCCACCACAGACCTTAAGCCAGAGGTGGACGGAAATATTCTGCCCGCAGAATTTTGGTGACTCCATGTTACTCTTGTAATGCGGAGTTCCAGCCAAATTTCGCCAATCACCGGATGGCGGAATTTATTGCACTCAAGGCTGCAAAAATGGGAGGTGGCAAGCGCAAACGAGAGTAGGCGTCCCCTAGACCGATTTTATAATGAGGGCAGTCACACGTGGTCACAGTCAGAGGGCTGCTTCTCCACTAGATTATCTGCTGCCCACTCTTGTGCAACACATGGTGGTGTTTGCTGTGATTTTTCAGCGCTGCTCACACTACCAGCGCTAAATTGCAGTGCAACATGCATATTTTCCACCCATTGGTGGAACTTTGTGGAATATCGCAGAGTTTTTATGTAACTCTGCGGAATTTTGTGGAGTGCAATATTGTGAGTTCCGCCCATCCCTACTTTAACCCAATACTCACCTTTGAAAAAACGTTTTTTTTTCTGTTTTGGAACCTTTTAGCAGTTTAGGTTCAATGTTTCTGTGAACCCGGTTTGATTCCTTGCTATTGTCAAACCGCAGATCTGTCTTTTGCTTTACCCTTCCAGCTGCCTCTAACATGACAATGACTGTCCACAGTCATTTGTTTTCTTCTGCTACAAAAAAAATAAGTGTTCCTCGAGGCTTGGAAAAACCTTGCCGAAAGTGGCCTTTCATAGAATGGACAATGTGTCAAAAAGCCTGAAACTCTGCAGTGCATTTTTGATTTTGTGTGTTTTTTAAACATGTCTGACTGTTGGAACGGTGACCTTCTGTGTCAATTCAGCCATAAGGACCAAATAAGGCTCGCCTACAAAATGATACGAACTACTATTAAATCTATAAATCTGCTAGTTCTCAAAGGAGTTTTCCTCTTACTTCCGGTACCTGAACCAGTGGCGTAACAAAAGTTTAAGGGGCCCCCCTCCAATGTACATGGAAGGGCCCACACTCCAGATTTAACCAGGAGCGCTCAGGCCTGAGTATTGTGCTGAGGGGTCCCCTGCAGCTCAGGGGCCCCCGCACCGCGGGTGATGCGGGGGCCTGTGTTACACCCTGACCTGAACCATGGTAATTCCAGCATGGAAACAGCCAGTCCTTTTCCTGGCACTACAGACACTGCCAACCTTCAACTTGGCCGATACGAGTAGCACTGTATGTAGCATAGCTCAGGTTTCCCAAATTTTCCTTCCTTTCGCCTCATTTTGTTGCTTCCTATATGTGATTTGCTAATCCTGAGATGGTCTCTGCTCCATTAAGTTTTTATTCTCTTCCTGGCCTAGCTAACTTTGTGGAATGCCAAAATTGTCTCATCCATTCATTCCGAGCAGTGAGAATTAAAGGACTGCAACAAAATATATCAGATAGCAACAGAAACACAGGGGGGCATATTTACAAGCCTCTATCGCCACCACAGCATCACTTTTCGTGACGTTGAAGTGGCGATAGGGGCTTTGCCTTATTTACAAGGCTGCATCAAGCCACTTAACGTGGCTTAACGCTGTCTTGTAAATAAAGCACCCTTTTATGCTATACGTAGTATCAAAGGGGAGGGCAATGGGTGTTGCTGTGGGTGTTCCACCGCAACACTCATTGATTTTCACGCTGCCCCATATTTACAAGGATGGTGTAAATATGGGGCAGTGCCAAAATTAAGACCAGGGAAAATCTGTCTTACCCTGGCAAAACGAGGTGAAATGTTTAATTTCTCCTCGTTTTTGCTGTTTCCATGTGTGCTGTGTTGAGCAGCACACATGGAAACAGCAAAACGCCAATGATTGTTTATGTGCAGGAAGGTGTCCATTCCTACACATAAACAATCATAAAAAAAAAAAAATGAAGTTTAGGAACTTCTGTGTGTGCTGCATTGAGCAGCACACATATAATTTGCAAATTGCAATTTAAAGATTGTTTATGTGCAGCAAGGGATACCTTCCTACACATAAACAATACTCCCCCGCAACACAGACACCCTTGCACTATGGTGCAACGTTGCCTGCGTTGGCGCTAGGCAGCTAAATTTAGCACCAGCGCAGGGGTAAATGCAGGACTGTACTATATTCTTCTAAATATGGTGCGGTCGTGCGTTTCTAAAGTGACTTTGGAAATGGCCCTTTTTGCAGGGTTATCCCCAAACCTTTTGCTTCTTCCTCCTATTTTTTTCTGACCTGTCTTTGTTGGTTTTAGGACTCTGGGCACTTTACCACTGCTGTTCAGTGCTAAAGTGCATATGCTCTCTGTGTAAATTGTGTTATGGATTAGTGTTTCCATGATTCGCGTATTTGATTTACATGTCAGTCCCTAGTAAAGTGCGCTGAGTGTGCCAGGTCCTGTAAATCAAATGCTGTTAGTGGGCTGCAGCACTGCATTGTGCCACCCACACAAACAGCCTGTAAATGTAACTCTGGTCTGCCATTGCAGAGCCTGTGTGCAGTCTGGGACTGCCATGTCGACTTGGTAAGTGTACCGACTTGCCAAGCCCTAACCTTCCCTTTTCTTACATGTCAGTCATCCCTACGGTAGGCCAAAGGTACCCCTGTGGGCAGGGAGCAGTGTATGTGAAAGGTAGGACATGTCCTGGTGTGTGTGGCATGTCCTGATAGTGAATTACTGCCAATTTCGGTTTTCATGATTGCAAGGCTACCTGTTCCTATAGGACAGAATGGGGAGTTGTTTATAACATCTTATAAACATAACTGGCCCTGGGAACTGGGTAGATAAATAAAGTTTAGTATGCCTGAACTCAGAACCTAAAGATGCATCTTTTAGTAAAGGTGATTTTTACATTCTGTGTTTAAAAATACCACTTTTAGAAAGTAGGTATTTTCTTGCTCAGCCATCCAGCAGGCCTCTGCTGGGTTTGTGGATTGACTGTATAGGTTTTGGATGACAGGGACTGGGGAGGAGCAGTGGCTCCAGATAGTCTAGGTGGGTCAGGAAAGGGCTGAATAGACCTGGGCTGCATTTAGAGTAGGGGGAGGAGATTTTCATTCACCTGAATGGGCCTGGTCTGTCTCTGACAATGCTGTCTCCACCTCCTGCCAGGAAGCTACACCAGAAATGACAGAACTGGTTCTGGCTGGGCACAGACACTCTGTCTGAGAGGACAAAGGATTTTGGGCTATAAAAAGTGGAGTCCAAACCCATGAACTTTAGAGCTCTTTTGGACCAAGAAGACTGCCAAGAAGAAGAGCTGGAGAAGATGTGAGGAGGGACTACCACTTTGCTGTGTGCTTTGCTGTGTTGGCCTGCAGTGGCTGCTTCTGTCTTGGGCAGTGAAAGTACTGGACATTCTGCAATCTATTCTTGTGAGTTTCTCCAAGGGCTTCGGGTAGAGCTTGCCCCCTGTTCAAGAAGTCTCAGGAACAGCAAAGACTTTAAGTTCCTCTGCCCTCAGCAGTTGGAATTGTGTTTTGTGCTGCAACAGAAGAAAATGAACCCAACATCGTCTACGATGTCCCTGCCGACTTGGTGTACTGAAGGCACCACAGAGGACACCACCGCAACACCTCACTGTGACCCTGGTCTCACCGACGCCACCTGCTGATGCCGCCACCGAGCCGCTGCTCGCACCACAACCTGTGGGCACCGCACTCCGCCTCGCCTTGCTTCATAATGCCGCCTTGGTTTCACCCAATGATGCCTCTCACACCAAAATCAACGCTGCTGCTTGCACTGTTGTTCGAGGGCACCGCTCGTAAAGTTACATGATGCACCACCCTCATCCCACACCGCAGCCTTGGCCTACCGGCGCCATCGACTCCAGTTCGACAGTGCTTCAGCAACGACAACACCACTGCTTGCACCGTGACCTGCCAGCACCGTGACAAGCACCGCGACCCTGGTCTCACCGACTATGCCATTTGACGCCACCACTGACCTGAGGACATCGCATGCCGCACTGCTGCACTTCGCACCGCAACACCCGACGCCTACCGACACCAGTGCTCCTGACTTCAACCGCGAGGAGTTCGCTGCAAAGCATGTGACTTCAAGGGCCCGACATCTCCTGCACCGACCTCTGGAACCGACGCCTGCGGACGCCGTGCATTCGGAATCTCAACGAGAGGTCGCCAACACCCTGCATTTCTAAAGGTACTGTTTTGCGGGTCTTCCCTACACCGGAGCTGGCACGTGACGCCGCGGTCAGACAGAACTGTTTGGATTGGTTTGTTCACAACACCATGATAGCCCCAGCTATCGATTTCAAGGAACTGTTTTTCAAGGTTATTTTGATAACTGAAGATTTCCAAGTACTGTATTGTGGATTTTTATAGTTTTTGGTCTTGTCTTAAGTATAAAAATATTGGATACTTTTCTAAACTGGTGTGGTGCCCTTTTGCAGTGCTTACACTGTATTACTGTTGGTTATGTGCAAATGCTTTACACACTGCCTCTAAGATAAGCCTGACTGCTCATGCCAAGCTAGCAAGGGGGTAAGCAGGGGTTATTTTAGGAGTGTAACTCCCTTATCCCGACTAGAAAGAAGGGTCCCTACTTGGACAAAGGTGCAAGCCCTTTCCAACAAGTGACCCCCATTTCTAACAGTGACGGAGCGTGTTGTTAGCCTTCTTGGCTTGACGGCACGCTTCACCACTTTACTAGTAAATATGCCCCTGGGTCTTGAACTGCCCTCCAATTATCCTCTCTGCAATTGTCTAGTGAAGTTCCTGTTCTTAAAAGAGCTGCACCACTTAATTGTGGCCATTTGTTAAAGTTAGGGAAGTGTGGAACCGAGGGATAACTGATACAAAGTGGTTACAGTGGGGGTTTGAGATTATAGCTGCTGTCTTCTGGTTACACTGCAACAACGTAACCGATGACTCACCGCTATTTTTTAATCTGTATCTATTTGCTTTAATGGAAGGCCCAGAGTACATGGTATTTCACCATCTTGATGTAGCATTCAGAATAAAAATGCTGAAAGCAAGGTCAAGCTGAAGATGTCCCAACTAGATTTGGAAATGCTGAATAGCTCACTGCAACTGTTAGTGCATTGAGATCCCTGTAGAACTGCAGTCACTATGTAACCTAAAGTTTATGTTCACTTGTGGGTTATGAGATAGGCTCCGCCCGGCAAAAGAATTCCATTATGGCTGGTGTGTGCTTTTGTATCACCTGCTACCTGGTTTTTGATTGTTAGGCCAGGTCATCATTTGTTTGGATTTGGGAGCTGGGTTTAGTTTTGGATTGCTGAATGTGCTAGATACATTAGAAACATCTTAGAACCGGAAAGTGCTAAGCGTGTGACTTCAACCATGCAGGCCATTGTCTTTGAGTCACAGGAGAATATGGGGATGATTTGATAAAAGTTGTGCAAGTGGGATGGCATTTGGGATGTAAAGTACCATTGAGTTTGGTAACAATAAACATCTGTTATTCAGTGCCAAGATAACCTTGGGTGAACGTGCGCTTTACATATACACGTCGTGTTATGTTATAAAGAAGCAGGAAGTCCAGGACTTTTGTCCTTTCTGAGAAAGCCCTATTTCAGAGAAGATCCCAGTGCTGTTGTTGTCTCACAGCAGTACCTATGCCCCACCCATCCTTTAAGCATAGGGTTTTAAGAAAAACACAAAATAAATGGGATAATGATATCCTAAGAAAGTGGTGTGGAAATTGTTTATTGCTGCAGCATGGACAATACCTAAGGAGAGCTAAAGACGTCTTTGTCCATTGCTTACACAAATCTAAGATGTCGATGACATGTAGAGGTTCAAGAAATTACGCTAATCAAATATAGTTCTCCTGGTATTTAGCCTCACGGTACACAGAATGCAATAATGCTAAATAACTTAAGGCATTCTGTATGAAGAATATATTCGGTTAAAGTGCTCATTATTAAAGCACCCGACTTTTACCGAATGCATTGGCATTTTGCGAACCAACCTATGTACTAGTAGGTCAGTTAAAAAATTACTCAATCGTAGTGGCTTGCAATTCGAGCTACCTCATGAATATTAATGGTATACATCACAAATTGCAACCCACGATGATTCGCTGCATCACAGTGATGGTGCCCAGCTGGAGTCAGCAGACTACCATGACTGTGATTATTTTTAATAAAAGCATTCTTTTTAGAGATGTAGCCCATTTTCCTTAAAGGAAAGTATAATGTGTTTAAAAAGATTTAAAGTTTTGCTAACTTTTTTTTAGACTTAACAAATGTTTTTATTAGCATTGTCAAAGGGTACATGGTCCTTAGGTGGCCTTTTCCCATTTGCAAATGGGTTACCATTACCTTTGAATAGTCTGTAAAATATAAATGTTTTGCAATTGGATTTCGGCAGCAAAACATTAATACATAAAATAAGGAATAAGGATTTGGAAAGGATTTCCTAAACACAACCCTTCCAAAAACAGATTTAATGTGGTTTTTTTTTTTTTTTTTTTTTTTTTTTTGTCCTCATTAGCCTGCCCCACAATCTCCATGAGAGACGCCACTCCCCTTAGATGTCGTCTGGGACTAGATACCATTCCAACCCAAACCCTGACATCAAACGAGTGTAGACCGGCGAGAGACGTTCTCGAGGATGATGTTGTAGGGGGAAAGGGAGAAATATGTGAAGGCTCACAACCCCTTAGGACTCCATCTTAAACTCGGGAGGCCATCCGAAGAGACAACCGTGGCACCTGGAGTATGCTGGCATAATCATCGGACCCGGGGAAAAAAAAAAAAAAAAAAAAAAAAAAAAAAAAAAAACAACCCCGGGGCTTAACGGAGCCACTTATTTCCACTGGACCAACAAATTCCAGAAGGAGAGGTTGCGTTGTTGACATGATCTGGCCATATCCATTTTTGATGTGTCATATAAAGACTCTAGCCAACCTGCGTGAGATGGTGCCTTCTGGTCTACCCAGAATTTACAGATCTGCCGTCTAGCCAGCAGAATTGCGTAAAACAGAAAGCACTTTGCCTGGCCTGTGGTATTATCGTCCACCCCAAATATAATTAGCGGCAGAGTAATAGGGGTGTTCTTCTTGAGGATAGAGTCCAACGTGATCTTGACTTCCTCCCAAAAGGTACTAATAGATGGACAATCCATAAACATGTGTACATCAGAGGCAGCAGGAAGATTACACTTGTTACATGATTTCCCGGGCTGGTATTTAGATAGCCTTTGCGGGGATAGGTAAGCTCGATGGAGGGTAAATAAGTGATTCCGCCTCAACCAGGCCGGCTTGACCAGTTTATACAGGAGAGTGAAAGATCTTATCCAAATATCCTCACACTGCATCCCAGTTGGCCCTCCCCACTGTACATCGGGTAAAGTGAAATCCCCGTCCATCTCCTCCAAAATGGCCCAGTACCAAAAGGCTACCTCTTTCCCCCCCACTTGCCTCTCTATCAACTGTTCTTCCAGGTGGCAGCTCTTCCCCAAGTGTGTCTTTTTCCTGATCAATTCCCGGGACCAACTGGCTAACTGGATGTATTTAAATCTGGAAAGTGTTGGGCCAACCTTCTTATATAGCTCCTCCCAACCCACCAGTCCCCCCTCCACCAACAGCTGGCCCCACCTTTCAATCCCTGCCTCTCTAATAGGAGTTGCAAGACTATCGCTCAAACACAGAGGAAGCCCCGGCGAGTCCCAGATTGGAGCGAACCGAGAATAATATGGCAACCCCAGCCTTTCTCTGATCGCTATCCACACCTTGGCCAAGGATAGTAAGATCTTTAATCTCACCTTCTTGAAGAATTTCCGGTCTCCAAATTTGAAAAGAAAACCATCAGGTGGCAGATCAGCCCCATTCAGCATGGCCTTAAACATTTTACCAATTGATGCAGTTGATGGAGCCTTCAGCAGCATTCTAGAATACGATAACTGAAATGCCCAGGCATAGTATTGTAGATCTGGCAGTGTGAGCCCCCCCTTCTCCCTCCTCCTCCTCAGTTTTTTCCAGGCTAGTCTGGTGGCTTTATAGTTCCAAATAAAGGAGTTTATATCTTGTTGACATTTATAAATTTGTTTCTGGTCAAAAGCAAGAGGGATGGTATTAAAAATAAAGGTGTACTTGGGAAGGATGGACATTTTTACTAGACTGATTCTCCCCAAAATTGTCAATGGAAGACAGACCCAAGCTTTTAATAATGCTCGACATTCTCTTAAAACCCGTTCCAAATTGGTATAAGCGATTTTACCGAATTCCTGGGTGATCCTTATTCCCAGGTAGCGCATAGATGGGGTAACGGCCAGGTCTGAATTTTGGGTATTCCAGGTCATTACCTCAGTCTTTGCTTCGTTGATTTCGTATCCCGAAAACTGCCCGAATTCCTTAGCTCTCTTGATAATAGCCGGGAGAGCCTTCACAGGATCCGATGTGTAAATTATTATGTCGTCCGCATAGAGTCCTATCCGCTTAACCCAACCTCCAAACTCAAAAGAGGGAATGTTGTTATCCTCTCTCAATATTTGAGCAAAGGGTTCTATATACATATTAAATAGGAGGGGGGAAAGAGGACAACCCTGTCTAGTACCCCTCGAAATTTTAAATTGTTCAGTAAGAACTCCGTTAACCAGAAGTCTAGCCCTTGGGTCGTTGTAAAGAAGCGAGATGGCACGACAAAAGTTATCGCCTAAATTAAATCTTTTCAGCACCGCGGCCAGGTAGGGCCAGTTGACCATATCGAAAGCTTTGGTGGCGTCCAGGGTAAAGGTGGCCAATGGAAGACCGAAAGAGGTTGCAATGTCTATTGCTCCGACCAGGTCGTGGGTAAGATCCGCTAATTGTCGCCCTCTTATAAATCCCTTCTGGTCCTGATGAATTACTGAACCGATCTCACTCCCCAACCTTCCAGCAAGAATGGCCGCAAAGATCTTATAATCATTGTTTAGGAGTGAGATTGGTCTGTATGACCCGCAGTCTGCCGGGTCCTTGCCGGGTTTAGGGATCAACACGATGGTGGCCTCATTCCATGATTCTGGCGGGACCATGCCATCTAAAAATATAGCATTGAAGAGGGCAGTCAAAGATGGAACTATAACTGAACCCAAGGCACTGTACACCTCCCCTGGAATACCATCCGGGCCTGCGGCTTTCGCTCGCTTCAGTTGTTTGATGGTTTTACTAACTTCGGCCTCGGTTATTTTGGACTCCAAATGATCACACTGGACTGACGAAAAGGTAGCGAGGTGGGCCTGGTCTAACCATAAATCCCTGGCCTCCCTAACCAAATGATCATTGACGATATCCTCCTTGTAAATATTTAGAAAAAACTCCTGAAAGGCGATCCCTATTTCTGTGGTAGTGGATCTGACCCTGGCTTCCCCAACCATTTTTATTTCCTTGATATATTTCTTGGCCTGATCCGTTTTTATTTTCCAGGCCAAGATTTTTCCGGCTGCCTCTCCATATTCAAAATGTGAGAGCTTCGATGCCTCCCATCTCTTGGCCACCCTGTCCTGAAGTAGGTTTTCGAGCTTTACCTTCAGCGCTACCCGCTTTTCCTGTTCCTCTACCGAGAGTAACCCCAATTTTAACTCTGTCTGCCTGAGTTCCTGCTCTATGTTGGAAACTGCACTTCTGTAAACTTTACACCTATGAGACGCTCTATTTGTTATGCAGCCTCTTAGAAAAGCTTTCAGTGCTTCCCATACAGTGACTATTGAAGCTGAATTTAAGTTGATGTCCAAAAACATACATGCCTCAGCCACAAAGAAGCAGATTTCCTCTTCATCAAGTAGAATCGTCCGATCAAAGGACCAGGAGTTTTGCTTACTCTGCTGATGGTGCGACAGAGTAAAAACAATGGCAGAATGGTCAGAGAGGTGAGAGGGGATGTATGTTATATCCTTCAAGTCCTCCTTTAGCTTATAACTGAAAAAAGCATAATCGATTCTTGACTTGTGTTTGTATTTGTGGTTATGGTAAGAGACCCCTAGAGTATTACCCTCTCTCTGCCTCCATTCGTCCACCAACCCAAGATTCGACAAAATAGATATAAGAGTTCGCCTGGATTTAGGGGTGGTTATTGCTCTTGAGTTAGCAGATTTGTCCAGCTTGGGATTCAAGACAATATTAAAGTCACCAACCCAGACAATGGGGTCTTGACATGAGATCAAGTGGATCTGAATTTTATCCAAAAATGATGGGTCATCATGATTCGGGCCGTAATACCCCACCAGGGTATAAACTAGCCCCATCAACAGCACTTTTACCAGTAACCATCTACCACTAAGATCTTCTTTCTGATCTATAATTTGGGCACACATCTGCTTTTTAAATATTATAAGTATCCCCCGTATATTGGCGTTGTGATCCGTACATGTGAATTTATCCACCCATTTTAAATTTTTCAACATGTCCTTGACCTCATGTTTTAATAGGTGGGTCTCTTGGATGACTATTATCTGCGCTGAAGCGTCTTTTAAATATTGTAAAATCCTGTGTCTTCTAGCTCTCACCCGCAAGCCGTTGACATTCCAGGATATAAACTGCAGTCCGATCATGGTGGATTATCCATTCCTGTCCATCCTATCCTTCCACTTTTTAAACCCGACTCTCTAGCACAGTCCACCTGACCTCTCCCAACCTGAAAACCTATAAAGGCTGAATTATATATCATGAAGAATGCTGAGACAAACTTAAGAGGACTTTTTGAGTTTCTCCCCCCCCTGACCCCCCTACCCCCCCCACCCTCCCACCCCCTGGAAAACCCTCCCTTATTGATACTGGCTTGGTGGTTTGCCAGATTGCGTCAGAGAAAGACCATACCTAAGCCCCCGAAGAGCTAGTTGGAACAAGGGACCAATGTTACTCCATGTCAGCTCTATGGTAAGAAGAACATAGGCAATGTGATACTAAAGTAGTGACGAAAAGGGATCTAAACATAATGGGAGAGGACCTCACCCCTTATCCCCCAACTTGCCTAACTAACGTGCTTATCACCCGATGTGCAATAAAAAAAAAAATCGTTTTCCCACTTCTCCTTCTCTCTTTTTTTTCTTTTTTTCCTTTTTCCCCTCATTAACCTGCCTACCCGCCCTTAACTTTATTAACTCTAAACTAAACTTACATCCCCCCTAGGAATGAATGAAATGAAAGCCGTATCAAACTGGGGCTATTTTGGGAATCTTCTTCTTTTTATTTTTTATTTTTCTTTCCTCAACTTCCCCCACGTTTGAAAACCTAAAGCCCTAGATCAGGGGTGCTGCGGACTGATGGACGCTATTAATTCATCTGCTTCCTGAGGAGATCGGATATTGTGCATTTTATTGTTGTACATCACCCTCAGGAAAGCAGGAAATCTCATCTGTACGGTTGCCCCTGCCGCTCTAAACTTGTCCATTTTTTGGCCTAGCTCCCACTGTCTATCTAGGGTGATTTTAGACAGGTCTGATCGGATCTCGAAAGAGAAGCCAGTGGCCGACACTGACTTCGCTTTTAGTGCTAGATTAAGGATTTTCTCCTTAAGGGAATAGGTGAGAAAATTAACCAAGATCTTTCTTGGCTTCACTCTCCCGGGGTTAAGGCGGAAAGGGTCTCTGTGAATCCTCTGAATATCCCTATCGAGACTTTCTGCCGATTCCTCAAGATTGAGCGAGCTTTTTAATAGGGCCACCACAAAAGCTTTGATGTCACTGCCCTCCTTTCCTTCTGGTATTTTTAATAGGCGGAGGTTGTTTCTTCTGGAGTAATTTTCCAAAGATTCCACTCTCTCCTTCATCACGTCACCTTCCCTTAGCAGGGATTGGATCTTGGTCTCTGCTAACTCCAGAGTTGATTCCAAGCGCCCTACAGAGGTTTCCAACTGGTCTGTTCTCTCACAGAGACCATCCACCTTCTTTTCGAGAGTCTCGCAGACCGCCCTAATCTCAACCTGGTTGCTTTTGGACTGTGCAAAACCGCACCTAATCTCCTCCCTCATCGTATTCAGGAGTGCCTCCAAAGCACTACCGGTCTCACCCCCCTCTCCGGAGGAAAACATGGCGGTCGCAGGTTAGGCGGCTCGCGCGTCAGCAGATTTGGACCTCCTGAGCCTCCGTAGAACCTCCGTCGAGCCGCGCAAGGACACCGGAGCTCTCCCTACGATGGAGATCTTCGCGGACTCGCGTTGAGTCCCGCTGTATCATCGGGTGCCTTTTATACCTCGAGGCGCACAGTTTCTCCGGTGCTTTCCCGGCACAGCCTCTCACACTGATCTTTCTTCGTGTCGGTACAACGTCCATCTTCTGAGCGACGCTGATGTGTGGGAGCCCAAGCCTAGAGCTCTCCGTTTCATCTGCCCTGCGGTGGAAGCAGGCAGCCGTGGAGCTCAGGCGCGGACGTAGGGCGGCCGATCGCGGGCTCCTGAGGGGGGGCTGCCGGTTCCCACAAAGAGAAGAACATCCCAGGGAGCCTGAGCTGGACTCCGCGGGAGCAGCAGCAGCAGTACCCAGAGAGCAGGCAGTCTTTATAGGCGTCTCTCGCTCCTCCACGGACTACAACTTGGTGAGTAGCAACGAGGGAGGACGGGGGGAGGGTGCAGTGGCACCAGGGTCCCACAAATCCACTCAAAAACCTATCGGCAAGATATCCCTAGAGAAAGGGGCCAAGACCAGAAAGAGGGGGAAAGACCCCGCATCCCTTGCCCCAGGGGGCAAACAAGGCATTTGCAGTAAGGCCCCCCAACAATCTTTGACTGTGACCTCAAAGGTACTGGAGGCGCTAGCGGAAAAAAGAGACTGTACGGCTATTCCGGCTATACCGCCCCAATTACGTGCCACTAACGCTGCAGTCGAGAGGGGAGCTAAAAGAGATAGACGCAAAACCTCGATTCGTATAACCCCCTCACTACTCTCATACTTCAGGGTGCGCCCCCAAATCCTGGACATACAACTTGGTTCAGAGGTTGTCAGCAATACAGCCGGATTTTCGGAAGGACCTATGAGCGACAAAAGTAAGGCTGATACCCCCCAAGGTGAGGTTGCACTTGGGGTGGCTGAGTCATCCGGAGTTAGACCCACAACGGTTGCCCCAGAGGGGGGTGCGAAGCCCCTGCCAGGCCCCGGGGGGGCCGGACCATTCGCAGCACACAATGAGGAAGCTGGAGGGTCCGCTAACATAATGTGGTTTTCTTAACCCATTTAACGATTTAGAAAACTTTTCCAAATCGTTACATGGGCTTAGAAAATTTGAAAATGGTTTTAGAATTCACAAAACCTCTGATTTACAAAATCAGAGGTTTTGTGAATACTTAAACCCTTGTATATGATGCCCCTTGTCGCTTATCCTCACTCAAGTGGAGGAGTTTGGCCCTTCTTTATGTTTACATTTGTCACTTCACTATACCTATAGCTGAGAGCTTTGAAAGGGGAAGTTACTGTGGTGATACAATGTTGATACCCACTGCAAATAACTAAAACATAAACAAAAATATTTCCTTTTTATGACTAAGAGTCTTTTAAAAAGGCATTTTCTGATTTGCTAATACGTTTGTTGATGTTTGCTAAATCTGCACAAAATTTGGCAGATGATTAACGCATGTAGCATCTTTTTGCTATCTCATGTTTCTTATAAAACTGTTCAAGGGATCAAAGCTAAAGAGGGGTGGATAAATAAAGGAAGCAATTTCTATTTTAAGTCCTGTAGGAATGCTGCACTCTTCTACATCAAAAACTTGGCAGAAACATAGGATTGTACTCAGATTAGAAATTGTTGTGGTTTGGTATACATCTGTTCACTGGTTTTAAAGATATAGGAAATAAAATGGTCTTGGGTGGACTTTTATGGATTAATGATAAAGATATCTTGACAGCTTGGATACTGAAACAATGACAGAATTCGAGTTCAAGAATTGATTTTTAATTTCAAATATGGATCTGATCAGATTCAAAAGCTGATTTTCTGCCATACATGTGGTTCTCAAATGCTCCAGAGCAGGTTGATAACTACCATAATCTGATTATCTGTCACACTTTAAATTATTTGCTCTGGACGTCATTACTCCAAGCAAGCAGTTTGAGAAGAGTTGTTGAACCAGCGTCAAAAAGGGACTCACCTCGGTTCTCAGTGTGCACTGGCCACATCAGTAAAGCATTAAAAAGTTGCTTTATTTGACTGAAACGTATGAAAATGGGACACAATGTTCGAGTGTTTCAAGTTCACGTACAAGAGCAAAAATTGCATAAGAGGAATTTCTGAAACTGATAATGAGATTGAGTTATAAAGTCTCTCTTTAGTGTTTGTTTCCAGAGACTGTTGCCGGCTTATTAGCCGGGGAGTGGGAATAAAGTGTGAAGATATGCCACATGCTGCAGCCAGAGCCTGCTGCACACAGCCATCGGTCATGCACATCAAGCATTGGTACTACATGAACCCAAAGGCCGCAGCATGCGCCCGAGGGTGCTGTGCATGACCAAGCGCCATGTGCAGCAGACCTTGAAGCCGAGGTGAGTCTGTGTAGGGTGTGGTCTTTGACAATATCCCGCAACCAGAGCCTATTAGACATCCAATGGAGAGTGTTTCTGAAGGGCATGCCCTGCATCCTAGGACAGGGCACAGTGACCAGTGACTAAGATCATGCGCAGTGGCTTTTTGAGCAAGGAGAGTGGGCGCAGAGCACGCCTTGTGGCCAAACTCTGTGCCCACTGCCTGCTGCGCACAGACAAAAGCCTTACACAGTATGCTGTTGGGGAACTTGGACTGGGTGCAGGGTCTGGCCAAAGGCTATTCTTTATCCAGTAGTGCTCTGCACCACTGAAGGCTTTGTGCAATAGGCTAAATGAGTAAAGTGAGCCGGTGCAGCGCATGTGACGATAACATGCTGTGCACAGCAAAATGGACTTTAGGCTCCACAACCAAGAGAAGAGGGCACTATTGCTAAAAGTGTGCCAAGGGCAAGGTCACAGGCCACTGGCACCAAAGTCTGCTGTGCACGGTTAAAGGTTATCTGTAACAGGCAATGGAGGTGCTTTGGGTGAGTTCAGGATGCAGCATCAGGTCATTGTTTTAATGCAGCTTTGCTGCACCTGAACAAAGGCTCTGTGCAGGGTGCCCTATACCTAAGGATATGATGCAGGACATGACTGTGGGCCGTGACCTGCAACCACAGACCGCATAAGATAGCTAAAGTTCTTGTGCTGCAGATTTTAAGGTGTATAAACCTGGCTTTTGTGCCATTAGAAAAACTAATAAAAAGCGCACTGAAAAAACCCTGTTAAAGGGAAGTTTTTGTTTGTTACTTAGGAGAGAAATTATATGTGTTGTATTAAACAAATTTTAATTCCTCTAATAAACCTCAGTTGAAGGGCATTATGGCTATCATATAAAACTTAAAATACCATTGAAAATCGTCAGCCATATCTGTTGTGCAATATAAGCATACCTCGCTCAATGAACTGCACGTGTCACTGTGATTAGGAATTAGGTTCTTTTTTGCTCAAGTTTTTCAGAGAACCATATGCATATTCTCTAAAAAAAATGAAATTAAAATCATTTATTACGTTTCCAAGACAATGTCTATGAACAACCATTTAAAACAAAAACTCAGCCTTTTTAAACAAATACAATATAATAAGGAAACAAAGGTCATTCTCTGTACAGTCTTTAATATTAATGAAGACATTATACCAACATCAACCGATTGCATCTTATACAATAACATCAGAGTTTCTGAATGCTTTCTAACACCTTATATTTAAGCAGGACACAATATTTGATTATGCTGAACTGAAAATAGCCAACAATCCAGAAGCAGGTGCATAACATCAAATTCTACTCTAAGCTTGCGTGCACAAATCCCACCATTGTCCTTAATTGCCATCTTCAGCCCTTTAATTTTCCAGGCTAGGTTAATCCCTATTTTGAAAAAGAATAGTTTCCCCCTGTTACGTAGATAATTTAGTGAATTATAAAATTCTCTAAAACCATGCCAAAACAGAGAATTGGAAATCAATTTTTTAAATTACTTAAATAAGGTTTGTTTTACTATTTCAGTGACTTGTTCTCTTATATATGAGTGCAGAAACTGACATAAAACATTAATAGAGAATGCATTTACCAAACTACAAGTTTTCTTTACAATATGTATCAACTGAGAAGCAAAAAAGCTCTTCCCATCCACAAAATACAACATATTAGAGAGATCTTATCTTGATCTTTACAAAGATTCAATGAGTGAAGAAACCTTAATCACTGCAATTGAGAAGGCAACTCCCAAACTGTGATGTCCAAGTCTAACCGCACTGCTTGGACCATAGCACTAAGAGGCAATGAAGACAGTTTCTTCAAACCACAACTTTCCACTCATAGCCAGTCTACTTTGTGGTCCACAGACAGATACTCAGCCGCCTAAAGAGCATGAAGGATGAACTTCCCATGTAACAAATTTAATAAGGATCTGGCAGATAAACCTAATCCCAAAAGCTAGTTAAGTTAAAATCGAGCTAAAGTGGACTAGTTTATTGACAAACTATAGAGTCAAGAAATTCTCAAATTAGGGTACCCTCTCACTCTCATCATCCACCACCCATATAATCACCTAACATGGCCGAAAATTCACCAACCAAAAAAGGCATTGAAGGATAGAAAAGATGATGTCATTAAATTTTGGTAAACTTTCATCTAATGCTTTCTGATTTATGCACGACTACAGTTTGTCCTGGGATCACCAATGTTCAATTGGAAAGGGACTCGTTTTGAACCCGTGAATAACTTTTTAACCATTTGACCAATTTGCACCACATTTTTAACACCCCAGGCTTTAATTTTGACTGCTTTTTCTTGCAAGCTTCCTACAAATTGCTCAATTGCATCTATCTCTGGTACCTGCTATTGTACTGTCTTTCACTTCATTAGGGCTGTGTTCAAAGAATAAACGCCCTTGTGTCCAGTATCCGTCAGAGAATTCACTCGCTTCATTCACACGGAATCCTGACTCCTCAAGCCCTCTTCCCTGTCCATCCCTTTCATGACTCCACATTGTGTGTCTGAAAATGATACTACTAGTGTATTGTTCTCGTTTCTACCATCTTACCTCTTCTAGGCCCATCCCGAACCTCCCATGGCAGTTTGTTTCTCTTTATCTGGGTCTTTCTGAGAGTTCTGAAGTCTCACCGTCCTCGCGCCTATTAAAGAAAGTCACTCTTCTCCATTAGTGACTATTTTTAGCTCTTCAGGACAAAGTGTTCTCTCTGCAGTACTGTTTCATGCTTAACAATATTTAAATGAAACAGTTTGCATAACCCTCGTCTTCCACTTATGTATGAGTATGTGGCGCCTTATTGCTTGGTACTCTGTCCTCTTCATGGTCTCTTCTTCTTGATCCTAATCTGTTGTCATGGAGATGACTTTCTATAAAGAAAAGCAGGACTTCACAATTGTGTTCCTAATCATTTCTGTAACTTAGAAGAACACTTGGAGGGAGGCAGGCTGCAAGCACCTAAAAACCTATTAAACTACCAAGCACTTCATTAGATGGGAAATATGTTCTTTTATAAAGAGGGGACATAAATTCGAATCCCGGTGTCTCTTTTTGCCAAAATATTTATAGAACCGTTTATTGACAAATCATTTTATCTCTTTGAGTTCAAGTTTCCTTCTATATTAAAAATGCATTTTGGTTTATGTTATGGTTGGGGAACAGCAGTTTGCTCCGGAGAAACGGGACAGGAGAGGGGATGGGAGCAAAATGTCCTTTGGGAGGGCGTGTGCTGGGGGGGGGGGGAGGGAAAGAGGGTGCATATTTCTTGGGAGTAGGAGTATATATGCACAGTTGCACTTTGTAGCAGCAGTTTCCCTGAAGTAATGAAGTTGGGCTTACCCACTGGTAGTCACAACCCCCATGGCAATCCTCTTCTGTACTCCATCACATAACGTTGGTGCCACACACACATCCTCACTTGAAGGTAAGCGGGGTCGAGTTGATAGCAGATGGTGAGAGCAGTTTCAGAAAGCATTCTGACCTAGGGCCTCTGCACAAGATAAGAGCTGGGGTCCCTGGGTAGCAAGGAACTGCACTTGCCAGTTGCATCCCCGATAGACTATCGAAACAGTGGGATCCTACCCACTGTTCCCTGATAGGACAAAGGGAATGAGATACTCCCTACAGCCAAGCCACAGCATAATGTAGTTCTGGGGTTCGTCGCCTCCATGCGCATAATTTGTGTTTTTTATTGTCACAAATGTAGTCAACCGTGCCACATAATTGCAGAGGCCCTGGTCATGATCCCCATAAAAACTAGTTTGTAAAATTAATTTTTTTAAATTTCACAATATTCTCCTCTGCATTAATGACATTAGGTACAGGAAATATAACGGTAAATAGATATCGAACCAGTTCTGTGTGGGAGAAATCTTGCAGATTTTTGGGCTGGTGATTTGACTTTAATTACACTTTTGCATGCAGCGGTGAGAGGCGTGCATTATGATATGCACCACATTTCCAGAATGGCACCCCTTATAAACTATAGCTTGTGTGCAAAGGCTTAGACCATGATTAGGCCTATGGGCTTTAGTGTGTTAAGATACAATATTGTAACTCTGTTTACTTGGGAGTGCCCCAAAAAGATAATGCGAAGCTTTCTAGTACAACCAAATAACCACTGTTGACACTTTGAGTTTCTAAGCACTATTTTTACTCAACTATTTAAAACTGCACATATCCAGCTCTAGTCAGTGGAGTTTTGTTAATTTGGTGTCAAATAATTTATTACATTTTACACTATTGTTCTACATTGGTGTATGAATATCATGGATATTGATGTTTGCTTTAGAAAAATGAGTGCATTTCACATAAGACCCAAGGGAACGTGCATGAATAGACAAATAGTTGATGACAATGCACACGCACTAGTGTGGAATACACTTTCTTGCCCATGTAAATCTCTGCTGTTTGTAAATATGTCCCTAAATAACTATCTGTAGTTGGCAAAACCAGAAACACCACTACCAACAGGTTGCAATTTTTTTTAAACGTAATACTGGGGAGATGCATTTGTTTGTAAAAGTCCTAAAAGCAAATAAGACCATGAGTTTTTTACACTAGGGGCCGTATTATGTATAAGGTGCATTTTCCTGGTTATCACTGGGCGCACCTTTCAAAAGGTGCACCTAGCGCTAACCAGGAAAATGCAACGCAAAATGGTGAATGTGCTGCCCCCAGGGCAGGCGCGAACTCACGCTGCCCTGGGGACTTCGCATTCAGGTAAAAAAGGGAACCGGTGCCTTAAAGCCACTCTGTGTTTTCACAGTGCAGGCGGCAACCCGCCTGCCCTTTTCAAAGAAGATTAGAGATCCCCTTGCATGCGGGTGCAGGGAGTGCTGCACCCGCCTGCAAGGGGATGTCTGGAGGGTCCTTGGGACTCCCTTTCCCCCCCACCAGAAAGCTGCATTCAAGGGGTGCACTGACAGTGCGCCACCCTTCAGGTGGCTCTCTGTCACTGCACTTCCTGAGAGCTTCGTTGCCTCTGCGCCCACATCTGTAATACAGCCGGACACAGAGGCAAAGGTATTCTCTCATTTGCATGGGGTCACACCCCCATGCAAGTAAGGGAACACCCTCCTAAGGAAGCACTGGCGCTGTATGCGTGACTGCACTTTCATTATTACAGAAGGGGATGCCTGTTGTGCCCCCCTCCCCCGAGACATGGCTTGGCAGTTCGGGCTGGACTGTTCCCATGAGGCACAGGGTCAGACTGATTTGCATATGGCCATGTCTGAACTGGGGTGGCAGAGTGGGCTAAAGAACGGTGATGGATTAAACCCAGATCAGTTGACTGGGGGTGAGTGCTTGCAATGTTCAACACTCCGTCCATCATTTCCTTTGGTTTTTGCTTTGTTCGCCATAAGTTGGCAGGGTATGCTCAGACGTGAGTCCCTTGCTCACTTTGCCACTGGATTCAAGCAAGCCTGGCTGAAGACGGCTGAAATGCCAGAAACCGGTCCTAGGAAGCTTGTTTCCGGTCCAGGGAAGACATGGCTTGGCAGTTCGGGCTGGACTGTTCCCATGAGGCACAGGGTCAGACTGATTTGCATATGGCCATGTCTGAACTGGGGTGGCAGAGTGGGCTAAAGAACGGTGATGGATTAAACCCAGTTCAGTTGACTGGGGGTGAGTGCTTGCAATGTTCAGCACTCTGTCCATCATTTCCTTTGGTTTTTGCTTTGTTCGCCATAAGTTGGCAGGGTATGCTCAGACGTGAGTCCCTTGCTCACTTTGCCACTGGATTCAAGCAAGCCTGGCTGAAGACGGCTGAAATGCCAGAAACCGGTCCTAGGAAGCTTGTTTCCGGTCCAGGGAAGACATGGCTTGGCAGTTCGGGCTGGACTGTTCCCATGAGGCACAGGGTCAGACTGATTTGCATATGGCCATGTCTGAACTGGGGTGGCAGAGTGGGCTAAAGAACGGTGATGGATTAAACCCAGTTCAGTTGACTGGGGGTGAGTGCTTGCAATGTTCAACACTCCGTCCATCATTTCCTTTGGTTTTTCTTTGTTCGCCATAAGTTGGCAGGGTATGCTCAGACGTGAGTCCCTTGCTCACTTTGCCACTGGATTCAAGCAAGCCTGGCTGAAGACGGCTGAAATGCCAGAAACCGGTCCTAGGAAGCTTGTTTCCGGTCCAGGGAAGACATGGCTTGGCAGTTCGGGCTGGACTGTTCCCATGAGGCACAGGGTCAGACTGATTTGCATATGGCCATGTCTGAACTGGGGTGGCAGAGTGGGCTAAAGAATGGTGATGGATTAAACCCAGATCAGTTGACTGGGGGTGAGTGCTTGCAATGTTCAACACTCCGTCCATCATTTCCTTTGGTTTTTGCTTTGATCCCCTCCCCCGAGGGCACTCCTTTAATACAGCCCCAGGTTGTATTTTTTAAGTAACTTAAGGCGCATGGAAGAAATGGCTGATGTTCTAGCAGAGCTACAGCTTTTTAAAAATGTATCGAACCATCCTGGTTGGATGCATAGGCTGCTTGATGGAAATATAAATGCAACTCCCACCCCCAAGCTCTACTAGATTGACCCAAGATATTTTGCTACCCATTTTTTTTAGATCTCTAATTTAATTTTGTGCATTAGTGTTGGATGGTATTTGTCGTATAATAGAACTATGGGTTATTATCGGTCTCTCATTGTTCTTATACTTGGGTGTTTTTGTCTTTTGTTGCTTTCATAATTTTGAATCTGTCTGTAGATGGTCCATTGCATCATATTTAGTAGCCAATATCTACAGATACATGTACTTTAGTGAAACTAGTTTCATAGCAGTTACATGTGACTGCTGGCAAAAGCTCAGAACATAGTTCATATGTTTTGTCTGTGACAGAGGAGCCGATTCACAAAATTATTTATGGGTACAGGAAGTAGTACCAGCGGAGAACTTTTTAAAGTACTCTCATGGATTTTTAATCAGACTTGAAATGTCTAACTCCCTTTCAGAAAAGTGGAAAGAGAGCACAATCCTTTCTTTTCTTATTCATTGTGTTTCAATGAGACCGAAATATTCAATGTTTACAGGCTTTGGGGCCAAATCACCAGTGCCTGAAAGAGTAAGTAAAGTAGGATTCATGTAGTATTCTTTTACGTGCCCTTACATGCCTCTCTGAATTGGCCCCGAAGTGTTCAGAGAAAGAGAGCACACTGCTAAAGTGACAGCTGTGGTTCGTGTAATGATCTCCGAAGGCAGTAGTCCTCTTTCTGTTTCCATTGAAGTACAATTCAAGGTCGCATACATAGGAAAACAGGACAGTTGAGGGTCTCGCCTCTGCTAAAGGACTGGTACATCCTGTGTTGAATGTGTGATAGATATAAAATATTCTGAAAAAAATGGTGCATGAGACTAAGTCATGCCTGCCCCGTCTGCTCGGGCCAGGTTTTTAAAATCACCTCAGCAATCACAGGATAGAATCGCAGACAAATCTTAGGTCTCTCTCTATCTAGCCTTTTATCCAGTTCGCAGTAACGACAGGACCATGTGAGGTAAGTTTATGCTTGTGCTTTCACTGGTTTATGCTTGACTCCTTCGTGTTAAGAGTGCAGGTTAGCGCACTGAAGAAAACCTGCATGGCTAGGAGATTTAGTCATTTCTTAATATATATGTATATATATATTTTTTTTAATGAAAATTTATTTTCATGTGACGGCTGCGCCAGTCTCTCACTCTTTTGCTGAACAAGTTGGGGCGGATTGTGCACTTTACCACAGTTTCTGCACCACTCATACTTTGTTTAGTTTGGTACAATGCTTAATTTGTAAAACAATTAGTGCCGGGGCCCGCGACAAGAGGACACTAGAGCTGGCACCATCCGTTGCACCTGGCGGCACTGCCATTGACAGCACCAACACACTACTAATCATCACGCTCTTAAAAGTGTGGCAATCCATACTATTACAGGGCCCCAAGGCTATAAGAATGCCTTTGGAGGCAAATATTATTCATTGAAAATGTAAATTAAATTAATAAGCAGATGTGCTCGTACCTAAATTTGGCAGACACCACTACCATATGGCATCAGTCATAAGCCCGGGGCTGACAATTAAGTGCCAGTGCACCGTAAACCACTGGCTCAAATGAAGCACCGGTTTGGAACACGTTTAGACGTGTAGATAAATGCGGGAAAGGAGTTCTAATTTTTTGCGAATACTCACTAAGGCACGACTCTTTAAGTGTTCACCAATTTTGCATGCCCCTCTCCCTGGACTTACCCGGAAGACACTTACCACAGCTTCCTTTGGTGTCTGCACATCAGGAGCTACAGGGCAGTCCCAAACAGTATCTCTGCATGCAAAGCCACGACATGCCTGCTTTGGATTTTGTTGCCTCTTTTTCAGTGCATGACTTATTTCCTCACAGAGACGTTTTAGGTCTGGCATGCCATCGCAGCTTTTGCTAGATGTTATATGGTTGACAAAAAAGAGCTTTCAGAGCACCGGTGAGAGAGGGGCTTAGGCTCTACTGATATATTGGCTCTCTTGAGCACATGATTCATTTGGCTGAAGGTGTGTGCTTCCACTGAAAAGAGTGCTTGTATTGCACTTTTTGGCTTGTGGCAAAATTTATACTCAATACAGCAGAACTGATTTGGTTATAGTGGTAAACCATTCGTCATGGTGGTAGGCCTGATCTCTTTATTATGAAATGTTATGACAAAGAAAGTAGTCCTGATGTATTTATTGTTGAAAACATATAATAACATAACACCATTTGAAGGTGTATTGTTTTGACTATGTATGAAAACCTGAAGAGAAGGGTTTTGTTATGTGGAATCACACAAATTACAGTGATAAGCAAGGGTTTTGTTATTGGTTACTCCTGTGACAACCCACGGATAGAAATTTTGCTTTCTGAGAATCCCTTCTAAGCCCTTTGAGGAGAAATAGTATTTTGCTTGGCCAACTGTAATCTTCTATACCCGTGTAATTTTCCGACTGTGCTCCTCATGGTTGCCTTGTACCAAAGGTCCAGGTCTCATCGGTTGTAAAATCAGGTCTCTCCATTTTTTGCCTCCTTAGGAACTTTTTGCATCTAATCACTGAGGAAGTACAGGTCACAGTGGTCAGGGCATTGATAGTGCCATGGCTGGATT
Source organism: Triturus cristatus (assembly GCF_964204655.1). NCBI lineage: Eukaryota > Metazoa > Chordata > Amphibia > Caudata > Salamandridae > Triturus > Triturus cristatus. The sequence continues at coordinate 556,644,476 of NC_140580.1, forward strand.
ATGTCAACGTCCTGTACCCAGATATCCCAGAATATTTGATCCAGTATTTACAGGTTCTGCAAAATATGGTGGTGCGCTTATTGTATAAGTTACCAAAGAATTCAACTGTATCTTTTTCGCGAGAAGCTCCATTGGCTCCCCGTGTGGAAGCGAGTGATGTTCAAGGCATTAAAGTTGACACATCAAGCCCTTCACAAAAGGAATCCATCGTATTTGAACTAAAGGATTAAGGTTTACAGACCGGGGAGACTGCTGCGCTCCAGTCAGTCTGGGTTGTTGACAGTTCCCCGCTTCAAAAAGCAGCGTAGAGGGGGTTCTTCTTTCATGTTCCTGGCCACGGGTCTGTAGAACCAGCTGCCGAGGCATCTGAGATTAATGATTGAGGAGGGCAGTTTTAAAAAATCTTTTTAGTAGTTAGGGTATCAAGGACTCTGGATATGTTTTGCTCACTGGTAGGACTTTGATGCTGATGTTTTAGTGCTAGGACACTCCTGGAGATAATCATCATTTATTCATTTGAAAGCTTAAACTCAAAACAGTTGTCTTGCATTCAGTATGGTGAAAATTTATAGGCCTCATTGGTGCACTGGGAAAAGTTATGTCTGAGGCGGTAAGTCTGATCGGCTTATTATGAAAAGTTAAGACAAAGGCAGAAGACCTAGCTTATTTTTTGTGAAAAACATGTTTAAAGCCAATAGGCCTTTAACAGTTGTTATCACATTGTGGTGCAGTCTATAGGTAGGTATTTTGATACATGTAATCTCACAAACTACCGAGGTAATCAAGGGTTTTGGTGTTTCTCACACAATCTGACAAACCCGGAGTGTTTTCACTGTGATGATTTTTTTTAGGCCCTAGTGAGTGGGGTTGTATGTTGCTTTGCAAGCTGTATTTGTCAACACATTTGTAATTTTATAACTGTATGCATAATTGCTGCCAGTTTATGTTCATTTCAATAGGACTGTGTTGGTTATGGTGTCAAGCCAATGATACAGGCTGTAGGCCTGATTGGTTTATTGGGAAAAGGTATGTCAGATTTCAGAAAGGTCAGGTATACATGGCTTTCATGGATCTGCCAAAGGCATTTGACTGTGTGGTATACAGCAAACTGTGGAATATCATGGAGGCTATGGGAGTGGAGGCTGCAATAACCAATTTTATTAGAGAGTCTTATTCGGGCGCTTCTGCCACGGTCAAATTTGGAAGACTATTGGAATGCACAAAACCTTTTAAAATCAAACAGGGGTTCAGACTGGGCTGCGTTCGGGCCCCCTTCCTATTTGCCCTTTATACAAATAGCATGTACAAAGCTCTAGTCAAAACATCAAAAGACACCCTGCAAGCACAAACCGCCCTCTTCCGATTGTGCTATACGTGGACGATGCAGTTCTTTTAGCAAGAACTCCCATTGCATTCTTATCTCTGCTTATACAGCCCTTATGTCCGATCTGGACCTCATAGTAAATAAATCTAAGACCTTTATTTTAGCTATGAGGGGCGCCTATAAGAAACCACCAAGTTTTTATCATAATGGGGAAAAAATAGAACAAGTTTCAAGCTTTAACTATTTAGGGGTGGTCTTCAATTCAAAATAGTCTTGGAAGGCGATGCTACAGAATAGGGCAGATCGCATGGGCAAGAGAATAGCCACAATCTTCTGCTTTTCAAAAAAATTGGGCAGTAAGCCTGCACCGGAAATGATTAAAATCGAACTGGCTAAATCGAGATCAATTGCTACTTACGGGGCAGCGATCTGGGGGATAGCGAACATCGCACCATTGCAAGTAATGGAAGACAATTTCATTAATGAATGTGCACATCTGTAATGAAACTGGTGCTCATGTAAAGCGCTCTGATACCCAATGTCTCGAGTCTAGTTTGCACTATATAAAACTCTTTAAAAAAAATAATAATTAAGCGGCTTCTAGCAGTTCTAACAGCTTGCAGTAACTTTGTTGCTCACAAGGAAGCCGATCTGCCTTATATCAGTGATGTTATCAAATTGGCCCCACTCTCCCTGTGGTTGTCATTGTGGAAAAGTAATAGTGTTGATCTGAATCAAAGGATTCTGAATGGTATTTTGTCCTTAGATTACAATCATAAAATCCTGTGGATATCCGACGTAAAACATATTTTTACATTATTGGGGCTATCGGACCTTTTTGACACTCCATGCCTCTGTGAATTTTTTTTAAATCGAGGCTAAATGAACTTTTCATTAAGGAAACTGCGTCCAACAGGTGGGATAGATGCAGGGAGAACATTTCTGTTTCGACCTATTATGGTTTATCACACTCACAGCAAGGGGTTCCATTGTATCTTTCTTCTGTTGAGAACATTTAGCACCGGTATATCCTAACCAGATTTCGATTTAATCATATATACCGTTGATGCTGGGATACCCAATGAATGTATTCTCAATCTCACATCTCCTCCCTTGTCCATGTAATAAGTCACCTGATTGCATATTCTGTTCTTTTGCACTTTTTTTGTAAAAGATAGGAAACAATATATTATCCCGCTGTTGAAGAAATTTAGTTATAGCTCCCCAGCAATGGCTCTTGCTATGTTACCAGATTAGAAACCCTATTTGTTTGTCTCACTATGGTCTCCTTCTTACAAGCTGAATTAAGAAGTCGAAAGGCTGTTAATGGACTCCACATTTTATCTGAATGAAGTCACATCAGGGGTAGATAATTATTCTAACCGTTCTCCGTGGCCAGTTTTTAATGTTAGCTAGATTTGCACACGTAGCAAGCACACGTATGTATGAACAAAGCAATTGCTTATTGCCTTCTGTGCTAAGCTTTCCAATGGCCGAATTTGCACTGCTACTTACCTTAAAAAATCTCAACTTGTATTTTAGCCTGACTTACTTTGTAATTGTACATGCACTTTGTGGTACGCAGTATTTACCATATGCACTGTTTTATTCCTGTAGTTTTATGCATTTAACCAAATGCGAAATAAAGATTGTTTCGATCTGATTTTTGATGTCAGATTTCAGAAGTTTGACCTGCTTAATATGTACTGTGACAACAAAGCCAGTAGGCCTAATAGAATTATTGTTAAGTTTACAGATAGGTACTTTCATACTCGGAATCTCACAGATTGTCATAGCTGGCAAGGGTTTTGGTGCTGGTTGCCTCCTCTGACAAACCGTGGGGATAGAAGTCTTACAATGTTCTAGTCCTTACTAGATGTTCTTAGGAGAGATAGTATTTTGGTTTGCCAAAGATTATACCAGCTATAGACCTGCCTGATACCATAGGCCTGATCTTTTAATTATGAAAAGGCGCAACAAAAGCATCAGGCCTGATTTCTTTACTAAGTACCATAGGTGAAAGTCAATAGGCCTTTAAGGGTGAATTGTTTCAGCACCTTGTTAAAGCCTGCTGTCATGTATGTTTTTTCAAGAATTCTCATACATTCCCTTTGGAGGGAATGATTTTGGTGTTGGCAATCCCTCTTTGACAAACCCTAGTGGAAGAAGATTTGCATTGTTATGTTTCTTGCTAGAACCTCTTTTAAAGGCCTGACATGCTTAGTTGTTTGCCAGACTTTTTAATTAAAACATTAAATAATGCACACACCCATAAATAAACATATATCCATTTAGATACCTAGACAGCCTTTGGGTCAGCCTCTTCTGCTATTTGCCTGCCTGGGTGTTATATAGTTCCATCCATACCAGAATACTTTGTGGGGTAATGGTTCAATCCACAGGAGTCATTTGATAACTTGCCCATTTGAATGACATCATATGAAAATGAGTGTGCTTCAGTGTCATGCCTGGCTGACCAGTTCTTTAGTTTCCAATTTTCTCTTTTTTATTGTTTCCCTTTCAATTCTTTGTTTCTTCCCTTTTTGATTACATTTTTATTAAGTGAATACTACAGCTCCCCAGGCAGTGTTAACATTTGCTGTTTATTGCATTCCACGTAGCCACTTCCTCTAAACTGAGCGATCATCATGGAATGCTGTTGTGCACTCTGTAGAATTGATTTACCATTACAAGAAGGCCAAAACTTTGGTTCTTAACATGATGGCCATGTTTGGTCTTTAAATCAATGCCTGACCATGTAACTATGGCACTGCAAACTCATGTTGCGATGCAGCGCGTCCAACGAAATTCGTTTATTTAATTGTTTACTTACCTCCTTTTATCCATATTTTGGTGTTTACTACCCCCACCCTGCCCCTCCCCCGGCCAGCCTCACCGCCTCACGGAACTCCCTCCATGGGCCGCTACTGTCCCGCTGTATGGTTCTCTGTAGTGTGAGGCATCCATGTCCACAGTTTGTTTCATTGCAGAGCGCATCAATGCCTCTTGAGTAAACGGCACATAGAAATATTTTGATTAAATAAATAAAATAGGTACATTTCTATAATTTTATCTCAGATTCAATAGGCGCTTTACCAAATAATGAAGCTGTAATGTGGTAACAGAGTTCCTGTACCATGAACACAAATTCCTCAGGAAACTCAATCCTGTCTCCCCATTTCAATCTCCATAAGACCCTTATCCTACCATGTGAAATACGGTAACAGCTTTAGACACACTAATGCGTTTGTGTTGTTTCGGGAAGATACCAGAGATTAGACAAAAAGCCGAAGTTATTGAGCAGATAATTGGGATACTGTTTATTGCTGCATGTTATGAACTGTTTATAAAGCAAGTGGGGCCTGGTGAAGGTCCAGATCCCCCTGGGGCCTGAAACAGATGTATTATCTTTAGGGGGCTACGGATAAGCTTAGCTCAATCACATCACTACTGGATCAGCTGTAGAGCTACATCTAGTCCCAATGAAGAATTGCTACATTATTTGTTGTCATCTGTGGTAGTGCTTGTCAACATTTCTTTTCAAATAAGTTCTTTTTAAATGTGTGTATATTATGGTCTGTTTATGATTTTGTGATTTAATATATACACATATTTGTATTTCCCCAATAATAGTTCTGCTTAGATTAATTTCACCACTCTTTGTACCTGCTTGCTCTGAAGCACATTTTCTGTGGTAAATTGAGCTGTCCTTAATTTAAGTAGATCATTCCCTATTAAGGAATTATTTTTCTTAACTGCTCCCCTCTTAGTAGGACCCTTTAATCATTCAATCAGACACTTATCTCAAGAGACTTCCTCACACCTGCCCCCTAACACTTCTGGCACAACCCTACTGCCTCCTTTGAAGACTGTGTTTAGTAAGGGTGTTAGAAGGTAATGGGAAATAATAGGATAGGTCCTACCTTTTCTAATGATGGCTCCAGCGGGTTCTTCTTTGTTCGACGGATGCTGCTAAATGTCTACCTCTTCCCCTGGAACATCAAATCTGATTAAAAAACTCACACATTGGTGGAATTGACCCAAAACAACACAACCTAGTTTAAATTTTTAATAGAAGTTCCCTTTATGTATGGGTGAGAAAGAGCACCTGAACATTGGGGCTGAAAGAAGCAGGTGCACTGAGTGTGACCGATACGTAATAGAGTTAAATCGCAATGAAATGACACATTGGAGGCACCTTCGTGTTTCGCCCGCTATCCATTTTATATCTCTCATTCCATATATAATTAGTGCAGTCGCAGGATAAGGCAAAGAAAAGGAGCAATTTCTTCACCCAGGATATTTTGAGGGGCACCGGTAACAGAAAGAAAAGTCTCCAAAGCAAGCGATGGATAGCATCCCTTTATTCACCTTTTCATGCATTCATTTATTCATTCATATGCTCACTCCCTCAATCATTTATATATCATTTATATGCCGAAACATTTGGAGTCTTTCATTAATTGATTCACTTACTAAGTCATGGCTCACTTCAGACATTTATGTGATAATCTGTTAACTATGTTAAATAAGTAAAAGTAATGGCCAGTCCCCCGACTGAGAACCTTTTCTTTTTTCACATACTGGTTACCAGCAGTTACCTTTGCCAATTTAACAGACCTTTTAAAAAATTCGCTGTGTGAAAATTCTCTAAGGACATCTGCTCTTAAATTGAACTAATCTAAGAAAAAGGCATTTTTTTAAATTTGGATGACCAACAGTATCCTGATCCTGATTAAATCAGGCCCTATTCAAATCTAATAAGTTTCCTCCATCTTTAAAATAGTTCATGCTTCATTTCTGCAAGCCAAAATTCACCAAATGAGGAAAAATGACCATGCTCATTAGGTTTTGGCCTTGAAAATATCCTGGGACAGGGCTAACACGTGATGGCTGTCTGGCTGTGTTTAAGTGATTTTATGTTGGATGTAAACAACATTTGATAATAAGTTCGAAATATAATAAATTTGATCTCATGTTCTATGGATTTGAGAACAGCTTTGGATCTTAAGGACATGCAAATTAAGGCTTGCCACCAGTTCATGAACACAAACCAAATGCCTGCTGATCATTTCAGTTTACCCAAGTGGTGGCAAGGCGTATTTGGATAAAAGCATCCGCAATAATATAACTTTGATATGGATGTGAAACATTGAATTTCCTATTACTACATTTGTAATTTTAACCCTTTGCATTTAATCCAATAGTGAACCAGACTGTTTCTTCTTTCTTAGGAAAGATAGTATCAGTGTGACTTGGTGGGTGTGTAGTGGGACTCGTGCATAGTATTTAAATAAGAGATCTGCACATTCCACTTGAAATTGTAGTTTTAATTGCTGGATCTTCATAAATACAAAAAATCCCTCTACAAAACTGGCTTCATTGCTGTAAAAGGAAAAATCAAAAAGACTGTTTCAAGGATGTTCCCATTTTATCAGGAAAAAACGATACTATGTCATTGCATTTTTCCTAGGCCTACCCTTTCTCTCCTCTTTCTTTAAGTGACATTCTCGGCTAGAGAGTGACATCTGTCTCTGCTGAGAAAGAGAAACAGAGGGTGGGTTGGAAACGAGAAGGACAAAGAGGTAAATAAAATTGTAAAATAACAGTGAAGTGGAGGAACAAATGAGAGAGAAATGAGGTATCGAGAAAGAAGAATTATAAAAAAAACAATAGATACAGAGAGAGTGGTTTAGACATGGGTAAAGTTTGAGAGCGAGGAAGAGGTAAAACGTGCTAGATATAGGAAGAAATAAATCTGGAAAGTGGAGGAGGGTTCACCAAGAACTGAAGGCAAGAGATTTAAGGATGAAGATAGGTGAATTAGGGAGAAGAAACGGCAGAGAGTGTTTCAGGTAGGTAAATAGAGTGGCGAGGTGTGCAAGACATATGGAAAGATACAAGTTAAAGAGACAGAATCAATATAGAGAGGGGGCAGAATTAGGAGTGGTACAGAAAGGCTTGTCAGGTAAAGTGTGTTGTGAGGAAGGTAGAGAGAGAAGAGTGAAGGGCAGAAAGAGATGAGGTGCAGAGATAAAAACGGTTTATTAGAGAGACATAGGCAGGGTAGAAAGAGAGGTGAGATTCATATAGAGAAGTATGGTGAAGTAGAGAGATGTGAGGCAAGTACAGGTTGGGGCAGAGTGGTGAGGTAGTGAGATGTATAAAGAGAGAGGGGAAGAGGTAGAGAGAGGGGTGATGTAGAGAGGAAGAGTTGCCATACGAAAGGAGGTGAAATAGAGTAAAGAAATAATAATGGGGAACAAGAGTCAGAAGAAGAGATGCAGTGAGAAAGGAGCGAGGCAGAGAGAGAAGTGAGGTAGCGGGAACATGTAAAAAGATAGAGAGGGAATGGCAAGGTCAAAAATGGATGGTGAGTTAAATGAGTAGGTTCAGTAGTGAAAGAGATGAGGTGCAGAGATAAAAACGGTTTATTAGAGAGACATAGGCAGGGTAGAAAGAGAGGTGAGATTCATATAGAGAAGTATGGTGAAGTAGAGAGATGTGAGGCAAGTACAGGTTGGGGCAGAGTGGTGAGGTAGTGAGATGTATAAAGAGAGAGGGGAAGAGGTAGAGAGAGGGGTGATGTAGAGAGGAAGAGTTGCCATACGAAAGGAGGTGAAATAGAGTAAAGAAATAATAATGGGGAACAAGAGTCAGAAGAAGAGATGCAGTGAGAAAGGAGCGAGGCAGAGAGAGAAGTGAGGTAGTGGGAACATGTAAAAAGATAGAGAGGGAATGGCAAGGTCAAAAATGAATGGTGAGTTAAATGAGTAGGTTCAGTAGTGAAAGAGTCTGAGGTGAGACAGAGGGACGAGGTAGTGAGAGTAAGATGGCTCTACGTTGCCTCTTTTCTTTGTATACCTCACCTCTCTTTCTACGCTTCACCCCTCCCTCACTACTGATTATACCACTTCTCATGTTGCCCATCTTTCTACCTCGTTGTTGATTGTGAGATGTGAGGGCTTCGCAGTGAGGGCCAGTAGGTGGATGAATGTGCAGGACTCCTGGAGAAAGGTGAAGCAGAAGAGAGAGAGAGAGAGAGAGAGAGAGAGAGAGAGAGGGGCTGTGAGATGAGAGGGCCTGTGGAAGGAGAAGAATTGAGAGGGGACAACCTGGGTGTAATAGAGAGGTTGCTGCTGTCAGAGGTGTTGCAAACTCATAACATAAGCCATGCTGGGAGGTGCAGCGATCATCTGTGTTCCGAAGCGAGGCTTGTCGATCCCCGCTCACCCCTCTACGTAGCGTATGTTATTAGGAAGGATGCGAGAAAGAAAACAATTATAAGACAGGCAGAAATGCGTGCACACCTTTTATTAGACTGTCAGAATGGTTTTAACACAAAAAATGAACCGAATTCCTTTCTGTACTAAAATGGCAGCAGAAACCCTTTTTGACACAAATATCATAAAACTCAAAAATAATATCACCAAACGCAAAGTTAAGGCAAAAAACATTGAAAGGATACATTCTGGAACTAAACATCCATCTACAAACATTCGCCTGCATAATTATCTGGATTCTATGTACGCCATTCCACAATAGAACCCAAACATGACTATAAAACACACTGCTATTTTTTTTCTTAAGAGGGCAGCTCTGCTTTTTGGATTTGATTCTCCCACCTCAGGCCACCTATTTGACTCCACTGTAGTATTCATGCTACAAAATTGGATTCAAACACCGTAGCTGCAACTTACATCCCGGAACGCTATGCAGTATTTAGCAGCTCAATCAGGAGGAACACAATCCTTCAAAAAGTGTCACTGTTGGCAACGCATCAACAGTGAGTCATCTGCCTAATGAATCGTCTCAAATTAGCCTGGCATCATCTCCTGGCACGGCTCTGCAGATGGCCGGATAGGGTAACTTCATTACATGCTGTTGTCCTCCGCAGTGATGTTCTACCTGTGTCATTCTGGAGGAAGAGATTGTGCTGCATTCTTTCCAATCACTTGCATGTCAATCCAGTCAATGTTTTTACAAGTGTTATCTTGTGATGTGGGGTGTCAATGGCTGAGAATGCTGGCAATTGAGCATTATGTTCCCTTTACAGAACTTCCCGTGGATGTCCAGTACCCCTTCTCTGGCCTAGATGTTCTCCATACCCAAAGTGTCTGTGCATTCAGTACATAGAATGAGTACTGCTGGTGCCTTGACTAAATTCATACTGGGTTTGCATAACCACCTCAAATGCCCTTAGCATGAAGAAGCCAACCCTGCATGTCCAAGAGGGACTGGGGACATGATCAACATGTGTGGCATCAACCTGTGCGGCTAGCAGAGGTTGTATTATCTGTCAAGCCAGAAAAAATGTCCATTCTGGGGCAGTTCGGCTGGAGGGGTTGTTGTGTTTCCCCAACAGTGGGACACAGGCTCTGATCAGCTCTTGGGTTTGTCCCTATGGATGCCATCAGCAAGAAGCTGTTAGCTGTGACCATCCATTTCATGACAAGCCAAGTTGGAGAATCTACCCTACTGCTGCCCTCTGCTCTTCCATTATTTTTACCTCTCTATTATTTGATTTGGTCCCCTCCTGTTCTCTGATCTCTTGAAGTCACATTTATTCACCCTAATCCAGCTGCCATGACTTGTACCACCAACCTTCACTACACAACACTTGCCTGGAAGTTCGGCTAAGAATTTGAGAAAGACAAAAAAAATAAAAGAATTACTGGAAAGAGGGATAGAGAACCCAACAGGAGGATCTGGTATCAACCCATAGCCATCCCTTACCCAATGACTCCTGAGGATCGAGATCTAACCCATTGAATGGTCCCACATTCGCCTGAAAGCCCAGAGTCCAAGTCAGCTGTGCAGGTTGGACACTTGGCTCGCCATTTTCCACCTTTTGCATTAAAATCTTTTCAAGAGTCTTTACATTGCCAACCTATATTTGAGTGAAACTCCAACATTCTATTCTGAATAGATCCCTCGGATCATCCAGCTTTGGGTCCCTCTCTACAACAGGGAAGGTAGCGGTGGACGGTCCTAGTCAGCATGAGCTGCTAAGGAGTAGAATGTATTCTCTCACTGAAGAAGGAAACAAATCATTGTGCTTTCTGGAAATCGCTCAAGACCATGCTTTTCTTTGCATAAGAGCCTCACCCGTGCGCTTCTACCTTAATTTCAGTCTCCTTCCGATGCAGGACATCATCAGAGTAGCAGTCATGCTTTCTAAAATAAATAAAATAAGATAGCATTACCGAGCAACCATAAATTTCAGATAGCCACTCAAGATGGCTACTTGATCTTGAGACATTTGTGGTGCCAAATACCCGCGGGCTGCCTAACCAAAATTGACCAAAGTGTGAGCGTGAGCTATGAAACTCCCAGAGACAATAAATACTGAAATACTTGATTCAGCTGATATTTTACAAATTGCATCACTATGTGAGTAGGGTAATCATCCTACTCAATAGAGTTACAGCCATGTTTGCGAGGGAATCTAAGAGCTGCCAGTCTGTCGCCCCCCTTCTGGCCATTCTTGTGCCATTGGTTAGCAAGCGGCAATTTGTCTGTGACGCATCAAGACATTCCTGTGAACTCACAAGCTGTTGACCAATGCATCGGTCGAGTTTGTCTCCGTTCACCGCAAGGAGGAGGCTATCCAGGAGCAGATCCTTGGAGAAGTTCAGATCACACCATCAATTGGCCACACCTCTGGCGCGTGCTATTTAGCAGAAGTAAAATCATGAGGTTCGACATGACAGGATCAGCCAGCAGGAGTCGAGGACCAGGGACCCAATGGAAAGCATGTTTTCGAGGAATAGATGGGGAATGCAAAAACCAGCCTCAGTAGAAGAGGCTGGAAATAAAAGGGATGAGTGAAGTCCTGGAGACCATTACAGACAGGTGAGTAACCCCACATAGGTGGAAGCGTTACACCTAAAGGACGTGTCGGGCAAGCAGTGTGGACCGGGCAGCCTGTAACTGCTGCCAGTTTCCATGCAATCAATCAATCAGGGGTTCATAGAGCGCACTACTTACCCGTGAGGGTTTCAAAGCGCTGGAGGGAGGGGGTTTTGGGCAGCTGCGGGGTTATCCGAAAAGCCAGGTCTTGTGGTCTTTTCTGAAGGTTTGCAGTGTAGGGCTTCGTCTGATGCTGAGGGGGGGGGGAGTTCGTTCCAGGTCTTGGCCGCGATGCAGGAGGAGGATCTGCCTCCCGTTCTGGCTCTCTGGATGCGGGGGATTTCGTCCAGGGCTAGGTCAGTAGAGTGGAGCGGAGGTTTCTCTTTGGGCATGTTAGATTTGCCTGAAATCATCATGATTTCAGTTAAACAAGCAGTGCCACAATCCAGCATTGAAGCTTCTGGAATTGTTCCTGCTGGACTCTGCTGCATGCAAAGGTAATTTACAGTGATTGACATTGGATGTCCTGTATGCTGGACCTGCTCTCGGTCCAGCAGTGTTGGATACTTGTTTCCTGTTGGATCCGCTTGACTGACTTCTTTATACTTTGTTGGTGCAGAAAGTTCCAGCAAACTCCCCTCACCCAGCCTTTCTCTTCCCAGAACCGCAGGGCACTTGACATATGTCACCTGCTCGCCAGATGAACTGTTAAAAAAACCCACAACAATCATGGAAAATAAGAGAAAACGAGTCTCCCGCACAGACACATCCTGCGATGAATATGTTATGCAAATGAACCCCTTGTCAGTCCTCTCCCTGCTGAAGCTAACATAAGCTTCACTCAGTTGGGTCGCCCATGATCAGCACTGAGATGCGCATTAAAATATGACTACATTTGGATACAGCGGGAAGGAACAGGCATAATGTAAATAACTAGTGCGGCAATGCAAAATGATGCCCCCCACTTCCAGAATGTGATGCGTGTCCCCTGAGACTCCCATATCTCACAGATATTCATTGACTTTGAGCTGAATCCCCCCCCCCCCCCCTGCATCACAGGGGTTTTCTTTCAGACACACAGACGAGGGAGGGAATTGCATGTGCCTATTTTTGCAGTGGCAATAGCTGTACATAAAAGTTCAATTTTTCTACAATTGCAGACAACATGACAGAGAGTATTGGTCCAGTACATCGCCCCTTCTTCCCAAGAGGAGTGTGGCACAGCACTTTTCAGATAATGTCGTTGCTCCTGTTTTAAATGATGCATAGGCAGTCTGACTATTGCAGATGAATTACACACCCATTACATATCCCTGGTACATAGAGGTGCAAGATAACTAATGATTATGCAGGTGTTAGGCACTCAACCACTCACACTCACTCATGTGCAGGCCAGTATCATCCGCAGTATGCAAACCTGGTGAAAAAAGTGGTGAGCGGCTGTTTTCAGCTGGATTGCTTTTATCCGCTGTGCATTATGGATGTGCACTACTGTAAAATGTCCCAACTTCGGTACTGAGCTGTGTACTTTGTATCTCAGAAACACAAAGCAGCAACCATTGCTCCGTGTTTCTTAGCAGCGATGTCGGGAACTCACGTCGCCGGGGTTGTAAGTGGGCCGGGTCCGTCCAGGCCTCACACCCGATAGTAATTACAAGCATTTACAATGCAATGGTCTCGGCATTGGTAAAGTTAGAGCTATTGGCATTGCTCATGACATTATTTTTGTTTATGTTTTTGTTTTTAAAACATTTAAAGAAACGGCATTGTTATGAGCAATGCCAATAGCTCTAACTTTAACAATGCCGAGACCGTTGCATTGTAAATGCTTGTTTAATGTCCTTGCGAAGCTTGCTCCGTGTCACTTACATTTGCATACAGGTGAAGTGACTGCAGGCTCGTTCATCTCCGGCCGCACATCGGTACAGTCAGTCTAAGAACACTGACATCACCCTCTGCTAGTGCCCACCCGCTCCACCTGTGCTTCTTGGACAGAGAAAGTTGTGGGTGTAAGTGCTGTGGTGGTATTACTTTTAACCACGCTTGTGGTGGTGATGTGGGAGGACTTAGGAAATCACAGTACTCCTTCGCTTGCACCTGGTTCCTATGAGGCTGACATCAACGGTGACCTCTAGCTCACGAGGTCGAATCTTTTACAGGGCCAATTTATGCGCTTATGCTTCAGAGGTCGGCAAACTGAATAGCTTTAAATCGGATAATAGTATATTGGCCAGCGCACAGCACTTTCAAATGGGTAAATGTGATATTAAGAAGCTACCTAAACTAATTATTGCACACTGTGACCTTTATCAACCTCGGAGGGCGTGTTTATCTAGCGTACCACAGGCAGTCTAAAAACACTGACACCTCCCTCTGCTAGTGCCCACCCGCCTCACCGGTGCTTCTGGGGCACACACAGGGTGTAAGTGCTGTGGTAATAGTACTTTTAAACACACTTGTGGTGTGGACGTGGGAGGATGTAGGTAAAACACATCACGCCGTCATTGCATGGTATGATGACATCAGCGGTGGCCTTCAGACTTTACCACTTCTACTTGTGCACACGTTTATTTTTATTCAGTTTTCTATAGCGCGGACACTATAGCAAGGACAGGTAGTTAAGTGTTTGTCTCTTCTGCTGCACCGGAAGAAACAAAACTGCTCCGCCTCCGGATGAGGTTACCCAGCCTCACATGAGCCACAAACAGGACGGTCCCACGCCCACAACAAGCGCCCCTCTCAGCTCTTACGAAGGAGCTTGACATTTTTCAGTTGGGTGAGCTACTCACACCTGACATCGAACACTTTAGAATCTCAACACGGTGCCCCCATTTCCTGTTGCCCGGAATAATCCTGTTGTTTCCGAGTCTTCGTCATTTCTGTTACTGGGCCCATCTTAATTAACGTGCCTGAGTGTGCTACTGTAAGCTTTCAAATGCGCAATGAGCAATGATGGTGAGAGATGGGGACAGTGAGAAAGGTCTGGGGCAAAATGGATTCTTTTATACATCTCACCACCGACCTTTGGTATCTTGAGTTGTCTGAGCACCTCTGGACTCTCAAGCCCACACCCCCCCCCCCCTCCCCTTGTTTACAAGCAGCCGGTTCCTTCCCTGCGCCTCAGCGTGAACTCAAGGCCTGACACTTTTAACTTTGGGATGTAGAGAACTGTGGCGTCGGAGGAGTGAGTGAGGGCACAAAGCACATTGTTTAATACTGAGTTTTTGCTGACTCTGCAAACAGCAGGCGCCATGAGATATAAAGTATTTTTCTTGAAAAGACAATTGGGCAAGGGCCCTTTGGCGTACCTAGATGTTTGTTTTAAGCAAACAAGGCCCGTGAAATGTTGTTACTGACGTCCTCAATAGTTTGACGAAATGTTTTTCATCTGGAAAGTGCGACAGCTCTTATTAATGCACCCCCTCGCCTCCTGTTCCTATTTCCGCCTACAACACATGTCTGAGATCCTTGGACCTGGCGCAAGAAGATCCTGGCGGGGCTTCCTTTTCTTCCTTGAGGACCGGCCGCAACCTATGGGGGGCGGAGGATGAAGCCAGATTAAAAGCAGTAAAGTCCCTAGGTCCGGGGGCTGCTGTGGTGGTTAGTAAAGGGGTGGGGGTCCCGGCGCTTAACACTTCTAGGCTGCTCCTCCTCGGCAGAAACTGGCACATGTGTACCTAGACAGGAGGACACTCCGACCACCCAGCACAGAGGGGCAAGGGAGGAAGTCCGGAATGGAGTCCGATGTCCACTTGAGAAGCTGGCCGAGCATGGAGGGAAAATGAAACGTCGGTGTGTGTCAGAAGGGCGAATACGAATTAGATCCATGCCCCACAGCCACGCCGTGAACTAAAGAAGGACACATAAGCACCAGTCATGTATCGAAATAAAACGTAACGTGGGAGCGCGCGCAGCTAATGAAGAGGATCATGCATGATGAACTCTTAGCAGCCGCTGTGAACAAAAGAAAAGAAGTGAAACACTGTCCCAGTGCCGCTGAGTATTTAAAAAGTATAGTTAGGATGCGATAATGAAGAGGAACATATGCGAAGATCTATTCAATATTACACACCTTTCCCCTCCAATTTTGAGTTAAAATATGGGGAGTGCTTACCTTAACCGCGTCCTGGGTAAGTTTACAGATTCTTCAACTCCCCCTCATCTATGGCTGGCTGCGCGCCTGAAAGTGACGAAGGCGGATGTTGAGTAGGTGCTCAGTGTTGTGAAGGGGGTCGGGTAAACTGTTTTGGGTGGGTGGGGGCACTGCAAAGGGAATAGGTATGCGGCCTAGGAAAGCTACTCACAACTGGGTCAACATGAGACCACTGGACTGGGTGACCCTCTCGCACAAGAGACTCCATTTTGATATCTGTGCACTGAGAAAGATGGCAGCCCCTCTCAGGCCGACAGTCAGAAGGCCGAATTTGGCCTCGATGTGGGTTAGACCTCAGCATCCCGGGACTACGAGTCCCAGAATGCAAAGAAAAATCCTGTACTGGAGCAGCGAGTCATACGCGGACTTTGGAAACCAGGACAGCACCTGTAATGTTAATAGGTCTCGATTATATGTTAACTTTTTGTTGTGGGGGTAAAAGTCCCAGCATGCTTGAATGCCGACTGAAAATACAATAGCGCCGATAGAAGCGCCCTCACAAAGTGGGATCTTTTGATGGCAGTATTCGCGGGTTCATGTTACTTATCAGAGGCGGGGCCAATGATTTGCAAGCTTCTGTGGACTGCCCCCCCCCCTCCCCCACCCGATGTGTCCACAGAAGACACCAGTCTGATCGAAGACCTGCAATGCAGTCTAGACTTTAACATACCATAGCAATTGCGGAAGGTTGTGATGTGTCCCGCTAGTGGAACAAAAGCAGACCCCACGATCACACCAGTCCCCACTAGCCACAGCTCCCACTACAATATTCAGATTTTCAATCCATTTCTCTCACTCTCTCCTCGAACACTAAAAACCCAGGCACAACTAAAGCATGCAACTGGTCGAACAGTAAACTACATGCGAAATCGAGACAAAAAAATAAAACCACCACAAGATAAAAATAACCGATTTGCTGTACTAATGTACCGAACGCCAATTGCAGGTGTGTTATATCTTCCACGAGGAGACGTATTTTGAGAACGGGAAAAAACTTTAAACGAGCGTTTTGGATGTTTGTATTCCACTTACGCATGTATACTAGAAGCGTTTTGAGTTGAGAAGCTGCGCAAAATGTAAATATCTCATACTATGCCTGTGTTCACGGCACTGTGCCCCTCAGCCAAAACCCTTTCGAACGCTAATTTACTAACACCAGGAAGGGTCACACATTAGGAAACAATACGTATCTGACTGTAAACAAGCTAGCCGCTAGGTGGCGCCAGAACGCAATCTATTTCCCACAAACTACCATACTAGTCAATCAGATACAGCAACGAGTAGAAAAAAAACCAACTGATAACGTATTAATAAAGGGGAATCGATGAGTTATAAAATAAATATACCAGGTTTGAACCGAAAATACTTTTAATAAGCAGACTGGTAAAGTTTCAGGCCAGACCGTCTTGAAATAGTGTTTTTTGAGAGCGAGTGTTACTTATAGAGCGCAATTTAAAATGAAGATGCTTAAAATAAGCGAGTTTCCGTCGCACTCACTTTAGGCGTGAATAAAGTAGTGTATTCAGGTCTGCCTGGCGGGGCTTCAGAGTGAAAAACAAACTAGTAAAGAGGGCACCGGAAGACACCACCGCCTTTCTCCGAGGCACAGCAGAAATGCCTCGGAGAAAGGCAGCGTCCTTTTCGGATTCGGGGGCGTGTTTTGCTGTTGTCTCCTCCCTGAGACTTTTCGCAAAAAACACGCCCCCGATCCAAAAAGGACGGGGCATGATTGGAGTGACGGGACCTCTTCTCCAATGGCTGGCCAGCATTTACTAGGCCAGCCAATGGAGAACAGGGGAGAAGAGGGGCGGGTTCAAGCCCCTCTTCTCCCAAGTCATTATCTCTCGCGAGCGAGACTGCGCAAGCGCAGCCATCGCTAGCCGAGACCTAAAAAAGGGAGCAATTGAATGAGCTCATAAAGTGATTGCCCAAGGGCACATTATTTGGCCAAATGGGAGTACAACATAAAAGATTATGGGCCTGATTATGATCTTGTCGGATAGGAACCTCCATCACAATTGTGAAGGATATTCCAACCACCGTGTTACAAGCTCCATAGGATATAATCGAACTCTAATTTGGCAGACGGGAAATCCGTCACGTTTTTGATGGAGCTACCCTGTCCCCCAAAATCGTAATCAGGTCGTATATCTCCTGTTTCCAAACTTTTAACTAGCCCGTTAAACCAAAACTAGGGTAGCATGACTTGGACGGAAAGGCCAATGGGCTGCCCTTTCCAGAAAAAGGCCACTGATATGCGGGCTCTACCCAGCTTTATAATACAGCGTTTATTTACAGCAGATTTAGGTGACATGGTAATGCTGAGATTCGATATCCAGTATTCTAGTTCTTTGGTGCCATGTCCTGTTGCAGTAAGTAGTTACTAGCCAGTACGCATGGTCAGACATGCCACTAGAACCGTTCAGTGGGGGGGCCCTGATTTTTAAGCCAAACCAAAAATGCTTTTATTTTGGCTGTCTCTCGCCTGAAATTGTCTCTGCTTCAACAGAAATCTATGGGGGTAAAAAATTCTCCTGATTATTATTTTAAATCTCCCACTTGCCCCTTCTAAAATGTTGGCATGTATGCCATGGTATATGCTGATATTTACCATTGGGGATTTTAAACTTAAGACTATTTCATTCCATTTGGATACCAGAGTTGTTAATTTCCTAAACATGTCTTGCACTAGCGGGCAGCCAAGTCTTTGTTCAAGAGGTGATAAAGCTATGTAGTCATAATGATTATAGACGTTTTAAAAGTTCACCCTCCAGAAAATTCGCCCTCCGATCTCTGCGGGCATTCGTCGGGGAACTCACCATGGTTGTTGTTTGTACTGACCCTGCTCCTGCATGGTTATTTCAGAGGAGACTGAATCGCATACGTCTTGAAAAGAGCTCTTGTTGCAACATCACTTCATTCCAAAGGCATGGCATAGTCACGCGATATCGTGTACTCCCAAACGCAGGAAAGTGGTCACCATATGCACACACCGTAGTCACCATGGCGACCGCGTCCCTACTCGCAGGGTAACCAAGTTTGTATTGCGCACGCGGACGAAGCCATTTTAAACTCGGGCATAACAGAACCAGTTCACTGACTAACTCTAGTGTGGCGTGGCAAAAGCCATGTCTCCGTGTATTAAGACTTCTGTGTTATTGTCACATTTGATTCGATTACATTCAATGTCTTCGCATTGGCCGTAACCGGTCCCATCTCCGTGTAGTACGTGGGTTGCTGCACGTAAACAGAGACCCAACTAAGAATGAAAAGAGACGAAAGACTATCCCCTATTTACACTCTAGGGGCCGACGCTTAACTCGCCCGGACGCCATTCTAAAATGAAAGTGGACACATAAAACCCAACAAATAGAACGTTTGATTAACATAAAGCTATTCACCCCAAAATTACGTAGTACTGAATTCTTTATAATTTAGAAAAACAGGAAAAATATATAACAGAATGTGTCAAACTGTATTGTTTTCTACAAATTATACATATTTTAAATGTTTTTTGGAAAAACAAGCGCATGTCGGGTGTAAAAATATCTATTTTCACCTATTAAAAGTATGAGGTTGATATCACTATTTATAAACGTTAGCTCATACACGTATATATGATTATTCCTATTTAAAATGCCGACTAAACTATCGAAACTACGCCCTGCAAACTTTCTCTTGAACACATTGTCCTCTTTCCCTCTCTATACTACGTGTGGTAGGTGTCACGTCTTGTACGGAAGTGGCCCTTGAATTTCTAGCGTCTGTGGAGTGCAGAGGATTAAAGTCTTGAGGTCGTGGGGATGGACGCCGGCGAAGCTGATAAAAGATTGCGAGAGTCGCGGAGAGAGGAGGCTCGTTCCTGTTTGCGTGATCTCTCTCAGCATTCGTTCTGGTTCGACATGTGGGTCTTTCTCTTATTCGACCTGTTTCTTCTAGTCGTCATCTTTCTGCTTCCCTTCTGAGAGTCCACCTCAGCCACGCCAAAGGGTGAGTGTTTCGCAGAGGTGTCGAGATCGAGA
Source organism: Triturus cristatus (assembly GCF_964204655.1). NCBI lineage: Eukaryota > Metazoa > Chordata > Amphibia > Caudata > Salamandridae > Triturus > Triturus cristatus. The sequence goes on from NC_140580.1 coordinate 556,663,827, forward strand.
AAGGTTGGCGTTTCTGTGGTGTAACTGTCACGCTCATCTTCGTGATGAAAGCAGCTGAGACACTTCGCAGGAAACCTTTCACCAATCGAAAACACAGCAGGGTAAAATTATATGCAATGCAGTAATTCATTATAACCAAAGCAAGGAAAAACAAACTAGTAAAGAGGGCACCGGAAGACACCACCGCCTTTCTCCGAGGCACAGCAGAAATGCCTCGGAGAAAGGCAGCGTCCTTTTCGGATTCGGGGGCGTGTTTTGCTGTTGTCTCCTCCCTGAGACTTTTCGCAAAAAACACGCCCCCCGATCCGAAAAGGACGGGGCATGATTGGAGTGACGGGACCTCTTCTCCAATGGCTGGCCAGCATTTACTAGGCCAGCCAATGGAGAACAGGGGAGAAGAGGGGCGGGTTCAAGCCCCTCTTCTCCCAAGTCATTATCTCTCGCGAGACCTAAAAAACAGATATTGAAACGGGTTCCCCATCATTGTCCTCAACCCCAGGATTGAAACACTGATTGATTGCTGAACAATGACTGTAAAAACGTCACGGTAATCCATGTCAGTGACTTCGTTTCTGTTTTTAATTCACAAGTTGTACTTCATCTGCCAACCCCTAAGAGTGTAGGCCACTTCCAGGGTGTTGTTTTTTCGTACTTCTTTCCATGTAGCATATTACTCTTGTATAATTCTTTATCTTAAACAGCTAATGATCACTGACAATGCCAACAGTACAATATCGTGAACAATGTGTGCCTGTGCAAACATGGGCATGTCAGCTTCTGTTTACAAAGGTGCTCCCATTTTTCTGAGATGTATGTGCTCAATCAACAGTCCTCTTGCAGTTAGCGCAGACTTGTTAAAGTTGCTTCTAAATGAAAATTCGATGAAGAAAAGAGCAAGACATGTTTCCTTCCTCACTCTCATTTACAAACAACTTCATAAAACGTGCACTGACGACGATGAAAACGTTGTATGAGCATCTGCGCTAATCACATCGGAGGTCGCGCGCGCAAACAGAGGGTTAGGCTTGTAAATGACAAAAACGCAGTTATAACTGCGCAAACTGAGCTGTGCGCGCACAGTGTGGGCCAGGCGCATATTGTTTATGATACGGCTCGTAGTATTCCTGCGTTAGTGCATTCTGTGTAGACAGGGCCGGACTGGGAACCAAAACCGGCCCTGACAAAGTGCTCGGCCACGGGGCCGGTCGAGCACTTTGCCAGGGCCGGTTTTCGGCCGATTTTGTTACAGGGATAATTTTGCAGCTATGCTGCAAAAACGGCCCTGTAACAAAAACGGCCCCCAGGGGCCCAAAACCGGCCCCCACCCGTGCGGCGCACGGGGAGAATGCCCGGTGCCCGCTACGGCCAGTCCGGCCCTGTGTGTAGATGGTGCAATGTCCTTGAAAACATATCCGTAGCTTCCTTCTTGGCTGGTGTGCTGTATACACGAAAGCTCCTGGCGCTGTTAGGGTGCATTTCACAGCTCTTCACCTGGGGCCTGCATGAGTTTGAACATTAACTTGGGGCAAGGGCTGCAGGTGTTTTGTGCCTTTATAATTTATTTAAAGCTCTGCGTTCTAGAAGGTAATGTGTTCTTTCAACACTCTCTTGCCACTTGGTGAAGAGCAACACTGCAAATAGTCTGCCGATACGTGAATAAATGCTCGCTTGCATAATAATAAAGGTGGTGAGCAAAATGACTGACACCCTCGTTCTTGACTGTTAATAAGCATGATAAAGGTTAACTTATGGGTGATTAATGGGCAACCGGCAATTATACAACCTTAATCTGGCTGCCCACCTATTTAACCAATCTTTAAGGTGGATTAGAGATCTCCTTGCAGGCGGGGCAGTGAGTGACTGCACCTGCCTGCAAGAGAATTTCCTCTTTGGGAGTGCTGCCATCAAGGGTTGCACTGATAGAGCGCCAACTTTTAGATGGTGTACTGTCAGTGCATCTCTTGACAGCTTCTTTGCCTCTGCACCCACATCTATAAAACTGCACGAGAGCGAGGCAAAGAGTTTCCCTCATTTGCATGAGGCCACGCCCCCATGCAAATGAGGGAACGCCCACTGGTGCCGGTGCTATATGTGCATTTCTGTATTACAGAAAGGGACGCACAAGCGTCTCTTGCCATTTCTGTTATACCGAAGTGCCCTGGGGCGCGCAAAATATTCACAAGTAGAAGGAAAAGTTGTAGGGTGGGCAGAAGGTGGCACCAAGTATTAAGAAAAACAGTTTTGTCCTTGAAGATGCTTAACTGAAGAGATGGTAGCTTGAACCCATGGATGTCCATAGTTCCCCATTCCTTTAACCCCTTGCCGCGGCGCGAATTACGCCGCGGCGCTGGGGGGATTTCGGTGAGCGCGGCGCCGCTGTGCTCATGACGGAACCATGCCGTCATGAGTCACGGGCGAGCTGTGCTCATGATGGAGTGGTTCCGTCACGGCGCCGCCCACTTACGTTACTTGCCCGCACAGGCAGGGAAAAGGCACCGCATGGGCGGAGCGGCCGCCAACAGCCGCAGCATGACGGAACCACTCCGTCATGAGCACAGCGCGACCGTGGCTCATGACGGAGTGGTTCCGTCATGAGCAGGGAAGGGGTTAAGGGGAGTGAGAGCAGTGTGCAGTCTGGCAGAGGAATGAAGGCTAAGCCGAAACTGTCAAACCAAAAGTGACACAGGCAGCCACACATCCCTTGCTTGTGTAATGTGATGTGCGGCCTTCTCCATATCCACTTACAGCTCCACCCGGCCTTTCCAGGCATCGGATGTATCCGGTTTTCCTACGGAATGGTGCCTCACTTGACCTGTGTTTATATTTTCAGTTGCAGGTATCCATTTCAAAGAGATTCGTTTTCTCCTAGTGGGGGAACTCTCAACATCTACTGTGTTCCAGTAGCTTCCATTACCCATTTTGCAATTAGTTTTACAGGTCAGGGAGTCTATTTCCAGTCCATTTGAGGGAGGCACAAATGGATCAGGTATTCTGGATCTCCAAATTGGATATTCAATAGATAAATTTCAAACACTGGCCCTTCATTTGTCTCCTGTATATTCATTTTGGATATCCTGAAACATAATGTGTTGGTAGATACCGAGGACCATAGTAGTTGTGTAACAAAATATCATCTACAAAATCATTACGGCACGGGTATATTGTGTCAAAAATATTGTCAACAAAAATACAGAGTTTATGTAAGCTACCAATTATTGAAGAAAAATATTGTAGGACAGATTATCGATCAAAAAAGTAATTATATCAAAATATAGTATTAAAATAGAAAATAATGATATTATTATAAACAAAATTTTAGTTATGAAAATAAATTAAAATATTTATATAGTATATATATATATGTGGTATAAAATATGAAAATATTTAGGCAGTTTTAAAAATGACAAAAATCATTAACAATGTATATATTCAAATTAACAAACATTCACACACATATATCAAATTTAATTAAATAAATAATACAACAAAAAGTTCAACACAAGTAACAAAATATTACATTTTTAAAAATAATTAAACATATAAAAAAAATTAAAAAAAATAAAAATCCAAAATAAACATTAGTAGAGGAAGCGTTGGACTTTGAGGGAGCCAAATTTACTACTTTAACTCCAATGTAAAGAAAGGCAAGCAAAATGTTGGACTTTGAGAGGGATTAGATTTACTATTTCCACTCCAATCAGAATAACAGTAGAGAAAGTATTGGACTTTGGAGGGGGTAGTTTTGCTATTCCAAATGCAATTTATGCAAAAGCAGGGAAACTGTTGGGCTTTGGACATTGTAAAGCCTTAAGAAATGCACTACACTCTGGTCTAGGTGATGCGTACTGAGATGAAGCACAGAAATTGCCTGCGTTCCATCTCGGTTTTCCTCACTTTATGCTTGTCCTTAAAGTTTATGTAATAAATGCTGTCAAGAATGAGGACTTGAAGAGTTCAGAGCCTGTGGCATGAAGGAGTGCACAGTATTTATATCTCATTTGTCACCCAGCAGGCCCTAGAAAAGCATCAGCGCCAGGTAGAAATGCTGGCAGATTTCTCGAGTGGTCTCTGCACCATGTTTTTACATCTCTCGGGCAGGACAATAAAAGTGTCAGGAAAGAACAGTATTCAATACTGTTAAACCACATTGTATTATTTTTTATCTATCATAATTTTCAGCAGTATTCTAAGATACCACAGTGTGATGTTTAATATTTTACTATGTCTTGATGACCAGACCACTGCAGGGCAATCTTTGTAACACAAGCGTCATTGTCCTGACAGCAGGGATTAGGGAGGTATTGGTTTGGGAGCAGAATTGTACCCCAAAATTTGGACACCCCAAAATATGCCTTAATCTGTTCTCCCCCTGTTTACTAGATCGGAGTGAGTGTTAAACCTCCATTTCATGAGGCAAATACGTCCCACCTCCTCAAACATCAATTAGCACCGTAAAAAGAGTTAAGTAAGTAAAGGGGTCCAAATCACTGAAAAGTTAAAAGGAGTTTATTGCAAAGATTTATAATAAGCGGTACAGAGTCAATGCCATGAAGGCTCTAAAATGCAAAGTTATACAGGGAATGTAAAAATCAGGAAATATTCTAAGTCTCAGTGAAGAGCAAAATCAAAACGAATTTGGGGAGGAGCTCTACTAGAATAAAAAAGTCTTCTGGCTCGGCCCCAAAATCAAGGGGCTCTTATACATAATTCTTGAATAATAAATTAGAAAAGCTGCAGAATCATCATAGTATGAGTAAAAGTATCCTTTCTGAAGCAAATCAAAACACAAGAAAATTACACGTCATTACCTTAACATGTAAGCACCATCCCATTAAAAAAATAAAATAAAACTCATTCAACACCCTTTACGCTAATGTCATCTGGAAATGTTTAAATATATATGAAACATTTAGACAACAAGACTTACTACCAGTGAATGGACCTAGTGAAGAAACCAAATAAATAAAATATGTTGCAATCTTCCATCCGCACCATAGCAAGGTCAACTCTTGCCAGGCAACTTCTGCAGTAGAAATAAACCATTATGTCATCAGCTTACTGTGTTCTGCGAAACCTGTGGAGAGAGGATGTGTTTGGGGGGCAGCAGGAGTAAGTGAACTAGACAGCATCCATCTTGTTCAAAATGGAGATTTATATCTATATATGACCTGACTAAAACACATCAATAACTTCAATTCTATTTGTAATGAAATTTGGTTCAAGTGCAACTACATGAACCCAGCATGTTTATGCATATATCCCTGGTCGGAGCGGAGTGTCTTTCCAACCACTCAGGCCAATCGCTGTGCTGCTGTAATAGCATGAGAGCAGCATGCGGATTGGATGAGAGTCTGTCCCACGGGCTGCTCGACCAGGAAGAGGACAGGAGGTGCAACACGACACGGGAGGCAGCCGGCAGCTTCAGATACGTTATTTTTTTTAATTGCATATTATTACTAACACCTTCCCCATGTGACCCCCACATGAGACCCCTCCCATGCTCCCCCTCTCGCGTTCCCTCCATACGCCCGACCACCCTTTGTTTGTGGTGGCTGCCACTGATGGAAGGTTGTTCCAATGTTGTACTCCACAGTGTGGTGAAAGGAACTATGAGACAATAGTTTGTTTCCTTTCCTTTCATTTGGAGTATTTATATATTGCCCACCTATTTCAAGGAAGTATCACAGCACAATAACAGGGAACAAGGACAAAAGCAAGGCGCTGATAAGAAAGATTATAATATCCATGGTTTTATCTTACAAATCTCACATATGGGGTTGCTAGATCTACGGATTAATGGTGGATGAGGGTTTAGGGGCCAGTTCACTCTCAGGTAAGCACAGGTATGTTTAATTGTGCTGGAATGCCTGTATGCTATTGTAATGGGATGACACAGCCTGGCACAACACATGGAATGGTCTATCAAGTTATGGTATGGTAGGATTGTGTACTACGGTATGGTGTCTGTAAGAAACGCACCTGGCAGACACAGAGGGTAGAAGCCTGATTCTTTGCATGTGATATGACTAAGCTGCAGTACAACCTGGTCACCCTTTGGTAGCTTGAATAAAGATGCTCTTCCAACTCCCATTATTCTCTTTAGGGCCCCATGGGTGAACCATGGGTGGCTAGGGAATGGTAGGCTGCTTTCAGGGCTGCGGGATTTGGAATAACAAATGGAGCCTTTGGCTTTTTAACAAATATATTTGGCAAATTGTGCTGTAAAATGAACTCCTTTGCTGGATTTAAAATTGTTTAGCAAAAACCCTTCCAACCCCCAATGGATGGGATTTGGTTGTTGTCTGTGCATTCTCAGTACACTAGGCGGCTGGTATACAAACATTTTCCAGGGGTGCTTGCAAATCGCAATCCAGCCTTGGATATTACATTGCCACATAGTTGTCTCAGCATGGAAGGTCAAAAAAAGTCTCACTGCATGTTCCCATCCATCTGAATGGTCCTCAAAAAGAAAAATCTGAGCCAACAAAGGTAAATGTGCAGAGTGATAAAATCTGAGTGCCTTGTCACGGGCTACTCTTTCTTTTTTAAGAAGTGGTTTGCTTCAAACAATACTCCTCTAAAAAAAACATTTCAATTTGCATAAATGTTCATTCAAAATACTGCTCTTGCCAGAATTATAAAAATTTAAAAACAGCGTTTTAGTTGAATTAGGAGCAACAGACTCAATTATCAAAAGATTATGGGACCCCACCTCCACCACCCTGTTAACAACTGTCAATTCAAGTGAGAATAACATTAATAAACCCCCTTTGGGTCTGCTGGTTGCAGAGGAACGCGCCGGAATACTGTATTTTTTAAAACCATCCAACCAAAAATTGTTTTCCAAATCCCAGGTCTCATGTAGACTCACTATATCATGCTTTTTAAAAAAGTCAAGCCACCTAGGGTCTTCCTTTTTACTTCTTAAACCTGTGATGTTCCAACTGATGATCTTGCAGTCAGACACTTCAATTTCGTCTAACCCCTGCTCTGTAACATGTTCCTCAGTCTGGCCTCGATGGTAACTTGGCTGCTCTAGTCAGTCATTCTCATCTAAGAGTGACAATGGGAGAAATCTATTTTGACATGCTAACCCATTCCCATCATCAGTTCTTTCTAAGCATATGGGTGGGAGCTGGGTAGCACTTGCTAAATTCCCATTTGAGATAACAGAGCAATTCTCCTTCCTGTACTTGAGTGAAGGGTAGAACTGCCCCGATTAGCCACAACAAGGTTGAACCCCCATAGGTGTCCACTGGGCGAATGACACCCCCTTGTTGGTGGGTAGAAAAAACCAAGGGGCAAAGCTCTAATGCTCCCCTGACCCACACTAATGCCTCCCTTAAACAACTGCCCGCTATATCTGCCCTATTAAAGTTGATCACAACACAGTCACCTGTGCCCTGTTTTGGTCTATGACCAACCCCCCCACTCGTCTGACCATTATGATGTTTGATGAAACCTTGGTTCCATCTTTACATTGCTGGTCACACCAATATTTGGTTTTTCGGAGCAACTCCATGGTTGATTCCGGACAGTTCTTTCTAAGTGGGGGAACCCCTGTGAGGATAGCCACTAAAGGAGTAGCTTCTGGGGGCAAGTTAAGTCTACCACTATTGGGCTCAGTGTTAACCGTTTGATCACAGTTATCCCTAATCTCAGTCAAAGACTCCTAGTTGGGCAAGGGGCTTTGAACTAAATTTGTTTGATTACAAGTACTAGCCCCTACATGTCTCCCCAAAGTTACATCTATCTTAGTTGTAGCAATAGGCCCAATCTTATTCCTTGTTGATGTTTGACTAAAATGACTAGAATGACCCCTCTCACTATTACAGGCACTAGGCTGCATTTGGGCCTGATTAGTACTGCTATTTTTGTTGATTTTATTGTCATTATTTGTGCCCCCCAGATGAAATTACCAACACTCAAGTTTCAACATAATCCCCTCTACAAGATTATTCAATGAGTCAGATAATTACTTCCCAATATTCATTAAAATGGGTTCCAGTCGTAACTTAAAAAGTTCCTCCATTGTAATCCTAGCAGCTGCTTGGGCCTGTTGTGACAAGTCTTCAACATGAACCGAGGTCGTTTCAACAGTTACAGTAACATGTCCAGGTTTACTTGGCCTTTTTCTCCCCTTCTTTTTCCCTTGATGGATCGAGTGGGTCTTTCGCGAGGATAAATGCTTTTTGGGTATCTCCATATTACGTTCTCCCCCTACATCCTTTGGCAATATGTCATTGTCTGGGGAACTCCCCACCCCCCCCTTCTCTCTGCTTAATTATCAGCACCTAAGCTGAATGGGCACTGGAATTTTAGGGTTACTATCAATTAAAGTTATAGTCCCAACAGGGTCTGAACTCAACCCCAATTCAACCTCCGCATTTTTAATTTACTTATTCTAGGCCCCCACCCCCGCCGAGGTCAATTAAGAGATAATGGATGCGGAGTTGCTGGGGACCTTCACCCTGTCACGCCCCTGATCCTGTGAGCAAGGTTGTTTCTGCTTACCCGTTGTGGTTGACGACGGCGCTGATATTAGAGGGGTGGTCCAGCCCGGCCTCTTCTGTGCTCTGACGGGCGCAGACATGCCCGACTTTGGCCCGGGCTTAGCCCGGGCGCGGCACGTGCACGCCTGCGAGTGGCCCGGGCACGCCTGCGTGCGTCCTGTGCTGCGGAACCCGCGCTGACCTTTAAAGCACCTCCAGGCGCTGCAAGCTGACGTGCGCGGCTCCGGCCTCATTGAAAGCTGGGACCGGTAGTGTGTGTCCCCCTCAGACCAGGAGATCAGGGCAAAATGCGGCGGTGAAGAAACTGGCGTCCCACAGTGCGGGAGCCCGCGCTGATCTTTAAAGCACCTCCAGGCGCTGCAAGCTGACATGCGCGGCTCCGGCCTCATTGAAAGCTGGGGCCGGTAGTGTGTGTCCCCCTCAGGCCAGGAGATCAGGGCACAATGCGGTGGTGAAGAAGCGGGAATCTCAAGTTTTCTAGGTTCACACATGGGTGATTTATCCACTCCAGGTTTTTTGGTTTGCATTCTGGCACTTGTAAACCTGTTTCTCCCGTTATATAATTGTGACTCCGCGTCCAAAATACACAGTAAAATACCTGGACTGGAAGAGCTACTCATGCATGGCAAAGCTGAGAAAGTTGAGAGCTTTGCTATCTGCATGATAAAATACATCCTTTCTCCCTTATTGTGAGTTGGGCCTTAATTCTAATGGGGCCAGTACCTCAAGCTTCTTACTGACAGCAGGTAAAATCCCCAGCTGGGGCGTAGCTTAAGGGGGGTGTTTGAGGTGTTACACCCCCCCCCCCTAATAAATGTATGCTCTTGTAAATAGTTGGGTACAGTCAGTATGGTGAGGTGTCTGTAGGATTTCACCTAGGATTTTTCCATGCACACACAGTATAAAACACACACTCTCTCTCTCAAAATGTTGGTTATTTTACAAAATATTTGGTTTCAAGTACTGCTAGCAATGTGCACTGCTCCCCCTTTCCACTGCCCCTTAAGCCCTATCATGTCCTGCTTCTCACATATTGTATATTAACAAGATATGCCAGCATGATTGTTGGGCAATCTAAAGCTCACACACACCCCCAACCTTACTGACCAAACTATGCCCCTGAGCCCCAGGTGAAACTCCATATAAGAATAAAAAATTACTAGGGGAATGGGGCAAGGTAATACTGAATCCCCAATTTCTTAAAAGACTCTCATGCCCAAATTTGTAATGGGGGGGGGGATTTTCCCTTGCCCCGGAGTTACCGCTACCTGGGAGTAACAACGCCATCCTATTTACCATTGCACTCGGATAAGAGGTATCTGGTAGGATGTACGAGCTTACTCGTGCTACGTTATTTCAGCGGGTAGATTAGACTCATTCCTGTACTTTCAAGTGGGCTGATTGTTTTTAGGCTTGAAATAACTGATGCAAACGCAGAAGCTTACCCCACTTCATGCAACAAGTGGGTGCTCATTAATTAGCATGAGAGCAATATGGCATGAAGTGTTTCTCACTGTACATAAGTTTTGGAACACAAGTTCATTGCAGGCATTCTGCAGCCTCCCATTCATTCACATCAACGCGTTCCACAGGATGTTGTCAGGAAGCGCGCTTCACTGTTCCTTGAGATCCAGATGGAATCTGTGGGCAGCAGTCTCTCGTTCCAGCTGATCACAGTGCCAAGAAGTGTTCATTATGGTAAACAAGGAACAACATAGATGTTCTTCATTAAAAATGTGCTTGGAATATTGCCATTGAATTTGTAATGAGTCATTCCTTTTGATGCTGTACATTTTCTCAAGACGCTTGAAGCAAAGATTAGCTAAACAACTACAACATGAAACGCTCTTGTTCAAGCAGTATTAATAATTAGTAGTGGTAGTACTCCAAAGACCTCACCGACATCAAACACTCTGCCGCAGGTAAGAAAGAAAGTGGAAGGAAAACAGAACCCCTGACGACCTCAAGTTGCTGAAATCCTTCCGGGAACATGCATGGCACTCATCACATCATCCAAAGCTGAGCACTGTACCAACACGGTCAACAGAGTGGCTAATAAGCAGAACACCCTTCAAAATGAACAAGCAGCGCACCAGTCTGCTGCTGGAACCTCCCATCCTTCACTCAATGGACAAGTGCAATGCCATCAACTACTTCTTCAATGAATACATACAAAAGATATGACAGCACATTGACAACACCAAACCTGCTTCTCCTCTGATACCCACTCCTCTACTCTTCATTTTACAAAGGTCATTCTTCAATCCCCTATCCCTCACTGACTTTGCCAACATCCTCAGCTACTTCAAAGCTATCACCTATGATAGTAATGTCTTACCCTTATCTTTTTTCAAAGCCGTCTATAGAGAAGCATCCCTACTCATCACTGTCGGCACCTTCCTCCCTCAAGGCATTTTTCCTCAAGCTTTCAAAAGAGCCCAGATTCTCCCAATCCTGTGGAAATCCACATTAGACTCTTATGACCTCACCAACTACATTTCCATAACTCATCTACCCTTCATCAGCAAGATCATTAAAAAAGCAGTCCATGCTAAACTTCAAAATCTCATCAATGCCAACTATCTCCTAAGTGATCCAAGTAAGATCCATATTACTCTTTAGCATGGAAATGGATACCTTACAAATTATAGACAATGCCCCCCCTGCAATCTATAATAGAATATATGCCACACATGTACCCATTCATATGTCATCCGTTGTTTTAGTCGCTAGCTAGGCTCCACTTGAGTGTAATGACAATCACACTCTTTCGACCCACCGACCGAATAAGGCTGATGCACAACCTGTCTTCCCTTGCCTAAATTCTCTTTATGCAGGTGATTGATCTGTAATTATTACATGAGAGCACCCCCTTGACTACAATTACAGGGACTATAGAGGATAGGTATTTAACTTTCCAGTCGTTTTCTCTCTTTTAGGGCTAATTAATGGCCCTTGTTTTTTTGGTTCTCCCAATTAGGCGACCCCAGGCGTGGGAGTAATACCTTAATTCACCCACCAAGCAAGTTTATATTATAATATACTATATAAGTATGCAGACATTCCTCTTTTCACACACATCTGACCTCGATTTTTCTTCATTTTTTAGATGCTCACACACCTTGTCCTGATGAAGACTTCGCATCTATAGAGGTCGAAACGGCATCGACTGTTGATATACCGACTCCTCTTTTACTAAATAAACATAACTAAAAGAGTCACACGTCTTGTTGTTTTTATTTGATGCATGTTTTTACCACTCACCTGTCACTACACATGCTTTCACAAATTGTGAGCACTGGATCTTGTAGTACACTATCAAAAGATTTGATATGCTTCAAGTAATAGCAATGAATAAATTAATTGCATTGTAAACATCGTTTATCTGCCTGCTTCTATACTTTTCCTGGTGTACTTTTAGTTGTCTGGTCTTAAATTCGATAAAGACCAGTCGTGCTTTCTCACTTACTTGACATATTTTTTAAAGAGTACCACTGTTTTTTACAATACAACACATGACTGAAGCTTAACCACACCAAAGCAAAATTCCTGCTCATCCAAACTTGGCTCAACGGCATGAACCTTGAGGGAGCCAAACTTCAATTTCTACCTTATGCCAAGTCACACAGATTTGTCCTGGACAGTAATCTCACCATCAAGGAACATACTGCAACAAAGCAAAGGTGGCCTGGAATCAGCTCTACTTAACCCCTTGAGTGCCCCGCCCTTTCCCCCTCCTGTGCCGGGCCTTTCATTAGCGGGCGGGGTCCATGACGAGATAGTCTTGTCATGGGCACAGCGCAACCGCGCTCCATGACGAGACTATCTCGTCATGGGCATAGAAGAGGTTAAGAGAGTGAAACCATTTCTCCAAGAAAGTGATTTCAGAACTGCCATTCAAACCTTCATACTCTTGCATCTAGATGATTAAAATGCCTTGTTCTAGGACCTCCTAAACTCCACACTATTTACCTTTAAGGGCATTCTACATGCTGTGACATGCATTAGTTAGGAAATTAAGAGATATGACCACCTAATGTACACTATGATGAAACTACACTGCCCCCCTTCTCGGCCCACACCATCCTCAAAACCAACTGCCTCATCAACAAAACTATCCCAACCAGCGCCACTCGCTACCTGTATGGCAAGCTCACCACCCCCATGGGTCTAAGCACACCTTCATCTAGGACTACACTGCTCCCGTTTCGGAAAGATCGGAAGACTCACCTTTGAAAGAACACTACAGCATGATGCAGTAACAGTTACCAACCATATACCCTTCCTATCACAGTTTGACTCTGTTTTTGCCTTTGACCCTATATATATATATATATATATATATATATATATATATATATATATATATATATACACTCCACTGAATTTCGTCTACATATGTGCTATATAAATACCACATACACAATACATGGAAGCCTGCAATCCCTGTATAAAGCTTGACCTCGGAGCCCTGCCAATTATTGCTAGCAAAGCCCTTGGAGGGGAAGCTGCTGGTGCCCTGTCCTGCTCATCTGGAGCCTTGCTGTTGACTCGTGTCGCTGCGAGTGTCCCTGCTGCTGCCGCCATAACACGCCGCGGCTCTGGTGCGGGGAGACTACAGCTCCCAGGTGCCCTAGCGCCCCCTGACGTCATCGAAGCTCCCGGAGGCGCTCAAAAGACCGACGCTCCCTCGGTGGAGCGGGAAGCTTGACCTCGGAGCCCTGCCAATTATTGCTAGCATAGCCCTTGGAGGGGAAGCTGCTGGTGCCCTGTCCTGCTCACCTGGAGCCTTGCTGTTGACTCGTGTCGCTGCGAGTGTCCCTGCTGCTGCCGCCATAACACGCCGCGGCTCTGGTGCGGGGAGACTACAGCTCCCAGGCGCCCTAGCGCCCCCTGACATCATCGAAGCGCCCGGAGGTGCTCAAAAGACCGACGCTCCCTCGGTGGAGCGGGAAGCTTGCCCTCGGAGCCCTGCCAATTATTGCTAGCATAGCCCTTGGAGGGGAAGCTGCTGGTGCCCTGTCCTGCTCACCTGGAGCCTTGCTGTTGACTCGTGTCGCTGCGAGTGTCCCTGCTGCTGCCGCCATAACACGCCGCGGCTCTGGTGCGGGGAGACTACAGCTCCCAGGCGCCCTAGCGCCCCCTGACGTCATCGAAGTGCCCGGAGGCGCTCAAAAGACCGACGCCCCCTCCGCGTCACGGGACACGTGCGGGCGGGCGCCGGGAGAAGCCCGGGACAAGGGCGGGACCGTCTGTGGCCGTTAGGGGCCGACTGAGGCCGGGCTGGGCCCCATCTCCTTGGTATAATTGTACTGTACTTTATTATTTTAAAATAATTTCATCGTCAATGCACGGAACTGTGTGATTTGTTAGTACCTTCCGTGTAGACGTTTGTCTCTCTTCCTATATTAATCAAGGCGTTAACTGAAGTCTGTTACTGCTGTACCGCATCGATTACGTTCATGGGGAAGCACAAGGCTCAACATTCTCATAATGACATAAGGCAAAATAATACATCTTTGCCAACCTTGACTGCTATTGACCGTATGCTTCAAAAAACAATTGGGGTGGTTGCCTCGGCCATTGAAAGTACTGAAAGGCGTCTTTCGCTCCCTGCTGGCTTACCCCCCCCTCTTTCTGTAATCAATGCATCGGTCTATACTACTATGTCCCATGACTCTCTAAAAGTACCATCTTTTATCGATCTCCCATTATTGAGAGTACAACAAAATTCTGGGAATTCAGCACCTTCTCAACAGCAGACAGCTAACGACGTGTTGCCTATTCAACCCAGGCCCTCCCTGTCCCCGGCTATTTTTTCTATACAGGATTCGCCTGAGATCTCACCTATGCATGACGACCCACCAGTACAGCTGGGTATAGAACTACCTCTAAGCCCAACCCCTACTACTGGCTCAGAGCAAAGTACTCCTATTGTAATGCCGCAAATGAGAACCAGAGGCCAGAAGGCGAAGAATAAGTCAAAACATTGTGATAAGGAAGGGCCGCAGTCAATAAAAGCTAAACAAAAGAGAACTACTAAACCTTATAAACCTGCCATTAAAATCAATATGGAACAAGGTCAAAAGGAAAAGAATATATCTTCAGCTGCTCTCCCTAATATTCCTTCGAGTGATCTGTGCACAGGAGAGAATTTTTGGAAAAAAATGGAGGACATGTTGACTTTTTTGATTACACCTATTTTAACTAAATTAGCAATTATTGAAGATAGGGTCAATAATATGGAGACTCACGTGGTGGGGGTTTTAAAAGTTTCAAAGGTAAATGAACTTTCTTCCCTACAGTCTGTTGCACCCCAACTATCTGTTTCTGATGTATATAGCAACCTTGTGAAAACTTCAGAGACATCTGGTGGATGCCAACAGAAAGAGTCTATTGGTATTAATGTTATTAGCTTAGAGGGAACAAATGGACAAGGTTCCTCTAATTCAGTCCCTAATCTAGTCTCATCTATTGCTAGACCTGTTGTAGATACCAGGGATAAAATTATTACACCTACTCTACCTACATTAAACTTACCTCCCAAGGCTCGACCCTATACTGTGGTGTTAGCAAATGTTCCACCTCTTGCCCCAGACACTCTTTAGCATTGGTCAACTCTGAGGAATAAAGCCCTCCATTATTTGTCAATTAAATTTGGGTCGAATACTGCTCTTTTTTCAAACTTTAAGATGGTTAGAAGAGTCCACTGGCTTGGATCGTCAACAAAATCATTGAGAGGGGATTGTGTGATTGTTTCATTTCGGTCCCCTTTGTTGGTTAATCACATCTTGGAGAAATGTTATACTGGCCATTTAGCTGCTGATTACGTTAATATTGTGCCCCTAGACTTTTTTTATCCTTCTACTCATCATGAAAGGTCATGGGGCCGTGGCCCCCAACTTCATAATTTGGGATTTTCTGAAGTACAAAGATATAACATACCAACATTTAACCATTTTGATATTCTAAGTGGTCTAGACAATAATGACTGACAGCAAACCTATCCTCTTCATATTACCTCTACTGCTATCATAGATCCTGGGTGTGATCCCAGGAAAGATATTTTGTCTGAATCGGAAATAGTTCAATGCCCATTACAGGCAGATGATAACGTAGGATGTTTGGTTGCTATGGAATTGGGACCAGCTATAGGTTGTGAGATGGGCTTAATACCTTCTACGGTAGATTCCATTATGGCTCCTATTGTCTGTCCCTCACTTGGATCTCTACCTTGTAGCATTTGTTCTTGGAACATTCCTGGTATTAAATCGAAGATTGGTAACCCACTTTGGCAAGATTTTATTAATTCACAAGATCTTGTTTGCCTACAAGAAACCTGGACCATAGACCCGATACATCTAAATGGGTTTAAAACGTTCCATACTGCAGCTTTGGATACCCTTCATGGTAGAGCCAAGGGGGGCCTGACGACTTATATATCAAATAAATTGCATCTAACTAAGATAACGGAGCCAGCTAAAGATCCTCACTTCCAGGTTTTGACAATAACTTTGGATCCCGCAACCCCCATTGTTTTGATTAACTTTTATAATAATATCACCTCCGGGGAAGTTCCTAGCATCTGTAAGAAAATAGTTAGAGTAATTCTCTCACAGGAAAAAATCCTTGGATTTAACACGCTTATACTCCTTGTGGGAGACTTTAATTGCTCTTTATGTAATCTGATTGCAGACAATAGATGCAGTATTGGCAAAGATGTTGATGATGATGGTTTGCTTTTGTCTCACTTTAACCATTCTATTTTGGGTGAACAATTGAATGAACTCATTGGTCAATTGGATCTGGGCTTTGTCAATGAGGTTTGCCCAATACCATTTCATCTTCCACCAACCTTTAATGGGCGAGGCTGTACCTCCACGATTGACTTTGCACTTATTACAAATAGGCATGCTTCTGATATAGCAACTTTTATTGTATCTGATATTGCCTTAAGCGAACACTTTCCACTTTGTATTTCCATTTTGATTCCAAAACGGTCTGCCCCAAAAAAAGGCTCAGACCAAGATATACTTTGGAATAATCTTGCCATTGGTTCCTACAATGGCTTTACGCTTAAATGGGACAAGGTAGATCAATCTAAAACGCTTAAAAGGGTATGCACTAATTGTGCCCCTGATTTCTTAGCATGCCTAACTGTGGATGCTACTCCAGACAATATATTAGCATCCTTTTTGTCAATTTGTAAAGAGATTAGATCCTCTTTGACAAGACAATGTAGACTTAATAAAGCCCCGAAGGAGGGTTGGTTTAACTCTAGGTGTACTAAGGCGTACTCCCTCCTAAAGGAGGTATTACATAAAAAACCTAGGTGTCTAGAAGCTGTACGCACACTTAGGATTCAATACAAACTTGCTATTAAAGATAGGAAAGATGAGATAAGAAAGGAATCCTGGGAGGCATAGCATGAGGCCTCGACACGTAAAGATAGTGCCAGTTTTTGGAAGATTATCAGGAATCCT
This sequence comes from Triturus cristatus, assembly GCF_964204655.1. Lineage (NCBI taxonomy): Eukaryota > Metazoa > Chordata > Amphibia > Caudata > Salamandridae > Triturus > Triturus cristatus. Next base: position 556,680,823 of record NC_140580.1, read on the forward strand.
TTATTCACTGAAAAGTCTTGTCCCTCTCTTGAAATAGCAATCTCCGAGGACGAGTGGATCAACCATTTCTCAAAAGTCTATGAGGGGGATAGAACGTTCTCCTCCTCATGCAATCCTTCTAACTATCCATCTTTGAAAGATATGCAGTTCACCTGAGGTCGAAAAGGCGATATGTGCAAGCAAGAGTGGGAAGGCTCCCGGCCCTGATTGTGTACCCATAGATATATTTAAGGCCGATTTGATTCTGTGGGCTCCCCTGCTGGTGCAGGTGCTGAACGCCTGCTGTGTGTCAAAACTCTCGCCCACTTGGGTGGAGTCCATAATTGTCCCTATTTTTAAGAAAGGGGATCGACATAATCCGGTCTCTTATAGACCGATCTCCCTTTTAGATTCTTTTACAAAAGTAGCTGGACGAATAATTCTGGACCGCCTACTTTCATGGGCTGAGGATAACTCAATTTTATCAGACATACAATATGGTTTTCGTACTGGCCTAGGCACAGTTGAACAGGGTCTAAACTTTTTGATGTTAACTGGGAAATACACCAGGGCAAGAAGGGAGAATTTGTTTGTGGCATTTGTAGACCTTTCAGCTGCTTTTGATTGTGTGATTCATTCCAAACTGTGGATACTACTGGAACAAATTGGGGTTGAAGCTAATATTATTTATTTTCTTAAATGTTTTTATAGTGAAGCTTCAGCGTCTGTACGCTACGGACAAAATGGGGAATGCACGGGCAAAATACCAATAAGGAGCGGGGTAAGGCAGGGATGCGTCCTGGCCCCCTTCCTTTTTAATTTGTATATAAATGGTTTGGAGAAAGAATTGTGCAAAAACAATAATTTTGATCCCCCTCGTATCGCTGGTCGTCCGATCCCGCTATTAATGTATGCGGACGATGCTGTACTGATGTCCCGTACCCAATTGGGACTACAGCGCGTGGTTACAAGTTTTGCCCTTTTCATGAAAGAATTGGGCCTCAAAGTAAATATTGCTAAAACATTTATCATGCACTGTGGTAGAAATGCCAAATCAAGGAAGTCCATTTTCATTGAAGGTGATCGACTAGTCTTTACACAGCAATTCTCCTACCTAGGCATATTATTTACTCAAAAGGATTCCTGGGGTGAGGCACTGGCTGCAAAAAAACAAGCAATGATTCGTTCGACTGCCGCCCTCAGGTCTTTTTCAGGGAAATTAGGCACCCGACCCCCCGCAGAGTTACTTAAAATTTATAAAGCCAAAAGCGTTTCCGGCGCTATGTATGGTAGCGGGATATGGGGTTTTGTGGATCCTATTCAGCTCCAGGTAGTTGAGAATACTTTCTTGAGGTTTATTCTTGCGGCCCCCAAGAGTTCCTCTAATTTTAATTGTCATACAGAATTGGGGCTTTCTTTTATATCAGATCTTATTAAGCTAGAACCCATATTACTGTGGCACAGGATATGGTCCAAAGAAGAACCTAAGCTTAATCGAGATATTCTTTTAGATGTTTTAAGACTAGACGGCCACATGAGGATTCCATGGCTGAGCTATATTCATAAATTCTTTTCAGATATAGGTAAATTGGATTATTTTACAAATCCTCTTACTATCTCAGCGGTCTCCCGGAAGGACCTCAAAAAAGAGGGTTTGTCATTTCTAGAAACAAGAAGGTGTACTGCGGAGGTTTTAAAACCTACTGTTTCTCAACACGAATTAATTTTAACTTCTTTTAATATTCAACCTTATTTGATATATGTTCCAGGTAATTATGATAGATTTTTTTTGTGTCGCTTTAGATTTGGTGTCTTCCACAGATTGGTTAGTTTTCCCACGATTAATGATTGGTCTCATGATTTGCCTCCCTGCCCTTGTGATGAAATTTCCCCTCAAAGCACGATGCATGTTATATTATTTTGTAAATTTTATAATCATGATAGGCAAACCTTATTATTGCCGCTACTGAGGATGATAGGCCATCGCCAATGCCGTCATGCTTTTTACGAGATTCAACGCCTGGATAATCACTTTTGTGTTGCTACACTTAATTTGTATTTAAAAAAAGTGATTTTCATTAGGAAAAGGATGACATTTTAATATATTTTATCTATTGTTGTTATAATTGTTTGGGATCATGCATTTCATGAATAGTTTTGTTTGTAATTATGTACGTATTACTATCATGAATTATTATGTACACTTTTATGATTGTTTGATTTCAATCGAATAAAGTTTTTCTGATTCTGATTCACATACACAATACATGGAAGCCTGCAATCCCTGTATAAAAAACTGTCTCTAATTTTCGTATTACAAACTAGTTGAGACATTACTAGTAATCTGTAATAAAAACAATACATAATACTCAGCTGTAATAATTTACTAGAGTTGGGTTGTGATTTCTCAGCATCTGCTACTAGAGCCTGGCAAAAAAAATTAAAGGCAGATCACAGATTAGAATTACAACTCCTCTTTATACACTGAAAAAGAGAACTATCATTTAATCTTTTCTGAATTGGTTTTTTAAACGACCAATCATTAGCAAAAGGAGCCATTTAGGGCAGCATGCTTATTCTTTACAAGACAATAGTTCACTACACAAATCATTCTTGCCTGATACCAATACACAAACTATCGCTATTTTCTCAAGGGCTTACCTTGAACCGTATGAATTGTGTATTTGTAACAGATTACTTACTTCGTTTTGGTGTGCTCTATTTTGCACTACAGATTTTTCAAGGATATTCTACATATTTACATCCACGCTCATCCATATGAAGGACCCAGAGACCAAGGATTTAAGCTATCTGATAAAGAGTAATCATCTGACCATGTACTATATGGAATGAAATACCCCCTAAAATACGCTAAATATAAGAGCAAGTCACCTTGGTGTTCCATGTCCTTATGCAGCAACTCAGTCTTTGGTCTAGTTCCTCTGTATGGTCATATAACTCCTCGGTGACTTACAAATCCTCAAAATATGCAGCAAGGTGCACTCTATCCCATATTATTAATATTGTAATTACAGCAGCATTATTATTTTAAAAAATCCAGAGATAATCAAATCCCACAGAAATCCATGTTGCCCTCATCGAATTATAAAAATGTCTGTCTATTAACTGCAACTTGCTCATCGATTTGCATCCTTCGGTTAAGGCTGACTCTTAATAAAGAGCAAAATTGTAGTGTCTCTTGGGCAAAACAAGGTGGAATACACGTTTTTATTTTCCAAAGGTGGTTTCATATTTTGATGCTTAAAGACAATACATAATACGATAACAAGGAGCCCAAAGTAACAGCGAATTCCACCAAATTTAACATCCCACCAGATGAAAAATTAGGAGTGCCAGAGATGAACTTTAATCCATGCTTGGGTCTCACTCCAGGCACCAGGTCTTCTTTCCAGCCGGCGCAGATACCCTCATGAATCAAAAGCACTGTGGTATTTTTTGGAAGACCGCCGAGGAGATAAGGCTGCCCCTCACTGCAACACTTCTGGCCAAGTGACTCCACCACCATAATGCACAAAACTCCCTCCCCCATTCCTCAGGAACCCTTCAAACGAGAGTGCCTGCAACCCACACATTTGTTCAAGAACAAGCTGCTATTGTGATGAAAGTACCTCTGCAGTAATGAGGGGCAAGACGAGCTCTTAATAGAGTTGGGGGGGGGCAACTCTGTAGAATTGTGGGAAATTATGAACATGACGCTCAATTAGTGTCAGTGTAAGGAGAGTAGGATTGTGAGCCAATAAGAAAAGTTTATTGGAAGAAGTGCGGGCCAACATTCCTATGGGAAGATGTAAAACAAAGCCCTCATCATTACCATGGAAATCTGCTTGGGGTTTCATGAAGGGATGGGAGGGTGTCCATTTTAATACAGGTGGAATTAGAATACATACTATGGAATTACAGGAAGAAGAGAGACACTCGGCAAGTGGGAAAAAAGGAGGAAAAGACTTCAGACCAATGGGAGCAGCTAAGAGAGACTGTACATTAATTGAATGCGGAGAACAAGAAAGACTAATCCCTATGGCAATGGAAGAAAGACTACATTATTGGGTAGGCAAGAAGAAAACTAGTTTCAGCTTGTAGGCACACAGTATGAAGTTGGGGAGACTGGCCTATTGGGCACGAATGAAAGGTATAGTGCATTAAAGGCAGGAGAACTGTGCTTAGGGAAAGGATGAGCAAATTCCTGCAGAAATTGGAGGAGAAAGGCAAGAAGGTGTGTGGGCCAGTAGGAGTAGAGAGCTGACTTCTTGTATCAAGACTGTCCTTTTGGCTTAGACAGGCGCCTGTCGAACAGAGGTGATCAAGACCTTTCTCAAGGTTCTACCTTTGTCCTGAATACACATCAAACCTGTATTTTGTTTAACATTGCCTAAAAAATGGAAAATCAGTCCATATGTAACTATGAATATGGATTTGTACAGCACCAACATATCTAAGGAGCAATAGAGAGCTGAACAAATGTAGTAACCCTGAGTTACACTGCAGGGTTGTGTACAATAAAGAAGGATGTTTGTGAGTGGTGAATCCTATTACGTGGAGATTAGGTGTTCTCTGAAGTGTAGGGTGTTCAGATTTGGTATGCATTGCAGAAGGGTTGTGACCAGTCTGCTATTATTGGAATGTTACTGCAGGCCCTGGGAGTATCTCTGGAGAAGGCTTGTCTTCTGGTTTTCTCTCTTTTTCAGTTTTTTGTTTCCAGTCTTGAGATGTCCTGGCTTCTGGTGTAGCAGTATCCAACTAACGTAGTTAGTTTTTCTGCCAGGAATGGAAGGGTACCAGTTTTGGTGGCCTAGTAAATGATGTTGCTTATCTTGAAGATGATGCCGACTTGTAGCTGATGTCAGTGTAGTTCCATCAGAATGATACACTCAAACTTCTCAAAGTCTTTAATGAGATATGCTGGTGTATGTAGGTTACCTTTCATGAGAGCTAGTGTGGTATCAAATAAATGCTTATTTTGTACGTACTGCCTAAAATAGAGGCTGCTGCTGTTCCTGGTCACTAGTGGGCCACAAGTGCTATATGCCCAATTATTTTCTTCTGATAGTCATCCTTAAAGGGGACCAGGGCCGGCATTGGTGCTGGTGGTGCCTGGTGAGACAATCTTTTTTGGTTCCCCTCCCATGACCGTCTCCTCAGATTCCCTCACTACTACCCGGCAAAATGGCCCCTCGTCTCTCCATAGCCCCTCTCTCACCTACATTTCATTTGTTTTAAAGTGCTGTAAAGACTGGCTTTACTAATCTGCTCAGCTATCCACATAAAATACTGATCTGTTCTTTGCAGCAGGAATATTAACCCTCTGTGCTACTTTATGGCGAGTCACAACTGTCGCTAGACAAAACTCCGATCTCACTTTCTAGCAGGAACATCCATCACAAGAGCTTTGTTGACATTTGTATTGCTTCCTGAAAACTGGATGCACAAGGAACTCTGCAGCAGGTACTTTTAAATCTTAAGCTATTACTAAACACAACGCCCCCCTAAGGTCAGTGCCCCACCCCTTTCAGGACAGCACCCAGTGCAGCCTAACCAGTCGCACTGCCCTAAAGCCGGCCCTGAAGGTGACGCTGTAGGCCTTCTTTGTGTGCTGATTGAAGACACCATCTTTGTGAGGTGGAACTAACTTGTCAGAACAATAACTACAGACAACGTGCACTGGAGCTATTTTTGCTGGCATAAAAAGCAATATGCACTAATGCTGCTGAAACTATTGTAGCAGTGGAATATTGCCATACATGATTTGATCATGATAGAGCTGCTGAGTACTGTCATAAATGTGTTGCTGATGAAAATGAACAGAATCATACTCACTGAAGGTGTAATTGAATCACGGCAAGAACCCTTATGCGGGGCACCTGGAATTATGAGGTAGGGGAGTCCCAGATTATGTGGAAGGATTGACCAAATTATGCAGCAAGATAAGGCAAATTCTGTGGTGCAATGAGGCACATTTTGTGATAGTATTACTCCATTATTTTGTAATTTCTTAACACTGCCTAGGCACAGGTTGCACCTCATTAGTACCAGTTTAACACCCAAATATAGCAATAAGCAACAGAAAGGTGACCTTTCAACCTTTGTGAAGCGGTTTCCACTGTAGTGCAACACGTGTCCCCACATTTTATTAACGTTTGATCTGCTTGAGCTAGAAACATTTTTATGTTGAAATCTGTAGATTATGCAGCAGATGATGGATAATGTGGCATAGCTATAATCATGCGGAAAACACAGCAGTGGTAAAAGCGCATAATTCTATTGGGCCTGCCCTTTTCTAATTTACTTGCTGTGCTCTAAACAAATTAGGTGCAATGAGCAGCTTGCTAGCACATCCATTTTCTTTCGGTTGTATTCTTAGAGCTTATTTACAAGCCCCTTGTGCCACCGGTGTGTCACTTTTTATGATGCTCCAGCAGCACACGGTGCAGGTCCATATCTGCTAAGCCACTTTGCATGACTTTTCATGGACGTGTATATATGGTGTAAGGCAACGGAGCGCTAGTCGCAGCGTTGCCTTACACTGCGTCAGTGAGGCATTCCATGGGCGTTGCGGTGGGTGCTCCCATGCAACATCCATGGGTTTCAACGCATTCCCATATTTACAAGGATCTGTAAACCTTGGAATGCGTCAAAACTGTATGCCTGTCTCAGAGCAGACGTAACGAGGAGAAATAGGTTTCTTTTTACTAGTTTTTACCTCTATGTGTGCTGCACTCTGCAGCAAAAAGCCCTCCATGGACACCTTCCTGCACAAAAACAATCCTGCCAACAACGCAGACACCCTTTGAAGAGTACCTGCATTGGCGCTAGTCACCATATTGTGCACCGGTGCTGGCTGAAAGGACATGAATGCACCATATCTCGTAAATACGGTGCATTCCTGTCCTTTCGATTTGGCGCGGCGCAGCACAGCAAAAAGTCCTTCTAACGTATTTGCAATTAACATGTGCATAAAGATGCGTGAGGAATTTAATTTTAGTCGAGTGCACTTTGTGAACAGCGTCACCTGGAGCTGTGAGATTGCAAAGTCTTTTTTTAGGCCCAGCTGATAAAACTAAAACTGGGACAGCAGCGCTTAATTAGCATCTGGTTGTGTCTAAATGCGGAGAGACGCCCGTGAGCCTCTGAGGAAACATAACCGACAGCTCTGATGCTGGACGCAGAGCCGCGTGCCGCCAATTCCTTCCCTGTTACTTCTAACAGGGCTCCCTGGCCTCGGCGTCTCTTGTTTTCCGAGTTCCAGAGCGTGATCAGCGTAAAAGAATCTTGGCAGCCATTGCACGGCATCCATTCGTGCCACAATGTGTTTTTTCTTTTATCTTTCACACTTGGGAACAAACCTGCCGCCGGTCACCTGCACCCCTGCCAACAATGATTTACCTGATCTTGGCAGGATATTTGTGTTTACGATAACCTATGTGTGATTTCGCAGAGTTTTGCGAAATGTCCAGATAAAGTACCAGAGAATCTCTCAATCAGTGCATTTTATTCTTAAGCGGTGCCACATAGAAACGGCTTTCATGGGTTACTGCCACGGAACACATACGTTTTGATGCTGAGAAATGATGCATGTTTACGATATATGTGGAAGGCATTGGGTATATTTTAAGTGTGGATGCTTATATCACGGAGCAGCTTGCATTATTTAATGATGTGATAATAGGAGCACCATTTACCTCCATGTTTTGCAATATTTTTAAGATTTACCATTTTGCAAGTTGGCGCCGTTTACCAATTACTTCAGCTCTTGAAAAGCGTGACGCCCATAAGGTTATATTATATTATAACATTTGCCTGGGAAAATCGTTGCAAAAAGCACCAGTATGGAAAATGTTTATTCTGTCTATAGATTGAGGTTTTGTGCTTCACTGACTAGTAAATTCCATGCAAGCAGAATCCAACGTCCATCTGCTATGCTGCAATACATCTTTCTGAAACTGAAATATTAATGCGTTTGTCTGAACAGAGAAGGATGGCAGCATTTTACTTGAGACATGTGGTCGAGTCAGCAGCCGAAGACACCAGCAGGCAAGATGGGAATATTCTGAAGTCAACAAGCTCGTTATTCATGTGGGTGCTGTCCAAGGGGAAAGTGTCTGCTCGAACTGAGAATAGCTCCAAGTACAGGCTGGTGGTTCAATGCACTGGCAACTTTCCTGAATGGGGTGGATAGGTTAAGTGTTGTGGGGCCAGGAGATAATCTGCTGGCTATTTTCAATTCTCAATCACGTTTATTTATTTTAATATCAATGCATACGTATAAAGCTTGTGATTTTGTACAGACTTCCTCTTGGTAAGAAATTGGGTTGTTGGTTGACTGTGCTGTGAACCCTGGTCAAGCAGCAATCACAATCCTTGTCAGGGTGTGGCACAAACCAAACCTAAATTAACTTGTGCTCAACCCTCTGGTAGCTTGGCACAGTGCAGTTAGGCTTAACTTTGAGAAAATGTGTGAAGTATTTGTGCAGTATTTCAAACACTAATAAATTAGAACACAACACACAAAAAGCATCCCACAACAATTTACAAAAATAGAGTTCTTTTGAATAAACAATACAAGACCAAAATGAAACAGTCCAACCAGTAGAACCGGAGATATGCAATTTTAAAGATTTCAGTAAAAATAGCACCAAAAGGCACAAAGAGACAACTGTGGGTATCTGGTTGTGCCGGACAGTGACAAAGTCACAAGTTCAGGCCGACTGTGATGGAGTGCGGGCTTGCTACAGGGACCTAGTTGGGCCCGGTGAACAAAGTCCTTTCATTCCTGGTTTGTGGAATAGTGCAAGGGTCCACAACAAAGATAAGTAAAGCAGTCGAAGCACGTGTCAGTTCCAAGATGCGGAGGTCCTGTGTCATGGAGGATCCCATTGATGAGAGCTTGTGATGTGAAGTTCGGCATTAAGTATGTAGCACGCAGGCGGGGGAATGCATTGGTTCTGAGGAGCTGCAAGGCTGTTATATTGAGTATGGAGGCTGCCTTTGACAAGGGATGTGTGGGCCAATGCTGAGGATGCGCTACGCAGTGACTGTTCCGAGGCAGCTGCAGGTTGAGAGGGTGGTGCGGGTCTTTGCGATGGGGGTCGATCCACGCAACACCGGCAATGCATCGGTTCTGCTCAGGGCTGCGCCACGCAGCAAAGGAGATGTGTTGGTTCTGCTGGGTGGACAGAGGCAGCTGAAGCCCACTCCAAGTGTCCAGGACTGGGGAGACACCACTTGGCAGAGTAGACTCACAGATAACAGCGTCCCGGTGCTGGGGTCAAGGTTGTTGGAACCTTCTGTCCATGAGGCTCTGGTCAAGACACAGCCAACTATATCTTGGAGTAATTTTGGGGTCCTGGGTTTTACACATGTAGGTTCAGTCCTTTGCACCCAGGCAAGAGAGCAGCAGGCAACAGGCCAGCACAGCAGGGCAGTACTCCTTCAGAGCAGCAGTCCTACAGAGTGGCAGACTTTTTAGCAGCACAGCAGTCCTTCTTCCTGGCAGAGTATCCACAGGTCCAGAAGTGTACTGAAGAGTTGGGGGTCTGTGGTCCAATATTTATTCCCAGTGCCTACATTGAAGTTGGAGAAGCTTCTTGATGTTTCCACACCCCTGAGGTGCCTGGTATTTCCTTCCTCCCTGTCCTGGCCCCAGCTTGTCTTGGGTTACAACAGACTGGTAACATGCCCTTTGAGAGACTGCTCAGGCAGAGCCTCGGTGATGTGCAAGTGTGGGAAGTGACAGCTCCTCTGCCTCGTTAACTCAGAGTGGTCCATCCTGCCAACGCCTATCTTCCTTTTGTATCACTGTCTGGGAGCAATACACAAAGACCAATTGCCAGCTACGCTTAGTCATGTGACCCAAGGCACCAAATGGTTAGGACAAAAAAATGCCAACTTTCTAAAGTGGCATTTTCAGAATTGTGCTTAAAACTCCGACTCTACCAGTAAAGAGGGCTTTTAATAATAATTCTTTAAACACCAAACTCGAACTGTCTACCTAGTCCCAATTGGAATTTAAGGCTTATTAAACGTAATAAGATAACTCCATTGTTATCCCATGAGAGTTAGGCCTTGTAGTAGTAAAAAACAAATTTAAGAGGTTTTTACTACTAGGACATGTAAAACTTAAAAATGCATGTCTAACATTTTGAATTCACCACACATTGCCCCTCTGGGATGTCCAGGGCCTACGCTAGGGGTGATTAATATATCATTAAAAAGAAAGGTTTGGGCCTGGCAAAAGGTTTATTTTTGCCAGGTCAAATGGCAGTTCAAACTGCACACACAGACTGCTTCCCTATTCCCATTTAGAAATTACACATAAAAAGTAATAAGGCAACTCCAATGTTATCCTAACGGAGAGGTAGGCCTTGCAATAGTGATAAATGGATTTAAGAGTTTTTCACTACCAGGACATGTAAAACTTAAAACTACATGTCTCACTTTTTAAATACGTTGCCCCCTGCCCCCTGGGCTGTCCAGGGCCTATGGGGTAACTTATATGTAACATTCAGGAAGGTTCGGGCCAGGCAAAAGGTTGACTTATCCAGGGCGAAATGGCGGTTTAAAACTGCACAAACACAGTCAACAATGGCAGGTCTGAGACATGTTTAAAGGACTACTTAAGTGGGTGGCACAATCAGCGCTGCAGGCACACTAGTATCATTCCATTTACAGTCCATGAACACGTAGTAACAATTTATATTAATTAAATATGCTAATTGGGGATAAGCTAATATTACCATGTTTTAAGAAGTGAGCACATGCACTTTACAACTGGTTAGTGGTGGTAAAGTGCATAGAGTCCTAAGGCCAACAAAAATGGATTCAGCAAAACAATGGAGTTAAGGCCAACCTTTGGGGATGACCCTGCTGAAAGGGCCAGGTCTAACACTCTTATTCATACGATGCCAGTATTACATATACAATATTTCTGAAATCCTCTCATCAGACACACAAAGGAATGGCTCACATCTCTAACCAAAGGACCAGCATCCTGCCCTGCAGATTAATCATCAGTATGAGGACCAGCATCCCATCCTGCAGATTAATCATCATTTATTTGTGTATCAAAACAGACTGACACTAAAGGGACAATCGCTGTATTTTAAAGAAATGTATTAGATTCTGGAGACTTAATTAAAATCACCCAAGAGTGAAAAGCCAAGCATTACAATAAGATATTGACATCCGTCTAGGGCATGCAAAACTCGGTATGCATCGAAGGTCTGTGGTGTATCAGGCTATCCAGATGGAGATTTGACAATTTCTCTGCATGGTCTACTGACCATGACCCATTATGGGATGGATGTACAACATGAATTTCCCTGAATGAGTGGCAATGACCTTCTGGGACTACTAGAGTTTTTATTACCGTGCGAGGGATGATTGAACTGTATGTTTTCGAATAATTATTTAGGAGTGTATGACCAAGAAAGAAAGAAAGAAATAATGTTAAAAAAATGTAAATTCGTTATGAATTGTGAAAATGAACTATATTTCTATATAAGAAAGATAATAAAACATTTGTCATATTTATAATGTTGGTGTCATACAGCAAGGATCCTAGTCAGATGATTTTTCTGTGGAACAAATACAAGTTGAGCAGGAGTTTTGTGTTGTGTATATTTTTGGTGTTATACGTTTGGCCTGCTATAAGTTTTTTTTTCTTCTGAGTCCAGCTGCATCATAAGAGGATCTGGACAAAATCAAGTAAAATTGTACTAGTTCATTATAGTATAAACAGAAACCAACATACCCACTTCAACAGTATTGGATCTGGACAAAATCAAGTACAATTGTACTAGTTCATTATAGTGTAAACAGAAACCAACATACCCACTTCAACAGTATTGGATCTGGACAAAATATAGGAAAATTGTACTAGTTCATTATAGTATAAACAGAAACCAACATACCCACTTCAACAGTATTGCAAGGTACAGCTGGAGTTTTCTCCCAGTCAGATGAGTGGATGTCCAAACACCCACATGGCAGCAACTTGATCTGGCTAATTGATTTGCAATTGAGAACGTGGAGTTTTCGCCAGAGACATGCTGCTGAGCAGCTGCAATGGTTCCCTTGTCCAGTACTTTGCACAGTGCGATTTTGATGATTGCTTTAGCTTCTATAAATTCTGTTAAATACCCGAGTCCACCCATGTTATCTTGGATTTAGCCTTTGACGCATCCCTCACCACCATCATCACAGTTAGATATTCTCTCTTTCTAGCTCCCTGCTAGATTTTACCTGAAGCAAGTCTCACAACAAAAGAGGAAAACAGAGCTCGAGCACCTTCAGGAACAGCCTCCACACCCTTCTAAGATTAACACATATACTCTAAGACAGATGACGATCAAAAACCACCTTTAAATAAAAAGTGAATGGTTAACTTTGAATATAAACGTTATATAAGGACAGTATAATATTAAATACAGTATCATTGGTAACAATAATTATATTAATAATATTACTAATAATAATAATAAGTGTAATGCACCTATAAAGTTCCAATTTGTTTTGTATGAAACGAGGATTTACATTAAAACTTAATTTGTAAGATCAAAATAATATCTGTGGTCTCTTAAAATAAGTAACACAAGTAGAACAAAGCATCAGGAAATTCGTAAAGACAGAAAGGGGGAAGATGTAACCATGAGGACACCAGATGCTGGGTCACAGTATTGGGTAGCTCATTGCCAATTTTAGGTGTCTTTGGTGTTGCCCTCCCTCTCACACTGCACACCTACCTCATTGCCAATTTTAGGTGTCTTTGGTGTTGCCCTCCCTCTCACACTGCACACCTACCTCAGATCTCCAGGATACTAACCTAGACATTTAACAAACCTCTACCAAACATACATAACCCAACAAAATAAAGTAAAGGACTTGTGAAAGTCCCAGAAACTTATGAAAATACTGATAACATAAAGTAACAAAAGGTAGTAAACAACATTTCCGCTAATGAAAATTAATCTTGCTAGTGTCACCGATTGCTTATAATCTCAAGCTGGCAGTGGGTAGATGAGTCGCACCATGATGCCACGGACACAAAACCAGAATTTTGATGGGACTACAGGCCTATTCCTTTTATCGGGGCAACTGCGTTTGGGTGCTCTAATATTGGCAGCAGTGAGAGGAGTTCGGTCCACAAGTTCTGAGAGTTCATGGAATCTGCAGATTTATATGCTTTGCCCTGTCTTGAAATAAGGCAATATCCATCCATGACTGACCCGCCAGCAAACATATAGTCAACACCATGCCATCAGGCATTTCAAAATATACTTTCAGCACAAAAGGTTAGTGAGTGATTCAAGCGATTTAGATGATTTAATGTTTTCAAGGATAGCTTCTCCGCCGTGTCCTTGACACAACCTGAAAGCATTTATTTGCATTCAGAGTATAAAATCGAGACTAAGATGTGAAGAAGCCCAGTGATAGAAGTTTAAATAGCAGCAAATATTTTTCGGAGTTTGTGGGACCTGATGCACAAAACACTTTGTATTCGCAAAGCCAACACAATTGACTTTGCGAAGACAAAGTTTCAGTTTCAATGTTCAGAGGAGATGTGTAATTCATAATTGCAATTGCAGTGCACATATTGCGATTCTTTGCGAGTTGCAATGGAAGGACAGAAGCCAAGGGGAGTTCTGTCCACCTTGCTATGTGCAGTAGTATGCCATAAATCTTTTAGAACTGTTTGCGCAGTTGCAGAGAGTGGAATGGTTAGCAGCAAACATTCATAACATATACGCTGTTAATATTTGGCAGCTTGCACAGTGCTTGAGCAGAAGGGGTACTTGGTGAGAAGCAGACAGTGGTGCCACGGACCGCTGAATGTCTTCCTCAATATCACATTCGCAGTATACCAGTTCTTGTGGTATCCAAGGGACAGAGGTTGCAATGCGGGCACATTGTGAATAAGATTGCAGGGACAGAGATCTCTTGTCCCACGTAGGCTTCCACCCGCATTTGCAATTATTTGCAATGGGTTGCAAGAAGAATCAACACCATTATGTCACTGTACCCCTCTTTATTCTGCACCCCATGCCATAACGCCCCAGTGTCTCCTGGTAGACCGCTGCAACAGAAACACCGTCACTCCACTACTAGTCCTGGGGTGGTCAGATTCAGACTTTTTGCGAACTGTCCCTTTGCGCTGTATGGTATTCAAAAATCCCCCACATCGCAAATGATAAAGCTGTTTGAAATGCAATGCAAGTCATTGTCATGCGACTATTCTCTTGTGCAAGAGGCCTATGTCCGAAAGAGTCTGTAGGTTCCTTCTCTATTGCCCCTAGCGTTCTCATTACTGCCATCTTGAATTTATCATCAGGCATACTCCATATAAACATTTAGAAATAGTGTAGAAAATTGGCTCTGCTCATTTAGTCCACCAGAATTATTTTTCACTTATTACTATACAGTTTTTGGATTCACTGCGGGTGAGTCTCACTACTTGAGTCTCACTCCGCTAAATTCATGGTAATTGGACTGAGCATTGTTACCAACGGGGGCTGCCTTTTAAGATAAGGCTGGCAGGGCACAGCTAGCGTAAAGGTATAGGGCACTGGGCAGGTTACAAGTGAATACGTTTGCACACACATTATTTTTAAACAAGTGCGGACTGCATGTGTGGGACTACCATTGTGCACAGTCGGGTAATGGCACACAGGTAGTCTGGTGCAGAAGGCACTCTGCAAAGGTTGGTACTTGCCTGGGGTATGCCTTATATTATAAGCTGTCATTTATAGATAAGTCAATAGGGTTTACTTGAAAATCTATAGTGATTTCATTGTATTATACATATAGGCAAAAACAGCCCTAAAGGGCAGTTACGCTTCACTTATCCCTACACCGTTCAGCAAGGTGTCACACTGGGGTAAAACATGCATGTCCAGTTTGAATTTGCTGTTCCCAATTCACTAAATCAACATCTTATGAAGCTTCATGAATTGTTATGCTTCTCTGACTGAGCTCATAATCAGATTCAATGCCTTTTTCCCCCCTACTGGTCTAGGTTAATTACTCTGCCCCCAACAGAGGGAACAAAGCACCCTCACACACAATTATCAGTGATTTACCCAGGTCCTAGATAATTAGCGGGCTACATGGCACCTGGGATGGGTCAGCCCAAGCCACTAAACAAACGAGGAAGCCCAGAACTCTGGAGCCAACACAGGAAGGGGCACCTTTGAAGTTTTGGTGGAAATGGTTCAGGCAGTGGTTCAGTCAGTGTTGTCAGCTATGGGCAGAGCTGAGGCCCTCAGAAGTGCTCTTTCAAGAGAAAACGTTAAGTTGCCATGATAGATTGTCCCACAAAGCTGTTCAGGAGGGTTAAGACGGGGTGGAGGAATGATGTGGCATCCCAAGATTGGCTTCGGGTGCATGGCATCTAAAAATTACCACCCCCACTTAAAAAACCCTGCACAAGGAGGCGACAAATGAGAAGACCCTCCACCTGGGACATAACAATAGTGAAGTGATGACCAGCTGGAAAGAGAAGCCACATGATGCCCTGAGGAACAACTGAGGGAAGACCTGACCAGGAGGCCATGGGACCTAGGAGGGAGGCAGGAGGATGTGCCTCTGGCTAATAGTAGAGGGGCTGCACAAGATGCCCCTTCCTCAGTTAGGAGGAGAGAATATTTAGAGCCAAGTGGAGAAGTATAGCACAGGGAGCCTGAAAACCCAGCTCCCAACAAAATGCACCCTTTTAGATGCCAGGAGGCCTTCTGGTGATTAGGCATGGCTGCCAGGAGCACAAGGGGCTAAGATGATCATAAATGACCCAACGGGGCCCAAGGCACTCAGTTTTAAGGCTTTGCCCATGTTACACACAGAAAGAAGAATAAGGCATGTGTGGCATTCCACTGCTATCTTAAGGAAACTCCCGGGGTGGCCCAGGGGTCAGTGCATCTTAACTGTATCTGGGAAAAGGCATGCATAGGGCCGCAGCCCTGAGCCAAACTTCGGCTCTGGGGATCCCTTCCCTGGGTCCTGATGCAAGACTGCCACATGAATAGGAGAGTTAGTGGGTGCCCCAGGTGGGACCAGGTCACCTAAATTAAAAAATAAAGCAAGAACACTACATGAGACTGTGAAAACCATGTGAAAACAGCAGGCATCTCTGCTAATCAAATATCCACTGCTGCATGAAGCACCTCCCATAATGCCCAGTGTAGCCCCTTTGACATGTTTATTTTTGCTGGCCCCATGATGGCAAGGCACTACTAACCTCTAGAGGTTGGTCCTGTGGCTGTTTTATGTGGCCTGAAGAGTGCAAAAGTAAGACTCAAACACACATGCTTCTAGTTGAATTGAAATGATATGTTATATTTTATTGAGGATAATTACTGATGAAAATTGCAGTGCCTATATTACCAATTACTGCATTTGAATAGGGTTATTGATTCCATTAGTTTTATTAATGTGACAACCCCTTGTCAAAACCAGTAGGCCTGCCTTACATATTTTATCTTAGACATTTTATATAGTGCTCAGCTACCTGGGGTTTCCTGGCGCTTCCATAGCAGGTTGGTTATGTCCAGGTCGCAGTAACTCCAAACAGCCAGGTTTTCAGCTGCCTTTGAAAGATTGAGATTGAGGGGCAGCTTCTCAAAGATTCTGGCAGGGCGTTCTACAACTTGGGGCCCTGATGTGCAAAAGACCGGCCTCCAATGCGTGTAAGTTTCACTTTGGGAACTATGCACAGGGAAAGTCCACTGAAGCTCAGGGCACCGGCCGGATGAGGAGGTGAAGATACCTTTGGCCAACCCTCGACCTTGGTCTGTGCACATAGAACAGTGTTTTAAAGTGAATTTGCTTCTCCGTCATGAGCCAGTGGAGCTCATGGAGGAGATGAGAGGTTGATGCACTTTTCAGGAGTCTGTAGAGCATTCTGGCCACTATCTAATAGAGGTGTTACCCGCTCCAAGATAAAGCATGGTACTGTAATCCAGTCTTGACATAATGAGTGCCTGAATAACCATCCTTTGAGCTGGGAATGTCAAAGCCAGATGATTTTGCACTGTCATTTCAGAACGCCAAAACAAGTGAGGGCCACCCTTATCACCAGCATTCTCATGGATAGCTTATTGACCAGCAGGAAAACACGTTTCTTAACCTTGGAAACTGGATGCTGATGAGGTCCTAGGACATCTGGCCAGTGTTGGGGACCCCACATTGACGGGTCCTTACTCAGTGCCAGTACCTCGGTCTTGTCTCCGTTAAATTTATATATTAATATTAATATGATGACCCCTTGTCAAAGTCAATAGGCTTGCCTTTTATATTTTGATTTGGTGAATTCTCAACAAAGCCAGTAGGCCTGTATTATAAATAATGGCACCTCCTTGTAGAGTGAGGTTGCATCTGAAATTGATGGGTGGTATTGTGATTATGGGGTTCAGGACCCACTAGGGGTGTCATTTGGTATGAGGGTGTCACCAAAGGTACTTTCATCTGCCTGAATGCATATATGTGTAAATTAATCTGTAGTATTCAGTAGTGTGTGTAATAAAAGAGCCTTTCCTTTTTAAAATAAAAAGCACTGACTGAAGAACAATTTATTGAGTGTTGCTGTCATGTGCTAGCCCACACCACCTGTGCTGGGAAGGCCTCAGACTGCACTGCTTCGTTACCCTGAGAGAGTCAAGTGCTACAATTGGGGCACTTAGTTCTTAGCAAAAAGACAATTGTGAACGTATTACTTGTGTAAACACAAAAAGGTCACAGTTCCTAAAGGGAAGGAATAAATGCTCGACAATCTAATTATGGTTGTGAGGTATAAGAAATTGTCTCCGAAAGGTAGTTGGGTGTGCTAGAGGTGGGAGTGTGCCTCCTTTTTGTTATGAGCCCTCACACACTCTTACGAGTGTAAAGCATCATCATAGGGCGGTGCTCCTCGTGGGGGTGGCGCTGCAGTCCCTCACTGACCCTACAAGAGGGCTCTTTGTCAGATCTTTTGAAGGAGGTGCCGTATTTGTGCATGTGTGGGCCAAAGTGGTGTAAGTGAGTGATGATAAAATTACCTCTCGGTACCTCAGAAATAGTTTTTAATAAAAGGTCCTTGAGGTAAATTAAAACTAGTATACTTGTTTGGAGACTCTATTTTGAACTAAATAGAGGGGAGGGATAGATGTTATCCTGCCGGCTCACAAACCGTGATGGGGATGTGTGATGTGTTAGGGGTCTATGGTGGTCGACATGTTTCGCGCAGTCTTGTGGTCCCTAGTGGATCCTAGTGCGCTTCTTCAGGACCGTTTGTGGAGAGAAAAGGTAAAAACTGGGAGTCAGGGAAAGCCCTATACTACCAAGTCAGCTAGATTCTGGATGAAAGGGACGTCACTGCGTCCAAGAACCGTATTGTCCGAGTTCCAAGTATAGCTGAACCTATGGGAGACAAAGAGGGGACAAAAGACCACCAAGGAACGGTGGACTCAGCATATCAAAGGAGTAAAATAGAGAAGATAAGAGGTGACAGTCTTAGGAAAACAAGGATCTGTCAGTGGGCTAAAACGATAAAGGTGCGCTTAAGCGGGTGGCGAGGGCGGGGGGTGGGGGGTGCCGGTAAAAGACACCTAAGAGGTGTGCTAGTCCATCTCAAGGAATACGAGATGGACAAATGGTACTGCCATCACGGACATCCTTCGCAATTATTAACCTAATTTCTAATTTTGATCTTTTCATTGTGGCTATTTTTCATTCTTTGCTTTCTAAGACTACAACGGCCCCTGTGCCAAATAATGTAAAAGGTGCCTCTTTAGGTCTCGTCTACATGACAGCACACGAGCAGTCTGTCGTGAGATGAATTGTTAGCTTATAGAGGGTGCATAAACCCTGCCAATTGCTTACTATTAGTTGGCTTAATCTTACTCTTGTTTGCTTGCTTCTTGTTTGTTAGTGTTGGACCTGTCAGCCCTAGGGTGGTCTCCCCTTCTATTTTTGTATTGTGCCTCATTTTTTCCACCCTCATTTTTATGTTGGACTAGGTCTCCGGGCGCCTTTTCATTGCCAATCAGTGTTAAGGTGCAGGTGCTCCCTTCTCCCAAGATGGCTGCCACAGGCCCCTGCTACTGCAGAGTGGTCTTTCATAGTAGCACCCTAGCTGCCAGGAGCTGGCTGGAACCCCACAACAATGTTGCGACTCCAGCCCGCCTTTTTGTCCCATAGGTAGAGTGGGGAAGCTCCTGGAATGTGCTGGAACCTTCTAGAAGGGAGGTGTGGTTTTTCTTTTGCCGCCTTGGCCAGAGGTCACCTGACCTAGGGCTACTTAAGAGAGGGAGGGAAACTTTTGTGGTGAGTTGGCCATTGGGGTGAAGTAGAGCTGGAAGAATCCACCAGGAGTGTAGGCGGTAGGGCCTAGCCAGGGACTTATGCCTCTGAGAGTGACAGGATTTAGGTGCTGCCTCTTAAGTGAGTGAGGGACCCTGTGAAACCCACTGATCTTGCCCAGCAGTAGGAGGACCCAGAGACTCTCTGCCCAGCCTGACTAGGAAGGATCTAGTCGCCCTCTCCATTCCTAACCCCCTGTAACAGAACCCCTTTAAGGGCGCCAGATACATCTGCGCCAACAAGACCTTATCTGACATCTAAGAACAGAAACTTACAAGCCAAGCACTGAGACTGCATGTCCAGATTGAACTCTGAAACCTATTCACCAAGCACTGAGACTGCGTGTCCAGACTGAACTCTAAAACCTATTCACCAAGCACTGAGACTGCGTGTCCAGACTGACCCCTGAACCCTGATGCAAAGCTGACTGGAGAACCACCGGGGATCGACCAGGTATTAGCGCTGTGACCCCTGCGCTCCCGGCCCTGGTCTGGGACCCCCGGCAGCGTGCTCCGCTGAGCACAGAACCGCATCCTTAATTTGAGCCCCCCCTGGTGACGACAAGGCCAGCGCACTCACCGCCGTGGCCTGGAGGCCTGGAGAAGTGCCCTGCCGTGTCACGAGGCCCGCGGAGAAGCCCGGGGCCCCGTCGCTACCGTCGCAGCTGCGTGAGGAGGTGTGCGAGGCCGGGGCTGAGTTCCCCCATCATCGTGGGAGCGGACGCCTGCTGACGCCGAGATCGAGGTAAGCCCGGAGGCTGAGATCGCCCCCGGTGCGCCCCCTGCAGGTTGGAGCCACACCGCACCCTTAGCCGTGTTTCCTCTCCGTGGGATTCCCCCCCCCTGTCTTCGCGACGGAAGAGACCCCGCCGAGGGATCCTTTCCGTGTGTGCCCCCTCGAGCGGTACTGAAGCGCGGTGCCCGACGAACTGCACCCGAGTCCAGAGACTTGCTCCTCAGGCCCGTGGCGCTCCCCGCTGGAAGCTCCGCTCCAAAGTACTGAGAGTCATTGATTACGAGTGGCGCTTAATGTTATGTGCTCCGCTCCAGAGTGCTGAGAGTCATTGATTACGAGTGGCGCTTAATGTTATATGCTCCGTTCCAAAGTACTGAGAATCATCGATTATGAGTGGCGCTTTGTTTTCACATGCCCCGCTTTAGAGTTTTATGTGCGATTGATTCCGAATAGCGTACTGTGATTCCTATGCCCGGTTGAAGTGTTACGTGCTATCAAGTCCGAGTAGCGCGCTGTTATTCATGTGCCAGGTTGAAGTGTTACGTGCTATCAAGTCCAAGTAGCGCGCTATTATTCCTGTGCCATATTGAAGTGTTAACCGCTATTGATTACGAGTAGCGCTCTGTTATTTATATTCCCTATTACAGTGCTATGTGCCAGAGATCACGAGCAGCTCTCCATGCTAGGTGCCCCGTTCTGAGGTCGTCACCGGTTAGCGCGCCCAACGCGCGTGTGCAGCTACGTGAGTGGTAGTTGTGCCCCAGGCAGTACTGTTATTTCATGAATTGCATATGTGGTAGAAACAGCCTTCATAGCTCCTGATTGATATGTACATCGCTAGCTATTGTATTATCAGCATATGAAATGTAATGCTACCTCATGAACTGCATTTAACGTGATCTACTTGGATAAACTTGAGTATTTACATAACTCCTACAGTGTGGCGTCACTTATTGTGTGTGTTCCTCGTCGCATGAGAGGTGCGTGTTGTATGGTTGCTTTACACACAGACCTTTGGTGGCCCGACCGCTCGTGTCACGTTACCGCCCCATAGGGCCTGGAGACCCCAGGTCTTACAGTTAGCATATATGAGCTTTCTTCTTCTTCTGTTTGTCTACCTCTAATAACTTCCTCCTGCCATGCTTGTATTGCTCTCGCCTGTATCTCTGTGCTGGGCTCACCCTTCTGTGCTTCTCCCCACAGCTGCATGTTGCAGTCTCTCTTGTCCATTTGCTTCCCAAAGGCTGCTTTGTATTCTTTAGCCATGCTGGACAACATCGGGATATTGTGCAGCGTGGTAATAAAACATTGGCAAAGTCAGCAGGTCCAAAAGGCTAAAATAATTGGCTTTGCCAATGATTTTTTATTAACCCCTTCAGTGCCCGCCCCTTTCCCCGCCCTGTGCCGGCCGTTGCATTAGCGGGCGGGGTCTATGACGAGCTGGACTCGTCATGGGCACAGCGCTACCGCGGCCCATGACGAGTCCAGCTCGTCATGGGCACTGAAGAGGTTAAATGATGATTTTTTTGTCATGAAGAAATTCATAGGAAGAAATGTCGCTTTAGGCAATCCTGGCAATGTTGTGCTTGAGACCAGCGACGTGCACCCTGCAGTGGAAAGAAGACATTGAAATGTGTCCCTTTCTGACCTGCCCCAAAGGGGAAAACAATCGCAGAATTAATGTTAGCTAAATCCTCTAAACTCTCCTTTGTGGCTTCAAAAGCTATATTGAAAAGCTCTTTTTCGCAGGTAAAGGAGGGGCGCTTTCATTGACGGCGCCCGGCTTCTTTCACGCACTGCCCTCAGTCATGTGTGCATTTTTAATGTGTCCTTCATCAATATTTATAGTTGATGTGTTTACGAGAGGTTGTCATTGTCGTCCTGTGCGTGGTTGGGCTGCACATAGGAAATAAAGGATTTCCTTGCCAAGGGCCCGGTGTATGGAGCGTTTGAATTGATAAGTTAAATCTTCACAGACGTGCCAGTAAGTCACTGGGTGGGTCGTTTTCAAATTTCACAATCACACACAGAAAGGTGCACCATAGAGGCAGCACGAGTGCCTTTTATGCAGGGTATGAGGCGTGTACGAAATTACATAATTTGTTCATGGTATTTTGCACACAAAAAAAAAAAATCATGTTGTGAAATTATGCTTTTAGAGTGAAATGTGGTTTGCGGGTACTTCTTGTGACTTTTTTCACCCAAGCAGTAAAAAAAAAAAAAAGTTTCAAGAGATTCTCGAAGGAGAATGGTTTTGAGCACAAAATATCTCCTGGAAAGACATGTTATGCACAAGCAGCCTCCTGAATGCAGAAATGTATATACAATGGGGCACAGGGCCATTTTGTGTATTGCATGTATCACGGAGGTATGAAATTATGCAAATTTTGCTTGTGTAATTAAAGTTTTGCTAAGACCTACGTACAACATCAGCAAGAGTAATAAAGGCTTCTCACACAGAGAAAAGGAATACAACTGGCAGCAATACACAGATGCACACATACCTATTTTATGCTATATGGTACAGTCTCCTTTCTGTGAATGGCTCCAGTGTTTCCCTATTCTCCCAAGAGACTCACTGGGTTCATGAATGTGCTTCACAATGTTCTTTTAGAAAATGTGTCTCTGACTTTTGCAGATACACTTCGCTTTCTTATAAATGTAAAACAAAATGGCAGATGCTGAAAGCATGCCGGATGTTCGAAAAGCTAAGAACATGCAGTCTAACACCGCACAACAGCCAGTATGTTGAATGATAGGAGAAAGTGCATTGTCTCCTAGTGACGTCGGAGAATCAGATAAGACCATTTCCAAAGGCCCTATCTTTTTTATCGATTGACATTTTCCTATTGTTGCCTTCTTACAGCCTTCTCTCCCTTTGCTCGCTTGTCAGCTGATTCAATCTGAAGCTATTCATTGATTCAGTGCTTTAACAGCAACTAGCTATGCTCATCTCAGGGTGAACACTCATTTCCTTTCCTTGGTGACACCTACAACATGGCAGTGACATTCGTCAATTTTCATAAGCCGGATGCCACTCTCTGAATCAGCCCAAGCCAGGAGCATAGATATCCACAAGGGCTGGATCCAAGGCAGATTTTAAGATGTATGCATCAGATTCTTTCACTCGTAATAAGTGTATGTGACTCATTTACATATTTGCTATTCTCAAACTATCATGGATCTGGCCCATGTGCAGCAGCATTAAACAACCCTGAAGTACAAGAAAGCAGAAGTGACAAATGAAAACGCAAGCATGGGCCATCCATCCTCTTCTTTCTCTAGAACCAATGATTTTTGATAGGGCGTTTCATTCCATTTATTGGGGTGCATGTGAGCACATTTTGTTGAATTTTCACTGTGCTGACTTCCCTGTTTCCACTTGTGTTCACTTTGATGATCAACGATCCTTATGGAGCCCTACAAACCATCTGTAATCAGGAAAATAGCCTTAGTATTACTACACCCAATGACCTGGAATAAATGAGAGAGAAACAGAGCTAGGTTCCCTCACCCGTTTCAAAGGTGTAGCCCAAAACCTCAATGGCATGTTAAATCCATGGTCAGCATTATTTTACTATTTGCAGTACTTGCCCTTTTAGCACTAACCTTGATCCCCTAAAGTTGTACTTATGTCTTCTTTTTAGTTTGTTTTATTTTAGCACTTCCTACACTGTGTACTTTTGCACCACACAGCTTGTCATAAATGTCTTTACAGCAGTCTATGTTGAGTTATGTTAAGGTCTTATGGTGAAACACAACCTAGAAATAGTCAAGCACTATGGTCAAACAACAATTCATGGTAGACTGAGACCTAGGCCAAATTTTATACTAACCACGAAGAAGCGGAGGCTAAATACAACAAGCAGGTTGTTCCGGTCAGGGGTATGACCTTCAGACCGCCAGCCCCTGGGAAAGCTTTGTCTTGTCAGTCCTACAGATTCAGACTCCTCAGGACAGACTTCTTGGCATTAGGTCTCTTCGTCCAGTTCTGCTGCAGAGTCTAGTCCTCCCTAGTGAGCTCAGCCCTCTTGGAGTCAGTAGTCCTTTTTTTGTGTCTTTGAATTGGGTAAACAGGAGGCCAACTACTCTTCCATGGAGAGCATTTCCAGTCCCTGGTTGGCAGCAGAATTGAGGAGTCTTTGAGAGCTTGTAGGAGTTTTCTTCCGTCAGGAGATCGAAGTCAGGATTCTGCTTTAAGGAGGGCCTTCAGATGGAGTCTTCCAAGGTCCAGGAACATTCTGAGGTAATGATGGTGGAAGTGTCAGATTTATCCTCTGCAATGGCCAGTTTATGGCCTAATCCAAACAATTTTCTTGCACATTCCCCTCTTGCCCTATCTCCTTTTGCAACACTTCCTCTTTGCCTTACTATAAAATTACCAAGAAGCCTCTGTTCAAGGATGGCGGAACCCAGCTGCCACGAGGCAGACCTGTCTTCGGCTTCTTGTCCACAACACTATCTTACAGGGTCAAAACTGCTTTTCTCTCTTACTGTGACTAGAACCTGATTGTATAGGAGGGTCCTGGAGATGAATTGGAAAATCCTTAACTCTCATCTCCAAGTCAAAAGAGTTGGTACTAAAGCTGTCCTTTGTTCTGTCACATATTCCACTCCTATATTTCTAACCTGCTAAGTGGTTAATTGTTAACACCCGTTGGCCTTTCCTGGGCCCAATGGCCCAATGGTAAGCCATTGCCCTCTGAGCCAAACTTGTTAACTCTCCCAGCCAAAGATCTGCATTCCAACTCCAGAGCTGTGATAAATAACAGAACTGGTTTTAAACCAGTTCTGGCTTGGGCTGCCTAAGGTACATTTTTTACAAAGTTGTGTTTCAGCTTACACTCTCAAAGATCTGATTTCACTATTAAGACATTTTAAAAACTAAGCTGGAAAAAACTTTGAAGCATTTTTCTAGCCTTTTCCTAAACGAGGAGAAAAATAAAGATTTTTATCTCACCTAGGCCTAAAAAGTCAAGCCTGGCCTACATAGGGAATTGACTTTGGGTTTTATTTCACTGTAGGGCACATAAAAACCAATATGTAGTGTGCCCTACTTTTCTAAATTAACACTCTGTTCAGTGGGCTGATGTGCATCACTTGAGGGGTGACTCTTGAATATATAAAAGTAGGCTTTCCTACATGGCAAAAGCATTTTTTCATACCATATGTCACTGGGGTGCATTTAAACTGCAGACTAGCCACAGCACAGTAGTGCTCATGGCAGAAATATATTATCTTATACATTTGTAAATACACACTGCATCCCACATATGACATTGAACTTCCCATGCCATGTGTGCATTTAAGGCACCTGTTACAATGGAATTACAAAGGTAGTGCATGGTAAAGGTACAAATGCTTACCTGTGTGGTACTTCATAGTAAAGACTGCATTGTAAGGGTATTGCATGGTAAAAGCCCTGCATGGTAAAGGCTGTTTCCCCTCACGCAGGACATATCCCATCCCTTCCTTAAACACTCTCCTGCCTTCACTCTGGTGCTCCTAAATGTTTTGGCGGCACGGTCTCTTGTTTTACGCCCTTCAATGTATTTGGTAGGCACCTTAGCCTTTTTGACAGTTTGCCCCATACTTCCCACCCTAACCCCACCCCCACCCCCACACCTTATACTTTAGGTCTTGCCCGAGTCAGGGCATATTCTTTAGCTACAGGGGGCATAGAGTCCACCCGTTATTTACCATTGGTGGGCTTCATTCCCACTCTAATTTCCTCGTTTCTCTTTGGACTGTGAGTCCTCTTCATGTGTTTGTACCTATCCCGAAGAATGACTCAAGTACTGCTTCTCTTACCCAGTGTCCTTTCGATGCTTGCAGCTTTACAATGTACTTTTTTCCTTTTAACTTGCACCCACTTTCTGCCTCCCCCTTCCTGCATTGTTGCTTGCCCGGTACCCCACCTTCCTCCTGCATTGTTGTTTGTCCGATCTGCGCCCCCCCCCCCCCGTAGCTTGAAAAGTCCACTCTCTCCCTTTTCGCTGCTTGCTCCCTCCTGTCCGGCGAGAAAAAAAGCTCCCACAAGTCTCGCCAAAAGGTTTCAAGATGTTACAGAGATGCAAACGCAGTGGCACTCCCTGACCTCCAAGGCCTCCTTGACACTGACTTCATGCGGGGCCAGCATTGGAAACTTTAGCTCGGACGCAAGATAACAAAATCTTTTTTTTTGTTAAGGCAGAGAATAATTCTATGCTAAGAATAGAGATCACAGCCCTTCGTGGCCAGCACTGGCCACATCATAGCACTTTTTTTCTAACTTTCAGCCTGCTGTACAGCTGCCACACTGTTGTACAATATGGCTAAAAGAAATTGACAAAGCCAATAGCTCTCCCATAGGCGAGAACAATTTGTTTTGCCAATGTTTGTTTTCAACTGCATTCTTTTGTTTCTTTGATTCGTGTAAAATAAGTTATGTTTCTATGAAGTGGCATGGGACTTTTTCTTTAGTGTGGTGGAACACAGTCTAGAAGCAGTTTCATGAAAGATAACAAGCAACCCATCAGATTTTCATAAATTGAATCAGTCTAATTCTAACCCAGGCTTTGAGATACAAGTCTGAATTTCTGAAACCTTGTGCCAGGGAGCGTACTTGCTTTGAACGTAATCATCAGGCCATGTACACTTTGCAAAGCTGGGCCAGTTTTGATACTCTTTTACTCCTTTTATGCTATTAATCATTGTCATTCTATAACGTGTGCCTTTCCTAAAATCCGTGCCGCCTTGCCATCTGTTCATTTCCTAGAGGTCTTCAGCCATTATAGGAAGTTGGTGTCCAGGGTCGGACTGACCTACAGGGCAATCTGGCCTGGCCAGAAGGGCCCACCAATCAGTGTATGGAGCGTTTTTTTGTCTGTTTTTGGGCCTGTTTTATGATGGGGCGGTTTTTATTGTTGATTTTCCGGATACTACAACAAACCTTGCAGGCAGCAAGCACAAATGCATGCAGTATCCCATACCTTGTAAAACACGTATGCAGCATGTCGTTACAAGTTGAAACAAGCATTTGCAATGCAATAGGTCTCGCATTTGCGAGAGTTTGAGCTATTGACATTGCAAATGACCCTGCCTTTTATTTATGTGTTATTGAAAACCTGCAAGTGGTGCACGTAAACAAGCACTTTGTACTTTGCAGGTTTTCTTAACACATACATAAAAGGCATTGTCAATGCCATATTGCATTGTAAATGCTTTATGCAGTGTTTATTCTCTAAACAATCCCTTTTGTGCCCTTTTGTGATCCCACAGATCATTGAGTTTCCGGCGCTGTTGGTTACCAGACAGATCTCCGCAGGGGTTGCTCAGAGCACCAAGTTAATCATCGCCCAGACTGGACTTCTGATGCGGGTCCACGGACCGGGGCTCTACTCCACACTCGGAACCAGGGCCAATAATGTGATCCGTAGATGCAGCACGGCGCATGGGCAATACACTGTGTGCTCCTGTGGTTGTGCGTGCACACGAGGGCCTTTTTAAAGCAGAGGGAGTCTTACTTGGGTTCCGAGTAGTGTGCTAATCGCCGTACAGCGCTTCAACGCCTCGTCAGGCATAGTAAGCACTATGTACATGTAATTGCAATTACACATATTTATTTAGGAATAGCCCCCCCCCCCAAATCACTAGATTATTGTCACATTATTGTCCAGTTATTGGTTCTGTCCTAAATATACGGGCTTTGGGCTCTGGCCTTCATTCCTCCTGCTTCATTGAGTCTGTGCTCCATGGACAGGTCAGACCTCTTGCCGTGTCTAGCAACTGCGGGGTGGAGGGGGAGGGAGGCAGCAGCGACGCAGTGTCATCTTAAGGACCGCGGGGCCCCAAGTAAGACATGGTTTGGGGCGCAATACGGAACTTATTAGAATCTTATAACCCATTTATGCTATTTCAAGCTCCATGATGGCACAGAAAACTAAAGTATAGTTTAACTGGTCACACAAAAAGAGTTGAAATGTGTCTTGCTTCGCCCCTCAAACATTCTTAAAACAACCATAAAAGAGCTCTCACAGGGCGGCGCGCAGTTCTCCCCCTGAAGTGAGATGTCAGCCCGGCCATCAGTGAGACAGGGAAGAGGCGCAAGAGGCAGTTCCAACAAGTATTACTTGCTGCTTATTTATCTTATGCAACTAACAACCATTGACAAAGGCAATAGTCGTGACTTGTAGGTATGATGTCACTTGTCTGGATGCAAGGACATAAACAGGCAGCTGTGTTGAGCCGCGGGAGGAGTTTCCACGTTTTGGGGCCGCCCCCATTACGAAGTTGGGAAGATGGTGGGCGGGTTCTTGGCGGGGTGGACTTTGCACTCGGGACGGGCATAAGCAGCGTGTTCTTGGGGACGGGCTGACGTGTCTCTCCTTAACCCATATACCCTGAGCAGGCCGCGGCCCTGCTTTCCAGCATGGTCAGCTTTTCCGAGCGGCAGTGGAGCCCGGCCGAAGTGAGTATAGACCCCTGGGAAAAACAAAGGGCTTAAGGTTTCCTCTCCGAAGGTCTTGGGTGGGGGGATAGCAGGACTCCTCGGATAGAAAGAAGCGAAGGTCATTCCTCCCCTCAGCGAAAAGACTGATGGGAAAGGGTGTGATCTCCCCTCCGTTGGAGCACAAGTGGGGGGGGGTTCGTACAGAATTCTTTATAGTTAACACAGGCTAGGGGTGGGTAAAGTAATGACAGTGAAAGCCCCTGACATCCGCGTCTGTGATCAGGGTGTCGTGGGAAGAAAGACTCCATATGTGTCTCCGAAAGATGTGTATGTGGCGCTGTATGAATATGTAAACCTAGGGAAGTAGGGGAGTGAGCTGGAAGGAATTATTGTTTCGTCAAGTGGGGAGATTTGCTATAGTGACATGTTCACCCCACAAGTTAACCGCCGCCCGTGCAGGGATGGGACAGCAGGCCACGAAGGCTGCCACATCCCCAGAGTCTCTCAGTTGAAGAAGCCTGAGTGTGGTGTGTAACGGTTCTTAACTCTAGCCCCCCCACCTCCTTACCCGAATAGTTGTATCTTCGCCTCTAAAGACAGAGTGCTTAATGCTTGTTAAATACAGATACAAAGCTTAAGCTGTCTCCGTGGTGCCGATGGGAAAATGGAAAGTGAAAGTGCATGAGGCTGATGAGGACCTAAGGGGGACAGGAGATGTGTACAACGCGTGTCTGTACATGCGTGTTCACAGGCTCCTATCGCCCTGCGCGTGCCCATCTCCTGTCCCACTTCCGAGGCAAGTCAGCAACAATAGATCTCGCTGGCGACATTGCTTTCGCGCTGCGTTCGCCAGGCGAGACCTAAAAAACTCTGTTTTGCAAACGTGGGCTATTTTTTTCATTTAACTATCTTTCGAGGCAGGCCTTTTTAGGTCTCGCCTGACCAGCGCTTTAGCGCTGTTCTGGCGAGACTTATAGTAAGCGCGTTTTGGAAGTGCAAACAGTGGCTTTGCAGGCCTCCAACTACAGTGCATGTGACCCGTCCGGGCGCGCGCACCATTTGGAGTCCTGCAACCACTTGTTTGCTTTCCCTTTAGCCGTGATTCATCGCACCATTTGGCAGCCTGCGTGCCCGCCCCCACTCCCCCTCCCACTCCGTCAGCTTCAGTGCGCGCTTCCGGCTCTGTGGTCTGCAGAGATCTTGTAGGCGTGTCTGGTGGGTTTCAGCGTGCGAGTTTACAGCAACTTATTTCCAGGCGCACAGCCATCATTTTTTTTTCTTTAAAATAAAACCCTTGTCATTTTGCCAAATCGCATTAAGCCGCTGCCTGTTACTAAAAGCTTTTAGTTATTCATTCTGGAAACTTTATTGGTCGTTTTTATTTCGGATTAACGACTGGTACTGGTTAGTAACTTCTGATCCGTTTGAGCTAGACACTTTTGTTGTAGTTAATATCTGCAGATTATGCTGCAGATGATGCCTTATAAGGCAAATGCGTAATCCATATTTATGCGGAAAGCGCCGCAGAATCGAGCTGGCTCTATAGATGCTTTCTAGTAACCTTGAATCTGCCCTGACTGTCCAGCACCTAACTTTACACTTTGTGATCCTCGTGGCTTGCGGTTCCGCCTTGTCCAAACTGTCCCAGAAATTTTAATCTTTCTCTCTCCCTCGTTATCTCCCCCCTACCAGGATTAGTGTCCGTCACACAACCCCGCCTAGTGCAGCATGCCGTGGATTAGGACACCCTTCCACCCCTCCATAAGGTCGGAATCTCAGCTCCCGACAGAAGTCTGTTGTTGTTGTGTTCATGCACGGGGTGGAGTCACGTGTTGTTGGCCCACTCCCAGCCTCTCGCCGAGGAATGGGACACACAGCTCTCTAATAACAGCTGCTGGAAGTCTTGGGCAGCAAAAACTAGAGCTGGGTATTCCCACAGACAGAGTGAAACGTCCCGGAAGTTAACATCAGTTATTTATTAAACTAAAAAGCCTCCATATTTCAGTTGCGTCCGTACTATTACGGCTGGCGCCTTGGTTACATTTAATCAATATGCGGCAGTTTCGGTAAGGTACTGTGACACTTTTGTTTAGTGTGCTTGTCGATAAAAGTATTCCCCCATGGATATAGTGCAGTCGTTTGGTTGGCAGCACTTCATTATTTCAACACACCTGGGCGTGCCTGTCCTCTAGTATATTTCTTCCAAGACAGCTCCACACTGCCCTTGATTTAATCCCATGGCAACAACTTTCTTTAAGTGCTTGGGCCGGAGGGCTTTCCGTGTGTGTGTGTGTGTGTGGGGGGAGGGCGGGAGGACATTATTGCCCAGCGTGTGCTTCGTGTTTACTCTGGTCTGTTTTACTGCGGGGTGCCTTGTGCTGCGTGGACATGCTTAAGGCACGCTCGCCACACACCTGGCTTTAGGGTTTGGACGGTGCTGCCAGACACCCCTGGCTCCTCTGAGTTGCACATCTTTCACTTGACACAGGATGATTAGTTACACACCTCCTTGTCCCCACATCCACCCATCTGACTATTCATTAATTTGTCCCTTAGTGTACTACACTCTCTGACCACCTCTCTCTGCAACCAGCTGTCTGATTTACTCCTTTGTTCTCTTTCTCTCTAGCATCTGCCGCTTTGTCAACAAATCTGTACCCTCATATCATCTGCTCTGTCCATCCATCCATACATTCATCCATCAATCTATCTTGTTCAGTAGCATCATTCATACATATGCTCTTCGTAGACCATCTATCTATCCATCCATCGTGTTCAGTAGCATCATTCATACATACACTCTTCAGACACCATCCCTCCATCCATTGTCCAGTAGCATCATTCATACATACTCTCTTCATAGACCATCCATCCATCCATTATTCAGCAGCATCATTCATACATACACTCTTCATAGCCCGTCAGTCTGTCCATCCATCGAGTCCATCGGTCCATCCATCCATCCATCCTGTTCAATAACATCACATAGTCAGGACTGATGTTGAGTGGCCACAGGGACATGGCTATAGGCTGAAGAAAGACTTTATTGTGTGGTTGATGAATGGGTAGAAATAATTCTTTATTTGGCAACGGTGCAGGTTCACAAACAAGCATTTGCAATGCCATTGGTCTCGCATTTACATAAGTTTAAGCTCTTGGCATTTTAAATGACAATGCTTTTTATTTATGCTTCAAAAACATAAACATAAAAAAAAGGCATTGTCATTTACAATGCCAATAGCTCAAACTCGCGTAAATGCGAGACCTGTTGCATTGCAAATGCTTGTTTTTATCCCAGTTGGACCCTGCCGATGGCTAAATCTCACACTGCACAGCACACCCATGCAAGCCCTCTCTGTAAACCACTTTCCCTCTCGGTCTTGGCACAGTGCCGTCCATCCTTCCCTGACATTTCACGTCGTCGCTCTCTGGAGCTTTCACCAAGGTACTTACGGTTCGTCATGCCTTGCCGCCCTCTCTGATCCTCGCGCGGCCGAGCTCTGCCGGCGTAATGAACAGGTGTGAGATGAACTCCCAGGCCGGCAAACACAGGTGCTGCCTGTCACAGTCACTGCGTGATGACGCCACAGCCAGCGATGAGCCCTCTAGAATTGAAAGCTCTGAAGGACTGACAGGTATGCTGCAGTGCTGCGGCTGTGGGGTAGCATATTTCTGAAACGTTTGCCGTGTCTTTGGAGACAGATCAGAGTTTAACCTTTGGCAAACTGAGGATGAACACAGATATTTCTAATGTCATTATATATAGTGATGCACTGCAGCGCAAAATCAAATGATTTTCTGGGATTGGGGGAGGCTCGGCATATTCTGGGTAAAGGATGTGTTACTCTGGTGTTCTCGAACGTTCCACGGCGTTCAGTAGTGTTGACTAGAAGACATCAACCGAGAAATCCGAGCCAGAGCTGAGCTAAGGGCCCTGTAATTTTTTGACGTAAATAATACAAAAACTGTTAAATCGAAATATGATTAAGTCACTTCAAAATTCAAACAACGACATTTTATTATCACAAGGAAGCTTTCCACCTTATTGTATCATATTACATCACAACATCGAGAGGCATTTATTAAAAGTGGTAGATTTGAAACATACCTAGATATATTCATGCCTCAACTCTGACGACAATGCCACCAGTGCTCTAAGAGGGATGTCTTTTGTACCATATATGTGGTCTAGACTGTCATTTTTGTAGACTGCACATCCTGAACTCTCAAATTTAAAGGTACTCTCATAAGCCAAGTCTGGTGGCTTAGTGGACTAATGCGTCCACTGTAGCGACCTGTGTTTGACCTCATGGTCACAGGTTCAAATCCCAGTGGGTCCACTCAGCCTTTCATCCTTCTGAGGTTGATCAAATGAGTACCACTGAGTTGGGTAACAATAAACTTTTATTCAGTGCCGATATATCCTTGGGTGAACATGTGCTTTACAAATACACAAGTTATGTAAGTGACAATGAAGAAAAAGAAAGCTCAATCAAATAAAATATTAGTCAAAGATCAAACAATTTGATGAAGCGAGGAAGTCGGGATTGATTCCAGCTTTCCTGGTTCCACATTGTGCAGTTCAACATTTAAACAGGTATTGCTGTCTCGCACCTGTTTTACATCAACGGTCACTGCCTTGTGTTTAATTCTTGGTGCACAAGGTTAGAGCACGGGTGGCAGACAGAAGTCACATCAGGGCTTGGCTTGATTTGGGCTAGAGAACCCAAGAGAGCCTCAATTTAAGCCAGACCCAGGCATCTGTCTCAAGCTACTTGCCAGTAAGGGGCCCAGGGATGTAACACAAGCCCTTGCAGTCACTGCGGCACAACCTCACCCATACTCCCTCTCCGCCCTTTCACAGACCCCTTCAACTCTTCAGGAGGCCTATATTCAGGCCAAGGGCAATGAAAATTTGTGAGATATGGGAGACTCAGGATCCCCTCCTTACATTTTGAAGGGTCCTCCATCAATCATTTACATTACTCCAATGAGGAGGCCACTCGAATGGGCTTGAACATCACTGTTTGGTAGTAGTTCCATTCCTATCTTTTGTGAAGAGGAGTCTAGGTCCTACTAA
This sequence comes from Triturus cristatus, assembly GCF_964204655.1. NCBI lineage: Eukaryota > Metazoa > Chordata > Amphibia > Caudata > Salamandridae > Triturus > Triturus cristatus. The sequence continues at coordinate 556,714,392 of NC_140580.1, forward strand.
CATCTGAATTTACAGATGTCCTGCGCTCCCCAAGGAAACAAATCTAGTATTCATGGACATGCTGACAACACCACTCTGGTTCTGGGAGTATTGTGCCCTACTGGCACACTTAGGTTGAATGTTTTGTTCATTACTATTCCTTGTACAGCGGCAATGGGTAAGCAACCTTTACAACGCAGTCATTACAAAGCACTACCTTTACAATGCAGTCATTACAACGCAACATCCTTTACATCCCATGCCATTACAACGCAGCAATTACAACGCATGCCACTACAACGCATGTCATTACAACACATGTCACTACAACACATGCCATTACAACGCATTATAAGATAAGTAACGGGCAATAGTAATTTTTAACCCTACACTATCCAACACTTACCCTACTGTTGCACTCACTGGAGTGGGAAAAGTAATTTTTACCCCTACACTATCCAACACTTACCCAGTCCTGTTGCACTCACTGGAGTGGGAATAGTAATTTTTACCCCTACACTATCCAACACTTACCCTACTGTTGCACTCTCTGGAGTGGGAATAGTAATTTTTGCCCCCACACTATCTAACACTTACCCTACTGTTGCCGTAAAAGTAATATGCGTTGTAACGGTATGCGTTGTAGTGGTATGCATTGTAATGGAATGTGTTGTAAATGTAGTTTCTAAAAATGGGTTGTGATGGCATGCTTTGTAAAATCACGCGTTGTAATAGATGTTGCGCTGTAAAAACTGCGTTGTAAATGTTTGCGTTGTAACGTCATACATTTGCGGCAATGTATTTGCAAATTTGACATTACACAAGTAATAATGACGGTTGATGTCAAACCTTGTATTAGTCACCATTACACCGTGAAACACGTGTTGGCTGCCTTTTTACGAGTGATTGTGTATTAAATATCATATCAACTAAACACGTTGTGTACCAATATTTTTTGCAAGCTCTAGTTTTAAACTGGTTTATGGCTTGAAGAGTAGAAGATGAGTGAGCTGCAATGGCAGAATAGGAAGACTGAACTCCCGTTTGCAAATGCACGAAATCTCAACATGGCCAATAAAGTACCTTTGATTTTCAACGACTAATGTGCGGATAAATTGGTGAACGGGTGAGGTAGGGAAGATGTAGAACGCTGCAAAGTATTTAATTTTTGTGTTGATGAATTTTGATGTTTTTTTTTATTTCACCGTCCATGGATTTTGAAAAGTTCCCTTGTTTTCTTAAGCTGACATGCTTTCTTTTTTGTCCTCTTTTTGCAATTTATTTTGTGATCATTTTCATGCTAATTAACATTCTGATTCACGCAACTTGAGTATTTGGGTCATAATTCCAAGTCGTAATTGTATGCAAATTGTTTACTCTGTAACTTTATATATTGTAAGGGAAAAAGAGTAATGCTCTCAGTCTGAGCGCTGTTCATATTCCTAGGTCTAAGTGCACTTCTGGGCCTGTATTACTGAAAGGGCGCACTTTCCCTGTTTGCCACACAGTGCACCTGTCTGCAGGTGTGCTGGGTACAAACAGGAAAAGTGCACCCGATTATAAAGAATGCCCTGACCTTAAGGCAGCCACAAACTTGTGCTGTCCCGAGAACACCAAATTCAAGAGAAATATGGAGCAGCTGTTTAAAAGCTGCTCTGTGTTTCTCTGTGCAGGCGGCAACCCATCTGTGCTTTGGAAAAGGATTAGAGATCCTCTTGCAGGAGAGTGCAGTGAGTGACTGAACCCGCCTGCAGGGGGATGTCTGGGGTAGTCCATGGGACACAATTTCACCTCTCGAGATGGTTGCCCTCATGGGGCGAACTGACAGTGCACCATATTTGGTGGTGCACTTCCAGTGCACCTCCTAAGGGTATGTTTGCCTCTGTGCCCACGTCGGTAATACGGCAGAGGCAAATAGATTCCCTAATTTGCATGGGGCCACATTCCCATGCAAATGAGGGCACGCCCTCTCTCAACAGCGCCGGCGCTACATGTGCTCCAGCTCTATCGGTTTTAAAGAAGGGGGCCGCAAAAGCATCTGAGGACCCTTGTGTAAAAAAACTGTGCCCCCGAGGCATGCAATGTGAGCGCAAATACCAGTTGCGCCATTGGGGCACTTTCTGTAAAATGGCTTCTGGTAAATACAACAAGGCGGGTGTGGCATTTATAGATTCTGCCACGCATGCATCATTCTGAGTTCTGGACCTTGGTATGGAGAATAACATGCTAACTGCGTGCGTCACCCCTCCTTTCTGAAGTGCGTAAACTAAGATTTCTTGCACTTTGCTGTCATCATTTGCACCAGAATTTACCTGTCGAAAACCATTCAAGTGAACACCCGCTTCCTGTGTGTACAATTTGCACCCGAGTGAGAATCCTGAATCAAAGTAAAGTATAGCTTGTGCCTTAATCAGCATTTACACTGCCATGGACTGTATCCTAATATGAAATAAGGATAAATGCAAAATCATTGGTCGTAGCAGTAATGATTTTCATATGTATGCCCCAAATGTAAAGCTCTGCAAACTACGTGACGTTGCAAAGTTTGTCATTGACTTTTATGATGGTTGAAAAAAATACATTTTATCTTCTCACACACCTGTAGGAATCAGTGAGAGAAACTGAGAAATATGTGGATTCACAGCTTTGGAATTAATTTTTAAAAAGAGAGGGAAAGAATTGGCATCCGTTTAGAGCATCAGGAAACCATTCTCGTAGTTGCAAATTGCGAGTGAGGGCCCATCCCTGTTTGACAGCAATCCCCAGCCCCTACTTTCAGACCCTCTCTATACTCTCACCTGGTTCCCCTGTTGACTCGGTCCTGACCCACTAACCTGCTGCATTGTTGCATGTGGTCTTATGGCCCATCTCAGCCTCCCTCTCAGCAGTTCTTGTCAGTGTAGCACACACAGCACCATCTGCTTCCCTCCTAGGCACCTCTCACTGGTGTTGGTGGGTGGATTGCGAGCTGACATTCACGTTTTCGTGGCCAAATATTGTCCCACCCACAGAAAATGCTAGATGGGGAAATTAATTTAGATGAGGTGGACCAGGGCTTTCAACTTTGCCTTGGGAAATTGAGCATAGTTGTGAAGGCTCACCCACCTTCGCCAAGGGAAGAGTTTCCTGGCTTTAACCAACCCTGCTAGCATTTAAAAAAAAAGATCTCCTGATGTCACTGGTCATAGGATGGTGTGGGACAAAAGGAAAGAGGGACTACAATTCTTCCTTGGCTGATATTCCACCTCTTCCTCCAGCTCGATGGATCATAACTAAACTTGTTATTTATTGAAAAGCCCCTTTTCCCTTTTGGACTAGTTGACACCTAAAAATGCATTGATAAACCAAGTGCAGTAATCCGCAACCACTTAACAGATGGATACATATAATAAGAAAACCACAGACAAACATTCACTAGAAGTGTATTCTTTTTGTAGAAAGAGCCTTGTTTCAAGATTTAAGCAAATTAATTAGTGAATGAATACACATAGCTGTACGCTTCACATGGGGCACTTTTGTTGTTTTTTTTTACTTGCAGTTCGACCCGGAATGTCAACAAAATTGGGGTTATTTCACTCCTGGTCAGAGAGCTGACCAGGTCAGGTGGTGAGACTCCATCTTTGACAACCCAAAGGCTGAGGCCTCTTTGCTGCATCTAAAGTTCTCAATAAAGTGCAAACAAAAAATGGTACAAAAGGGAGAGATAAGGAAATAACTTTGGTCAAGAGCACACTAATTAACTCTATCTCTAGTTTATTAATCTAGACAGATTTTATCAAAATATTTGGACATTCCTGCATCAAAAATGACAACGGACCTTGAAGAGAGCAACAGGACAAAAATACAACAATACAAATATACACATAAATTGAACATGTGCAGAACATCACATACATAAAAAGACTTGTACACACAAATAAGTTAACCCCTAAACAAACACTTAATTTTCTATTAGTGTCCTCCCAATAATTTCAGGACGAACCACTGGGAGGTAGTCCACAAAGTGCGCTGCGACTCAACAAATTATTGTCGGACATTCTCAGCACACTAAACGGTGTCTTGTGGAGTGTCGAGCGGTGGGGCTGTGTGTTCCGGACTTTTTAGTCGGATTACTGCCAAAGTAGCTATTCCATTGAAAAATAAAACAAGTTGTCGACATATAGTGTCATCAGGAAGGACTTCCTGCTGGAGGAAGGTTCGTCATCTTATGGGTATCCGGGGACCCGGATGACCCGTACGCACGAGCGTCCTTTTGGCCACCTTATTCCCTGTGTGTACATTCTTTGTATTAACCCTGTCCTGAGGAGGCCGAGGAAAGTGTATGGCCGAAACGCAATTGCGTAGACCCGGTTATGAAGGAGGAGTCCTTGAAAATAAGCACAGTGTGGTTACTCACCGTTTAGTGTGCTGAGAAAGTCCGACAATAATTTGTTGAGTCGCAGCGCACTTTGTGGACTACCTCCCAGTGGTTCGTCCTGAAATTATTGGGAGGACACTAATAGAAAATTAAGTGTTTGTTTAGGGGTTAACTTATTTGTGTGTACAAGTCTTTTTATGTATGTGATGTTCTGCACATGTTCAATTTATGTGTATATTTGTATTGTTGTATTTTTGTCCTGTTGCTCTCTTCAAGGTCCGTTGTCATTTTTGATGCAGGAATGTCCAAATATTTTGATAAAATCTGTCTAGATTAATAAACTAGAGATAGAGTTAATTAGTGTGCTCTTGACCAAAGTTATTTCCTTATCTCTCCCTTTTGTACCATTTTTTGTTTGCACTTTATTGTTCCTTACCCAGGTATTAAAGGGTCAATTGGGTATAACCCTGTTGTTTGCCAGGCATCTAAAGTTCTCGGCTGGCACAGCAGGTATTTATTCTTCAAAAGTGCTCCTGCCAACAGGGCTGAAGCACAGTATTGGCGAAGATGCACTGCTGGCCAGGACACCGTGTAGCATGGAGGCCTTCCCAGCACTGGTTGTGTTTCACAGGAACTAAGTCTCAAAGAAGGGATTTGTTTATGTGTAACAAAATATTAATAATCTTAATGTGCTGAAAGTTTTCTACCAGTTTATGGCAGTCATTACCGATATCTTTTAAGCTTAGAGCAGCCAGAACTTTCATGATGGACTCAGGCAGGAAAAATCATCCTGGGATGTCTGCCCAAGCTAGGGCGGTCCTTCTGACAATCACAGGTCATTTCAAGCATAGGTAAGTCATTTCTGTAATGTTATGTTATAACGTTCTTCTATAGCGCCTATCACCACCGGTCTCTAAGAGCTTAACAGAAACCACAAACATACTGACGCCTCAGTGCCTGCTGCCTGCTCCAGTTAAACTGAAGATATTACCTTTCCAAACAGGTGTGTCTTCAGTTTTTTCCTGAAGGAGAGTAGTTGTGAGTCTTCCTTCAGACTGGTCGGAAGGTCATTCCAAAGTTGGGGAATGAGTACTGAGAAGGCACAGCCTCCTTTGGTTTTTAGATTAAATCTGGGTTGGGCCAGATTGGAGACAGAACCAGATCGTAAGGGTCTGCCGGGAACATACTTCCTCAGGCGTTGCTTGATATACTCTGGAGCATTACCAAAGAGAACCAAAGAGTCTAAAAGTGACAAGGGAACCATGAGAGTGATGGACGAGGGACTTCCGCTACTTTATGACAGATGAGCCACATCTGCTATATTCTAAATGACCCATATAACTTTTGGTAAATGTCCCCTCTGATGGGGAGATGATGTACACAAATCTTGTGAAGACAAGACAATGTAGTTTAGAAAAGAAAATTTCCATTCCTTACTATCTGCTCTCCAGAAGTTAAGATGGCATCCCCCCTCTGTGTACAGGGTGTGTTGGGATAGGCAGCTGAACAGTGAACACTACACTTTAGTACACAGGGGACTTTCCATCCATCTAACGTGAGTAGTAGAACAAAGGGGACTTTCTATCCATCTAATGTGAGAGTAAATGACAAGCAAAGTCCAAACAGGGAATGCAAAGACAATTTAACCTCTCTCTTCTGGAGATGGAAGGTAGAGGGTCATGGCAGGAGACATAAATACGTATCACATACTTGCACAGAAAGGTATCAGCCAAAAATAAATATTGGATGGCTAGATCATTAAATGCATCATCTGTCCACTATTGATAGAGATGGTGGGAAGACAAGCTGAACAAAGGTAGTCCTGCTCTATAGGTTGTTATCCTGTGGGCAGGTAAGATATAAGTGTCCACGTAGGGAACACAAGGCTTCCCCACCCTTCTAATATAGAGAGACAAGGTGAAGAGATAAGAGTGAAGACTGCTGGAGAAATTCAAAGTCTCTCTTAACTCAAAGGCGTCTTACTGGTTGGTAAATTTACCCCTGGATGAGGATGTTGACAAGTAACCTTGTTTAAAAGGACTTAATTATTTAAATCATCCTACAACATTTATTTAAGCTCTCTAATATGTATCCCATGTGCCTAAAAATACTACCTGATTAGATAAAAATAACATAATAAACTATTGAAATTACAAAATACTTTGAGGTACGTATTGTATTGCATTGTAATTGCATTTATATAGCTCTTACTACCTCTGATGGCGTTAGTGATAACTGGAAATAGCCCTCGTATCTGCTATGGAGCCTCATCATTCAGAGAAGAAAAGGCCACTGGGATCAAAGTCATCCGAGGCTTTATGGTGTGGTAGATTAGCTGGAAAATGTATAGGGAGACAGCAAAAATCTGAATGTGAAGACTCCCTCCTTACTGGCTGAGTGGCTCACACTGCCTTTAAATGGTAATGTTGAAAAGTGGCCCAGAACACGGAACTAAGAGGAATAATGGGATAAGCCCCTTCAAGCTACAGTCGTGCAGCGATCATGTCCAGCGAGAATTTGAAGTAGCGCTTGTGAAAGCAAAATCTCTTCAGAATTAATGGAGGCAAATTGAGGATGCTGGAAGGTAGACGTCCGGCTCATTACTTGGTGGCTGGTTTCCATGTCAACAGGATTTGATTTCAGATGCAGCATCTAAATGTAACTTGAATATCTTACCAAAGTACACAGGGTCAGACTTGAAGTTGATTTCAATTTTCCTTTCCAGGCATTCACTAACCAATAGTTTAAAGGCAGAAACATTTTATAAATTATATCAAACAACGGTGTGTAATGGGATGGTACGCCGCGTCGAGTGTGTGGATGGCCATTAGTGTCAACCAGCTAGATCTGAAAAGCTTGGTTAGGGAAGTCGAAAAAAGACATGCAAAATTATTTTGCAAGCTTAACTTCTATTGGAACAAGCAAGTAATATTCTGACGGCGTTGTCTAATCTGCTTTCTTAAAAACGTGTAGTAACTGCCATTAAATACCTGCCTTTCACTTTCACACCTCAAAAAATGTGATATAATAATGCACTACAAGTGAATAGGAATGCGAATCCAGCGGCCATTTTGCTAATTGTGCTACTAGTACTGCTGCTGTGGGGAGGTACTCATAATGAAACAATTCCTGGCAACCAAACTACTCAGCAAGGACATTAGGCAGAAAGACACAATGCATGTTCGATTTTCTTTTAACTAAAATCTTAGACGTTTTCTAAACCTCTGCTGTTGTGCCTGACAAAACATCAGATAGAGCATCTATTTAAATTACAAGTGAGGAACAAGAAGAGATCTGGAATATCCCAGAGACCTTGCTTGCTAATCAAAAAGTGGATATTATGGGAAGGAAATTGTTGATTGCCCTTTTGCTCGTAAGATCAGCCAGCCTAATAGGCAGACTACCCGGTACTAACCAGGAAATCTATCTCTCTTTCGTTCCTCCTCTTGCTCACTCGAGTCTTTTCAGGATATAAAGATCTTGGTAATTCTTTCCACGAATCAGAGCAATCATGCACTCTTAGCATGCTCTTTTAATATATCCTCAAATACACTCCCTCAATGGAATCTTCAAGAGAGTGAGCTATTGGTGAATTTCAAATCCACCCAAGCCTTCTGGCCTCCTGGATGCAACAAAGACATTACTATTAGATTATACCTTAATCTTGCACGGAAGAAACAACCTATGGGGGAAATCCAAAATTCCATACTGTCTTTTGAACAACGGATGCATGATATAGCCTCAATCCATATAAAGCTAAGCAAAAAAGGCCTACAACTCCTATGCCTACTAAAATGATTATTATATATACGGGGCGGGCTACAGCAGGTAGAATAAATACATTAATAAGCTGGCAGTTTGTAAATCTTGATATATCCAGAAAGAAAGTAATTCAGGAGTTGAAGAACTTATTACAAAGGTATTAAAAAATGTGAAGGAAGATCAGACACTCTAGTTTTGCTAGCCTTGAAATGATATTGAGGGAGCATCTATATTCCGCAAATAGAGAATCCTAAAGCACTGCAATAAATGATAGGCTCATGGATAGATGATTCAGAAGAATTAATCATGCCCTCAAGATTGCTAGCCTCATTAGGAAAGCAAGGAATACGAATGACCCACATGAACATCCAACATCTATTTAAAAAAAGACAGCCAGTGATGCAGGTTAATTATTCCACCCCTCTAAAAGGGGATGTTTGAACACTGATTAGATCCCAAGGTGCTGGAAGTGTAGAATTGTATTATCATATAAAATGAAAGCAGAAGGATGACCCAGAAAATTGTCTGTATATTGCCCTTACCTAAGGATGCCTCAAAATATTACAGTAGATATGTGTGTATACATATATATATATATATATATAAAAAAAAAAAAAAACGAGCACCACGCAGAGTGAAAACATTTCCTCAAGTCCTCCAGTAGGAACTGTGGGGGATTTCAATCTCCTTTGTGATATGCAGCAGCTTCATGAGGAGGGTCGAATTCATGATTTATCACAAAGTGATCCTTCGCCTGTTACCAACAAACCAGGTGTGACTCCTTTCAAACCCAAGTCCACTTTCAACCCCATCATGGTCCATGATAATATAGAAATTTTCAATGAAAGAGTAACTTGCCAATTGAAATCTTTGCACAAATCAGTCAACAGTCCTCGGCAATCCCAACAGCATTGGAACCATGGTTATGGACAACTCATGAAGAAAATTCAAAAGGATGATAACATCATCGTCCGACAATCGGACAAAGGAGGCAACGTGGTGTTATGGCCAAGACAATTGTATGTGGAAGAGGCCCTACTACACCTAAATGACAGAGCTTGTTACAAGAGAACAGAGTGGAAGGTGGTAAAAGCAGCTTGGAATGACTTCTACAATATGTTGTTGGCTTGGAAGAGTGCAGGCCTTCTCAGCATTGAGGAATTGAAGTTTTTAAAGGTTAATCACCCTATCATGCCGGTTTTCTACCTGATCCCCAAAATACACAAAAATGCAGTTAAACCGCCGGGAAGACCAATCATCTCGGCCAGGGGGAGCACTTTGGAAAAGACCTCACTGTATATAGACTTTTTCTTACAGAAATATGTGAGGAGATTACCTTCGTACATACAGGACACCAATGACTTTCTGAGAAAAATCAGTGGTATCAAGTGGCAGGAGGATTTCTGGCTGATTACATTGGATGTAACCGCTCTTTATACCAGTATACATCATCAAGACGGTATCAAGGCGGTGGAACACTTTCTTAAGACTGAACCGATCTACATGATGGACCATTGCAAAATGATATCAGCTATGATTAACATCTGCCTCAATAATAACTACTTTCTGTTTCAGAATATTGTATTCCAGCAACTGAGAGGCGTAGCAATGGGGGCTTGCTTTTCCCCAAGCTACGCGTGCTTGCACATGGGCATGTGGGAAGAGCAAGTCCTTCACAAGGAATATAGTGATGTCATGGCTAATAACATCGTTGTCTGGCATCGCTATATTGATGATCTCTTCGTGGTCTGGAAGGGTTCGAAAACTTCAGCCTGTGAATTTATTCAAGCCATCAACACAAATCAGCTTAATTTACAGTTTACAGCTGATTTAAGTCAGAATCAAGTCAACTTTCTTGATGTGGAGGTTTTTATCTCCGAAGGGAGGCTCCACACCAAGCTGTTTCGAAAAGCAACTGCGGGCAACACCGTGTTGCATGCACTTAGCCACCATCCTGACCATCTTATACGCAGCATCCCCTACGGGGAGATGCTGCGCACAAGACGGATCTGTAGCACAGATGAACACTGCAGGGTTGCTCAGGAACACAGCAAGCTTAGGTTTCTTGCCAGGGGATACTCTCCAACCATTCTTGATAAGGCTATATCCCGGACTAGGGCTCTAGTCAGGGGTCAGATCCTAGGCATCAGCACTATAGGTTCGAGCCATGAGAGCATCCCCAGCCCAGCTCCTGCCCAGGATGATACATCTAGACTGATTGTAACCTACAGTCGCCAGCACAACAACTTGCGTAAAATTATAAAGAAGAACTGGTCGTTGATTCAACTAGACCCTGTGATTGGCAATAGCATAGCGAAGAATCCTGCCATCACTTTTCGCAAGGCGCGTTCCATGAGTAACATGCTGGTCAAGAGTAGTCCGGAGCTCAATAGCAATGCAGGCAATTGGCTGCAGGCCAGCAAGGGTTTCATTAAATGCTCCACTTGCAAGGCTTGTACATTAGGTAAAAGTATGTCCAATTACATCTCTCCATTTTCCTGCACCCCCTGCAAAATATCTAAGAAACTTACTTGCAAGACCGATTTTGCAGTGTATGTGCTGGAGTGTACGTGTGGCCTGCAATATGTTGGGAGTACCAAGTTGCAGGCACACAAACGTATACTCCAGCACATGAGAGCCATCATTAATCATGATGCTTCTTACCCAGTAGCCAGGCATTTTGGTGAAAAGCACAACAGTAACCTAGAGAACCTCAGCTACTTTGTCATCGATACGATACCTCCACTAAGGCGGGGAGGTGACAGGGAAGCAATGCTCAGGAGATTGGAGACAAGGTATATCCTTGAGCTAGACTCTAAGGCACCTAATGGGTTGAATTCGATCGAGGACTTTCATACCTGGCTGTAACAGCTCTTGTTTGCTGTCTTTCACAGACGTACTCTGGGTTACCCATTTTCAATATGTTCTTCTGCAGTTTTTAACATGTATTAGATTCCTTTTTTCCCCCCTGAGTACATGGATCATTATGACAGTTTTGACCATCTGGCTGTCACATATTCCACAAGTTTGTCGTTCTTTCTTTTCTTATTTGTCTCCTCCTCTACATTAGTTAGCACCTTCACATAGAATAATTTTGTATTCTTTTATAATGATCAGACTATCACTTTGTATATTTTCTGACATGCATTGGTTTTCAAATTGTTTTCTCCTTGGCTCGATGGGTATGAGGCAAGATTCCGACTTAGTATAACCGGATTGATCCAGTTATTTTTTGCCGTTGTTGTGCAGGCATTGGTTAACCAAAGATTTCTTTGGTGAAACTGATATAGGCTAAAATTTGTAGATCGATTCATCGGATCGATTTTTGCTGTACACAATGTCCCATTAGCCATTTAACTTTCTTTGGCCAGTGCACATGTTTAAAAAGTATTTGACTTTTATTTGTGGCTTTAGAATCAATCAGAATAAGAATTACAATATGAATTAATGCTTACAATTGTTTGCGCATTTGCACAGATGTATTTTACATATTCTGTTTTCCATGTCTATTGTGATGATGTCATGATCAACCTTTGCACTTGCACTTTAAAAGCTCAGGCTTCCCGAGACAGCGTCATGTGATCAAGGCCTCTGGAAGGCCGAAACGCGTCATGGCAGCTATTGGGTTTTTGATTCAATAAAAACCACTAAGCACTTACTTTGGGTCCGTGTTCGTCTCTTGCACTCAGACGCTGTGCGGTTGGTGAGGCGATTCCTTGTGGCATATATATATATATATATATATATATATATATATCACAAACAATCCCAATAGTGATGAAGGCTGTCTAACAGGACGGTCTGTGTCGGGGTAATCAGCGGCCCCAAATTATGGAACTCCACACTTTTCTCTTCAGAAAGTATACACGGACACCGAGGAGATTTGCTGTTTAAAGCTGGTTTAATGAACTGCACACACAACGCGTTTCAGCTTTCAGTGAACAAGGCGAAAGCTGAAACGCGTTGTGTGTGCAGTTCATTAAACCAGCTTTAAACTGCAAATCTCCTCGGTGTCCGTGTATACTTTCTGAAGAGAAAAGTGTGGAGTTCCATATATATATATATATATATATATATATATATATATATATATATATTAAGTCACTGCTTATGACCTCACATATAACATCACTCATGACACGTTCTATGCCATGATTTATGACATCCATGATGACACCTCAAATTACACCATTGATTACATCACTGATTACATCACTGATGACATCATCCAATGAGTGTGCTAGTTTGTTTTACAAGTTACATAGTGGTGGGTAACTACAATATTAATTTTCTATGTAATTTGTACAGCTTGTGTTCAGCTAATGGCTGTAAGTGTTTACAAAACGCTGTGCTCCTAATGCAACATATTCGTGTAGAGGCATTGAACACGTTATAAATGTTTCCATTTAAGAGTAACCCTGTGCGCAAGTGACAGTTGACTTGTACTCATAATGCTCCACACAACGTTCTGGCTCTGCACAAACAATTTCCAATAGGTGAAAGATTTTACGTAGTAGATGCTAACTTTTGTAAGCAGTCTTGAGGCCAGAATAAATCTGGTGGGAAGGGAGGTATGCAGCCCCCTCCCCGGGCCTGTTTTGGCCCTGGGGAACCCATCCCTTGGGGTCCGGCTTTAATATTAGGGGCAATGGGAACTTACTCCTCTGGCCAATTTCGGCCCCGGGGACCCCAAACCCCAAGGCCCATTGTTAATATTAGGGGGAAAGGGGGAAATGGCCCCCTCCCCGGGCCAATTTTGGCCCTGGGGGCCCCGCCCCCTCGGGCCTGGCACTATTTTGAAGGGGAAGGAGGACATGAAGCCTCTCTACCTTGGCTGATTTTGGCCCCCGTGAGCCCATTCCCGGGGACTGGCACCAATTTAAAGAGGGAGGGGGCACACAGCCACCCTCTACGGGGCAATTTGGCCCCGGGGACCCCATCCTGCAGGGCCTGGCATAATTCTGAAGGGAATGGGGCATGAGGTCCCCCTCCCTGGGCCAATTTAAGCCCCGGGACCCCATCCCCCAGCACCATAAAGGTGGGTGCCCAGGTGGCCATCCAGGGCAACCACCACACTATCGTTGGAGGCTGCAGGGAGTGACCCATGACCCCCACGGACCCAAGCATCTCCTACATCCAGCAGGAACAGGCATTTCTCCCGCCCGGAGGGAGCAAGCTAATGATGCTGCTCTCTGTGGGCGGAAGCATTTGTTAGGTTTGTTTCCCTGCTTGCATCACTCCGGGCAGGGAAACAGATCTAAAGTCTGCTGCCAGCTGGGAGTGAACTTGGTGTTTGCTCCCGCTTGGCAGGAGATTTAAAATTCCCCCGCCAAGTGAGAGCAAACACAGGCTTCCCTGCCCACGCTGGTGCAGGCAGGGAAAACGCTCTCTGGCTCCCTGGGGCATTTAGAGACTTGGGCGGGGGGGGGGACGCCTGGCCCCCTGCCCATACAAATCAATGTGTGGTTTGAGGGTGGGCTATCCGGGGCCTCTTGAGGCTCGGGAAGTGGGGCCACGCTGCTCCCTCCCCAGAGAAATTAATATCAGCTGCGGAGTTGGGCCCCATCAGGTCTCTAGAGGCACAGAGAGGGGGGCAGCACTATATGTGCATCATTTTTCCGAGATGAGGAGTGCCTTAAACAGGTTTGAACATTGACCATATTACTCAGAATTGCAGTCACATCAGAATAAAGTGTCCACACATTAGTGAATTAGAAAGCAAAAGGTTGCCTATGTTTGGAAATTGGGGCAGTTTTGTACTTTTAAATAACACACTGTATACGGGTATTGCAAGGCATGGAAGACTGCATGGGTTCTAGCTTGGTACAGGCAATGTTTGATTTAATACCAGGGAAATCAACAAAAACCGTCTCATCAGACCATAAAATGGGCCGATATTCAGCCAAAAAACTGACCCACACACTGACTTGTCAGCTCAGCCCACCAGGCACTGCCTGATTTCCCTATTTCCCTATAGGTCAGTCTGGCCCTGTAACAAAAGAATTCCAGGACCAGAAGTTATCTGTCTGTTCAGCACCACATTGAACCCTGTCATCAAAAGCCTTACGCTGACCAATCTGGATCCATGCTTGAACTCCTCCTGTTATGTTATGTTATGTTATGTTATTAATTTTTTTGTATAGCGCAACGGTTACTCAAAAAGAGAATCCCGGCACTTTTGGTAAGGTGAACAGGTTACAAAATAACACAGCACAAAGAAAACAGTTCAAACGTCCACAAAAGAAACGGGGCAACACGCAAACCTATTGAAAAAACAGCCAGGTTTTGAGGCCTTTCCTAAAATCAAGAAGAGTAGACGCCCCCCGCAAAGCGAGCGGTAAGGAATTCCACATCTGTGGGGCCAGCAGACTGAAGGAGCGGCCCCCTAGGCGAGCCCTCTTCACACGCGGAACAGCCGCAAGTAGTAAAGATTCCGACCTCAACGCGCGAGTGGGATGGTAAAAAAAGAGTCTTTTTTGAAGGTGTTTAGCTCCCACCGCATGGAGAGCCTTATAGGCCAAGGTCAGAGCCTTAAAGGCAATCCGTTTGCGGATGGGTAGCCAGTGTAGCGTCACCAACAACCCAGAGGCGCTGATGCGTCTACTTAGGCCAAAAATGGCCCTGGCCGCCGCGTTCTGTGCCACTTGAAGCCTCTGCAGCAGATACTCTGGCAGGCCCAGGTACAGGCTGTTGGCATAATCCAACCTGGAGCCAATCAGAGCCTGCACCGTCAGCCTCCTGTGCTCCTCAGACAGGAGGGGCAGAAACTTCCGCAGCATTTTTAGCAGGCCGAAACAAGTGCCGGTTACCCCAAGAATCTGGGCTTTCATCGTCAGCCCCTTGTCCATCTTAACCCCCAGGTTTTTAGCCATGGGAGAAGAACCGGACGGAGGGAACATGTCGATGGGCCACCAGGCCTGCCAGCTGGGCTCCGAGTCGCACCCAAAGAAGAGAACCTCCGATTTATCCGAATTGCACTTGAGGCTGTGCAGTTGGAACCATGCGAATACAGCCCCAAGGCAATTCTGGATACTCTCTCCGTCAAAGTCAGCACCCCTCTCACATGAGAAGAGGAGCTGAGTGTCGTCGGCATACGACACGATCCGGGCACCAAAAGACTCCGCCACCGCCGCCAAAGGGGTCATATAGATATTAAAGAGGGTCGGGCTCAATATAGAGCCCTGAGGGACCCCGACTCCCAACGGTGGCATTACAGCGGAGTCAGATGATGTCCAGATCGTTTGCCGGCGGCCGGCCAAGAAGGAAGAAAACCATTTGAGCACCGTCCCCCGCAGGCCAATCTCAAAGAGTCTTGCAAGCAGGCCCTCATGGGGGACGGTGTCAAAGGCCGCCGACAGGTCCAACAACACCAGCATGACTTTGCCCCCGGAATCCAGCACCCCTTTGATGGTTTCCGAAACCTCAAGGAGCGCGGTCTCGGTGCTGCGGTTTGAGCGGAAGCCCGACTGGGAGTCGTGCAAGATCTCATGAGACTCCAAAAAATTGGAGAGCACCGACTGAACGTGCTTTTCCAAGATTTTTACGAAAGCCGGCAGCAGCGAGATAGGCCTGTAATTGGCTGGGGCTTTCGGGTCGAGTCCCGGCTTTTTAAGCAGCGGGATAACCATTGCCTGCTTCCATGATGGCGGCACCTCTCCCGAACTCAACGAAAGGTTGAGAAGAGGGTGGGCCAGCGGATTAACCACCTCCGCCAGTTTACCCAGAAGCTTAGCTGGGCAGGGGTCCAGCGGCGACCCAGATTTTAAATTGCCCATGAGCGCAAGGGAGGCGGAGGCTGGCAAAGATGGAAACTCAGCCAATATAGCGCCCTGCATAACTGGAGGGGACATACCCGCCTCCTGCAACGGCAACGTGACCGGTCCACTCGAAGGAAAGGAGTCCTGGATAAGTTGGATCTTGCCTGTAAAAAAGCTCGCCAGATCTGCTGCCCAGGATTCTACAGGGCCCTCTTCCGAGGCGATGGTCCGAGGTGAAATGAATTCTCGGACGATAGTAAAAATCTCCTTACTGGAGTTCGAAGCTGCTTCGATTCTCCCCGCAAAATAGGCTTTCTTTTCGAGGCGGATATCGCGGTGGTAAGCTTTGACCACAGCCTTGTAGGCAGACCTGTCCTTGCTGTCATAATGTGCCCGCCAGGCCCTTTCGGCTACCTTGCACTGCTGCCGCGTAGCCCGCAGAGCCGTGGTAAACCAAGGGGCCGAGACCCGCTTAGATGTCGAGCGGGGGGGCAGAACAGGGGCCAGGTCATCCAGCCTCTCCGTCAACCACTTTTGCAGGGCCTCCAAGTCGCTTTCTAACTCGCCAGACAGAGGGCAAGGGTGAGTCGCAGCAGCCTGGGCCAGCATCTCAGGGGTCACCCTGCTAAATGCTCTACAGGCTCGTCCCCTCTGCTGTGAGACAAGGTTCGACGCCCTAAGCTTGCCATTGATTGCAAATTTGGCAAGCCAATGATCCGACCACAGGACCGGGAGGATCTCTTTCACTACCAGCGGGGAGGTCGAGAAAACCTGGTCTAGGGTATGCCCCTTCTCGTGGGTCGGACCCAATAGATGTGGGGTCAGGCCCAGCGGCGTCATAACCTCCAAGAGCTTGATAGCGGCGGGGTCCGATGGATCATCCATCCGGATGTTAAAGTCCCCAGCCACTAAACAGTGTTCTGCTCTCAGGGCTAGACCCGCCATCGCCACATCAAGGTCAGCAAAGAACGTCCCAAGCGGACCGGGGGGGCGGTAGACTAGCAGTCCCTTCACTGATTGGTGCGGCGCTAGCGCGATAGAAAAAGCCAGCGATTCTGAGCCGCGAATGTCCTCAGTAGGCAAGATGGTACAAGGTGTGCCCTTCTTTACCACCAATGCGACCCCGCCACCCCTGCCCTTTGCTCTGTCCTTCCTGAAGATATCAAAATCAGGCGGAATGGCCATAGCCACATCGGGATTAGACGCTTCACCCCACCAAGTCTCCGTCAGCATAATACAGAGTGGCCTCTCAGTCTCAAGGAGCTCAAAAATGTGTTGCGCATGGCAGCTAGCCGACCTGGTGTTTAACAGCATGCAGGCATACTCAGCGCCCGCGATGTCTCCTGATTGAACTCCATGAGTTCACTAAAAACTGTCTGCAGCTACTCCTGTGAACTCAATGGACTTGTACCTGCTATCAGTGGATGTGGCTTAACGGCTAGAGCGGACGACTTTGAAGCTGTGGAACCAGGTTCGAGTCTGGCGGGAGGCCCATGCATCCTGTGAGTCTGGAAAAATCACGTAATCTCTCCGTGCCTAAAAAATGAATGTGTTTGTCTGTAATGCAACTGGTGCTCCTGTAAAGTGCTCTGATATCTTCGGAACAGGTTTGAGCTATATTAGACTGCCACAAAAAATATCAGAACGTGACGGGCTAAGGACATTTATTTTAGCTAGGTTTTTTGGACTTTCTGGACTGTGGCCACTGTGCCTTGTTCTGGTGACACAAACGTGATAGAACTGGAGGGACAGCACATGGACCTTTAACTTGAGATATTATTAAGTCATTCATGATTGCCATGTGACATGAGATGAATGACTCGGGCATCTTTCCTGTATCTCTTCATAACCCACCAACCACAGCCAACACTGTTCTTGCTATAAAGACTTCTCTCTTCATTTTGCCTGCAGCTGTAGACAATGTAACTATTGCGAAGCAGAAAACCTCCTCTCTGGCTTTGACCTCACTCCCCAATCTTGTTGTCATTAAAATATTTTGTGTTGTATTAGTGATAAGATTGCTGGATCGTGGATTCATAATCAAGAGTACCGGAAGAAGTACACACCACAACACACTGCTCCAAAGTACACACACAAGTGGTGCAAACAAGCTGCAGATTCAAATCCCACCCATCATTGTGAAAGTGGTTTCCGTGCTTGCTGTCTATCCATAGAGCCATTTTGATAAACTGAGATATTGTATTCTTCACACACTCAGTGGGGTCTCTTGAGATAAAAGCTTCTCATAATTGCTGTCCGACAGCATCTGACGGGCCCTGCTGGGCCAGACCTAGAAAGAGACCAAGAGGGATAGCTTTTCCTATATTTACTTTTCCACTGTCGGCCGCTGCTTTAGTGGGTGGAAAATGTATCTTGAAACATATGCTGTCAGAGCGCGAGCGTGCGTGGGGATTGGAAATGTCAGAAACTGCAAACAAGAAGACATCACTCGGCAGCTTCTGATGTCATCGGTTCTGTCCAGGGCTATTTCTATATGCAGGCTCACTGAGGTCACAGGCGCTACAGCAACAGGCGACAACTAACCCACATTTCACAGGGAGCAGACCCAAGCAGTGCTCGCGCCTCTGTTAAAAACACAGAACACTGCCAGTGCTTGCAGGAACAATAAAAGGATTTTTAGAGTTCGAGGAGTTTTGTTTGCTGCACCACCTCCACTGCACTAAAAAAAGTGCATTTTGCTGGCCTTTTGTAGTAATTTGGCACCATCACAAGATGGTGCCCCAAGGCTGTTGACTTCCATCTCCTTCAGAAAGCTCTGGCTTCATGGCCAGAGCTGTGACAACCATTTGAAAGGAAAGGCTCACACCACTCTGCTTGCTTTGAGTGTAAAAGGCCACTTTATTTACAACTGCCAATCAGAGTACCTAACCCCTCCGCTGGGCTAGAAAAAGGCTCTGAACCAACCCGCCGCCTCCCCTAAGTAATCCCACCCCTAACATACCACCCCTCCCAAACACTTCTGAATTGCACACAAACTTTGAAATGCCTCGCACTGGAATTCACATTAACTATAAAGTCAAGCCTGTCAGCTCTTAGACTAGGCACTCATCCTTGCTCTAAATCTTGGATCTATTATTCTTTGCTGATTGTCACACCCCCATGTTTGCTCCAATCAGCTCAATAGTTCACCTTCCTCTGCTTGCCCTTCAGCAACAAAAATATACAACCATAACATCAACCTACCATAAAAAGAGCCACTCTGTTATGTTATGTTATATGACTTTTATATAGCGCAAATCACCTACAGGTCTCTAAGCGCTAACCCCCACCCCCAACAACATGTATGGGGGAGCAGTGGGTTTTAGCTCAGCGGCAGGCACAAAGGAAAGTGCTCTCGCTGACATATCTGTTGATATGGAAAGTCCTGTGGCCACAACCTTATTGTGTCATTCCCTCTACTTCCTCCTAACCTCCTCAAGTGCAGGACCCTGTGCTGCCCACGCTTAATGCCATGATTGGGAGGAAATTATCAAAGCACTCCACTTGCTTTGAGTGCAAAAGGCCACTTTATTTACAACTGGCAAACAGAGCACATACTCCTTCAGCTGAGCTGCACAAGCTAACCTGTCAACTGGGCTAACAAAAGATTCCAAACCAACCTGCCTCCCTCAGTAACTCACACCCCTAACATCCCATCCCCTAAACACTTCTGAACTGCATGCAGTCCTTGAAATGCCATTAATGTTCTTGTGGTCTTTGCACCAGAATCCGTATTAACCATATTGTCGAGCCTGCCTGCTCTTGGACCAAGCCCTCATCCCTGTCCCAAATCTTGGCTCCATTTGTCTTTGCTCGTTGTTGCACCTCCCCATCTTTCCCCCAATCAGCTGAACAGTTTGCCCTCCTTTGCCACCAAAAAGACGATTCCAGAGGTGTCAATTTTGTCCCCTCAAACTTACACCTTTTTATGATCTTTAAACCACCCTTCCATGTACCTTTCTAAGTACAGGTTATTTCCCTGCTCAGACAAGTGCGACTCATTGTGCCTAACAAATGTGAAGACTCCAAAATAATGTTCCGGTGCATTTCCACCCGAACATCTCTCTCACCTTGCAGAAACCAGTCATCTCCCTATTCATCTCCTTCCTGGATGTATTTATAACAGCCAGCTGCATCGCATCCCTCCACACCCCCCAGGGCAGCTGCCAAGTCCAGGAAACATCCGTGAAAAACTAACTGACTTTCAGTATTCCTAAGTCCCAGTTCACGGACAACCACAAATCCAACCCAGTGGAATGCGCAATATCATTCTCCCCTAGATGAATCACCAAAACATCAAACTTGCCCCACTTTGCCTTGTACTCCCAAAAGTTGCCACCAAGGAGCCCCACCAATGACAACCAATGCACATTGGTACCATCTTTTTCCAAACCCAGCTGGTTTCATACAAATTGCCTCTCGGCCAGCACCAGGCCCAATTCACCAATGAGTGCCCGCAGATCCATATATTCGACAGGTGTGAGTTTGACAAGGAGCCCCTACCAATAAAGCAAATAACTCTTTAATGTATTGCCTGCTGCACTTACCGCCACACACAAATGCTCTGCCACTGACCCAAACCCATCAATCTTTCTTCTCCCATTCCCAGCTGGAAATCTTCCATCTCTGCCACTATCTGGAATGAGTGAATGCCGAACTCCAGCACCAGCAAGCCCGAAGCCCTTAGGCATCTTCTCAGCACTCCCGGTACTTGCACTGAGCGTACTGCAGAACCGTTTTTGTGCAAAAAATTGTAAGCACACCACTGCCCTCTTCAAACGTACTTTGAAAACTATTGTGTGCCACACTAGGTCAACCAACACTAAACCCAAACTTCCTTGTCCACCTGCCAGCTTTGAAACCCTACCAGCGCCGATGAATATCAAACTGAATAGCGCTCTGTAGAGCTGCGCCTTACAGGCAGAATGGCACATGACTCTCACCTGCTGTGAGAAGTTGGCCTGGCATATGCTGTTCCTAGTTATAGGGACACCTTGCACCAGTCCAAATCGACTCTTATTGATGATAGGTTTAAGACAACCTTTAAAGAAAGCTATCCTAGTGGTAGCTGTGGAGAGCAGCCTTCAGGCTAAGTCTTGAAGGAGTGTTAAGCTTATTGTTTTACCATAATAACCTCTTGAATAACCAAATGAAAGAGTAGCCCACACAGGTATATATATATAAAATATATGTATTTATTCTAGACAGAATCCCACAGTCACTTTATGTGGCTAGTGGCAAAGTTACAATTCAAACAAGCATTTCTAAACACAATAAATAGCACAGAAGTCAATGGGCCCCAGGGGGGGACCAAACCATATACTAAAATAGTGGTATAAGAACCACGACAATTCTACAGGCAATGCCTAGGGCATTCAGGATCGCTTGCCCCTTCAGAATCCACCCACAGTTAAGAGGAAGGGGACCCACGGGAGACGCGTGCAGTGCAAAGAGCTGATATCGGGATCGCAATGTTAGCCTATGGAGAATGTCGCGGTTGAATATTTAAAGTTTAAAGACACTTGTAGCAGTAGTACAAAGTTAAGGCTTGAGACTTAAGGCTTTGGAGAGCCCACCACCACGGGAGTACCGAAGTACCACTGTTACCTGCCCCAGGGAAGCCGGGTGCATAGGTCGATTCTGGTATCGGGTCGCGGGCTGATTTTCAATGGAAAAGTAGTCCAAACTGCTGCTAGTTGAAAGCGTCGATGAAGTCGTGAAGATCTAAGTTGTAGAAAATGTAGAGAAGAACCTGAAAGCAGAGGGGACAGAGTCTGGGTCACGGCACAGTGACCAGGGGGGCTCACAGCAAGGAGCCCTTCGATGTCGGGTGCTTCAGGTGAGGAAGATGCAGCTTGGCTCTGCAGTCACGGGCTCCGGGAGGCTTCAAGGAAGGCCAGCTTCTGGTGGGCAACTGTCCCACGTCGGATGAGGGGCGCTGCGGTGTTAGTGTCCCGATTGGATCCACTAAGCCTTGGCAACCGCAACCCACGCAAGATGAACAAAGCAGCTGCTGGTGCAGACCCACGAGGTCTGAGGGTGCTCTCCTTTGGAGAGAGCGCAGAGCAGGCCTGGAGCAACCAGGGGAACTCTTGGATGTGAAGATTGTCCTCCGCCAGGGCCCGCAAGTCGAGAGACAAGGGACCGCGGAAGGTAGCAAAATGGAGTACGTAAAAGGGCTCCCACGGGCCACCGGAGCGGACTAGGGAGCTGAGATTTGGCACGGATGCTGCTTGAAGGTTGGCTCAGAAATGGGCCAAAGCACAACTTCCCCACTGGTCGGGGTCGTGTGCTATGCAAGAGGTGGCCGGGGTCTTGGGGTATGCAAGGCTCTCGGCACCCACGTGGTCCACGGTGCTCAGACTCGCTGGGCACGCTCATAGGACTCTGGGATGCTCTGGAGACCCACCTCAAGGTTGCTGGAAGACGTCGAAGTTCGTGAGAGCAATGAAGTTCCAACCGGGTATCTTGCAGTTTTTCAGGTGCCTGCCAAGCAGGGGGATAACTCCTTTATCCCAAGGGAGATTTCTTCAGTCAGCTGGGCAGCAGCTCGTCGAAGGTCAGTTCTGTAAAGTTCTGGATTAATCTGAGGCTCTGGGGCCAGGTTATTCACATATATCCCCAAGATTAGGGGATGGTCCCAACAAGAGCCTACCAATCAGAGTAGAGGCGGGAAAGGGTGGCTACACCCACTCCCCTTTGTGTGTTTCCCGCCTGGGCGAGGGGCAGGATGCCCCTGAACCGGTTCCAGGCGGTGTATGCAGAATTGGGGCTCTGCAGCTGCCTACGTGCAACTCTGAAAGGACATTTGGTACACCCACCCTGTTCCAATCCACATATCCTGTCTGGGGAGGTGCTGGCACCTCCCCGCCACAGGAGCCCTATTGTCCAGATGGCGAGGCTGGGGTTTTCCCCAGCAACAGCCAGCCAGAGTCGTGTAGGTGGCGGACAGTAGCCATTTTGTGGTACATGTGCACTTTTAAATTGGTGTCTAAATTCTACCGCTTTTCCCATATCGCCCTCCTAGCAAGGGGGAATCGTACCCTCATGCCCATGGCTGGACTGGGGGTATGATTCCTTCATGTTTGACACCAAACACGATATGGTTCTGTGTAGCCATTCCCAAGTTACAGCGATGACGCGATAACTTATAATGCGGTTAAGAGTATATGGTATAGCTACACTACAAACAACCCAGTAAGGATTTTACGAAGGTTTGCAGAGAGGTCCTACTCATGTAGGGGTCCCCCCTCACACATACCTCAGCACCCAGCCCTGTAGGATTACCAGGGCCTGCCATAGGGCTGACCTATGAGAGTATATGTGTTGTAATGGTGTGGGATATAGGGTACCTACATCCCTGTAAGGGGTGCTAGCACCACTTTACCCAGACTACAGTAGTGGTCTGGTGGTGTCAGTTTGTGTGGCTGTCCCAGGGTGGCACAATAAGTGCTGCAGCCCTGGTAGGCCTACTGGGGGACCCATGCCCTGGGTACCTAGGGTACCATCTACAAGGGACTGGTAGGGTATGCCCAGCATCCAATTGGTTGGTACCTAGGGTACTCACATCGTTTAACAGAGGAAGCAGATAGGCTGGGGTCCTGGATAGCAGGGCCACAGCCTGGCTAAAGTCATAAAAACAGTCAAAACATCAGCAAAAAGTTGGGGGCAACTATGCAGTCGATGCCAGTCTCCTACATAACCCCCACCCCCTCCAAACGCAGGGACATTAAACTAACCTTGACCAGTTGAGTCTTCATGTTCTAAGTGGAAATATCTGGAGAGGCCATCTGCATTGGCATGGTTGCTCCCAGGTCTATGTTCCACTGTATAGTCCATCCCCTGTAGGGAAATGGACCACCTGAGGAGTAGTTTGGGGTTTTCACCCTTCATCTGTTTTAGCCATAGGAGGGGCTTATGGTCTGTCTGAACAATTAAGTGAGTGCCAAACAAGTATGGCCTCAGCTTCTTCAGGGCCCAGACCACAGCAAAGGCCTCCCTCTCTATGGCTGACCAACGTTTCTCTCTGGGGGTCAACCTTCTGCTAATAAAAGCTACTGGTTGATCCTGGCCCTCCTCATTCAGTTGTGATAACACAGCACCTACCCCCACCTCTGAAGCATCAGTTTGAACTATGAATTCTTTGGAGTAGTTGGGGCTTTGGAGCACTGGAGCAGAGCACATTGCCTGTTTAAGGTCATCAAAAGCTTTCTGACAGCTGACAGTCCACTGAACCTTTTTGGGCATCCTCTTGGAGGTGAGATCATTCAAGGGGGTCACTATGGGTCCATATCCCTTTACAAATCTCCTATAATAACCAGTCAGGCCCAAGAAAGTTCGAACCTGAGTCTGGGTGGTTGGAGCAACCCAGTCCATGATGGTCTGCATTTTGCTCTGTAATGGTTGAACCTGGCCTCCACCCACAAGGTGTCCCAGGTATACAACCTGACTCTGCCCTATCTGGCACTTAGTAGCCTTGATAGTGAGCCCAGCCTTCTGCAGGGCTTCTAAAACTTCCCTCGGGTGGATCAGGTGATCTTCCCAGGTCGAGCTAAAGACAGCAATATCATCTAGATATGCTGCACTAAAGTCTTCCAGGCCTGAGAGGACTTGGTTCACCAACCTTTGAAAAGTGGCAGGTGCATTTTTCAAACCAAAGGGCATCACAATAAATTGATAATGCCCACTAGGGGTAGAAAATGCTGTTTTGGCTTTTGCAGACTCAGCTAACCTTATCTGCCAGTAGCCAGCTGTCAGATCAAATGTGCTCAGATATTTGGCTGAGGCCAACCTATCTATGAGCTCATCTGCTCTGGGAATTGGATGAGCATCAGTCTTAGTGACTGCATTGAGTCCCCGGTAGTCTACACAGAACCTCATCTCTCTCTTACCATCCTGGGTGTGAGGTTTTGGTACCAGGACTACTGGGCTAGCCCAAGGGCTATCTGAGGGCTCAATCACTCCCAACTCCAACATCTTTTGGACTTCAGTCCTTATGCAGTCCCTGACATGATCAGGTTGCCTGTAGATTTTATTCTTGACAGGCAGACTGTCCCCAGTGTCCACTTCGTGAGTGCACCAGGTGGTCTGACTAGGAGTCAGAGAAAACATATGTCTGTAAGCTTGTAGAACCTGTCTACAGTCTGCTTGCTGCTGATCAGTGAGGCTGCCTGCCAAGGCTACTCCATCAACTGACCCATCGTCAGGGTTCTGAGAGAGCAGGTCTGGGAGAGGGTCACTCTCCTCCTCCTGTCCCTCATCTGTTGCCATGAGCAAGCCCATGTCAGCCCTGTCCACATATGCTTTCAACCTATTCACATGAAGTACCCTGTGGGGACTTCTGGGAGTGCCATGGTCTACCAGGTAGGTAACCTCTCCCTTTTTCTCCAAAATGGTATGGGGTCCACTCCACTTATCTTGGAGAGCTGCTGGGGCCACTGGCTCCAACACCCATACCTTCTGCCCTGGCTGGTACACCACCAGGACAGCCTTTTGGTCATGCCAGGCTTTCTGTAATTCCTGACTTGCCTCCAGGTTTTTAGTTGCCTTCTTCATATACTCAGCCATCCGGGAGCGGAGACCAAGTACATAGTCCACTATATCCTGTTTAGGGGGTTTGAGAGGTTGCTCCCATCCCTCCTTCACTAGACAAAGTGGGCCTCTAACAGAATAGCCAAACAAAAGTTCAAAGGGGCTATAACCAACCCCCTTTTGTGGCACCTCTCTGTATGCAAAGAGAAGGCAGGGCAGAAGAACATCCCATTTTCGCCTAAGCTTTTCTGGGAGTCCTTTGATCATACCCTTTAAGGTCTTGTTGAACCTCTCAACAAGACCATTGCATTGTGGGTGATAAGGGGTGGTGAACTTATAGTTAACCCCACACTCCTTCCACATTGCCTTCAGGTAACTACTCATAAAGTTTGTACCTCTGTCAGACAATACCTCCTTAGGAAACCCCACCCTGGAGAAGACTCCAAGGAGGGCCCTTGCCACCACAGGGGCTGTGATGGTCCTAAGGGGAATAGCTTCTGGGTATCTAGTGGCTTGATCCACTACCACTAGAATGAACCTGTGCCCAGATGCTGTTGATGGGTCAAGGGGACCAACAATGTCAATCCCCACCCGCTCAAAGGGCACCCCCACCACAGGCAATGGTATCAGGGGGGCCTTTGTGGATTTACCTGCCTTGCCACTTGCCTGGCAGGTAATGCAAGAGCTGCAAAAGCTCTTACAGTCTTCACTCATGTGGGGCCAATGAAAGTGAGGGACAATTCTGTCCCAAGTCTTATTTTGGCCCAGGTGTCCTGCTAAGGCATGGGTACTCACAAACTTTCTCTCGGGGGCCAAATTTACAGTGTGGTTTCTGGCTGAGGGCCGCACCGGTGGGGGCGGGGCCAGTGGGGGAGGGGGCGGGGCTAGAGCAAAAAAAAACTATGACCATGAGGTTGAACACAGGCCCCTGCAGCGGACGCCTTCATCCACTGAGCCACCAGACCCGGTATGCACACATATCTATCTATCTATCTATCTATCTATCTATCTATCTATCTATCTATCTATCTATCTATCTATCTATCTATCTATCTATCTATCTATCTATCTATCTATCTATGTATCTATCTATCTATCTCTCTGTTTCCCTCCCTCTCTCTCTCCCTCTCTCTATTACTCTCCCTCTCTCTCGCTCAGTCTCCCTCCCTCTCTCTATCTCTCTCTCCCTCCATCACTCTATTTGTCTCCCTTTCTCTCTGTCTCCCTCCCTCTCTGTCTCACTCACTCTGTCTTACTCATTCTGTGTCTCCCTCTCGCTCCCTCTGTCTCACTCACTGTTTGTCTCCCTTTCGCTCTGTCCCCTCCCTCTCTGTCTCCCTCTCACTCCGTCTCCCTCCCTCTCTCTCTCCCTCTCGCTCCCTCTGTCTCACTCACTGTTTGTCTCCCTTTCGCTCTGTCCCCTCCCTCTCTCTCTCCGTCTCCCTCCCTCTCCCTCTCTCCCTCTGTCTCCCTCCCTCCCTATCCCTCCCTCTGTCTCCGTCTCCCTCCCTCTCTCTATCTCTCTCTCCCTCCATCACTCTGTTTGTCTCCCTTTCTCTCTGTCTCCCTCCCTCTCTGTCTCACTCACTCTGTCTCACTCATTCTGTGTCTCCCTCTCGCTCTCTTTGTCTCACTCACTGTTCGTCTCCCTTTCTCTCTGTCTCCCTCCCTCTCTGTCTCCCTCCCTCTCTGTCTCCCTCTCACTCCCTCTCCCTACCTCTCTCTCTCTCCCTCTCGCTCCCTCTGTCTCACTCACTGTTTGTCTCCCTTTCGCTCTGTCCCCTCCCTCTCTCTCTCCGTCTCCCTCCCTCTCCCTCTCTCCCTCTGTCTCCCTCCCTCCCTATCCCTCCCTCTGTCTCCGTCTCCCTCCCTCTGTCTCTGTCTCCCTCCCTCTGTCTCTGTCTCCCTCCCTCTGTCTCCCTCCCTCTCTCTGTCTCCCTCCCTCCCTTTGTCCTCCCTTCCTCCCTCTGTCTCCCTGCCTCTCTCTCCCTCCCTCTCTCTGTCTCCCTCTCTCCCTCCCTTCCTCTCCGTCTCCCTCCCTCTCTCTCCCTCCCTCTGTCTCACTCACTGTTTGTCTCCCTTTCTTTCTGTCCCCCTCCCTCTCTCTCTCCCTCCCTCTCTCCGTCTCCCTCCCTCTCTCTATTGCTCTCTCTCTCCCTCTGTCTCCCTCCCTCTGTCTCCCTCCCTCTGTCTCCCTCCCTCCTCCGTTCTCCCTCTGTCTCCCTCCCTCTCCCTCCCTCTCCCTCCCTCTGTCTCCCTCTCTCTCTCTCTCTCTCTCCCTCTCTCTGTCTTCCCCCCTTTCCCTGTCTTCCTCCTCTCCCTGTCTTCCTCCTCTCCCTGTCTTCCTCCTCTCCCTGTCTTCCTCCTCTCCCTCCCTCTTCCTCCCTCTGTCGCACTCTGTCTTCCTCCCGCTGTCACCTCACCCCCTGCTCTCACTCCCTGCTGCCCTCCATCACCTCACCCTGCTGTCCTCTGTCACCTCACCCCGCGCTGAGACTGCTTCCAGGGAACGCACACGGCCGCCGCACCCAAGTACTTCACAGGTCTTTTAAAGACCATTCACTTGTTAATGAGACTTTGTTGTATCTCATCTCTTCTTAGCGCCCCTGCATCTCCACTCAATCAGAGGGGAGATGCAGGGGCGCTAAGAAGAGGTGAAATACAACAAAGCCTCATTAACAAGTAAATGGCCTTTAAAAGAATCGCCCGGCCTCACAGCTCCGTGCTGCTGTAACCGGCGGTGTTCGCTGACAAGCACAGGGCACAGGCACTATGTCTGCAAGGTCCGCGGGCCGCCAGGGAAGGCTTGCCGGGCCGCTGGCGGCCCGCGGGCCGTACTATGAGTACCCGTGTGCTAAGGGAATATCATGGGCCAGTGTGAGCAGGAAGCCCCTAAACTTTTGAGGTATGACCAACCTCCTGGCTGCACCAGGCTTGAGGTCTCGACCCTCAGAGTAAAGGAGCCCTTCATCCCAATAAATCTTATGTGTCCCACTGGCATTCCCTGCAGCCTCAGCAGCAGCTTGCTGTCTGAGGGGTTCAAGAGTGGGGCAGCTCTGCTGCTCCAGGCTCAAGTCTGCCCTAGAAGGTCCCCCTGCCCCCAAGAACTCAACCTGATCAGGTTCCTTTTCCTCTGGGGCAGTTCCTTCTTCAGGAGCTAGATCCTCTTCTGCTAACAGAGTCTCTACAGACTGATCCTGGGGGGAAGGCTCTGCCTTACCCCTGCTACTCCTTCTCTTGGAAGGTCCTTGGTCCATTTTTCCAGGATCCAAGTCCTGTTCAGTTCCTGTCAGCTTTGCTTTTGACCTTGTCAGGGCAAATACTTCTGCTGGTATACCCAACATTGCTGCATGGGTACTTAGCTCCACCTCAGCCCATGCTGAGGTCTCCAAATCATTCCCTAGTAAACATTCAACAGGTAGGTCTGCACTCACCACAACTTTCTTGAGGCCAGTTACCCCTCCCCAGGAGAAGTTCACAACAGCTAGAGCATGGTCTGTACTAACGTTGCTAGCATTGGTCACTTGGTATATCTCTCCAAGTATGATCTGGCTAGGGTCTACAAGGTCCTTAGTCACCATAGTGACACTAGCCCCTGTATCCCTGTAAGCTAGTGACTCCCTTCCATTTATGGTTGGCTGTTGTCTGTATTTGCCCAGACCACTGGGGCTCACAAACAGGGACAAGTCCCCATCACAAACTAGAACAGCCTGAGTAGGAGTTCTGACTAGGCCAGAGTCCTCTCCAGATCCCAGGGTCAACCCTACTATGCCCTTGTTCTGTGCACCAACACCTATAACTGCACTAGGGGGAACAGGAGCCTTAGGGGCAGGTGTGGTGCTTTTGGAGTCTTTGGCCTTATTACAATCTGAAGTCCAATGGGTTTTCTGTTTACAGTTTTTACACCATGGCTTCCTTGGTTGTTTGGGTTTGTTGTTCTGGGTATTCTCAGATGCTGCTTTTTGGGGGCCTGTTGAAGACTGCTGGTCTTTTCCCTTTTCCCCACCCTTGTCAGAGTTCTTGGCATCTTCCTTTTTAGTTGCACCTCCCAAGGGCTGGACCTTCTGCTTAATCCTGGTTCTGACCCATTTGTCTGCCTTCTTTCCCAATTCTTGGGGAGTGGTCAGATCAGAGTCAACCAGGTGCTGATGTAAGAGCTGATTCTGATAATTATTAAGGATCTGCTCCCTCATTATGAGATTGTATAATCCTGTATAATCATTTACTTTACTGCCAGTTAACCAACCTTCCAGTGCCTTGGTTGCACAATCCACAAAGTCTACCCAATCTTGATTTTGTGCTTTCTGGGTGTCTCTGAACTTAAGTCTGTATTGATCAGTGGTTAAGCCAAACCCATCTATTAAAGCAGCTTTCAAGATATAGTAATCATCTGCATCCTCTTCTCTTACAGAGAGGGGCTTGTCTCTACCTTTATCTGAAAAGGAGAGCCACAGGATTGCTGCCCACTGCTCTACTGGGACCCTCTGTACTCTACAGGCCCTCTCAAGAGCAGATATCCATTTGTGGATGTCATCCCCATTCTGATAGGGGGGCACAATCTTGTGGAGGTTCCTATTGTCAGGGACTTTCTCTCTAACTCTAGGGGTTTCCTTACTGCCACCAGGGGTCTCTAGGCCCCACTTCATTGAAGCTTTCTGAAGCTCCAGGGCTTCCCTGTCCAATGCTAACTGTTCTCTTTTAAGCTGAAGCTTAGCCTGCTCAAATTTGATCAGTCTGAATTTCCTCTCATGAGAGGATTCTCTTCTCTGAGAAGAGGCAGAGGACCCTTTGGATCTCCCAGAATGGTTGGATCCTCCTGAGGGGGATCTGTTCCTTCTTGGACCCACCACTCTCCCTTTAGGGATGGAGGGAGTGCCTTTTGGGCCATCACCTCCATGCTGTGAGTGGTTTGTTTCTTCCAGGTCAGGACTTTCATCCTCTTCCTGGTCCTCATCAGAGTCCCCCACTGGAGGGTCCTCTTCTGATGGATGCCCACCCAACCTGTCTACCCCACCAGACCCTATGGTCTCCATAAAGTCTGCTATGAGCAGGATTTCCCTGAGGCGTTGGGTGTTGGCACCTTTGTTTGTCTTCAGTTTTCTAAGGGTGCACATCTCCCTGAGCTCAGCAAAGGAGAGATGATCATACTTATCGACTGGGACACTTTGGGGTCCTTCCAGAGCCTTAGTAGCACCTGCACCTGAAGACATGTCTAGTGTAGTGATAGTGGTGTATCTACCTACACTAAGTGTGGCCTACTGAACCCTCTCTTGAGTTGTAGTCAAGGTGTGCTAAACCCTCTACACACAACTCTAAGTTCAGTAGAACTTATTGTATTCTATCTTGAATTTATATGTACCTTTGGTACCAAGTGGCTTTCACTTTAGAAATTCAATTTGTTATCTGGTAAAACAATGGCAAGCTTGAATCCAACCGCTGCACACCAATGTGAGAAGTTGGCCTGGCATATGCTGTTCCTAGTTATAGGGACACCTTGCACCAGTCCAATTCGACTCTTATTGATGATAGGTTTAAGACAACCTTTAAAGAAAGCTATCCTAGTGGTAGCTGTGGAGAGCAGCCTTCAGGCTAAGTCTTGAAGGAGTGTTAAGCTTATTGTTTTACCATAATAACCTCTTGAATAACCAAATGAAAGAGTAGCCCACACAGGTATATATATAAAATATAAGTATTTGTTCTAGACAGAATCCCACAGTCACTTTATGTGGCTAGTGGCAAATTTACAATTCAAACAAGCATTTCTAAACACAATAAATAGCACAGAAGTCAATGGGCCCCAGGGGGGGACCAAACCATATACTAAAATAGTGGTATAAGAACCACGACAATCCTACAGGCAATGCCTAGGGCATTCAGGATCGCTTGCCCCTTCAGAATCCACCCACAGTTAAGAGGAAGGGGACCCACGGGAGACGCGTGCAGTGCAAAGAGCTGCTATCGGGATCGCAATGTTAGCCTATGGAGAATGTCGCGGTTGAATATTTAAAGTTTAAAGACACTTCTAGCAGTAGTACAAAGTTAAGGCTTGGGACTTAAGGCTTTGGAGAGCCCACCACCACGGGAGTACCGAAGTACCACTGTTACCTGCCCCAGGGAAGCCGGGTGCATAGGTCGATTCTGGTGTCGGGTCGCGGGCTGATTTTCAATGGAAAAGTAGTCCAAACTGCTGCTAGTTGAAAGCGTCGATGAAGTCGTGAAGATCTAAGTTGTAGAAAATGTAGAGAAGAACCTGAAAGCAGAGGGGACAGAGTCTGGGTCACGGCACAGTGACCAGGGGGGCTCACAGCAAGGAGCCCTTCGATGTTGGGTGCTTCAGGTGAGGAAGATGCAGCTTGGCTCTGCAGTCACGGGCTCCGGGAGGCTTCAAGGAAGGCCAGCTTCTGGAGGGCAACTGTCCCACGTCGGATGAGGGGCGCTGCGGTGTTAGTGTCCCGATTGGATCCACTAAGCCTTGGCAACCGCAACCCACGCAAGATGAACAAAGCAGCTGCTGGTGCAGACCCACGAGTTCTGAGGGTGCTCTCCTTGGGAGAGAGTGCAGAGCAGGCCTGGAGCAACCAGGGGAACTCTTGGATGTGAAGATTGTCCTCCGCCAGGGCCCGCAAGTTGAGAGACAAGGGACCGCAGAAGGCAGCAAAATGGAGTGCGTAAAAGGGCTCCCACGGGCCACCGGAG
Source organism: Triturus cristatus (assembly GCF_964204655.1). NCBI lineage: Eukaryota > Metazoa > Chordata > Amphibia > Caudata > Salamandridae > Triturus > Triturus cristatus. Next base: position 556,746,474 of record NC_140580.1, read on the forward strand.
TGGACTAGGGAGCTGAGATTTTGCACCGATGCTGCTTGAAGGTTGGCTCACAAATGGGCCAAAGCACAACTTCCCCACTGGTTGGGGTCATGTGCTATGCAAGAGGTGGCCGGGGTCTCGGGGTATGCAGGGATCTCGGCACCCACGTGGTTCACGGTGCTCAGACTCACTGGGCACGCTCACAGGACTCTGGGATGCTCTGGAGACCCACCTCAAGGTTGCTGGAAGACGTCGAAGTTCGTGAGAGCAGCGAAGTTCCAACCGGGTATCTTGCAGTTTTTCAGGTGCCTGCCAAGCAGGGGGATAACTCCTTTATACCAAGGGAGATTTCTTCAGTCAGCTGGGCAGCAGCTCGTCGAAGGTCAGTTCTGTAAAGTTCTGGATTAATCTGAGGCTCTGGGGCCAGGTTATTCACATATATCCCCAAGATTAGGGGATGGTCCCAACAAGAGCCTACCAATCAGAGTAGAGGCGGGAAAGGGTGGCTACACCCACTCCCCTTTGTGTGTTTCCCGCCTGGGCGAGGGGCAGGATGCCCCTGAACCGGTTCCAGGCGGTGTATGCAGAATTGGGGCTCTGCAGCTGCCTACGTGCAACTCTGAAAGGACATTTGGTGCACCCACCCTGTTCCAATCCACATATCCTGTCTGGGGAGGTGCTGGCACCTCCCCGCCACAGGAGCCCTATTGTCCAGATGGCGAGGCTGGGGTTTTCCCCAGCAACAGCCAGCCAGAGTCGTGTAGGTGGTGGACAGTAGCCATTTTGTGGTACATGTGCACTTTTAAATAGGTGTCTAAATTCTACCGCTTTTCCCATATCGCCCTCCTAGCAAGGGGGAATCGTACCCTCATGCCCATGGCTGGACTGGGGGTATGATTCCTTCATGTTTGACACCAAACACGATATGGTTCTGTGTAGCCATTCCCAAGTTACAGCGATGACGCGATAACTTATAATACGGTTAAGAGTATATGGTATAGCTACACTACAAACAACCCAGTAATGATTTTACGAAGGTTGCAGAGAGGTCCTACTCACGTAGGGGTCCCCCCTCACACATACCTCAGCACCCAGCCCTGTAGGATTACCAGGGCCTTCCATAGGGCTGACCTATGAGAGTATATGTGTTGTAATGGTGTGGGATATAGGGTACCTACATCCCAGTAAGGGGTGCTAGCACCACCTTACCCAGACTACAGTAGTGGTCTGGTGGTGTCAGTTTGTGTGGCTGTCCCAGGGTGGCACAATAAGTGCTGCAGCCCTGGTAGGCCTACTGGGGGACCCATGCCCTGGGTACCTAGGGTACCATCTACAAGGGACTGGTAGGGTATGCCCAGCATCCAATTGGTTGGTACCTAGGGTACTCACATCGTTTAACAGAGGAAGCAGATAGGCTGGGATCCTGGATAGCAGGGCCACAGCCTGGCTAAAGTCATAAAAACAGTCAAAACATCAGCAAAAAGTTGGGGGCAACTATGCAGTCGATGCCACTCTCCTACACCTGCTACACTAATGCCCTCAAGAACCTGATCCAAGTCGGACACCTTACTCAGGGCACCTTGCCATGCAATCAGGACCCAGCTTTCTTCTGCATGGGTGGTACCCCATCACATATTCCCATAGAACTCAGTACATGCCTGCTTGCCCCCTATAATAATTGCAGATTAACCCTTCGCTATCTGACACAAAATAAATTCCAACATGTCATCATGTCTCAACCTTAATTGCACCTGTTCTAGCAATGCTGTCCGGCACTTGATTCTATAAACTTCCTCTAGCCCTTACAATATATCTTCCTTGTGGAATCCATGAGCAAATATTCCACCAGTATATATGCTTTCACTGCACGATATCCCACGAGTCTTCTGGAACACAAAGACCTTTCTTCGCCACACTCTGGGCCAGACCACGGAATCTCTCACACTGTGAACTAGAAAATGCATCAACTACTCAGTTATCCAAACCCACAATGTGTTTAGCTTGAAATAAGATGTTCTTCTCCAAGCACAACATGACCAATTCTCTAGGAATCTTCAACACCCAGGCATCAGAAGCAGGCATCCTGTTCACCTCCTGCACCACTGGTGCATTGTGAGAACCAAACAACACTCGCCTGTTCCTCAACTCATCACCCCACAGACGCACTGCCAACAGCAACAGGAAAATTACAAAAAGGCGCTACGGTGGCCCTTGACCTTCAAAGACTAGTGCCAGTTCTCTGCACACCAAAGCACCTTCCAGAACAACACCAAACCCCACACTCCTGAGGCCTCCCTAAAGAATCTTTACCTTCCATGCCACAGGGTTATTTTGCAGCCACCTTGTCACTGTTATAAAACACCCAAAAAAGCTTCCAAACCAACAATCCACCCATCACTCATATAAACAAACGAAACCTGTGATGTGGCTTTACATCTCCCAAAACCACAGATGCAATACTTCGCAAAAATCATGCAAAGGGCATCCACCAACACCTTTTGTGCTAGTCACAGTACACGCTTCCCACTATGCAGTAGCTCCTCAATCACACCATTAAGCACCTCCAACTTATCACATAGAGGCCACAACTCCTTTGTCACAAAGTCCAACTTAATCCTCATAAATGTCAGAGTAGTTGCCGGTCCCTCTGTCATTTAGATTGCCAGTAGCATGCCAAAACAGTCCACTACCACCACCAATGTCTTCATCAGTCTTGAACACCTCCCTTTACAACCTGCTCTCCCTACTAGCAAGAAATCATCCAGGCAATGAAATACCTGATCAGATGTTGCTCCTGTGCGAACGCCCTATTCCAAGAAAGTGCGCATGCAACTGAATATCCCATAGACATACACTTGTCAACAAAGTCATCGCCCTGAAACAACTTCGTGATGTGGTGTCCGCCACTCAAGAAAGGGAGTATTTCAAACAAGGTCAAGAGAGGGGTGGGAGAAGTAGTGAAACAAATCACAACGGAGAGGGGCAAATATTAAGGTATAAATAAGGAAAGTAAATGGCAGGACACTTACAGGAAGCTTGCAGGGAGGTATGAAAGAGATGTTTGTTTGAAACACAGAAGGAGAGAAAAAGACGTATTTACAGAAAACATAAACAAGAGTAGAAAGAGGGTAGATAGAAAGAGAAAACGAAAGAGATAAATGTAGAATACATATCTGGAATAATAGGCGAATGAAAAAACTAAAGCGAGGAGTAGCTGAGGAGGTAGATTGAGTATGGCGACATGGAGAGTAAAAAGGAGAGGATAAGACAAAAATTATTATGAGGTAATTTAACATAGCAAAGGAAAAAGCTAGAGAAAGGTTGAATGCAGGTGGAAGAAAAGAAGAGGGTAAACAAGGCTGTGGAGGAGTGATTGTGCCATTGGCCTCAATGAGAGCAATGACAATGGTCCATCCAAAACTAGGTGGGAAAATGAAAGACAAACATAAATAGAGTGCACTAGGCCCTCGCAACTCTGCCCGCCAGTGCAACTGCACCTTCTGTACTAATGATAGCTAGGCCCATACAAGAAGGTGATCAACGAAAAAAGCTAGGATGATAAAGAATTTGTGGACGTGATAAAAGAAAGATGAAGTGAAAGAGTGAGACACATAGGGAAGAACGAAAATTTTGATAAAGTAGGAATGATGGCTAAAAACAGACACAGGTTGTGAGAAATTAAAATGAGAAGAATAGAGTGGAAATAGAAAAGGGATGACTAAAGACGGTAGAAGTGAATAAGAGACAAGGGAGTGAACCAAATGAGGAACTGCAAAGAGAAATACATAATGGAGAATATAGGGTTGGAGAAAGGGATCTGCCAGGTTCTAAGCAGGAGGTTCAGTTAATACCTCAGCTCCCATTGGCTCACTGGAATATCATCACAGTCACAATTAGATGCCTGAAGGACCTCTGCATGTCCCTCAAGCGTTCAACGACTGCCTACAGAGGCTGTCATTAGCTCCATTGGGTTGTCTGTTGCAAACCCCTTTGACGCCTGCATGAGCTACATTGCAAAATACTGGGAGCTCAATGAGGTGCCTGCGGAAGCTGACTGAGGTACCCATGGGAGCTAGGAGAGGTGCCGCCGAGATCCACTCTATGCTTGCAAGATCAGAGGGACGTGCCTGTGGGAGCTTACTGAGCTTAGTGAGGTCTTTGAAGAACCTTCTTTGTTTTCTGCACGAGCTCAGGAAGATGCCTGATGGGCAACACTGTATGACAGGAAGGCAGCTTAATTGATTGCCTGAAGGACCTCATTGAGGGGCCCTGTGGGAGCCTAGTGCGGTGCCTGCAGTGGGATCTGCGACTTCACACTTGGAGGTCACTGGATTGAGAACATAGGTTACGGTCAAAATACCAGCTGTGCTGCTGTTACACTGGAATATCCGCATAACACGTTTTTTAATCCGTTTCTTGACAGAAATTATGCTCAAAAACTCTCACATAAGTATGGTTTTTGAGGCTTCTCTGCAATCTGGACTGGGAGCACTGGGAAAACGCCGCCGAATGTGACATGGTTACACACATGAAAGAAGCCATCATACAGAATTGAACTCTAATTCCACCTGGGGTGGGTGTTTCAGAATCCATTTAGACTAGTGGTCTTAAAACTTTGTAATGCTGCGCCCACCACAGTGGGAAAAAAAAATCATCAGGGCCCCTGTAGGAATTTTTCACAATTATTCCATTAACTAAGCATTGTTTAAATATGTCTAGACTTATTTTAACATTGCAGTTAAGCTATGTTACTGTTTTAAAAATGCAATCAAATACATGATTTCCAAACATACTATTGTGTTGAGGCAGGCCCTACTAACGTTTGAAAGTATCCATAGTGTGATTATTAGAAATGGGGGTTTTGAAGAATACTTGGAGTCCTTGCCTTTGACACATACTCCCAGCTAAGCTTTAAAGGACTACAGATGTTACTGATGGCCCGTTACAGAGCAGCTTGCTGCCGCTCATTTCTCCTCCTGCCCCAAAACAAAGCACTGTTATTACCATAATGCTTCCTTTGGCCAGAGCCTAACCCCCCTCCCCCCCCCGGGGTTCACTTGCCAGACCCCAGTTTGAAGAACCCTGGTCTAGACTAATCTCAAGGTGTGTTGAGCTGGTGCATACGGGCATGCATACATTTAAAGCATGGGTACTCGCAAACATTTTCCCAAGGGCCAAAAAGTTCTGTCTGTGGTGTGACTGAGGGCCACATTGATGCCAGCAGGGTGGTGGTTGGGTTGTAGGAGGTGTATGGTGGGTGTAGGGATTGTGACCCATGTACATATAGTGGTTCCATTGTACCTGGGATAAATCCCGGCTTTCTCACTTGACTAAATTGTGTGACCGTAGGCAACTGTTTTATTTTACTTTGCCTCCTTTTCCTTAATTTTCCCATATAAGACCTCGAAATATTGGACTTCAGGACACGTGTTAAAAAAAACCTTCTAGTGTTTGATTTAATAAACTATAATGTTGTCAGTGAATAATAGCAACCCAGGACAAAAACAGAGGGAGCCCATGACAACTGGCTAGCCTCTTAGTTCACTACTGGCATTGTTGTCATGGTGATGGGTGGCATGAATATTTCTAAATTCATGTTCGAAAACTGTCACTTTAAGAATAAATCACAGTAAGGCGTCTTCGTGTTAATGAAATACACTTTTTTGAATTCTGAAGGGATTTTTACACTTTTTTGCAAGATGTCTTCAAAACTGAAGGTGTTCCTAAAGTTAAGTGGGGCATGACACCTTTTGTGCTTCTTCTTTTACTTCAGTTCGACTGTAAATAAAAGCTTGCAGATATCTTATATTTTTGTGAGTATACCTGCTTTGTAAACCACACAGCAGCCTAGTGCTGCTGCTATCCAACCGGGAGCCGCCAGGGCCGGACTGGGAACGAAAACCGGCCCTGGCAAAGTGCTCGGCCGGCCCCCGGGGCTTGGAGGTGCCACTGAGCTCTTTGCGAGGGCCAGTTTTCGGCCGATTTTTGTTACAGGGCCGTTTTTGCAGCATAACGGCCCTGTAACAAAAACGGCCCCCAGTGCCCAAAACCGGCCCCCACCCGTGCGGCGCACCGGGGGATTGCCAGGTGCCCGCTACGGCCAGTCCGGCCCTGGGGGCCGCGTGTAAAGGTCAGGAGGGCCGCCGCATGCGGCCCTGGGGCCTACTATGTGTATCGCTGATTTAAGGCATCGACCAGATAAGCGTGACATTGTTTTCCGATTCGAATTCTATAGTCAAGGATATCGTGTTAGCACACAGACCTTCGACCACAAAGGATGGAAGTCTAAGAGCCCATGAGCATCCAAGCAGGTGACCTACAGGAAGCAGGTGGATCTCTGCACCGTGTGCTCGAACACACTGAGCATCTTACCATCTGTGCTGCTCTTGACAGGTTTATTAGCCGGGGCTAGTGTGTTCCTACAGGGAGTGCGTGGCTGCATGTTCTTTTGTCATGTCGTTGATAAAAAAAAGGCTGTGTAGACCCAATTAACATAATTGCCTTCCGCGCCTTTACCTGCTCATTTCCCAGAGAGTTTCTAGCAGGAGCTGTGTTGTTCTGTTCTTCCATGGACGGCCCCTCTCAGCGGGACACAGGTACCCTGGCCTGGTGCCTTGGGATGGGCCTGCTGAGCTCCTGGGCCCGGGACTATGGGGCACAGAGACGAGGAGTCAGAGACGGACGATAGTAACAGCCTGCTCTTTGTCTGCCTGCTCGGCTGTCTGCTGGTCGTGTCTTACTGGATCACCACCAAGTGCTTCGCTGTCCTGGGTGAGGTGAAAGGTACGTGTCCATAGCTCAGCATCCGCGCGCTCATGTGTCACGTCACGCATGGTTCGCTCAGTCCCTCATCCCAGGCCCCGCGCAAACACCGAAACAGATGCCGTGTCAATTGAATCCGGACACTAGCTCAGGTGCTAAACTTTGCACTCTGTATAAATCTTATGCAATTCGTAAGAGGTGACACAGGATGAACCCCTACACTGGGAACCACAGACCACACAGAAAACACCCTCTACTAGCAAGCTAGCTCTCATTCCGAGTTCCAGAACTGAACGAGGCATCCAGTCGAGCACAAGGTAAACGCCACAATCCGCAGTGTTGCCGTGTACCGGGTGCGCAATGTGTGCATTAAATTAACGACTACTTGTAAAGAAGGCCTGCTTTATCTGGCATTTAGGTGACCTCTATCTAGAAGTGGCTTCCTTAGCCTTGTTTCTACCTTTTGCTGGTAAAACAATGTCCGAACGAAATCAAGATAAGTTATTTCAGTCTGTGTGAATGGTATTGTCTCTTGATGTATTCTGCAATCTTTGTGCCTAGTGCCTCATCAGACTCTCACAACAGCTCACTTGAGGAATGTCTGTCCAGCCGAAAGGCCGAGGCCTGATTCGCGAAGCCATTTGCCCATGTAAATTCCACTTATACGCACAAAATTCCCTGGGTGATGGAACGACAGGATTTGGAGTAGTAAGCAGGAGGGAGATGATGATGCCTTTGTATTCTCCACTTCGCAAAAAGCTGGTTGGCTGGTGTTCTAAAAAACAGCACCTCTGAAAGAACTGCCCTGCCTGGGTGAGAGTTGCCCATACAGCCCTCTCTTTTGAGCTTCGAGCAATCACGGGCTTGTCCTGCGAGCATGCCCCTCCCACATTTCACTCTCATTCTGTTCGACGCGGTGTTTGACACCAGTACACCAAGATACCAGGGATAGCAAAAGTGACGTCATACCCTTCCGCTGCCAGTGATATCACACTGAGTGACCCATTGCTTCACCCTTGCAACCTCAATAGTCTGCCATTTTCAGCTAAATGGAAGTTACTTGGAGAGGGCCAGGCGCGGGAGCTGAACGTAGCCTTCCTTTATGGGCGGTATGCTGCAAAATCGCCCCTCAAAACATCAGCCTACAGATATATTGTGTCCATAATACTGACTTCCGGAATATCATCAATGTCAGCATAGATTTACTATTATGAAGTCTGCTGTGAAAATATTTCCATATCATGGAGTGATATTTCCGTCTGTCGATATTTCAACTGTGATATTGTGGCGCAATATTATTTCATGTTCCAGCCGCTGCCTTCATGAAGCCTGAGGCCAAAGGCGGCAAGGGTGGTGCGAGGGCTGCCCAAGGACCGGCCAGAGGTGGCCAGTGCATCTCTCTCATTGGCCTCTATGGATGAACCATGAATGACTTTGTACCAGTGATGTGGCCTGGGCAGTCAGAGCCAGCATGATAACTGTTTGCAAACACTTTTTCTGGGACTGATGACATTACTATTCCAGTTCCAGTGCTGGAGTGTTTTGGGAAGAGTGTTTGGCACAAGGCTTAACCCCTTCCATGCGGGGCGGATTCCCCCGCTGTGCTGAGCGCTGCTTGCGCGGGCGTGGTCATGACGGAACGGTTCCTCTTTGAGCAGTGAGAGTGAACTTAGCGGCAACGGAGAAGCAGTGTGGCAACAGTAATGGGAAAGGCTGCTGAGGGCCGATAAAGTTCAGATAGTGCATAGGGGTCTACCAAGCAAGCGCATAAGTAGACTTCTGTGGAATAAATGTGACTTTTGCAGGACGTTTTGCTACTATTTATCTGTATTAAACCCCTAAACATGTTTCATCCAAAGATATAGTTTACAGAAAACAGTTAGTCAACCTGGCCACAAGGCCATTTTGCATAGAAAAAGTAAACCTGCAGAATAATTATTCAGCATATTTTTTCTGCAGAGGATTTTAACATAAAAATGCAAGTCGTCGTTGGCTGGTTTCTTAAACTTGAAACATTAGTTTTCTAAAACAGTAATTGTGGAAAAGAAAGCCGTATGTTGGCGAAGTCCAGGCGCGGTTGCTCCCTGGAAGCAGCAGTGGGGTGGGGGGAAGAGGTGGAGAGGGGGCTCCACCTCACCTACGTCCTCTCCCTGGCTTCCTGTCTGCAAAGGAAGCAGGAAGCACCCAGCTCCCAGCCTCCTGATAACCAAGCAATGCAGTGTTGTGATTGGTCTGAGCGCCGTGGTACGGCGCTCAGCCGAGGGAAAGGGAGGCTGGGCAAATTCTCCATGCAGGCTGTAATGCAGCCTGGGTGGAGAACATGCAAAGTGTGCATGAATGTTTGGCCTGCCTCGGAGGGCCGGTCAAACATTCATGCACACTTACATAGTGCCCACCACTCCTCCACCTGCTCTGAGAGCAGAGCAGATCTGCCCGCCCACCGAGACACCACAGCAAGAACACTACAATGATAATCAACGTACAGTTATTATCGTTTTACTTTTTTTTTTCCCACTGTGAAAAGCAGTGGGGTGATGATCCTCTGCCTTAGCGGAGGAGACACCACCAGCCAAGTCACAATTAAAACAAGAAACTTTTCAAAATCTACAAATGGTGAAAATTGGACTCTGCAAAAAGATGAGGATGGAAAAACAAGTAACACACTTCTAAAGGTGAGAACTGAAAATGACAGCACAAATACAAGAATGCATTTAATTGAAGTTGAGAGCCCTGGCACTAAGGACCCTTTCAAGTGACCAGTAGAACTTGACAATTTCCTGTGAATGAAAGTCCCTGCAAAACACCTAGGACTGCTGCCTCTGGTCCAATAAAATGGCAATTACATCTATATTAGACATGCATAAATAGCATCTTGCCTCCTTCTAGAAAATTGGGTTACTGGTTGATGTGGGTAAAACCCTTCTCAAACAGCAACCACAATCTTTGTCAAGGTGGAACACAAACAAAGCCCAAAGTAATCTATGAATAATCCTCTGGTAGCTTGGCACAAACACAGTCAGGCTTAATTTAGAGGCAAAGAGTAAAGTATTTATGCAGCACTTCCAACCCTAATAAAGTAGATACACAACATAAGAAAAAATACAACACCAATGAAAAGAAATAGAGTAAAATGTAATGAGTTATTTGAGACCAAAATTGCAAATATCCAATAAGTAAAACTAGAAATATGCAATTTTGAAGATTTAAGTGAAAATAGTGCCTAAAAGACAAAGCACCAACTGTGGTTATCTGGTTGTGCTGGACCTAAATGAGGCCCGCTGAACAAAGTACCTTAAATCCTGGTCGCAGGACTAATGACTGGTTACCATTTTCCTTTATTGATTGTTTTTCACTTTTTCACTCATTGTTTTTGTGCCAGTATCTTATTTGTTGTTGATAAAATATGTGCACTGACAATGGGGCCAGCCTTCCAAATCATCCATTGATGATCCTCTCCACCCCAGAAGCGATCTTCAATTATTTTGCATTTTAAAATGGCATACATTTTTTATACGGTCTCCAAAGACCTTTTCTTGTTGTCAAGGACGGTGCCTTCTTAAGAGGATGGCAATATAGCATTGGCATCAAATAGGCACATGTACCTGTTGCTGTCCCCAGAAGGTTCACGTCCATTCTCCCTTCATCCAAGTGCTGCTTGTTAAACTAAGAGCAGGAAATACGCGATTCTAATATGCCAAATACACATTTTACTGTGCTTAGATAAGGATAGGGAACAGCAGCGGGGTCTAAGTGTGGAGGGCAGATGAGTCAAGCAAGAAGCGGTGAGCCGGTGAGTAGATAAATTAAATTATTTTTAGAGTGGATTCCAATTATAGAGAGATGCACAAAATTTGTGCTGCAGCTAAATCGGCCAAACATTTCACATAATCTTACTTTCTAAACTCATCTAGTAGAGAGGGAAATGGTCCTTGTCTTCGTTTGTTGCATATGTTTCCCTCAGTATATTTAATAAAATCATGCATCCGCAGGGCATGTCTAGCTGTAAACACAGTTCTCCACTGCCGTCACACCACTGTAACTGTAGCATAACTGGCCAAGCTGCAGGGCAATAATGACTATAATTATCGTTATTGAGTAGCTTCAAGGATAATTATGCAATTGTCATAGAAATTTGCCTGCGTTCAGAACTGAAAATGGAAACAAGCATTGGCAAAGCTAATAGGTCTTGTCTCTGCGAGAGCTATTGGCATTGCCAATGACTTTTCGCCATGTTGTACAGCTGTGTGCCTGGGCAGCATGACTAAAAGTAAAGTTTGGAAAAAAAATGCTGGCCGAGTCATTGAGTTTTTTTACTTTACTTTTGGGCATGCTGCACAGCCACTCTGCTGTACAACACGGCTGAAAAACATTGGCAAAGCCAATAGTTATGGCATGGGATGACCTATTGGCTTTGCCAAAGCTTGTTGGTCCTGCAACTTTCAAGACAAAACCAGAAACAGCTGAGAGCCTAACCAATAGATATGGTAAAGGAAAGCGTAGTCCATCATCTTTGTTAGCGGCGCATATAGTGAAGTCCATTGTCACTGCTGGTGGCACTCACAACGATGCATTCCATTGTCACTGCTTGCAGCGTCCCTCCAATACTAGACAGCGCCTACCGCAGCACCTTTGGGACAGAACTATAGCACTAACTCTTTCATAGAATATGCCAGCACTTGGGGTTATGCTGCTAAACAAAACCTCTTTATATCATATGGCACAATGCAATAACGTCACTGTGGAGTTTGTCTAAACGAGCCCTTTTCACAGAGTGTGGTACTCAACTGTAGTAACTGTGAAAACAGAGGAGAAATAGGTTTAATGTTAAAATATGCAATCAAGGTAACATTGAAGGGAAGGTACATGTAACGTTTGTTTAATAGTATGCTCCCCTTGTTACAATCCCAACAGTCTGCCAAAGTATTGTTTCCCAACAACTTGAGTCCGTGGGCAAGTGGGGGGGGGGGGGAGATGAAATAGTACCTCAATCACAGCATGCGCAGCGGACAGACAGTAATACAGGGGAAGAAATCTGTGCTTTGTCCATGCTCTGCAGAAAGAAAAGAAAGGTGGCGTCCAGCTTGTGCTGGCCAATTAGGAGGCCGTAAAGATGAGTGGCAATGAGGCAAACAAATGGTAAGCAAAGGGCGGGATCCAAGCCCTTTATTGTAAACAATACTCCTCAGAGCAACTGTGCATGTGCTGTTGGCAGGCAAGACCTAAAAATGTACTCTAGGAGCGCATACATTGTGATAGGGTTGGGGTCATAGCAGCAAGGGGACAGCCTCAGGAGGTGTGGAGTTAGTGAAAGTCAGCATATGGTGTTCCATTACAAACATTTTACAAAGTCTGCCCCCAAGGAAATTGACAGCATGGAGAAATGCCCTAATAGGGCTGTTTTGGCTTTCTTTGCTGATCAGAAACAGACCATTTTTACTGATATTACGATATTCTGTCATCTCATAAAAATACTGTTTCTGGCATTAAAGCACTCAGTGTTTTTTTGCATTATGGCTCAGCCCCTCCCCCACAGTGCTAGCCATGACATCGAATCCTGCAGCCGTGGCCTGGCTGTCCCCATCCCTGGCTCCAAAGTCTCTGCTCCTGTGGCCAAACTTTATATGTGATGGGCTGCTTAAACTTGATTTCCTGAGCCACTCCCATGGTTGGCACTCTGAGTCTAGTCTAGCTGCTATAACGAGAGCACCAGCAACCGTGTCTGATGTACGAGATTGCTTCAAGAAAATTAAATCCCTTTAACTTTTATGCTTTATATTTGGACCATATCAGGTTGATATCTGAAATGGCGTACGTTAAAAATTAATATTTGTGATACATAAAAAAATTATAGATAATTATAAAAAATTATCACATATAGAATTGCAAAAAGAACACATAGATTGCATTTTATGAACTCCAAATCACAAGTAGACGGGTGATTAAGCTTCCGAATGTCTCAAAAGTTAAAAATGTTAAAATGAATGCATTGTGATCTTCGTGGGTACATTTAAAAGAGTGTCTTTCAGTGGCTCAATAACATATGCTAGGCGTATTTAGTTTAACAAGATAATGTTTTGGTGTTAAGGTTCATATAAGCACGAGGATGGCTGCTGACTACAGTTGAAAATGTGTCTCAACCCTACAAAAACGTCTTCAGAAATTAGGCACCATTGCAAGAGTCCACCCAGGAAACAAAATTATTTCACCAGTAAAGCTGCCAGCTGCTCCATTTGTGTGAATATATATATATATATTTTTTTTTATGGTAAAATTAGGAGTCGCGCATCCTATCGCGTTGGGTGCACGATTTCTCTCACGTAGGGTTGCGCGGTTCCTAACGCGTTGGGTGCGCGACTCCAAGCAAAAAAAACCTGACATTTTTTGGAGATAAACATCAAGCTTAAGTGTTTTGTTCTTGAGTGGCTCTAAAAAGAGCCGTTGTAATCATTGAGAGTTTTTAGTACTTATAAGTAAGTACCTATACAGAGTATAAAGTTGTTGAGGAAGACTCTGTTTCCTTCATCAGTAAAGTGTACTCCATCTCTCCTATACATCTCTTGCATATGGAAGCGCAGATTGTTATTGTAAATGGACCCCATTCTATAGTCTTGGAGAAAAGCAGAAACAGATTTATTCACATGTTTCCTAGCTTTCTCAATCTGTGGACAAAAATGATTGGACCAGTTCCATTTCTGCCTTTGGCATATGTTAGAATACACAAAGGCAGTTTTGGGAAAAAGTGAAATCAATTCTGCAAAGGTGTCCTTCATAAGCATTTCCAGACCTACCCCAGTCAAAGTGCCTAGGTCATTGCCAAAACAGTGCACTATTATGAGGTCAGGGAGTTGGATATGCATAAAGGATTTTACCAATGGCATCAATTGGTGCCACTTTAACCCTCTCTGTCCAATCCATTTAATGTCTACATTTGACAAACCTAGGTCTTTGTGAATGCCTTTGTTTTCTGCATACCTTTGGCTCCAGAAAATATAGCTGTGTCCCACAATCCACACTCTAAGCATCTTGAAGGGAGGTCTGGATGCACTCAGATGGTCTCTGTAAATGAAATGGCAGTTTGAAAAGTAAGATTTTTCTAAAATGGTGGCTAAGATGCAGTTTTGAAAAAAGACAAGAAATCTTTGGTTGTTTGACAACCTTCTACACTGAAAGGTAGGGTGCATGTTTCTGTTTTTTAAACGCATGATTCTTATTGGTTAACAAAAACTGATTGAAAGGAACATTATATATGATAAGCTGATATGTTGAAAAGTCAAGCACGCTTGCTGTTTTGATTAGCAACATTGTGTGCTGAACTTGTGACCTGTGTGCTCAGTTCAGTGTTCCATGACCTGTTTCTATGGTAAAATATTTAGCGGGATTCGCGCACCCACCGCGTCATACACGCACATGACGTATCGCGGAAGCGCGCAAGCGTCGCGTAACGTGCATCGTACGTGACGCGTATAGGCTTGGAGTCGCGTACCGGTCGCATTGCAATCGCGCACCAAACACGTACCCAACGCATACCGTACGCGGATGCTTTCGCGCAGGGATTGAGAACGGTGCGCATAGGCTGCGCCAATCCCCCCAAAAATGGAAAAAAAAATAATAAAGTATTGAAAATATAGTTTAACAAATATTTTTACAATAGTGGGTGTATCAAAGGTTATATTAGGGTGTGAGAAGATGCACTAATTTATCACATGGAGGATGTCATATCAGTGATGTCATTTGAGATGTCATCAGTGATGTCATCAGTGATGTCACTGACCATGTCATGAGTGACGTAATATGTGACGTCATCAGCAGTGCATTGCGGGGGCGCGAGTTATAGTTAGCTGAAATAACTATAACGGGGGAATTTCTAGGGTTTTGTACGAGGGAAATGTCCAGCTAACTATAACACCCCTGAAACCTATGTTTTTTTCAGTGAATTTCTAATATATATATATATATATATCCAGACCTGTATTCCGGTGTGAAACACCGAAAACGCTGTTCCTTTTCCACTTCCGACGGCAGTCCGCGGCGAGGGGGCGAGCCTCAAAATCCCAAGACACAAGCTGTTTTCTTCACACAATAACAGCAGCCACGGACATCAACAACAAAAACGCACTCTCTCGGAATCTGAAATTGCTTTATTTTCTATTAGCAGCCATAGCTATGCCCCAACGCGTTTTGGTTCGTACCTCGAACCTTGAAACTACCCGTGATCGGGGTTTGAGGTATGAACCGAAATGCGTTGGGGCATAGCTATGGATTCTAATAGAAAATAAAGCAATTTCGGCTTTTAGATTCTGAGAGAGTGTGTTTTTTCATACAAACCTCTGGGCTCAGAGGTTACTTGCTGCAAAATTTAAACAGCTGCCCTGTCGGAGAAAATTCGCACCGCACCGAAGGAGGAGTGCTGGCGTTCTAACCGAGGGCTTTACAGGATGATATATATATATATATATATATATTAGTCTTCCAGAAAGGTTTCACCTTCCGCCGCACAGCACATCTCGGGTGCAACTCTGTTTGTGGTGGGCTGCTTCAACACTGTTTAATTTCGGCAACCATAATCCTCTTGCCAAACATCGAGTGCACTCACGGACCGAAATGCTTTAACATAGTGCTTTTATTCGCAAACCACAAGCACTGACAAACGTGTTTCGACACAACGCCTTTATCAATGTCCTTAGCTATATGGGTGTGTGAGTGGCCGTATGACTGGGTGTGTGAGTGGCTCTATAGGTGAGTGGGTGCATCAGTGTGTGAGTAGTTGTATGGGTCTGTGAATGGGTATGTGTGGGCCTATATGGGCATATGAGTGGGTGTAGGAGAGACTGCATAGGGGTGTGAGTTGGTGTGCGAGGGTGTGTTGATGATATCATCAGTGATGTCATTTGAGATATCATGAGTGATGTCATGTAATGAGTGATGTGATATGTGAGGTCATAAGGGGTGCAAGTGAAATTTGAGCCTAACTATTATTGCCCCTGTAACCTTTGTTTTTTTCAGTGAATCGCTATGGTTTTTAAAAAAATTCTATTTCGTAACTATGAAGTCCCTCTAAAACAGTGGTCTTCAAACTTCTTAATGCTGCGCCCCCCTGTAAAAAAATATCCTCGCCTCCCCCTCAATGTTTCCGCTCTTATGCTGCTAAATTGGCAATGTTTAAGTCAACATATTTAAACTTTGCAGTTCAGCTTCATCACCTCTTTTTACACATACTCCCAGTCAGGATTTAAATGACAAAAGTTGTTAGTGGTGGATCATTACAAAATGGCATACTGCCACTCATGTTTTAACACTCAAAACAAAGCATGATGCTTCTCTTGGCCAGAGATTTGCGCTCCCTGAGATCACTTAAGGCCCCACCAGGGTGGCCCGCCCCCCAGTTTGAAGAGCCGTACTCTGACCTTTGGTTTTGTCAGTGAATTTCTAATTTTTTTAATGTTATTTGCTAACTATAACATCACTGTAACCTTTGTTTTATTAGTGAATTTCTTTGGTTTTTTAATGGTATTTTATAACTATAACGTCCCTGTACCCTTTGGTCTTTTTAAGTGAGTTTCTAAGGATTTTTTAAATTGTATTTCCTAACTGTAACCTGTAACCTTTAAGAATGAGTGAGTGCATGAGTGTCTCAGTGGGTTTGTGAGTGTGTGAGTGGGTTTGAGAGTGGCTGCATAAATGTCTCACTGGGTGTTTGAGTTAGAGTGTTATTGTCTGAGTGGGTGTCTGAGTGGATGTGTGAGTGTTTGAGTGGGTGTCTGAGGTGGGGCATGACTATCTGAGTGGGTCTGTGAGTGGGTGTCAGAGTGTCTGAGTGGGTTTGCGAGTACCTCCATAAGTGTGTGAGTCAGTCTGTGAGTGAGCGCATGAGTGTCTGAGTGGGTCTGTAAGCAGCTGGATGAGTCTTTGAGTGAGTCGGTGAGTGGGTGTGTGAGTCTGAGTGGGCCTGTGAGTGTATGCATGAGTGTCAGTGGGTCTGTGAGTGGGTGCATGAGTCTTGGAGTGGGTCTGTGAGTGGGTGCATGAGTTTCTGAGTGATTCTGTGAGTGGGCGTGTGAGTCTCTCAGTGGGTCTGTGAGTGTATGCATGATTGCCTGAGGAGATCTGTGGGTGGGTGTGTGAGTGTCTGAGTGGGTGCATGAGTGTCTCACTGGGTCTGTGAGTGTATATATGAGTGCCTGAGTGGGTCTGTGAGTGGGTGCATGAGTTTCTAAGTAGGTCTGTGAGTAGATGCGTGAGTGTCTGAGTGGGTCTGTGAGTGGCTGCATGAGTGTCTGAGTGGGTCTGTTTGTGGGTGCATGAGTGTCTCAGTGGGTCTGTGAGTGGGTGCATGAGTCTCTGAGTGGGTCTGTGAGTGGCTCTGTGAGTGGTGTATGAGTGTCTGAGTGGGTCTGTGAGTGGGTGCGTGAGTCTCTAAGTGGGTGTGTGACTGAGTTTGTGACTCTGTGTGAGTCTGTGAGTGCATGCATTAGTGTGCAAGTGAGTGTGTGAATGGTTTAAAAAAAATGTGGGCAAGGTTTGTGACTCCATCGCAACGTTACACAGGGTGCTGCACTGAGCATCATGACAGGTCCTCAACTCTACCCGCATGTTAAAAACAAACGGAACTCATAAGGGGTCTCTCAAAGAGCCGTATAATGCACCATGGGGTCAGGGTTCCCCTACCCTTACTCCTTCTATATTTTCTAACCATATTTTCCATCTCCCAGGACCATGTCCCACTTCATAAAAGGGTAGCCACAACTTTTTACACAAGTTCAAGTCAAGTCAAGTCAAGTCAAGTCAAATTCCACTTTATTCGATTAATTAAAATCATAAAAGCATACTACAACAAATATCAAAAGTTCATCTATAAAACAATTGATAGAATTAATACAATATTAAACAGTTTATAGGTTAAAAAGCAGATTAAAAGGGCGATAAGTACATAAAATAGATTAAAAAGCACTTGACAGGGCGATATTGCTAAGTCCAAATTCCTATTGTTCTTCCAAATTAAGCCTTTTTCTCTTGCATCGCACAGATGCGGCTAAAAAACTAGCAGTGCAATACATAATAAGAGGAGAGAGCAACATTTGTAAAAAAAGCAGTGCAGGCTTGTACTGGATAAAACCCAAGTCCTTCAGAATAGATTTTAGGTATTTTGTACGCGGTTCATGATAGAAGGAACAAAAAAACAAAAAGTGGGCATTATCCTGAATAGAGAAACCATCACATTTACATGGGGTCGATTCCTCCAGCTTGCACCAGTTTTTCACATCCCACAGCACTGTATAAATTTGGTTGAACCGAAATTTGGATAAAAGCCATCTATGGAATGGATTAGTTACCATGATTAAATAAGGGGCCAGCTCACAAGACGGGGATATCAGAACGTGAGCCCTCACAGAGGTTTTGCACAAATCGCGTGCTTCACGCTCAGCCGTGCGAATTCTCAGAAAATTATTTTTCACCCACTCTAAGTCAGCTCTACACAAGGCTTCAGGGCAACTAAAAATTTCAGGGCGACCCAAAAGAGCTGTCATAGTTTCGATATATGTCAGCCACTGAATATCCCTACTGTGGTCAAGTTGGAGGCAATCTTTGATGATCCGGTGATTTAGGCTAAGGTTTGGGTTTAGCCAAAGCTTTATCCACATCAAAAGTGGAGCTAGATTTAAAATGTCTAAGATGTAACCCATTCCCAGCTCTAAATGTACTGAGAAGGTAGCAGTTGACTGGGGTAACCCCAGCAATGAGCGAAAAAATTTATTTTCCTCTGTCTGGATATCTATAACGTTAACGTAACCCCAGATCGCTGCGCCATATCTAGCAATAGCAATTGTCTTGGCTTTATAGATGGCCATAATGGCCTCCATAGGTTTCCCCCCCAATCTTTTCGCAAAACCCAAAATGGCACCGTACGAACTTCTTACCGCATTAATTTTGGATATTACCTGCGGTGTCCAAGATCCCCTCTGATCAAAGATCACACCCAGATAGGTGAAGACCTTAACACTAGTGATCACCTCTCCGTCACAGAAAAAAGATTTTTCTTTACGCATGCCACGACCGACAGACATGGTGTGTGATTTGCTTTTATTAATCACCAGATCTAGACTACTCATAAAATTACAAAAGGCATCTAATAACTTTTGTAGGGCAACTGGGGTCCTAGCTATAAGTACCGCGTCATCGGCATAGAGGAGCACCGGAATTGGTGCACCCCCCATGCACGGGAAATCTTTTGTGGCAGACGTTAGGTAACCCTCCAAAGAGTTTACATAGAGCGTAAACAACATTGGAGCCAGGATACACCCCTGGCGGACCCCTCTGGTGGATCTAAAGCACTCGGTGCACTTTCCATCGGTGGTCATTCTTATACGGGCCCTCAGATCTTTGTGAAGCTCCGCTAGAAAGTGCACCAGGGAGCTATCGAGGCCCATCTCCAACAACATTGCCCACAGTTTTGATCTATTAACAAGATCAAAAGCTGTGGACAGATCCATAAAACTCATAAATAAGCTGCCCCCCTTTGCTTTAGTATATTTGGACAATATAAGGTGGAGGTTGAGGCATTGGTCCTCAGTACTCCTCCCTGACCTAAAGCCAAATTGAGCCTCAGATAAGATGTTATTTCCCCTGGCCCACGCGGAGATCCTCGCCAGGACAACCTTGCCTAAAATTTTGACCGAGGAGTCCAGAAGCGATATGGGTCGATAACATTTTGGATCTCCTCTCTGCCCTTTTTTAAAAATAGGGACGATTGTTGCAAGGGACCAGGACTCAGGGAAACCCACTATTGCGGCAGCGTTAAAAACTCTAGTTAAGATATTTGCCCAAAACAGTGGATTTGCCCTGTACATATCTGCAGGTACTCCATCTGGACCGGGTGCCTTACGCCCAGCTGTTTCCTCTATGGCTCTAAGTACCTCACAAGTTTCAAAACTCACAGGTTCCATTGGACTATCAGTTACGGGGATTATAAAAGGGTCCAGCTCTCTGTGACTGTCATATATTTTTTCAAAGTGAGACAGCCACTCAACTTCTGAGATATTTAATTCCTGTACTGAGTTTTGGGCGCCTGTGAGAAATGGAGAGTTTATTATTGTCCAGAATTCAGCACTATTTTTTAGGGTAGCTTTATCCCTTAGGTCCTCCCAGGCTTTACATTTTAATTCTTTTTTACGTAGAGAAATGACCGTATTGTAATCCTTCCTCAGTCGTGCCACAAGCTCCTTATTCCTTGGGCGCGCACTAAGGGCTTTTTTGAGGCGGTTATGGGCTTTACTACAGTTTTTATCGAACCAGCCTTTTGCCTGATATTGTTTGTCCCCCTGCCCTTTGGCTAGAAGACTGCTAGACACAAACCTGCAAATACCTTCGAATGAAGATATAACATCATTGTGCCCGGCTAGAGGAGTAGCACACACCCGTAACTCATCTGCAACCGAATTAGATAGAGTCACAAAAAATTTTTCTGGTACAACCGCCTCCCATTTGAGTCTTCTCCCCTGATCCTTTACTTTAAAAGGCAAAATAGTCTGCTGGAGGACAACCAATTTTGACAGTAAGGCACTGTTTGTTAGCACCAGTCCGACAGGGTTGTGATCACTCATGGGCATATCAATAGCATTATAAGTAATCACATAATTAAGAAAAAATCTCGAAATAAAAATAAAATCAATAATCGAGTCGCTAGCCCTGCCCGTGTAAGTGGCAACCCGTGTGGTAGTATCGGAAAATTCAGATTCAAATAACTCGTTTAGCAGCAATACATTTTCAAGTGCTCGACCATTCAGTGTGTGTTCTAAATGGGGAGGTGACACACTGCCTGGGCCCTCCATATCAACCATAACACATTTAGAACACAAATGGACATTAAAATCACCCATTAAAATGATCCGAAACAAAGTGGATTGCTTGTCTCCATAGAGGGTTAAAAAATCTAATAACCAGTTAAAATGCGAGGATTCTGGATTACTATTGGGAGCATTGTAACAGTTAACCAACAACAATTTACCACCATCCTCAACGGTTAACTCCAGAAAAATAAAATTTTTGGAGGCACAATCTAACATAATCAGTTTGCCTCTTATATTCACTGAGACCAACATCATAAGGCCGCCTTTGTTCCGACCAGCTGGGGAAGGCAAGGCAGGGACAAAAAACGATGTAAAGCCGTCTATCCAGTAGTCGCATTCCAAATCCCAAGTCTCTTGCAAGGCAATGACATCATAACTCTTGACAAAGCTTACCCAGCTGGGGTCTCCCTTCTTAGCCCGCAAACCAGCAATGTTCCAAGATAGCAGCCTAACTGATCCCCCAAAGTCACTAACAACAATCTCAGGTAAATTGTTCTCGACCGCCACAGAAGAGGGTACGTGGACCGTAGATGTACGGGCCGCAACCGCAGCGGCCTCTGTACCCTCTCCCTCTTCCCGTCAATCACAGAGGTCGAGACCTGAGAGCACATCAAACCTGTTATGTGTTGAAATGGGGGGACCCCATGAGCTGGCAATTTCACGACACTGCAAAGAAGGTTGCTGCGGCCGATTTGGCCCCACCGGGGTAAATGGATAAAGTCTTGGTCTCGACGCGGAGGGAAAATTGGCCTTATTGTAAAAGTACCCCAATGGGCGAACACGGATGCTGTTGCTCTCCTCCAGCAAAGATGCTGCCCGCAGGAGGACAGTGGCCACGTGTTGTGGGTATTTGAAATTCACAACCACGCAGTCCCCTCTACAAGATTTCCTTGATGGGCCAATCCAGTTCACTCTCCTTGTCGTGATTATATCTCCAGCAAGTTTGGGCGGAAAATCGCATTTAGCGCCTAACCAGGCCACCACTTTGTTTTTAAGGGATTCATGTGCTTCCACTTGCGGTTCTAAGTTACCTGGGTCGAGTAGTGGGACGTCTGCAAGTACGATGACATATGGAGCGCATTCCGGGGGCAAATTAATAGTATTGGCGCATCTACTTTGTACAGCATTAATGTTATTGCCAGGTCTCTGCAAACCCCTCGCCTGATCGGAATCCATATCTGTTGATGGGGGATGAATTACTACGGGGACAGTACGATTATGGCCTGAACTAACAACAGAACGAGTCATAGATGAAGAGTTGGGAGCTTTTGTGACACTACATCCCCTCACCTCGAGGTTAGCTAAACTGTTATGGGAGGGTAAGGGATTCGCCTGAGGAGATTTAACCAGTTGTCGATCCAGTAAATCTCCAAGTCTTTTAATTTCCGCATTAGCAGTGTCCAGTTTGGCTGTAAGACAGTCGATGCGAGCTTTAAGTTTTAGATCTACCGCAGCCTCAATACGCTCGATTAACAGATCAAACTGATCTAGGCTCAAAGCAGTCTTGGGATCCTTCATAGGCTCTACATTTAAGTTGGTTTTGGGAGAACTGTGTCTATCTGGCCGATGAGTTTCCACCCTTCTCCTCTGGGTGGTCTTACCCCCCCTCTTACTTTGAAGCCTTCTGCATGATCTAACTGGTCTCTTGCCCCTAGTTTCTTCCACTATTTCTGAGTCTTCCTCGGAGTCAGGGCGTAACGTGTCATTGAATATAGAGACCATTGCATCGTTATCCTGCACCTGAGCAATAGCCGCTACTATGTTACAAGTAAGTTCAGTAACGTTATGATCTTGTGGAAAACAGTTTGTGATTCTATCGCCATCTGAGAAGTCCTCCAATGTAGCGGCTATTGCTAGAGAGGGGGCATGATCCATATCGTCTATTTTACCCAAAGAGGCTCTTCTATCCTCGTTAATCTTGGTTACCCTCTTCACTAGAAAATTGTTCATTGAGCCCGCCCCCGAGACTACCTTATTTTTCTTGGGACCTGACATCATGGAATTGACAGTCCCTGCGACAGGATCCGGACAATAGCCACACGTCCGTCTCTACTGCACAACACCACAACAGTGGACAAGGGGCGCGGCAGAAAGTATATCGTACAACAGCAGTACCTATTAAGTGGCAGGAGCTCTGATGTCCGGTGTCAGGGGGATGGCCCCGCCCTGCCTCCTCCTGCCCCGGACGGCCACAGACGGCCCGCCCTTTGCCCGGGCTTAGCCCGGCGCGTCCCGCTCGCGTCCCGCGAAGCGGGTCTCCCAGTAATTTATGGCGCCTCCTGGCGTCACTACGTCGCGCCGCCGCTGAGGCAGCCGGGAAATGCAGTCCCGGGGCGGCGACGCGGAAGCTGGCGTTTCCTCTGAGGACTCCTTGACTCTTGGCGGTGTCGGCGGTAATGGCGTGGCGTGGCCCAGCAGGTTTCAGGTAAGTTTAGACAGCCCCCCCGCTCCGCCGGTCTCCCAGTAATTTATGGCGCCTCCTGGCGTCACTACGTCGCGCCGCCGCTGAGGCAGCCGGGAAATGCAGTCCCGGGGCGGCGACGCGGAAGCTGGCGTTTCCTCTGAGGACTCCTTGACTCTTGGCGGTGTCGGCGGTAATGGCGTGGCGTGGCCCAGCAGGTTTCAGGTAAGTTTAGACAGCCCCCCCGCTCCGCCGGTCTCCCAGTAATTTATGGCGCCTCCTGGCGTCACTACGTCGCGCCGCCGCTGAGGCAGCCGGGAAATGCAGTCCCGGGGCGGCGACGCGGAAGCTGGCGTTTCCTCTGAGGACTCCTTGACTCTTGGCGGTGTCGGCGGTAATGGCGTGGCGTGGCCCAGCAGGTTTCAGGTAAGTTTAGACAGCCCCCCCGCTCCGCCGGTCTCCCAGTAATTTATGGCGCCTCCTGGCGTCACTACGTCGCGCCGCCGCTGAGGCAGCCGGGAAATGCAGTCCCGGGGCGGCGACGCGGAAGCTGGCGTTTCCTCTGAGGACTCCTTGACTCTTGGCGGTGTCGGCGGTAATGGCGTGGCGTGGCCCAGCAGGTTTCAGGTAAGTTTAGACAGCCCCCCCGCTCCGCCGGTCTCCCAGTAATTTATGTCGCCTCCTGGCGTCACTACGTCGCGCCGCCGCTGAGGCAGCCGGGAAATGCAGTCCCGGGGCGGCGACGCGGAAGCTGGCGTTTCCTCTGAGGACTCCTTGACTCTTGGCGGTGTCGGCGGTAATGGCGTGGCGTGGCCCAGCAGGTTTCAGGTAAGTTTAGACAGTTTCTAAGGATTTTTTAAATTGTATTTCCTAACTGTAACCTGTAACCTTTAAGAATGAGTGAGTGCATGAGTGTCTCAGTGGGTTTGTGAGTGTGTGAGTGGGTTTGAGAGTGGCTGCATAAATGTCTCACTGGGTGTTTGAGTTAGAGTGTTATTGTCTGAGTGGGTGTCTGAGTGGATGTGTGAGTGTTTGAGTGGGTGTCTGAGGTGGGGCATGACTATCTGAGTGGGTCTGTGAGTGGGTGTCAGAGTGTCTGAGTGGGTTTGCGAGTACCTCCATAAGTGTGTGAGTCAGTCTGTGAGTGAGCGCATGAGTGTCTGAGTGGGTCTGTAAGCAGCTGGATGAGTCTTTGAGTGAGTCGGTGAGTGGGTGTGTGAGTCTGAGTGGGCCTGTGAGTGTATGCATGAGTGTCAGTGGGTCTGTGAGTGGGTGCATGAGTCTTGGAGTGGGTCTGTGAGTGGGTGCATGAGTTTCTGAGTGATTCTGTGAGTGGGCGTGTGAGTCTCTCAGTGGGTCTGTGAGTGTATGCATGATTGCCTGAGGAGATCTGTGGGTGGGTGTGTGAGTGTCTGAGTGGGTGCATGAGTGTCTCACTGGGTCTGTGAGTGTATATATGAGTGCCTGAGTGGGTCTGTGAGTGGGTGCATGAGTTTCTAAGTAGGTCTGTGAGTAGATGCGTGAGTGTCTGAGTGGGTCTGTGAGTGGCTGCATGAGTGTCTGAGTGGGTCTGTTTGTGGGTGCATGAGTGTCTCAGTGGGTCTGTGAGTGGGTGCATGAGTCTCTGAGTGGGTCTGTGAGTGGCTCTGTGAGTGGTGTATGAGTGTCTGAGTGGGTCTGTGAGTGGGTGCGTGAGTCTCTAAGTGGGTGTGTGACTGAGTTTGTGACTCTGTGTGAGTCTGTGAGTGCATGCATTAGTGTGCAAGTGAGTGTGTGAATGGTTTAAAAAAAATGTGGGCAAGGTTTGTGACTCCATCGCAACGTTACACAGGGTGCTGCACTGAGCATCATGACAGGTCCTCAACTCTACCCGCATGTTAAAAACAAACGGAACTCATAAGGGGTCTCTCAAAGAGCCGTATAATGCACCATGGGGTCAGGGTTCCCCTACCCTTACTCCTTCTATATTTTCTAACCATATTTTCCATCTCCCAGGACCATGTCCCACTTCATAAAAGGGTAGCCACAACTTTTTACACAAGTTGTAGCCACCCCATCACAGCACTGCTCTTGGAGCGAGGGGTCGCATAGATTTGCGTTGGCGTCATGAAGTATCTGCGTTTCTAGATATACAAATTTGGTTTTCTTTTAATAACTCTAAAACTGTTGAACGGACTTACACCAAATAACAAAAGCACTCTTTCTGGGCCAAGAGCTAGCTTTGTGCCAAATTAGGTGTAATTCCATTCATTGGTTCGGGCTGTAGTCCTGTTAAGAATCCCTATGGCAAGTAACATGAGAAATGCACTTTTTTCGACCCTCCCCCTTTATCTCGGCTAGTCAGATTGCCCATGGAGAACTATAACCACCGGCGCGCTCTTTTTTGAAAATGTCATGAATATTCGTCAACCGGCGCCAAAGTTATATTTTTGTCAAAAACCGCCTTTCCTATCAAAACATGGTTCTAATTACAACTACTTACTGGCAACTATATATATACATATATTATTTCTATAGGACAAACTCATCCCAAAGGCAAACCTCCCCAGCAGCCTTGGGCTGCCTTGGACCATGCCCCTCTCCAGGCTCTGGGTAAGTATATCCTGCCAGAATCAGAACCGCAGGGTCTCCAATGGGCTAGCGCTGCCTGCACTGTAATGCTCAATTTCTCTTTTCTCTCTACATGTAGTAGTTACTTCTATGGTCTTTGCCGGAACTTGAAATTAGTCCTGTTCACTGAGGAGATCAAGGGCAGTCCAATAACAACAGATATAGATCGGATTTTGGGGGAACACAATAGTTGTTCGCTGTCAGCATTCCCATGAACGTGCTTGTGGTTCATGGTATTATACAAGTTTTATAGATGGCCTTTGTTTTCATTGAAGTCAAGTGC
Organism: Triturus cristatus; assembly: GCF_964204655.1. Classification (NCBI taxonomy): domain Eukaryota; kingdom Metazoa; phylum Chordata; class Amphibia; order Caudata; family Salamandridae; genus Triturus; species Triturus cristatus. Next base: position 556,772,353 of record NC_140580.1, read on the forward strand.
ATCATGTGAGGTGTTCTAAAAAATGATTGTTTAACTATCTTTTTGTGCGTGCTTTTTCCATGTGTATTCGGTGGTGTGATGCCATTCATGGCGAAAAAAATAATGAAATATATGTTTGAAAAATACTGTACAGCATACCTAGTGACTGCAGAGGGTGGTATTAGGTTAGATGGTGGTAGTGGCATCCCTGGTCTCGTTAGATCTTTCCACCACCTTCAGCACCATTCATCAATATTTTCTAGTCCCCTATAAATACATAAGCACCAATCATGATCTTGCATTGGAATAGATTACATTTTTTCTTGCAATACTGTTACTTCTTAACTGAATCAATCAACGTCTTCTACTTTGTGGATGTCCTCTTGCTCTTCAACATTTACTTACTCCATTTTTGGAGATGGCTATCATTATGCCGAAACACATATCTTGCTTAAAATGGAACCCAAAGGAGGCACTAATTCAGAATTGCTGTAACTTTTTGGAGTCAATAGACAAATTGTGTTAGAAGTACCATAGTGGATCTGGATAAAAACAAGAAAATATGTTTAGTTCTCTTTTACTCTCGTGGCAACAGTAACATAGGCCACCTTGTTTTGTCCCTGCCCTCTGATGATGCTCTTAAGATGAGAGGTGGTACTTGTCTCGCATCTTTGTTCAAAGTGAAATATTGTCTCTGCTGGGAGAGACCTGTGGGGATTCCAGAACACATATGAAGAAAGATATGGATCAAATACAAAGGAAGTAGCAGACAGCATAGCTAATAGCTAGACTACAAATACCCTCACATACAAACACACATGCAGCCACATTCACTCACACAGGTATACACATACACATGCGACAGAACTCCCGCACCAGGCTCCCAGTAGTTGACTGCCCATCTGCACCCCCTCCGTCCCTGGTAGCGTGGTCCAGCTGCACCTACCTGTGCAGTTTGGCCTCTTCTCTTTCCCTGCCAGCCCTGCATGCTGGAGCCCCCTTGACTTGTCCCCTGTCCCGCATTTCTGCTGGGGCCCTCCTTCTGCTTTTCTCAGGCCTGCTGCTTCACCATGCCTCGCAAATGTAGCGCTCCCTGTCGTGCCTGGTGTCTTTTCCCGCAGAGACCACTGCCACCCCCCCCCCTTCCAGTGACCCCACCCAACCTCCAGCATGGAGACCACAGTGCACATTCGCAGCAGATGCGTACAGAGGGCATGCTTTACTCGTGCACGGGCCTCGCTCTGCGCCAGGATCCAACAACTACGGACTGCCTTCACTTCACTTTGGACGAACTGCAAACCATTAGTTCCTTCTGTTCTGATTGGATGCTTCCTGTGTTAGACCTGGTAGACAGACGGAAGTGACATCTCTGAAAAGAATCCTCCGTGATTCTGAGGAACAGAAGGAAGCATTGATGGGATGCATTTAAGGGCTTTGTGATGGGTCATTTAGATTGGGACATTGAGTGTTAAGATGGTTTGGGATGGCGGGTGGCAAGGGTGGCAAGGGTAGGTTTGTAGATGTGTTGGGATAAGACATATTATGGGTTAAGAGGTGGCAGGTGAGGTGGTAGTGCGGTGTGCGTGAGAGTTGAACCAGATATTAAAAGCTCTTCAGAATGAAGATCCAGAAAGAATGATTGGAAATCACACAAGAGGAATCACTGCACTGTGTTGACTTGTACCATACCTGTTGGACTCACTGCACTGCTGCAACATTGCATTGTATTGTAGTTATGTTTCTGTCCTTCATAAGTTTCATATCCTGATGAGGTGCACATGAGCATTCGCAAACGGGTAGCACACTAGACAGCAAGCAGCGCTTGGTTGGAGGAATGCTGAGTGTCAGAGTCTCAAACATGGAAGTCTGTTAGTCTTGGGTGTCATGACCCAAGAGGTTCTTCGTCACAGATCAAGAATGCAGAGACTGGCAATGGTCAGGTAATGGGGCAGGCAGTGTCTGGAATAGTGGCGGTGCGTCCATTGGGGGCGTTGGGGCGTTGCCCCCCCGCAGCTCCCTCGGCGTCTCTGAACTTAAGTAAACTGACTCAGTTTACTTAAGTTCAAAGACGCAGAGGGAGAACTGACAATCATGTCAGTCTGCATGACGTCGGACCGCCCACCCCGCGTCATGTTGACTGACATGCATTGTCAGATTAGGGGCAGCAGGCTGCAGCACAAGTGCGCATGACTGGTGAAGGTCGGCACATTTTTCCGCCGTGCCCAGTCATGCGCACTAGGGTCTGCTCTGGCTGGCGCATGCCCATTAGAAGAGCGAGGGTTGAGCAAAGGCTCAAACCTCGGTCTCCTAATGGGCAGGCGGGCGGTGAGTAACCCTGCTCCAAGCCAATACTGGCGCTGCTGGAGCAGCGCCAGTATTGGCTAAGAGAGGGGATGCCAGTGCCACTCCAGTGCCGTTCGTGAAGGCGCCAAGGGGAGCTGAGGTGGCGCCCACCGGCTGGCAGGTAAGTTTTATTTTTTATTTTAATTCCCCGGCCCCCGAGTGACAAGCTCCCCCCGTGAGTATTGCGATGCGAGCCGCGACTGCCCCCCCCCCCCCCGAGTATAACAGACTGCAAACAGTTGAATACAGGCCAGCGACCGGAGTAGTGCAGGTGGTGAAATTTGCATTTGAACTAATGCCATTTGGAAGGTGTGTGAAACCGCATAATCATCTCACTGGAAAACTGCACAACTTATCAGGCCTTACGAACGTTGCGATTGCTTTTCGTCGTGGAATTCTTTAGGATTGTTGATTCTTTGCTATTCTGCAAAGAGTATGTACGGGGAACATGTACCATTTGGAAGTGGATTGAAGAGGCCTGAAGTGAATTCAACACTATGTAGCCTTGGTTTTCTGGGGGGCGCCAACATTTAATAGTGTCTGGTGTGGGCTTCTGAGCCCAGCTTTGGGCACCAGCAGTCATTATTTTACAAATTACACACTGGAAGTAGAGTAAGAGATAGTTGCTCTTGCTTTGTACACACCGCCTGCCTTGGGTGTAGAGGCGTTCCAGCTCTTGGGTGGGAACTTGTCTGAATGAATCATCTGATCTTCGTTCTTTCGTTGTGGGCAACATAATTAGTTCATCTGATTCTGTATCATTTTGTGTGGGAAGAGCCAAATGTTTACTTGGTCTCTCAACGTCATGTGATCTTTCATGTTTCTTGCTTTTTTCCCCGTCTGTGCAAGTGGCACTGCCCTGACATGCATGGCCAGTGACGATTCATTTTTTGGCCTCAATGAGCCATCATCACGTTCAGTAAAATCAGAGCGTAGAATGTAGGACAAGCATATTATCAAAATGGCAGCCGCTTCACATTTTTTGCTCTAACCTCAATTTTCCAAGCCATCTGATAAACAATCACAGAAACAATGTAGAGAAGAGAATAATCTAATGTGTTTTGAAATGCAATTTGCCCTGATTAACACAGATATTTCAAGTTGGTGTAAGAAAATGTGCTAATCAATTTTTATCTCAAAATAGATTGAAAGCCAGTGCAAATTACTGCCAGCAGCAAAACAGTCTAATTGGATTTGGAACTTAGCAACTTGCCATGTGCTGGAAATAATTATAGTGCAGAAAGAATTTAGCTTATAGTCAGCACTTCCATAGCTGTCAACCTGCCCATGTCATGAGACCAAGTTTCAGCCTACACTGGGATTTCAAAAATTAGCGCTCATCATGCTGGGACTGGTATCTTCATGGTCATCCAGTTCTCAGCATATTTAAGCTTGTTGATTGAAAAACCTCAGTAATTTTGGGGACAGAAATGGCATCTGCATTGTTTTACAGCACCCATGCTCTGAGTAACTCAGCTATAGCTTTCACTGGTATTCTGATTATATTGTGCCCAGTGGGCACAATAGTCCTGCACACACACATTGGTGTATTAAAAAGGCCGCTGCAGCCCCCGTGCTCCAGGGGGTCCCCTCAGCGCAGTATCCTGGCCTGAGAGCCCCTGTGTAAGTCCAGAAGGGTTCTTCTCCATGTAATTTGAGGGGGGTCTCAAGTTTCGTTACGCCACTGCACACACTGAAGTCTAGACTGTGTAAAACGTTCTGAGACCTGAGGGTGTGGATGGGTGAATCAAGCATGTCTTCCTCGGGCACAGGACTACTGTCCACCCCACAGGACGTAATCATGTACTGGTAGTGACATCATACCATTGTTCTGATCTGTAGTATAGGAAAGGTCTTTTTCATGTTCTTGAAGAAAATGCCTACTGGCTTCACTCAGGTACATTTTCGTTGCCCTGATGTACCTGGACCCTGTGTTGATATGCCTGAGTGAGCAGGTGTGTGCTCAGGGAGTTTGTATGATGATGGATAGCATAACTGATGTTCAATGTGATGTGGAATCCATTTTGGATCACCCCTGGTAATGTGTGACACAGATAGAGGCTGACGGTCAGCCTCTCCAGACTGGCAATCTGTGTTTGCCTATTGGTTCACTAACGGCATTAGTTTCAGAGATGGATGACATGAATTATTTTAAGTTGATATGTGAGAATTTTTTTTATAAATGCCACTAAATGTAGTGATAAAATCTAATATACCAAGAGAAAACACTTTCACATGTTTGAAAAAAAACAGTTTTGAATTCTGAAGAGACTTTATCATATTTTTACGTTTTTTGCACAATATCTTTAAAAATATTCTGTGATTTTTTTACAATTTTGTTGACTTGTAAATTAACTTTTGCTCAGTTAACATCTTTCTGAATGTTAGAGCTCAGTCAGTACACAGGAACGCAGTGCTGCTGTTCATCAGGGTCCCACATATATAATAGTCAGGTTGGCCATAAGTGGCCCCTGAGCCATGCAATGAGTATCAGTGCACTACACAAACCCTTAAATCATGACAGTTTGTGGTATAAACAATTGAGGTTACTTGTGTTGTTTTTTAAGGCACTACATCCCTCAAATGAATGCATGATTTTTCATATATGCAAAGAAAAATGTGTATATTCCCCAGGCATATCACATTAGTACCCTAGTTAAAATATACATTTATCTGTGCTATGTTATATTGATCAGGATGTGATTAAGGAATGTTAACTTTTGTCATGACACTTCACTTTCTGAGAGGTCCACCATTTTCACTGTGCTGGGTCCACAATTCCACATCCACAACTCTCCATTTGAGAGGAGACACTCCTCATTGGATGGTGAGGTCATTGTTTCCTTATGAAGAGTGCCTGAGTACAATGTATGCCAGATCTGTAAAGATGGTGAATACACCTGTTTGGGAATTGTTTACAAGTATCACGATTTAGAAAAGAGTTTTGTAGTAAAAATGCTAGAACAAATTCAGCACCCCAAGCAGTCAATGTTTGTAGAACAAATAATATCATGGCAGTGATGGAATTGGAAAAAGATGTATTCAAGGAAACCATCAATTGGGGGATCAAGGTGGGGCAGAGTAAAGGGGGTGGTGGGACAGAGCTTCAGTAACAGTCCGACAGTCAATTTATTCCTTTTTTTCTTTTTTTTAAATCTGCTGCAAAGAAATTGGCAACAAGGACAAATGTGACAGTAAATCAGTTCTATTTTACTTAATTTGGACAAAAAGTGGCTGCATTTTAAAATATCTTACATAGTTTAGACACCTGCTGCAGAGTTCTTTGTGTGTCCAGCAATTTTGAGGGGATTATAATTGCAGTAAGAGACCTCTGGTGGCTAATGTCTTTCTGGGAGAGTTCTGTGCTTTATCTAGTCACAGGTTTGACTCACAAAGTAGCATAGAGGGTCAATGGGCCTGCTGCAAAGCAAATTGTGTAAAATGTATATCACAGTTTTGTACTTTATGTAGATAGGTAAGTGGGCTACTACTTTTGACACATGGGCCATTTTGATACTTCCAGTTGATACGTTGCAAACCTTCTAATATAGCATTGTGATCTATTTACTGGATCAAGGAGCTGCAAGCAATCTGTAAGTTATGGATTTAGATCCTTATTATTTGTTTCTCAAGCAGTTGTTATTCTAAGATTGCAAAGAAGGGTTTCTTTAAAGAGTAATAAAGTCTTTTTAGTACATACAACCCCAATCACTGTGTTACATTTTATATCTAGGCTTTGTGTTTCTCCAACCATTCCCTCTTCATATATAATGTCTACAAGTTTGGGCGATATGTGATTACTACACCGTTTTAACCGTGATTGTCTTATATAATATTTCCTGTTCACTGATTTATGCACTTGTGTGATTTATCGTGTTTGTGTGATGTAAAGCGCCTTGACACCCTACACAGGGATATGTAGCGCTATAAAGAATTAAATGAAAAAATAGTAGGTGCCAATTATATAAACACAGATTGTGTAATTTCAAACACATACTTCTGCCACTCTCACAGCGCATGCACGTCTCTTACATAGGGGACATGAACAAAGTTAAAAACCTGCCACCACTAGTTTCTCCTAAATACTTGAGAAGTGATAACAAGCTGTGCACTTTTGCTTCTTTCCATTGATTTGGCTTCTAGGTACTAGGCTCGAGATGGCTCCCAGCCAACATGATACTTCAACGAAAGAAGGGCTGATGGCCCTTTAAACAAGGCCTGCGCATTGGGCTCTGCAAGAAGTTAAAACATGAAAGCCCCTCAGCAGTGCATGTTGCTGCTCCAAATGAAGGGAAAGCAGACAACGTGCAAGCACTTCTGAATGTTGTCGTGGTCTCAGAAGAAATACAACAGGACACATTCTGCATATTTCCTTAGGTCGGGCGGATCCCAGATCTGACTCAGAAATGGCTGACGAAACCGGGATCCCCTAGGGCCCCCCTACTTTCCAACAATGCATCTTGGGGGATATTTATTAAAAATGTGTCAGTGAGTTGCGTAGGTTCCTCACTATAGGCAGGGAACCTTCAGGGATTGTTGAAAAGTTTCAAAGCATTCCAAAATCGATTTTAATTACTTTCCCGGCAGAATTCAAATTCAACAATGTGCATAGATTTTCTTGTTGGATCAAATTAACTTTTTGCCATTTTTGTTAAAATGATTTCGCTACTTTCGCTTTCTTTAGTTCTTATATTTCGTATTGACATACTCCTATAAAATCCTCTTACTCCTGTCGATATTTATATGTAACCAGTGATGATGAAATGAAAATCTTCGGAACAGGGAAAAGGAAAGAGAATCTTGGCGACCAAAGCCTGCTGACACTTCCGTGTTGCTTCTGGAGAGCTATGCAACACTTCTGTCTTTGTGACGTCAATAAAACTCAGATATTGTTTGTAATCATAAAATAAATATTAGGAGAGCAAACTACTGAGTATCAGGGGCTCCACAAAGTAAATCGAGCTCACGATGTGCATTTTTGCAAGCCTCAAATTATTAAAAAATAAAATAAACCTACTTTTATTGTAAATGAACTTCCGCTGCAGACTCAACGGGGCTGGCAGTAAGAAGGCCCTCGGATCTTTGATCGAACACGCGCCCCTCAGCTAAACCGCTGCATTTAATAATAACAGTGTCTGCTTATAAAGCGCTCAGCGTTTGCTCCATGATATCCAGCTGTTTGCAAAGATTTTATCAGAATAGTTTCTCACCAAATGTATTTGGTAATCATTTTTTTTATCATCTTTGGAAGATAAAAAGGATGGGACGACCCTCTCAGAATCTGGTGCAGCTCAAACCATGATCTCTGTAGCGCTTGCCCTGACCCAGTGAGCTATCCCACACGCTGCATCATAATGTGGTTTGACAAAAAGGACGAAATACTCCTTTTCAGTTATCGACTACGTGGAGTGTGTCCAGCCCATCTTCTGAGATACTCTTCCGAACCCTCTGCAGTCACGTGAAGAAAAAGCCGATCGGGAAACATCCGCGGATGTGAAATGCACATTAATGTGAAATCTTGCCAAGGAGACGGTTTTACTTCCCAGTGCAGCTGCCTAGAGGGCAGTCTACCCACGGGAACACACCTCGCAGCACTGTTCGCTTTGGCTGCCAGCGACTAACACAGGAAAGGATGTCTTATGCCTGCTCTACTCCTGTTCGCTCTGCTCCGATGAAACACAGACACACACAGCTACCCTCCAAACCATTGATGGGACACATGAGATTAGTGGAAAGTAAAGAAGACAAATTATAAGGGACTTTCAGAGTGTTTTGGGGTATGGATCGTAAGACCAAAAAGCGTAGTTTGTGGGCATTGCTGGGCCTGCTGGCACAGTGGACTAATGCGTCCTTTGCAGGGTCCTGTGTTTGACCTCACGGTCACAGGTTCAAATCCCGGCGGGTCCACTCAGTCTTTCATCCATCTGAGGTCGATAAAATGAGTACCATTAAGTTGGGTAACAATGAACATCTGTTATTCAGTGCCAAGAGACCTCTGGGTGAGCGTGCGCTTTACAAATACTTATGTTATGTTATATCCAACCATATTTTGCCTTTCATGAGCAGCTGGAGTGCTTGTAATGAGTCTGGCACAGTCACCTCTCCCCTCTCAGTATCTGCAGGTCATCTCTGGAGGAGGTCAAATGTGTGTGTGTGTGTGTGTGTATATATATATAAATACAGGGCTCGAGTCGGGGGTACACGCAGGTCCATGGCGTCCCCCCACTCTTTTCACAGGGTGGACACCGTCCCCCCTGCCAAGAAGTGGGGCACCACAGAAATATGCTGAACTTGTCCCGGTGTAATTTTCAGACATCGGGACACGTTCAGCAGCACCTGCACGCTGCCTGCTTTCCATTCCCAGCAGCAACGTGCAGGCAGCGAGGGAGCCTTTTTTCACCTCCAGCTGGGACTCAGTTAAGGGGACATCAGACCTCCTTTTGTTTGTATATGCTGACTGGGGGCCGCCTGGAACCTTACATTTAAATGTAAATGCCACAGAGGGAAACAAAGGCACCCAGCTTGCCTTCTCTTCACAGGTACTTAAGAGAGGCATGCTTTTGCCTTTGTTCTGTCCCTATATATAAATGCAGACAACTGTAAGACTGTCAGATGGGTTAGTCTGTCCCAGTATTAACACAAATAATTTAGATAGCACTATTTTATTTCTTTTATAGCGCTACGTCGTGAAGTCATAAGGTCACTTGCATATTATCTTACTTGGTCAGTCCCCGCACTTCTTTTTATAGGACTTGGGCCCTGTATATATATTATTTTATTTTACTTATTTGTGATATATAAAAAAGCACAGTGATGAAGTGGTTGCCACTGTGCAGTTGTAGTAGGTCAAAGTTTCAATAGGAACAGCATTTTGTGTTTTTTTAGTACCTTTGGCGCCCGTTAAAAAATCCGCATGAAACTTCCAAAAGGAACTACCTTTGCTCCTCCATGGAAAGTTTTGCACCAATCTGTCAAGCTGAGGCCAAGAAAAAGATGGGGTTCCAAAAGTGTAATTTCCCATGTCCCACAGGAAACGTTTGTCTCTGATTCAGAATAAAATGTGTGAATGAAATTACACCAAATGTAAGAAAAAGTTAGAACTTTATTCAGGGAAACAAACTTTTTGTGATTTGGTGTAAATATGTTCAGCTCTTTTTGAGAGATCAGTGTTTCAAGAGGTGCTCAGGTTGGGTATGAAGGGGTTAGTTAATCCTCAGAAAATGTTTTTGGTCCGGGGCTTCCGGTGCTCTGACCGCAGGTCCAAATAATCAGATTGGTTGCCTAAAATGCTGAAGAAAATGTTGCAGCTGCCGTTAATGGCCGAAGTATGAATGCCGAGAGTGACATCAACTTCAAGAGACTTGAAGAAGAAACGTAAGCAACATTATTGTTGAAGTTTTGACAAACGATCATCGTAGAGATATCTTGAAACACAAAAACAGCAGAGATAATACCACCAAATTTAGGAAAAAGCCTAAAGCTCCCATGACCGAAGAATCTAAAATGGCAACAGCGTTCCTACAAAATGAAAACACACCAGCCCTGAGGAAGACCTTCTTTGTAGTATTCAGGTCCAAATACGAAGGTCGAAACGCGTTGACACATTTTTCACTCAATCCCCCACACTGCAAAAGGCCAAGAGTACTGCTTGAACTAAAAAGAGAAAGAAAATGTCAAAAAATTGATCGGGTGAACCAACTAATAGTGGTTAAACCACCACCAAGACACCTTAAAGCACTCTCTGACCTTTATTTTACTCTTATGGACCAGATATATATATACAGTATCGAGGATAAGTAGGCAACATCCCGTTACAGTAGCAGCATGTAGTAGGACTTGTTGGTTTTTTCAGATAACTTGTCTAAGTGAAAAAGTTTTTTTGATTGATGCACTGTATATAATCTTTGCCCTCTGTTTTGTATTGTTATAGCAATATGTAAAAGGATATAAATATAAATATGTACCATATTTGATATATGTATATCGAAAAAAATGAGAAAATTTTTAAATAATTGAACTAATCATTGAGTAAAAACCATATATAAATGGATGTTTGGAGTATATATTGATTATTGAGAAATAAGAATATTTGATGACTAGCTTGTTGACCCGCATATTCAAATGAGTATAAGGAAATTAGTTCATTAGTGGAACTGTCCAGTAGGGAAAAGTTTCTTCCTTCTGTTGAAAAGAACGTCGATAATCCATGGTCCTAGAGGTACTCTATTATTCTCAAGCAGCTGCCGTTACAGCACACAAGATAGCAACATGCTCACTGTTGTCAAAAAACATTTTGCATGGGTGAAATCGGCCTACTGTAGTAGTCTATTGCCCCTCAGGAACTGCTGCCCGAGGCCCACCACCTTACTGCCACAGCAGCATGAGGCCCAGTAGGGACTTGCACAGTATAAATCCAAAAAGTGGGTTACTGTTCCTATAGGGACACCAATATTGTCCACATAGAAAAAGGAATGGAAAAGAACAGACAAGTCTAGGTTCTGACCTCACAAATAGAGACAATCACAGATTTTGTCTCTTGTTGCCCTCACACATCCTGAGGGATGTCATGCTTCATCATTGGGCATTGCTCCTCGTCGGGCCGGCGCTGCAATGCCCTACAGGTCCCCCGAAGGGTCACTTTGGCGGAGATCTTTTAATTACGCCGTATGATGAGTGGGGGTGTGAGATTTTTCAGTGAGAGAAAGGGTTTGTGAGAGAGACGGTGAGTGATGCAGGCAAGCATGTGAGAGTAGGTGTTGCAGAACAGTGCACCCAGCTAAAACCCCCGTTACGGTGCGGTGTTTCTCCAGTTCTTCTCTAGGCATCTGCAGGTGCGTCTGGCTTCTTGGAGAGTGGTGGTGAACCAGATGGCTTTCCTGGAGCGTTGTCTGTCAGGGTTGCGTAGCGGGGCGAGCTCGTCTGCGCAGTAGGAGATCCAGGTGTGGAGTTCTCTGGCTGCGTCGTTTGCGTCGGGTGCCCAGGTGTAGTTGTCTCGGGTGAGGGTGGAGTTAAGTTTCTTATCGGTAACCTGGCTCCAGTTCCTTCGTGGTGGGTGTGGGGCTGGTTTGGGTGCCTTGGGTTTGTTTATGTCAAAGTGTACGCAGTGGTGGTCGGTCCATGGCGGCTGCATTGTGTGGCTGAATTGAATGTTGTTTCCTGCCGCAAAGATGGGGTCGAGGGTGTGTCCTGCTCTGTTGGTCGGTGTGTTGACGAGTTGTTTAAGTCCGATGCTGGCGAGGTTGTCTCAAAGGATAGTGGAGTTGGGGTCGCTGGGATTGTTGAGGTGGAAGTTCAGGTCTCCAATGAGTATGTAGTTTGTTGAGGCGATGGTGTGGGGTGCGATGAAGTCGGTGATGGTGGTGGCGAAGGGTCTTCTGAGGCTGGGGTGTCTGTAGACGAGGGTTCCTCAGAGTGTGGCTTTGGGGGTGGTCTGGATCTGGAAGTGCAAGTGTTCGGCGGAGGGGAAGGTTTCGCTGGAGGTTGTGAGGCAGAGGGTGCTCTTGTGGGCGATGGAGAGGCCCCCTCCTGGGTGGTTGGGGCAGTCTTTCCTCTGGATCTTGTATCCATCTCGGATGGCGGTGCAAATGTCGGGGGCGGCAAATGCGTTTGTCCAGGTCTCTGTGAAGAAGGCGATGTCAGGTGAGAGGGAGTCGAGTAGGTACCAGATTTCCATGGCGTGTTTGTGTATGGAGCATACATTGACGAGGATGCATTTTAGGGTGTCACCTGTGCTGGCGTCAGCGGTATTGTAGGCCGGGGTGGCAGTGAGGGTCTGGCGGCAGTGGAGGCAGGAGAACTGGCCGTGGGTCGTGTTTTCTGCAAGGCCTGTTGGCATTCTCTAAGTCTTCCAGGGTTGAGTGCGAGGTGGGTGGTGGTGTCATAGCGATGGGTAGTGGGAGGTCCAGGGTTCCTGGCGCAGGCCGCGGTCAGGTCACCGACGGGCACAGACGGGCTTGCCTTTGACGAGCCTTCGGTGCACCAGTGGTGTGCCCGCTGTGTGCGTCCGCTGCGCGACCTCGCAGCGGCCGCCATTAAGTAGGGGAGGTGGGAGGGAGGAGAGGCTGGGAGGTGGGTGCGGGGGAATTCTGGGGGGAATTCCAGGGGGAAATTCTGGGGAGGAGAGGCCGCAGGGGCAGCAGCGGAGAAAAGCGAAAGGAACAGGCAGGCACGAGAAAATAAAAACAGTGGTGGAATTAGAGCAAGACACAGATGGGCACAATAACAGTGGCACAACAGGGAAAAATTAAGAAGAAAAAAATGGCTGAGAAAGGTTGCGGTGGTTGCAGGCAGTCTGGTCCCAGTTGGAGTGGGCAGCAGGTGCAGGAGCGGACAGCAGCCTCGAACCTCCCAAGGAGGAGGTCGGGGTCTGGAGGCAAGAAACGGCACAGCAGAGCTGCGGGGAGAGAATGGACCTAGACCGGGGGTCAAAAGACATAGGGCCAGATGCATCAAAGTGTTTTGCCCATTCTGTGTCTATGGGAAAATGTGTTGATGCATATGGCCCATAATCTTTAGTTATCCTCTGTCCCAAAAACCCCAGTACCCTTCTAAATGAGTGCTGTGGTGGAGTTAAGTGTCCACTTGGCTCATGACAGTGCCAATGACCATGTATTGTATTGTTATTGTATTTATATAGCGCTTACTACCATTGACGAGGTGTCAAAGCACTGTTCAGCGAGTAGCCCGCTATTCCGGAACCCCAAATGGATTAATGGTGGATTAGTATAGTGAAATTTGAGTTAATTTGAGTGGTGGACATGTGAGTCTGTTAGTTGTATTGAAAAGGATAATGGGGGATAAAAGAGGCAAGAACCTAGAAAGTGTTTACAGAGAGATCATAGTAGTAAGATGAGGTTTGGGATGAGTACAAGCAGAGAGGGAGGGAAGAATATCTAGAAATGGATTTGGGAGATCATAGCAGTAAAATGAGTTTTGGGAGGAGTCAAAGGAGGAATAGGTGAGGGAAGAAATCAGAAGGGTTGTTTGGGAGAACATAGTATTAAAATGAGGTTTGGAATGAGTATAAGGAGAGATGGCGGGAAGAATCTCTAGACATGGATTAGGAAGATCACAGTAGTAAAATGAGTTTTGGGATGAGTCAAAGGCGGGATATGTGAGGGAAGTATTTAGAAGGGTTGTTTGGGAGATCATAGTATTAAAATGAGGTTTGGGATGATCCAAGGAGGGAAGAGGAGGAGAGAGTCTAGAAATGGTTATTTTGGAGATCATAGTAGTAGAATGAGGTTTGGGAAGAGTCAGAGAGTGGAGGTAGAGGATATATTGAGAGATGTATAGGTTGAAATATAGGATAGTGTATTGGAGATAATCATTTTTTTTACAGTAGGAGTTAAGTAATAAATATATATCTTCATAAGTACATATTCGTAACAAGAAATACACATATCTAGATACATACATAAAATCATATTAAATGTTTAAATACACAGGGAAATGCTATACATTTCTGTTTGAGTATGGTGGTTATGTAGGAAAGAGCCAATTCTTGAGTAGCCTTTCGAAGATAAGGTATTTATCTGTGGATCTTATGTTTGAGTGTTACGAATTGTGTTGCTGTGCAGTGGAAGGCCCTTTGAGTAGGTTGACTGGTGATGTTTCTGAAGCTTATTGCTGTATTTGAGTATTACAGTTGTACTAATTAGGTGACTCATTTGCTAACACATTGTTAATATGGGAGAAGATGACAAAATAATGACGTAATACTACCACAAAATCTGCCACATTGCACCGGTTAATTGAGGCTTTTCTTATCGCATAATTTAGTCAACTCTGCTACCTTATACCCAATACCTCTGCCCCTGTAATCATTGGCAATGACCAGCAACCATTCCACCACAGACCAGTTCATAAACCTGACTTGTTAATTTTAACTTTTTTGTGGACAAAAGCACTTCCAATACCTCAGGTGTGTTCATCGATTTGTCCTGGGATAGGGATGTGCTCATCTTGCTCATATAAGGCCATAGCACACTCTTTTTCAAAATACGGGTTGTGAATCACAAACCATGGAAATTACTTCTGCAGCTAAGTTCCTCGGCTCCCCTCAGCCACTGAAATTCTAAATTTAGGCTCAAGTTTTGGCTTATGAATTGGTTCACAGATCCACTTTTGAACACGACATAACTTAGGAATAGTTTAAAACTGTTAAGACTGCTTTACATGAAGCCAGTGCCAGAACCTAAGAGGCACCTAGCAGTAGCTTCCCGTCGACACCTGGTATTGATTATGGTTGTTAGAAATGTTAATTATACATGTAAAATTCACATTTGTGAATTTCATATTACACTAAATTTGCAAAGTTCAGAAACTTTTCTTCATGTGAAATTTTACACAATTTTTTTCTGTGGTAACTGGTCTGAGCAGAAAACGTCTCACAGGGAACGGTTCGAGCGGAAAAGTCTTGTGCAAGACAATTTCTGCTCAAAACATTTGCCTTGCAAATATCTCATGTGACTCTTGACCATAAAGTGTGCGCTTGCATGTGTCATTGGTCTACTGCCTGCTTCTGTTGCAGACAGTGCTTGAAATGGAAAAATAGAAGTGCAGGTACTCCGTACTAGAGTACTAGCTTGTTTCTGAGAAGTGCCGGTACTCTCCAATTAAAAGTATTGTATTTCTCTTGAGAAGTGCTGGTACTCTTCCTCTCAAAATAAAAAAGTGCCGGTACTCCGTACCGGACAGTACCGGCCCATCTAAAGCACTGGTTGCTGATCAATGTATGTTCCTTGTCATTGTAATTCGCTATATTTACTTGCTATAATTGGTTTATCTTAACCTTGATATGAATAGAATCTGAAAAAGGAAAATAAAAATAGCTCGCTTTGGCCTTATTAAAATCTACAAGGACAAAAAAAGAATTATGTCCTCGCATTGAATTTTAAGTGAATTATCACAAGGTGAATTTTAAAAAAATCTTGTCATGTTCAGAAAGGTTTCTATAATATAATTTCACAATTTAGCATTGTATTATTATTGAGTGTATTGTAGAGGAATCATTTTTATGGGAATCTGCAGAAAAGACACTTTTTGGGGGGCTTTTTAAAAAAATCTTTTGCCCCCTCTCCTACACAAAACTTTCCTGGGTCAAACTTACCTGTTTCTACTTTTATTATGTGCATTTCTTTTCAAAATTCAATGTAGATTTCTCAAACAAAGGCTACGGTTAAATATGTGAATTTAGTCAAAAAAATTCATTTCTTTTAGACTAATTTCTATTGAATGGTTATCATCTCCGATATACACATATATAAATTATATACACTTAAGCTTCCAGAGCAATTATCTGCCAGCTCAGGTAGGGTGATTAACCGAGAAGCTGAGAGTCCCTAACAAAGGTGAAGAACATGTCTTTCATGATAGTGCCTGCCAGGGCTTTAAGAGGGCCGGGTCCTGCTGGTGCTCAGCACCGGCAGTTCTAAAAAGCAGGTGCTGTGACGGGTCCCTATCAGGCTGTCCATTTTTGCCCTCACAATCAGGGTGAGAAAAAATCTTACCTCTGCAGCAGTACCACCCTTCACTGCCTTTGATGAAACTTTGAAGATACTTATTATAGTTCTTTCACAGTCTCATCATTTCAGAAAGGGAAACATTGTCAATATTATATACAACAAAGCCATAGTTGTTGCTTATTTGTCTTATGCAACTAACACTAATTAACAAAGCCAATAGTCTTGGCTTGTTGTAGGTGTAATGTTACATGTTGTATTATATACCTGGATGGAATGACAGAAGCAGCAAAATACAAGTCGGGCAGCACACTATGCTAAGCACAGATTTTTAACTTACGTGTTTTAAGCCACGCCCCTTTGAGAGACCCCCCAGTTTTTTCTTCCCACTTAAAGCCCAGGTGCCTTGTCCCCACATCACTAAAGCTATTGCCTGTGGACCTCATGCTCATGCTCTGCTTTCCCCCTCTCTCCCATGTCTACCGCTGACATACTGAGCAAGGGCAGGTTCCAGCTTCTCTTCAGACTTTCAGTCAGGGACACGGGGCTTGTGTGAGGGAGTCACACTAACATCAAGATCTCTGTGGACTCCCCACAAGACCTGGATGAATCCTCCCTCCCTGCGGCAGATCCACTTGCCACAAAATAACAATCAGAACGGGTGCTGCTCACATCAGTATGCACAGTGCCTGCTCAGTGTCAGCCTGAGGCAGACTGTGCCGGAGGAGGGAAGTGGGCTTCACGATAGCCGAGAGCCGCAAGTGGTGGATGATACCCCGCAGCTGCCTGCTTTTTGCCCCACCCCCTGCGACTGTTGTTATCGACAGCAAGCAGCATGGGAGCCACTGAAGCTGCCACCCAATGAAAGCAGCGCAATGCACATGAATTAGAGCAACTGGTGCTCCGTTGTTAGACATCGAGAGCTGGTCATTTTCATGTTCTAGTAGGATTCCTGTACTTCATTCTGAGCAATCTGATTGGCTGTCCTACTTTTAGAATTACTGTGAATGAGATCATTAGTGTTGATCATATATTTTGAGCTGTGCTGCCCCCTGTTATACATAAAGATGCAGGGTAGCCAGTAGTAAAGGTGAACAGGATAATGTTTATTCTCAAGTTAGCAGTCTCAGGTTACAGGTAGTAGGGAAGTAAGAAGGTATCAGGAAAGCCCCACCGGGAGCAGCATCCTTGCTGTTCATCCCACACATTCCAATTGACATTCACTCAACCAGGCACACATCTGCATTCTAATTACATCAGAGTACCTCTGGCTGAGCAGCATGGACATAGCACTAAGGGGAGAATGCATGGCATAGAAATGAAGATACAGCACATCTCCATTCTTTATGGAAAAAAATAGAACATGTAAATCCAAATAAGACAGAAATACACAACATCCATAAATATGAGAACGAAGCAAGGGAGTAAAAATTCAAACATACTAAACATAAAATAAAAGGACCAGAGAAGGAAATAATGATACAAGGTTAAAAATAACATATAAATACATCACTCGGGAGAAACAAGGACCAGAGAAGTAAATAATGATGCACTGTTAAGAATAACACATAAATACATCACTCGGGAGAAAGACCCACATTCTTACCCCTCATCAGATAATAAAATATAGAGAAGCAACCTCAAACGAGAGTCACTGACTCTGCAGCATAGCACAAAGGTGCAATATGTGTGCCCCAACGGATGCCCAATACTTGTGCCCCAACGGATGCCATACACTTGCCAAAAGCAGATCATATGCCCCTAAGGGTGCAACACATATGCCCCAAAGAAAAGGTTTGAGTGCAAATTAAATGCCCCATAACCAACAACTGTAAGTAGTTGTATAATAAGTATTTGTTTGGGCAGCAACCAACAAGCCCCCAACACAAAGCAACATATGGGCGCATGAAATATGCCCCATAATATGTAAATGCAAGAACAGTTTGGGCGTAAAGTAAATGCCCCATAACCAACAACTGTAAGTAGTTGTAAAGTAATATTTGTTTGGGTAGCAACTAACTTTTCACGCGTGGGTTCATTTCCCATCCTCGTCGCCATTGTGGTTAAGGAAGATGCAGGGTAGCCAGTAGTAAAGGTAAAACAGGATAAGGTTTACTCTCAAGTAAGAAGTTACAGGTAGAAGATGGTAGTAGGGAAGCAAGAAGGTATCAGGAAGCCCCACCGGAAGCAGCATCCTTGCTGCTCAGCCCACACACTCCAGTGTACATTCACTCAACAAGGCACGCACCAGCATTCTAATTAAATCACAGTCACTCTGGACGAGAAGCAGGAGGCATAACACTAATGAGAGAACGCATGGTATAGAAATGATGATACAACACACCCATATTCTCCTCATTCCCAGTACCATGAGAGAAGCAGAAGGATTGTATGTTAAAATAGCCAGAAAATAACACCAAAGAGGCAAAATATCAAGATCTAAATATCCAGAACCAAAAATGTTGTGAGGGTACATGAATATAGGTGAGTATAGAGGTGCTATTCTTAATTGTACTCATCTACGTACCTTGAAGATCGACATTTCATCAAGGTACATATATGTCGAGTTAAGTATAGTGAACCTGTATTTCTCTGTCAAAACAATGACACCAGAGCACAACATGTATATGTTACTTTCATCCTCTAATGTATTAATCACATTTCAAAAACATAGATGGTTCAACATCATTGGACGGCAACGCAGCTGTAGATCGTTCCAGTTTATTTTTTTCTTTTGTCAAATACAACAATGGCTGTTGTATTTCACAAAAGAAAAATAATAAACTGGAACGATCTACAGCTGCGTTGCCGTCCAATGATGTTGAACCATCTATGTTTTTGAAATGTGATTAATACATTAGAGGATGAAAGTAACATATACATGTTGTGCTCTGGTGTCATTGTTTTGATTGTAACCTATATCACATATTGTGTATTTAGGAACCAATGCTCTAGGTGGATGAGCTTTAGACACCAATGCTGCACCTGATATTTTGTCTGATGCTTTTTGAGTTAACGTATCATTACAACAAGGAGACACGATTGATGTGCAGATTATTATCAGCATATCCACTATATCCTAGTCAACCTGTATTTTTCTGTATTACCGTCACAATATTTTGGTCCTTGATATTTTGACTCAACTTCATTTTGTCCTCTGTATTCTTGTGGAGATCCAGCAGAAGACCATCATTTATATGATAGATGCCATTCAGAGAAGAAGCCGCCTTTCTTGTATAGGTGTTGACTGCATTCACCTTTCCCCAGTTGCATTTTGAAATCGCTCTACGAAACAAATTGCGTATGTTCATTTGCCTGCAAGGTGCCTCTGATTTCACCTGTGTACCCCTTGATGAGTGCTAGGCAGAGCCCTCAAACCCCCGACAGGCTCCAAACCATGGGGTGATCACAACAGACACCACTGTACTCAGCAGGGACGGCAGAGGTGAGGGTCCATTGGCAGCGTTAGCTTTTATAGGTAATTCAGCCATGTGTGAAGCTCGTCATTAGCATTAAAGGCTGGCGGCTGAAATGAAGGCATTTATTGATGAGCGCCCAGCTGGACACGCAGCATGCTTCAAGAGAGGGGAAATTAAAGATGCAAGGTACATAGTCCCACACAGGCAGGATAACATCATAGAGCACAGGCTGTGTGGTGCATGCATTACTTATAGGGCGCACTGCCCAGGCCTGCAACATGGTGAACCTTTAAATGGGTGCACCGGGTGCAGAATGGGGCCATGCACCCTGTTGCAGGGAAAGCACTGCCCTCAGGGCAGCAGCAAACTCTCTCCTGCCCAGAGTCAATGTACTAGTGAAAGTCTGACCGGCTGTTTAAAGCAGCTGATCCATCTTTCATTGTGCAGGAAGCAATTGGTCTGCACTCCAAAGGGGAAAGAGATCCCCCTACAGGTGGGTGCAGAGAGTGACTGCATGCAACTGCAGTTGGATCTCTGAGGGTATCCAAGGGACCTTTTTCCCTTTGAAGGGCCACCATCTGGGACACATTGACAACACACCACGTCTTTGTGGTGCACAGTCATTTTGGTCCCTGGCAGTTCCTTTTCCTCTGCATCACATCTATATTATGGCACTGGTGCAGAGTTAAAGTGCTCCCTCATTTGCATGGGCCATGACCCCATGCAAATTGGGTGACTTTCTCTTAGGATCACAGCAGCACTACATTTGCACCAGTGTGAACTGTAAGAGGGGCCTCAGAGACATCTGCAGTCCCTTCTGTATTGTTAATTAAAAGAGTGGATAAACTGAGAAATGGCCCTGCGGAGTCTTACCCACAAATGTCAGTTTACCCAGCTGACAAACATTACAGAAGCTTTATAGTGGACCTTGGGGAGTACAAGAACAACGTTCAAATAAAAATTATTGAATCATATTCAAATCATTGATATCCGCTTAACTGCGGTTCGAATTCCGCCGCGGTGCGGCGGTTTTTATCAGTGGGCGGGGCCGCGCCGGCCAACGGACGTGCGCAGCACTACGGAGGCAGTGCTCGCGATGGCCGTTGGCTGACGGGGTCACTTAAGGGGTTAAAGTATTGCTGTATTTACTTGTTTCAAAATATGAACATCAAAGTAGCAAAAAATGTAGATACCAAGTGATATGCCTCAGTTTAAGGATATATCAATTTACAGAAATACTCATATGAGAATAATGAATCATTGGTACATTTTTTAAAGTCAACGTGACATTTGAGTAACAGAGTTTAGTTATTGAACAAACATCGAAAGTAGCCATGACACTGAAGTCGCCAACAAGTGTTTCGCAGAATGGGCCATGCAGGAACGCGCTGCCACTTCAGATGACAATTTAAAAACATTTTATCTGCACTGTCTCTATGGAGTCCCAATTGATTGCCAAATTTTGGAATGCTATGAGCCATGAATAAGACTATGAATATATATGAGATATACCAGATGAATTCACGATGTACACTAACTTTGCCATTGGTTTTCTAATTTTGCTTTACCTTGGAGATTTCGTGTGGTACCCTATAGATTGAATGATCCCTGAAGAAGCGGGGATTCCGCGAAACACGTGTTGGCACCTTCAGTGTCAGGCCTACTTTCGATGTTTGTTCAATAACTAAACTGTGTTACTCGAATGTCACGTTGGCTTTTAAAAATGTACCAATGACTCATTATTCTCAAATGAGTATTTCTGTAATTGATATAGCCTTAAACTGACTGAGGCATATCACTTGATGTGTGAATTTTTTTGCTACCATGATGTTCATCTTTTGAAACAAGTAAAAAGCAATATTATATCAATTTTTTCTCTTGTGATTCAATCATTTTTATTTTTGAAAGTTGTTCTTGTACTCCCCATGATCCACTATATCCCTCTGTGATGCATAAGTGCCCCAGGGTCAGATAAGCGATGCACAAGCCAGTTGTGCACCCAGCTCTCACTGTTGTACAGGTCTTCGAAGTTAGTCTCACTCTGATCCAGAAAAGGGGAAAACTAGAAAGGATAAAAGAAAGAGGGCACTGAATCATCCAACCTCACACTGGCACTACTCCATACTTCTATTTTAGACTTGTGTTTCTATAGCTATTTAGGGCTTACCTAAAACTTTAAATGGCGTTTTACCACTTCCCCAATTGATATATACGATTTTTGTCCAAAGACTTTGTCTCTGAGTTACTTGAAAATAAATCAAAAAGCTACCTTTGGAATTGGAATTTGCAGAATTTCAATCATGAGCTACAACTTTGTACCTTTTTAACTAAGCACATTCTTATAGGCATTATTATTATTTCATTACAAAAGATCAAAACACATTTATTATCATTATTTTTATCAAGACAAAGTCTCTAGCCTTTATCACTGGCTTGTCGCCATAATCAAGTCAGGCCTACAGCATTGGACATTAACCTGCAACCATCAGGCATACAGCCATAAAAGTACACATTGCTACAATGTCGCATTGGCAAAGAAATATACAACCTTACCCAAAAGGGCCTAGCAAAGATAGTCACATTAGAATTCTTCAAACCTAAGGATTGGTCAGGGAGTAAGTGTTTGGGGTGAAAGCCCCACACGAGGCAGAGAGCTAAAAAACACATGCACTCTCATGGAGTGCCGAAAGAAAAAGTTTAAAAAGTAGCTCAGTGAACATGAGCGGCAAAATAATTTTATCATAAAGAATGGTAAATGTGGATAGATCCAGGAAATGAGCAAACACAAGTAGAAGAAAGCAAGCAATCGAAAAAGATGCAAACAAATGGGAGTGTCTATAAAGTCAACCAATGATAAGCAATGGGCGGGCTCTATGCACACTATAAGATTTATACCGTGCAAAAGAGGTCTTTCACAACCAAACAGATAAAAGCAGTCTGAAAGGCAAGACCTAAAAATTTTTTTGAAATACAGAAAGTAGTGAAAATGAATATTTGAAACAATACAGCTTAGATGTAATAATAACGTGGAACCTTCGAGCTCCCCTTGAAAGTCGGTGTCCGGGAGCCAGATAAATAAATGACAGAAGCATGTACACCTCACGTGCAGCTGAAGGGCACTTTTCCCAGCGTTGGCACTTTACGAAGGTGGTAAGTGGGTGAAGGCACTTACATGCGGGTCTAATTTTAACCATGCAGGTTCGAGTGTTCTCCGCCCCTGCACGAGGCTTCTCCTCCATGACGCTCTCAATCAGGCCTCCTCGATAGCCGGCCAATTAGCGGAGCAATCACTCAGCAGTCAGGAGGGTTTCATCAAAGCTTCACCGGCTGTAAGCACACTCCTGAATTAGGCAGCGTGCTGTGCTAATGCGACTCTGCTTCTTAGAGAATTTTAAGCAGGCAGACATTAACTTGATGCGTCGCTGGCGTGACTAAAGCTCAGATGTTAGACGCAGGGCCCGGCGGTCAATCTATCCTGCGATCTTAATGCACGTGCCATCTTTATTTATTTATAAAGCGCGGACTTTACCCGAAGGTGTCAGAGCGCTGTACACTAGAACCAGTTACATTACATGAGAGAAATGTTACAAAATAGAACGTTACAAAAATAGCAGGACACAATATTAAACACAGCAAGCAAGAACAGGTAGGGAAAACATAGAAGGCAAGAACACAATATCAAACACAGCAAGCAAGGGGGAGGAATGTACAAGAAAATATTACAAATTTACAATGACTAACGAACTTCCTAGAGGGGTCTGAGAATGAAGGTATTAGTTTTGAAAGTGTCTTTGGAATAGAAGAGATTTGTGGTCAGCTTTGAAGATCCGGATGGTGGTGGCACGGAGCAATGGGGGAAGCGAGTTCCAGATTCTCACCGCATTACCTGAGAACGATTGAGCCATCGATTTTTCCCTTTTAAAGGAGGGGGGCTCAAGCAGAAACTTTTCCGCATTCCGAGAAGGTCTTAAGCCTCCAGACAATTTCAGTTTATTCGCCAGATAACGAGGGGAGGAGGTGTGCAAGGCTTTGTGGGTGATGCAGGCCGTTTTGTAAATAGATCTTGCCTCGATGGGAAGCCATCGGAGAGAAGACAGGATAGGAGTTATGTGTTCACTATGTTTGGACCCTGAAATGAAGCGAGCTGCTGAATGGAGGACGGATTTGAGGTGGGAGAGGGGAGATTAGGGTAGGCCAGTCAGAAGATAATTGCAATAATCCAGTCTAGAGAGAACTAGCGATTGGACCAAGGTTTTTAGGTCTTTCTCCGGGAAGAACCGACGAATCCCCCACAGAAGGCGCAGCTGATAATGTGCGTTCTTGGCAATGGAGTTGATGTGTGATATTAGGTTGAGTCTTATGTCAAGTATGACACCTAGGGATTTAGCGCTGTCGACAATGATGGGTTTATTGTTGAGTAAATTCAGCTGATCTATCCAGGATTGAACAGGAGGCGGGGAGAAAAAGGTAGAAAGGAGGAGGAATTCAGTTTTGGAGGGATTGAGAATGAGTTGGTGAACTAACATCCAGTTGTTAATAGAGTTGAGTAGTGAGTGATCTTGTGAGGAGGACACCTTGAGGTAGATTTGAGTGTCATTGTTGTAGCGCCAAGGCTGGCGTAGACTCGCTGGACTCACCTGAGTGGGACCGCTGACCGGGGTGCCTGTGCTGTGTGTCTCCCTCGCCGCTCCCTCGCCGCTGGACAACGCTGCCGCGAGGGGAGACTACAACTCCCGTGAGCCCCTGCTCCTCACTCTACTTCCGCCACCAGCGCGCCCGGAGGCGCTTGAAAAGCAGAAGTTCCATCAGCGTCGCGGGACGCGCGCGCGGGCGGCGCCGGGCTGAGCCCGGGCAGAGGGCGGGCCGTCTGTGGCCGTCAGGGGCCAGAGGAGGCCGGGTCGGGCAACCCCCCTTCGATCTGTAACCCGTGCTAACATCCCATATTCCAGCGGACGCTATTGTAAGGTACTGTGATGCAACTGTGGGGACATTAACATTTTATACATATGTCTACGGATCTGGTTTTCGCTGTTTAGTGACTGTGACTGTGTCGTTCAGGCCTGCGCCCCCTGCTTGTCACTTGCTCTACAACATTGGAGTGTATTTGGGCGCCAATATTCTGCGGTTTCAAGAACTTTGGCTTACCCCCGGACTAAAATAATATTTTGCCCCACTATAAATTAGTTGTCAAACAAGGGGTTTGATATTGGGTGCTGCATTGTGTATATTTTATATTTGTGTTTTGTTTTGTTGTTGGAGTCATTTCATAGTAAGTGCTATCCTTATCAGGCAGTATTTCGTGCTTGTTATTTTTATCTTTGTTTGAGGCAACATGTCTAAGTCAGCCGGGACTTCTCGCCCTATCATCTCTACACTTGATAACTACTTAGTTAAAGTAGTAGATAAAATCAATAAGGAACGAAGACAATCCCTGGGTCTGGCCAGCGGCAGTGTCCCTGACTCTACAAGTCAGCTAGTCTCTGCGGAGATCCCTACTACTGATGATAGTTATGTAGCGGCCTCTACAGATTCTCCAACGAGGGAGGGCACCAACGAAATAGAGCTATTTCAGGTTCTCCATGGTGACGAGGACCCCCACAAGGTATCTGATATCAACAAGTCCCCTAATGACCCTGACGTCTTGGGCCCTGTGGCCCACAAATCTCACAGAGTGTTAAGGTCAGGGACACATCTAAATAGACCTGTTTTGTCTACAAAAGGGGGTCGCAAAAGTAAGAAGAACACTGTTTCTGTTCTAAATGGGTGCCCTACTGAGCTAAACTGTCTACATAACGACGTTAATCCCACTCATATGAAACTGGCCCCGGATCAGCTTGAGCTGCTTATTGGTATGATCGATACCAAGTTAGACAAAATTGTCCTTACACTCTTGGACAAACTCGAGGCCATCTCCAGAGAAGTGATCAGATTGGGTGTGTTGGTGCAATCTGGCTTACATTTAAACAATAGTCCACAACCACCTGCCATGGTTGATGTGGCTGGGGGCAGGACGAGTAAGCCTGTGCAATTCACCATAGACACATCCAGTGCTGGTCTGACTTGCGTAGGCTCGAGCATCCCTACACAGCCAACTAGTAGGCCTATAACAGCTATCGAGCGGCAGGGTGTTACCGGCAAACCAAAATTACCATTTACAGGGGACACCTCTAGTGTCATTCCAGTAACACCTCCTTGCCCTAGTGATACCTCTTTAAACCCCACTACCTGTGCCCTGGGGAATGTGTTAAATATTTCTGGGGGGGGGGGAGTTTAACAACCGTGGCCTCTCCCAACCAAACCTCCCACTGGACTGCGCACCATACGTAGCAGTCCTGACTAATATTACACCTATTAAGGAGGATGGGTTTTCTATGGAATCACATGACTCCCTTAAAAACAAAACTGTGGCATGGCTTAATCGGGAGTGTGGCTTTCCAGTGGCTATGGCGGACCAAAATTTGGCTACCACCAGAACCAACTGGATCGGAATGTCCCCAAAAAATATTCCCGGGGACTGCGTTATTATTAATTTTAGTAACCCTCACCTTGCCACGACAGCTCTGATTCGAGCCACCTCTCGCCCCAGTAATGATCAGGGCATCACACTCCGTCCTCTGGGCTTTTTCTATAGTCAACACATTAACCATTTTCCAAGGAATTGTGGGGGGGGAGAATGAGGAGAGAAGCAGTACATAGCTCGGTAAACAGTTTCCAGGTGAATACTGTTAACCGTTTCCAATGCTTGAGTGGGTTGGATCAAAATGACTGACTGGAGTTGGGTAACACCTCAGGGATAACTGTAGACTGTATACCTACGGGCAAGGAGGGCGACCCAGTTGGCTGCTCGGAATTACGAATGGAGTTGGGTATGGTACCCCCTGAAACTTCGGAGACTCAAGTTCAGTTGGGTACGGGCCAAAGTGTGTGTATTCCTGGGCCAATGGTTATTATCTCTGGGTCAACCGTAGACTGTATGCCTCTGGCCAAGGAGGGAGATCCAGCAGGTTGCACTGAGTTAGTTACGGAGACCTTCAATACTGCCATTTTCCCACAGGGTAGTAATTGTCTTCACACGGGGTCAGGTGCCCGCGGTTTTCCCGGCTGTTATATTGCCAGTTGGAATATTGCGGGTATCAGATCCAAATCAGATTGTCTGGGCTGGTCGGAATTTTTAGCCCTCTTTGATATTATTTGTTTACAGGAAACTTGGTGTAGGGACTTTAGAGGATACAATGGTTTCGTCTCATACCAGTTACCTGCTACTGGTTCAGTATCGGGAAGAGCTAAGGGGGGCCTTTTGATCTTGATTTCAGTCCAAACTCCTTTGTTGGTCAAAAAATATGTACAAGTTGGGGCTCACTCCCAGATTTTATGGCTGTACAAAACAGGAGGTAGGAATATTATTTTAATAAATTTTCATAACAATCTTTTTAATGATTCCAGGGATTTGGCGGTTAAAGCACTATCAAGGGCACTGGATGACATTCTTAAGGATTCCAATGAAATCTTTGATCTGTTCATGGCAGGGGATTTTAATGCCACCACCTGTTCACTCTCAGATGTTAATGTATGCGGGTTGGTGGACTGTAATGGGGATGGGATCCTTCATTTCCAACATAACTACTACGGAGATGCCTTAAATAGTCTCCTTGCCTCACATAATATGTATATTATGGTTAATGAGAAAAATGAACAGGAGGAGATCTGCCCTACCTTTACAGGCCGGGGAGCAAATTCAGTCATCGATTTTATTTGTATCTCCTCGAGTCTTGAGGCCTGTACCACGGCACCTAAAGTAATAGATATTCAACTCAGTGACCATAACTGCCTGGTAGTAGAGGCTATGTTATGGGAAAGCAATGGGACCCGTATTCCGGGCTATATTGTCAATAGCATTGAGGCTGTGCGCCCTAATGGTACCAGACTCAGATGGAAGGGGACAAGGCTGATATCACGTCTGACTCAATCATCACCAGCTGCCTAGCAGGTATTACTGCGATTTTAGAAGATAATCAAGGCACCAATGGCTCTATTGAGCATTTTATTAGCATTAATGCTGTCATCGACTCTAAGCTTACCAGTACATGCAAGTATAAGGAGGATCGACCGCGGGGATGGTTTAATTCAGCCTGCACTTCGGCCTTAAAGGAACTGAAATCAGCTCTATCTGTAACACCAAGAGACAAGGGTTTGGTTGTAGACTTAAGAGCTAGATATAAAGAAACCCTTAAACGTAGGAAATCGGAACGCCAGCAGGAGGCATGGGATAATTTGACCATGGCTGCTGAACTGAATGATTGTACCCTGTTCTGGAAAACTGTTAATTCCTCATTCCTCAAAGACGACAAAATCCCGGAATTAACCTCCAACGTTATGCAGGAAGAGTGGGTTTCTCATTTTTCTAAAATCTTTGATTCAGATAGTGCATCTAGGGATTTAGGGGACAGGTGGCCGCATACGCCGCTGAATATTACCGTCCAAGAGGTTTTAGATAGCATAAGGGTCAGCAAAGGGGGAACAGCACAGGGCCCAGACGGGGTACCAATTGATGTTTATAAATTGGTCCCTGAAATATGGGGGCCTCTGTTAACTAATATTTTTAATGCAGCTGTTCGTAATGAGGTGCCCCCCACTTGGGAAGAATCCATTCTAATCCCAATTTTTAAGAAAGGAAACCGTGGGGACGTTAAGAACTATTGCCCAATTTCCTTGTTGGATTCTTCCGTAAAAGTAATGAGTCGAGTCCTCTTAGTGAGGTTGGAAGAATGGGCGGAGGATAATGGTATTCTAGCTGAGAGCCAGTTTGGGTTCAGGAAGGGTCGTGGCACGATTGAGCAGTGTCTAAATTTAGACCTACTCATCGGTAAATATACCTTGGCAAAGACCAGCACTATTTACCTCTGCTTTGCGGATTTAAGTAGCGCCTTCGACCTGGTGGACCATGGTATTCTCTGGGCAAAACTAATCGAAATGGGGGCTCCCGAGGGCATTGTGTTCTTTTTAGCTCGTCTTTATACTAAACTACGAGCATGTGTCCGTTACGGACCTAAAGGGGAATGCACAACTATGTTCAAGATTGGGTGTGGAATTCGTCAGGGATGTGTGTTGGCCCCACTGCTTTTTACACTTTTTATTAATGAGATTGATTCTTTTCTCAAATCTCTGGCAGTGGATGCACCCAAAATTAACAATGATTATGTCCCTGTGTTACTTTACGGGGACGACGCGGTTTTAATTTCACGCACCCCAAACGGCCTTCAACAGCTGATGTATGGCTTTCTGCAATTTATTAAAAGCAGAAAGTTAGTGTTAAATAAATCCAAAACTTATGTCATGGAATGTGGGCGCAGGTACGGAAAGAAACAGTTTTCATTTTTTATAGAGGGACAAAAGGTCCAGGCTGTTGATAACTTTTCGTACTTGGGGGTCACTTTTTCAAATAAAAATGCTTGGGCCAATGAACATAAAAATGTCCGGGCTAAGATGGCAAGGAGTGCTCACAGAATTTTTACAATGGCCACAAAACTGGGAGACAGGCGGGTCAACGAAATGCTGAAAATTTGTCAGTCTCGTTGTGTATCAATCGCCCTGTACGGAGCTGGCATCTGGGGCTACGCCCCGGCCGGGTCTCTTCAGGTTGAAGAGAATGTATTCCTGAAGAGACGTTTGTGCCTGCCAAGCTCTGTTTCTAACGCTTTAGTGCACAGTGAATTGGGTATTTATCATCTTGCCAATTTGATTCTCCTTAGGCCATTGATCCTATGGCGCTCCATTTGGATAAAAGAAGAGACCTCTTTGTGCAGAGCTATTATTTCTGATTGTCTTTCTTTGGACCATTACTTAAAGATCCCATGGTTAAAGTATATTGAGGATAATTTTCGGGAGATCTTTAACATTAACATCATTGCGGATCAATACGGGGCTACTGAGCTGTCCAAAATCGATCTTAGGCAGTGTTTTTTACAACAGCTTTCCATCAAAAGGCATCAAAAAAGCTCTGTCCTCTCATCTTATGTTTTTTATTAGGATTTAAATGAATTTGTGGGTTTCCAGCCGTATTTGTCACAAGTAACTTGGAAGGCACATCGGTTTGTGTTGACTAGACTTAGAATGGGAGTAGTCCACAACCTTGTTGCCTTCCCTTCTCTGCACCTACATCCTGCTGGCCCCTGTCTATGTGACAACACTTCCTCCCAAAGCACTGTGCATTTTCTTCTGCTTTGTCGACTGTATAAATATCTGCGAATTGCATATTTGAAACCCCTGTTTGCCAAATTTGGAGTCAGGTCAATATGTGACTGCATGAGTTTGCTTTTTAATTTACATCACCCTGATGTGTGTTTTTATACGGCTACCTTTCTCCTTAAATCAATTAATGCAAGGAAAAGTATGCTTTTTTAACTGTTTTAAACTGATGTATTTCCTGTTTTTGACTGCTGTTTTATATTGTTGTCTTTTTAATGCTGTGCTTTTATGAACTTGTTTTTTGTTCGAATAAAGCCTTATGAAAATGAAAAAATGAGTGTCACCTGCATAGAGATGGCAAAGGATCCCAGAGTTACTTAGGAGGTTCACTAATGGTTCCAGATAGAGATTAAACAGAGTGGATGCAAGGATAGAACCTTGAGGGACGCCTTGACCAACCACCAATGGAGACGAGAGACTGTTCGCTATCTTTATCATTTGAGATCTGTCCGAGAGGAATGACGCAAACCATTTAAGCACTGTGCCTTCCATGCCCATTCTCTGTTGAAGAGTGTTAAGGAGGGTGTTGTGATTAACAGTGTCAAAGGCTGCAGAAAGGTCAAGAAGAATCAGAAGGCACGATTCCCCAGAATCGAGTATAAGCAGGACATCATCAATCACTTGCAGCAGGGCTTTTTTCAGTGCTGCAATTTTGAATAACTGGAATCAAGCTATCCTGGCTGAAGAGGGGTGAAACCCCGAAACAGGTCCTAGGATGCTTGTTTCCAGTCCAGGGAGGACCTGGCTTGGCAGTTCGGGCTGGACTGTTCCCATGAGGCACAGGGTCAAGACTGATTTGCATATGCCTGGGTTCAAACTGGAACGGCATGGTGAGCAAAAAAACGATGGATTTAGGCCCAGATCTCTGTACTGGGGTGAATGTATGACATTGTTCTGCGTTCTGTCCATCAACTGATGTTTTTGCAATTTTGAATAAAGCCAGACTGGAACACGTCAAGGAGATTATTGTCCATAATGTGTTGGGAAAGTTGTTTTGCAACACATTTTTCTGTGATTTTTGAAAGAAAAGGGAGATTGGTGATGGGGCAGAAGTTGTTGAGATCGTTTGCATCTGCGGAGGTTTTATTTAGAAGAGGGATAACCTGTCCTGTTTTGAGGACAGATGGGAGGGAGCCTTGACTGAGGAAGAGATTAACTAGCCTGGTCCAATAAGAGAGAGTATTGGTATAGAAATCAATGGCGATGACACTAGGGATGTGGTCAGAAGAATGGTTGGAGGGTTTGGTTTCAAGGATGCATTTGAGGAGGTCATCTTCCGAGATGGCGGCAAAGTTCTACTAAGTGACTAAGGATTTTCGCTCCTCAATGGGGGTGGGGTGGGTGACCTGATCCACCAGTGATTTGACCTTTTCATCAAAGAATCTAGCAAATTCTGTTGCTTTCTTTGAAGTATCCTCAGATTTGATGGTTTGGGGAGAGCAGTTTGGGTTTTTGATGAGGTCAAAAAGTATTTTGGGTCTGTTTTTGGCTGAGTCGAGGAGGGATCTGAAATGTTATGCTTTTTCATGGAAGATGGGCTTGTGGTATTTTGATCTTGCAGAACGTAAATGAGAGAGATTGGAGATGGATGGAGATTGTCTCCAATATTCCTCCAAGATTCTAAGGTTTTTCCTTTCATCATAGAGAGCTTTGTTGAACCAAGGTGCTGAGGAGGTGGGTCTTTTCCTTTTGCTTTGGAGTGGAGCGACATTATCAATTTCGACTGCTAGGATTGAGAGGCAATGGGAGGTGAGATCGTTGACATCCGCGTTAGGGTCTAGTCTAGGAAGTGAAATCATAGCAGAATCACACAGAGTCTCAAGATCAATGTTTTTAGTGTTGCGGAACCAGGTAGAAGCCCTTTTAGGTTGGCCGAGAGTTATAACGGTCGAAAGGTGAAAACGGAAGGGAATGAGGAAATGGTCTGACCAGTCTACATGGATAGGGGGAGCAATGGTAAGCAGGTCGGATTTAGAAATAACAAGGTCCAGAATTGAGCCCTTGGCGTGTGTAATTTCCGAGCAGTGTTGGGCAAGATTGTTGGCTGAGAGAAAGGTGGAAAGCTTGTTGGCAACCATTCACACGGTATTGTGCCTACATCACACTAAAGGAGTGTCACATCTACGCGTTTGCACAAAAATGTTGTTTGTGTATCAGAGCTTTTCTATGCTGTGCTGTGACACAGTAATTGTCTTTGGACTGCAATGGTTGTAGAAAAGTTGATCCATGTTTTGTTCTGGCCAGGGCCGCTGCTACATCAAGACATCTGCCTTGTAGCGCCACCCCAAAAGGCCACCAAACGACATCAGGTGAGGTTGGTACAAATGGCCTATAGGATAATGTGAGGTTTGGAAAGCATTATATGTGAACTCTCTCCCCCCGTGAGATTGCTTGTGACGTAGGTGTTCTGTCATCTGTAGGTGCATTAAGGGAGCACGCAGGAGTACAGCGCCTCCTCTCAGCCTGTTTCAGCCTCAGGCGGCCATCAGTCTCTCAATTCACCAAGAATTCTCCCTGCACAATCTACAAGGTGATCCTAATTGTCGAGGTATCCTTTGAAGCATGCAAGGGGAGAAGATGCGGCCAACCTTGAAGCTGGGGAACCAGGTTTGAGTCTGGCATTGGCTCAAACATCTTGTGATTCTGGGCAAATCACTTAATCTCCCTGTGCCTAAAAATGAATGTGGCCATCTGTAATACAACTGGTGCTCATGTAAAGCGCTCTGATACCTTCGGGCCGAGTTCGCACTATATGAAACTGCAAAAAAAAGAAAAAGGCAGTATTTGTTTGATATTGATAGTTGTGTGTACTAGTAGTTGGTGGTGGCCTGTAATTTGGGGAGTAGCGGGCAGGCCACACATGCACAATCACACCCATGCATTCACAAGCACACACACCTACACTGACCATTCACAAGCAGATGCCCCAAATACAACAACCGTTCACAGCACTCACACATTAAAACACATACATTCATACATAAACACACATGGAACCACACCCCAAACTCAAAACTAAAAAAGAAAGGAAAACGTATCAGGCCGCAGCAGTGATCTCAGGTGAAGGGCGGGAGGGAAGCTCCAAGGTTCCTGGAGGGCTGGGACTGCCTCCTCCTCTCACTGGCTGACCTTGGGTCAGCGAGTCCCTTACTCGTCATAGCGTAGAATGGGTCAGTGAGACTTTCTGACTCCACCCCACTCAGTGACGAGCATCACTGATGGACACAAGTGAGTGATCTTGTGAGGAGGACACCTTGAGGTAGATTTGAGTGTCACCTGCATAGAGATGGCAAAGGATCCCAGATTTACTTAGGAGGTTCACTAATGGTTCCAGATAGAGATTAAACAGAGTGGATGCAAGGATAGAACCTTGAGGGGCGCCTTGACCAACCACCAATGGAGACGAGAGACTGTTCACTATCTTTATCATTTGAGATCTGTCCGAGAGGAATGACGCAAACCATTTAAGCACTGTGCCTTCCATGCCCATTCTCTGTTGAAGAGTGTTAAGGAGGGTGTTGTGATTAACAGTGTCAAAGGCTGCAGAAAGGTCAAGAAGAATCAGAAGGCATGATTCCCCAGAATCGAGTATAAGCAGCACATCATCAATCACTTGCAGCAGGGCTGTTTCAGTGCTGCAATTTTGAATAACTGGAATCAAGCTATCCTGGCTGAAGAGGGGTGAAACCCCGAAACAGGTCCTAGGATGCTTGTTTCCAGTCCAGGGAGGACCTGGCTTGGCAGTTCGGGCTGGACTGTTCCCATGAGGCACAGGGTCAAGACTGATTTGCATATGCCTGGGTTCAAACTGGAACGGCATGGTGAGCAAAAAAACGATGGATTTAGGCCCAGATCTCTGTACTGGGGTGAATGTATGACATTGTTCTGCGTTCTGTCCATCAACTGATGTTTTTGCAATTTTGAATAAAGCCAGACTGGAACACGTCAAGGAGATTATTGTCCATAATGTGTTGGGAAAGTTGTTTTGCAACACATTTTTCTGTGATTTTTGAAAGAAAAGGGAGATTGGTGATGGGGCAGAAGTTGTTGAGATCGTTTGCATCTGCGGAGGTTTTATTTAGAAGAGGGATCTGTTTTGAGGACAGATGGGAGGGAGCCTTGACTGAGGAAGAGATTAACTAGCCTGGTCCAATAAGAGAGAGTATTGGTATAGAAATCAATGGCGATGACACTAGGGATGCGGTCAGAAGAATGGTTGGAGGGTTTGGTTTCAAGGATGTATTTGAGGAGGTCATCTTCCGAGATGGCGGCAAAGTTCTACTAAGTGACTAAGGATTTTCGCTCCTCAATGGGGGTGGGGTGGGTGACCTGATCCACCAGTGATTTGACCTTTTCATCAAAGAATCTAGCAAATTCTGTTGCTTTCTTTGAAGTATCCTCAGATTTGATGGTTTGGGGAGAGCAGTTTGGGTTTTTGATGAGGTCAAAAAGTATTTTGGGTCTGTTTTTGGCTGAGTCGAGGAGGTATCTGAAATGTTATGCTTTTTTATGGAAGATGTGCTTGTGGTATTTGGATCTTGCCGAACGTAAATGAGAGAGATTGGAGGTGGATGCATTAAGGGAGCACGCAGGAGTACAGCGCCTGCTCTCAGCCTGTTTCAGCCTCAGGCGGCCATCAGTCTCTCAATTCACCAAGAATTCTCCCTGCACAATCTACAAGGTGATCCTAATTGTCGAGGTATCCTTTGAAGCATGCAAGGGGAGAAGATGCAGCCAACCTTGAAGCTGGGGAACCAGGTTTGAGTCTGGCATTGGCTCAAACATCTTGTGATTCTGGGCAAATCACTTAATCTCCCTGTGCCTAAAAATGAATGTGTCCATCTGTAATACAACTGGTGCTCATGTAAAGCGCTCTGATACCTTCGGGCCGAGTTCGCACTATATGAAACTGCAAAAAAAAGAAAAAGGCAGTATCTGTTTGATATTGATAGTTGTGTGTACTAGTAGTTGGTGGTGGCCTGTAATTTGGGGAGGAGCGGGCAGGCCACACATGCACAATCACACCCATGCATTCACAAGCACACACACGTACACTGACCATTCACAAGCAGATGCCCCAAATACACCAACCGTTCACAGCACTCACGCATTAATACACATACATTCATACATAAACACACATGGAACCACACCCCAAACTCGAAAACTAAAAAAGAAAGGAAAACGTATCAGGCCTCAGCAGTGATCTCAGGTGGCGGGCCGGAGGGAAGCTCCAAGGTTCCTGGAGGGCTGGGACTGCCTCCTCCTCTCACTGGCTGACCTTGGGTCAGCGAGTCCCTTACTCGTCACAGCGTAGAATGGGTCAGTGAGACTTTCTGACTCCACCCCACTCAGTGACGAGCATCACTGATGGACACAAGTGCCTTGGGTACGTCAGGGTTTTAAAGTAAAGCACCCAGGTCACAGTCTATCAGTGATGAGGGGGAGGACCTTGAAGTGCTTTGGTGGACTGAGGGGGTCACACACCCACAGGTCTATGAAATCCTCAGCACAGCAAAGTTCAGCTCCTGCAGC
Organism: Triturus cristatus; assembly: GCF_964204655.1. NCBI lineage: Eukaryota > Metazoa > Chordata > Amphibia > Caudata > Salamandridae > Triturus > Triturus cristatus. Next base: position 556,807,337 of record NC_140580.1, read on the forward strand.
CAGGCAGCTTTGCATTTACCACATGTAAAGAGCCTGGCAGCCTGACCTGAAATGATGAATGTCTGTCAGGGTGACCTTTGCCCAGCCTGACAGACACTCTTCATGTTTCCAATAAGATGAGGGTGCAGGGCCCCTTCGCCCTTAAGGACGAGCCATGCTTGCTATTAGTTTGTGTTGGCTGGCCAGGTCAGAGGCAATTATTGTTGGGAGTGAGGTGGGGTATTAAACACATAGTCCTGGAGTGGGCAGTCAAAGAGGAACTTCTTTCTCTCTGGATCCAAAATGAACACACACTGGGAACTGTCAGAACCACTTTCAGAGGGCCACTGGCAAGAAGGAGCTACTGGGCCCAACCATGGTGGCTGATGCCTTTCACACCTGATGTCCTGGGGCCAGAGTTACTATTGGTTCTGAGATACTTGGCCCAGTACCCAGCACGCTTCCGAAAAAAAAACTACAATCGGGCCTTCTCTGGAGCCGCACCAAGAATTTGGAACTCTCTCCCACCCGCCATCAGAAGACTTCCGTCTTTGTCACGCTTTTAAAAGGAGACCAAAACTTTCCTAATGGGCAAATTCCTCGCATAACAATCATATTACAATCACCTCAGGAATCTGTTCCACCCACCACTTCGGCATTATCCATGGCTTTTACGGTTGATACCTACCCTGCACTCCTGGGCATCCCACCCAAGAGTTTGAGACTGTGAGCCTTCTTGTATAATGTATCTACCTATTTTTTTATCCCAACAGTATCCGGGACTTTGTACAGCTTGTTTTTACTTATATATTATATTTGCCTATTTTCACCCCAATAGTACCCTCCCCTCCTAAATCTATTGTATACCACCCTTCAATCTTGTAAAGTGCTCTGATGCACTCACGGGTCTGGTTCGCGCTCTATAAAACCTTAAATAAATAAATAAGTAAATAGTACCCATTCAGCACTTGACTCTGTGTAGTAGCTTGGGTCAAGCAGTCTCGGGCTTCTTGTGGGGGACGTAGATGCAGGTGTTGAACACAGGCTCACAACTCAAAATACATTCAATAGCAACAATAATTGAATGTCCAGTCAAATATTTGCTTTTAGGAAAAAAAGAGTATGTATATATGACTACAAAGTAAAATATAGCATATACAAACAATACATGCAGGAGGCAGGGCAGAGGTTGCTGCCACTTAAATAAGATAAACACTTAATTTCACATCGACTGCTCTGCTTCCTCTTTTGACCCTCCTCGCCTATCCAGATCTGGCTCACAGGCATACTAGGCATGATCAGATCGTCCTCACTATCCCCAGGAGGAGGAGCAACAGACAGAAGGAATAGATGTGTTCGATGTGAAAGGGACTATTGTATCATTTGTGCAATTAAGCTTTCTGGGTGAGATAGCCAGGATTAAACTCTCTTAGCTCCTGATTCCAACCACCCACTTAGGATGCGATCGCAAACTTCCATTTTTCAATGATACCTTGTGCGCAAGTTCCCATTGAAAAATTAAACTTTTTAAACATCCCTGAACTGTGTGGCAGTCATCTCATGGTGTCTGCCACACGGTGCAAGGATGTTAAGGGGCCACCGTAGGTCCAAATGCGGAAAGCCAGGGGAAAGCCCCTTCTAGGGGCCCCCAAAGTCAGTTTCGGACAAGCAATCCGTCAGAAAGGCCGACATGGATTGGCTGTCGGAAACCAACACCATAATCCCGGCATTGCAAATGAGGGACTATGAGGGCTCAACGACTGGCCGTCAGGCTCCTTAAACCCGTCGGAACCACGTCAGATTCCCCAGCTGGTTTAAACTCTGACCACCGTCACCACAATACGGCGGTCGGACTTTAAACCTACCATGTCGGTCGGAGACCCTCCAACCAGCGGTTGTAGGTTTTCCGACCAGCATTGTAATCAGGCCCTAAAACGTAACTGGCTTAATTGAAAGTGGAGAAAGACATTACAAAATAGGGGCCAATTCCGATCCAGGTCGGAAGGGCACCGAACGCGATCCGGCCGAAAAAAGTTCGAGCCGTACGCGTGTTTTCCGCCCGACTCGTACAGCTGTATGAGCGAGCCAGTACGATGCGAGCTACATGAAATTCGCAGACCGAGTCGTTTCTGGGTCCGAACCGCTCCGTACGTCTCGGTCGTAAGCTAACCGTGGCGTGCAATGGATGCGATTCACGACCAAGCCAGTACGATGCACGCGTCGGACAGCCTGTGCGAGCCAGAGTGTCCGGCTCGCAAAAGCTCCTGGAGTCGGACTTGGGGGGTCTGCATCAGACCCCCCGACACCCGCAGCCGTACGACTCGCACACAGGGGGAGACCCATGGGTCTCTTCCACACAGGCATGTACGCGCGGATGGCACAGACGCATACCCACTGTAGAGGGCGCACTTGTTCAAGACGTACCCATTCAGTCAATGGGAGCGCATGTACGTGTCGTACAACTGGCTCCCATTGACTTCTATGGGAGTCCGACCGAACCGAGTCCAACAGCATAAGTGCACATCGTACTTGCTCGGTCGGACTGTAGGGGTCCGGCTCGGTCGGAAAACACTCCGGATCCAACTCGGTCGGAGTGCTTTCCGACCTGGATCGGAATCAGCCCCATAATATTTAATAGAAATATTTTTCTTCACTTTAAATTTTTCCCATTTAAAATATGACTGTCTTTTTCAGTTATAAATATGGCACAATGTCTACTAGCCACTGGGAGCAAGAGGTCTGCTGTTTGACACTTTGAAATGGAAGGAAATTAAAATAAAGAGTTAAATTAATCATTATGCTAACTTTTTACTTTTTCTTTTCTCCCATTTAAAAGCATTCAGAAACATAGTTTTTTTCTCAGCTCCAATATTGAGTTGCCAAGGACTTTTATTTAACATTTAAAAACCTCAGTGCTTCAGTTCTTCACCTTTGTCCAGCCTGGTCATAAACCTTACTGAGCATTGCTCAATATCAGGCCACGCTATCTGCCTCCTGGATTGGATTGTGGCATATTGAGGTAGAGTGCAGTAGGTTAGATTGGAGTGGAGTGGAGAGGGGTAGATTAGAGAGGAGCGGAGTGGCATAGACTGGAGTGGAGTGGGGTACATTGCAGTGTGGTAGGTTTGGTGGATTAGAGTAGGGTAGATTGGAATGGAGTGGGGTAGATTGAAGTTGAGTGAGGATAGATTGTACAGGAGTAGGGTAGATTGGAGTAGGATAGATTGGAGTGGGTTAGATTGGAGTGGATTGGGGTAGATTGGTGTGCGGTGGAGTAAGGTGGGGTAGATTGGGTGGTTTAGATCGGAGTGGGGTGGAGTGCAGTAGATTGGGTTAGATTGGGATGTAGTGAGTGGAGTAGATTGAAGTGGAGTAGATTGGGGGTAGATTTGAGTGGGGTAGATTGGGGTGGGGTGGGGTGGAGTGGGGTAGATTGGAGTGAGGTGGATTAGGAGTGGAGGGGTTGATAGGAGTTGAGTGGGTTATATTAGAGTGGAATGTGGTAGATTTGTGTGTGGTAGGTTGGGAGTGTGGTGGATTGGGATAGAGTGGAGAGGGGTAGAGTGGATTAGAGTGGGGTAGATTGGGTGTACTGGAATGGGGTAGATTGTGATAGATTGGGGTCGATTGGAGTGGGGAAGATAGGGGTAGAGTGGAGTGGTGTATATTGGAGTGGAGTGGGGTAGATTGGAGTCAAGTTGAATAGACTGGAGTGGAGTGGAATGGGGTAGATTGTGGTAGATTGGAATGAGGTTGACCGAGGTAGATTAAGTGGGGTAGAGTGAAGTAGATTGGAATGAAGTGGGATAGATTGTAGAGGAGTGGAGATTGGAGTGGGGTAAATTGGAATGGAGTGGGGTATATTGGACTGGGTTAGAATGGGAGGGAGTAGAGTAGATTGGGGTGGAGTAGTGTAGATTGGAGTGAAGTCGGGTAGATTGAAGCGGAGTGGGTAGGTTGGGGTGGAGTGGGTTGGATTGGGTTAAATTGGAGTGGGATAGATTGGATTGATTGGAGTGGAGTAGATTGGGGTCATTTGAAGCAGAGTGTGGTCTACTGGATTGGAATGTGGTCGAATGGGGTAGAATAGGGTAGATTGAAGTGGAGTTAGTTGGGGTTGACTGGGTTAGGTTGAGTGGAGTGGGATAGATTAGAGTGGAGTGGAGTGGAGTAAATTAGAGTGGGGTTGGGTAGATTGGAGTGGAGTGGGTTTATTGGGGTGCAGTATGGTAGGTTGGGATAGATTATAGTGGAGTGGGGGAGATTGTAGTGAAGTAGATTGGAGTGGAGTGAGGTAGATTAGAGTGGAGTGGGGTAGTTTGGGGTTTAGTGGAGTTGGGTAAATTGGGGTACAGTGGAGTGTGGTAGATTGGGGAAGATTGAAGTGGAGTGGGGTAGATTGGAGTAGGGTGGGATTTATTGGAGTGGGGTAGATTGTGGTGGGATGCAGCGGGTGAATTGGGGTGGATTGGAGTGGAGTGGGGTAGACTGGAGTGGAGTGAAGTAGATTGGAGTGGTGTAGGGTAGGTTGGGGTAGATTAGAGAAGAGTGGGCTAGATTGGGTGCTGTTGGGTAGATTGAGTGAAGTAGAGAGCGTAGATTTGTTAGATTTGAGAGAACTGGGGTACATAGGAGTTGAGTAGATTGGGGTAGATTGTAGTGAAGTGGAGTGGGGTAAATTGGAGTGAAGTGGATTTGCGTAGATTGAAGTGGAGTGGGATAGAATGGTGTAGATTGGAGTGAAGTGGGGTAAACTGCAGTTGAGTGGGGTAGACTTGAGTGGGGTAGATAAGAATGGAGTGGAGGGACGTAGACTGGAAGGGCGTAGGTTAAAGTGGCGTATTGTGTTGTTGAGTGAGTGGTATGTCATGGAGTGTCCTATATTAGAGAGGAGTGGCATAGAGTGTCCTAGAGTGGAGTGGAATAAAGTGGACTGGCATGTCGTAGAGCAGAATAGACTGTCATAGAATGGAGTGGCGTGGAACAGAGTGGAAGGATATAGAGAGAAATAGAGTGTTGTAGAGTGGACTGGTGTTAAGTGGAGTGGCGTAGTGTGGAGTATGCATAGTGTCGTCGCACACTGCCATTACAGACAACAGATTTTCAATTGAAATGACCATTCCATTAGCACCGACATATGATTGTGTTCAAATATTTGCTTTCACCGCATTCCAGAATTACAAAAAAAAATGTGCTTCATTTGTATTTTCCTAAATCTGTTATATTCTGAAACATCAGCACTGTTCGTTTTTGCTTTGTGCTAGAAAAAATAACATCCTACACCCTCTCCTCTCATATAGATACTCAGCAGGGTGGTCACATAAATTGCCTCTTAAAGTCAAAATAAAGAAAAGTAAACACCAAACTCCCTCAGAAAACAGAGCCTGACATTTGACCTCTGTCTTTGAATGCACCACAAATGTGTCAAGATAAGAACAAGACTAAAAGGCCTGCTTATAGAAAGCGAGTACTTGGAAGGATACAGTAAAAAAACAGATTGCTCTCAGGAGGGAGGAACTCAAGCTGGACAACCTAAAGCAAATAAAGCCAGAAAACAGAAAGCAGGCAACCGTGAGTTACGAACAGAGCCAATAGTAAGCAGTGGGCGAAATGCGTTGCCAAGGAAGCTTTCAGAATGTCCACAGGAAGTCGTAAGCAAACCAGAGAGCTGTGCTATCTGGTAGGCTTCAATCTAAAAACTAAACTGCAAGCCCCAGAAGGCAACTCATTTGCTAAGAAGGCAGGATTGGTGGTTCTCTTCTCGCCTATGCAGTTTACAAAAAAAAATCTACATTGCAAGGGAATATAAAAACGGAACCTAAAAGAAAAGAAACAATGAAACTTCTTTAATAATTTTCCATTAATCGTATCCCATATAAAATATAAAACAGAGATCCATTTTATAACAAGTAGTCTGACACTGATCATTTTATTTTATACTCTATAAATGATTGCCTGGTGGACATTAAAATATACTTTTACTCCTTACAATCTAGTATTGTGTGGTGCTGCATCAGTCCTGTGAGTAGGAGCGGTTCCTGTGCAGACAGACACAAGGGACAACCTCACGCCTTTCCTCCGAGTCTCTGAGACATATAGTGCCAGAAACTCAAATCCAGTCTGTCTCCTCCAGAAGAGCTAGATGCTAGTTTTCATCTTCCAGCACAGACAGAGTGTGTTTCGACAGCTGCACACCATTTCTTTCAGAGCTTCTGCAGGAGAATGCAGCTGCCTAGTATGTCCTGCTGAGCAGGACTTCACTACTGACTTGTAATAAGGCATTACACGCTAGTAGTGACATAATGTTCCTATTACAGAGCATTCTGATGTCGGACTGCACCTCACAATTAAAAACAACAGTTTATACGCAATGAGGATGAAACACAGAATACTAGATCCAAAACAAGCCTCTGTCAACTATATATTTTTGTAAATAAAATTTTCCGACGATCTTGTGAGAAAAGCTCTTCATGGCATGCAGACAAATTGATGATAACTTATGGCAGCCAAAATGTGTGTGTGGGGCGGTGATTTTTCAGCAAGAGCAGCTCCTCAGCCAAATGTTACTTTGGAAAGCCACACACATTTACTACTGTCAGTTGCAGGAGTAAGTCAGTTTCTAGGGTAGAACTTAAGCAAGAACACTCCTATTTTTTATGAAATCGTAGGTAAATATTTTACCCTAGGAGAAACAAAACAAGCAAGTGTATATTTTTGTCAATTTTGTGCATGTTAAAAATGTTCTCATGAGAACTCTACATTATGCATTATGCATGTGAGCACCTCTAGAAATCGATGACAGGAGTAGTTTTCCAAGAAACCTCATGGGATTCTTCATCAAACTCCTGAAAGTCAGAAATTTGGTTCAAATCCAGAAATATCCATTTCCAGAGCACACTTCCTACTTTCCAAGCTAGCCTTTTGTGGATCGGTCTGATAGTCTTGCTCTGATGCGGCCATGTCCTTTAGACTGAATGGTTTCACACACCTCAAAGGTTTCCTTCATAAACTGTTTACGCCCAGTTGTTTTTGTACTGCTGAGACAGACATATTGATTTCAAATCCATCCTTCTCTTCCGATGTAGCTTTCTGGATATGTCTGCTTCTATTTTCGAGCATTTCAGTGGTATTCACAGCAGCACATAGAACTGTTTATTCTCGCCACAAGATGTGGCATTGGACATGTTCACTGTGAACCCCAATGTGGACATACTGCTGGACAGGGCCGGACTGGCCGTAACGGGCACCGGGCAATCCCCCGGTCGGCCGCACGGGTGGGGGCCGGTTTTGGGCCCCTGGGGGCCGTTTTTGTTACAGGGCCGTTTTTGCAGCATAGTTTTGTTACAGGGCTGCAAAAACAGCCCTGTAACAAAATCGGTGGGAAACCAGCCCTGGTAAAGAGTTCGGCTGCACTCCCAACACCCCCCCCCCGAGGGGGGCGGCAGCCGAGCACTTTGCCAGGGCCGGTTTTCGTTCCCAGTCCGGCCCTGCTGCTTGAGCAGTGACTTCGGGAGAACTGCATCAGCTGGCGGCGAGTACAAATCGACATTTCTGATATGCCATGAATATTGTAATAAAATTGTAATATTAAATTGTGCCACTGTCACACATCCGGAGCGGATGAAAACACTGAGTGGCTATTTTTTAGCTTTCATTGTCTTTTGTCTACCATTGGGATCATTATAAGCCCAGAATCTGTGTAGTTTTGGAAATAAAAGGAGTTTACCTTTTATTAATGTCACATCCCTGGGGCACTATTATCTAAAGGGCGCACGTTACCTGTTTGCGCCCGATACACCTGAATTAGGTGCGCCAGGTGCAAACAGGGAAAGTGCGCCTGGGGGCAGCACATTCCTGTGAAAAACGGAGAGGCTGCTTTGAAGCCGCTCTGTGTTTTCACTGTGCCGGCGGCAACCTGCCTGCACTTTTAAAGGTGATTAGAGATCTCTTTGCAGGCGGATCAGTCAATGCTTATTCGTCTATGAACAGAGGGCAAACAAGCATTTGTATTGCCTTTCTGTTGTGGGGGGTTGCACCAATGAGACTTGCCTAGCCTTGCACCAAAGGGAAGACTTAGTCCTTCCCCCTTCCACACCAACATCCATCACTGAAGCCCTGCATTGTGGCTCACCCTCAAACCAGCTCCCTTTGGAATCTGGGCTTACATTTGTGGCAGAACTATTTGTCAGTCATAGCACAGTGCTGTGCTGTAATGTGACCTACATACGTCCCTGTGAAGTTTTGGGCAAACTTTGTCTTCCGAGCACATCCTCTTAAACTGTAGTGGAAATTATAGATAAGGCAGATGCTGCGGTCAGTCAGTTGAAACTGCTCTATTGGCAGGTAGGACGGGCACGTATGCTTCCATTCCTTTTAAGAATGAACAACATTTGTCACACTCTTATCCAGCTGGTACACAGTCTCTTCTTAAAATGGCAAGACAATGGGTTGCCATTCCATCCTCTGTGAAGGAAACAGCCCATGCAAGGTTTAAAGTACAAACTGATCACAGTGCATGAACAGATCAGTCGATGTTGGGAAGCTCCTAAAAGCTGACAGTATAAACACGTTTGTAGGGGTGTAGCTACTATCACAGCAGCAGCTGCAGGGGCACTGGCACGCAGGGATAGGATGAGCGCACTATATCTCAAATACGCTATTTTTAGGTCTGACTTTGCAGTGCTGCTGTCTACTGACCTATTGTTACTAATTGATTAAACCGTGGCTGGAGAGGGCTTTGTTTTGACCCGGAGGAATCTATCCCTTTCACTCCATGCTATTGGCTGTTCAGTGTATCTCTACACTCCTCCTGTGCCCTAAGAGAACTTACATTGCAATCATGTATGAGGGACAAATTTCACATCTCAAAATTGTACTGAGCATCACACATTCAATTGTTTATCTCATTATGTGTTGTCGTTGCACAATGACTTTCAAAAATATGTAAATCCAATCCCAAAATACAAACCAGTCGTATTGGCTTTGAAAATGCATGCTTTACACCCCAACCTAACAGAAATGTGCAAGGGTACCTTGATTGCATTAGGGCCCAGGGCACCATCACAAGGGAAACACAACAAAGGCATCCTACACAATGATAAAACATCCATCGATGGGAGTCGAGAACTAGCATATAAATAGGACAAGTGCAAGGAACCCATGTAGACAACAAACTAGGTAGTAAGTGCAAGGAACCGCTTGCCTACCGGCTGCAAACACCATTTCAGGGTCTGGAAACTGCAGTACATTAAGCCTCCGGTTAAAGGCGGGGGTACAGAACAGCCATCGTGAAGATAAGAAGCATTTTCAAACTAATCTTAAATTACCTCAGGCAAACCAGGCGGCGCCTCGGCCGGGCGGCCGATGCATTTCTAATGGGCCTGCGGTCTGCAGGCGGCAACGCCGAGCGCTGCTGGGAGTCCAAGACACACGACGCTCCTCCGCCTACTGGCAGGCGGAGGGGGCGACAGCAGCCCGGGGCGGAACACGGCGAACATCTTGTTTCTGGATAATGTATTTTTAAGTGGGGTAGAGCATCATTTTTTCAACAAAGCGGTGCCCACATAAAAACGTGGTTAGTCCGGGGATGCTCTTTGAACATAAACAGTCGCTGTGAAACAGGCCGTGTAAATTTCTAATGCGTAGTAATTGCTTAAAGTTGGCGTGTGTAAAGCGCCCTGGCCTCTTAGCGTATTATTAGACAATGATAACTGAGCAATAGGAACAGCAAGAGGTAACACAGCATGTGTTTGCTGAAAGCGTTTAACAGAAGCGAGAAAAAGCGACAGCAAGCAGCAGCAGCTAATGTTTTATTGGCAGGAACCATTAGCGAAAGGGCAGTCACCTCTGGTGAGTCACCGGACACTTAGAAGGAGGCCTGGCCAAGATAGCGCTGCATGTGTAGCGCAGGGCTGCAGGGCGAGAGCTGGGCTGGACTGTTCATGTGTCTGCCTTCTACGCAAATGCATCCACTGTAGGAACTGGTGTTCAACCTTATGGTCACAGGTTCAAATCCCGGCAGGTCACTCAGCCTTTCATCCTTCTGAGGTCGATAAAATGAGTACCGTTGGGTAACAACAAACATCTGTTATTCAGCGCCAAGATACTCTTGGGGGAACGTGCGCTTTACAAATACACGTTCTGTTATGTAGTCAACTGCATCTGTGACTTCTATTACGTAATAATATTTCAGCTTGTTTTGTTTATCTGTCGTTTTAATTGCTGCAAATATATCGTAGAGTAGTTTAGCAGTCTTTAAAAACATCTGGTCGAGTTTTAATAATATAGGATGTGAAGCACTCAGCAATGGGGCCATCTTTGCAAGATTGTGGCGATGGAAGGGGCTGCTTTGGCTACCGCAGTTGCCTGAGGGTCAAAGGACAAAAACGAATGTAATAGAACTCGAGGATCCTTACAAACAGCACCGGCTGTGTAGTGTCACCGAGCTCAGTTGGTGAAGCAAAGCTAAAGCCAACTGATAATCTCCAGCAAGAAAGTTTGCTTGCATTGAAGCAAAGATGATTGGCAGTCATCCAATGGCGTGTTCCCTTCACTCAGAGGGACTCATCATGCACGTCCAATCAGATCTCAGTATCATCCATGAAGTATTATCTGCAAACGTCTGAAACCATAGGCTTTTTTCTGTAACCCGGATCACATAAAAATTGAGCAAGGGGCAAGATGGCAGAACCCTGGGGTCCTCCTCAGTCTGGACTGAGTGAGGCCACTCTCAAATGGCCTCATCAGACACTCTGGACCTGACCTATCAAAATGAACCGATCCACTTCAATAATTTGCCTCCCGCTCCCAGGTCCCATGCCAGTCTCTTGCAACGCAGCCCAAGATTACTGGTATCAAATGTAATGAAGACCCGTAATACAATCACATCCACCGAATGTTCCTTATCCCACAGCAACAATAATTACCCTCGGATGTCCAAGATAGCGATTTCAATCCCTCTCAAACAGCAAAACACAGAATAGGATGCAAAACCTTACATTTTTCTCTAGAGAGTGCTGAAATTGAACTATAACAATTGATTTGGTGATCTTAGCTAGAAAAGGAAGTGGGGATATTGGCCTGTTTTTCAGAGGCAGCCTAGGGCCTGTTGTGTTTTTTTCAGTGAGGGGATCGCTAGTGACCTCTTGAAAGCAGTAGGAGCGGTACCTTGCTGCGGGAGAGCAACGATCCAACTAGCAATATCCTGCACTGAAGATCCTACATTCTTCTTGTGTAAAGGCAAGCAAAGTGGCAACAAAAGCATCATCTCTCAAGCCAGAGAGCCGTAATTTAGCCAACATTTCCTCTATTTCTCTAGGAGATAGACAAACTCTTCAATTCTGAAGCAATAGATGCAGAGCGCCTATCATTTATTGCATTAGCATGCAGTTTTACCATTTAAATCAAAAACCTTTTGTTGAAAATAATCATTGAGATGATTGAAAAATTCTTTAGTGACTGAGGGCCAGATGTACAACCCTACCAATTTGCGAGTCGCAAATTGTGTCGTTTTGCGACTCGCAAACAGGAATGTACAACAGTGTCTCAGACACTCTTTGCGATTCCTAGTGGGGTCGCAAAATCCTGCCCCATTAATATTTATGAGACAGGTGCAATTTGTGACCACATTAGGAATGGCCAGCACTCCCAGGGATGGTGGCCTGCTAGGGTCAGCAGGCCACCATGCCTGTGACTGCTTTTTAAATAAGGCTGTTTTTCTTTAAGTGTAGCACATTTTCCTTAAAGAAAAACAGAATGCATTTAAAAAAGAAAAATGAAATGTTACTGTTTAATTTTTTAGGTCCCGCCTGACCCAGCGCATGCGCTGGTCTGGCGAGACTTATTTTGAGGGCTCAAAAAAGTGCTACCACTGTAGCATAGAGCTACAGTGCATGTGTGCGGGCGCGCGCGCCTCACTTTCGCGGCCGCACGGCCGCTTTGATGTTTGATCGTGATCGCGATCACTTTCACTTTTGCGGCCGCAGGGCCGCTTTGATGTTTGATCGTGATCACTTTTACTTTCGCGGCCGCACAGCCGCTTTGCATAGCCAATAGGTCTCGCTTTTGGGACCTTATAAGTATTTAGTTATGCAACTGTTGCATAGCTAAACACTTATAAGGTCCCAAAGGCGAGACCTATTGGCTATGCCAATGCTTGTTAAGAGTAGGCATTGGCCCATGGGACCACTGTCTGCTCTTAAAAAATATTTTCATTGTCAGACTCAAAGGGGACCTTCCCGTTTGCGAGTGGGTTACTACCCATTTAAAATGGGTGGTAAACTGTGATTGTTTTGCAGATGCAATTGCGGCCGCAAAACAATCTCACATTGGAGTGCGAGTTGCTATTAGGAAGGGACGCCCTTGGCATGCCCCATCCTAATAGCGAGTCGCAAACCCTATTTTGTGAATCTTTTCCAAGTTACCGACTTGCAAAATAGGGTTTGTAAATAGGTTAGACCTATTTTGCGAGTTCACAAAATGGTCGTACATCTGGCCCCAAGAGCCTTATTTAGAGATTTAAAGAGTGGAACTTTCGACAAAAAGTGTTATATGCCTCACTCACAATATTTACAGTTCTGTTCACATCAATGCACTCTTAATACAGCGTTTTGGCAAATAAGACCCTTTGGTTTTTCATGCATTACAGGATTTATAAGCTTTCTATAAAGTTTAAAAGTTTTGGAATAGAGTAGCACGCCATATCAATGCACCTACGTAGAGACCTTGCTCTGGTTCAATGATGGTTTACAAACAAGTTTATCTGACTCGGTTTTAAATCTTTGCCATATTTTTTCAAGCTTATAACCACTTTCTTTCAACTAAAAGTGTTCTCCCGGTAACTGAGGATTGTGGTGCTTATAATGGCAAATTAATTTTGGTTTAACTGAGGAAAAACATTCAAAGTTAATTTGCTTAGTAGATCTTGTAGATGGAGAGACTACGGAGCTGACCACGCAAAAGCGGTGATGTGCCAGTTCCGTCTCCACAGGAGTGATAGGTTGAACAAGCACCTCAGGCTCACTTCCAAGGGTCCAGTCCTGGTGCGGCGTCACTTGGCAGAGCAGACTCACAGATGGCAGATTCCAGGAGCAGAAGCAGAATAGTTGAAAGACTTTTATGCACAATCAGTGCTGCAGGCCCACTGGTAGCATTTAATTTGCAGGCCTTGGTATATGATACACCACTCCACAAGGGATTTACAAGTATGCCAAACAGTTCTAAACCAATCATACCATGTGTCAGGGAGAGAGCACAAGCAGTTAAGCACTGGTTAGCAGTAGTAAAGTGCACAGAGTCCTAAAATCAACAAAAACGAATTCAGCAATAAATGGGAGGAGGAAGGCAAAAAGTTTGGGGGTGAGGGCCATTTCCAACACAAGAACATCCCTGTACATGGATCCTGACCCTGCTGCTCCACTGGGACTCCAGGTGCATATTACAGATGAGCTCCAAAAAATATGAGATTGCATATATTTGCTTTGAAAGGGGACACAGTCGGGCAATTTGGGCTTTTGGACCAGAGTAAATATAAAGTAGTACATTTTAGTTCCTGTCTGTAGAGTCACAGACAAACTAAAAAAACTGAATGAAAGACCCCAAGATAATTACCAAAGGCCGGGTTAATTCAAGCATTTAATTCAGCTACTGCTTTTGAACTGTCTAGATGTATTATGTAGATAAGGGATATTTAATGACGTTTTCCTGGCAGCCAGTGTATTTGATATGGAGTTTGGGAGAATGTTTTGCTATGGAGTTTGCTAAAGTATAATGCTGATGGTGTTAAAATGCCAGAATAAAAGGAATAACTGAAAGAAGCTAAATTGCAGCTCCAAAGCTACTAACAGGAAGCAAAGTAGCAGAAACATGCTCTGAATACATAAAGAATTTAACACCACAAAGTACAGATTTATGACCGAAAAGTGCTTTGTCTTTAAATTGCCATTAGGGACATTTCATAGCGGAACTAGGAGAGACATAGGGAAGTGAAAGGAACAGCATCTATGGATGGTTGGTGCCTGTTAACAACAGTGAACTAGTGACTACACTGCATACTGCACAACGCATTGAGAACAATGGGAGGGTTACATTTTGGGGGTACCATTGAACACAGGGAGGGGCATCAGTAAGGGACACAAATTGATGGTGGATGGAGTACAAGCTTGTAAGGAGTCCAGGATATGGCCCGGATGTCTTGGAAGTGTGGCACAAGTAGCACGGATAGGGAAGCTATGCGGGAGCGTAGGAAAGAACATTACAGAGCGATGCTGGCTGATGAGTGAGGATGGCACAGATATGGGCACAGGATTGGTTAGGGTATAGTGGAAGGACTTCTCTGTGGCGAGTCTAGTAGTCAGGTTGCACAAGGAACCTGGATTGCACCAACAATTGGGAATGCGACTGTGGATATGGAAAGCTTAGTACATGGCAGGGTCGTGCAGGGGAACATAAGGTTGAGATGTTTGAAGCAATTGTGAATCCATCGGTGGCTTTGGATTCCATCATGTTGAAGGTATCTGCAGTTACAACAGGAAAGCACTGCTTACATTGGGACAGTGGGAGACGGATTTGGTAAGGTTGGTTCTGTTGGTTCACTTCTGTATTGGCACAGTCAATCTGAAAAACATGGAATGGAATGGTCCAAAGAAGAATGCTGCAAGGTGAATAGAAATGGCAAAAAACTGTCAGAGAGCTGCATTTCTCTGGCACCATGCCTCTCCCTGACCCCGAATGCTCACATAATTCCTGATTTACAAAGGTATTTATTTGCACATCAAAATCAAAAGTAGGTGCATAAATGCAGGCATGTACTTGGATTAAATCTGATTCCTGATTCACACAACTTTGGCATCACTGATCTACAAAAGAAAATGCACATGTTTGTAAATGAATTGGCATGTGAGTACTCGTGACAATCACAACTTCTTAGGATTTCTAAAGAAGTTATTTGACACGTCGAGAAAGCCAGCATTTTACACAAAATTTAGATGCAACCCTGTGTGGATGCATTTCTGACTTTTTCAAGGGCACTTTGTAAATCAGGTCCCGGGTGCCTGTTTTTCTGCCTTTGAGTGTCTCTCTCGGCTTTGGGTGTATCTTGGGTGTATCTCTCACTCCCTGTCCCTATCTGTTGCTGTGTACGTGTCCTGGTTTTTCTGCAGGCGTCTCTAGGTGTGGACATGTTGTTTGTTGTAATGCCATTTTAGCACTACACAAGGAATAATATTGGAGTACATGTATATGTTAAGAAACTGAAGTAAGAATACTGAAGAAAGTAGCTGAAGTGATTGCAGTCCGATACATAAGCAATCAAATGTCTATTATGTGTGGGGAATGCATATTGAGCCACTTTAAACAAATGGCAGATGAGCCATTCTGTAAGGGCAGCCACTGTGTTGCCTACATGTAGTGAGGAAGGCAGTCATCAGAGAGTTTTCCCTTTCCTATTATAAGAGCTTGAAAAGGCCATACAAGTATCTCCAGAGCTGGGTTATGATTTGTACCCTCTCAATTTCCATGAGAGCTAGTCAACCCCACCTTTGATGTTCGATCAAGACTTCCTCTTCCCACACCCTGCTGACACCCATTGAGCACCTCCCCAACCCTACATGCATGCACCTGTTCCCTAATGGAACACAAGGTTTCTCTAATCTCTTACTCATCAATCATATAACCTGCAGACAGGTTGATGGATCTTTTACGTCGACAGAGATGTAAGGAGCCGAAGTCAATATAAAGCGTTATTAATTATCATTTCTTGTAGTTCAGTCACTAAAGAGAGTTAGTGTGAGTTAAAGGGTTTTATTTTCAAATCTTTTAGTTATTCATTCTTTTACTTAGGTATTATTTTCCACATCTCATCATTGAAAGTTAATATAATCAATCATTCTATATTTGATAATATAGTAAATCAATATATTAGTCAAAAATGCAATCAATACGATAATAATGAAACACGGGTTTTACATAAAGAAACCCCCTATTTTAAATAAATCATTATTAAATGTGAGAAGGAATAAAGGTGTCAGTTCAGATACTCATAGAGGGTCCTGATGAGAGAATCAAGCAGAAGCATGAAGCTTTAAAATAATATGCTGGAAAATATTCTCCACTCAAATAATAGCAGACTAAGAAATACATAGCTCCCAAGGTTTCAGATTGCTGTGTGTGACATTTTCCTAATTTCAGTGTAATTATAAGTGACATATCAATGACTATGTGTGACACTTTCTCACAAGCATAATCCAGCAATTAAGACATAGGAAACGTAAATATTAGAAATTACACCCATTTGAGCACCGAGAAACCCTAAGAAGATCTTAAAAATGCTACAAGGCACCATAATGGTGCTGCTGCAGAGCATCAATGTGGACTCCAGGGCCCCTCTATGCCACGTGGGATCCAGCACAACCAGAACGTGTGGCCCCAACAACACAAGTTTCTTCTCAGCTGCCTAGTGTTGCCGGGCAGGCTGGCAGAAAAACAAATAAAACCGATTCCTACCTTAGGCAGCCTTTGCCCACTGGGCCCCCTGGATCCTCCCAGGCAATCAATCAAAGCATATGCAGAGCACCAGTGTGGATCCCAGGCCACTCTCTGTCCCACATGGGACCCGGCCCAACAGGATGCAAGGCCCCGGCAACTCGGATCTCTGCCGTCCAGCTGCCTAATTGAATTTAAGAGTCAACACAGTCAGCTGACTCGCGAACATGACACACCGGGCATTAGGAAAGCCTCAGGCTGAGGCACAAACATAGGTTACAGCCAGCAACCAGTGTGCTGTTGTGTATTAATTAAAAAACTTAACTACTCTCAACCCAAATAAAAATCAGAACCACAAAGTGGTCCAACCCAGTCAGTGCAGAGCTGCCTGCCCAGCCCCGCATAGCTGCCAGGTTTTCAGATTGCTTATGTGTGACATTTCTATTGTTTTAGGGCACTTATGAGTGAGATTCTGTTGCCAAATGTGTGACAGTTAAAGTGACACTTTCTTGCGGGTAAAACCAAGCAATAAAGTGCATGGATAGAGAAATATATCACAAATTGTACCCTTCTGAGAAATAAGAAGCTCTAAAATGTCTCTTAAAACTAGTGCAAACCCCCTAAAACAGAAGGTTAACACTTGCTTTATAATTGACCACTAAATCTCTGCATATTTTGAGGCAGCCTATTTTATAGTGTATGTAATAAAATTTTAAAACAATCTGTATATCCACAGTGCTTTCAGGCACAGGCTGGAACCTTGTAGCACTATAATGTAGAAGTCACTACCCCTCACTATGTCAACCAGGAAAAAAATATGTTTCTCTCTCATTACACGCAAAACATCTTCAGTGATTGCATTAACCAATTGGGGATTATTGCGTTAATGTAAAATAAATACATTTTTCATCAATTTCTTTAACTTGTATGATTTATCATCTATCATTTAGATATGTGGTTACCATGCCTATGGGTACCTAAAATGAAAGATGTTCAAAATAGTTATAGAATATTTATTTCCAGAGTCTGTTTTGCTGCGAGACCTAGGCCACATTGTTGGTGGAGCAAACCGATGTACGCATTATCACTTTTTCAGTTTCAAATTGGAGCAGATAATTGGCTTCAACGTAAGGCATCCAAGCAGCATATATCATAGGATACTGACAGCTTGACTTTTTTAAAATCCATAAATACCAATCATTTTCTCTGAGCAGGGTCAAGACTGATTTGCATATGGCTGGGTCTAAACTGGAATGGCGTGGTGTGCAAAAAAACAATGGATTTAACCTAGATCTGTGACTGGGGGTGAATGTTTGGTTTGTTCAACATTCCATCAATCATCTGCTCTTTTTTTCATTTCTCGCCCTAAGTGGGAAGGGTACGCCCAGACGTGGGTCATGTGCTCGCTACGCTGCCAGATTCAAGGTAAGCCAGCTGATGAGGGCCAATACCCCAAAACCAGTCCCAAAGTGCTTGTTTCTGGTAGGGAGGACCTGGCCCAGCAGTTTGAGCTGGACTTTTCCCATGGGATACAGGGTCAAGACTGATTTGCAGATGGCTGGGTCTAAACTGGAATGGCTTGGTGTGCAAAAGAATTATGAATTTAACCCTGATCTGTGACAGGGGAGCAAATGTTTGATTTGCACAGCATACCATCCATCACCTGTTCTTTTTTTCTTTTATTGTTTATGACCACAACATGTGCCACACTGAAAGCACATAGTTTGTAACTGGGCTCGCCTGATGTGGGTGATTTAATAATTTCCGTGAGGCACCAGAGTTCATTAATTGTGTATTTTTGCTAACTTGAAAACCCACAGGCTGTCTCTATAGCCATTCTACCAGCTGTACACTTACTGCAGCTCCTCCTAGTGCAGCTCGGGGTAGCCCAATGGGGGCTATAATGTGTGTCTAATGCATTTTAGTGCAGTGATAGGACACCTGCGCTAAAATGCGGTAGTCTAACCCCTGATGAATGGTACTTGGCAGGGCTGGAAATACTGGAAAACATCTCATGAAGAGATGTGTATGAAAACCAGTAAAGAGTCTCCTCTCAAAGAGTCTGTAATGAGGGACGAAATCTCAATCTATTTCTGCTTCTAGTCTAAGAACACACTCTAATATAAATACACATTTTCCATGTTGCAACATCAATATTCTTTCTTCTTCGTGTTGACATATAAGCTTTCAGCACAGTCCTGGGAACAAGTTTACTCACCATCTTCTCACCAAAGTACAATCGCCTTTTAAGCATCTGTCCTTGAATGTTGTGGCACATCTTTTCTTTTTTTCCCCAACTTTCAGCCCATGAGTCATCCTCCCTATCATCTGCATCTTTTGAGGTGCGAACCTAACCAACAGTCGTCTAATACAAAAAGTGTCTATACATTAGCTAATAAACAGTAATTTGCGAAATTGTAATGTATGCAGCAATGAGAAAAAAAACATTTTGCACAAACAACTATTCAATGTGGAAAACAGGCCTTTCAGTATTAATATATTCTCTTATTCATTCATGCCATCTTCGGTTATGTCAAGTTAAGAAGCTGTGTTTCATTTCTATTTTACAGGCCTATAGTTTTTAATAACGGTTGGATACTATTACTTTGGATTTAAAACATTTCATTTTTAAACATAACCTCTGCACATTATTTCTCATGAGCATTTTGCAAATTACTAAATTCACAGCAGCATCCCCCTTCTGCCTCCATGCTTCACCCTTCAAAGTGTTTGTCTGCTGTCCTTGTCCCTTCACTGCATCCCAATTCGCTCATCCTTCCCCAGTACTTAATTGTTGCTGGTGGGAGGATTGGAATTTACTCAGATTATTGATTCCCTCTGCAGGCAGCCATGTTGAATTTGTGCTCATGCCCATCTCTATCATTTACGTGTAGTGATGGATGGTGCTGCTGACCATGTGTGCGCTATCAGATTTTCATTAATTCTTTGCGAAATGCATTATTAATGCAAATGCAAGAATAAATGCATTGCAAATTCCCAGGCAGCCGCCAACAGTGTGCAATTACCTAATAGTGGCCTACATAAAAAGGCTTTGTTGTGACGCAGCTAGGCTTCTCCGCATGCCACAGTCTGTGCACAGCCCTTGTTTTTTAAGAAAATCCTCACAACACTGCTTCGCGACACTTGGGAGGTGACATCCACTTCAATGGCGCAATGTGCATTAGAAGGATGAGATAACCAACTTGCCGCTATTTGTACTTTGAAGCCTGAAAAAGCCATACTAGGACGTTTTGACATAAATATCCTATCAAAATCTGAGCCAGACCAAAGTGGGGAGTTTTGTTACAGGTGAAGATAGATGTATGTTTCTCCCGCGTTAAAAATAAGAACTGACCACCGGGCAGTCGCGGCTGGTACAGGTAAGTGCGGTGGGGCAGTGGAGCGGGGCGGTGTGGGTGGGTCGACAGACGATGGAATAGTTTTTAAAAATGTTTTTTGACCTATTCTGTCGTCTCTCAACTTCCCCCCTCCCATCACGCCCTGCCCCCGCCCCACCTCACTTACCTGCACCGACCTCCGCTGCCCACGGGAATAAGAGCATGGCACAGGAAAGTGAAAATGCATCCCGACAGTAAAACAAAACACAGAAATTCAATGACAACCATATACTGTGTATAATTACTTAACTAGTGTCCTATCGGTGAACAGGGCTTTTCATGCATACTCAGAGTGCAGTAGCTGTGCGGTTGGTAGAGGTAGTGAGCGGTCAGCAGTCTCTTGAGAGACATTTAGGGCCCTTATTTTGTTTCACCAATTAAGCACTGCTTCTCCCACACACTGGAACATGTGGCCCACTCGTCCCGCATGTTGACGGTCACTGTTCCCCACCACAAGTGCTTCTCCTACAAAATTGGCCCCATCCCAGGCTCTGGTTGTCTTCCGTTCTCCTCTGCGAATGGTCCGTCATCTGCTGTGTTCTTCTTGCCCACCCACCTATATTCAGCAGCGTCACCTCCGCTATGGCGGAAAAGCGTCTCCCCACTGCTCAAAAGGAAGAATACAATGATAATAACGCACCGTTATTATCATTGTATTTTTCCTATTGAATTCAGTGGCTCTCGGGGTGGGGTGGGCTGGGCAGAGCAGGGAAGGAGTGGTTTTCACTCCTTAAGTTGTCATGACGGCTTGACTGGCCCTATTGCCCAGCCAAACAGTCATGCACACTCTACATCTTCCTCGCTAGGCTGCATTACACAGCCTGCTGAGGAACATGCAAACCCTCCCAGTCCCTATCTGAGCGCCGATCCACGGTGCTCAGACCAATCACAACGCTGCATTGCAGTGATGTGATTGGCTGTAGGGACGCTGGGTGCCAGGTGCTTCCTGCTGCCGCGACTGCAGGAGGAAGGAAGCTGTAGACGACGGAGGAGAGGCAGTGGGAGGCGAAAAGGTAAGTGTTTTTATTTTTTGCAATCCCCCCTGCCTCACCACTCCTGTTTGGTAGCAGCCGCTACTGCCTATTTTGAATTTACAATATCCTTTGAATCCCCTTTCAGACACCGCTTTTACCTTGCTAAAAAAAACCATTCATGGGCCTGTATTTTTTGCACGGTCATTTTGCCACCACCCTCGTTTTGTTTTTCACACCAAGGTCCTTAATTAATTTAAAACACCTGCAGAGGCCATTGTTGGCTGTCAGCTGCGGAATAGCTTCCAAACAGATTACTTTCTCAAAGATCACGGGAAAAAAGACCTATATTCATGTTGCAGAGATGCAGGATTTTAGTGCAGAGTTTAAACTGCAGCTTGAGATGGGTGATATTGTTGTCCTTTGATTCCACATCAGCATTGTTACTAAGGAATTTTGTGAAAACAACAAGCACTGGCAAACTTAACAGGTCGGGCCTTGACAACCTTGAGCGATGGTCATTTTTTTAAATACTTTTTTTTGCAAACCTATGCCACAAAAACTGTTGCTCCCTAAATTTTATGCATGCAATTGAAAATTTAAATACATAAATAATGGTCACATATAGTTTTGTGATAAAACCCATATGATGCTTACAGGCAGGAAAACCAACAACAGATGTAGAAATCCTTTTTAATTGAGCTTTGGTGCACATCACAATAAAATATTCTTATCAGCTCAAAGAAAATGGACAATTGGCTTTGAATTACAGTAACCTGAAGGCATACTTCAAACACACAAGAATGAGAAAAAGATCAAAAGGATAAAGAATAGAAAGGAAAAAAAATGGCAATGTAAAGAATTGGTGTACCAGCCTGTTTCTTTATAAGCGACTGTGCATGTGATTAGGCAAAATGTGGTCACTCACAGTACAAGAGAGCCAGTGGATTAAGCAGGTTGACCCATTGCCCCATGCTCTGTTCTGTTGAGGGTGGAAGCCAAAATGTAAATGACAGTTCAGCGGTCCAACAGATGAAGGAGGCTGACCCAAAGCGTTCTTTATATTATGTTTGCATTTTATATTAAGCACATTTCTTATTTCATGAAGTTGGTGAGCTTCCACTCCAGACCTAAAACCCCAGGTTAACAATTATTGGCATAGCCAATAGGTCTCGCATTTGGGACATTATAAGTTATTTGTTTATTGTTGCCGCGCGGACCTCCGCTGTCAGCGTTTTTTAAACTTTGTAAACTTTTAAAAACTTGCTCTAAATATTAGTGCCTGGTATATTGTGCTATTAGGAAAAGCTATTGCTCAAATACTTACTTGTGACTTAGTTTGCTGTCCCATTCCCCTGCACCTCTCCACCCCGCGGCCTCATCCAATCGGGCGGCAGGAGGAGGAGTAAGAGGCGGGGCTTAGCTTTAAAACGAAGAACGCAGCGCGGGAGCGGGCATATTTGTTTATTGTTGCCGCGCGGACCTCCGCCGTCAGCGTTTTTTAAACTTTGTAATCTTTTAAAATCTCGCTCTAAATATTAGTGCCTTGTATATTGTGCTATTAGGAAAAGCTATTGCTCAAATACTTACTTGTGACTTAGTTCGCTGTCCCATTCCCCTGCACCTCTCCACCCCGCGGCCTCATCCAATCGGGCGGCAGGAGGAGGAGTAAGAGCCGGACTTAGCTTAAAAACGAAGAACGCAGCGCGGGAGCGGGCATATTTGTTTATTGTTGCCGCACGGACCTCCGCTGTCAGCGTTTTTAAAACTTTGTAAACTTTTAAAAACTTGCTCTAAATATTAGTGCCTTGTATATTGTGCTATTAGGAAAAGCTATTGCTCAAATACTTACTTGTGACTTAGTTTGCTGTCCCATTCCCCTGCACCTCTCCACCCCGCGGCCTCATCCAATCGGGCGGCAGGAGGAGGAGTAAGAGGCGGGGCTTAGCTTTAAAATGAAGAACGCAGCGCAGGAGCGCAGAGGAGGCGCGCAGCGGGCGCGCCGGCGGCGCGCCGTCCGCGCCCAGAAGGGCCCAGGGGCCTTGATTAATGCCGATTTCATCAAATACTCTTCTTTTGAACTCAGGCTACTAGTTGACATCCACACCCCTCTCAATCCTACTATTCACAAGATTTTAATGGAAAACAACAGCTTCCAAAAACCAAGAAACTCGAGCTCCCTCCCACTCCCTATCCCCCTATCCCCGGACTCTCTACAGCCAAACCTCCGTCCTTGCATATTTCTTATCTTAACACTCGCTCTCTAGTCAAGCATCAGCTCGACGTCTTCCTGTTATTATCTTCTGAAAAACCAGACATTCTTCTGGTCACAGAAACATGGCTAACCGAGGACTCTGCCCCTGACATCTTGGCTGCACTCCCTGCTGACTATTATATCTTGTACACCAACCGGTCCCCAGGCAAGAGTGGTGGAGGGGTTGCTGCTATCATTAATAAGAACCTCACGTTTATTACCCTGACCCCCCTTGTTCTTTCGGAAGTCGAGAACATTGTTCTCAAACTTGACACCATCAATGGCTCTTTTGTCTTTGTGCTCATGTACCGCCCTCCCCAGGCAATGCCCACTTTACCCATATCACTTAGCGAGCAAATGGCTAACCTCATTACCAATTACCCTAATGTCTTACTCATAGGAGACCTGAATTATTGGTTTCAGGATGCCCGGGGTGGCCCCCACACCACAGAACTCTCTGAGCTGCTCTCAAACTTAAATATGATTCAACATGTATTAGCTCCCACTCATGTAAAGGGGCATATCCTGGACCAAATCTGGTCCTCTAACATCATCATATCAGTGCCCTCAATCTCACCTTGTATCTGGTCCGACCATCACTTGCTAAAATTCACGGCCTCCATAAACGCTAGGTCCAAAGCCCCCATAATTACAGGAGGGGTGACTAGAAAATGGAGGACACTTAACGAATCAGATTTCCTCAACACATTGTCCAGCATAGCCCCTACTTTCAATCCCGACGTCAACATCATGGAAAAAAACGTTTCTAATTGGTTATTATCGGCCTCCAATACTCATGCTCCCCTCACCAAATTCTCCCGCGCCCGTCACTCGGACGCTCACAAATGGTATTCGGTAGAGCTAAAAAAACTAAAACTTATGCTCTGCCAAAAAGAGAGGAAATGGAGGTCCAGATACTCCGCTGAAGATAAATTGTTGTTTGTACAGGCTCGTAAAGAGTATAAAAAAGTAATACTAGACACAAAGGCTGCCTATTTCTCAACCAGAATTCTCAACGCTCAGAATAAGTCGAAAGAAATTTTCATGATTGTAAACGATCTATGGAACTCTGAGAGAACACTTCCCAGTCAGGCTCCCACTCAAGAGCTATGTAATTCCCTTAATAACTATTTCCAGGATAAAATCTCCACCATTAAAGCCGGCATATCTACCTGCACTTATACAGAACCTCTGTCCAGTGGGCCCACTAACTTCGCAACCCTATTTCACTTGCCATCCATCTGCCCTCAGTTATTCTCAGATCTAATGACCCGTGTAAAATCTGGCTCCCCAAACAACTGCTGTCCCACTCAAGTTATGAGGCTTGCCCTTACTAACCTCCCTCAGCATGTGCTTCCCTTCCTTAATCAATCTCTAGCGCAAGGCTCGGTGCCCACAGCCTTTAAGAACGCTATAGTGGTTCCCCTGCTGAAAAAACCATGGTCTGATCCTCTACAGCTATCAAACTATCGTCCTATTTCTCTCCTCCCTTTTCTGGCCAAAATCTTAGAGACCCATGTTGCGGGCAGCCTCTCTTGTTTCATTGAACAAACAGAATATCTAGAGCCCTGCCAAGCCGGTTTTCGGCCTGCCCATTCTACAGAATCAGTGATTCTTGCAGCACTGGACACCCTTAGAGCTAATTCAGACAAGAACATTCCGCAGGCCCTGGTGCTTCTGGATCTGTCGGCCGCTTTTGACACGGTCGACCATAAAATCTTGTTGGACCGTGTCACACAGGCCGGCATACAGGGCTCCGCATTCAATTGGATAAAGTCATTTCTTGAAGATAGGACACAGGCAGTTCCCCTTGGTCCCTTCACGGCCCCCAACCTTTCCACCACCTATGGGGTACCACAGGGCTCCTCCCTATCTCCACTTCTCTTCAACCTATATATCAAACCACTGATTCACTCACTAAAAGACAGAAAGGTAACTACCTTCAACTATGCTGACGATCTTCAGCTAGTGTTCACCCTGGACTCCGTTGATTCAGTGGCCGAATTTCAAGCCACCATGCTCCATATCCAGCGCTGGATGGATCATATCAAACTTAACCCAGGCAAGACTGAACTGGTTCTGCCAGGGAAGAGTGAGGCTCTATGGGGCCACCATTATTGGCCTATCGAACTAGGAGCCCCCCAACCCCTCATCCGCCGTGAAGAGCCTGGGGGTGACCATTGACTCCGACCTGTCTCTTAAAGGACAGGTCGGGCGGTGGTCTCCTCATGTTTCTTTCAACTGCGTAAAATTCGCAAGATCGCCCATCTACTATCTCACTCAGCACTCATACAAGTTGTCATTGCCTTGGTCCTCTCACGTCTCGACTTTTCCAATTCCATTTATTTTGGTCTGCCCCTGTTCCTACTTCACTGTCTCCAATTGGTGCAGAACCAGGCCGCAAGATTAATTTTTGAACAACCTACCTGGCACTCTGCCAGACCTTTGCTATCTGAACTCCACTGGCTCCCTATAGCCCAACGCACAGCATTCAAGACTGGCTGTATGATATTCAAAGTACTATACTGCAGGAGTCCCAAATTCATCAATGACATGATTAGGCTTTCCTGTTTTCAGTTTCTATTTTTGGTAAATTCTGGTGGGGTGTTTTCAGTGTTTTCCAGTGATTTCAATACCTTAAAAAAACAGTGGTTATCAGTGGTTACACATTTTTGCGGCATTAAAAACATCAGAAACAGTGTTTTTCCGGTGCTTATGGAACGTTTTACTTTTATTATTGCTTGCTTTCTGCACTGATAGTGCATGGTATAATGACAGTGTACATACCGTGTATATGTGGTCCAAATAAATTTTTACAAATAAAACTTATTGTAGCACACCATACTATACGTCTTTAGAGAGTGTTTTGTCATGAGTGTTTGCTCTTTCCGCCCATGTAAACTTTTATATGTGAAAGGGCCCTCTCAACATTGCCACTTGAGTTGGGCAACGCCAAAACATCCAGAACACAAATTAAAGTAATAATCAGCTCTTGTTTTTATTTGCTGCCCTTCTCCTATCATAAAGTTCAGATCTTGAACCCTTTTATCTCTTTGTGGCTTGGCCCCTGCAGTGCTCAGTAACTCAGTCTTAAAGATTGTTCCCTTCATTCTCTTTAGCTGGTCAGAAACTCTGGGCCCAGAATGGTGTTGGGTCCGGCCAGTAAAGACCATGCAACTCCTGCCTTAACTTCACTACACTGGCTCACTGTTAAACAACTAGTATTTTTCAAACCCTCATGCTTGCTACATGAAACCTTAAATGTTATGTTGCACGCTCCCCTCAGGTTGTGTGTAACCATGTACTACCACCCTCGGTCTCTCAAGTCATAAATGTAATGTATCCTTCAAATCTTAAAGGTGGGGATAGAATTGCTAGGTGGCTGGGCCTTCTCAGTGATGGCAACGTCCCACTAGTGTAAGACCAAGTTTCTGAACTTTTCTAAAGCACAAAAGACCTTGTTTTATCTTGTTATATCGTCTTATAAAACAGTAAATTGAATTAATTCAAAACTAATTTGCATTAATACATGTGATGGCAATAGTATTATGAAAGCAAAGTTAAATCTCAGGGCCTCTGTGAAGTAGAGGCTGAAAATTAGCTCCCAAGGTGGGACTAGGTGACTTTTATCTACTGCCACATTTCACGTTTCTAGGAGAAATACATCTTCATAGAGGGCTGGGCTGGCAGGGATTGATGCGTAACTTATTCTAGAAAGATTTATGCTTCACGTTCTTTTAATATTTAATGGCTGATGGGGAAAAACATTTGAAGTGAAAGGAATGGTGTGGAAGCAAGACTGATGCATTCCTTGGTCTCTCCACAGAGAAATCACTTCCACTGCATTATATAATAATTATTTTTTCTTGCACATCGAACCTTTGCTCTCTTTTCAATGATCACCCCAAGGTAACAATAAAAAAGCACCCTGCTTGCCCATCCCAGTATTGGCCTCTTTCATAGCGTGTATTCTGAATGCCCATGCCATCTTTTACTTATTTGCTGTAATAATAGACATGTAGCACTACCATTCAGATCCTGCATCACTCTGGTACGAACATATTTCACATTGAAAGTATTCACGTAGTTCCTCATTAACTAAACATGTATCCATTCCTGGAATTTCCTTTTTTGTAAACAACGTTTATCAAGTGTATTATTCAGACATGTCAACCCTCCTGATTCAGGCGGGAGACTACCGATTTCAAGGCTAGTCTCCCCCCCCCCCTCCCCATTCCTGCAAACAAAAACCCGATTCCTCG
Organism: Triturus cristatus; assembly: GCF_964204655.1. NCBI lineage: Eukaryota > Metazoa > Chordata > Amphibia > Caudata > Salamandridae > Triturus > Triturus cristatus. The sequence goes on from NC_140580.1 coordinate 556,834,680, forward strand.
GGGGTTTCAGCTGACAGGACTTGGTATTGTGTGACGTGCTAATTCTTCCAGGAATAGTCTGAGTGGCGATGCAGGGGCTCTAGAAGGGGTGAAAAAACAACAAAGCCCCATTAACAAGCGAATGGTCTTTAAAAGACCTGTGAAATACTGGGGGCAGCTGTGTGTGTATCCGGGAAGCTGTTTCAGCCAGGGCTGCCACACACAGGGGGGGTGTGTATGCACTGCCAGCAACCTGCCAGGTCAGTGCACAACACTTGCACCACCCTCTCTCTTCCTGCCATTGCGCTCCATGCTTCTGAAATGTAAGAAAAAAAAGTGCATTTGCGCTTCAAACCTCCGATCTTGCAGCAACACACTTCCAAAGCCCACACATGACAGTAACCCATTCTCCCGATTTTTTTTTTTCCAATCTCCCACTTTGCTCTTCCGAAATGTTGGCATGTATGATTATTCTGCAGCAGTCACATAAAGTTAACCGACTCTGCAGCTTTGATCCGGTTTGGCACTATTAATGGTTGTAAGACTGTTTGCGCAAGAGAGCAGATTGGTTTTGGCACCCCAGTGGTTCTTCAGTGACAAAGGTGAATAATGTATGAAAACAGTCTTTTCGCCTTTCCCAGAGTATTCTTCTGTTGTCACAATTTACACCAATCAGTGAAAGCTATTTCCATTCATCGTGTAATACGTACAAAGTGAAAAGATAGGGCTGAAATCATGTCTGAACAATATTTCACTCTTGGACCCAGGACTGCCTTTTGGCATGGCATGGGTGAGCTGTGCCGAAGCGCCAATCTTCAGAGGGGTGAAAAGAACTATTTGCATAAATGTTCTACACCCAGCAACGCCCCCTACCTTGGCTGGAGTGATTCAGTTTAAAGTACTCTCAACCGTTCTTAACGTGCTGCAATCAATGTCTTTTACCTCCCATTCACCCCCTACCTTGCCCTCCCATCTACCCCTCACCCTCTGCCGCCACTGATCTGTGAGAAAGGCATACCAGCAAGAGCGGCATTTTTCCTTCTGTCCAAGGGACAGATTGGGCCGCCTTCGTGTACACCTCTCAAATGTGGCCCTGTGGGTTTTTGATGTTTTAAACGAAAGCTCCGTATTGTAAACATAATGAAATAATTTAGCATCTGCTGCATTACAATTTGTAGTTTTCAACACATTGTCATTCTTTCCAATTTCATCAGATCAAAAACAAAGAGTCAACAGTGCCGCGTTCTTTGCATAAATCACATGGTTGTGCACTTTTCAGTATTTGCTTGCTGCTTTACGCAGTTAAGCAAGTACTAAAACGGCAAAATATTTTTTCAGTCACATCATATAAATGCGTGTTTAAGAAAAAAATTATTGCTACAGAAAGAGCCTCTATCAGCCACTTTCGTTGAGCATTTGGGGACAATTGCCAAGTTAAAAATTCTGTTTGTTCGCTGCAGTGTTAGCCTTAATGACAACAGTGACCTCCAGCCAAAATTTCTACTAAAGATTTACTAATCTGATTTAAATGTGTTATTGGATGAAAGCAGCTGCTCAAATACGGCGATGGGGAAGGAACATGTAGGGGAATCTGCCAGCATTGATGAAACATCAGTGAACTCGTCAAAACGACAAAGTAGGAGAGTGTGTTAACTTCCGATTTGAGATGCCTGCTTCAGGTTCTCGGGGGAGGGAGGGTTCTGAGGACTCAGCCCCCCACAATCCTACCTACTGGGAGGTGTGCCACTGCTACAGCGCTGGCTGGGCACCATTAAACGCATCGCATCAGCCCGTCTCAATATGTTTTGTACTGCTTTGGCGCCCTCAAGTGGCCAAGCAGTGCAACAAAAGCGAAAAATCTGTGAAACTCGGTTTAAACCGAGTCAGATGATTTTCACCCGGTAGGGTAGTGTCGGGGAGACTCGGTTTTAACCGAATTCCGGACAGCCTAGACATGATCATCAAACACACACCCCGTCGCAACTTGCTTTCTGCCCATCTCCATCTTCTAACTCTCCCCCGCTTCAAGCTCAAACGGCAAGGTGGCCGTAGGTTCTCCTACCTCGCCCCTAAACTCTGGAACACTCTACCCCTAGCAATTAGGAGCTGTGACAATCTGTTAGGTTTCAGAAAAGCTCTCAAAACTTGGCTATTCACGCAAGCTTATGCATAGGTCCTATCGCTGTCAACACTATTCCAATCCAGCGCCATGAAACCTCCTGGTGTCCGTGCGCTTTTACAAGTTCTTTATAACATAACATAACATAACATAACATATAAGTGTTTAGCCATGCAACAGTTGATGTTGCACCAAGGATATTGTGCTGAATAATAAAAAACGTATAAGGCCTCAAATGCGAGACCTATTGGCTATACCAATGCTTGTTATACAAAGGAAAGTCGTTTGCTGGATTTTCCCTTGTTTTTGGCACCAGCGCAAACATTCTGTGTTATTTTTTTTTCTCACTTCAAGCTTAACACACCACTATAACATTCAAACACATCACAAGTTGTGTGTGCTGTCTCCACGTGAGAATCGTAGAGCCCAGTCCTGCCAGACAGATAAAGACAAATGTGGAAAACGTAAAAACTTGTGTTGCACAGAGAGGCACGTTGGAGTGCTGAGGGTACAAAGTGAACGAAATACTGCTCTGGCTGCAAAATAAATCTGTTTACTGCCTCTTTTCAATTTTAGCAATTGGGAAACTCCGGTGGAAAGGGGTCTCTAAACTCAACATCACGGAGTATGAATAAAATCACTCACAGCACACAAGGCGCAGACCAGGCTGCTGATGCCTTGTTTATACAGGAGAAACTGTATTAAGTCGAAAACCTAAAAAACACATACTGAGAGTTTCCGCTGCTTGGAGCAGCCTAATAAACAACATAAAAAAGACCCCTGCAGGATCTTAATTTGCTACAGTAAAAGTGACAGGAAAAGTAATGGAAAGTGCGAGAACGCGAGTGACGCAGAAGTGGATTCTATGTTTGACTGTAAACTGGGTGCTCTGTGCTGCAGGCACTGCCAGGGAAAAGCCTCTGATGGAGCATAGAGTGAACTCTGCCCTTCACTGTCCTGCCCTCTCATGGCAAACACACACTGCAACGTTCTTTCTCTCACATTCCTGATGGAGGTATGTTTAACTCTTACATTAAGCAATGGCGCACTCCGTAGAGCAATATATCGATTGAATTCATGTTGTGCTTATTAAATGCTGTTCTATGTGTAGCATTTTTGCATAAATGGCGTTTTGAAGAGGGAAGCGCCTAGCGAGAGGGCTTTGTTTAAGGCTCGCTCTGTTCACCCTTTTCATGAAGCATCTGTTTCCAATTAACGCAACCGCGAGACAGGCAAATGTAAACAAGCACGGGTGCGATAATTGGAAACAGATGGTGCAGCTGCTCGCTCCCGCAAGGTGGAGGCCCTACATGCACGAGTGCTTATTGGAAACAGTGCAGTACATGCATGAGTTTCTGAAAAAGTCCTGAGTGATTCCAAGAGGTCATCTCCTAAGTAGCGCTTGCGAGCTGCCTAGGCGAGACCTAAAAAAGGAGCCCAACTATCCGCCGAGATGAGAATGCATGCACAAAGAAGCAAGACATGAAATGATCATATACTGTGTAAACAGGACTTGTAATGTATTTGAAAACGTCGCTTGATGATATGAATATAAACCAAAATCTCTGTTCACTCCTCTACCCTGCCTTTACACAGTACAAATTCTTTTCTTGAACATAGCCACTCCTCTGATTTTCTTACTTCACTTGCTGAGTTACAGATGCAATTTCTTTTTAAATAATCATGCACCTTTCTCTCTCTGCTGCTTCTGCACATTCTTTATATGGCGTGTGAGGGAGTGGGGGAAAGAGAGTGACAGCATGTGCTGCACTGTATTTGTAGTACCTGTTCTGTGTGTGTGAGAGGTTTTCGCTACTGCTTTTGTCACCTGTCTTGTACTTCTGTAGCCAGTGCTGTACCTGTGTTATGCTGTAGCAATGAATGAAGAAAGCTAAAAGGATTTGCATTGTTGAGGCTTACTTGTCAAAGCGTTATCTTGCTTTCTAAGATGTCCTCGTTGTGAGCAGTGGCGTAACAAAGGCCCCCGCAGTGCAGGAGGCCCGAACTGGGAGCAGCACTCCTGAGTAAGTCCGGAGAGGGGCCCTCCTTGTACTTTATAGAGGGGTCCATCAAGTTTCCTTACGCCACTGGTTTTGAGATATTTTATTGCGCCACATGCTCTGGAACAGTGCACCCCTTTTAGGATCGCTGGCCCTGCAAGGTCTCCAACTTCACACTGTCTCAAAACAAGAAGAGTGTGTTTTAAAGAATTCATTTGTACATCAATTTGAAGATTGTAATGTTGGGTGCTCTACTGAAGACAATGAAGAAGCTGAGGGCCAACTGTGGCAGGCATGGCCCTAATCTACAACATTCCCTGTGTAATTTGAATTATTTTGCTTTCAGTAGGTGTAAAGTTTTCACTCAATGATACCCCTTGTGTCTATTCCTTTTGTTAAATGTCCTACACCTCTCTATAGGTCCACATCTGAGGCTTTGGCCTTTAACTCAGAATTATAGATGAGTAACAGTAAATTCTGGGGAAATCTTTCACCAAGGGATTCTGTGTGACATGAAATAGACAACAAGAGCAAAGCTTGAGTTGTCTATGATGTCATTCGGAACCCCAAAGTGAAACATATAATTGTAATTCCCTTTTTTACCCTTCTATAATGTTATATCATGTCTGCCTCATGCTTTAATGGTTATCAAAGGCTCTTTCCCTTGTAATAGGCCCTCGACGTGGCTGAGGCCTATAACTCTGGTTCACAGCCTTTAAAAACCAGTGTAGCCCTCAGCCATCTCTTAGAGTGCTACATTGTTAATGAGTAAAGTCAAGAAATTGACTGTTTCAATTAAATCCTTCTTCTGTTGTTATGGAAGAGTGCACGTCTAAAAACATTGTAAATAAAGTGTAATGACATTTTAAAGCTGTCAATTTATGTTATATAGATTATATGCTAACAGATTGTTGTTAAGTTAATAGGAAGTTTATTACATTGTAAATTCTGTGTATGTTGTAATATATTAAAATAAAGTTTGCAAATGGGTATTAACTTCAGTCTAATGTGTTCGTCTGGGATCTGCTGCGGATGCCAAACAGGGCTCAGAGATAAACAGAAATACAGCCTCTGCACTACTCTGTAAGGTCCCAGGCCCCTTGGCAGTGACGCTGCAGAGCAAATACATACCTCTTGGATCACTCTTGAGGGCGCCGCCCAGAGGTCGCTGAAACCAGTCTGGCATCCTGCATGCAGACAGTGCTTCATTTGTACTGGTGGTGATCACCCGCACTTGTTTTTTTGAAAATTAAGACATACTTTTTATCACCAGATTTAGACCCAGCACAAGAGATTGAAAGGCAGACAAAGCAGAAAGGAGGAAGAAGAGAAAGATGGGAACCCAATGACAAAGGGAGACGAAACGAGTGAGAAGAAACTGGAAGGATGGGGTGGTGTAAAAAGAAGCAGGAGGTGGAATCAAGACTAACAGCCTTGTATTTGACAACCTTGGCATACTGCAACACTGGCGAGCTCATAGAAAACACTTATTAACTTACTGTACAAATTAAGCAGTGTACTTTGAATTCTCCTATTAGTAGACAATAATGTCATAGATATTGCTTCTAACGCAAATCTCGAAATGATGCATTAAAAAAATAAAAGAACCTAGCCATGCATAGAGCTAGTCCCTCATGTTCCAGAGGACATTGGAGCAGCGGTTTTTTAGGTCTCACCTGAGCCAGCGCATGAGCTGCTCTGGCGAGACATTTAGTCGGTGGGCTTTTATAAGTGCTACCACAGCTTTTTGGCTGGCATCGAGCGTGCGGTTACACGCACAATGACGAGCAGAGGCGCCATCTGGCTTTCCTCTCTCATTAGGGTGCGCGCACATCGCACACCACTTGCCAGCCTGCTTTCACTTTTGCCGCAGCGTGCTTTTTAAAATTTTCTCTCTCACTCAAACGCATGATACTAGGTTGTTCACTAAACAGCTGGCGTGGCTCGATTTGTGCCTAATGCTGTCTGAGCCCCATCAAGGCCGCTCCTCATATTTGTTGCTGCCTGTAATCCACCTCTCTTGGTTGACTGCTGTGCCGGCCTGGGGTGGGGCACTGGTCGGCCCATTTGCTCTTAGTGCACATCAACCCTTTTCGGAGATATCTGACAGCTCACGAGCACGGATAATGATCTCTGGAAAAGGGGCAGATATATTGCGCTGTCAGTCTAGGACATAAATGTGTCAACTCTCCATTGAAACTTTCACACATCCCTGCCAAGGTGTATGCAAATGTGGCAGTCCCCGTTTTCACAGTTTTTTTTATCACGGAAAGGAGGCGGATACGTTTTGCTTTGTCGTAAGTGAGTTCCTGAACCGCGCCTCTTCTTTTTGGATTGTTTGAATTATCAAGCATGCTTTATCTCTTTGTAAGTAGGCAGTTCAAAAATGTGACTCGCACAACAGCTTATGTTAACGGGCCTCGGCATTCTGAAATGTAGCCCTGATAATAGCGAGTGAATATTAATTTATGGAATTAATAAGCCTGTTAAAGATGAAACCATAAATACAGTGTCAACACTTAACATCCAGAGGATCAGCATGTTTCTATGAGCTGTCTTACTTTTTCAGTGAGTTTGCTGCTTCGTTGGGTCCCTAGGCTGCTAAAGTTTGTTGCAAATCCACGTCTGTGAGGTTTTGGTTAGTTTTGGATTTCTGTGTTGATATTAATACAAAGACGTGCCTATCACCATATACGGATTCTGTCCCCTCACTATTACCATCTTGGCAGGACATATAGAATCACATTCAACAAGTGGCAATGCCAGCGAATTTCTAAATAGCAGCTGAAACGAGTTTGATGTTAAACAACTTTTACTGATCTAACACATACATCTATGTCCCTAGTGATAGGTTTACGAATGGAATACAGCACTGGAATTGAGTGAAAACTCGTGCGACGTTGTGGCGAATTATTATTAACTAGGTGCCTGGGGCATTGCAGCTGTTGCCATTATGGATTGCTCATGTAGAGGCATTCCACATCGCCAGCATTTTTTTTGCTTTACTGCTGACAACCGTACCTGATAAACTGAAGTGAGCACTGCTGTTAATCTTGCATATGGTGACCACTAATGTAATCCTTTGTGGTATAGTCACTACTACAACTCTATTATTGCTAGTAGCTCGGCATGATCTTCATTGAATATTGTTCGATCCTCCCCCTTATTGTCTGCACAAATGACAGCCTGATTCCTCCATTAAGTGAGGACCCAGAGGGTGATGAGACTTCCTTTATTTAAAAGTTACCCGACTAGTTCAGCTAGTAGGCCGTTTTTTTTCTATTTCCACTCTCCCACTGAAGAAGAAAAACAAGCATTTGCAATGCAATAGGTCTCGCATTTACGAGTTTAAGCTATTCGCATTGTAAATGACAATGCCTTTTATTTATGTTTTAAAAACCAAAACATAAATAAAAGGCATTGTCATTTACAATGCCAATAGCTCAAACTCACGTAAATGCGAGACCTATTGCATTGCAAATGCTTGTTTATTTTATCAGTAGACTCACTTTGAAGCACGTTCACACACTTAGGACCCCGTTAACCCTCCATTGTTTCCCCCTCCCTCCCCCTCCTCCCCACCCGCTCAGTCACACGTGCCCCGCATATGCAGTACACGACTATTAAAAACGCTCCTACAAGTAATCATACTTAATCATTACATGCACAGAGATCCCTCACAGAGGCTATACGTTCAACACCTCCTCCACCTGGACCACGTCAAAACTACAGATATGCATTAAATACTATCCGTAATACTATTAAAGCAATAATGTAACCCTGGTTGCTCACAACATCTGTAACTGAACGTTATGTCCATATTGAATCCCAAGAAAATTAATAAAGAAAAGTAAACAAAAAAGTAGCCTCTCTTTGCATTGCACCTTTTGCCTATATTCAGAGGAGCCTGACTTTCTGCATTGGCTGGTTCCGCGGTAGATTAGCAATATGTAATTTCAAAATAAATATGCATGTGTCCCTGTGGATTCAGGCCCTGGACGTCGCAATGCATGCACTTTAATCAGCATCGGAGTGAGCAAATGAGATAATCGATAGTTTCATCCAGAAGATTGATGTGCTGTACACACAACACGTTCATGTCCACAGCACCGCTGTCTGTGGGACACAGAGATCTTTTCACTTTGAACATGAATGTCACTCTAATAACTCAATGGTCTTTGCCTTCACACTGGCACTTTATGTCATTTACTGAAGGATGAGATGATGCGATGGGCATTAAGGGGGTACTCTCCTTCTCATGTGCTGTCTAACGCTATTTATTTAACGTAGCGCCTTTTCGTTTTATTATCAAGTTATTTTTAAAATGTTATTGAAAATTATAAATATATATATGAGAACCAGACAAACATGGGTAAAGTGGTTTGGTCTGCCTAGCTGGGTTAGAGGTGGGGAATGGGTAGGAAGACCTCCGGTCACTATACAGCTGTCATATTGTGGAATCTGAGTGTAGGAATGTACTTATATACTGCTTTCTGAAACCGGAAGTAGCTTCTGGTGCTTCTTTGCATGAGGGTGCGGATGCAGAGTGATGTATCCCAGTGCTAATGTTCTCAGAGAAAGTGATCCACAGCCCTCCTTTTAAGTGCCACATGTTAGCAGTTCACGGCCTCAGAGTAGATGGACAACAGTTCATCACATGATGATAAGCAGTGACCAGTGTTTAATTTGAGCCAGCGATTTCGGTGTTCCCCATCACACTTGTCAACACTGGCACATATGATAGTCTGCCACATGGTGGCGGTGTCTAATTTGGAGATGAACACAACAGTTGTTTATTAATTCAATATACATGAAAATGACTAATATCTGCCACCCAAGCCATTCCTATAGCATTGGGGGCCGGGAACAGTCTAAATTGTCACACTTCTAAGAGAGTGGTGGTTAGTGGGTGTATTGGCATTGTCATTGGCATTATGTTTGTATTGCCATTGGCATTGGTCATAAGGAGTAATGCAAGCTGCAGTGACCTCCTGATGCAGATTCGCACCGAACAAAGCACATTTGAGTCTATTTGTATTTTCTTTATTTTCTTCCTTTAGTTTGACTTCAATATATGATAAAAGACAGCCAACGCGTTTCGTTCCTCTAAAGCACAAGCCTTTGGAACTTCATCAGGGCTTTAAGGCCCGAATACAAATCAATCATTCTTGTTCCTATGCCCGAGAAGTAATAATTCTTAGTGGTGAGGTAGTGATCCCAATACACCAAACAATCTCCCACCTTATATCGAGTGCGTGCAAGTGAACCGTCTGGGTTGGCATCAAGGGAGGATGTGCTCCCAGTGAAGGAGATGTACTCCAAATAACCAGTTGTACCACTGTGATACATGGCTTGAAATCTTCTGCTCCTTCTCCCTCAAAAAGATCTTTTATGATCATATATTGATGTCAAAATAAAGGAAGAAAATGAAGAAAATACAAATCGACTCAAATGTGCTTTGTTTGGTGCACCTTCTTTTGTGAAAACTGCTGAACAAATCTGTAACCAGGGGCACCAAAGGGTGACAGGTGCCGGAGTTTTGTGCACAACCATTATTTTGACTAAACAGCAGTGAGAGATTGAGATGCTAGCTAGCAGGTCCGTTACCCTACTTTGTGTTTGGATGTATACCTCCTGACGAGGACTCAGGCACTTATGTTTTTTTTCATAAGTTAAGCACTGGCAGTGACTATCATGATTCTATGAAGTCATCATTGACCATGTAAAGCTATGATGTTATTGTTGCCAGTGTGCTGACGTGTTGGGTTTTCTTGACTAATGGTAAGAGTATGTGAAATTATTTTCCACAGGAAATGGTACAGGCATAATTGCTAATATGGCAGTGTGTTTGGCTAACTTAGCTTAGCGTATGATATTATTATGTTGTCATTGGCTACATGTAACTATGATGTCCTCTTTGCCCTGGTGGCAGAGTCTTCTTTCCAGATGGTATGATGGTCTTACCCGTGTGGACTTAAGATTTCCTTATTGCCAACGTAGCAGTGTGTTTGGCCTTGTTGGCTGATGGTATTATACTGGGAAGTCATCACTGTCAATGTAAAAGTATGATGTCATCTTCAAAAGGTAGCTGCGTGTTAAGCTTTTTTGGCAGAGTATTTGATGATGTGACGACATCATTGTCCACGTAAGACTGTGATATTACTTATACCCATGTGACATCGAGTTAGGTCTTTTTTTTGCTGAAGTGTACAGTTTTACAAACATTGTAAACCTAAGAACAGCATAAGACTTCAGAAAAGTAGTGTATATTACACATGAATCATTATTAAAAGTGTTGTGTAGAATTAATTAAAAGTAATTTAATTATATTTTTATAAAATGTATTGTTACATTAATTTTTCAATTAAAAAGGTTATTAAGTAACTCCTTTGTTTTATGTGGGAGGGTGGAGCAGTACCACTGCTTGACCATGTGTGGTACTGAATGCACGGCCGGACTGGGAACTGAAACTGGCCCTGGCAAACTGCTCGGCCAGCCCCTGGGGTTTGCGTCTGAGCTGGTTGCCAGGGCAGTTTCAGCTGATTTTGTTACAGGGGGTTGATATTGCAAAAACGGCCTCCACTAACAAAAACGGCCCCAGGGGCCCAATACTGGCCTTCAACCAGGCGGCCCACCGGGGAAAAGCCCAGTGCCTGCTACAGACAGTCCGGCCCTGACTGGATGTACTCCCGCACTGAGCTGGAGTAATTTACAGCTGTTTTGGATCCCTTGTGGCAGTAGTACCTTTAGAAGTGCAGTTTGTGAGGAGATTGTCCCTAACCCTACCTAAATCCTTCCTTACTCATCCCTAAAGTGCCCCCTTTAAATAGTAAGTGTGGCCCTTTTTCCAGCCACTCCCCTGGATTCATCCCACATTTACTACTAAGGGCCTAATTTTGACGTCAATCGATTCAGTACTGGGACCGACCAAACTCCTGTCGGCGGTCCCAACCCAGCAATTGGGATGCGACCGAACAATGTTTGGTCGCACTCCTATTCTTTACAATGGGAGCATGGATTCCGAACGGAATGCATGCTCTCATTGTAAAGAGAAGAGGTGCAGTTCATCCCTGCACCCAGTGGCAGGCATATCAATGTGCCTGCCACCAGGTGCAGGGTTCAACAGGTGGGCACCATAGGTTCCCCCTCTGCCTGCAATCGGAGGCCGTGCACCCAAGGGGGGCCTGCTGGGGGCCCCCAAAGCCAACTTCCAACAGCCTTACTGTGTCGGAAAGGCCGGCACAGAAAGGCTGCGATACCAAAGGGGATGATGGACGGAGCGTTTGAGCAAATCAAACACTCACCCCCAGTCAACTGATCTGGGTTTAATCCATCATCATTCTTTAGTTCACTCCACCACCCCAGTTCAGACATGGCCATATGCAAATCAGTCTGACCCTGTGGCTCATGTGAACAGTCCAGCCCGAGCTGCCAAGCCATGTCTTTCCTGGACCGGAAACAAGCATCCTGGGAACGGTTTCGGGTTCATAACCCTCATCAGCCTGGCTATCTTGAATTCAGTGGCAAAGTGAGCAAGGGACCCACGTCTGGGCATACCCTGGACCCCCAGTCAACTGATCTGGGTTTAATCCATCATCATTTTTTAGCTCACTCCACCACCTCAGTTCAGACATGGCCATATGCAAATAAGTCTGACCCTGTACCTCATGGGAACAGTCCAGCCCGAACTGCCAAGCCATGTCTTCCGTGGACCGGAAACAAGCATCCTGGGACCGGTTTTGGGTTCAAAACCCTCATCAGCCAGGCTATCTTGAATCCAGTGGGAAAGTGAGCAAGGGAGGCACAGGGTCAGACTGATTTGCATATGGCCATGTCTGAACTGGGGTGACGGAGTGAGCTAAAGAAAGATGATGGATTAAACCCAGATCAGTTGACTGGGGGTGAGGGCTTGCAATGTTCAACACTCGGTCCATCATCCCTTTGGTTTTGCTTTGTTCGCCCTAAGTTGGCAGGGTATGCCCAGACGTGGGTCCCTTGCTCACTTTGCCACTGGATTCAAGCTAGCCTGGCTGATGACGGCTGATTAACCAGAAACCGGTCCCAGGATGCTTGTTTCCGGTCCAGGGAAGACATGGCTTGGCAGTTCGGGCTGGACTGTTCCCATGAGGCACAGGGTCAGACTGATTTGCATATGGCCATGTCTGAACTGGGGTGGCGGAGTGAGCTAAAGAATGATGATGGATTAAACCCAGATCAGTTGACTAGGGTTGAGCGCTTGCAATGTTCAACACTCTGTCTATCATCCCTTTGGTTTTGCTTTGGCACAGAAAGGCTGTCGGAATCCAACATTGTAATCCCTCGGGCAGAAAGAGCTGCCCTTAGTATCACTGGAGGCTTTCCGAAAGGCAGACGGGATCTCTGAGCCCGTCGGAAGCCATTCAGAAATCCAGTTCGGATTCCTTTCCGACTGACTCTATCCAAATGGGTCGGTCGGAAATGAATCTGTACAGCCGATTACGATGCTGTAGGAACGGCTCCAACCGAGTGTCGGAGCCTTTTCCTACTGCATCGTAATCGGCCCTTAAGTAATAAACTTACATGTGTGACTGTCTCCCTATAGAAAAGATAGTAAAGGTGGAGGTGTAGATTTACACTCGTAGGTTTGTGATTGGCATTTTGTAGTATTTTAGAAGTGCTCTTTTAGCATTCCTCCCATCAGGCTTAACAAACTTGTCATGTTAGAAATCCTATGAAAGAAACCAGGCAATGTTCTTAGACAATGCAAGAAAAATATTTTCTAATGTTGATTTCATCTGATTTTACAGTGCATTCGAAATTAATCACAAGCCAAGCTATACTTTAATCAATTCCATTTTAATTATATGTTTATTCATTTTTGTTTCACAATCTATTTCATCCAGCACTTTTATTTCTCGTGGTGCATCATAGCTACAAAGTAGTCCCATGGTACAAAGGAGACCTCCAGTTTAGGCCATAATAATGCATGCTGGGCCTACTATTCTTTATCTTTGTAACTGAACCAGAGTGCCCCAGTCTGGAGAGTTCTGTTGCCTGCAAAGCCATGTCTACCTAAAAGAGCCCAATTGGAGACTATAGCTCATGGGTTCCCAAGGGACGTCTACTCCAGTCCTGTTCTCAGATAGTGGACCGGCACCCCACTACTAAATGTTGTTCATGTTAGTAGTGGTTATTCCTAAGCTTGGTAGGGACTTTTATAACTGGTTTGCCTTAGGCAGCAGAATGCATGATAGTGCTTTCCAGTGTTTTACCAACTCCCATACGAATTGCTGACTGTTTAGTATTTTGCAGATTATTTAGTTTTAAACTATGAGAGCAGTTCAGAGACACTGCAATGAGCTTCTACCTTTGGTTCAGTGATCGTGTGCTCTCATTTGTACAGATGTTAAAATTGGAACATTGCTCATTGTACTATGTCTGGTGGCTTAGTGGACTAATGTGCCCGCTGTAGGGGCCTGTGTTGGACCTCATGGTCAAAGGTTCAAATCCTGGTGGGGCCATTCAGCCTTTCATCCTTCTGGGGTCAATAAAAGGAGTACCAGTGAATTGGATACCAATAAACATCTGTCATTCAGCACTAAGATACCCTTCTGGGTGAACGTGCGCTTTACAAATACATGTTATGTTTAGGCAGCAAGCGGCTGCCAGAATCTTAATTGAAACAAAGGAGCATTAAAACTTAGGCTCACCGAAGTGGCTTTCAGCTCCATTAACAGAGTAGAGAAGGCGATTCTAACAGAGCCATCCTCTCACACTAATGCAAACTATATCTAGGCTTAGGGCCCACAGAGAATCGCCACTCACTTTTCAATCCAACACAAATATTCCCCAGTTGAGAATATATCGTAGTCAGTTAACATCCCTCTCCCTACATTGCACAGATCCCCTCTCTCAGTCCCATTTGATCGCCATGATGTCTCATATACTCAGTATTTGTAAAGAGTAGGGCACAATGAAAAAAGCATATTGAAACTTAAGCATAACCACAGTCCAGGCCCTGTACATTCTTCCTTGAGCTTCATCGACCCTATCAACAAGCACAGGAGCGTCAGGTCCACACCAGACAAATGAGACGAGTGTGCACTCCAAGTCACAATGCAGCACCAAGCTGTCCGGCTCTACAGAGCCAAGCTGTGGCCTAAATGTATCTAGTTCTTGCAGTGCTGATAACCTTTGTGGTACAAGCAGCCTCGTATTGTGAACCTTCCTGGGACCGTACTACACAAGTGCCCTGGGGGCGCAACAGGTGTGTGCACCGACTTTATGCGCCCCCAGGGCACTTTGAAATTACAGAAGGGGCTGCAGATGTTTGTGCGGTCCCTTTTGTAATACATCTAGAGCTGGCACAAATACAGCGCCAGCGCTAATATTAGAATGCGTTCCCTCATTTCCATGGGTTTGGCCCCATGCAATGAGGGAATCACATTGCCTCTGCACACGCTCCGTATTACCGACATGGGCTTAGAGACAAACATGGCTTTAGAAGGTGCACTGAGACTGCCCCACAATAAGGTGGCGCTCTTTCATTGCACCTTTTAAACGCAGGCCTCTAAAAGGATGAAAGGGAGACCCATGGACCCCCAGACCACTGGCTTAACAAGACTTGAGAGGGCCTCTCTGCAAAGTACATGGAGGGCCCCCCCTCTGTACTCACTCAGGAGCACTCAGGCCAGGGTACTGTGCTGAGGGATCCCCCTGAAGCTCGGGCCCCACGCACTGCCGGGGCTTTGGGGGCCTTTGTCACGCCACTGCCATAGACATCTTCCTGCAGGCAGGTGCAGTCACTCACTGAACCCACCTGCAAGGGGATCTCTAATCTCTTTTTAAGTGCAGGTAGGATGCTGCCTGCACAGAGACACACAGAGCAGATTTTAAACAGCTGCTCCATTTTTCTCTTGAATGTTCTGCCTTGAGGGCAGTACGAGTTAGTGGCTGCCCCGAGGGCAGGGCATCTTCCTGATAGGGTGCACTTCCCATGTTTTCAACTGGCGCACCTGCTTTAAAGTGCGCCCTATCTATAGTACGGGCCCTGGTGCTTAAAATGGACTTTAGTCAAGAATACCTTCTTGACTATGGCATGTTACAGTAGTCTCCCTGCAAGTAAATAGCAAGTCTTTGTACTACTTATTATTTGTATTGTATTGTAATTGCATTTATAAAGTGCTTACTATCCCTGATGAGGGGTCGAAGGGCTATACGCTACGCAGCATGCTACTCTGGAACCCCAAGGTTAGTGGTTAATCCAGGAGTTATTGGTTATTGAGGTTTGTTGTCTGCTCTAAAGGAAACCCTGACTTGCATTTAACCCAGTATCTTAATGTAGTTGATAGTAGTTAGTAGTATTTAGGTGTGATCATTAGTAGGGGTTGAAGCCGATGGTTGGTGAAATTAATAGATGACCTAAAAGATAGTAGGTGTTGTTAAATTGAAGGGGTACGATTTTCAAAGAAGGAGAGATGGTGATCTTGAAATGAGGCATGGGTAATTTTCAGAAATACAATAGTAGACATTAAGGCAAACTTGCATGTGACTTAGACCAAGCCGTACTCAGAGATAGGAAACATACAGAGTGTGAAAAGGAAGGAGAGAGTCATTTGAAAGAAAAGAGTCAGTAATCTGAAATTTTAAGTCAAGGTCAGTTTTTCATGCAGTATTTTCTTACGTATATTGTGGAGGCTTTTTCAGAGAGTATGCAATCTCAGGATTTAAAACCGGAGACAGAAACATTATTTGCATTGTCGTAACACTATATTGGGTACTTTTGATTGGCACTAAAATCAGGCAAACAGTTTGTCCACTGCTAGGCTAGTGCTAGACCACCACTTCAAAAAGGACAGCTGATCTGAGGATGTGAGAGAGGATGTGATGCTATGGATTGAGCTGCCGACTTTGGAACTAGGAAATTAGGTTCAAGTCTCAGCATCGGCTCAATGTCTTGTATTTGTAGGCAAATCACTCAACCTTCCAGTGCATAGAAAAAATTAAAAAAAACTAAATGATTACGTCCTTGTGTAATGTGACTGGTGCACATGTAAAGCACTCCAATACCTTTGGGTCGATTTTATGCTATATAAAAACTGCAAATAAAAATCTGCTCAGGAGTTGGAAGTGTAAAATAATGGCTGGTCATATATATAGAGAACTATGAAAAGCTTTAGGATGTGCCCAAAGGAAGCAGTACCATGATGATCAACATGATGTATCATGTCTTCATACAGGTAAATAATTCAACATTAAAAGGAGTTTCTGCAAATGCTGGAGAGGACGTTTTTTGATGTTCACCTTAAAGTGTTGGTCACTGTATGAATTAGAAAAGAAGAGGTTGAGCGAGCTAACCAATTAAAAGCAGAATTGGATATAAATTGTTTGTATTACACTTTAAAGAATATTCTCTGATTGCTTATCCAAATATTTTGAGTTGAATTAATTCTCAAGTTTAGAAACAACCCCTCTCATTCATGGTTTCTAGCAAGTCAATATTTTAGACCAGAGCTATAAACAAGGCATTTAACTTACTAGAAAGTAGAAGTTAATTTACTATTTATCATATAAGAGTGCATACCGGATATGACCTTCCATGCCCCTTTCCTAGTTTATACCTGTGTTACACCCCAGTTCAAGTGACATATTAGGCATCAGAGCGCATTGGGTACACACATCGTGATGTATTTGAATGTTTCTTCTCCCCGCAGGCTCTCCACTAGTCGATGCAGGTGATGTGTGATACCGCATACTGTACTATATGGCTTAACTGCTCGATAGATCTGTATAATGTACAGTATATGAACTTTGAAAATGTCAATAAAAATATTTTACAAAAAAAAAGAGTGTATTTCCATTGTGGACCACTCGTCATCAGTTTTTGCTCCATGCTTCCTCTTTTTAACCATACATTTTCTCCTCAGCATTGTTTTATCCCATTGTTTACACTCAATCTATCCTTCGTTTTCACTGCAGTTTCTGCACTCGCTCGCTCTTTCTGGTAAAGCAGTTCCTCTGTAAATCCTGCCTCCTCCATGATTTCCAGTAGCCTAATGCAAAATGGAGAGGCCCCCTAAATGTACATTGGGTCAAGCTATCTCACAGATATACAAAGGCCCTTGGCGAGAAGGGGTGCCCTGAAGGGAGGCCGCACTGCAGCGCTGAAGCTGTGGGCCCTCCTTATGCCACTGGTGCTTCATATCTCAACTCCACTCTTCCTGCAGAGATCCCTTCTCTGTGCATTTTCCTCTATACCTGAAAGTGCTTATCTTTTTAGATGTTGTGGTTTTCAATGCATTTACCAATTGCCATTTTTTGTCCAGTCTGTCTCCATTGTTCTCAGCAATTCATATTTCCTCTATCCATCTCCTATCTGTAACTTACTCTGAAACAGTTATTTATCAGGCTGCATCTTCTCTCTGCACTTCTTTGTGAGTCTTCCTACCTCTCTGTTTTATCACCATCGATTTTTTGACTTCTTGAAGATGTTGCCCACCCAACCTTCCCATTTGCCTTTCCTTCCTTTTCCAGCCTCTGTTCAACAATTTCTTCCGCTTTGCCTTACCCCCCTGGCGGGCATTTCTACCTGATTTCCTTCAGTTCTAGGTGATCTCTCTACTTTTCCCTTTGTCTCCTCCCCTTTCCTCCGTAGATTGAGCCCTCTCTGCTGTTTCTGTCCCTTGAACCCTCAAAGATTCTGCTTGTGCATTTGGTATTTGTGAGCCTGCTAGATCGGAGCAAGTTGTTTATTACCTTACTGATTGCCTGTACCAATTATTTTACACAATGACACAACTCTCAGAAGGACTCGTCAATGCTATTATACATTATTGGACAAATGTAAAGCCTTGCATCCTGGTTTTGATTAAATATCGTTTAGTAAAACAAATACACATGCAGTCAGGTGGAGATTTCTGCATGGTATAGAATAAAGATTTTTTTTTTAAATATTGAACTCAAAAATTATTATTAAAAATATGTTTGAGTTAATTATTATAAATTCATTTAATACATTTATTTTGTATGTAAAACAAAAAAAACCTACAGCATTAGTAATTTAGTTTTACATTAAAGCTTTAATAGATGGAAATATACTAAATTCATTTAAATCATTTTTCTGAAGTTTAAATAAAAAAATCTAATTTCGAACTAAAGAATGCAACATTTTTTAATATGCATTAATAATGATTAAAAGTGATGTATAGATTGAATCAAAATTAATGTAAGTATTTTAAGTAAAAATTATTGTTACAAAACGTTTTCCATTCAAAATAGGTTATTAAGATATTTTATAATTAAATAACACATTTTTTATTTTTTGTTATGTTTTAAGATTAAAATATATGTATTTATATTTTTAACCATTTGAAATAATTGTATCTAATTTAACATTAGTTCCTTTAGGGTTTAATTGTAATTCCCTCCTCCATTATTTTCTATGGCAGGGTGTTGCAGTACCAGTGGTTAGCCATGTGTGGTGCTTAACTTTACTTGGTTTCTTTTACACTCAGACTTTGTTAATAGCCAAAAGTAATAACGTTACTCAAAAGTGTAATTTACCTTTGTGAATCAGGGTCTGAGTCTCTTGGTTCCCCAGTTTCCAACTTGTCCATTAGAGCAGATGGGCTGAGGATGAATCTGATAGCAATACCTACGGGCCACTATCACCAGAGAAATGCTGTGTGCTGGAAGCCATGAGGAATGTGGTGGTCTCTACAAACCAGCGTCAGCCGCTCCATTGGGGCGGAAGAGCGCTGCCCCCCGCCACCCCCAGTACATAAAACGATAATAAAACAGGATTTAAACCCATTTTATAATTGTTTCATTTGAATCCCCTGGACCCACTCCATGGACTCTGGCGAGTCTTGGGGCGGTCCGGAGATGACATTGCTGGTGGGGGAGTAGTGGGCACTCCCCTCACTGTGCATGAGGTGTTTAGCCAGCCGCCTCAGGCCGGCCACACCCTCATGCGCAGTGAAGCTCTCTCCAGGCCCAGCGGCGTTGCTGGGGTTGGAGAGAGTAGGCACAGACTCCCAGTCTATCTGGGAGCGCAAGTTGCCGATGCTCAGGCCAATCCTGAAGCTGCTCTCATGCAAGAGCAGCTTCAGGATTGGTCGTAGGCAGGCTGGGAGCCTGTGCCCAGCCCCGGAGTCAGAAGCAGGAAAATCCAATGTGCGGGAGACAGTGGCGGCAGCGCTAAGGTAAGTTTAATTTTATTATTATTTTTTTTTTTTATCCAAACACTCCCCACTTTCCTCCTCCGGACAGGTACTCCAGTCCACCCCCAACCCCCCCCCCCCTCTCCACTCTGGCAGGGGACGTCCCTCTACTGCTACAAACCTCAGTGAATATCCCTTCATGGTTGGAAGTCCTGCCAAGATATTTTTACAATAACTTCAACTACCAGAATTGAATTGAAACAAGACTGCTTCTAAGCGCTTCGATTGTTTGCAGATGAGGGCACAGAGGCAGAATAGTCTGGAAGGTCGTTTCCCTGGGTGGGGGATAGTTACTAGTCACAGCTTTATCTTTTAAAGACACTAAGGGCCGTATTATCAAGAACGGGCGTAACATTATCGCCAGTTTAACGGCAGGAAACTGCCGCTAAAGCAGCGATAAGGGGCTTGATAATATGCCCTTGTGAATTCCAATAGAAGCCCAGGTTTGATGTCCTTCCCACCAGAAGCTGGGCTTCTATTGCAATTCTCTAGGGCATATTATCAAGCCCTTTATCGCCGCTTTAGCAGCCGTTTCCTGCCGCTAAAGCGGCGATAATGTTACGCTCGTTCTTGATAATATGGCCCAGGGGGCCTGATTTTACAGAGTGACATGAAACCAGAAAAGGACTCTGCCACTCAAAGCTCGGCCCGAGCAGTGTCCTGTGACGTAAAGATGAAACGTTGGCAACCTAGGGTCGTAGTAAAGCAAGAAACCATGATCAGGGTTTGTGTGAAACATGATCATACCGCTCAGACACAGTCTCTCCACGCGCTCAGGGATTGGAAAAGAAGAGACCAGAGCTGGAGAGAGAAGACAAAGCGATAAGGGATGAGAGAATGAAACGTTTGGTGGAACAAGTGATGACAATGGTTGTAGGAGGACTGCAGAGAGGGACACAAGAGAAAGTCTTAACGGAGAATAAGGAGGAGGAGGGTATGAGAGAAGGGGAAATGAGCAAAGTCGAGACAAAATGAGAGAACAGGTCTCAATAGCTCAAATGAGGGAGGGGAGAAGAGGGGAATAAAAAGAGACACGAAGGCTGGCTCTGAGGAAAAGGAGGTGAGTGGTGAAAACGTGAAGAAGGGGTGAGAGGAAGAATGAATTGGCGAACACATGAGCAGAGGGAAACAAGGACTAAGGACGAAAGGAGAGAAAGACTAGAGTGAAAAGAAGGGGAGCAAAAGAAGTGAGAAGTGGGAAAGGAAAAAATAGAAAGAAAAACAGCAAACAGAAGAAAACAGCAGTGGAGATGAAAAGAGAGGAACACAGGCTAGACAGCAGGAAAGAGTGGGAAACCAGGTGTGTGAAGATAACAGGGTCAAGAGGTGAGACGGTTTACAGGAGGTGTGACGAGCGGAGGGATGGAGATGGATAAATGAAAGAGCATGGTGGAGGTAAGAAAGGAGGTGAGAGGGAAGAATGGGCGATGGGCACGTGAGATATCTGTTGTTTTGTCACGTATTTGGCCACAAATAAGCGCCCGGTACTGATCAAACAAGGGCTTGCCGCCTACGAATGCTTGGGGTGCCCGGGCCTGTTTATGGACTCAAGCCGACCCATTTTACGTGATAAGCAACAAAAAAACCTTTTGCGTTTTTATGCACGCCACTATTCCCACAGTGCACCCTAAATGCACTCTCTCGAAGTGACCGGGTATAGCTGTCCTCACTGCAAATGCCACCAATAACCCCTTATTACTGCAAAGGCGCCTCTCGGAAGCGCCCTAACAAGAAGGGGCACTCCCAACTCTGTCTCAGCGTTCGAAGGAGTACTTTTACCCACCATAGTCGGGTGCCTTTGTTATTGCTGCATTTTTCAGCAAGTACTCGAGTGCTTGAAGTGTTCATGTAGCTTCTTGTGCAAAGCACTCCTGTCACATAGGAACACGCTACACAGGAATCGAAGTGCAGTCTGTGCCCTCGTGAGTGCCAAGGACACCCACTTTCTAGGTGCTCGGAGGAGGGCACCGGTGTTTGTTTTGGTTTTCTTGTAAGGCGTTTAACCCAGCTATGCCTGTCACTAAATGTGAGGCAAAAACTCTTAGCATCAATCAGTGGTCGTCGTGGCAACTGCATTAAGCAAATCAATGCTGGAAGTGTCATTGGAGTGAGAGGGCATGCCTCTCGCTCCACTCCCTCGCCCCCCAGCCCCCGCTCTCACAACGCGCTCTGTAGACAGCCCAACTCCAGCAAGGTGCGGTGGGAGCGGCAGACACTTGGCTGGCTCCGGCCTCCCTGCATCAGGACCCACACAGCATCCGCTCTCCTTTCTGAGTGCTCCGGGGCTGGCAAACTGCAGATGTTGCTTTCTGCCAGACCCCGGCCGCCTCTTTCTCCTCGAGGCTTCCCACGCGCACAAGGCAGGAAGTTTAACAGGCGCTTGCTCACGTCCGAGGAGGCTTCGTTGGCCCTCTTATTCGGACTTTTTTGGTTTGAAAGGTGCTCCTCGTCACCCTGCAGACATGCCGTCCCACCTGCTCGAGCGCCTCGGACAAGCCGGGTTCTGAAATCTGGAAGGTCTAGCGGGCAGAAGCGGAGGGCACCTCTCTACGCCGCGGGCGGCGCGAGGTCATGACCCCCGTCCACCATGAACCTGGAAGGCCTTGAGGTGATTGCAGTGCTGGTGGTTTTGGTTCTGTTTGTGAAAGTTCTGGAACAGTTTGGGCTCTTCGAACCAGTCGCAGTGGAAGGTAAAGTGAAGCCTCAGCTGAGGGGCACTGAATATTGCTGCATTGATTGTGAAAAGTGTGTTTAGTGGTTCGTTATTGGGTTATTGGTACTGCCCCGTATTCGGCCCTAACGTTGCGTCAGGCATATGAAAGCTAGCCTCACGAACTGGAATACAGGGGTGCTGCCGTTTAATGGGTACAATACTATATTTAGTATAGTTAGGCGTTTGAATGTGTTCGAATGGGACATATGTGCCTTCTGGTCACAACAGAAGCGACATAGCTCGGCGAGCTTCGTAATGGTGTTGTATATCATGGCTTAAATATTGTTTCCCGAAAATTCGCAAAAGGTGAGTTGATAATAGAAAATCTGTAACCAATAGAACAACATTTTGGAAAGCAATATGTAGGACAATGGTGATATAGGACAATATTTCTGTATGCAATGTTCTACCACAAATATACAAGTGGGGATCATAACATGCCTACTTTCAGAGTATGTGTTGGAGAATTGGCAACACAGTGAAACAGCAGAATTTTGTCTCACTTTTTATTTTTATCAGTTGTGCCATTGTTATTATTTTTATGCATTCCCGTGATGTTGTCATCACTTTTTTACCAATTCTTTTTTGTTACAACAATTACTTTCTGCAAGTTCCATCATCTTAAAAACGTTTCTAGCACTTAAAAAAAAGTTTTCATTAACTTGCAGCCTTGTCTGAAGAGTGATTCCCGCTAATGAAGAACCACATCTCTGAAGTGGATACGTGCCAAGAAGCCTTATTACAGAGTTATGGGCAAAAAAGGCCTATTACTAACTACTAGTAACTGATAACAAGGACTTTACATACTGCTTACATGCAGTGTTGACAGCTTCTTACGGCTAACATGATAGGGTTGACTGCTAGGAGGGGACCAATCCTGCTGTTCTTGTGGTCCGGCAGGCGTTTGTGTTTGACCTCATGGCCAAAGATTCGAATCCAATGAGAGCCCCTCAGCCATTCATCCTTCTGAGGTCAATAAACGAGTACCATTGAGCTGGGTAACAAGAGACGGCTGTTATTACTAGGCAAGATGCCCCAAAGGGTGCACCTGTGCACTACACATGCACGTGTTGTGCTATGTTCATAACAGGATAGTGCAGACTGCTACTGCATGCATTGCTGGCTGATTCCACGGGGCAGTGATAAGTGGCCGTATGTTACCTCTGACGTTAGTTAAGAGGCAGCACTGTCCCATGTTAGCAGCAGTGACTGTAAACACAGGCTGCGCTGACAGTTTCCGCGAGGTAATGCTGGCTGTTTACACAGGGCAGTGCTGACTGCTAACAGAGGACAGTGATCACTGATAGAAATGGGCCAGTAGTGACGACTAGCATGGGCAGTGCTGACTGTTAACACGGGGCAATGCTGCCTAAGGTGGGCACTACTTGTTTTTATATCTTGGTGTATTTATGTGGCACAGACCTAGCCACAGAAGCATCAGAGCACTTAACAAGCAATATGAGCGGGCAGCAATACTAGTCAGTGGAGGGAGCAGACAAATGTGCAAGATTGAGAACAGGGAGAGCTACAGTGTAGGTCAGAGGGGCTGCTTTGCAGTAACTCCCACTGGATCAGTGGCGGCTCGTGGAGGGAGTGCTGCGGGGCTGTGGGGCGGGGGAGGAGCAGGGTGGGGGGTAGTAAACTACAGAATACGGCCGAACAGAGGTATGTAAACAAATAAATAAATAAAACAAACTTCATTGCGCACGCTGCATTGCCAAATGTGATGCAGCGCGCGCAACGAAATTTGTTTAATTTATTTATTTGTTTACATACCTCCGTTCGGCCGTATTCCGTAGTTTACTACCCACCACCCTACTCATACCCCACCCCGCCCACCGCCCCGCAGTACTCCCTCCACGAGCCGCTACTCCACTGGATAGAGGCCTCTGGTGAAGCAAGTTTTAGCCCTTTGCTCAGAGCTAACCAATTGCGGTTCAGCTTTAAGTAATCCAGGAAGTTGCTTCCAGATTATTGGTGCTTAGAAGGAAAATGACAGTCTTATCGTATGCATGTATGTATGTATGTAGACGGTATATATATATATATAATATATTTGGAGAGGTAGTTGTGTTGTGGATGTAATTACTCGTACACTCAGATACAACTGACATTATTACAGTGCATTCATCACTCACATTTAGGGATTAAATGGAGTGAAAACCCTGCCTCCAAGTCATGGTTTCCCTTAAGCACGTGTGAAGTCACAACAAGCTGAGTGCTTTTGTTGCCCTCCATTACATTGGCATCAAGGTGTTAGGCTGCAGGTAGCTCCTATGCAAGACGATGCCTCCTAAAAAGGGAGGGTTGATGGTACTTTCACGTTAGGCGTTTGTGTTAAGTTCAGCTGGAAGTCAAAGTAATAAATCCCTTCACCCCCTGCAGGTTGCTGCTTTGAATGTAAAGTAGACAGTGTGCAGGCACTACTGTATGGGTCGGCAAATTACACAAGGACAAATTCAGCAGATTTCACTGGGCCTGGCTCAGATCAAGAGTCCGTCTCAAGAACCGCTGCCGGACCCAGAGTGCAGCTGGATCACCGCATTTCCTGCACTGCCCAGCATAAGTACTGCAAGTGAGTGAGTGAAAGGGAATGAGAGAGAGCAGGCCTGTGAAAGAGTGGCTTTGGAGCAGAGTTGGAATCACTGTGAACAAGTTTGGGAGCGGGCGGGATTGGGAGAGAGTTGATCTAGGAGAGAGTCAAAGAATGAATCTAGGAGCGACCAAAATTAGGAGAGAGTGGGGCTGCACTGTGAGGGAGAGAGAGTTGGACTGGGGGTGCAATGAAGAAGGAGGGAGTGGAACTAGCAGAAAGTGAGTGCGTGGACTGTGCGTGAGAGGGGCTGGCATGGAGTGGGACTAAGAGAGAGAGGGAGCGGATGTGGAACTGGAAGATGGTATGAGAGCAAGAGAAGGGCCGAGTGGTGCTGGCAGAGTATGAGAGAGAGACCAAAAGGAAAGATTCAGGTGGCGCAGTGGGTGTATCTCCCTCTCTACCACAAGACTAGCTCTAACCACAGTGAATACATTGGGAATTCACAGAGATAAGCTAACACATATTAGTTGCCAATTTAATTAATAATAATATTGAAAATTTGATGATCAAAATATGGAAACCAAAAATCTGCCAACATGACGTTTGCGTTGAGCGCCTTCCTATTGGCTCACACAAGGGAGAGGTCATTTGCACGCAACACTTTTACACCCATGGCCTGCTCTCTTCTCCAGTGCGGAGTCGCCCCGGCCCTTCCTGTGTGGATGTGAACATGGCGAGTCAAGGGCAGGCTGCGAGGAGCATTCGAACGGCTCGTGCCCGCCGCGCATCCCGGGGCAGGAGATCAATGCTGGCCATGCTTTCAGATCCCGCCTTCAGTTCATTATGCTCCAACCTGCCATTGATCCGCAGTACCTGCTGCCCATTACTACTGCTAAGTACTGCGGCTCCTGTTAGTGGGGCTGGGTTAATGCCATTTTCTGCGGCTGTATATGGATTGGGCGGCAGTGGAAATGGCCCGGAGAAAATATTGAGGGGCAGTGTTTACTCATGGTGGAAGTACTGTAAGGCAGTCCTGGTAGTGCAGCTCACCACAGGTTCAGTGATATCTCAAATTACACGAGTTACTGCACAGTGCAGAGGCGCTCCTTTTATTATTCCCATATTAGGCTATGATGGGGCTGCCGGGATTGAAACTTGTCACTTTCAGTTTGGGCACATACTTCTGCAGTGGGGTCTCATCTATATATTCAGGCCTTGCAAGTCCTGTCAATTTGTCTGGCACAATCCAGAGATCACAAACCCTATGTAGTGTGGGTGTTTAGGGCTGGATAACATAAATTGACTTGGCGGTGGTTAAGTTTCCCTACTGTGCTATAAGCGCACTACATATTGGTGTGCTATGCTGCTCCATTCATTTCTATGGTGTTTATTGCATATGTAAAGCCTGTCGCCCAGCTGGGAGCCTCCACAGAGTGCTTTAGCTGGAGGACATGGGGACTGTAATTACAAGAACAACTCTGGATGATGAGACAAGAAACCTACACCCACCACCTCTCCAAGCAGCCACTGTAGGTATGATGGTAAAGCATCACAAAGAATTTGGGGAGATTTGCAACAACCTTGAAATGATCACCTTGGATACGGCCTTAGGCATCTGTCCAGAATAGGGTGTCGAGTAAGCATTTTACAAGCAATAGTTGCACCACTCAGCAATGAGTGGTGTCCCTCTTATAGCACAGCGGTGATGGTGCGACAAAGTCGCAATTGATCCAAGTGGAGTTCAACAAGGTAAATCTTGAGTTTTTTATTTAACAATAATATCCATTGACAGCATGAATATTTTGATGATAAAGCTGCTTAGGCAATTCCAAATAGCGTTTAGAGGAAACAAAAGGAAAATCCCCAATGCATTTCGGGTAGGTAACCCTTCGTCAGGAGGAATCCTAAAAAATGTAAAGGTAGGAGTGAGTGTCACGACCCCCTAACAATCTGCAATCAAGTTTATGGCTACATGTAAAAATGCGTGTGTTAAATCCTGTCGTTATCGTGAAAGGAAAAACCGGAAATAATGGTGAAGTTAAAATGCCACACGGATGAAATGGTGAAAGATAGACCATGTATGGTGAAAAATGTCCTTAAATATGAACCTGATCCAAAAAGGAATTAACGTGACTGACTGAGTGAGAGAAATCCGTTAATAAAGTTTAAGAAACAAAGGAAATCACCGTGATTACGAAACGATGAGAAAAGTGCAACGAAAGAGATTAACGTGCCTGGATAAGTGGGGAAAGCTTGTTGGTAAAGTTTAAAACAAACAAACCACTGTGATTGATAATTGTATGCGCACACGTCAATACATCTTTTTTTTTTTTTCTGCAAATATCACTCTTAATTTTCTTTACTTTATTTTATTTTCCTATCGTAAATTTGTTTTACTGTCAACATTTTCTTAGTCTGCTCTTCATCTTGTTTATACCTTTATTTAATGTGATTACCCGCTCTAAGAAGGCCACTGTTTGGCGTTATTAGTACGGTTCTACATTCTGTCGTATTTACCTGCTTTAAGATGGCCGCCATTTGGCATCAACTGCCCGTTTTCACTGTTTAAAATGAGCATGAACAACAGTTGACACTTGTAACTGGTCAACGCGAGCACCGCATACGTTCGCTCCTGATTAACTAAAGTTAAAATCCATGTGTAACGGAGTGTTTTTCGGTTATCTTTGGGCTACTATGGATGTTATTTTCTTCGTTGCTCTTTTCATTGCTTCGCAATCACGGTGATTTGTTTGTTTTAAGCTTTCCCCACTTATCCAGGCACGTTAATCTCTTTCGTTGCACTTTTCTCATCGTTTCGTAATCACGGTGATTTCCTTTGTTTCTTAAACTTTATTAACGGATTTCTCTCACTCAGTCAGTCACGTTAATTCCTTTTTGGATCAGGTTCATATTTAAGGACATTTTTCACCATACATGGTCTATCTTTCACCATTTCATCCGGTTTTTCCTTTCACGATAACGACAGGATTTAACACACGCATTTTTACATGTAGCCATAAACTTGTTTGCAGATTGTTAGGGGGTCGTGACACTCACTCCTACCTTTACATTTTTTAGGATTCCTCCTGACGAAGGGTTACCTACCCAAAATGCATTGGGGATTTTCCTTTTGTTTCCTCTAAACGCTATTTGGAATTGCCTAAGCAGCTTTATCATCAAAATATTCATGCTGTCTATGGATATTATTGTTAAATAAAAAAACTCAAGATTTACCTTGTTGAACTCCACTTGGATCAATTGCGACTTCGTCGCACCATCACCGCTGTGCTATAAGAGGGACACCACTCATTGCTGAGTGGTGCAACTATTGCTTGTATTCTTTCGCCTTGGTTTAGAGGACGACTCCACTTCAGCACGCTTAGAACTCCCTTAAATTTGGCTCATTTTATTTAAACTAGGTGTGCGTGGTATTCTATAACATTGAGTAAGCATTTTAGGCACAGGGCAAAGGTGAAAGCCTCATTAAGGCTGGCGGGCTGCCTATGTAATTCCAACAAATCCTTTATTGATAGCCTGGCATAGAAATTAGTAATATAGCCCATCTGCTAAGATACCACATCGAGAAATCAGGGCATTATTGGACTTCTTATGCGAGAGAATGTAATTTTGCTCATATTTTGTGAGCATTGTCTTTAGCTTGCTTGAAATAGCTTACTTGGAGTAATTAACTGAAAGTTAGAAATTCCCATTCTTCAGCAGCTAGTCTCAGTTTGAAGCATTATTAAGTCACATCTGTAAATTGCCACAAAAAAGTGTGCGTGGTGTGCACAGTCTTCCGGCAGGAGTTGAGCCTTCCTCAGTTAGCGAGGTATTGGAGCCCTACTGAGAATTGCCGATACTGTTACATTAGCTATACATCAGCTGTGGTGAGAAGTTCTTTCCAAGTCCCAAAGGCTAGCAGTCTGTCTGCACATGTGACCATACTGCCCCACTAACAGTACTGCAACTCTGCTGAGACATCTTGGCACTGTCCTTTTAAAGGTGTACCCGCCCGGCTGAACAGAGATGTTGTCACATTACATGTATGGCAGTCCTGTTGAGAAGAGAAGGCATTGGCCTTATTGAGAAGTGCTGGTAGTTCTCCACTGTGCATATAGGAAGCTTGGTCAGTAGTGTTTGTTCTGTCTCCTTAACGCCATCGGAGGCCTGAGAAATGCTAATACTCTCCTGGTCAAGGTCCGGAACCCCGCCGAGAAGTGCTAGGAGGTTCTCACCACTGTCTGATGGGAAATGTCTCCTGGATCTGGGACTCCTGCTTGAGAGGGGGACTACTGGCTTATGGAACACTGTTGCCTGATAGGGGACTACTACTCACCTCACTCGTGTTGGTCAATAAGTAGTGCCACATAAATCAGTAATTGTCAGACAACAGGCTTCACATCAGGCGGTGCCCTCCTATCAGATAGCTATTACTCTCTGGTCTCCATGCTGGGTTGGCCACTCACGAACCTTGCCCCTGCAGTACTCTAGCTGCCTCTAGATGCTAGGCTTTGTAGTGCCTCTCAATGACTGATCTGTGTTGCTCTAGATTTTAGAGGAGGGAGTGTCTACTAATTCCACCCTCAACCTTCATCCTCCAGTTGAGGAGTATTGTTCTGTTCCTGCGCCCCGCCTGGAGTCGCCAGGCACCGGATACCCTCCTCCTGGCTTGTTCCAGAGGAACAGCAGACTTAGCTGTTCTCCTGCAGAAAGGATGCTGTCTTGCCTGGAGTGACTGGGCTTGGTACCAGAGTTATCTTCACACTACCATTGGCAGCCCCTCTGGAACTCTCTAAATTGGCCCACCTAAGCGATTGATCAGTCCTTCTGGCTTTTCGATGCCCCTTTCCCCCTTAAACTCAAGCAGCAGCCCTGTCTGCCCCTGAAGGGAGCATCCTTGCCTTTTTCTCACTTAGGGATCTCCCCAAGAGGTTGTTTTTAAGTGCTTCCTGGCTGAAAAGTTGTCTCGGGTTTCATTTATCTTTTTCGTTGCAGGCGTGTGGGTCGATGCCGTTTAAAGGGACAAGTTGTTTACACAGACCTCTCATCGCACTATAGAACACATATGTCAGGAATTCACCAGATGAAAACATACACCAGATTCCAAAACCCCAATTGCAATGTTTCTAATTGCTTGTTTAATTTTCTGCTATATGTATCCAAGAATGATGCTATAACGGCAGCCAAAATAAAACTAAGCATAGCACTCAATTTATAAAACAGCAGTGTGGAGATCTTTTCGTGCTGTCCTGGCTGTAAAGAAGATCGTTCAGAAAGAGTTTCTACATATGAACCAGAATTATGCTCTATTTACACTTGAATTGTGGTGATCAAATACCCCAATTCTGTTTAGGCCTGTCCTTCAGCGTATCAAAAATGAGGCCTTTGAGCAAAACCTGAATTGTGCACCCTGCTAGCAGCATTCGGACACGAGCAGGACACTGGAAAATGAAAAGACTGCAGTTGTTGTTACCAGGGCAATGTTGCTGTAATGTCCAGGGGTTATTATGTGGCTAGGAAGCAAAGGGCCTTGGTTAGAGTTTGGCATAGGGAAAACATTGCCTTAAATCAGCAGTGCTCCTGCCCCCCCCCCCTCCCCCCCGACTCTGGCTGGCCCAGTGCAACCCTCTGGTCCGGCAGCCTGTCCTCCTAAGGGCATCCATGTCACAGTTGCTGCTCCCCACCCTTTTCAAGGCAGGGTGACTGTCACTCACTTTCCCTGGCCGTGTTCAATATTAAGAGATGGACAGAGAAAAGGCAGAATGAGCCCGGACGCGGGGAGAAATTTCCCGCATGTGGGGGATTTATTTCTGTTTTAAAGACACACATTTTCTGTTAAGGAGTTTTTATAAATGCCAAAAAGGTTTGCCGAGCAGACACATCAAACATGGCGGCTGCTCAGGAGACATTAATTGAAGGTAAGGGCGCAGAGACAGCAACAACTTTTTCACAGCTCAGAGATCTATGCCAGGCAGGTGGGGATCTCTAAATATTGAGGCACAGTCCTCTGGCAGGGTGGCAGAAGCCAAGGCCTCCACCCACCTGGCAGCCCAGTGGACCAATCACTAGGTCTAAATCAGGCCCAGAACGTTCATGTAGCGAGCCACCAATGTATAATAATTGTCTGTTTCTGTGGCTCTTAATACCACACTTAACACCATCAAATGTCACAACATTTGTCAGTGGGGAGAACCTCACTCACTGAGTAATCTCTCTGGCTTCCCCGGGTAAACACAAAGGGCCCCATTTATAAAAAGTGTAGCATCGCTGGGATAAAACAGAGATGTGACACTTTTCAGTGCGCCCTCCTTGTGACACCATGGATGGGCCGTATGTACTGTACGGCGCTCCATGTTGCAAGGATTGACAGATGCGTCAGGAATCCTGACATAAAGGTCAGCACAAAACTCATGCATTGATGGAGTTGTGTCATGAGCATGACGCAACTCCAGCAATGCATGAGGGAAGCCTATACCTATTGCACTGCATCACCCTTCCGCCTGTTATGAGGCAAGCATAAGGTTTTGACTCAGTGGTATCCTAGAGGTGGTGCAGTGAAATCTGATAGACTTTACTGCGCCACTTTTACGAGGCTTGCTTGCGGGGGAACGCCCGCCCTGCGTGTATTATACCAGACGCAGGTATAATGTGGCGCAGGGGTTTACAAAGTGACGCATCTGCCTAGATGCATCACTTTGTAAATAATGCACAGCATGGTGCATTATTTTTGCCGCCACTTCATCACGAACAGTGACGCAACAGCGGCACAAAAGTGTTGCAAGGGGCTCATAAATAAGCCTCAGAATGCCTTAACAATATAACATTTGGTTCACACTTCCAAACAAAACTGGTAGACCCATCCCACTTATTACCAGTGAAATGTGACTTATTTCATTAGTAATAGAATAACTTACAGTGATGATGCCTGTCATGGGGAGACATCCTTTACCACAAAACCATTACAACGCGGTATGGTTACATCGCGGTTTTGACAACGCAAGTCGTTACATCGACTTGCACTGGAGGGCGCTCTAGACTAAGGAATAGTGTGAATTACTATTCCAACACCTTCCCTACTGTATGTAGACTGGAGTTGGAATAGTAATTCACACTATTCCTAAGTCCAGCGCCCTCCAGCGCAAGTCGATGTAACGACTTGCTTTGTCAAGACCGCGATGTAACATACTGCGTTGTGATGGTACACGTTGTATCATCATACATCCCTGTCATGTAAAAGACGGACTGTGGATTTTGGTAGAGCTAATACTTGCCATATCATTAATGGTAAAGTTGAATCAGATGTCTTCAGCCATGGTGCACAGTGCTAAAAAGGCTAATTCTATACATCAGGGGCACAGTGCCGAAGAAGATCCTCCAGTTCCAGGTCACGTTTTTATTTTTTGGAGTTTTGTATAGTGCAAACTTTACCCAACGGCCTTTACATGCGAAGACGTTCAATCCAGTTAACGGACTCGCATGTCCACTGCTCAAATTTACTCATATTTCCCTACACTAATGCACATCTAATACTTTTGGGTTCTGGAATACTGTGCTACTCATTGAAAAGCGCTACACAAGGTCGTTTTCACAGCCAGAGATTCTAAGATGTACGAATAGTTAACCATGGCCACCCCAGGGTCACTGTAACATACCTTGTGTAATTGTCTGCAATAATCTAGAATGGTGTTCACTCCATGTAGTTTGCGGATTTCCCTGTCTAGACGTCAATCAAAGGGCCTTCTATCTGGTATCTCCACCTATTCACAAATTACCTGGAAAGCATGCCTCTGCCCTGTGTCAGGAGTACTGTAATATAACATCATAGGCTGCAAGTGCATCTTTGCATCATAGCCCTTTCACTAGGAGAAACACAAAATCATAGCTCTTTCCGCGCCTGTTTATGTCAGATCAAAGTGGCAGCCCGGTTCATAGCTGTACATCTGCAATCAGCCTCTCCTTCGAAGGATACTTAAAATTGGCAAGACAATCCCAGTGGTAGTAATTACTGCTGTGCATAGAATCTCCTCAAAATACAGCAACCAAGAGATAACAATGGGCCACATGCATCAAAGTTTGCATTTGCGATTCCTAAATTGCGATTTTTAAGAAATCGCAATTTAGGAATCGCAAATGGTTATGCATGTAGGAATTGCAAAATAAATTGCGATTCTTACACATTCCTTAATTGAGACTCACAAATTGCGAATCACAATTAAGGAATTGCTTCCCATTCATTCCTATGGGCCTTGAGGGCCATAGGAATCAATGGAAATTGCATGTGCAATTTACGAGTACCAAATAGGTACTGGCAAATTGCGCATGCCATTTCAAGGGTGCAAGAGTGCCAAAAGGACACCCTTATGCACCCCTGAAATTGCATTGCTATCACATGTTGCACACACACATGCCCCAGGGGCATGTGTGTGTGTGTGTAACATGGAACATTGAAAAATTCACTTTTGTGCCTTTTTCAAAGTTTTCGCAAATTACCATCAACTTGGAATTGATGGTAATTTGCGTTTCTTAATTGAGAAAGTGCAATATTTGTTGTTGTTAATTCATTGCATTTAGAGAATCGCAATTTGCGAGTCCCTAAATGCAATCGCAATTTAAAGTTATCGCAAATATTTAGCGATTACTTAAATGGCGATTTTGCAAAAATACTGGTTGCAAAGTGGCAGATTCGCAGAATCTGCCCCTTTGCGACCGGAATTTTCAATGATGCATGTGTCCCAATGAGTCCAGTGCAATTTGCACATCATGCACCAAGTGTTCTTTTAAATTTCATTGGTGAATGTGACAAATTTACAAATTTCTTCCTAGTAGTATTTACACCAATAGACAACACAAAAGGTGAAGTACACAGAAGCTCAAATTGTTTTCAGCAAAAGGTATCTTACATTCAAGAGGTACAGAATATCACAAAGTCATTTTTGAAATATAAAGTACTTCTAGTGAGTCTTAACTGGACCTCTTTTGTGGAGTTGAGAGAGTTCCAGTATCCAGATTGATTTGATAACATCTAAAAAGTGGGTCAGATCCATAAAGTCTAAAGCTACACATTTACAAGCACTGAGAAAAACAAAACACAGGCCCTAACTTGCTCATCTTCTGAATACTTAGGAAAGCACAGCACTCTATCTTTGGTCTTAAAAGGTGTAGGAAACCCCTTGTGTTTTAAAAGCTCTCTTGATGACCTCTTATCATATTGGGCAATCTGTATTGTACCATGGAGTACACATATCCAGCAGCACCCCCTGCTGATTTCTCACAAAAGGACCGAGTGCACCATTTGTACAATAGCGCCAAGCACTCAAGAATAACACATGACACTCCGAGGGCCTGATTCACAAAATTGTGTTAATGAGCACCTGAAGATTTACAGATGTGCAGTTTTAAGAATGTTTGGAACTTTCAAAGGATTCCAGGAGTACTCCTGGGAAGGTTTTGACAGCTGCACCTTACCAGGGGTTCGCACAATCCTACGTAGTTTCACACATTTATTGTGCATGGTGTGCAATTACACATGTTTAAATACTTACCAAAACTCCGTAGACACTTCCTAATTATTTGGAGCGGTGTTAGTTCCACAGGTATCCTATATTTTTATGTATCTTACATCAATAATATAAGAGCGGTAGTCTCTCTGGAACATGGTCTGCAGTGTTTAAAGAATCGATAACCAGCATGAGCAGGTAGGGAGAACTTTGATTTCAGACTTTGCAAATCTTTCACCGCATTCAAACACAAGGTTGCTGTGTAGTGACTAAGTATCCATTCTATTCTTTTGTGAGTAGAGGATTGCAGGGAGGCCCATTTTTACACACATTGGGGCTCATTAATGAGCCCCTGCGTCACTTTTACGCCACCGGTGCGTCACTTTTTGTGACGCACCAGTGGCGTAAAACATGCGCCATGTTGCGCCATATTTACAAAGTGACGCATCTAGGTAGATGCTTCACTTCGTTAACCCCTGCGCTACATTATACCTGCGTCAGGTATAATGTATGCAGGGTGGGCGTACCCCTGCAAGAAAGGGTCGTAGGAGTGGCGCAGCGAAATCTATGAGATTTTGCTGCGCCACTACCAGGACGCCAATGCGTCAAAACCTTACGCCTGCCTCATAGCAGGTGTAAGGGTCACGCAGGCCCTTTCACATGGGGCTTGCCCCATGTGAAAGGAACATTGCTGGAGTTGCGTCAGGCTTCCGACACAACTTCAGCAATGCGCCACTTTTTGCGCCTACAGATACGTCAGTTATACTGACGTATCTGTCCTTCCTTGCAACATGATGCGTCATATCATAAATATGACGCATCATTGGTGTCGCAAGGAGGGCGCACTCAGAAGTGACGCATCGCTGCTTTCACGCAGCGATGCGTCACTTCTCATAAATGAGGTCCAAGGTGATTATTTCACACATTTTCCTGGGATCACACTCTATTGCACTCTTTGAATTGTCAACCATTTTTTATTACTCACATATTCAGTTACTCACAATCATTTTGGAACTACATATTCATATGAGCATGCCTTTAAAAAATAAGCGGGTTAAAACACAGATTGTCTCCTTGGAAGAAGCCACACTTAATGCTTGTGTAGTTTGCAGAAACCAAATGTTGGCAGCTCTTATTCTTTCATTATTGGCTTGTATTGTCTTATTGCTATGTATTTTATCTCAGAATCATACATTGCACAGGCTGTCAAAGCACAGTGATTTTGTTTGTGTTCAGTGCTTGTTGTTTGTTTGTTTTTCTATGTTAGCACTCCTCATTATAAGTAAAAACCACAACAGTTCAATGTTGATGTTAAAAAATCACATTTTACTGAGAATATTAAAATAGAGGACTGCAGGCATAAAGCATTTTTTTAATCTGGCTACTGATTTCACCATTCACAGTTCTCTTTATTCCATCAGAGTCATTGGTACTCCCACAATCACACTCCACTGCACACATTAGACTGCCTCTGCCTGAATGGTACTCACTCACAGTGTCATGCTCATTCCACACGGGCAGCTGAATGAGTTATTAACCCTTGTGCAATTAACTGCAATCCACCCATCGGGAGTCCATACCTGCCAACTTGCAAAATCACTTCACTGTGTGAGGAGGGGGTGGGGCCTTGGAGGGGTGGGGCCTGGTGACGAGAGCTATCCAAGAGGCCCCTCACTGAGTCCCCCGCCATCCCCCCAAAAAACTATATAAAGGGTCAACGAGAGGGTTGCCGATGTCCTGGGGTATTTTCACACCTTTTAATGGGCATCTGCCACTTACACCCTCCGACAGCGAGCCGGAAATCCACCGCTTACAGTAGTCATCAGCTCGTTCTCCCTGCCACCGTGTGATTTCGGCTCCTCGCCACGTGACCTTGTGAAGGGAGCCGATATTGTGTGAGACATGGTGGCACCCTGTGAGTTGGCAGGTGTGGGAGTCCCAGTTTTGTGGAGAGAGAAATTGGACATTATCTTTGCAAAGGGAAATCTAGTTCATATAAAAGTACAGGCACAATCCAAAGCCTTGTTGGTCCCATCGCGTGACTCTTGCACAAACTTCCAAGCTCTCCTTTCTTGTGAGTTTGAAGTGCCAGAGAACACTCCCCTTTTTACTGTTGAGGTATTTGGGGCTGGGGTCTAAGTTAAACATTGATTCTGATCCTATATGTTGCTTGGGGTACAGCTGCTGTCCAAGGTTAACAGAGAGACTGAAGTAAAAACACTGGATTAGGACACTTAACAGTTAACGCCCTGTTAGTCTGCGTCGTCCCTCCTGTTGCTGGAAGTTGGATCCCCAAGATGGCCTAATGTATGTAATTGACGGTCTAGTCCTCTGTGCCCAGGGGTTTACTCCAGGCTTTGTTTTAAAGCTTCCCTCGCCTCCACTTGTGTTCCATTACATTGGTTTCCTCCTAATGTGTTTGATAAATCTGTTTACACTGCTTGCTGTCATGCTGGTATTGCAGCCCGTGTTCTGCACTAATTGCTCTCTGTATGAGAAAGTCAGGAAGAATTCCTTAAGGGGGTTTCTCAATTAATCAAAATTAAGTGTCAATTAATTGAGCAGTAGGTTGGTGCTAAATGTTGTTCTCTAAGCATTAAAGGAAGGAGTGTTTTGCTTCATATAATTGCATACATTTTCCCCCGACACAATACTCAGAATTCATCCATCACATTATCCAAGTGAAAATAAAAGAGGGTTAGCTACTCGCACAAACATCCAGATACTGTTTTTCAATTGCCTGATGAACGGAGTTCAGAAGAAATACGAAATAAATGTGTTATTTGTTGCAATCCCTGGGCAGCTGACAGTTAGGTCAGTGCTATGGAATTTGCTGATGCTTTTCCAGGCAACAGTGGATTTGGTAATGATCTTGGCAAAAATTCCAGGTCCAGTTATGATTGGGGAGTTTTCACCAACAGCAATTTCATCCCAAATCTTCTTAAATTTAGAAGCTGAACGTTTAACGTTGTCTCACTAAAGTGCCTCTTAGATGCTCAAAAGATGAAACTGCAGTCAATAATTCCAAACACTGATTCATAGAATGGAGATTTGTGGCTTCCTAAGAATGAACATTCTACTTACTCTAGCTGAAAAGTCATACAACCTGACATCCTCTTAGAATGGATAGCAGTAGCAAAGGTGTGGTAATGGGTGGGCATGGAAATTGTGAGCATACAACATGTGTAAGGAGTGGACAGCCACCAAAGTTTCCTAAGGCATTTTCCACCCTCCAAAAGCACAGAAAACTACTCATGCAAAGAGCAGGTGGTTCTGCATCTCGATATCTCCTGGGTGGGAAATTAGGAGAGCACT
The DNA here is from genome assembly GCF_964204655.1 of Triturus cristatus. Taxonomy (NCBI): domain Eukaryota; kingdom Metazoa; phylum Chordata; class Amphibia; order Caudata; family Salamandridae; genus Triturus; species Triturus cristatus. The sequence goes on from NC_140580.1 coordinate 556,872,039, forward strand.
TCTCATATTTAATTAGGGTGTTTTCCCTAAAAGGAAAATATTACCCCTATAGAGAAAAAAAGGTCTTAGGAAAAAAGTGTAAACCACTGTAGGCATGATTAACAAAGGTAAACTTACACTTTTGTGTAAGTTTACGATTGTTTGCTGTTCACAAAGCCATTTTACTATTAGTATCTTTATGGCTGCAGAGTCTTCGCACATAAAAAGATAGGACAATCCTATATGTTTATGTGCAAAGACTCTGCAATCGTAAAGATACTACGAGTGAAATACCTTTGTGAAAAGCAAACAGTCATAAACTTACACAAAAGTGTAAGTTGCCTTTGTGATTCAGGCCCTGTGTTGGAATGGAAATGACCCCTGCATGGTATTTGGATGCGTGCCCCTGCCCTGAGTGCCCAACTGCATGGTGTCCTTACTTTTATTTTGGCCCCAGAATCATGCTACTCTAGTATGTGATCAGAGGTCTAAGCATGTCCCCAATTAGGCAAAGTCCTTGGTCTGCCCTGTGACCTGTAAGTGTGCACACAGCGTGCTCTCATAATTCGCAGAGGTCTACCGTTCTTGTCCTGCGTATAGCACAAAAAGCGGTGGTAGCGGTATACCATGTTTTTGTGATAGTGTGATCAGACCTTATTATCTCTGTTACTCAGAGTGTGTGGCCTACTGCCCTCTCTTGCGTAAAGTTGTGCTGCTATGTGGACGCCCAGAACCTTTAAAATCAAGCAACTAAACCGGTTTTGCAGTTTCACAGCTAATATCATCTTCTGCAGCCAGCTCCAACCTCTAAAATAGAATATGTGATCTTACCTCTGTGTTACGTAGCTTTTACTGTGGTCTAGTACAGGTATGTTTTCTACCTCCACCATATTACATGTTCACCAAAGCTCTTCACTTATGTATCCAGTTATTATTTTTGACTTTATGAAGGCAGCTATTAGCTATAAGAATAAGATACAACTGGTGTTGCAAGTGGAACCGCTGACCGTGCAATTGGTTGGGTTGTTAATGTCATACCTCAGGATAAAGTCAGGCTTCTGCTCCACAGTCTTCAGAAAGCATCTGCTGGTTTCTTTGATTCCTGTCAGGGAAAGGCTAGCTCTGTGTTGACAGCAACAATTTGAAGGTAAGCATTGACAGCCGTGTTCTCGTTGTAAGCATATTCAATCCACTTGCTTGAAGAGCAACTGAATTGCTTAAAGGCTAGTCTTATTGGCTGGAATATTTGTATGAGGCCATTTTATTTTGTTAGGAAAAGTAAACATTCCAGACAGATCCAATATGTTGAATAGCACAGCAAAGTGAAATCATTTAAAATAATGTGTATTTTTTTTTTATTTGTTCTATGTGTAGCAGCATCTTTTCATAATTATATTTATGGATGACTCTATTTTAACTTAATTAACAAAACCAAGCAAAATGTTTAAGATCTCATGGTTTTTGGGAAACGATTAAGAATATATCATTACTATATGCTGATTGTATGCTTGCTTACACAATTCCTGGAGCAATCTGGAAACAGCTCATAACATTGTATGAGAGGACCATAGCGGCATATCTACAAGGTGGCGATAGAAAATTATCGCCGCTTTTGCGGCCGCTTTCGGCCGAAAAGCGGCGATAATTTTATCGGCTAATCAGCAAGGTCACGCTATCGCGTGAAACCATGCATTAGCGCATGAATTCTTAACGCCCAGCTTTGCATCTCTAATGAGATGCAAAGTGGGCGTTCCTGACCTGACATGACTGGAGAAATGTCGCTAAGCGACATTTCTCCTATCATCAAGCCCCACGCTATGAAGCATAGCGGCAAGAAAAGTAGCGATAACCCCTGTTATCGCTACTTTCCTTACGCCTGCTTCGCGACTGACTTAGCCATGATATCCTATGGAAGGTGGATATCATGGCTAAGCATGTGAGGCCCTATCATCAAGCTAACGCCAAACTTCGTGAGATTATCGCTGGGTTTACAGCGATAATCTCACGTTTTGGCAGTTAGCGCTAGGATTTTTATCGCTTTTGAGATAAGCGTTGCTAATAGCACGCTATCTCAGGGATAAAAATCCACGCTAGCTGGCGATAATTATCCTAGCGCTAAGTGCGCTTAGCGATAATTATCGACGGTTGTTGCTGATATGCCCCATAGTGAATGGAAGCCTTAATAGTTCTTATCTAGAGCACACTTTTATGTTGAATGCAACACAACAAGCAAAAATACTTCAAAGCAGCAAAACAAAAACGTGTGAACATCGCCTAATCATAAAAAGAAAATGTATGTCTTTTGTGTTTCATCCATCCAATATCTATAGCTGCCAAGTATACCATTTCATATGTGACATATTTCAACATTTCTGAATTTCACCCAAGAGAACTTTGCATTCTGGGGATTGTAATTTTTCTTTTTCGATTATAAATTTAGGAGGCTTAGAATCCCAGCATGAAAAATCCTACTGAACAAAATCCCACAACTGGCTGACGGGGTCTCATGACACGCAACATATCAAAATGTTCCTCCATTGTACATCATAATGTACCCAATTTTACATCAACCTTTGCCCGCTACTGAAAATCGCTCTAAGCTACTTGATGCCCCTGCCGTACACATAACTTTCTGCCTGGGAACTGTTCATCATCCAGTGCTCCCATGATCCACACAACACAGTGCACACGTCATGCACAATCACCCGGTGATCCCACCAAGCACACCATCGAGTGTTTTCCTGAGGGGCATCACTCAATGCTGCCCGAGGCATATCACCAAGTGCTTCGTTGATGCACACTAACCCTTGCTCTCCAGAGGTGCATTAATAGTGGTTCCTTAATGTACACCCCCTATGCTCCAGTGATAGACATCATTCTAAGCTCCCATGTTACACATCCGTCAGCCTGTGCGCCGTGTGTGCGTATCGCCATGTGGCCCTTGCTGCTGCTAATCATTGGCGTCTACAAGTTTGTCTTTGTGCATGGATGCCACATGCCTTTATGTGAATTAGTGCTTACAGGTATATTGATTGAAAAGCATGCATGTGTACTCTGCTTTGACATGTGGCCATATAGTTACGCTGTGTGCATGCATTCTAAAAACATACTGGCTGTCCAAGAGCGTGTTTTGTGTTATGCTTTAGATGTGGGCAAGCTAACAAATTGACCCAAAGAGTTGCGCCAAGTGCCATGTCTGGCTCTAGAACCCATGGATGGGCAAAGCCCCCAAATATTTGGCATGTAAACCATGCAAGAAAAATCACAATAGAATAGGATACTGTGCCTTCAAAATTCAAGAAAGTGTGTTTTGTTAACACCCGGGTACATCAGCTTATTTGAAGGGTATTTATTAAAATGGAGAGTTCTTAAACATGAACTGACATGCATTCCTGCCCCTGCCCTATTCATAATTGTATTAGTGAACTTAGAAACAAGCCAGTCACTATGTTTACCTTAAATGTGGCCTGGATTCTTACTATAGATGGAGCAACATCATAGGCTATTAAATCAAACTCAAGACAATTTTTTGGTACACAACATGGAATCACGTATTTGAAGCTGCTCTAATATGAACAACAAAGGATTTCTGGTAAAATAAAGTATTTGCCTAGGATCACACAATTTGGTGAAGCAGTGACTGATCCCAAATTTACCAGTTCCATACTGTGCAATTCAGCCGCCCTATGGGAATCTCTTTCTAAAATCAAAAGTTAAAGCTTTGTCCTTAATTCTTGGAGGATGAGATTAGAGCGTCAGTAACAGATGGGAATCCACATTTTATTTTGGGCGGTTTTATATAGTTAGAACCTTACCCACAGTCATACGAGTGCTTCACCAAAGAGACAGACTACATAACACGTTTTTTTCTGCACCTGGAGATTTGCCAGGATTCACAGGACGCTAACCCAAAGTCAGATATGAACCTGGCTCTCCATATTGTAGTCAGTGTGCCTCCTGTGAAAGCTCGGCTTATTTGAGCTGGAGGTTCCAGAAGGACTTTGAGCTGAGCCAGAGCCAAGCTTCAGGCTCCAGCCTCCCTTGAGCTTTACATGGCTTTTTACAAGTGATACCTCATCCACCCCTTCCATTTTCTCGTCCTGAGAAAGAAAAGGAGCACACCTGCTAACCCGAGGCTGTAGGGTAGCAGGGCTCTGAGCCTTGGTTAAGGCTCAGGGCCCCCAAGGTCTGCTTCTCTGTCCGGGGCCTTTTCTTTTTCACACCTTATCCAGTCTATCAGCTGAAAAAAGACCCTTCCCAGTGCACGCACGCACTCACTCACTCACTCACTCACTCTGGTGAGACACCCATGAAAAGAGTTCTTGCGCCACAGACCGCTCTCCGACTGAAAAGGCTTCTCTACCCTTGGATCAGGCAGCCGAGCCTTCTCTTCCTCAGACTCTTCATCATCATCACCACTCCAGAGCTGGATAGAGAGTTATTGCCATGAATAATAGATGCGCGTGGCCACCCAGCCATTATGTGTTGGCAGTACAGTCTGGGAGGATGCTGGTGATGGAAACATAAACCAGTTCAGGGACCCTGGGGTGAAATCCTATTATGACTGGGAGAGAGAGGGCTGAGCATTCGATACAGACACGTGGGTATTGAAAAAAGAGAGCTAGGGAAAACCTGCAATAATGCTGAGTCTGTGAGACCCTCCCAGCTTTGTTAAGTGGCTGGTCCATTAATGTACTTCCATCTCTTCCTCTCTCCACAGCAACCTAAAATAGTCCTTTGCACAGTATCTCTCTATCTACCCCCTTCTCAAAAGCCTTTATTCCCCATGCATGTACCCGCATTATTCAATTTAAACTAGCTCCCATTTTCGTAGTATTCATTTTCTTTATATGCTGAATGTTCTAAACCTTGGTATAGCACACAGCAGGCGAATCTGGTGTGAAGCCTCGCTCTCCAGTTTCAGTGCTGCAAATCATGATGACGAATGGCAACATATACAAATCTATTGGCACACTGGGCCTAAAATGCAATTTTTGTTAATTGTGAGGCTGGAAATGTGCACACCTGTTTGTCTAAAATTTACCTTGATGCAAGCTGCAGTCAAAGCCATCCGTGGGGGGTGGGGTGGGGGGGTGGTAGCATCTAAGGGTACAATAATGACAGTAAATGGGGTGGCAGGCAAATGCCAGGAAGTAGAATGCATTGGCAGGGTTGCTGTACTGAATGTTGACAGTAGTGGTTCCAAAATGGAAGGAAATAACAGTACAAGGTAGTAAATAGGCAGACGTTAAAGGTAGCCGCACATTGCAGGTAGGGAAAGCTAATTCAAGAGATTGAGGACTCAGTAAGAGACTAAAGCTGGGAGGGGATACTTGTGGCAGATGTGGTAGAGATCTTCTATGGTCCATTTAGGTTGTAGGTGGACAAGGTAGTGGACGGTGATATCTCTAGCCAGCTATGACGACATAATCAGTAGACCACAAGATCTGAATTCAGAAGTTTCACAAGCCGTCATCACTCCAGATGTAATAGAGAAGACATTTGCGTGATCCACAAAGGGAAAGTGGCCACTGTGGAAACATTGCTTACAATACGAGCGCACATATTAGTACAAAGAAAACTGTATTTAATTCAATTTAGGTAGGCAATTTTATACACATGTATCAGGGCCTAGCACAACACTATGCAGTGTTTCCGTACCCACCAAGTGTATTTTATCAATTACAATATCCGGTATCAGTTCAATGTGCTTTGGGATCTATCCATCTGAAATAGGTGCCAATCTGTCCTTAGGTCTGGTAGTAGAGGATAGCAGATTTGAGAGTGTGTTCACATTTATACTACAGCGTGTCATGCTGTTTATCCATTTGTTTATGATTGGTACTGGGTCTTTGTTCCATTGTGATGCTAAAGAATGCGGCTAGTCGTCTATGGGTTTAGGCACATCAGCTACATTTCCTAGTGACTCTATGGCCGGAGAGACTGGAAAAGTCTAGTTCAGTGATTCTTTTGACTTTTTGCGGACTCCCACTTAATCATTTTTGAAATCCAAGGACCCCTCACATAAATAAACATTATTGATAACCAGGGACCTGGAAGCCAGGACCCAAAAATAAGAAATGTTGGTGATTTGTACCGCAAACAGTACACAAACATACAGAAACAAGCATTCAAACAAATACACAAATGATGAAATATTCAATTTAATTCACAAACATTAGAACAAATGATCAGCATTTAAAGTTTAATGGGAAAGTTGGGGTTTTTCTAAATTCGACTGAGGACACTCATCGTCCAACTATACTCTGTTTGATGCATTTGCACTGTCCCAACAAATCAGTCTCAGGACTTAATACTTGCCTCCAATTTAAAATTCCTTCACATTTATGGAGCGTTTTAAAATTCTCAGTTCCATGTTTGGGTTCTTTATTCATATACACTTTATTAGTCTTTAATATTATTTAATTTTTTTGTCAGTCCCGAACCTCGAACCACTAGTCTAGTTCACTATCTTGCAGATCTTGCTTGCCACCTACTTACTGACTGAATTTGCAATGCCAGGCTAGGTGCAGCAACTCTGATGGATGGCTGTGGCAATGCCTGTACTCATGGGTTACAGAGTTGTTATCTTGTGTAATTTAGTGGGGATTAAAGAATTTAAAGAATTTGAAGTGTATTTGTATTTGTATGTTTATTTATATAGCGCGTATATACCGACAGGTCTCTTAGCGCTTGACAGAGAAGAGGTCGCATGCAAGCCGGAGCGGACAGTCCTGGTGGTGAATGAATTAGAATGTGTCTTTAAACAACAGAGTTTTTAGCAGCTTCCGGAAAGGGAGCAAACCCGGTTCCTTTCGTAAGGTATCCAGCAGTTGGTTCCAGAGTCGAGGCAGAATGACTGAAATAGCTCGTCCACCCTTGGTAACCAAGTTGCTCCGAGGGCAGACTAACTGAAAGGCATCTGTGGAACGAAGTACTCGCCCTGGCACATATTTAACTAGACGTTCCCTTATGTAGCTAGGGGCGTGACCATAAAGGGTTTTGTGAGCAATGCACAGGCCTTTGAATTTTGCGCGCTGTCTGACAGGCAACCAGTGTAGCTTGCGCAGCAAGGGTGAAGCATGGGTCCTCCTAGGAATGCTAAAAATCAGTCTAGCGGCGTCGTTCTGTACAACCTGGAGTCGATTCGTAAGTTTCAGGGGAGTCCTAGATAGAGCGCATTCCCATAGTCGAGGCGCGAAAGGATAGTAGCCGAAACTATGGACTTCATAGAAGAAACTGATAGGAGGGGGACCAGTTTCCTCAGTTGTCTCAGGACGCCGGTGCAGATGCTCTCCACTGAGTAGACCTGGTAACTCAAAGAGAGTTCAGAATCGATCTTAATTCCCAGACTTTTCACAACTGGTGACGGACATGGAGGGGCCCCGAGTTCTTTGGGCCAGAACAAGCCACTCCAGGAGTTGTTAATTGCAGGAATGACGAGAACCTCTGTTTTGTCAGGGTTAATTTTCAAGGAATCAACCGTCATCCAGTTAGTAGTAAATCTTAGGATGTTTTGAACTGTCTCTTGAGCATGGGCCGAGTTGTCGATCCTCAGGATAAGCTGGGTGTCGTCTGAATAGCTAAAAACTCGGCAATCCAGCTTGGACAGTGCAGTCACTAAGGGCTGCAAGTATATATTGAAAAGCAGAGGGGATAATGCAGAGCCCTGAGGCACGCCGCAGGGGATGTCACCCCTATTTGAAGTATGATCGCCGAGTTGAACCCTTTGCGAGCGTCCAGATAAAAAGGACTTTAACCAATTGTAGACAGGACCCCTAAATCCCAAGTCCGCCAGTCGAGTCAGTAGGATAGAGTGACTGACCGTGTCGAATGCTGCGGAGAGATCTAAGAGTACTAGGGCGCTCGGTTCTCTGTTATCAGCCTTTAATCTGAGATCGTCAAGAACAGATAACATAACTAGCTCCGTACTGTGGTGGGCTCTGAAGCCGGCCTGGCGTGGATGGAGTAGCTCAGATTTTTCAAGAAAGCCGGATAGTACTTTCAAGACATGCTGCTCCATGACCTTAGCTAAGAAAGGGAGTTGCGAGATAGGCCTATAGTTTTTCAGCTCAGCCTTGTCAGCTCCTGGCTTTTCAGTAAGGGGATAACTCTGGCCTCCTTCAAATTGGATGGTACCTGGCCAGTGGCCAGGGAGTTATTAAGAAGTGTAAGGATCTGACAATCCAAAACTGGGAGGGCCATCTGGAAGATCATAGGTGGACACGGATCGGCCGGTGAACCAGATTTGGTTTTGTTTATCAGTGATGCCAGAGCTTCTGAGTCCAGAGGGGGAAAGTCTTTAAGGGATTTAACTGATGAGGTGGGAGGCAGCACTAGTTCCTGGGTACTCAGAGCGATAGGGGATCTGTCGATCTCATGGAGAATATCTGTCACTTTCTGAAGAAAGAAAGTCTGTAGGGTATTGACGTCAAAAGGTATTGAGGTTGATTTGGCGTCGACCTTTTTGCTGAGTTCATTTAAGATCTTGAAAGTTTCCTTCTGTTTATTAGGGGCATCTATAATCCGAGCCTCATAGTATTCAGCTTTCCTAGCGGTAATATATTTCTTATATAGGGCCAGAGCAGCTTTATAAAGGATTAGATCAGTGGAGTCATAGGCTTTCCTCCACTGTCTCTCCACTTTACGCAGGCTCTGTCTGTTTACCAGCAAAGCTTCATTGAACCAGGGAGCCCCCTTACGTTTGGGCTTTATTCTTTCCCTGCGTTCTGGAGCTAAGGGGAACAACCTTTACAACGCAACTTTTACAACGCACTACACTTACAACGCATTTTTTACAACGCAAAATCCATTACAACGCACTACACTTACAACACATGAAACTGCAACGCATTTTTAAAAACTACCTTTACAACGCATTCCATTACAACGCCTACCATTACAACGCATAATATTACACTACACTATCCAACACTTACCCTACTGTTGCACCCCCTGGAGTTAGAATAGTAATTTTTACCCCTATACTATCCAAGACTTACCCTACTGTTGCACCCCCTGGAGTTAGAATAGTAATTTTTACCCCTATACTATCCAACACTTACCCTACTGTTGCACCCCCTGGAATTAGAATAGTAATTTTTACCCCTATACTATCCAACACTTACCCTACTGTTGCACCCCCTGGAGTTAGAATAGTAATTGTTACCCCTATACTATTCAACACTTACCCTACTGTTGCACCCCCTGGAGTTAGAATAGTAATTTTTACCCCTATACTATCCAACACTTACCCTACTGTTGCACCCCCTGGAGTTAGAATAGTAATTTTTACCCCTATACTATCCAACACTTACCCTACTGTTGCACCCCCTGGAGTTAGAATAGCAATTTTTACCCCTATACTATCCAACACTTACCCTACTGTTGCACCCCCTGGAGTTAGAATAGCAATTTTTACCCCTATACTATCCAACACTTACCCTACTGTTGCACCCCCTGGAGTTAGAATAGCAATTTTTACCCCTATACTATCCAACACTTTCCCTACTGTTGCACCCCCTGGAGTTAGAATAGTAATTTTTACCCCTATACTATCCAACACTTACCCTACTGTTGCACCCCCTGGAGTTAGAATAGTAATTTTTACCCCTATACTATCCAACACTTACCCTACTGTTGCACCCCCTGGAGTTAGAATAGTAATTTTTACCCCTATACTATCCAACACTTACCCTACTGTTGCACCCCCTGGAGTTAGAATAGTAATTTTTACCCCTATACTATCTAATACTTACCTTAAATGCAATTTACTATTATGCGTTGTAATGGTATGCGTTGTAAAGGTAGTTTTTAAAAATGCGTTGTAGTGCCATGCGTTGTAAGTGTAGTGCGTTGTAATGGATTTTGCGTTGTAAAAAATGCGTTGTAAGTGCATGCGTTGTAAAAGTGTGCGTTGTAACGACATACATCCGGAGCTAAATGGTCAATAGCTGATTGGAGGGTGTTACTAAGGGACTGGCTGGCTATGTCAATGTTGGTATAGCCCCCCTCCGGTCTACATAAGGGTAGTCTCTGAAGAGTGTCTGTGAGATTTCCCGTCTGGATCTTATGCCAGCTTCGCACTCTCCTCCATTCCGAAGGAGATTGGGTGGGGGAGCTATCCACAGGGACCCAGCAGGAGATTAAGGAATGGTCCAACCAAGCACATGGGAGAATATTTAGGAGCCTGTCTTGCTGGTTAGATGACCAAACCAGATCAAGGGTATGCCCTTTGATGGGAGTGGGGCAGTTTACCAATTGGTGAAATCCTAAATTCGACATTGTCATGTCGATTAGTTTAGCTTGTGGCTCTCGTGGGATTCTTTCCCAATGGAAGTTGAAATCTCCTACGACCATAAGCTTTTTATAGCGTGTGCTAAGGTCCGATAGAGTTTCGCCAAAGTAATCGCAGAAGCCAGTGGTTGCATCCGGGGGACGATAAACTGTCAGAAGTACGAAACAGGAGGAGTTAAAGGTAAACTTAACTCCTAAAATCTCAGAGTTATCAGAGCTTTCTGATATTAACATGGTAGCCGTAAGACTGGTTTTAAAAAGAGTCACCCCCCCCTCTTCTGTTATCTTGCCTATTGTGCCAAATGGCGTCAAAATTCCCTGGTAGGGAGGAAATAATATCGGGGGCTGATGCGTCTCCCATCCAAGTTTCTGTCAGGGGCAGAATATCAATATACCCTTCCTTAAGGAGAGTAAAAATCTCTAGATGGTGTTTTTGCAGAGATCTAGTATTCAGAACTGCCACAATCAAACCCAGTGGGTTCCCTGGTCTGGATGACAGTGCAGCAACATACGTCTATAAGTCATTGGTTGTTTTTCTGCAGCATATATCTAGTGACATAGATCGCCTAAATCTGTTTACAACTTTTGTATGGCCTGTATTATCGCTTCCATCTTGGCTACATTGGAAAAGAAGCAGTAGTACTTGACTTGGAATAGGTACCCCAACTCTTGAACTGTGAAGGCACGTCTTGCCCAGACGTAATGCAAACATTGCTGTACTAAAGCAACCACCAGCAATGCATGGGATGGGTCATCTAGAAGCTGAAATAATCAGTGGAGTTGCAGAAATTAAAGGATGTGTTTAGGATTTTAGAATGGTAACAGAAAGGAGTCCTAAGTGACAAATGCAGGAGAAGGGCATACTTTGGATGATGCTTCTCCAGTCCCTATATTAGATGAGACATCGCTGGCTCGAAGGTGGAAATGCATCCAGAGCCCATCCCAGGGAGGGAGGCTTTATCAGCGATCTGTTGAAGGGTACAATTACTTGGGTAAAAAGCAGGAACAATCCAAAGTAAGAGGACGTCTGTAATCCAGCAGTTTGAAGAGGCCTTCTGGGAATAATGAGAAAGGAACAATGGTGGAGATGCGGCATCTGTAGTCAAAATATAGGAGGTGTCTGCGGTATAGAACAAGGCATCAGCTATTCAGAAGTGAGAAGCAATAGCAGCATTCAAGAGGCGGACAGGGCCTCTCATCTCCCCATCCACAGTCCAGAAGAAGCAGCAGTGGTCCACAAGGGATGGTAAGCAATCATGGTCTCCAGTGGGAGGAATCAAAGAAGCATTGGTGAAAGAATGACAGGAGTGCCCCAGGCCCTCAAAAGAGAAGAACATACACAACCCATATGTGGAGGAGGCAGCAGCATTCTAAAACTTGAGGGAGATCTTAGCCTTTAAAACGTGGAAGATGCCGGCAGTGGAACAAAGTGTGAGAAGGGGCCAATGTTCTTTTAGTGGGGAGAGATCCCTGGAGATCAGAAATGGGAGCATGCAACAGTGATCAATAGTGCTCCACACGGGAGAGAGGGTGGCAGTGTAATTGTAGGTGGAAAAGTTAGAAGTGGGAGGATGGATCAGTGGGAGACTGCAGCAGTGACTTAGAATTAGGAGAGCACAGTTGGGTATAGACGTAGCAGAATGCAGTGACCAAGAAGGTGACTGGAGAAGGTCTAGGAGTATAAGAGTCGGAGGGTGAAAAAGTGACCTAGAATTCATTGACGGCAACAGGGATCCAGAAGTGATAAAATACAGCAGTGGCTCAGAAAAGGGAGAAGGCAACAGGGTTCTGAAACCAGAAGGATTCAGTTGTGACTTAGAGGTAAGAGATAGAGGCAGTAATCTAGAATTTTGGGCTGCAGCAGTAAGCTAGATTTAGGATACTCGAGGTATACAGAGATAAAGAAAACTAGAAAACCCAATAGGTTTTTACAAGTACAATACAGCACTGACCTAGAAATAGGAGCAGGCGGGGAGGGGGCCCAGACGTTCAAGGTTGCGACAATGACCTAGAACTAGGAGAAGGTGGCATGGTTCCAGAAGTAGAAGCATGCACCATTGACCTTGACTTGAACTAGAAGAGGAGGGCAGGAGTCCACAAGTAGGATGACGCAGCAGATACCTAGAAACATTAGACAGGGATAGGGTTCTAGAAGGACAGGAAGATGCAGCAGTGAACTAGAATTAGAAGAATGTGATAGGGCTAAGAGTAGAAGGAAGAGCACAGACATAGAACGGCAGGGCTTAGGAAGACGAGGGTGCAGCAGTAATCGTAAGGTAAGAGAAGGCAGCAGACGTACCATAAGTGGATGCAGCACTGACATAGATCTAGGTGGATATAGCGGGGGCCTGGTACAAACAGCATGGAACCCATGCAGGACATATATGTCCTAGTGACAAAATGTTATCTTGTGTTGTCAATGGCAGCAGACTTTCATACACTATTTCGTGTGATGAAAAATGTCAAGCTATTCATTGTCTACGATGTTATTAAAGTCCTTCGCTGCTTTCCTGGATGGCTGGACCAAATCGATGGCCTTGAGGTCACAAGAAAAGAATGATGGTAATTTCTGGTAGGTAGCATTGTAGCTGATTAAGCACGTGCAAATATCCAAGATGCATTATGACGTCATAAGTTCCAGATTGGAAGTTTTCCACCCAATGTACTAGCAGTGACAGTTGTCAGTTGCTGCCTGGATCTTGGCTAGACAGGACGTGTTTAAGTCATGAGCATTCGACATATGGAATAAAAGGTACTTGAATTATACCAAGTGGTACCCATCTTCATTTTACCACATATTTACTTATTACATAACACCCCCTTGAAGATTTTCTAAGGCATACAAAAAATGTACTGAAATATAAGTAAAGATTTAGAAACTCACGCATTCCAAATCAAGGCAGCTTTTATTTCTCCTTCTGTTACTTAAACATTTAAAACTCAAATCTCTCAAAGTCACTTGCCCAGCTGTCATCCAATGCTCCCCTGCTGCACTGGAATGTTTCCCTGCTGCATTGGAATGTTCAAGTTAATTGAAAGGTCATCACGATTGACGCACTGTGTCATGTTATGTGTTTGCATTTTAACGGTGGCTGCGGTGTCACCTCTTTGGGGTGTAATTACTAAAGCCCATTTAATTAAGGCCTGCTAAAGTATGACTTTGAATTCCTTGAGAACGCTGCACATACGTCAGGTGCATGTTTTGAACTTGTGAAGATATTTTATAGGTGTTCTACAAGGTATGGGAGACTACATGCATTTGTGCTTGCAGCAGGCAATGTTTGTGGTAATATCAGGGAAACACAAACCATAAAACAGGCCTAGGCTCTAACCCAAGCCAAAAAAACCTGCCAACATAGTCATCTGTCAGACCAGCCCTTCTGGCACTGCCAGGTTGCCCTTAAAGGCCAGTCTGACCCAGGATTTATCAGCCCCCTGTACATACTGCATCATGCACATAATGCCCTATTGTGGGGCTTAATTTGCGTAGAGTGCCCACCTACTGTTTTTGAAAGACTGCTAAATCAAATCTGTGATGTAAAGGACACCGCTCTCCAGTTTCTGGTCCCAAGCCCTGGAATGATCTCACAGTAATTGGCTTTTGTACTCACTATATTCAAAATGGAGAGACTACTTCTGAGGTAGACGGCCCTGACATGCGAATCATTCTCATAGCCCAGATTTATGCACCCCCTTCAGGATCAGATATGGATCAAAATTAGGCCCGGACATCAAACAGAAAAGTGGCCCAAGCTTGTGGATAATTACTTTTTAGGTCTCGGCTCGAAGGCTGCGCTTGCGCAGTCTCGCTCCGAGATTTAATGACTTGGAGAAGAGGGGCTTGAACCCGCCCCTCTTCTCCCCTCTTCTCCATTGGCTGGCCTCTTGAATGCTGGCCAGCCATTGGAGAAGAGCTTCGTCACTCCGAACAGGCCCCGTCCTTTTCGGATTCGGGTGCGTGTTTTTTTCAACTTTTCTGTTTATCTCCTCCAGCCAATGGCAAGAGGAGAGAAAAGCAAAACACGCCCCCGAATCCGGAAATGCCGCTGCCTTTCTCCGAGGCATTTCTTCTTCGCCTCGGAGAAAGGCGGCGGTGTTCATGGCGTCCTCTCCCCCTGCTCTCGGCTCCCGTGAAAAATGGAGGCGGCTCATCCACCCGAAGGTATCTAAACATACCTCCCTAGGTGGCTCTTTGCACCCCACGGGGACAATTTACTGATTAAAGGGCTCGCAGTGTGACAGAAACTTGCTTAAAGGCCTGACCCTCCATTCACACTCCCCCTTGAGGGCTCCAGGCGATGATGGAGGCAGCAACAAAGTGAGTTTGTGTTTCAGGTAATGGAGTAAACAATGCAGGTGAGCGCGCGCAGCCCTGTGAGAAGGAAGTGTTGAGCCCGCTACTAATCACACGAGGACAGGTGCAATCTAGCGCCAAATGCCTGATTTACTGTCATGTAAGAGATTTTACACACCTCTCGCCGGTCTCACACCAACTCCTAGCAGGTAATTTCATATCTTTGCCTCTGCGTGAACTCCTCGGCCCCTGGGCCTGCCGCAAACATAAACATCATGCACGTCTGAAGTACGTCCTCGTATGAACGTTTTACGTCACTAATTCACGCAGGCCGAGAGATCCGTGCGCTTGCTATTCATTGGGTCAACTGTCTATCTCGTGACAGGAATCCCCTGCTTCCCTCGGAGACAAGCATTACTGTAATCCCCAGCCCAGGTACTTTCAACAACGATTAGAGAAACTGCTCGGATCGGCTTTACTGTTTATGGTGCTCAAAGGCCTGTTATGTGCGAGTTTACTTCACACCCTGCGGCTAGCTGTAAGTAGTTGGTATTATCTAGAGAAATGGGACACGTTTAAAATATTTTTTTTTAAAACCATGTTCCAGATTTACTCGTCTGAGTGCGCTTCATTTTACATTGCACTGCATTCTTGAACTGAATTATTTTAAATGGTTTCGTATGATTGCTAAACCTTAACGCAATATATACAGTAAAGTCGTCCCATCACAAATAAATTTAAAAAAAAAAACATCCTTTAACATGAAACTATTTTTTTGCCTATTTCTCGATTATCAAGTTATAAACACACCCAAACGTGAGTCTTAATTGCTCGGACCCATTGAATATGTAAAATGCGACTGATGAAGGCGGATGAACAGCAAGTGACAACTTATTTCAATAGATGCTACTAAAGTCTACACAGCATGTGCTTATCTGGATTCTAGAATATCACACACCAAATACCTTCGACTTCACCTACAGACAGAGCATTTTATCTGAAGCATTAAACTCCTGATTAAATCAAAATCCAAAGATTCCACCTAATACGGCAGCGGACCCTGCAATGTTTAAATCAGCGTGTATCTTCCTTTTATAATTGTGTGTCATATCAAGCCTAAATCATATATAATTTATATCCTCCGCTTGCCGTTGTCGTTGCAGTGCGATCTTCTCGCTGAACTTGCGGGGGTTGGACGAGGCCGAACTCGGCCCGTTCGGCGCCGCCTCCATCTTCGGCCTGCCGCCGCTGCACCGCACCTACGGATTTAAAATTGTAGGGGAAAGGGTTGATATAAGCGCCGGAGTTTCTCGCAGATTAGGTGGTAATTGAGGAAAGAACGTATACTTTAATAACGTAATTACTCTGGTTATATTTGTAATGTACTACAACAATACTTTATTGGCGCGACGCATCATATATGTATTGACAACATGTTTACACTACTTATGTGTCCATTATTTCGATGGGTACTAAAGAAGATACCAGTTGTGTATCGTGTCTATAGGTCGTGGGGCTTTTTTATTTGTGGTCGTGCAAGCCAGTGTGTATATGTGCATGTGAGTTAGATAGTGACGTAAACTAGAGACGTTTTTTTAAAATGTTTTAAAAACAAAAACATAAACAAAAATAATGTCATGAGCAATGCCAATAGCTCCAACTTTAACAATGCCGAGACCATTGCATTGTAAATGCTTGTTATGAAATGTTGGAGGGGAGTTATTTTCCTCTCTCCTAATTTCCTTTTCTCTTCCCTTCTTTTTGTCATTCTTCTCCACCCTGTGCTCCTCATTTTTCCCTTTGTCTCCCTTTTGCACCACTCATTCATTCTAATTTGTTACTCCCCAACAATATCCATTCTCCCTCCCCTTTGTTATGTTGTCCCAGGATGAATGTTTTCACAGTAATGTTGTCAGAAAACAATTGATTTTGAAGTTGCTCAATTTGGTTGGCAGTTTTGAAGATGACAAGGTGGTAGCAGACACCGAGGCTCATCTGTTTGTTACTGGAGACTAATGCAGAGCCTCTTAAATGGCCAACACGTGTAATCTGGCTCATTGCACAACCCCCTTTCACTCCACCCCTACGTAACATGCTAGCTGTGATGCTCAAAAACAGCATTATCACTTACCGATGCCTCATTTTCACGCTCAGTGTCTCAGGATGGGGAGATACCCATCACAGGTTGTGCCTGCTCTGTTTGCCCCATTGTCCTACTGTACATGACAATGACCCACCAAAGGTCTGTACTTGGTCATACTGAGGTTTTACCTCTGTTCTAAGCTAGCAGGTACCTTTCGGGTCCTGTGTCGGTGGCCAAGGCGTCCGAGGCAAATGTTGGGAGTTTATTTGCAGCTGAAAAAATGTCTCACCAGCTAGCCTTTGCCACAGGACCCTCAGGCAATGGCCGATTGGCCGCCCTGTCAATATGACCCTACCCCACCATCAATACAGACAGCATAGAACCTTGAGTGATCTTCAATGGCAAAGTCGCCTTCTTGCCTAAGTCAACACTGAGAGAACATTACATTTTCTACAGCCTTAACAAAGGCCTCATCGGATCGTTTGCTTACTAACGAAGCCTCACAAGATATCCATGGTTAACGTCTCACATGGATTATCATAAGCCATCTGCAAGGAGGCCTCCTCACAAGGTCACAGGGTAAACCTCAAATTGGCTTTCACCATCTTTCTGCATAAGACACATGAATGACTTCATTGCAGTGCTACTCATTCCACGCTCTCCACCTGGCACAGCAAAAGTGCAGCCCTGACTGCCTCGGAAAGACCTTTATACCCCACACACCAATCAGACACCCACGGTGGCCTGCTGCTACAATGCCGTCCCTCAATGCCAAGTCAGGTACGAATAGTTTGTGAGTAGATTGCTCCCTTCACCTTAGACAAGAAGAAAACATTCTGCTATATGCAGTGGTGTGAAAACACCTTACTTTTATTGTCTTACCGTCCTGTTTCCTTCTAGAGGCCCTAGAACACACCATAACCATAGAGACTAAGGTATTGCCACCTCTTGCTTCCCCAACTCTCTCATCCTCCCTTTCCATTCCTTAAAAACTCTGGAAGGTTTACACAGGAGCATAAGTACATACGCCATGGAAACTCAGGGTCAGTAAATAAAAGTAAAGTCATTTGTTAAATGAGCCTAGTTGTCTTCGACAATCAATGTTAATATTCTTGCATTTAGGACTTACCAATGCTTTTGAAGAACCTGGGCAATGATGGGTGACTCCTTAGTCTCTAGCCACTGCTGTTTCTGAGTGCTGAGAGTTGATTGGACACATTGATGGGAGTGGGAGACTATGTGCTGGAGGGATAAGATCTTCATTCACTTGAGCCTGAACTCGTTTATGTGGCAAATCCAAGGAAATCTCTGCCTTTCACAAACAAGATCCAATAGAGTTCACTTTGAGGTCCATTCCTCATTCCCCTCACCGCTCAGTTTGTCCCATGGCGGCCACCACCCCTCATAAAATCTATGACACATGGCGGCATACCCTTTCTAGGGTCTCTGGTTTTAACAGGAAGGGATAACTGTTTAGCCAGCTCTTTTCAATACTGTGCCAATGCACTTTACATGGTTGCCCATTATGTATCCTCTGTACATACATATATTAAGTTCATATAAGTACTCTCAGCCTTTCAGCAGTAATAATTCAATGATGCTGATAATAATATGTGTCATTTAGAGGTGCCTTTATATAGTTCATGCCATTATGAATAATAATAATAGCCTTCACTATAGGCATTGCTAGTAGTATTACTAATTGTATTGTAGTGGTATTTGTAGCTGTAGCAGTTGTATCAGTATGGTTATTGTTGTTATTACTTTACAAAACACCAGCTTGCAATGTCAGTCCTTTTCATTAAGAAACAAACTAAGAGTGTTACTGGCATGAACAGGTCAGTGTCTGATAGTGACCTAGGCAAACAGTTGTAATGTTTTGGAGCAAAGAGGGGTCAACATAGTATCGCTTCCTACAATTGAACTGAAAGCTACATTAATATTGGTTGCTCTACATTTGAATTCATGCATGCATATTAACATGAAGCTATTGCAACTGAAATGCAATCATTCTGATGTGTTAGAGAGTGTTTTTCACACTTAGATATAACTAGGCATTCGTTAGGCCTAGAAACCATCTTGTTTAAAATGGATGCCGAATCATGATGCTCGTTCTGTGTTTATATTTCTCGCTTGACCCCAGCTGCAGAAAGACATGAATTCTTTATTTCTGTATGACATATTGTTCTCTGAGAACTTGCTCGAAGAAACCTTTTGCTACATCTCAAGGTTCTTCCTGCTAGCACATCGCAATGAATTAATTCACAATGGTTCTCTGTTTATTATGTAACTAGTTTGTTCAAACACTTCCAGATGACTTTAGGTCTGAAGGGGCGAACTAATATTCGTATAGAAGGTTACTGCTATGATGGTAGGATTATGTGACACTGAGAAAGGAGGTTATGATTTGCTGGCATATTGTTCACACCATGCTGACTTTGCAGTCTCTGTAATTTTCTATGCAGACAAACTATACATAAACCCTTAAATTTGGGGGTGAGGAGGAGACCTTCCTTGGGATCCTACCTGATTTTTCTCTGATTTTGCTGCACATTTTTGACCTATTTCTGATTTTGCCTATTATTTTCTACTATTCTCATTATCGAGAACCTTGATCACAAATTATTTCTATGCATTGTAATGAGAGTGCTGCTGCAGTTGCATTTTTCTCAATTCTCTACTGTGCTTTAACTTTTATTAAACCTACATGGGTTTTCCTAAAAGTCTAATTTCCAGCTCCCTTTTTGAGTCGGCCATTTTTTATTGACTGTATTTTGAAATGCTCATGTCTCTAGGGACACATTGCCTCATACACTTTGAGGTTAAAACCATGTTCGATCCACCCAGTTTTGGGCATGCCACTGTTATGCAGAATTTCTAGAGGTACAATGTGCCCACAGTAGCAAACCTACATTTCAGGTAGGGCAATTATATCATTAAATTGGCTAAAGGCAGAAAATTAAACAATGTGTTTTTTTTGTTTGGGGGATTTTTTTCCCAAAAAAGAAATACTTATGTTCACAGTTTTCAAGCACATGGAAAATATGTCCATATATCACTGGAGAATATATCGGTACACAATCTCGAACTGAAAATTGCAAAGAATGTTTAACAGCGTGAAAGTAGCATCACTGCGTGTTTATTGGCGGTTTTATCATTTTTTTTCCATAAGTACGCTTTCTGGGATTTTATCTCGGTGCTAGATGACGGGTGCACATTTGTTGTCCTTAGAGCATAAAATAAGCGTGCTGTCCCCAAATATGCATTATCCAACCTCAGGTTTTTTGCCAGCTCCCACAGTATAAAGAAGGCCTTTCAGAGACCCTGTGTGGCCCTTTCTTCCCCTCTCTCTGAACATTCCAAGGCCAAAGGAAAACGCATCTGTGATCCAGGAGGCCGGGCAGACACAGAGGAGAGCGCGTCATCTGATGAAAGGAACACAGTATCGATCCGAGGGCTCTGGAAATGGGCTATCAATTATTCAGAGAGGAGCAGTCAGAATCTGAGCCGAGATCTGAAGGATAATAATTAAATAAAGCCAAACTTGAAGGAAAGCAAGGTGGATTGAGCAAAAGAAATAAACTAAGATTGAGGAGGCTCAGATAAACATTAGATGATGAGAATTCAGAATTGTCGGAGTATTTAGGCATCATTAATGATAGGTTGTCTTTACTTCCGTTTTCTACCTGTAGCCGAGCAGGAGAGTGTGCACCGATAGTCCCTGCACACCCAGTAGAGCTCAACCGCCTCTTTTGAAAGATATGGAACATGAATGTAGAAATGAAGGCTTCTCATAACCAGTGCTTAATTTGCATAAAAAGTCCCTGGTTCCAAAGTTTTGCTGAGAAGCCCAGGACTGGTGCTATCAAAAGTCAGGGTGCAGCATCAAGTCATGTAATCTTGATTTCACTTCATGCCCCTTTAATCCACCACCAGACACTTCCCGCCTCTTTATCTCTCTCTTGCAGGCTCTTTTCATCCCTGATTTCTTCCTTTTTCACAGTTTTTTTTGTCTTTTTACTCCTTCTTGTTTCTTTCTTTTGGTCTTTTTCCTATCTTACTCTGGATCAAAGCTTTTTGAGAAAAAATAAATGCCAGTCCCCAAAAATAAGTGTTGGTGGGCCACGTGCATCCACCGGCTGAAATTAAGCACAGCTTTAACAGTGCGCTCCAAATTAGGTATGTGGTTTATTTCCTTGAAAGCCTCTGACAGATGAACTATGCTGATCAAATGGCAGATTTAAAAAGATGAGCCTGGAACTAAACACAGATGAGTTTTAGACGCCTGTTACAAATAGGGAAATAGCACAGAACAGAAACAACACGAGGAGTGGTGCACATCCTCAAATCAGGGGTGGCCTCTCTATTAGAACGCCAGGGGCGTTGTCTCCCTATTTATGTTGCCCCCCCCCCCCCCGCCCCAGAATAACACTTTTCAAACAATATAGAATTTGTTTTTACGACCGCGGCTGTGCTTTATTTCAGCCACGAGCCGTGATCCTGCAAGATGAGTGAGGAGGGCAGGGCGAGTGGGCGTGGCTTCACAATGATTGCAGCACACTAAACATTCAGGCTCAACTGAGTCCACACTCATTCTTCAAAGTGTGCATGTTGGGTTGGAATGCTGGCTTTTACCGACATGCGCACTAGATGCCATTACAGCTGCAGCCTCTCAGGCTCCTATTGAGCACTATGTTCGTCTGTCTGGGCCAATCCTGCCACTGCTCTCAAGCTGTTTTGGCACCATAACTGCAATGAGGCAGTGTTAAGATTGGCTCAGGACACACCGTAAGGCCTTTGCTCCAGTGGTCAAAACATGGGCAACCACTGGATGGCTTTCTTATGAAGTCATACAGTGATTGGCCATTTCTGTTCCTTGCGCTCTTCCTTGTTCATGCATGCATGATGTTGGAGACCAGACTTATTCCTTCCAAGTTTAGAAGTTCCCACTCGCTCGCAGGCCAAAAGAAAAAGATGCAATGCCAGTCCACAATGTAAAAAAAAGAGATTTTGAGGTAAAAAGATGTGCCCAAATATTTTGCAAAGCATTCATCAAAAATAAAACTCTTGCACTTGTTAGTTATTAAACACTCTACCCGTGAAACCTTTCGAATGCTGCTAGCTGACCGCATGAAGACATAGTGCTGGATTATGGAATGGACCTGTGCAATGGGATGCCCTTACTGCTGACACTGGGACCCCCTCCATCTTATTTATGATTATCTTATTTACAACAGTCTGCCCACGCCTCTTTCAAGCCCACAGTGCATAAATATGATAGATATGAAGGCTCTGTGACTCAGCAGACTGTGCGTGATTACTATACTTGTAGAATATGGCTGGCTGACAATGTTAATTGTGCGATATCCATGAAGCTTTTCCAACGCCGAGCCAGTGTTTAATTCAAATGTACCACTTGTACCTGTGTAACCAGGGTTCGATGCTCTTGCCGTCTGTAAAAAACCCTCATTCACGTACAGAGGTCATGAGGCGACATATCTTGATTCTCCGCCTTATTAAAAACATGACAGCATCATCATTGGGTTTCTTTTTTGTTGTATGCTATCCTCCACCCGGAGGAGAAACCGCTGGTTATAGCAGTAGTGATCAGAGATATAAAAAGTGGGGGTGCTCAAGTGTGGTGAGTTAAAAGGACCTCACATTGCCTGAACTGTATCTTTATTCAGTTCGCAATGGAGGGAAATAAAAACAGTGGTGTGCGTGGGAAGACAAATTATTTGTCTAACGCACTGAATTGTCCATGTGATTGGTCAACATATTTCAGTCACATACAATTGTCCGCACGGGTCGGGGGGCCTGCTTCAGGCGATTTCACAGCCCCGTGGGCATGACCTTCTCAGTCTGGCTAAAGTGCCTAAGGCCATCCCCCTCATGACGAGGGGAAGCGTCGCCAATAGCCTCCGACCTGGATAGTTTAGTTTTATGCCTTGAAGTGTACAGGACCGAGTATCAATCACTGACACCTCGCCACAGAGAGGGGTGGGGTCAGAAGTCTCATTGACTCCCTCCCATTCTGTGACAAGTGATCGGCCTTCCCTCATGGGCTAATCTAAGGGTAGTCAATGAGAGAAGGCAGCACTCCCAACCCTCCTGGGACCTCCGAGACTTCCCTCCTAGAGGGCTGTAGTGAAGGTAAGTTGTATGTTTTTGTAAAGTTTGATGCGTGCATGTATGTATGTATGTGTATTTGTGAGCGAGTGTTGCGAATGGGTGTGTGTTTATGTGTATGAACGATTGAATGGGTGTGAGCGAGTGTGTATGTGTTATTTTGTGGCCTCCACCTTCCTCCCTGCTAAAATTACCAGCTGCCAATGATTGAGATAGTCCGTTCTAAGTGCATGACACACTAGACTCTGTAGAGATGGGAGGCTCACGCCTTGCCTTGCCGCTTCTCTGAAGAGTCCTGCACAGTTGATCTTGCAGTACTTTTAGATGTAATGATTCCAGCAAACACGGAATTGATATATGGCTTTGTAGGCTGTCAAAATGACACACTGCAAATTGGCCCAACAGTAAAAGCATGCACCTTTTGGAGTGCACCATTGTTTACAGTTTTTTGTCATTTGGGAGTACATATCAGTGGCACCCATGGCAGCCCATAAACTTGTATTGTTCTGAAAGGTAACAGTGGCATCAAATGTGTAGTTGAACACATTTGTGTGAAGGGATCTCCCAAGACTCACATACCGGCACACATGCTTCGGCCACAGAAGTGATGAACAAGTGTTTTGCAAAAAGTTCTAGAAGCTGAAGCAGGGTGTTCCTTGTTGCACATCACGACCACAGCCCAGGAAAAGAGAGAAATAAATGCCCTTTTTTCTGTGTTCAGTGTAGACAGACATCTATTGCCAATATACAGAGTGCGCCTGTAAAAAAAGAGTGTTACTATTTACAAAGAATGTGGGTTTTTCACAAATAATATGTCCGCAACTCTCCATTTACTTGGAACCAGGTAACCCATTGTAGCAATTCCCTCTCCTAAGGTAGTGAGGCACGGCAGTTCAATACCTACTCATGAGAGGTGGTGTGGGGTAGTATCCCAGTACACAGGCAAGCAACAAAAAACACCCAATACATTATTGTCCAGTGAGTGCTTTTTTTAAATAATAAATAAAAAAATATATATTATTTACACCCTCCTCAATTCTGCACATCAGTTCACACATATATCCATGATGGCAGGTGGAAATTCTTATGGTGACACCCTCTAACAGTTCATACCCCTAGCAAGCCCTAAACCCCATTGCCAAAATACCCCTCCCCATTCACTAGACACAGCATGGGGGGTGCAGTTATCAAGTAGAAGACCTACTGGCTTTGTCAGGATGTCACCACATTTATAAATGAAGATCTGTCATACAAGACTAATGCAACACAAAGTCACCAACAATGACACTCATTAAGGCATGTCATGTCTCACTGTTAACTTTTGGATTGTCAATAAAACATTTTAAAGTATTCCAATGGCCTTCTTTACCCCTTCCATGCTCATGACGGAACGATTCCGTCATGAGCATCGGTTGAGCTGTGCTCATGACGGAACCGTTCCGTCATGGCCCCGCCCGCGCTCGAACCCTTCAGCACCGCGGGGGAATCCGCGCAGCGCTGAAGGGGTTAAAACATGTAGGGATTCAGTGTCAACCATGTGAATTTCAGTAACGCATTACAATTTCATTGAGTGAGTCTTTCTTCCATTCTTAACATACTGCAAGTTCACCCCTAGGTTCAGCCTAAAGGAATCATTACACTCCAAAGCCGCAAAGCAAAAGCACTTAAAATTCTGACAACCTTCTCACGGGACCACGGGGGATTATGTGGAGGCCGCTGTGGAAACCTCTGACTCCTTGCTTCTTTTCTTTTTTTGGGAACTTTTAACCAAATTTGTGCTGTATCTTATTTTTTTTCTCAAAAACCATGTGGCACTGCCCTATAATGGACTTGTGGTATGTTTTGAACTCTGGGATTACGTGGAGGGCCCTATACCATGTGGTCCGATTAGTTCCTCGTTCAGATGAAACTGTCACTTGACAACAGGAGAGCTGGAAACCTCCCTTCTCCCACCCACATGGATGCAGGCACGGTGCTGCTTTGCAATGTGTTCCCTGCCCTTGAGACACAGGCATGGGGGCTGAGTACATACTCCATCTTGCTCCTTAGCTCCGGCCTCCCCGGATTTAATGTTTAAGGAGTGCAGCAGCTCTCATCATATTATGTATCTTTAATTCACCAGGAACTGGGCCCTTCGGGAATGATAAGGGAGGCGGACTCATGCATTCCCCATCCCATCTTGCTTGCTCTGACCCCTGTGGCATTTGACCCATCCCAGGGGTATCCTCAAAACATAAATGGAGCGCTAGTCGAGCCATGCGGGGCTAAGCTGTTTTCTTGCTTTTCGCAGGCCCTGGTTGGCCAATTGGAATGGGGAAGCCTCACTTTTCTACCGGTGGCCAGTTCTAACCACCAGAACATGTGGCAGCCTGCTGGCTTCTAAATGTTTATTATTTTCCTGGAACTAGCTTTTTACTATACTTCCTCGGAGCGCAGGACTTTTCCTCCTACCTGAGCATCTGTCCCCTCTCCTGGGGTCTTCCTCAGCAGCACCCCCAAGGCAGACTGCTCTCCTTGTCCACACCCTCCAGGTCCCACAGCCTCCTGGTTGGCCACTTGCATTGCACCAAGGGCAGCGGAAGTCGCACTACTCCTGCAGGACTAGTCCACAGAAGATCCTGGAGAATGCTCCAGGGTCCCCTCCAGCAGGTCCATCTGTCTACTACCCCCAGAAGGTGTAAGGGGGCCAGCACCACTGGCCCCGGAGAAACAAATGCTTGTCCCCAGGTGCCCACTGAAGTAAAAAAAACTTGAATCCATCTTGCAGCAGGAGTCAGGTATCTTCTTTTTTCTAGCTGGGCATTCATGTGGTGTCACTTCCCCCAGATTCTCTAAAGTTTTTCCATTGAGGAGGGGTTTTCAAAGGATGGTGGAAAGTTCTAGAAGGTAGCCACCTCTGTCCACTGCTAGGATGATACATCCTCACTTCACCCCTGCCCCAAACTTCACAGCATTTTGGGACATTCCAACATGGGGACTTGAAGTAGTGTGTTGAAAGACCTCTCTGAGAGAATGAAGCCATGCCCCTTACTGCCACAGCTGCCTGGTTCCTTCACTCGTTCAAAGCGGAGACCCTGCAGTGTTTGGCTCCAGAGTTTGGATGTCTTCCTTTTTTAGGTTGAAGCCTCCCAGAGTGCCAAACTCTGTAGCCAAACACAGCAGGGGCTCCTCTTGGTTGGGGACATTTGGAAAACTTCCCTGGGAATGCATTCCACCCATTGCTTGCCATTGGCTTTGTGGTTTGTAATTCACATTTGCTTGCTTTCTGTTTGCTGGTTGTACTCTTTTTAGGCCCTCCATCTTGAGTTTGTTCCTAGCAAAGAGCATTCCTTATTTAATATATCCCTCTGAGTGCTCTCTTTCTGTACAAAGGCTTTTAAATCTTCTTCTTCTTATCTTGTCATATTTGCTGTGCATTCGAAGACAGAGGCCAAATTTCAGGCTCTGTGTTCCGAGGGGGTTGGTGTTTACTTTTCTTTTCTTTCACTGACTTAAAAGTGAGAGGATTTATGTGACAATCTTGTGGTAAAAGGCTTTTTCTTCTAGCACACAACAAAGTTTAAATGTCTGTATTGAACTGTGCAGACATTCTTTGTAATTCTGATAGTATGGTGGAAACAAATATTTTACTACAATCAAAACAAATCAATACACTTATTGATGACATCTCTATAGATTATTGTTTGCTTGCTGTACACTTTTATCAGTAAAACTGTATGTCTGTGCAAATGGAATGGTCATTTCAATTGAAAATGTATTGTCTATAATGGCAGTGCGCTACCACACCATGCATGCTCCACTTAACGCCACCCCACTCTACTCTGCACCACTCCAAGGCACAGCACTCTACTGTGCACCACTCCACTCTGAGTCACTGCACTTCACTCTGCACCACTCCCCTCTACACCACTGCACTCTACACCAATTCACTCCACACCCTTTATCCTACTGTGCACCACTCTACTTTATGCTAATGCACTCTACATCACTCTGCACCACTGCACCCTTTGCCACTGCACTCTACACTACTCCACTCTAGGCCACTCCACACTACTCTGCACCACTCCCCTCTGCGACACTCCACTCTAATCTGCACCACTCTACTCTACACCACTCCATGCCACACTACTCTGAAACACTGCACGCTACCCAATACACTCTATGCCAATGCACTCTACTCTGTTACACTCCACTCTGTCAGTGCACTCTACGCTAGTCCACTCTACACCACTCTAATCTACTCTGCACCCCTACACTCTATGCCATTCTACTCTACACCTCTGCACTCTACCCTGCACCACTCCACTCTACCCTGCACCACTCCACACTACGCCACTTCACTCTACTCTAAAACAGTCCACTCTACGCAACTGCACTCTCTGCCACTCCACTCCACTCTGCGCCACTTGACCCTACGCAATGCCTCTCCACTCATTGCATTGTACACCACTCTACTCGATTCTGCACCACTCTACTCTATGCCACTGCACTCTACGCCACTCTACTCTAAACCACTGCACTCTATATCCAATGCACTCCACACCACTCTACTCAAAACCAATTGCACTCTATGCCACTACACTCTACGTCAATCTACTCACCACCACTGCACATAATGCCACTATATTCTACTCTGCAACACTACACTTTACGCCACTCTACTCTACAGCATTGCACTCTACGTCACTACATTCTACACCACTCTATTTTACTATACACCACTGTACTCTATGCCACTACACTCTGCACCACTGTAAACCACTGCACTCTACAACAATCAACTCTGCAACACTTCACTCTCTGCCAGTGAACTCTATGCCACTCTACTCTGCTCCTCTGCACTCAGTACGATTGAACTCTACGCCACTGCACTCTACTCTGCACCACTCTACTGTATGGCACTCAGCTGCACTCTTCACCAATACACTCTACGCCACTCTACTATACATCACTCTATGCCACTGTACTCTATGCCTCTGCACTCTGCAGCACTTCACTCTACGCCACTGAACTCTGCACCACTCTACTCTATGCCATTACACTCTATGCCACTGCACCACACACCACTGCACTCTACGCCACTGTACTCTACAACACTGCACTCTATGCCACTCTACTCTGCACCGCTCTATGCCACTGTACTCTACTCTGTACCACAGAGTACCACTGCACTCTATGCCACTGCACTCTACTCCACTGCATTGTATACCACTGTAGTCTACTCTGCACCACTGCACTCTACACCAATGCGCTGTATCCAGGGCCGGAATGGGAACCAAAACCGGCTCTGGCAAAGTGCTCGGCCAGCCCCCCAGGGGGTTGGGGGTGCGGCCGAGCTCCTTGCCAGGGCCGGTTTTCAGCCGATTTTGTTACAGCTGCTATGCTGCAAAAACGGCCCTGTAACAAAAACGTCCCCAGGGGCCCAAAACCGGCCCCCACCCTTGCAGCCCACCGGGGGATTTCCCGGTGCCCGCTACGGCCAGTCTGGCCCTGTCTGTACCCCAATGCACTCTAGGCCACTCCAGTCTGCTCTGAATCATTCTAATCTATGCCACTGCATTCTACAATGCTGCAACACTCCACTCAATGACCCTCCACTCTACAAAACTCTATGACAGCTTATACCACTCTATAGTCCTCCACGCACCCCAAACCACTCTCCTGTATGCCTAAAACATTTAGCAATGCTGAATAGCATCCACCCTGGTGTACAACATGACTAAAAGACATTGGCAAAGTCAATAGTTCTTGCATCGGCTTGTCAGTGCTAGTTTTCTGTGGAAGTGAGCCTTTTCTGGCCAAGTGCAGTGTTAAAAGTAACCAGCACAGGCAAATTCCATCCCCACCCTCTCCTCTCCTTGGAGCAGGCCTTATTATTGGCTAATGGCTAATGTGTGGGTACGCCTTTGTCCTTCAGCTGTTGAGTAAAGTAGTTAACCTGGTCCAGCAGTGGGAACAGAGGCCTGCAATCCTATTAAAAGCCGAGTCAGAGAAATGTGATACATTTTGAAGTGTCACAAGCAGTGCAGCTATAACAAATGCTACATTGTATCTGCACTTAGGGTTAATTTTTACCATGTGACCATTGCATCGTGCTAGTTGCTAGGTTTCATGATGGTGAAGGTGTAGTTTGGTGCAGATTTTGCCTACAGTATATAGTATAGTCAAGCACACACACTTTTCAGTAATTAATAAAGATAAAACTCCTCGCATTAATAGTGCCACTCACAATAGGCCTACACTAGGTCAGCACCTATCCCTGAAGGGTCCATTTTGAAAATGGCTACCTGTGCGCAGATTCCGGGGTGAGCTAGACGCTAGTCTCTCGTGCTCAGCCCCCACATGTGTGCGCACACGGCGTGCATATGTGCTCCCATACAACCAGACCTGAGCTTCTTACCCTAGCTGCGAAGCATCTGATAGTATAAGAACTCATCTTAAAACGCGTACATTAGAGGTTAGCACTCCCAGTCAATTAAAGCAGAGCTCAAAAATTAAAAATCCAGCTGGATTAAATGGGCGGAACCTATTTCTCTCAGAGCCATGTATTAATCCAATGTTGTACACGTTGTATAATAAATAGCAAATCATGCATGTTGAACCATTGAATGAATTCTTGAATTACGAGGTGAATGTAGAGATTAGACTGATGCGGCTTTGCAATACACTGTAATTGATGAGTGCTGAGATATCTAGTTCCATTGTACTAGGCACCTGGTGTCAACTAAATATTCAATAACATTAAAAATTAAGATCAGACAGCACATTTTAAGGAGAGGACGAAAGGCTGTATTTACAGCTGGGCATATGCAGGACATAAGGCAAGAAGTACCAGATGTAGCGGATGCCTATATTATAAATGCATCGATGTCAGCGGCGTGCTAAATACGATGGTCGGAACATCTGCTACTTTTTAGCAGATGTCCTTCTCTGCCGAAATCTAAATAAGGCTCAGACTCTCCCCAGATAAATGAATGAGTGCAAGACATGGTATGAAATGACAGAGAGACTCTGGGGCATATTATCTACAGTCCGCGATAAATATCGCAATGCGCGCTTAGCGCGATTTTAATTATCGCCGGCTATCGCTGGATTTCATCGCCGTGTCAGCAGCGTATTAGCAACGCTTAGCTGACAGGCGATGTGAAATCCTGCGATAGATTGCGATAATGAACATTAGCGTGTGGAATCCTGAGATGATTTCACAGCGCTAATGTCAAGCTTGGTAATAGGGGAGTGTAGACTTAACCTTACAATCCACCTCCCATAGGCATTAATTGCAAGACAGGTTTTATTCAGGCGATAGAATATTGCGATGATGGGAGCTTAGCGCGCTTTTTCTCATCGCTTCGCTGTTCAGGGGCGGCGTTGGTAATACCGCAATGTAGGTTTTGCGGGCATTGCACTGTTTGTCCTAGGAGGGAACGCCTACTTTGCATCTCATTAGCGATGTATATCGCTGAGATACGTGGCGTTAGTAATTCGGCTGCTAACATGCGCTGATGCATGTTAGCGCCGCCTTGGTAATGGGGCGATGGGATTATCGCTGCTTTAGCGGCTAAAAGTGCCGCTAAAGCGGCGGAACTGCCCTTGATAATATGCCCCCAGATTTCATAAAAGGTTTCCATGCGGTCCCTTAGCCAATGCATCACAATTTTGGCTAGGTTAACCATTGATTGCGATATCAGATGTATATCTTGACCTCTGACATTTTAAGAGGATTTTTGGCCTGTCATTAAGCCACATAGGACCCAGGATTTTTACGTTTTTCGACACTGACTCAACGTTTTTAAGGTACGTCAATAGGATACATTTATCTGTAATCTTTACATGTAACTAGGGGGGGGATTTGGTCTATATGTTATCTCACACAACAAATACAGTTTTAGAGGGCAGTGTACAAAACCATATGTTTGAATCCATCTTGAGACATTTTCTGTTAATCCCAGAGAGTACATTTTAGAAGCAGTCAGATGTTCTCTAAAAAAGATTGCCATTCGTGTTAAGAGATTTTAAAGATTGGCTGTAAATGTCCTTGCTTGACTAGAAGATGTGCATTATCATTAACAATATACTCATACATTCTGGAAGCTGGGAAATCAAACACATGTCACCGTGAGGTTAATCCAGTTGCAATGCCACAGTAGTATAGTACCACGAGAAACTGACGTTTCACAGTCGCTGCTTCAGCCAAGTAAAAGCTTCTCATGCAGGGGG
The DNA here is from genome assembly GCF_964204655.1 of Triturus cristatus. Taxonomy (NCBI): domain Eukaryota; kingdom Metazoa; phylum Chordata; class Amphibia; order Caudata; family Salamandridae; genus Triturus; species Triturus cristatus. The sequence goes on from NC_140580.1 coordinate 556,903,037, forward strand.
CAGGGCTGCACACAGGAGAGCTATGACAGGTGGCTGGAGAGCTGCCAGTAGCTCACAAGCTGCTCATTGGAGAAGTCTTTTCTACAGCCTCAACGGCTGTTAGAGCCTCTGCCACTGGTGCTTCCGGTGTCGTTATGCCATTTTTTGTTATTAGTGCCTCTGGTGCTACTAGTGTTTCTGGTACTATTAGTGATCCTGGTTCTTCCAGTGCCTTTGTTGGTGTTGGTGACTCTGGTTCTTATCTTGCATCCGGTGCCCCTAGAGTCTCTAGCGCGATAAGTGCATTTGGCAATTCTAGTCCTTCTGGTGCTATGTGTGCCTATGTGTTTATTAGTGCCTCTGGCCCGTTTCCCCCATGCTAGTTTCTGCACGGTAGACATGGGTAGGGAAATGGATTGCATACATGACCAGGTAAAATGAGTGACAGTCGCCAGCCCTCAATAGGATGTTGTGTCACTGCTATGACCTAGTAGTCCATTGGCAGATGAACCACTGCGTCTGAGGCTGTTATTGGTAGAGCCAGTGCATGCGCTGCCAACAGCAACCCAGGGGTCCCCCACCTCTCAGTGGGGTGGTGGGACTGCATGTTTGGTAGAGCAGGAGGACCGCTGGTTAATGGCCTTCCTCCCTTTCTGTCTAATCCCAGATATTGCTTTTGGTTTGGAAGACTACATTCTTTATACCTTAATTGCTATTTGTTTGTTGCACAGATGCCATATGCACTTTCTCTGGAAAAAGACCAAGACTCAACGGTGGCCATTGTGTACCTTAAATGAAACCAGTTTACTTCTTCGGTCAGCCTTGTAAGAGTTGAATCACAATTCTGGTCAAGATTCTGCCACTTGCCGGCATAGCCTAGAACTTCAAATCCCTACATGTTCTTCTCAGCTGGAGATGTTGTTCGACCACAAATTCAGTATGTATTATTGGCACCAAAGCTTTGAGTAACACCTTCGGTATGTCAAATTTAATTGAGGTGCTTTTATTTGGTGGAAAACTCTCGTACCTGTTTTAAAGGGATTTATTTTGAGTGAGAACCTCTTTGACAGGGGAGGAATTTAAAAACTTGTAGATTGCCTTTGCCCTTAGCATGTGTACACCGAGCCCACAATGCAAAGGTATGTTGGCTAAAAAGCCACAAATGGTGGACGTCTGACACATAGCTTTAGTGCTAATGCACTTTTTTGCCCTATAGTGCGAGTCCATTAGGTTATAAAGGATCGCGGCCTTCGGCGTCATTCCTATACAGTCGCAGAACTCTTCAGTGACTTGCAATAGCTTTATAATGTACGGACAGGTAGTGCTTAATGCTATATGTATCTTAAAGATGTTCTATTCTCCTTAATGGATGCCCTACAGATTTTTTCAATCCTTCCGATATCTTGATTATAAATGAAAAGGCATGTCTGGTGTTGGGATATTGGATTTTAGGGTGATCACTTTTAAATTCTTTTTTTAATAACATAATATTTGCCTAGAGTCTAGCATGAAACATGATCCTGAGTGGAAAGAAGTCGGCCCAGCCTTAAGTACTGCAGCTCAGCATTTTTGTCACTTAGCACTTCCCTTGGCCAGACTCCCCTTTCTACCGTCTCCTGGCCTTCACCACGAAGAGTTTGCCAATGACAGTGAAAGCCCAAAAGGCTTGTTGTTTCACTGCTGGCAGGCCGACAGCAGAAGAAATGTCTGAGCAATGAAGATCAATCCCTTATCTCCGGCGGTGTGAATGTGGCAGGTGTGGAGAAAACAAAATCAATAGCCAAGAAAAGCTTCCATTACTGCATAAATACTCTGCTGCCCTGTGCGAGCATCTCGCGGTGAATCTGAGTGTGGGGTGAAGGCAGACTGACGTAACATAGGAGCCTAGGATTTGGGGTGAAAACAAACTGATGTAATAAAAGGAGCCTAAGGATTGGGGTGAAGACAGACTGACGTAATAGAAGGAGCATAAGATTTGGGGTGAAGACAGACTGATGTAATAGATCCTAAGATTTGGGGTGAAGGTAGACTAACGTACCAGAAGGAGCCTAAGAATTGGGGTGAAGACAGACTGACATAATAGAAGGAGCCTAAGATTTGGGGTGAAGGCAGACTGACGTAATAGAAGGAGCCTAAGATTTGGGGTAAAGACAGACTGCCGTATTAGAAGGAGCCTAAGAACTGGGGTTCAGTGGCGTAGGAAGGGAGGCATGGTGGGTGCGGGCCACCCTGGGTGTCATCTCTGAGGGGGTGACAAAATGGCAAAAATATGTGTTTTAAACTCATATTTTTGCCATTTTGTCAAGCCGGGGGTGACAAGAAATTTTACGCACCAGGTACCACCTAACCTTGCACTGCCACTGTTGGGGTGAAAATAGACTGACGTAAGAGAAGGAGCATAAGAATTGGGGTGAAGACAGACTGACGTAATGGAAGGTGCCTAAGATTTGGGGTGAAGATAGACTGACGTAATTGAAGGAGCCTAAGAATTGGGGTGAAGACAGACTGACATAATAGAACCTAAGATTTGGGTGAAGGCAGACTGACGTAATGGAAGGAGCCTAGGATTTGGAGAGAAGACAGACTGACGAAATAGAAGGGGCCGCAGAATTGGGGTAAAGGCAGACTGACATAATAGAAGGAGTCTAAGATTTGGGGTGAAGACCGACTGACGTAATAGAAGAAGCTTTAGATTTGGGGTGAAGACAGACTGACAAAAGAGAAGGCGCCTAAGATTTGGGGTGAAGACAGACTGATGTAGTAGGAGAAGCCTAGGATTCGGGGTGAAGGCAGACTGACGTAATAGAAGGAGCCTAGGATTTGGGGTGCAGACAGAATGACATAATGGAAGGAGCCTTGGATTTGGGGTGAAGACAGACTGACGTAATAGAAGGAGCCTAAGATTTGGGGTGAAGATAGACTGACGTAAGAGAAGGCACCTATCATTTGGGGTGAAGACAGCCTGAGGTAATAGAAGAAGCCTAAGATTTGGGGTGAAGACAGACTGACGGTATTGAAGGAGCCTAAGATTTGGGGTGAAGACAGACTGACGTAATGGAAGGAGCCTAAGATTTGGGGTGAAAGCAGACTGACGTAATAGATAGAGCCTAAGATTTGGGGCGAAGGCAGACCGAAGTAATAGAAGGAGCCTTTGATTTGGGGTGAAGACAGACTGACAAAAGAGAAGGCACCTAAGATTTGGGGTGAAGACAGACTGACGTAATAGCAGGAGCCCATGATTTGGGGTGAAGGCAGACTGATGTAATAGGAGAAGCCTAAGATTCGGGGTGAAGGCAGACTGACGTAATAGAAGGAGCCTAGGATTTGGGGTGAAGACAGACTGACTTAATGGAAGGAGCCTAAGATTTGGGATGAAGATAGACTGACGTAAGAGAAGGCGCCTATGATTTGGGGTGAAGACTAACGTAATAGAAGGATAGTGAAAAGTGTGATTATTACCTCACCCCAGCCATTTTCTGCAGGCGGACTTTGGCATACCAAACCTGGTGAAATTTACAAGTGAAAATGTGCAATAAATAACATTATATGCGGAATTTGGTGTGGCATGCACCGGACTTCACCTGGCCGTCGACATTTTAACGTGACCAGCAAACACTGCACGGGATTTACCTGATGCAGCGCGTATCTCAACCCCATTCTTGCACTTGCCAGCGGGATCTTTGTAATGGAGTTCATGTTTGTGGCCAGTTAATGAAAGCATGCAGAGAAGTGTCGCTGTTCGCGTATCTGTGGCCACACGCGCAGAACACGCAGGTCATGTGATGTTGGTACTTGCGCAGTCTCTAGGTAAACGTGCTGCTCTCCGAGATTCGCGCAGGAGCCCAAGCACGGCTATCTCTGGTACAGCAGGCACTGGTGCGAGGGCGCATTGTTCACCATTATGACTATCATTTGCTTCCCAGGAGGGAGGAGATCGGCCATTTTCCTGGATCGCCTTGAGGCCCAGAGCACCCGTGCTGCCCCACTTGATGGGCCTCCATGCTTATTGGAGCAGCAGAAGCCCTCCAGCTGCTATAAAATGCATATGCCTTTAACCTCTTCTGTGCCCATGACGAGATAGTCTCGTCATGGAGCACGGTCGCGCTGTGCCCATGACGAGACTATCTCGTCATGAACCCCACCCACTAATGTAACGCCCGGCACAGGAGGGGGAAAGGGCGTGGCACAGAAGGGGTTAAGAGTCATGTGGGTGGAGGGGGTGAGGACTGCTGATGGCAGCAGGCTTGCGCATTAAAACTTATGTCAACCATAGCAGCAGCAGGGCCCTCTATGGGCCTGAAAAGGCTCGAGCATGCGAATGAATTGAAGTCCATTTCTGCCACCTAAACTATGAACAGAGATGTTCTTTTATAGTTTAATGTTCATGCCTTACATGAGCAGTGAAGTTCCTGTGGCAAAATGCTGGTCAGAGACATGTCAGTGTCTACGGGATGTTGCGGGAGACGTGCATACACATTTTCACCAGGTTAAATTTGTGATTACTGCTTGCGCAAAATGCACTTTATACCCAATCGGCGATTTTGTGCGATTCTTCCCCAAAGTGTTATTTGTTTTTCATTTAAATATACCATATCCCAATATTCTACCCACCTAAACTAGTAGAGTAGAAGAAGCATAACCGAATGTGATTTTGCTCTGCAAAATATGCATTTAGGCACTGAAACAAGAAGTTAACCATGACTCAGTGCTTGAACTGGAAAAATAGAAGTGCAGGTACTCTGTAGCAGAGTACCTGCTTGTTTCTGAGAAGTGCCGGTATTCACCAATCAAAAGTTTAGCATTTCTCTTGCGATGTGCCAGTACTCTCCCTCCCAAAATAAAAAGTGCTGGTACTCCGTACCGGACAGTACCGGCCCATTTAAAGCACTGGAAAGCAAGAGATGCTGTCAGATGAAGCAACCTTGACTGCCCTTCTCCCGTACATTCAGGATCCAGCTGCAGATCTCTCCGGTGTGAATGACACTGAGTAGCCATGGCATTTAGGAGACGCAAACTTTCTTGAAAGACTGACTAGCTAGATTCCTGTTCACCGACTGCCACAACAGGATCCTTTATGATCCCATGCACTGGTCACATCCTGACATGGTTCTGTTCGGTCCCATTTTGAGAAAATCTGAATCAAAGGCTGTTTGAAATGTGTTGTTTTGTTGTGGTCTGAGCTGTAGGTCGTTTTTAGTTTTCACCTACAGCGTGTATGTGCTGTCAGAGAAAGCTATTGTAATGAAAAAAAGTTTAATTAAGAATGGGCTTAGAGCCTACCCATTACTCACCGATACTTACAATTGGTTGGCTTACACTTCACTCTGGTTTCCTTGCTTCTTATTGGTCTCACCTGCTGCTTCCTGCCAGCTGCTCACCTCCTCCTGCCATGGCTCTAGGCTCATGGTGGCCCTGTGCAAGGAGCGTAGATAGGGGGCCCCGGAAGAGGGGGTCCAGGCGGGGCGGAGCTCAGGAAGGTGTTTTAATAAAACGTCCAGAAAAAGCGTTAGATGACCAGTACCTGCGGCTGCTCCTACCCTTCCAGATTCGTCTCAGAATGATAACATTTAGGAGAAGGAGGGCATTGCGACACACGACGTGAGGGACTGGCACAGACGGCTGCAGGGCCATGACAGGGGGGCCCCAGACCCATAGCCCCCCCACACAGAAATAATCTGTAGCTCTTTGCCCGGAAACAGTAATATCGATACCATATTGAATATGGTGTCTTACGCATGGCCATGTCCGTTGCAGACACTGCATATCCGCCTCGTGACACAAGCGTTTAACTTTTGCCAACATTTGCCCCCTGTGTTTTGCCAGCAACCCTCCCCGCACACCCCTCCCCCGCCCCGGCTGCAGAGAAGACACACCCTTCCACCTTCTGTCTCCCCCGCTCCAGAACTCTTTCTGTTGCGGACTCCTCTCGGCTGGTGCACCCCCTAGTGGCGAGAATATCCCACAGCATCAAGCATATCTGTGCCCTGTTCCCACAGGACTCCTCTGTGCTCTGCATAGGTCTCCCTTTGTACTGCTGCTGCATATCTCCGTGTTCCTACAGATCCCTTTGTACTGCTGTTTGTATCTCCAGGTCACTACAGGCCCATCTGTGGTGCTGCTTGTGTCTCCGGGTGCTCACTTACATAATACTGTGCTGTTGCATACGTATGCGTCCCTATGGACTCATTTGAAATTCTTTCGTGCATGTATCTTGGTTTCCCTGCAGACGCCGTGTTACACCATATATTTCCATTTCCTTACAGACGGCTCTGTGCGGTTGCATATACTTCTGTGTCCCCACAGACCACTCTACGCGCACCAGCAGACTACAGTAAAATGATGCAGTCTTTCTTATTCCAGCGGCAGCCTTTTCTCAACAGCTGCACGCCCTTCCTTTACTGAGCACATTCAACCCCTTCTGGCAAAGCCCCGCCCCTTGGATGGTCAGAGCTGCCAACTGTACACTTTCCAATGAAAAATATTCCAGTGTTAACTCTTTGCACCTGCCTCCCTCCGGCAGAGGCACAACTTGTTCTCAAAGAGAACGAACCAGGACGATGTTAACTGTTATGTAAACTATGAGACTAATAACAAAGTTAGATTTTTGTCGAGGTGTCTGTCCCTTAGGTGCCTAACGCTTGAGTCTGGTGACCTGTCCGTGGTAAACTCTGGCACTCGCTGGGCACAGACGAGCCTGTGTGGTCTTGCAGAGCGCCTGGGCACCCCAGACTCACTTGGAGGAAAAGGGGCCCCGTGGTCTGTGTCGGAGCCTCACACGGAAGAGAATTTCCAGTGGCATGGCCTCTCTGTGGTACTCCCCTGCCCTCATATGGCGGCATATAGAGGCTCTCACTGCCTCTCTCTGGTGATGGTCTCAGCCCTCACCAAGAATAGCACTCTGATAGCCTCCTGTCCAGTGTCCGACCAACTGTCTCATTAACCTGAAACAATAGCACTTGAAGGCCTTCGGTGCTCTCTGTCATCCCCCCGAAGGAGTAGCGCTTGCAGAGTCTCGTGGCTTCTCTGCGCTGACCTCTTGCACTCACTTGGAAGAGAGGCACCTCGAGGGTGCCTCTTTGTGGTGGAGCTGAACTTTGCCATGACAAGCACTACTCAGAAGGCCTCTCATCCTGCGGAGCGTATAGCGGTCCCTGTCTTTAACCTGAAAGAGAAGCGCTTGGAAGGCCTTGTTTGCTTGTGCTGTTCACCGCCACTTGCCTGGAAGAGAGGCACTTAAAAGGTGCCACGGCCTCTTTCTGGTGGAGCTGACCTTTGCCATGAAGAACAGTACTCAGAAGGCCTCTTTAACTGCATATAGCGGTCCCTGTTTTTGACCTGAAAGAGAAGCGCCTAGAAGGCCTCACAGCTGGCTTGTGCTGTTCACCGCCACTCACCTGGAAGAGAGGCACTTCGAAGGTGCCACGGCCTCTTTGTGGTGAAGCTGGCCTTTGTCATGAACAGCAGTACTCAGGCCTCGTATCCTGCCTATAGAGGTCCCTGCCTTTGACCTGAAAGAGAAGCGCATAGAGGGCCTTAGTGCTCTTCACCGCCACTCACCTGGAAGAGCAGCACCTTGAAGGGGCTCCGGTTCATGAGCAGCTCGTGGCGCTCCGCCCGGCGGCTGACCTGTCCGCTGCGCACCACAGCGTGGTGCCGGGCCTCCTTCATGTCGGCGCTGAGGTGCAGGGAGCGGTCCATCAGCTTGCTGACCGTGTTGCTGGTGGAGTGCTCCTTGGAGAGCCGGCTCACGTGGCCCTGTACCTGCTTCACCGAGTTCTCCATGCCCGTCTGCCACTGGGCCATGCGCAGCTGCTTCTCCTGCACCGAGTCCAGCATGCTGGCCAGCTTCTCCAGCAGGGTCAACACGGTCAGGGCGTTCACCTGGGCCCCCTCGGGCTGACTGCTGGGGGTCGCGTAGGGCCCCTGGGACGTCAGCTCCTCCGGGCTGAGACCCGGAGTCACCAGCTCGGGGGATTCAAAGCTGTACCTCGGCTCGGGGTTCATGCTTCTCCAGGAGTCCGGGATGGCGGCTTCTGCCATAGTGGACACTGTGCGCCGACGCAGGCTTCTGGGAGCTGTCAGACTTATCCTGGAGTTGAGGGAAGACGTCCGACTGCTGGAGCCGAGAGATGAGGCCGACTCCTGCAGGGACCGTCCACGCCCAGAGTTTTCCGGCTCCTCCCAGTCCTTGATTCGTTGGATTCACTTCTGTTCCACTGTGTGCCGGGGGCAGAAAGAGTAAGGCGCAGGCAGTGGAAACCCCTCCCTGCGCCCGCCAAATCCCTGCCAGGGGCCGCCACGAATATGTATTGTATCCGATTCCTCGTGGCGGCCCCTGGGGTTTGGCGGCCCTGTGCAGGTGCACAGCTTGCACATCCCTAAGGCTTCTATCCATGCCGTGGGCCATGGGCCCAGCACAGGTTCCTGTTTGCAGCCAGTGTCTTTCCATTGGCCTCATGCTCATCCAGGTACTGTTAAAAAAACATTTGGCCATGCACTCATAGAGTGCATGCACTGTATGGTCTCCCCCATCGCTGCTGTCTGTTTTCCCCCACCCCTTGCCGACAATTTACCCACCAGCACCCATGCTGTCCATTTCCCCACATCACCCCGCTATGCGTATTCACCGACCCCGTCCGTTCTGCCACCAGCCTCCTGTCATCCTTTTTAACCCCCAGCTTTCAATTTGGTTTCCTCCCTCCCTTGTGTTGCTTAAGATCCCCCTCCCGAGCCAGAGCTGCTGTGCAACATGCCTTAAATGGAGAAAAATAAAACGCTATAACACGGTCAACGCTGGCGCATTGAGATTTTTTTAACATTGAGAAAGCCAATAGATCTTGCAAAGGCGAAACCTATTGGCTTTGCAAATACTTGTTTAATGAAGGTGTGTAAATGGAAATGTTATTTTGATCTTTTGTGCTATTTCACTTTATTTTAGTAGTATTGCTCTATTTTTATGTATATATTGTTTTAACAGAATGTGGCCAAAAATAAACTAATCAATCATTCATTAATTCAATATCCTTTATGGGCCTGACGCTTTTGGAAAATGCATAAGCATTCGACATATTAAATTACCACTACTAAACAACATTAGGTACTTATTTTTGCATCACTTTAGGGTTACTAATAGTTTAATATCTGGTAATTGCTAATATTCATTTCCATTTCATAAAAAACCTCGGGTCCGATTCACAAAGGCAAAGTTAGACGAAAGTCTAACTTTACGACTTTCGGTATTCACAAAGGGCATTTACTACTCATAAATGCCCTTTTGTCGAACTTTACGACTTTCAGTATTCCCAAAGGACATTTACGAGTATCCCGAAAGTTGTAAAGTTAGACTTTCGTCTAACTTTACCTTTGTGAATCGGGCTCCTTCAATTTCAGAAGAAATGTTTTAAAAACCAAGCTGCTGTTTCACTGAAAGACTTTTTGGCAAAATATGTTTCTACTGTGGAAGGAAATGTGCATCCTTTTACTGCTGCAATATTCTTTTCCACAAAAATAATATTAAAGTACTCTTTTTTCCCCAATGTTTTTACACGCCCTTAGGCCGTAGCTGCCTTCATAAGACCCCCGCTTCAATGACTTTTTGGATGACTGATGTCTGCCATGTAAGTTTGTCATATGGCTCTACGGTGACACCTGTTAAATAGCTGGTCCTGTTTCAGTAGATGTCTCCTGGTGAGCGTCAGTGTTAGCTGACACAACTGGTTTGACTCAGTCATGTTTGCATGTGCTAAATATAATAATTTTATTTTTATGACTCAGAGCTGGAAGTGTACACACGTGCTTATGTTGGACACTTGCTATAGCATCTTCGGGTGTATTTTAGCCTGTCCTGCTTTGCCTACAAATTACTTGGTTTGTGGCGGAAATCCTTCATGCCTAAGCAGTGGTGGCTCCTCCGCTAAGGCGGAGGAACGTTGCCCCACTGCTCCTTGAGCAGTGCAAAATAAAAATAAAATAATAATAACAAGAAGTTATTAACCCCTTCAGTGCCACGCCCTTTCCCCCTCCTGTGCCGGGCGTTTCATTAGTGGGTGGGGTTCATGACGAGATAGTCTCGTCATTGGCACAGCACGACCGTGCTCCATGACGAGACTATCTCGTCATGGGCACAGAAGAGGTTAAGATTTTATTTTTCCCTGCTCCAGCCAGATGAGGCGGGGAGGGGCTGGCTCGTCGCAGAGGGAGCAGGAGGGGTTTGCACTCCCTACCTACGTGCTCTTGATGGCTAGGGCTCTAGGGCCGGCCAAACCGTCATGTGCACTTGTCATGTTCTCCATTGGGCTGTGTTGCACAGCCCTGTGGAGAACATGCCCAGCCTCCCCAGGCACTGCCTGAGCAGCCAAACGGGCCACTCAGACCAATCACGACGCTGCTCAGGCAGCGTCGTGATTGGCTGGGAGAGTCCGGAAGCCTGGATGCTTCCGGTGCTGCCAGCAGATGGAGGAAAGGCATGCGGCGGCGAGAGAGGCATGAGACAGCAGCTGTAGCGGCAGAGACTGTAAGTTTATTCATTTTTTCAGCCCACCACTTCCGTTTAGAGGCTGCCGCCACTGTTACTTATGGCCTGATTTAGATCTCGGCGGACGGGTTACTCCGTCACAGCGGTGATGGATACTACGTATGACAAAATATAAATCCATCATATACTATGGGATTTATATTCTGCAGACAGGATATCCGTCACCCTTGTGACGAAGTAACCCTTCCGCCAAGATATAAATGAGGCTCTAAATGTTAGGCATGTGAGAACTCCTGGAAAGCTATGACTCCTGTAACTTCCTGGATGTACAGTTAGAATTCCAAAAAGTCCGAAATTTGCTAAAATTACGGAATTAACCATAGGGGAGAGAACACCCGACATATTCAGTGTCCTGTTTGATCCCTAAGTTACTATTTGATGGTGGTGGTTTCACTTTTTCGTCATTTCTAGTTATGATTCTCTTATGGTTTTTTAATCAAAAGTATTTTAGTACATGCAGCAGTTCAGTGAGTGTCATGACTGTGCTGTGTGTCGTGTTTACGCTGTGAAATTTCCTGAGTTGGTGTCTGCTGATATTTCCATTACCCTTCAATGCCACTGTCTGCTGAAATGTGCCAGTAATCCAACTGTCATAGGATTAATGATAAACACGGCGTTGTTATGTGTGTTTACGTAGATATGTTTTTAAATCTTGAAACATGGGCCTTGAACGAATATACTTTTTTTGAAATTGTTATTTACACTCTAAAAATGGGTCTCTTAGAAGAACCTCCAAGAAAGCACTTTTTCTTTTACTGATGCTTCCTGATCAGAACTTTCTTATAAATCGTCTGTAAACTCACCCCCAGGGCTAAATTAGGAATTTGCAACTCTTGGTCAGGTCCTAAACAAAGGTCCAATTGACACACTGAATTCCCCTGTGCAATTGCACATCTGTTTATTTCTCTTGTTTTCTGTGAGGGAAATATTTGTAACTGTTTAGAAGCCCCTTCCGTTCCACCTCCACCAAATTTGTGGCTGATCCATTCCTCTTTCCCAAACACTTGCCTAGAATACAATTACGACCCTTTCCAGGCTGGACACAGAAAAGATGGGAGTTTATATGAGTATCGACCCAGTTTCCTCCACAATCCTACCGCTTGAGTGGTGGCGGAGATCTCCTAACCCGTGCGAGGGCTTACGTTTGCGAGGAATAGGAATCCCTTTGTGAATTCGCAACAGGGGTAAGTGATGTAAATTTGAGTATAAACGTATGTGTACAGCCAAATTGGCCTCTGGAAATAGGCCCCATGGTCCATATCTACAAAGGTAGACATAACTACTATGGTGTTTTTTAAACCGCTTTTCTTCCTGTCATTTATAAATACATTTTTCATAGAGGTGTATACATGGGGAACCATTCAATCACAAGAGTGTGTGGCATAAATAATTTAGGTTCCCATAATTGTTCTGGGGTTTGTGGCACTATATCCCCCTTCAATGTGCAATTGGCATTTCATATCAGCGCTCTAATTAAGATATTGTTGGTATCTAAAATTGATAGGTATCTGTGCTGTGTTATCACATTAATCATGCAGTTATCATGTTACGCAGCAATGTCAATTTTAGGTGATGTCATCAGAATTATGGTCATGTAACATCACGTCTTGGGAAGATTCAGAGTAAAGGGCCACACATATTGTGTCACTTTCTGTAATGTCATTGAGGTCAAAGGGTGCGTGATGTCACTTCCAGTACCCATGGGGTTTTGGTGAATTGATGTCCATGGTCATTGTTGATGGATTATAACATTTGCAAACAGACTTAATCCTCCATAAGCGAACGCTTGATAACCCCTTACATGCGGATACCATGCTTATAATACTGCAACATGTTCCACCAGTGTGTTCTAAAGGGAAAGCAGCAGCCATTGACTTACGTGAGGCAGCACTGACCCCCGCTATGGGCTATTATTTGACAGATAATCAATACTATCCTTCACAATCGTTACTCCTCTGCTATCACTTCCAGAAAGACGAGCTGCTATTCCTGGCTGCTGAGAGCTTTCCCCAGAACTCTGCAGCGTACAGAGCCCTTGATCCACGCTGAATTTAGCAGCGCCTTTGCTAATTGATGCTTCACATAAATATCGAGAAATCATTTCCGTAATATAGTGGAGGAGAGCTGGGCAGCAGGTGTGCAAGCACTAGGAAGCAGGGCTGATCCAGAAAGACAGGTGAATTTTTAATGTTCGCCTTTTTCTACCAATGCTTTCAAAAACAAGCATTGGCATAGCCATTAGGTCTCATCTTTGGGACCTTATGTGTGTTTAGCCAGAGCTATTTGCTTTGCTAATGTTTTTAAGCTAGGTTTTAGAGCATTGTGCCTGCTGTGCAGCGTGTTAAAAAGTTTTAATAAAAAAGTGTTATAAGCATTTTTGTTACCTTATATATAACCAAGAAGACATTATGTACAACTGAACTACACTATTAAAAAAAAATGTATATAAAAAATGTCTTTTTTTTGTCCTTGAAATGCTGGCAACTTCTTCCTGTCTTATGCTTGTTTGTTATAGCCTTTTTAGCTTGAGCCTAGCGCAGCGTGCATGCTTTGCTCTAGGAGATGACCTTTAGAAATTGGTCTGCTCTTTTCCACACACTCGTGCTTGTGGCGGCATCCACCTTGCGGGAGCGAGAAGTGGCGCACGCAGGGGCCATCTGTTTTTAGATCTCGCCTGGCGAAAGCAGCGTATGCGCTGCTCTCCGCCATGGAGAGGACCTTTTGTAATCGATTCAGCCAAAGCTGAATGAATGTGCGTCCAGATGGACAAACATGGCTGCTCTCGCCGCCCGCAAAGCTAAACATGCACGTGTAGGGACAAAACAATGCACGCGCATGTGGACAGCCCGACGCCATCTTTGTGCACACGCGCGGTCATTTTTTTGTCCCTACGCTTGCATGGAAGCGTGCTTTCTCTTTCGCTTTCCCAGACAGTGCTGAGGAAGCTGGCGCAAGGCGTCCTGCGAGCATTGCTTGTTGTCGTTGGCAGCCAACCTCAGATATTCCTGTTCCTTCTATGCGCCTAGAATAAGGTTCACATTCAGAGAGGATATGATCCTTCTGAGCCACCACTAGAAAACGCAGTAAAGTTTGCCTGCCTTAAGTAAACCCTACTTCCTTCTTTCCTCCTCAATATGCTGGATGTTAGGTCTCCGGTCAAGACAGCATTCCCTTCCCTTAAAGCCACCGTAGCCCTGCGGTGTCTCACTGCACCTTATGTTCTTTTCAATCCGCCTAGATGAGGTAACAGGTAGACATTAGGACCCAGTGGCGCCGGTCGCACCTCCTCGAGTGAGCGCTCGCTGAAAGGTAACCTGAGGCAAGCTTCTTTCGGCTTCCCTCACCCCCTCCCTGCAATAAAGCCTGTTGGTGACCCGCTATGTGTAACCAGCTGTCCCTGGCAGCATGCACCGGGCGTACCAGCCTCTTCTACCAGCCACCAACAAGTACCTGAAGGAGAAATGGAACCGCAAGGACTTCCGAGAGCACAGGAGGAAGGCGAGTATCCCCACAGGGGTAGGGGCGTGCGGGTCACCTGCCCGTCAGGATGTGAGTGCTCTCAGCAGCTGTTTATCAGACAAGTGCAAGAGGGTTTGTACTAGGAATTTTGGAGGGGCGAGCAATTTTAGTTGATATGAGAGTGATACCTTGACTCTGACAGGTGATAAGACATGTGAAGTCTATATGGCGGGATGTTCTTCCTTCCGAGAACACAAACTTAATATTTACCTGAAGCCTGGTTTTCCTGGTCCCCAACGGCCCGGATTGACAGGAGGGGTTTTGCACCAAGTGGTAACTTGACACAATTGATGTCAACAACAGTCAGTGGAAAACGCGTATACCTTACATGCATGGCTATCAGCCTGTGGGTGGGTGGGCCACCTTAGCTGTCCCTCGGTGGGCGCTGCCCCAGTACAGCCGAGAAGCACGATGGATTAATGTTTTGATGGCCCCACCCACAAAAGTCCACCGCTCCGTTTAGTCAGGGCCACTAGAATTATGCAGCAGGAGAGGGCCAAATTATGTCACAAGAAAAGGCAAATTATGTGGAATAATGCTGCACATTTTGTAGCACTATTACTTGATTATTTAGTCGTTTTTTAAACGTGATAACACTGCCTGGGCATTGGTTGCACCTCATTGGTACCAATTAAACACCCAAATATAGCAATAAGCAACAGAAAGTTGACCAGTTCTGCTTTGCGAAGCACCTTCTACTGAGAGGAGACACGTGTCGCTGCGTTTGTAGTAACTTTTGAACCGTTTGAGTTAACTTTTTTTTGTTACAATCTGCATATTTTGTGACGGCTGATGGATTATGTGGCAAATCTATAATTATGCAAAAATCGCTGCGGTTGCCAAATCACATAATTCCAGTGGCCTTGTCTTTAGTGTGTGTGGGTCTCGGAGTGAGGAAAAACAGTCTTCCTGACAGCTTGACATGGAATCCCTGGTGTCTTCTGTACAATGCCGATCCTGATTCTAGTGCAGGGCACAAACCCTACTACCGACGTTGCCTGTAAAGATAGAAGTTATAGCCTATGGGCCCTCAGGGTGGTGCTAAGAAGGGCTTAAGAGCCACAGGCACATGTCTTATTATCTAGTAGGACTCAGTAACAGGCCATTAGGGCTAATGATTGACTGACTAAAAACTGTACTAATGTGTCTGAACCATGCTCGATCCGATGAGAATTGGTGGACCTGACCCCTAAAAAGAATCCCTATTCCCACTTATGGCAGTGCAACTTCAATGCAAAACTGTACCATCAGTAAACAAGCATGACACTAGGAAACGGCGTGGGTGTTTATTTGGCGAAGGGACAGACCCTGGACTCTATGAATCCAGGTGGAGGTATTAAACTCTTGTGAGTTCGCTGAGGTCTGTTCTTGAATGTGTGGTGTGTGTGTTAGGTTCCTAGCGCTACTTAAAGAGGTTGCACACGCTCTGGCACTAGTCAATGGGATAGGAAAATGCACTCCACATTGCATCAGGGGGCACTGCAGGGTTCCAAGGGCTTCGTATTTACAAGCCCCACAAACCAAAAATCTGTAGAGCATAGAGTTACAGCGAACGGTACATGCAAACATAGCATCGGATGGTAAGAGTAGACCAGAGGTTTGGTAAGAGGGTGCTTTCACAATACTGCAGGTGCGTGCTGCCGTACTGTGGATCTGAAGTTTATTTCTAACATATTTCCTTAAAAAATCAAGTGAATTTAACCACCTTTTGTGAGCTCCACCAATAAATTAAGGATTTAGCTGTGAATGAGCCTTGAAATCCATGGAGTGAGTCATAATGCATCATACAAAGGGCGAAGGGCACAGAAAGTGGTCACTTTCTCAGGCCTCACTTTACAGTCTACATGTATTTCATCTCTCCTTTTCTTGGCAAGGACACCCCATGAAATCCTTTGTGTTGTGATCTTTTCTCTACATTTCACATTCCATAGGACTGAAACCTAGAATGTGGAATGTAGAGAAAAGATCACATCACCACTTTATACACTGTGATGCACACACACTCATACGTGTCACACTCATACGTGTGATGTCTGAGCACAGCTGATTGATTACTGCATTGTGTCACGTATAACATTGGAATAGTGCCCAGAGTGTTTTAAACTGTGACACGCACACACATTGACAGTGAAACAAGAAATTGGCACTGTGTTTTCATAGATTTGACAGGTTTTTGTTGGTTACAAGTGTTGTTTGCTCCACTTTACAGGTTGTATATTGTTGTGGTCTTGCCAGGTTCACAATCTTCTTCCTACATTCATTGAGTCAATATGCTGAGTATCAATGCACCTACTCCATTTTTTTTTAGACACATGGTGACCTACCCCTTCCGTGGCACAGCAAGTACAGAGCCTTTCCAAAATACCTCAGTGCCACTGGGGGCAACATATATCGCCCTGAGCGCAAAAGATACTTGTTGGAGCACAGGTTAGGTTTTGAGGGTCAATCCATCTATGAACATTTGCCACCTTATTAATTAATTGAGGATATAGAAGATGTTGATGAATATAATTTGGATGTGAAAAAACAAGCATTTGCAACGCAATAGGTCTCGCATCAAACTCGTGTAAATGCGAGACCTATTGCATTGCAAATGCTTGTTATAATTGGCTTTCACTTTCGTACTTTTTCGAGCAGCGGCGCGCTCTTGCTCTCTGTGCATGTGTCCCTCTCCCTGCCTGTCTTCTATGGCCTGTCATTTCCAGATTCTTTCGACCCCTCAGCCCGTGCTGTCTCTGCCTCCCCCTTGTCTGCAGAGGGTCTTTATTTAGGCTGTCTGTTTGTCTCTCCTTATTATCATGGCCTGTCTTGACTAGTGTCACTCTCTTCAGTCTCCCCCGAGTTTTCCCTCTCTTGTTAGATTTTCCCTCTCTATCCCTGTCTCTTCACTCCATGTGACCCTCCACTTTCCTGCGTGTGCTCCCATCGCTCGGTGACTCCTCCTTGTCAGCTCCCCAACCAACCAACCTCCGCCCATCTGCGCCTTGTTTTTTGTTAGTCATAAATATTAAAAAATGTAAATTGTGATAAACTAAATGCACCAATACAAAGACTCTTAAAAAAAGAAAATACTAACGCTTATTGAGTATTTGTATGTTTTATGTAGCCAGGAGTGCGCTGCACGCTGGGGGTTTTAATCCAATACATACAACAATAAAATTAGGCCTGTAGAAAACCGATCAGGTGGCACCCTAGATATGAGGTATTCTTGCTGCGAGTTTCTTGTATTTGGCACACTTAAGAATCAACAACAGTAATGAGAGGTGCATTTAAAAGGGGGGAGCTCTCTCGGGAGCCATGTAATTCCTCTGAGCACCCAAAACTTCCAGTGAGCAAGGAGTCTTGAACTGTGCAGTGTATTGGAGCACTTGCATTTACGTCATCTGTGGGACACAGGCTTGAAAGCCAGGGGGGCTTATGCAGCCTTTCATTCTTATTAGGTTGGTAAAATAAATACCAACGAGTTATGTAACGTGAACACCTGCTAATTCAAGAGCTACAAATGGGCATCATCTCTCTATGGCATTTCTAACCATATATCCTAACTTCTGCATTTTTTTTTAACGATTTTGGGCTGGCAGAATTCTTTTTCACATTGAATTCTAGTTTTTACTTTGCTTTGGAATCCGATGTGGTGAAGTTGTTACAGCTGCAGATTGCTCTGCTAAGCACTCTGCCCCAGCCCTGCAAGCTTTTCTCAGGCTTCTTACACGACCACATTTATGCAGCATCATGAAGTAACAGTAGATGTTATAGCACCCGGAATAATGTGTTTCATGGCTAAATACTTAGAAGGTCCTAAAGGCTAGACCTATTGGCTATGCCAAGGCTTATTTTGTTATGGATATGGGCGACATGAATACACGAGGGTGGAGGTTAGGATATAGTACCTGAATTACAACACGAGCAGCGGAGGTACACTAGGGGAGAATCAACAGATGCCAGATTCCGATGGCAGACTGATGTGGTGCTGAGAGATGCTGGGGTGGTGGTGTGCTGGTGCTGAGTTGATGCTCAGGTGATGCTAAATGATACTGACTGATGCTGTTGTGCTGAGTGATGCTGAGGTGGTGGTGTTGAGTGATGCTGAGGAGATGCTTTGCTGGTGCTGAGGTAGTGCTTAGTGATGCTGCTGAGTATTGCTGTGGTGGCACTGAGTGATGGTGAGGTAGTGGTGCTGAGCTGGTGCTCAGGTGGTGCTGAGTGATGCTGAGTTACTGCTGTGCTGAGGTGATGCTATGCTGCATTGGTGCTGAGTTGCTGCTGAGGTGGGGCTGCGCTGGTGCTGAGGTGGTGCTGCGCTGGTGCTGCACTTGTGGTGGTGCACTGATGCAGAGGTGGTGCTGTGCTGATGCTGAGATGGTGCTGTGCTGGTGTTGAGGTGGTGCTGCGCTGGTGCTGAGGTGGTGCTACGCTGGTGATGAGGTGGTGCTGCACTGATGCTGAGTTGGCGCTGCACTGGTGGTGGTGGTGGCGCACTGATGAGGTGGTGCTGTTTCATAATGCACAAACTTGGCCAACGGGTGCTGTACTTGAAAAAATATATTTTGTAGATTGACAATATAGAAGATAGTGCAATATATAGAATTATAGCATGCTAGAATGTTAAGCAATACAATCATGTTTTCTCTACTTCTGTAAGAGTAACTCCCCTCTACAAGTGCTGCTCCCCCAGGCAAAGGAAGAGCTACTGTCATCTTTTTTTTGCAGAAGGGATCCAGTCACCATAACCGACCCCGTGCTGGGGGCAGCATCAAAGAGTGCTTTGTATGTGACAGGTGTGTGAATGACAGTCTACCGTGTGACCTTTTGCCCTTTAACCCTCCCCTTATGTTTCATTTATGCCACTTGTTGCTGATGGTGTGCACCAACACTCGTTTTTGAGAACTGGAAATTATTATCTTCATCAGACATTAACCCTAAGAAAGAGAGTGGAAAACACACAAGTGGGTGGGATAGAAAGAGGGAGGGAAAAAGATTAGTTACAGTGCTTAATTTGAGACCATGGTTGCAGGTGGGGGACAATGGTATTCATGTTTGGGGGCCGCAGTTATTTTTCCTCATCAGACTTTGACAAGAGAAAAAAACAAGGGGAAAGAAAGAGAAAGACGGAAAACACACAACAGAGGCAGCAGGGATGAAAATGAACCTACTTGAATGAGAAAAAGGAGTAGGGAGCATCTGGTGGTAAATTAAAGTAACATGAAGTGGAATCAAGTCTGCAAAGCCTTGTATTCGGCATGCCAACATACAATAGCACCAGTTGCGGGCTTCTAAGCAAAACTTTGGGCTCTGGCACTTAATATTGTACAAATTAATCAATGAAAAACAGTCACAATGAAAGAAAGCAAAATAAAAGAACCTTCATGGGTGAGAGAAATAGACAGGAAGTGTAGGGTGGTGGATGAAAAACATACTACTGTATTCAGGAGCAGACAGTCTTGGTATTCGGCAACCCTGGCATATGACACACAGACAAGAGGCTTGTTATAAACACTTAGGTGACCTGCACTTATTTTCCTTGCACAAATTTAGCACGGTGTCTCCAGAGTTGGATGTGGTACTGGAGACTTGTTGCTAGTCTTGGTACTGTACTTCATGTGTCTGCCCTGTTGTATTGTGTGGACGATGGTGCAATTAAGGTGAAAAAGAGGAAGGAATCTGTGGACATCACTTATAATGTATTTTTGAGAGACAGAAGCATGCACACTGAAAAGAACCATACACACCCCTATTTCCTCCCTGCTCAATAGATAGGCTTATACATTAGTAGTCTTGCTTACCCTTAGACCATGTGGATTAACAAAAGGTAGACTCTGTGCTTATAGGGCAGTTCCTGACAAGTCTACATTTCTGGACCATGTCATTCTTTTGTTTAAGATTCCATTTTAGGTCTCGCCTAAGACAACGCATGCCAGCGAATTGTTTTCTAACAGTATCAGTGTTTTTTTTTCAGCTGTCTCCCTCATGTACTCTGTCCCCTCTGTGTTCCTCCCATGGGCTTACCCTCTACATTGCTGAGCAACACGACTAAAAAACACTGACAAAGCCAATACTTCACTTAAGCAAGACCTATTGGCTTTTTAAATGCTTGTTTTGAATGTTCCTGTAGTAAATATCATCTAGTTTCAAGCTGTTTCTCAACCAGTGGGCAGTGAATGATTTGCTTGTGCTTTTCACCATTATTTAAAAATTTGAACTTTAAAATAAAGTGATGGGGATTAACATTTTCCATCAAATCTCCACAATCATTTAATTTTGGACACCAATTTTGATTTGCACCACTTTGCACCTGATTTTGAACATTTTCACAAAAGAGTCCAAGCCATTTTTTGAACTTTGTTTACCATTTATTTTATGTGTGAAATATAAAATATTGTTGGTTACTGCAAAAGCTACAGTATTTTACAACCAAGACAATCTCTTTTTGGTTGAGCTATTATCTGGAGAAAACTTTGAATTGCTCTCAGAGTCTGTGGTTCTGAACAAAGAAAGGCAATCTATCTTCTCCATTCCCCTTAAAAACTGTCCCTCTCATATCCCAAATTGAGGCCTCCCCTCCCTCTAGGGAATTTATTCTGCTGGAAAATGATGATACTTGTACTTTTCGTACATTACCTTTGGAGACAAGACGGTCTCCATCCCGGGCCTTGCCTCACCATCTATTTCCTTTCTTCTGAGGCATACATTTTAGGTCTGGCTTGAAAACACAGCTGTTGCAGACCTTATGTGATCACTAGAAAAATGTTGAGAATCCGTACTGAGTGAGAGACTTAGGCCCAGACCATTTGTTTATCTTCCTCTCTACGAGCATTTGATTGGCAGAAGGTTAGTGCTTTCACTAAAAGAGTTCTTATATGTACTTTTTTATTGTGTAAAAGATTATGATCAAAACAGTAGACCTAAATTGGTTTTGGAGAAAAGCCAATGAGCAATGATGTAGTCCTAATTAGTTCATTGGAAAAAGTTATGTCAGGTGCCATAGATCTGATCTGTTTATTATGAAAACATGACAATGGCCGTAGATCTGACGTATTTATTGTGAAAATTAAATGTTAAAGCCAATAAACCTTAGGGGTGGATTGGTCTTACATTAAGCTAAAGCAGGCCCGGTCCTAGAGGGTGGGCCGGGTGGGCCAGGCCCACCCAAACATGAGCCTTGGCCCTCCCAGTGAGGACATGAAGGGCAATACAAAATCGGCACTTTAATTGAAAACGTTCCTACGAACATTGTTTTTCTTCCTGTTCTGGGAGATGCGTGATTGGACCTGGGCTCTTTCTCACAGCCATCCCCAATCGCCCAACTCCTTTTAGAGGAGTGGGCTGTGACGTGCAAGTACAACAGGGGCATGGCGAAGGGAACAAATTATTTGACACAGAGTAACTTTTACCTACCATCCAGTGCTGCTGGATATTTCCATTTCTGTTCAGCATTGGAGAAAAGAAGTTTGTTTATTCTGATTCACCTTTCCTGACTCCTGCAGCTGCTTATCAGATCAGGCTGTGACACAAGGAGTAGGTCAGAGAATGTGTTACTATTTGTTTTTATTTTTAAAATCTGCACAGGCCAAGCAAGGTACATACTTTGTGTATGCTTCATTTAAATTGTTTTTATCATTATCATGGCCATAGATGCAAGACATCAACAAACAATGTCCAGAGAACTGGTGATTAATGATCCTGCAGGAGAGCAATCCTTTGCCTGTTGGTAGTTTTGAAATGCAGATAAGCTGTATTTTATTTGGATAGCTTAGTGGGTTACTGCCTTTGTCACAGAGATCCTTGTGTTACTTGCAATTCAGAAGTTACAATCCTAACATAGGACAGTGACCTATGAACTGTCATCAAAGAGCTGCATACAAACATGAATGGTATTGTTAGAACTTCACTTTTTTGTGTTACTACATAGTTAGAAATTCCCCAGTCTTTCATTATTTTAATGTTGCTTAAAAGAGTTTGGGCCGATATACATTTTTATTAGTAAAGCCAACCCCCAACCACTGGGGTATGGTTTAAATCCTGAGTTTGTGCTTCCCCAGTTCAAACTCTCTTAAAATATACTGCCCAGAGGTATGGATGACGTGTAATTCCTACACCTTGTAATCCTCATTGGCTCATGTGACATTCCCTATAGGCTGATTTACATACTTGTATGATTAATTGTCTCTGTATAAAGGGCGTGTGATGTAAAGTACTGCGACACCCTACACTGATATGAGTAGTAACGCTATACAACAAATGAAATGCATTTGAGAAGGGGCTACAGAGAGATGAAGGGCACTGTTGGAGGGTGGTAGTAATGGTATCTGCGGAAAAAGAGGTCATTGGTGGGGCACCAAAAAAGACATTCGCACTAGTGCAGAAACCGGCCCTGTCATGGACTTTCTGTTTTTATTTATTTAGCAGTCAGGTCATTAGCACAACTGTGGAGCATATTTTAAAGTGTGTGCTAATTATATTTACTGCTATATTCAATGTTTTAAGTTTGAAGGTGATTTTACTAATGTTTTTGACGGGAATAATGAAAGTGGAGCTGGATGAGGCTGATATGGGGCTGTGGCCCAAGTTCAGCTGTGAGATAAGGTGCACAGGAGAAGGGTGGTAGAAAAGTGGATAATCGGGCTTGGAAGTACTTGTTTTGAAACCTGGCCTGTTGGAATTTGAAGGTTTGCACTTAAGTCCAGACATTGCTCTTACTTTCAAATAACTCTCCACATGCTCTGTATACACACAGAATTGATCCGTTGTATCATGGTGACTGTTTGCAAGTAAATATAATGTAATCTAGGGCTTGTAGGCTACCACAGGAAGCAACAAATTGGACCCGCAGTGGCCCACCCAAATGCACCCTTGGCCCACCCAACTAAAAATTTCTGGAGCCGGGCCTGAGCTAAAGCCTGGAGATTGTATTTTGTTATCGGAAACTCAAACTTACTGAAGTAGACAAGGATTATGTTGCTGGTTACCCCACTGACACAACCTGGGGTAGAAAGTTGGAACCATGATCATCCATGTTGATCTTCTTAGAAGGGATTTTATATTGTTTTGCCAACTGTAATGTTATACATATTTTTCTATTTTATGGCTGTATGCCTGAAGGTTGCCATTTGAGAAAGGTTATGTTCAAAACAGTAGATCTGAGATGGTTATGGTGACAAGCCAACAATAAAGTGAATATGCTTTACTGGGTAATTGGAAAAGTTATTTCAAATGCTATAGGGTTGATCTGTTTATTATAAAACATTACAAAAAAGAAATATGGCTAACATATTCATTGTGAAAAGTAAATGCTAAAGCCAATAGGCCATTAATGCTGAATTAATAAATCACTGTGTTAAAGCCTGTGGACAAATATTTTGTTTAATGAAAGGGAGGGGAGATTTGCACTGGGAGAATCCTTGAGTATCTTCTTAGGAGGGATTTAGATTGCTTTTCCAATTGTAATTGTGAACGTATTTGTAATTGTATGCCTTGTATTCTGCTGTGTGTGTATACTTGACAGCTTTAGCTGCCTCTCTGGCTCTAGCAATAAAAAGTTAAATCTTAAAAATACATACTTATACATACATGGAGGTGTGTTTTAGGTCAGCCTTCTATAGCCAATAGTCTGTTTTGTCTATTTGAGTGTCACACCCCTTCTGCTTCTGCCCATAACAGCATAAAGCGTGGAGCTGTGAGTAAGCCCACTTATGCCTTTGGCTCTGTTGCCCTGTGAATGCCGGCATGTTGCCTGATCACATTTACACATCTGCCTGAAAATGAGTGCGCTTTAGTGCTAGTGCTTGTGGCTCAGTCGGTGCGATGTTCACTGCGACCCATTATGGAATGGTGGTGTTCATAGCGTGCCAAATTTAGGTGGAATTTCTTTCACTTTTCTTTTTTTTATCTATACTGTGTATGCTTGTTGAGTTTGTGTTATTGTTTTATTATATGTAGTTTAAATGGTGAATGCAAGAATGAGTTAGTGGATGAATGAATTGATGCATTAGTTTAAGGATGGGTGCAAGTGTGATTAGTTATTTTGTACCTATACTCACCAGTGACTGAAGAGGCCTATTGGCATTGCTAATGCCTGTTACATTTAGATCATCTCCTCAACGGGGTGGTTGTAAGCCATGAATGGATCATCTGGCCCATTGATGGCACTTCTGCTATAAGGCGCTGTACATCTTTTGACCCCCATAAACGGTCAATGTATTCTGGGTAAGGCTTAAACAGGCTCAGAGTTTGAAGATAAATGTTGTTCTCCTATTGGCCCCCAACCCCAACATTCCTCTTCCTACCCTCATGGCCTTGTCACATTGCTTGGGTAACTTGATTATTATCTCACAGAAAGGTCAATCAGGAGAATTGCTATCCACACAGGGTACTGCTCCTATATTCAATCTCACAAAAAGTACCGTACTGGAAATTTAAAGATGAACTTCAAAGTGTCCAGAAACCACACCTTAAAAAGTATTAAGTTTAAAGACGAGAACCCTCACTCACCATGATGGTGACATGCTTCATCATTGGGTCCCCTCTTGCACACAGTGTCCGCAAGGTACTCTGTGTGGGCTACAACTCTCCCTTAGGAGAGGAGCTTGAGGTCTTCTACACTCCAATGTGAATCTGTGAATGAGGGGCAGAGTGCAAATAATATCAAATGTGCTTTAAAACCATCTCAATATGGAGAAAAATTATTTATTAACTCCCCCTTAAGGATGGATCTAAAATAAGTAGTGTGACGATAGGGATATAGATATTTCCTATCTGACTAGGTCAGGTCAACATGTTTCTGCCAGTTTGATTTGAATTTGTGGCATTCATCAGGACCGTTGTCTTGTCGCTCTGCTTAAAAATAATAATGAAAAACCATACTCATAATTTGTAGGTGTCGAGATGACCAACATCAGTTTGGTCTTCTTACTGTAACACATGAAAAAACAATCTTTAGTATCTCATATTTACCACATATCTACAGTGCCTATCACCCAATGTATGTGGAATCAATGTCAAACAACACCCAAGTGGCACACATCAGAATTAAATAGAACTTTGTCCTCACCATGAAGCAGATCAATACCTGCCAATACCTTTCATTGGTCCCTTTGAACGGGTGTCTAAAAAAATAGATAAGTATACTCAATAACACTACAATCAGAATCAATATGTCGTACTATATAGCAAAATGCCAATAAGACACAGTGCGCTCCGGGTCAAAATAAAATATATAGTAGTATGCACTGAGCGATCCAACTAGTGTGATGGAGATAACCAGTTGTATATCTGATAGATAAAATATCATAACAACCTTGTGTTAACTCGACAGGGACCACCATTACATTCATTATAGATTCGTATTGACTCTATGGCAGCTGATCAATGTCCTCAAAAAGAAATTATTAGGGTTAAGAAACTCATACACCTTCACATGTGCATGTTACCCCACTCTCCAAAGACCGAACTACTTGATAGAAACACGGAGAACACGAACATATCCCGTGTTCCTAGGTGTAAATCACTGGTAAATGACCAGTTCATTACTCGCAAATATCGGACTCAAACGTACCCGAAACAAACAGAAATGTATTAGGAATCACTCACCAACTCACACCGCCCGCTTCTCCCAAATGGAGCCAACGAAACTGAGTCCGGTGAATCTCTTTTTAATGATTCCTTTCGTCCTGCTGACACAACCCGGAAGTGTACAAAGAATACTTCCGGTTCACGGACCCCTCCATCTAAAACGCGACACGGACTACGTCACGGATTATTAGAGCAACAAATAATAGCGATCCACATCCCATTCCTTCTCAACTAAATTCCGTAATGTACAACAAGGTCGAAACTGAAGAGAAACCACCTCCCTATTTGTGCCAAATCAGTCCAGTGCATTCTGGGATAAGTAGTTTACTAATATCTTCTTATTTAAAAAAACAAAACTAATTCGATGCCCAAAGGCTAGATATGAGAGAACCCTTGCTGGATTCAATCGGAATTACTCACTGCAAGAACGCGATACCACTGCAAATTAATCGCTTCGATCGCATCCCATCGGGTTAAACAAAATTAAATAAAAGTTGCAGAAGGATAAAAAGGGGAGAAATCGCCTTGTTCTTATTATTACACCTACAAAGTTCAATGTAGGTACAGTGTAAGATGTTTTCCATTGATACCATCTGAACCAGGGCTCAACATTCCCCAGAACGGGTACTTATGATAGAACACAGCTATGTGAAGAAACAACATATAGAGCGTATTTCTAGGACTGAATTATCTCTAGAATGTCAGAATCACAGTGTGTTCCACGGTATATCTTCATTAAGGCCATTAATATGGCTTTTCAAGCGGAACACCCCGAGGCCCTTCGCCGCTTTTCCCGCTCTTTTTCCCCCCTACCCGCCCTCCTCCCGCCTCCCAGCTGTCCCCGTCTCCCCGGCTACCCCTTATATGGCGGCCGCTGCGAGGCCGTGCAGCGGACGCGCGCAGCGGGCGCGCCGCTGGCGCGCCTAAGGCAAGCCCGTCTGCGCCCGTCTGCGCCTGGACCGCGCCCAGCACCCGAACCTCTGGCCCCCGTGCCCCCCGCCTGACCTACGACTCCGCCTTCCTCGCCAACCTCAACCCCGGCCGCACACCGGGCTGCTACTGCGCCACCCCGAAACGTACCCATGGACCCTTCACCTGCAGCAACTGCCGCTTCACCTGCCTCCGAACCCACTCCGCTCCCGCCAAGAACTACTCCCCCGGAAACAACCTCCACTGCATCCTGGTCAACACCCGATCCATCCACAGGCACGCCATCGAACTGTGGAACCTCATCAACTCTACGAACCCGGACATCGCCTTCCTCACCGAGACCTGGATGAACCCCTCCTCGGCACCCGACATCGCCATAGCCATCCCCGACGGCTACAAAATCATCCGGAAAGACCGCACCAACCGCATCGGAGGAGGCATCGCCATCGCACACAAAAACTCCATCCGCATCTCGACCGACACCGACAACTCACTCCCCGACGCCGAACACCTCCACTTCATGATCCACAGCGACCCCAAAACCACCCTCAGAGGCACCCTCATGTACAGACCACCAGGAACTCGCACCAAGTTCAGCGAAGACATCGCAGACTTCGTCAACCCTCACGCACTCTCATCCACCGACTACATCCTCCTAGGAGACCTCAACTTTCACCTGGAGAACCTCACCGACAACAACACCACCGCCTTACTGGACAACCTCGCCAACCTGGGACTGAATCAGCTAGTCAACACCCCCACCCACGACGCCGGACACACGCTCGACCCCATCTTCTCCTCCAGCAAACACATCACCTTCAGCCACACCACCGAACTCACCTGGTCGGACCACAGCTGCGTCCACTTCATCTTCAAGAAGACCACCGTGCCCCACCACACCCAGCAACCACCAAGAAGACACTGGAATCGTATCACCACGGAACAGCTCGCATCAACCCTCTCCCAGAACCAACCCACCAGCACCACCGACCCCAACGTAGCCGCCAACAACCTCACAAACTGGATCTCCGACTGCGCCAACCTCCTGGCCCCCCTGAAGACTCAAGCCAGCACCAACAACCACAAGAAAAACTCCTGGTTCACCCCCGACCTCAAGAACTCCAAGAAAGAATTCCGCGCCCGCGAGAAGACGTGGCGCCTTAACCAGACCGAAGAGAACATGTCAGCTCTCAAGGACGCCACCCGCCAACACCACCAACACCTCTGCGCCGCACGAAAAACATCCTACCGGAACAGACTTGACAACAATGCCCACAACAGCAAGGAACTATTTGGCATCGTCAAAGAGCTCTCCAACCCGGAAGCAGAAAACAACTCCATCCCTCCCTCACAGGACCTCTGCGACTCCCTCGCAACCTTCTTCCACCACAAGATCACCGACATATACAACAGCTTCCCGACCGCCGACACGAGCCCCCCTCTGGAACCCGCCACCGACACCACCACCATCCTCACCTGGAACCCTACCACCACCGAGGAGACCACCCGCATAATGAACTCGATCCACTCCGGATCCCCATCGGACCCCTGCCCGCACCACATCTACAACAAGGCCGACGACATCATCGCACCGCACCTCCGAGACGTCATCAACGCCTCCCTCACCGCCGCCACCTTCCCGGAGAGCTGGAAACACGCAGAGCTCAACACCCTCGTAAAGAAACCTACAGCAGACCCCACCGAACTCAAAAACTTCCGGCCCATCTCTCTCCTGCCGTTGCCCGACAAAGTGATTGAGAAAATCGTCAACGCTCAACTCACCAACGCCCTGGAAACCAATGACTCCCTCGACCCCACACAGTTCGGTTTCAGGGCCAACCACAGCACCGAAACCGCCCTGATCACAGCAACGGACGACATCAGAGCCCTGACCGACAAGGGAGAGACCGTGGCCCTCATACTCCTGGACCTCTCTGCAGCCTTCGACACGGTCTGCCACCGCACCCTGATACGCCGCCTCAGCAACGCCGGCATCATAAGCAAGGCCCTGGAATGGATCGTCTCCTTCCTCTCCGGAAGGACTCAGAGAGTCCGCCTTCCCCCCTTCAGATCCACAGCCACGGAGATCATCTGCGGCGTACCTCAAGGATCCTCCCTCAGCCCCACTCTCTTCAACGTCTACATGACCCCCCTGGCGAACATCGCACGCAAACACGGACTCGACCTTATATCATACGCCGACGACACCCAGCTCATCTTATCCCTCACTAACAACCCCACATCAGCTACGACCAGACTACATGAAGGAATGAAGGAAGTGGCGAACTGGATGACAGACAGCCGTCTGAAACTGAACACAGACAAAACGGAGGTCCTCATCCTCGGCCCCACTCCCACCGCATGGGATGACTCCTGGTGGCCCCCCACCCTAGGCAGCACTCCCCAACCCACCGACCACGCGCGCAACCTCGGCTTCATCCTGGACTCTTCCCTCACCATGACCAGACAGGTGAACTCGGTGACCTCGGCATGTTTCAACACCCTCCGCATGCTCCGCAAGATCTTCCGCTGGATCCCCACTGACACCAGGAAGACCGTCACCCACGCCCTCGTCACCAGCCGCTTGGACTACGGGAACACCCTGTACGCCGGCATCACCACCAAGCTGCAGAGGAAACTCCAACGGATCCAGAACGCTGCCGCAAGACTCATCCTGGACATCCCTCGCCACCACCACATCTCCGGACACCTGAAAAAACTCCATTGGCTACCCGTCAACAAGCGGATCACCTTCCGACTACTCACCCACGCACACATAGCCCTTCACAACCTCGGACCCAAACTCATCAACAACCGCGTCTCCTTCTACACTCCCCCGCGCACTCTGCGCTCCACCGGACAGGCCCTGGCAGCCGTACCCCGCATCCGCAAAGCCACCGCCGGAGGAAGATCCTTCTCTTTTCTAGCAGCGAAGACCTGGAACTCTCTGCCCAGCCACCTTCGCGCCATACCTGACCACCTCTCCTTCAGAAGGCAGCTCAAGAACTGGCTCTTCGAGCACTGACCCCCCCCCCCCCCCTCCCAGCGCCTTGAGACCCTTGATGGGTGAGTAGCGCGCTTTATAAATGCGATTGATTGATTGATTAATCTCTGTTCCCTTAGTAACAGAACTCTCTCTAACGGACCCATGTTGGTATGATATTTGATTTTTGGAGCTCACATTGACTATCAAACTATTGGGTCGTTTGTGGACGCTGTCATGCTCCGGGTCACTCTCTGTTCTATAGAGGGATCCCAGCTCACTTGTTGTTGTGCACTCGTCGCACGTCCCCTGTTGTTTCCTCTTCGACATCCACACCAGTGGTAGGACATTTTCCGTGTGGTACATGTTCTGTTTGTCCTTTCACTAAGAAAGTGACTCAGCTTGATCTAGGTCTTGGTACACCTTGGATATTACATACACATACCAACTGTAATACCAGTGGGGTCATCTACATGATCACCTGTCCGTGCCCATTGGTATATATTGGAATGACTACTAGGAAGGTCAAACAAAGGATGATTGAACATCGGAGTGCTTTTCGTTGTAAAAAAACCAACACCTGCATGACAGGACACTTTGTTGAAAGATCACACACTGAAGATGACTTTACATGGGTCATCATTGATAAACCTAAATATCATACCAACATGGGTCCGTTGGAGAGAGTTCTGTTACTTAGGGAACAGAGATGGGTGTTCCGCTTGAAAAGCCATATTAATGGCCTTAATGAAGATATACCGTGGAACACACTGTGATTCTGACATTCTAGAGATAAATCAGTCCTAGAAATACGCTCTATATGTTGTTTCTTCACATGGCTGTGTTCTATCATAAGTACCCATTCTGGGGAATGTTGAGCCCAGGTTAAGATGGTATCAATGGAAAACATCTTACACTGTACCTACATTGAACTTTGTAGGTGTAATAATAAGCACAAGGCAATTTCCCCCCTTTTTATCCTTCTGCAACTTTTATTTAATTTTGTTTAACCCGATGGGATGCGATCGAAGCGATTAATTTGCAGTGGTATCGCGTTCTTGCAGTGAGTAATTCCGATTGAATCCAGCAAGGGTTCTCTCATATCTAGCCTTTGGGCATCGAATTAGTTTTGTTTTTTTAAATAAGAAGATATTAGTAAACTACTTATCCCAGAATGCACTGGACCGATTTGGCACAAATAGGGAGGTGGTTTCTCTTCAGTTTCGACCTTGTTGTACATTACGGAATTTAGTTCAGAAGGAATGGGATGTGGATCGCTATTATTTGTTGCTCTAATAATCCGTGACATAGTCCGTGTCGCGTTTTAGATGGAGGGGTCCGTGAACCGGAAGTATTCTTTGTACACTTCCGGGTTGTGTCAGCAGGACGAAAGGAATCATTAAAAAGAGATTCACCGGACTCAGTTTCGTTGGCTCCATTTGGGAGAAGTGGGCGGTGTGAGTTGGTGAGTGATTCCTAATACATTTCTGTTTGTTTCGGGTACGTTTGAGTCCGATATTTGCGAGTAACGAACTGGTCATTTACCAGTGATTTACACCTAGGAACACGGGATATGTTCGTGTTCTCCAGGTTTCTATCAAGTAGTTCGGTCTTTGGAGAGTGGGGTAACATGCACATGTGAAGGTGTATGAGTTTCTTGACCCTAATAATTTCTTTTGGGGACATTGATCAGCTGCCATAGAGTCAATACGAATCTATAATGAATGTAATGGTGGTCCCTGTCGAGTTAACACAAGGTTGTTATGATATGTTATCTATCAGATATACAACTGGTTATCTCCATCACACTAGTTGGATCGCTCAGTGCATACTACTATATATTTTATTTTGACCCGGCACGCACTGTGTCTTATTAGCATTTTGATATATAGTACGACATATTGATTCTGATTGTAGTGTTATTGAGTATACTTATCTATTTTTTTAGATACCCGTTCAAAGGGACCAATGAAAGGTATTGGCAGGTATTGATCTGCTTCATGGTGAGGACAAAGTTCTATTTAATTCTGATGTGTGCCACTTGGGTGTTGTTAGACATTGATTCCACATATACTGGGTGATAGGCACTGTAGATATGTGGTAAATATGAGATACTAAAGATTGTTTTTTCATGTGTTACAGTAAGAAGACCAAACTGATGTTGGTCATCTCGACACCTACAAATTATGAGTATGGTTTTTCATTATTATTTTTAAGCAGAGTGACAAGACAACGGTCCTGATGAATGCCACAAATTCAAATCAGACTGCCAGAAACATGTTGACCTGACCTAGTCAGATAGGAAATATCTATATCCCTATCGTCACACTACTTATCTTAGATCCATCCTTAAGGGGGAGTTAATAAATAATTTTTCTCCATATTGAGATGGTTTTAAAGCACATTTGATATTATTTGCACTCTGCCCCTCATTCACAGATTCACATTGGAGTGTAGAACACCTCAAGCTCCTCTCCTAAGGGAGAGTTGTAGCCCACACAGAGTACCTTGCGGACACTGAGTGCAAGAGGGGACCCGATGATGAAGCATGTCACCATTATGGTGAGTGAGGGTTCTCGTCTTTAAACTTAATACTTTTTAAGGTGTGGTTTCTGTACACTTTGAAGTTCATCTTTAAATTTCCAGTACGGTACTTTTTGTGAGATTGGGTAACTTGATGTCATCAGATATTGCACTCTTTAAAACGTCACACTTGCTTTTCACTGGGTCTAAAGTATTGATTGTATCCTTGCTGGCTTCCCTTTTCAAGTCACATTTATGCTTCTTTCTGTTCCACAAAATAAAGGCCTTATTTTAAGCATGAGAGTTGAGTTGAAACCTACAGTCAGCTTTTGTGGAAATCCGTTGTATCCTTAGCCCCTCAGTCCCGTTTTTTTGTTTAAAAAAAATAGGTTTAAATTTGGCTGCCTCAAGGTCCATTTTATCTGCTTCCTAACCGTTTCTGCTGCATTAATCAGCGTTTGATGTTCACGCTGCGCAATCACACTTGTTCTCTCTTGAGATCACACTTCCTACGAAATTATTCAAAAGTTATTTTTGCTCAATAAACTGTCCTTTCTCCTTTGCAGGTACATACAAAGGGATCAGTGTGGCAGAACACTTTAGAGGCGCACATTGCCTGTGATTTTAGCCAACAGAATGGCCGAATTCGAACAGGCGCGCAAGGAAATGGTGATTCTTGACTTTGAAATCTTTGGAGGACGGTCCACTCTTTGAGTGGAGTGTTGTGACCCAGGCTGTATGTTGAGGTGTGGGAGTTGTAGTCTTGGCTGGGCCTTCATTTCTCCACCACTCCAAAGCCAAATCTAGCCTTTCTCTGTGCACGCCGTTTTAGTAACAAAACAGAGGGGCATATTTACAAGCCCTTATCGCCTCCACAGTGTCACTTTTCAGGACGTTGTGGTGGTGATAGGGGCTTCACCGTCTTTACAAGCCAACGTTAAGCCACTTAAAGTGGTTTAACTCTGCCTTGTAAATAAGGCCCCCTTTCGCCCTCTACTTTGTGTGAAAGGGGAGGGCAATGGGTGTCGCTGTGGGCGTTCCACCACAACACCCATTGATTTTGACGCTAACCCATATTTACAAGGACAGTGTAAATATGGGGTAGTGCCATAATTAAGGCCAGGGAAAACCTGGTCTTATCCTAGCGAAACGAGGAGAAATGTTTATTTTCGCCTTGTTTTTGCTGTTTGCATGTGTGCTGCGTTCTGCAGCACACATGAAAACAGCAAAACGCTAATGAATGTTAATGTGCAGGAAGGGGAACCTTCCTCTAATAAACAATCTTCCCCTGCAAAGCAGACACCCTTGAAAGGGTGCATGTGTTGGCGCTAGGCAGCTAAATTTAGCGCAGGGGGAAACGCAGGGCTGCACCATATTCTTGTAAATATGGTGCAGACCTGCGTTTCTGAAGTGAAGGAGTGTGTTGTTAGCCTTCTCAGCTGAGCTAACACTTCCCAGTCGGATGGAGTAAAAACTGGCAGTGTGCAAATTTGTAGAAAAAAAGCTTGTATTTATTTCTACAAAAAGTAATAAAAGCAGGTGACAGACATGAAAGAGCAGAACAGCCGACTAAAGCTCTATCGTCACTCGAGCCTAACCCCTGGCCCTGGCTCAGATCGACGTCCTGTTGGAGCCTCGAGCCCATAACGAGCCGAGCTTTTCTGTAGTTTATGCCTGCCATGCTCACTCTACCTACATAGGATGTGGCATTAGGACCAGAGATGTGGACTTTGGAACTGGGGGACCAGGTTCCAGACTCAACAGCCCTGATTATGGGCAAACCATTTAATCTCCCCCTGCTTATGAAGAGTAAATGTGACATTGTGTAAGGTAATTGGTGGTCATGTAAAGCCCTCCAATACCTTCAAGTCAAGTTGAGTCTGTAAAAAAACTGCAGAAAAATGCACAAAGAGAACAAAACAAAGCTTTAACATAAGAAAGGAAAGAGAACTAGATACCCATTTAATGGCTAATTTGTACAAAGTAAAAACAGACCTCCTGGATGAATTGCGACTAATTGTGTGATCATAGGCAAATATTTTAGTTTACCAAAACTGCTTTTTCAACATTATTGTGTATGAAAGCCCTTTCAAATATGTGAGTTCAGAGTAACAGTTGTACCAAAAGCCATTTGTGTTTGATTTAATGCTAATAATGTTGCTATGTAATATTCTGGGCCACACCAGGGTTTGCATGCCAACTGTCTTGCCTTGTTAGTTCACTAATGGTTCATATTTAAAAGCTATCACTTTTATGATTTACCTAGCAAACATTTTCAGGTCTCAACTCATGCACAGTCTCTAAGAGCCAAGCGTGACCCATGGCTTGGCTCTGGCTCGGCTCTACCTGTTAATTTGTTGGCTCGCCCACCTCTGTTGAGTAACGCTGTTTCCCAAGCAGGCTGTTGCCTGGCTATGAGTCTCTTTGAAGCAGCCATTGGAAAGGGGGAATGCAGGCATTGATATGAGAGACCTATGCTGTCGGTTCTTTCTTCACTAGCCCACTGACTTCCAGGTACTTTCTGACCAATCATTTGCATCTTACTGACAAGGTAGAAGGAACTAGGAGTGGCCTCCATTAAAAATAAAAATAAAAGAATATTAACTTCCCATCCACCTCTGGCATGAGGCATAAGCAATTGACCCGCACCAGATGCTGCTGGCGCCATCATTTCCCATCTCCGGCTGTCTCTATGAAGGCACTGCTTCCTCCTCTTCTTTCGACGGTTGGTCAGTGACACCATCTGACATCCTATGAGCATGTGAACATCCTGTTGAGGGGCGATTCCAGAGAGCACGCACCCAGATACCACAGGGAAGTGGACTTTAGGGGTAAAAAAAACCACTATTTGGATACTAATTGCCCACTCCATGCTACCAGCACCAGGATCTGGCAAGGCTCCTTCTAAATAAGGGATAGTTCTTCACACCTGCCGACCAAGAAGACGTTTTCACCACGTGGGAGGAGCAGGGTTTGGAGCGGGCGCGGGGTCTTTGGTTCTTTACTGCCCACCCAGCCATGGAGGAGCTATAGAAAGTGCAGAGCAGCAGAGAAGGGGGCAGAGCCCAAGAAGCATCTCCTACCCTTTTATAGCTACCGAAATGGAGGCTTCCGAGCCCGCCTCTGCTTCCTGGAGAGGATGCCAGACTTTAATGGACTTTAAAGGTGCAATGTCTCCAACTCACGGTCTGAAAAGCTTCTCTGTGTAGTGGTTTCCAACTTACATGTGTTTGTCCGATATTGGCGCTTCACCGGGTTCGAGCGTGAAGTGAGCGAAATTTGTGTGACACACACCAGCACCATATGAGCTGACAGGTCTGTTACTCTCTTGGAGAGTGCAATCCCTTCCCCAACATTTGTGGATAAATTGCTTCTTCCCCATGATTCAAACAATCTGATGTATGATATTCTGTGTCTTTAGTAGTTGATAGTCCTGTATTATTTTTTTTTTTTGCTCTAAGGGAATAGAGAATAGAGAGAAGTGGATCCCATAAACTTGCAGTGTACTTTGGTGAGGACTCTTCCATTGGATTGCTCCCCACGCTCCATTTTGCCCTTTGTAATGCTCTTCTCCTTGTCTTTCCTGTCAATAAACTGAAGGGAATCCATTTTGAAAGCATTATTCTATGGCCCATGGTGAAGATGCAGAAAACCCATTTTGCTCCAGAATAGAATTAATAGATACGTGTTCTTAAGTTAGTTTGGTGAATAGCCATAACTGGTGTTGTTATATAGCACTTGCTACCACTTTGCAGTACTATAGGTAACAGGTGTTTAACCTGCTGAGCAGTCTTACCTTTTTAAGAAGCAGAATTCATCCACTCTGGATTCAATTTGAGCAGGGCTGCTGGGAGTCACACAATGCCTCTGCCTTTAGGTCAATGTACATACGTAGCTCCAAAGATGGATGTAGTAGGTGATTGGGGCTCCATCTGTAAGGCTTGTAAACTGTAGAGCAGTGGTTCTTAATCTTTTGAGTTGTTTTTACCCCCACTGAATCATTACTGAAATCTGGGGACCCGCGCTGAGACAATATTGGAAGCTATGGCCCCTGGCTAAGCAATTTCTCTGATTTGAACCTCAAAACAATACACAAAAACTACAACCGTGGAATAGACCTCATGGACCACC
Organism: Triturus cristatus; assembly: GCF_964204655.1. Classification (NCBI taxonomy): domain Eukaryota; kingdom Metazoa; phylum Chordata; class Amphibia; order Caudata; family Salamandridae; genus Triturus; species Triturus cristatus. Next base: position 556,939,204 of record NC_140580.1, read on the forward strand.
AGGAGTCCGCTAACTACGGGTTAAGAACCATTGCTGTACAGGGCTCTTGATTAGTTCCATGGACTAAAGGTCAGAGATTTAAGGCCCAGTGAATAATCCATTTACTCCTTATGAAAGAGCCCATTTCCAACATTCAGGAACACTACAAGCAGAGGCAAGCCTGCCACGAGGCAGAGCTCTGTAGGGAGCATCGTCAAGGCTAAAGCGTGTTTAATGGGCCTCTGACTTGTTACAACGCAGGGATTCTTCAGATTTTTTTTCTTCATAAAATACCATTCTTGATCAACTTTTTAAAGTATCTGAAATACAACTGTAGAAAAATAAATATTCTGGTCACAGGATAATTTTAGGTCGTACCACATATGCAGGACTATTTGTTCTGTTACATCAATTTTGGAGGGAAATTCAAATAATCACCCCATAATATGATTTGCATTGAGACCAGTAAGCCGAACCGTGTAGTTAGTGCTGCCTTTAAAAAGGATGGGCGTTGCCAAGCTTCCGCTTGCTAGAACGAGACAAGCATTGGCAAAGTCAATAGGTCTCACCTTTAGGGGTACCTATTGGCTTTTGTTTTAGCGTATGCTGTACAGCATCCCCAATGCTGTTCAGCATGGCTACAAAGTAAACAAAACAAGGCACTATGACACGTCTGCCCACCTCATTTTGTAGGCATGAGTAACACACATGCATGTCCATACTAAATGATACCAACGCTATTTTTATTCTTTTTTATTTACCGATCTGAGTTCGGTAAATAAAAAATAAAAAAATAAAACAGTGCAAAAACGTTTTTTTTCTTTTTCTGAGACGTGGGTAGCAACATAGAGGGTGCGGAGGGGTAATCAGCGAGGAGCGCATGGTCGGGGAAAGAAGATACAGCGGTGAAGCAACAAGGGGCAGAAGCAAAATGGAGGTTGGGGGAAACAACACAGCGGGTGCAGGTATGGGAAGCAATGCAGAGGTTGGGGAGAAGCAACATTGACGAGAAAGAGGAATATGGAGCACTGGGTAAAGAGAATACCCTGGCCAGAGAGAGGAACATGGATTTGCTGTGGGGAGTTACATGGTCAAGAAAGCAACATGCGGAGGAGAAGCATATGAGGACGAGCTTAACACACAGGAGAGACTACACAGATGATTCAGTTAAGCATAGCAGGCTGTGGGAGGTCCTTGAAAGGGTAGGGGTTGACCTAAAAATTATTATGCTCTTACGCCGGTTGTATAGCGGTGCGTCCGCAAGCGTTCGGTTTGGCCAGAAGGGTGAATGCACTGAAGCCTTCCTAATCAGGAGAGGGGTCAGACAAGGTTGTGTTCTGCCCCTTTCCTTTTTAACCTTTATATTAATGGACTTGAAGATGCATTGCTTCTCCAGGGTAAAGCCTTCCCTCAAGCAGGCGGCCGCCCTATTCCCGCACTTCTTTATGCGGATGATGCCGTTCTGATGGCCCGCACCCGAAATGGCCTTCAGAGCGCCCTGGATAGTTTTAGTACATTCATGAGGGACCTCGTTCTTAAAACTAACATAACCAAGACGTATGTTATGAGGTGTAAGCAAGAGATGCAGAAGACCCATGAAATGTCTATAGACGGGAAGAAGTTATTATCTATATAAAATTTCTCCTACCTAGGCGTACTTTTTAATCAGCTTGACTCCTGGGCCGCTACTATATCTGCTAAAAAAATGTCTTTCACTAGATCTACAGCGGCACTAGTAACTTTTGCTAATAAACTAGGTAGGAAACGCCCCCGCCCAGAACTGTTACAAATATACAAAGCAAAATGTGTCACCATGGCAATGTACGGGGCTGGGGTGTGGGGTTTTGTAGATACCAACCCGCTACAAACAGTTAAAAATGCGTTTATAAGGTATATTCTCTCTATACCTCCCAGCACTTCCACATTTATCTGCCACGAGGAGTTAGCTCTCCATCACATAGCAGATCTTGTAAAACTTGAGCCCATACTTCTGTGGCACAGTCTGGTGCAAGGACCAGACAAGGCTAAACAGGGAGATTCTAAAAGATACCTTGACATTAGACGGGGCCTTAGCAATCCCTTGGATTCAATGTGTACATGATTTTATGAATGACCTGGGTCACCCAGAATGTTTTTTAAATCCAACATCAATGATGGAGATCCCTAGTAAGGCCTTAAAGAAAGAGGGCCTCCAGTTCTTAGAAACAAATAGAATGGTTGGGGGAATTTCCACAAAAATCACAGTGAGGCGCAACCAGCTGATACGCACTACCCTGGGCATGGAGCCTTATCTATCATTCGTACCAGTAACTTTTGATGGATTCCTTTTAACTAGGCTCAGACTGGGTAACATTCATAGACTGTTGTCATTCCCGAAATTGAATGACTGGTCTTGCACCCCAATACTGTGTCCATGTGATAAGATCTCCTACTAGTCCTGTTTTGCAAATTTTATCTACAGCCAAGGAAAGTTTGGATTGTTCCATTAAAAAAATATTTAGGGCTTAGGCAGTGCCGTCAAGCCATGCTCTTACTCCAACTATTAGAGAACGAGCATATAGCATGGAGGCTAGCTCATGTTTTTATCTGTAAATTAATTGTATTTTCTATTGCGCTGTAAATAACATGAAATATAATTTTGTATATTGTATTTTGTGCTTTTATGACTGTTTTTAAATAGCAGCCGAATAAAGCTTTCCTTGACTTGACTACACAGATTGGTGAGGGAGCAACACGGAGCATGGCAGAGGATGAAAGAGCAGTACTCAAGAGAGATAGCTGGAAAAAACATGCACTCTAATGGAGTGCTTACGCAAAAAAAGTAGTGGTTCAAATTAAGCAGTGGAAGGACATAAGCAATGATTCCATTCTGGTTAGGAAAGACCTAAAAATTCTGCAGCTCGAATTACCAGGGTTGGATTAGCTTATATTGCAATTAGGCAGTACCGGGAGGGCTGGTCTGGCAGGCCAGTGAGTGGGTGTTTCCTTTGGTTATTTTTTATCCTGTTTTATTGTCTGCTGGGCCTTTTTTTTTTACTGTTAATATACTGGTATTAAAGCAGACATTGCCTGCAACAACCTCAAATCCATGCAGTCTTCCATACCCTCCAAAACACTTATACACCAAGGGGCAAATTTACAAGCCCGTTACGCAAGATTTGCGCCGCCGTTGCGTCACTTTTGTGACGCAGCGGCTGCGCAAAACCAGCGCCATGCTGCGGGCTATTTACAACGTGACGCATCTAGGGAGATGCGTCACGTTGTAAAGCCCTGCACCACATGTGGGCGTTCCTGCACGGAGGGGGGGGGCGTTCCGACGCAGGAACGCCTCCAAAAAGTGGTTACAGCCATGCTGCATCGAAACCCTGCGCCTGCTTGAAGCAGGCGTAAGGATTGACGGAGCATGTTAGGGATAGGGGCACCCGAGCCTTGCTGGAGCTGCGTCGCACGTGCGATGCAACTCCAGCAATGCGCCGCCTTTCCGCGGGGGGGATGCGACACACATCTGCCCATCCGTGCGCCACGGTGCGCCGCATTGTGTTGGCGCACGGGTGGGCAGATGCGTCGCAACTCTTCTGGCGCATCTCTGCTGATTAGCAGAGATGCGCCAGAAGTAGTAAATCTGCCCCCATGACTTTCCAAGTTCAAAACTGTCCCAAATGGCAAACCTGGGCCACATTTTAGCTATCGAATTCACTAACTGGGCCACTTTTATTTAGGTGCCTGGGCCTATTTTCTGTCCCAGTCCGACCATGGCCATTCGCTGCAAAGCAACCAGACCCTACCTGACCAAATAATGTAGCACATTTCAAATGCATGGATCAGTCAAGGATGATTTTGGATCCAATTAATCAACATTATCCATGGGAGAAGCGAAACTGAGCAAGATGAAATTCCAATTTTCACTAACGTCAATCACTGGTATAGTATTTCTGTTGTTTTCTTTTATCGCACATGCTGCTAAGTCCAATTCAGAGTGGTGGTTTTGATACACAGTGAAACATCATGTGATGTTAGGTGACTATCATGAGGGTTTTTAAAAGGGTGTTTTTACTAATACAATGTGGTACTGACTACAATGTAAGTGTCATACCTCTGTGAATTTTCAGACCATGGTGAAATATTTACCTCAATGCCACATCCGGCCACACCTCCCACGAGAGCTTTTAATACATTGTTTCATTTCTGAGGCCTTGCATCCTGGAATGAGCGAAGCCTGAAAAAAATACCTAATGGTGTACCACTGGCTGATTGGATAGCCAAGCTAAAGGGGTAATGCCTAGTTATGTATAATGAGCCCAATCAATCACTCATTTTATAACTTATGGTGGAAAAACATAATTTATCGATCCGACAAACAATCTACTTTCAAGATTAAAATAAAAATCAATGAATGTCTAAAGAAACCAGTGGCCTGTGGTTACATTATTGAAGTTCATACATAATTACACAACACTGATGCTATTGGTTATTTGAAAGAAAATCTGATTTTAATCAACTTTAAAACCTATGTTAAGGGGGAGTCGAAAAACATGCTGTCTTGGGTCAGGGCTCAGAATGATTTCATATCTAGTTTTTAGGTATGGCTTGACAGTGCAATTGTCTGTAAAGCTTTTGTCACTAATATTTTAAAATATACATGGAGAGGACTGTGTCTCCAACTCGAGGAATATTTCTCTGTAACCTCACGCTATTGGCTGTTTGGTGTATCAGTCCCTCTCCTGTGGAGTGCTTGCATTGTAAAACATGAGGGAATTTTTACCTCTGAAAGGTATACTGAATCACCACACTTTAAATTATCTCCTGGAACTTTGTTTGAAGTCTAGCTATGAAATTTGCTTCTGCCACCTGTGAGTTTTTATGGCGTACATCAAATCGGAGGCGGCCCCATTTCCAGATGTTATTTGCCTTTTTTTGTTGACAGTCCATCCCCTCTGGCCAAGCGCAGCAAGATGAGCTTGAAAACGGGCTCACTTATGGGGGTATCTTCTGGCCATATAGGGAACTGATTTTAGGGACCACAACGCTCTGACAGAATCACAGATGGCTTGCGCTACATTCATGCTTGTATTGTAAAACCTTAAAGTAACAAACTGAGGGCCATATTATCAAGGAACGGCGATAACATTATCGCCGCTTTAGCGGCAGGAAACTGCCACTAAAGCGGCGATAATGGTCTTGATATTATGCCGCAGAGAATTCCCATAGAAGCCTAGGTTCTGGTGTGAGCCTGGGCTTCTATGGGAATTCACAAGGGCATATTATCAAGCCCACTATCGTCACTTTAGTGGCAGTTTTCTGCCGCTAAAGCGGCAATAATGTTATCGCCGTTCCTTGATAAGATGGTCCTGACATTTTTGCTCACTGTTCATGGTTAAAAAGGGTTTCACCGCTGTGCCACAACATGCTGTGCTAAGAGGTGTTTTATTGATAATCTCAATGGGGTAACCCAGTAACGTGCAGAACATGGGGATGAGTGCGTTATGCAAACAGTGGTTCTGCCACATTAAGACATTTCATTTTGTGTCCCCCTAAGAAGGTGGAACGATCAACAATAATATACAAAAGCACAACACTGACATTTACAACAAATAGAAAATCAACTTAAGAGTGTGTTTGAAACAATTCAAATATTTTCAGATAGTGACATAACTGGACACATATCAAAACCTACACAACAAACATAAGTGCTTATCTACAATAGTGACATATAAAAGGCAATGGACAGTGACTGTACATATATCAACGATACCAACAAACAAACCAAATACCTGTAACATCAATTCTCTTTTGAGTAGCGTTATACACAGAATATCACAAACCCTAGCTAGAGGTGATAACATCTAGAGTGACTATGGATGCATATTGGCTGGAACACAACACCGGATCTGTAGTTTTTTCACGCCTAGTACAAATTTAAGGCCATTATGAACAGCTGCCTTACAGTGCTACCACTAATGTCAACTGGAGGACATAAGATTGGAAAATAGGTCCAAAAGTACCTTTTAGCTAGGGAAAAATGCAACCTTGTCTGCAGTGCTGGCTGCCTCTGAACGGGAGTGGTGAGGCGGGGGGGTGGAGGGATGAAAAGATGACAAAATAAAAAATAAAAAATAAACGTACCTGCTTTGCCTCCACCGCATGCCTCTCCTCCATCTTTTTGGCTTTTTCCCGGCTGCTGCCTGCACCGGAAGCACCCAGCACTTCCGGACTCTGCCAGCCAATCACGACGCTGCAGGAGCAGCATCGCTATTGGTCTGAGTGCAGTGCCTGGGAGGCTGGGCATGTTCTCCACAGGGCTGTGCAACACAGCCCAATGAAGATTGTTTGGCCGGCTGCAGAGGGCCGGTCAAAGCGTCATGCACATGTAGGGAGGGAGTGCAAACCACTCCTGCTCCCTCTGCAGCGAGCCAGCCCCGCCCGCCCGACCATAGTTGCAAAGTACAAAAAAACGCTAAAAGATTCTTGTTATTATCATTTTATTTTTATTTTCCACTGCTCAAAGAGCAGTGTGCGGCGCTCCTCTGCCTTAGCGGAGGAGCCACCACTGCGTGTCGGGGGCTTTGAAAGTGGTCGCACCGCAGGTGTTTCCAACCAAAATATACTACAATTTCAGCGAGTGATAGTACAGGAGCTTGGGAGGCCTCAGCATTATTTTTTGTGGACGCTTAGAAGATCAGAACATGTACAATATTGCTGGACACTATAAGGGACTTTGCCCTTGATGTGCCTCGTGGTGGGTGGCGCACCGAGTACTGAGCATCGAAATAATATGATGTCTTTTTAAGCATTGCATCTACAAGTTTTTACAACAGCAAAAAAATCACACCTCTTTTAGAGATTAAAATGTTCTCGATGTCATTTAAATATATTGATGCAAGCAATAATGATATAATGCAAACTAATAATAAATTGCAAACAGTTAACTATTGGCAGCTCCGGATAATTCAACATATAAAGTTTCATTCTGCCAAATTTTCTCAGCACATTACTATCTGTCACAGAAATAATTCCACCACGAGCTCAAGGCCATGAATTCATCCCATCATAACTTGGCAGGAAAATGTATCTTTTTTTAATTTATTTTTTAACCATGTTATTTCATTTTCATAACAACATCATTCAGTGCTACACATGAACACAATACATTGACAGTATATTTATATGCATCACTGAAACATGGTCAGTGTGTCATTGTGCAAAAACGAAGGAACTTATGGTTCTTATCATCAACTTATGTAACCAGCCAAACTTTTAAGAACATGTGACACTATTACAATGCAGGTCATTTAGAGGTGCTGGCTAAAACCCTTTCCAGCTTACATCGACTACATGTTTAATGGAGCGTAAGTGCGATACCCACAATGCAACCATTTGTTTGTCGATTATCCAGGCTTGAAGTAATCTGACTGCACATTGGAAACCTAGAAAGGAACAGGCAGTAACAGGATAAAGGGCAAGGAAAAAAGAAAACATACAAGAAAAGGTAGCACAGAATATACGCCAACTAACGAAGTAATAGGCTGCGCTAGACTGGGCGGCCCTCACTATAAGCGTGCAGGCTTGCTAATAGAGTGTCCCACTCTGCAGCTGTAGGGTGTTTCTGCATCCCTTGAGCTTCTTCCAGTCTGAGAGCTACTGCCCCCGTCTGTCCCCACTTAAGTGTTGCTGTGCACCAGTGAGCCTTACCGGACAGCACCTGCGGCCCGTGCAGGTAAGAGCGGTGGGCGGGGTGGTGGGTATCTCGACAGATGATGATGAGGGAAAATTCATTATTTATTTACTTTTCCCTTGTGGTCGTCTGTCGAATCCACCCCCAACCCGGCCCCACCGCCCCTCCGCTCTTACTTGCACGGGCCGCGTCTGCCGGACAGTGTATGAGCTTTCCATTACATGGCCAGAAGCCTGCGTGTAATTAATAATGCCAAGTCAATAAATCTGTATGTAGCTTTTGATGCTTTGGTCCGTTTAAATAGTCCTAGTAGTGAGCCCTTTAAGGTGCACACCCCTGTGTGACCAGTTACTTCCATCAAGGCCTCAGAAACCGCCTCCCACAGCGCGCTAGCAGTCGGGCAGTTCCAGAATATGTGTCTTATATCAGCCCCCAGATGTAGACAGTGCAAACAAATGGAATGGGTCCTAACTATATGATGAAGTGACTGCTGGGGTGAGGTAAGCCCGATGAAGGATATTATGTTGGAAATATTGGAACTTCACGTTCCATGATACTTTCCTGGGGTTCCGAAGCACTCTTTCCCACTCTTTGTGTGTTTGGGCTCTACCCACATCTCCCTCCCAACATCTGTGGGTCCCCACAAGCTGATCATGTGTAGTATATGCAAGGGCACATACGATCCATGTTAGGAAATGCTTATCTTGAAAGAAAAATGGAAGCAGTGGTTTCAAGTATGCACAGTGTGATGCAATCTCTTGTTTTCTCATTGCAGCAATACCATAGAGTAGGCAGCACAATCAAACTACGGAGTCCATTGTATACATGCAGTGATGCACGCCTCCCCGCCCTCAAACATCTGATCAAAGGCATCACCAAAGACATATGCAGGGATATTTACTCAAGTCGGAAACAAATTTGCGCCACAGCATGTGCACCAAGGTCAGATTGCATCAGAGATGCTCAAAGCAGTGGTGCAAATTTTTATTGTTTATATAATTGCATAATTAAAAAAATATTAAGTGTCACAACTCTGCATATACAACAACTTATTACCAATACAAAAGGAATAATGTCATAAAACTGGTTTTTAAATACCCAAATTAAGTTAGCCAGGACAATACGACTAGCCTGTTTCTGCACAGAAACCAGTCTCAACTTCTAATTCATAAATCGTTCCAACTTCTAGAACGGGGGGTGGTGTAGTCCAGATACAGACCATGGTGCTCGCTGACTGGAACCGTCAGTTGTTTCTAGTTAGAGGAATCCACTTTCCAAGGCTTTGAGTGTTTTCATAAGAATGACAGACAAAGGTTGTCGTTTTGTCTTACAAAATAGCTACAGTTCTAAGTGAAATCCGGCATAGATTCGCCTTCGAGGGTGAAGGAAAGGGGGTCTCTTTGACTACAGAAATCCATGTGCTTTTATCGAGGTTTAGACAAAGATGTTCATGCATTCTCTAGGAATACAATCTTTTCAGGGTGTGCACCAATAGGAAACAAATATTTTTATACAGAATACATTCGAGGATTATCTCAGGATAGGAATACCTTGGGCTTCAGTGATTCTCACAATTGTAGCTGAACAGTTGAAAAGATACATTGTTTGGAGTGAGCCTGGGACGATGGGAATAGTCCTTGGTTTGGTACAAACGAGAAACTCTGGTTACACAAGTGAACAATAGCAATGCTTTATTTAGAACAGAAATCAACAAGAGACTTCACGTTGTATACTTTGACTTTGATAACAAGATGGAGGACAGTGTAAACACACTGTAATGTTAGCTAAAGCTCAATTCGTAATGCTATTTTAATTCTCGGTGACTCACCCACAGGGTCCACCTCATCCTTGTCTGATGTCACTCTATTGACCTGCAGTCAAGCAAAGGGTGGAATTCACGATGTCAGGTTCACACGGAATGAGGGTATGATCACCCCAGCACCTCACAAAATGACTGCTTTCAGCTATTCAGGCACCTCTGGTCCACCAACCACAGCACACCTTATATCCACACTATAAGAATACTGTATGCACAAGGCACCTCTCTTATAGACGTCCCACCCACTGCCACTGTTCCTTGACTCAAATCACTACAAACAGCCCAAAACGTTCAGAGAGAACCCAAAGGATGATGGTAGACTACCGACACATGAAGCAGAGTCCATCCTAAGGCAATCAGGAGAAAGACACAGCTCTGATCAGGAGACTCAGGACCAATGAATCAAGCTTAATTTGAGCCAGTGGTTTCTGGTGCTCAGAACCGGCACTTAATAGTCAACACCGGCGCTTGTGACAGTCTGCCACAAGGTGGCACTGTCGCAGATGACAACAACAACAGTCAATTATTAATTCAATGTACATAAAGAAAGTACCATTACCAGCCACCCAAGCCATTCTTATAGCTTTGGGGGCCTGGAATAGTCTGAAATGTCACACATGTAGGAGTGTGAAGATTAGTCATTATGTTGCTACTATCCCTGGTAGCATGGCACCGGCAATGTGTGGTGCAAGCTGTACTGTTCTCCTGACGAGATCATTGGCACTTATTTATTTGCAAATTAAGCACTGGTTTCCAACTCACATTGTTTTGAGGCTGAGCACAGCTCATGTCCATGGGGGAATTGCAATCTCCTCGGGACATCAGCTGCAGCCCTTGAACCCTACTTTGTGTGGGGGGGTTACAGTGGGTCACGGACATCCCCTCCTAAGGACTTTGATTGCTTCCAGGGCCATAGGCTCCAGGCCTCCCCCCCAGGCTCCACCCCTGCTTGTGCGATCCCATCACACGGTGAGATTATTTTTTTAGGTTGGCAGGTCTGTACTCGCTGCAAAGTGCTTCAATGCCTCTTCACGGGTACTAAGCGACATGTAAATAAAATTTACAGTTGCAATCAGGCCTGGTTCTAGAGGGTGGGCCAGGCCCACCCAAGGGAGTCACCGGCCCTCACAAGGTTTATTCCCAAGCAAAGAGTGTCTATGTGTTTTTGTCTTTTTTCAAGTGTGTCCGTGTGCCCTTAAACTGTGCTGAATTGTCTCACTTGCATAATGTTGACTTGGGCTCCTAAAAGTTTTTGCTTGTATCGATGTGAAAGTCCACTTGTATGGAACCTGATGTTCTCTCCCATACACAAAACAAAACCAGGTTATGTATGATACTCCCACTACCACAAAGAACAGTGAATGCAAGCTCCCATCTGAGGTTACTGAAGAGTAAGTCAGCGGAATGACAAACTCAGAAGAATTTTGACTTCCCTAGCTATAACTCTCTCCCTCTCTCTGTTTCCCTCTCTCTGTTTCCCTCTCTCTCTCTCTCTCTCTCTCTCTCTCTCTCTCTCTCTCTCTCTCCCTCTCTCTCTCTCTCTCTCTCTCTCTATATATATATATATATATATATATATATATATACACACACAAATATTTTAGTAGTGGTTTGTTGCATTAAAGAAAGAACATTTTATGGACCATTCCAATTACTTCACATGATCTGCTTGTGTATTTAGAAAGTTATTAATGCCTGTTTGCAGGATGCCATTTTGAACACTAACATTTCATTCTTTTGAAATTGATAACATGGGAGACACTGGCTTCACAAATATAAATGTGTGCTATTTATAAAATGACAACACAGCTGAATATAATTTACGATTAAATATATCGAGCGCTACATGAAAGACACATTTGTATATTTGTTTAATGAGAAATAATGGTTTCGATGGAAGTTAAAATTTCAATGGAATGTAGAATGCAACACATTGAAAATAACAAGTCTTGCGCTATGATTTTTTTAAACAATATAGGGCCCTATTATGATTCTGGCGGTCCATGGACCGCCAGACTCATGGGGACGCAATGGTGGCGGTCTCCTGACTGCCCTAGTACGATTCGGCCAGTCAGTCCGCCACCGCCCTAGCTGCAGTCGCCAGGCAACTTCCATTCCCTGGCAGTTTTGCAGTGGTCAGGGGGCGGCAATATGCTTGGAGGGACCTCCGCGGTCCCACCAAGCATATTACGCGTCTCCTCTCTGCTGGCGGTGCCATGGAGGTTCCTCCTCTATAAACACCGTGGAGGAGAGGAATCAAAGGGGGCCCTACATGTCCCCCTGTGCCTTCACCACATGGGGATGCCCATGAGGATGCACATGGTTTGCATGCGCCCCAGTTCCTGCACGGCATAAACTTTTCAGTCCATGCCGTGCAGGAACTGTTTTTGACGTTCCCATTTTCTAAGGCACCGCCGTGGGCACACCAACCAGCCTGCCCAGCAGGAAGAAACTCCTAATCTGGCGGGTGGTTTGACCACAGCTTTGGCGGTGCGGCGGCGAGGCGGACCCGGCATCGCACTCCCAAAGTCATAATCAGGCTCATAGTGTTATACAACTCCCTTCCCTGTTTGTGAATAATGCAGGGAGTCTTGGCTCATTGAAGATCATTCATTCGCTTCTAAGATTTCTGTAAAGCACTGTATTTTTGTGTCAGAAATGATATAATTTATGTATGTCAGTTTCTTTGAGAAATATTTGTGTTGTAGCCTGCACCCATTTCATCTTTGACTCCTGTTAAAAACTGTGCATTAAGCTATCATAGTGACTAAGGCACCTCTTTACCTGGGACACTGTGCCTGAATTTAGTCATCTGAGAAGTATAGTAATACCATACTCCAGAGATTAATTGTGTGCACTATTCTCAATACTGTAGATTATTCCTTATTTCATCATTTGAAAAAGAGAATGGGTAGTCATTTTTACCGATGCTAGTATCATAAGGGGCCGTCTTGAAATTATCCCCGTCGAGATTATCAGCTGCAAACTCTTCTATCCTGGTTATCCGGAGTCAAAATGATCATTAGCTAAATCCCAAATCGATTCATACACAACCCTGGGGCATATTATCAAGAAACGGCTTTAAAATGATCGCCGCTTTAGCGGCAGAAAACTGCCGCTAAAACGGCAATAATGGGCTTGATAATATGCTCTATGGACTTCCAATTGAAGCCCATGTTAGATGTGAAGGACATCTAACCTGAGCTTCAATTGGAATTCCATAGAGCATATTATCAAGCCCATTATCGCCGTTTTAGCGGCAGTTTTCTGCTGCTAAAGCGGCGATAATTTTATCGCCTCTCTTGATAATATGCCCCATTGTTCCCCAAGGAGGACGCTATCCCTCTACACCCACAGTAAATCTGGTGAAGATCCGTTCCCCAATAGTTCCTGGAAGTAGAGTTACTCCAGCCATTTCCAGGGTAGAAAGGCAAACAAGAAGAATTTGGGAATGCCCACAAATGTATATGCTTGTTGGTTTTCCTAAACAGAAGTTCCAAAGTAAATCACACCTTCCAATATCCACTTCCCACACTTTTAATTGGATTTACTATTGTAGGAGTCTCTGCACTATTGATGGAGAAATCCATGGCAATAAATGCTTATCCACTTCCAGGAGTTCCTTTGTGAATTCATGGAAAGTGTAAACATTGTTGATTTGGTCGTAAGCCTATGTTTATGACAGAATTTACCTTTGGGAATAGAGCCCTATGGGTTTATATGCAGAGGGTAAACATTCAGTAGTTATGCATTATGGCTCCATTAGTCATTAGCATATCATTTTTTAATCCTAAAATTTGTGTAGTATGAAGGAACAGCAAGTTTATAATTTTCACTGCTGCAATTCTATACATAGAATGTGGGGTTCTCGTTACATGATATTCAACTATGAGGCAGCGATTTGTAAAGCTCCCAAGAACTCCACAACCTAATGTTATGTACTTTTTACATCAAATGTTTTTGAAAAAAGAGAATTTGTTTTGCAAGCGGTAATACATATCACTGCTGTGGTATAATACATTACTCTAATTTCTGGCCTTATTATTGGTTGACAATATATTCATCACAAATAATGGAAAATAAATCCTTCATCACCATCATGTGAAATATGGATTTTGCAACTACTGCTTAAAGGATATTGAACTATTGATCTACAACACATTCCCTCTCACCATGTATTGTCAGTTCTGGTAACACAGTACCTCCATCTTCACAACCCATACACTTTAGACATGCTCTGTAGCCAAAAAGCTCGTACCTGCTCAGTGGCGAAGGTAGATTTTTTGACGCTTGTGGTAGTCCCTGCGTTAGCCACGCCACGACGGCCGCAGGTAAGAGCGGAGGGGCCACCGCCCCCCCTCCCCCAAATGTCATCCTGCTTGGTGCGGACTGAAACCCCTCTCACCACTACCTATGCTACGCCACTGTGCCTGCTGTAATGACTTTCTGTTCGTGGTTGTGCTTGGTTGGCACTGGGCACAGGGAATAGTCGTGGCTCTTGCCCTCTAACAAGTGCCATACTAAGAGCACCTAAATGGGCACTTCCTGCAGCTGTGCCCATAGGTCAAATAGGCAAGGGGCAAGATCTGTACCCATGACTTCTGCTCATTGCAGCTGCACACACTACAAATTCTATACTGAGAAGGGCCAATGCCAGGGTCGGATTGGTAACGCGGGCACTCGGGAAATGTCCGAAGAGCCTGTAGCCGAGTTCTAGTTGTGGGGTGCTTTTTTTGGCAGCCTGGGGGCTGTCTGTGCTGTTGTGATGCCACCAGCGGCCCAGTGGGGGCCTGAGGGCTCTTTCAAGAGACAGATGGGCAGATGTATCACTCCCTTTCTCTCGCTGGGCCGGCCCATTAATGTATGCTGATTGAGCGGGAGCAGGGGGCCTGAGCAGAAGTGGTCTCACTTACATTCATGCGTGGCTCAGCAGTTTGAAGTAATCTGTGCAGTTTTTTTTATCAAAGTGAAGTTAATAAAACAAGCCCCCCATCCCCTTTCTTTTCATAAAACTTCGCTGAAGTAGTGTTTTGCAGAGAGGCAATATGCAAATGTGGGCCACTTTTTAGGTCTCGCCTGACCCAGCGCATGCGCTGGTCTGGCGAGACTTATTGAGAGGGCTCCAAAAAGTGCTACCAGCCAGCCTAGAGCTACAGTGCATGTGCGCGGGTGGGCGCGCCGCACTTGACCGCGATCACTTTCACTTTCGCGGCCGTACATTTATTAATATTGGGCTTAACTGAAAAGACCATTGGCCAGGGTTGGATTGGGATAAAAAATCGGCCCGGGCACACCCAAAACAAGCATTGGCATAGCCAATAGGTCTCGCTTTTGGGACCTTATAAGTATTTAGTTATGCAACTGTTGCATGGCTAAACACTTATAAGGTCCCAAAGGCGAGAGCTATTGGCTATGCCAATGGTTGTTTTGGGTGTGCCCGGGACGATTTTTTATCCCAATCCAACCCTGGCCAATGGTCTTTTCAGTTAAACCCAATATTAATAAACATATGCAGCTTTCACTTCGTAGCTTTGTCAAATATTTTACCCAGATTGCCAGTGTCTAAAACAGCAGATCTTCCTGTGTATCGCCCCCTCCACATCCATCCATCCTCTTGGCAGGGTTGCATAACGCGGGCATGCCCTCTGGGCATTTTAAATATTTGTCCATGGTTTTCCAACTGTAAAGCAATCATGGGCAGACGTATTTACATATTTTGTGCATTTGAGTTTCTCATTGTGTAGAAAAACAGACTACTCCGAATGGCCACTGTCCATAAGGAATTGAAATATAAGGCCCCAGATTGAGTTTCAGGAGCGCTAATTACAGTGGAAACTTTGGCTGTGAATAGCCCGCGGAGGTAGGGGCTTTGCTCCAGAATGTATTGCTTCTGAGAAGGTGCTAGACTTTCAATCAACATTTTCTTTGCAGCTTTTTCGATGGTTTAGCTTTTAATGTCGCCGATGTACAGGAGTGGTTAAATTATATGTTGGTCTTGGTGCGCTCTCTAGTGGACAACAGATGGAAAGCAGTTCCTATTGATTTGCTGTCAGCATGCTAACCAGTCGTTCTTTCATGAGACGGTAGAGGATCGATGCTCTTCTTGTGTGCTTTAAAGATTTACTCTGAGTCATCGGTGCGTATTGGACAGTCAAAATATAGTACAGGCACAGGATGCCGACGCGCAGCTGTGTTATGAGTATGGATGGTTTTGCAGTGGTGTTGCAGTATAGGCCTCCAGGAACAAACGCAGCAGTATTTCACACTTGCACTGTAGCTATAACCCCCCTCCCCCAGCTGGTAGGACAAAATTGCCAGGGCTGCTTTGGGTTCCAAGTCCGGCACTGTGGGGGGAGGGGGCTAAAAGCTAACCTAGGGAATTATTTACAGTTTTGACAGGGAGTACAGGATTTGTTCATGCTTTTTTTTGTTTGTTTTATACAGCCGAACTCAAAGGTATGAGAGCACTTTACATGAGCACCAGTTGCATAGCATTACAAACGGACACATACATTTAGTTAGGCACATGGAGGTTAAGTGATTTCCCCAATCACAGGATGTTGAGCGTCTTTGCCGAGACTCAAACCCGGTTCCGCCGCTTCGCGGTCGATTCTAGCCGTTAGGCTCCCCAATGTTAGAAGGAAGATCTACCTAAAGGAGAAACTAAATATACTGAGAAGAGCACATCACAAAAAATAATTTACCATACCTGCTAACTTAAAGAACAATCTCACAGTGTGAGGAGGGGCGGGGCTTCGTGCCAAGAAGTACCTACTAGGCATTTCTTGTTCATGTTATCTTCCACCATGTGATATCAGCGTCTCAATGGGAGACCATGTGACCAGAGCCAATATCTTCACAGGTGGCAGATGGTGGGAGCGTTGTATGTGGGTAGGACTGCTGGACTGTAAGCATAGGGGGAACATATTTTCATAACCAAAAACCAGTACGGCTACAGACATAGAAGCTGGACTAATAGTTGCCAGTGATAAGATACGCCAGAGGGCTATTATACAGCACCCACCACCATGGAACTGGACTGCCACATCCCACAGACCTATAAAAGGACTACAAATAAAGACAAAAACAGACTAGCATTTCAGGGGTTATGCACTTTGTTCCATTTCAAAATTCTTTGACTAGCCAAGGACAAAAATTAGAGCTCAGATTGCCTCACATCACACATGAGCAACTCATTCAATCTGCATTCAGGGAAATGTATAGTCCATTACTGTAATTGGGAAAGCCAGAATACAAGTAGCAGAAAGCAAATCAAAAAGAGAATCATAAAAGCTTCAATGTGTGTTGCTATGAGCAGTACGGGCAGGGTGTGAAGGGATGCCCATAGTCAAAATGCCTGTCATTTCTTGGTTTGTGTGCACCTTATATACATGGACCGGATGTATGTCGTTACAACGCACACTTTTACAACGCATGCACTTACAACGCATTTTTTACAACGCAAAATCCATTACAACGCACTACACTTACAACGCATGACACTACAACGCATTTTAAAAAAATACCTTTACAACGCATACCATTACAACGCATAACATTAAATTGCATTAAAGGTAAGTATTAGATAGTATAAGGGTAAAAATTACTTTTCTAACTCCAGGGGGTGCAACAGTAGGGTAAGTGTTGGATAGTATAGGGGTAAAAATTACTATTCTAACTCCAGGGGGTGCAACAGTAGGGTAAGTGTTGGATAGTATAGGGGTAAAAATTACTATTCTAACTCCAGGGGGTGCAACAGTAGGGTAAGTGTTGGATAGTATAGGGGTAAAAATTACTATTCTAACTCCAGGGGGTGCAACAGTAGGGTAAATGTTGGATAGTGTAGTGTAATATTATGCGTTGTAATGGTAGGCGTTGTAATGGAATGCGTTGTAAAGGTAGTTTTTAATAATGCGTTGTAGTGTCATGCGTTGTAAGTGTAGTGCGTTGTAATGGATTTTGCGTTGTAAAAAATGCGTTGTAAGTGTAGTGCGTTGTAAAAGTTGCGTTGTAAAGGTTGTTCCCCACATGGGCCTAACTGGATCCCTTTAGCTTGCCTGCATTCCCTCATGGTCGGCCTTAGCTTGTCACTTTGTCCTGGTCCCATCCGACCGGATATCCACAGCTGGAGCGTTGTGCTTTTTTGTGCAATTTTGACCTAAATCTTCAAAGTTTAATATCTTCGGTTCTAATAATTAGATTTTTGTTGTTGTGATCTTGTGTTGTTTATTAAAGAAAGCTCTGTTTTTCTAACCTGGTGTGGGTTCCTTTTTGTGTGGTGTTTTCACTTTATTAGTGTTGCACAAATACTTCACACATTGCCTCTAATTTAAGCCTGACTGGTCTGTGCAAAACTACTAGGAGGTTGAGCACAGGTTAATTTGGGGTGTGCTTGTGTCTTACCCTGACAAGGATTGTGGATGCTGCTTTAACCAGGGCTCGCACTCCAGTCAACCAGCAACCCAATTTCTTACAGGGGTGCTTTTATTTCTTTCAGACAGAGGTCAGGCTTTTTTGCCCACTCAAGGGGGTACAGCATGCCCCTACAGCCGCTGCATGCCTCATGTCTTAAGCCTGGTCAGCTCCCAGCCAACTCAACTGCAAGGACAGTCAAGGTGGGTTGTCCCTCCTTGTACCGCTTACAGACACAGCATTTCCTGACTGTCAGGCTGCTATTAGGAGGTATGCCACCTCTGTGACTATTATTCATTTTTCTTCCATGGTCTTGATGAAGTCGGTATAATGTTTTAGGACTAATACACTCAAAAGATGTAAACAATATATATCTCCTGGCCAAGGCTTTATTGCCTATTGATTATTTTCAGTGGACAAGGGGAAGGGGCCTGCACAGAGGGGAGGGAAGTCCTGTTTTTCTCCACGTTGATTGATCTGTGCTATTTATTATTGTCCTTATTGACATACCATCAGTTACATTCTTTACTGCCTGTTAGTGAATCATATGCACTACTAGTAGAACCACACTCTTCACTCACCCTTAAGGAATCCGTGTGGTCTCCTCAGAGAGGGTACCCAATTTCCTCTGCTGCACAAGTAGCGTCACATAAAGGAAAGAGGTAAAAAAAAAGGGGCAAAATAAGCAGCCTGGTCACAGAAAACAGGCTATGTTTTATGTCGTTTGTTGTTGTATTTTGTGACCTATATTGTGTTATGTTCTGTTTCTTTTTCTGAATGCAGTTGTCTCAATATTGGCCTATTTGCTTGGATAACTTTTACACTTATCTTACAGTGTGGATCATCCCCCCAGAGAGAGTGACAAGTGTAAAAACATAAATGATCGCTTCACTCGTCTTCTTCAAGAATCAATCCTTGAATATATACGATGCACTGCCAAATGCTCAGCAATGCATGAGATATTACTGTTATAAAAACAGCAAGAGGTTATTTGAGTCAAAACCTAACATTAAAAAGGTCAGCACCTGTCATTCGCACCAGAAGTGTTGGAAGAAATAATACCACTCCTCCTCCCACCGCTGAATGCCACACTGTAGAAGTCCTGAAAGTACCTATTGTTTTCCTCTCCCTCCACCCTGTAGTTTGATGTTTGCCTCCTATTTGTATTATTTTCATTGAGGCTTGTCAATTGCACCAAATTGATGATCCCAAACAGGAAGAAAATCCATCCACGGCTGTA
Organism: Triturus cristatus; assembly: GCF_964204655.1. Taxonomy (NCBI): domain Eukaryota; kingdom Metazoa; phylum Chordata; class Amphibia; order Caudata; family Salamandridae; genus Triturus; species Triturus cristatus. Next base: position 556,958,326 of record NC_140580.1, read on the forward strand.
AAGGTAACACATATGGGCCCTGGCTGTAGGTATCTAGCTTCAGGTTTGGTATTGTGTCTGGAAAATAGTGAGATTGGGGTTTTCCGCAACAAATTCTGAACGCATAGTACTGTATTGCACGTTTTTGCCTCGTAGTTTTAGTAGATTTTGAGCTGACGAAATACTTAAGGTGCAGTGTACATATCCACCAGAGCTTTGATTCTCAGCAGAAGGTGGCAGATGTAGGTGCCTGTGAGGTGTTTATATTATCATGAAAAAATGGTCCTTAAAAAAATTATGCTCCAATGCACACACTCCCCAAAAATCTATTTTATGGTTTAAGTGTTTTTATTGATTTTGCACTTCACAAACAGAACCACGTACACATAGCTATCATCACATAATGCTGTGGTGTTACCACTGGTCCAAGTGACTCTAGAGCGCAACCTCAACAGTGTGCGCTTAGCTGGTTAATAGCACGTACATGGAATAACAATTAAGCGAAGAAAAAAAAGGGAAAACCCCTGGGATCCCCTCTCCCCTTCCCTCTGCCCCCCCCCCCCCAAAAATCATTTTAAAATAAACGTCTTGAGTGGTTTAACGACACTCCCGGGCTTGTCACAGAATGGCATGCTATCCTCTGATGGAATGGCAGAACTCACCAGACCTGGGTATGTCAGTCAGCTAGAGGGATCAAATCTGGCAAATCGCCACTGGGAATGAATACCAAGGGTGAGGTGGTCATCTGAGATCTGAAGAGGGCGGGGCAATAAGATCCAATGACAGGCTAGCAGGAGTCATTGATAAACCTCAGCTGTTTATTCATGACTTCATGTAATTGACAAGAAGGCGAGCACGGGCAGCGATTAATAAAGCAGGAGCCGAACGCAATACAGGAGATCAATTTCCAATTACGCTGCTACTAGTTTAACTCCATCTACAATCCTCTTTATTTGGCAACAAATCAGATGCTGAGGGTTAATGGACCAATTGTAGGTTTTGCTTTAACATTCTTACTATTACCTTAATTTTTATGAAGGATTGTTTTTTGTGCTTCCATGTTTTCCTTTCCTAGTCACGTGTATTCCATTTGTTTTTATATGTATAGTAATCATAAGGCTGCTGTGCTGTTATTCATTATATGTTTATTTTAAAAGATGTTTCAGTCCATCTGAAATTCTTTACTTTGCACAACTTGTCATTCTCCAGCCAAGACACGCTTCGCCCATCATGTTTAAAGGCTCAGGGCTTCTTTAAGTTACAAAACACCTCCAAGTGCATTTTGGCTGATTCCCAAAATATGGCAGGTAATTAGCTGACCAAAGTTGGCATTTTGAGTAAAAATGCAGTAAAAAAAAAAGTTGCATAAATGTCAGATTTTTCAGGTGGGCCATAGTTTGCCTTTGCACCGCCCACATGAGAGAATGTGAAAATGTGGCACCGCACCAAGAATGCCCCAGCAGCTTTGAAGAGCTGTAGACAAAGTTGCAGAAAGCGTGTGACAGTATAGTCTTTTCTCACTCGTTTAAAAACCTACTTTTAACATCAAATAAGTCACCAGTGAAATGTGCCAGGGAGCCCCAACCACATAGGTGCCTCTGTTATTTCCCCCTGGTGCCCGAGATTAATGGCAGCAGTCACAGGGGGCTTCAAGCGAGAGACAAGGAGGGAGGCACAAAGAAATTCATCAGAGGGAGAAGAGAGAGAGAGGAGAGAAACAATGGATGGAAGAGAGGCAGAGCAAGGACAGGACGGAAGCGGGGGCTGGGTTTTGCATTTGTGCCAGGGCTGCTCTTGGTTCCCCAGTCCGGCCCTGTTTGAGGATTCATGGCCTCAGTGCCCCGGGGGCGTTCTTGAAAGTTTGGGGACATTGGAGCAGTAGGACGATGAAGATAGAGAGCTGTAAATTTAGAGCGGTGTAACACAAGAAGAGAGAGTACACTATTGCAATGAGGGGGGAAACATCCTTTACCACGCAACCATTACAACGCGGTATGGTTAAATCGTGGTTTTAACAACGCAAGTCGTTACACCGACTTGCACTGGAGGGCGCTGTAAGATAAGGAATAGTGTGAATTACTTTCCAACACCTTCCCTACTGTACGTAGACTGGAGTTGGAATAGTAATTCACACTATTCCTATGTCCAGCGCCCTCCAACGCAAGTCGATGTAACGATTTGCGTTGTTAAAACCGCGTTGTAACATACCACGTTGTAATGGTACGCGTTGTTACATCATACATCCCAATGAGGGAGAGAGAGCTCAGAGTTTCTTGGAGTTGTGCCCGTTTTGGATATGCCCAAACGAGCCTTTTCCAGAAGCGCAAACAGGCGTCAATCAATCATCTTCAGCAGTGCAAGGACACCGTCCTGAGTGAAATGCATGTTGGTGCAGTGGGCAGCAATCCATCAAACAAAAATGAGAAAGAAATACCAATATAAGTAAACAGCAAAAAACAACTGAGGAAAATCAAATCAACGGTAAGCTCGCATATTTAAAAAATAAATAACGACCCTCTACAACTATTTCATTAAATCTACTAATTTATAAATACACTTTTTTAAATCACTCAGCGCGCTAGACGTGCTGTCTTCTATCAAGGATTCACCCGTCAAGTCCGACACGTATAAAATGCTCTTTTTAAAAAAATAACGGCAGCCTGCTCGAACTTGAGTCAAAGCCCCGAACCCTTCATCGCGTGCATACGCTACCGCACATCAAAGAGCATACATAAAAGACAAAGTCAAAACGTTCTTCTTTGTTAAACATTAAAATGTGATAATTCGATCTAAAGTCATTTATGCATCAGAAAAACGATCTACAAAGAAATACTAAGCATTTCATGTAATTGACATTCATGAATTTAGAAACAGGCATCTAACACACAATAATCACTCATACAAAAACACATATTATTCAATCTTAAAGAGAGCGAAGGCATGCAAGACTTATCTCATGGGCAGCAGCAAAAAAGAAGGAAGAGTCATGGAGGTTCTGGCTCTTTGTTATGTTCTAAAGAACTTTGTTGTGTTCTATGTTCTTGGAGATGCTGCTGTGGGTGGCGCAATAAAGAGGACTGCATAATCTTAGCCTCCGGTCTTGCCATAAAACTAAATCAAAATGGGCAACATTGGTTCAGGTGACCAGAGGGATGACAGGAAGCAAAATGACACCATACAATAAGAGAGGAGTAAAATAGTCTGTCACTGTGGCAGTCACAGGTGGTCACTGAAGAGAAGAAAAGTACCCAGAATGTGCTCTCTGGACCATGCGGTGAAGGGTGTTTGCAGGAGCCAGTCTAGCAGGGGAGGGCGGTTACCTGAGAGATCCATGATGCTTCTGCAGGGATTTGAAGTAGAGGTTGGCACATCAGCCCTTAAAGGAGTTTTTGAGTCATTGATGTTTTAATCACTTCTAACTAGTGTTCAGCGACCCAGCTATCTTGAGTGAAGCAGTTAAAGAGTATCCTTCCTCTGAAAAGAAGACCACAGCGTCTCAAAGTACTCTAATAACATGAGATTCCTTCAAATCGGCTGTGGAGTTCTCCTGTGAAAGGACTCTCTCATCATCTTGGCTCTTTCAGCAAGTACCAAAGTAGGCCCTAGCAGCCCACATCAGACTAAGGGCCTCATTACGAGTTTGGCAGTGCAGGAGTGTGACCACCACGCCGCCGCCCCACTTCCGTACCACCAAACCCGTGTGCCAGATTATGACTTTTATAGTCACTGACGGGTGGTTCTTTGGTGTTCCCAGGGCAGTGCCTATGAAATAGGCACCGCAATGGGAGCGTCAAAGGCAGTGATTGGTGAAGTCCATGCCATTCATGTACTGGGGTGCATGCACAAAGGGGGGCACAACATGTGCCCTCCTGCATGCACCCCATGGCACAAAGGCAACAGGGGGCTCAGTAGGGCCTCCTTTGTTGTTTCCTCTCTGCCACAGTTTTTATGGAGGAGGGACCACCATAAAAACTGTGGCGGGGAGGAAATTCATAATATGCTTGAGGGAATCACGGCAGTCCCGCCAAGCATATTGCAGCCTCATGACCGCCGCACCACCACCAGGAATCTCTGATCCCTGGAACTTGAGGCGATGCAATGGCAGTACGACTGCCTAACTTGTAATGGGACGGTCGGACCACCGGTGCGGCGGTGGCTGGACTGTCACCACCACGCCACCGTGAGGTTGGTGGTTCGTGGACCGCCAGACTCATCATCAGGCCCTAAGTTTCCCCTCTGAGCTATTCCAGTACATTCAGTTCGGCAGAAAATCGACCACAGATAAACAGCTCTCTCACAGCACAGCGCCATCTTCAAGCAGAAAGCTTTTAGGAGATGCACACCCATCATGCAAAGCAAGTTCTTCATAACAAAGGTAGATTTAAATGTCTCTGAAGGCTGATCCACAAGGCAATTCATGGATTTAGTTGTGGGGGTAGAAAATTCAAGTTAGAGGGAGGAACATCCCTTTAAATGTTCCGTTAATAGGTAGTAGACAACCCTACAGCAACAAGCAGGGCAGTCTGCTTGTTTCTTTCAGTTAAAAGTCAGCGTACACGGGCAAATGGTGTGAGCAAATTGTTTAAATGGACAATAGAATGCTTAACAAATTATTTCATATTTCAGATGGTCTGCATTCCATTTTCTTTCCTTGTAATGCAAGTCCTATTCTAGTAGCGACCACATTTCACTAGGTGCCTTATACTTATTAACTCCAGCATTTAGAATTTTTCAGCAACAGTGGTACAGCTCCTTTCTCACCTGACATCACCCACTGTCCTCCATTTCAACAGAGTACACGTCAGAAGTACCCTGGCCTCATCTATAGTTCCACCCAGAAGAAAATTTTACAGAGCAGAGGTGACTAGGAGCATGGGCTTAAGATCTGGAGAATGGAGAAGAATTATCCCCGGCAAATTTTGGAATGGGGGGGAGGATGAGGGGGACAAAAAAAATCCTCAGACTCGAAAAAGTCCTTCGCTTCCTGAAGACAAGAACTCAGAGGCACTGATTAAAGTCTCAGTAAGACCTCAAAGACCTCAAATATATGAAGTTAGAAGAAGGAGCCACCACTGGCAGAGAAGCAAGTGGTGAGAGAAAAGATAGTGTATAGAGCATAGGGTGAGATGATGGAGGCAAGAATGGCAGCAGGGGTATATCTACTATTACTGAAACAGGTGCAGCAGTAGCAGGCCCTTGGAATTGAGGTTCCCACTTCTCATTAATCACTGATGTCCTTTCCACCGCAAAGGGGAACATGGGGGCCTCTACTCATTTGTTGCATTAGAGCCCCAGAATCTCTTATGACTCTACGTTGAGGCAGGAGAGGCATAGCTATTATTGGTGCAGTAGGTGTAGTTGCACAGGGGCCTGTTGAACACTTTGCACATTATTCATGGTTGCCTCTTGCTACCAAGCAAGGCAGTAGAAGGACTCATATTCCTTGCTTGCATTAGGGGCCAGGAGAGAGGGGTCACTGATAGCGGGAATACAAAAAAGGGAAATAAGGCGGGAGAGAATAAAGGAAGTTGAGGAGAGTGGCAGTGGAGGAATACATAACTGGTAAATCCAGTGTTGAGCTATTAGAAGTAGTAGGTGATTGAGAGAATAGATTAGGAGGAGCTATAGTTTTAGCTGAGAGAAACACGTAGGCAGTAGTCATAGGAAATGAGTAGTTGGGGTAGGTGAGTAGTGGCAAGTGTAGTAGAAGTGGGGCGTGAATAGATGGAGTAGATGAACTGAGGAGTAACACTGTGGGAAAGAAATAGGTCTAGGATTGGGGAAGAAGTTGAAGTGAGAGACAAGTCATGAAGTGGAAGAGATGGGGTGGAGCTGCAGAGGATATAGAGACAAGTTGTTGGAGGTGTGAATAAAGTATGATGCGAGTTTAGTAGGAATGGAACAGTAAAAGTCGGATCTGAAAAGTAGTAGAGAGATGCGAGGGAATAAACTATAAAAATACATCATTCAGCGTTTTCCAAAGAAGGGAGCTTTGCATTCATGCAATCGTCTGCTTATTGGTACATAGTCATCGACTTTGTTCTCTGTTGCACCATGAAGATAGTAGAATATTTAGTTTCAGAACCCACTTACATCACTGACATATCAGCTACCAGATTAGAGCAAATACTTACCTGTTCATACGTCTCGTAATTTATCGAAAAACATGCTGTCTCACTTGTTTTCCTTGTATCTCAGTCACAGTATCCTGTGTCAATGAATCATGGGAGTGAAGGAGGCAGTTGCGGTCGCAGACACATGAACAGAGTGGGAAACACCACAAGGTGGTTAGGGCATCCTACTATGACCTCCAAGCATAACCTTTAGCTTGTAGTCGTGCCTTTGTGTATTGGTGGGCAATTGCAACTGTCTGGTAGTTTGCACATCTCCATGAACTAGCAGTGCAACCCTGCAGAGACAGTTGGCTCCTCCTCCACCCCTCCTGATTTGGCCCCACCCATGATTCAAATTATGGATGCAGTTTGGGTGACGGGACACCACCCATGTCCGGAGGTTGCAACAGTGTGTCAAGTGCCACCAGGAGCCATGCTTGAAACCTTCTCCTCAGCCCAGCCAACTACCATGCATCAGGCGTTAGACTAACGCATTTCAGTGTGGTGGTCCACATCACCGGCCAGAAATGAAAAATCACACATAATAGACATAGTGCCTGCTTCGGCTGTCAAGCCATAGCACTGCTAAAACACTAATGCTCTGACTGAATTTAAGCTGGGAGTGGCAGCGTATCGTGGCATGTGCACTGCTACTGGCAGGTTTGGGGGCAGACTGAGCTGAACTGCAGTGCTACAATGTAACAAACTGGATACCCGATATGATCGCACAGCATTACATTCTGATTCATAAGGCGTACGAGCCTCAGAGTCTGACAACCAGCTATGCTATATGCACGGGGCCTCAGGCTCACAGCCGGCTCCATGCATGTCGAGGACTCTGACAGCTGTGCTGCATGATTGGGGGTCTCGTAGCCGGCTCAGTGTGTAGGAGGGTCACCACCAGCTGTGTTCTGAGTTCGCGACTCTCAAGCAAACTGCTTAACTGATATAGGGTCTGAAGTCTCACATCTAGAAATGGCAGGAGTCTCACAGCCAGGTATGGTGTATACCCATCAGCCTAATAGGTAACTGTACCTGTGCTGTGTGCTCTGGTGTCACGCCCAGCTGTGTTCTGTGTCACGGGCGTTAATACACTCCAGAGTCTCACATCAGCGGTGTTTTATGCCAAAGTTATCTCACAGCCAGCTATGGTGAGTGTCACGGGTGGGTCAGTGTGCTGATACTGGTCTCTTTGGTTTCATTTTGAAAGCCCTCCCCCCAGATCCCTACCGCTCCCAGACTGAGCAAGAAACCCAACAAGTGCGTAGCTCAAGCCGATCACAAGCCAACGTTCTTCCTCCTCCTCTGCACTGCGCTGTCGTCTCCTGCATAGGAGCTGACTACGTATCTGCCGTGGCCTATTTAGCAACTGCCAAAGAGTTCATATGCTGACTGTACTTTTTGAAATGACTCCTTCTCTTGGCCTGGCTTTCCCCTTTCTGCCTGTCTTATCTCTGACTCTCTCGCTCTCCTCAGCCAGCCTTTATTCATTCAACGATTCTTTATTGCTCTCCTTTGTGCTGTCTTTCTGGCTTGCTCTATTTTCTTTATTTTTTGCTGCTTTTTTTATTTGTTCATTCTACTCCCTCCCTTTCTCGTTTCATCCCATTCCCCTCCTCCTTCTACTCTGCTCGTCTTTTTCTGGATACTTTTCGAAAGTGCCATGGTGGCCTCTTGGGAAAAGTTTGGAGATAAAATTCAATGCCTATCTATGTGGGCAGCACAGGGCTGTGACTGGAGGTTTTGTCTTAAAACTACTAATGAGCCATGAGATATCTATCGGCAGGGCCGGACTGGCCGTAGTGGGCACCGGGCAATCCCCCGGTGCGCCGCACGGGTGGGGGCCAGTTTTGGGCCTCTGGGGGCCGTTTTTGTTACAGGGCCGTTTTTGCAGCATTGTAACAAAATCGTCCGAAAACCGGCCCTGGCAAAGAACTCGGCGGCAACCCCAACTCCCCAGGGGAGCCTGCCGAGCACTTTGCCAGGGCCAGTTTTGGTTCCCAGTCCGGTCCTGTCTATCGGCGTAAGACCTTTTAAGCAAAAATCTAATGGGAAATGTGATCAAAAACACAGTGGCTCCGACTGATTTGTGTGTCAAGAGCCACTGTCAGAAGGGAAGAGGACTGTCAGGAAGGGCTTTCACTGTCAATTATGGGGACGGTCAGGGGTGGAGATATTTCACAGGGGTTCTTGAAATATAAGAGCAGGGAAGAGGTGAGAAAACAATATATAGATGTTTACACTGATAGGAGCCAGAGTGCTAGAGAACCCTAGAGCTAGTATGTTCACTGTGCAAACGTAAAAAAAGCCGAGTAGTCCCAGTGACTTATGTTCTTTGAGATTTGAGTATGTTTATACATGACTTAAGAGAAAACAGCAAGAATCTGTAAGTAATACAACATTCTCTCCCGTCTCCCCTGACAGCTCGACGTATCAAATGCAGACATATGTCAGTGGAGACTCTTGCTCTGCAACCATAGAGCCGATATCCCATAGCCAGGGCCACTCTTGATGTCCCAGGCAGATGTATACACAAACCCACATTAAGGAACGCAAGAGCACAAACTGAGACAACACATTGTTGTTGGAGAGACATTTTGGCATAATAGTATTTAAACTTAGGCACAAGTAATGTGTTACCTTGCCAGCGATCCACGGGTAGCTAGCGATGGTATGAATTAAGCTCCCTACCCACATGATTGACCACCAAGTTGCAGACTTATACTTCACAGGGTGCTTAGACCTTCTGGGTCAGCTCAGCAGCAGTGGTCAAAAGAGGAGGTGTAAAATCATGTAGGATGTGAGGAGGTTGGGCAAGTTCATAGAGTTTCTTGTTGCTCAAATGGGTGTAATTTCTGATATTTATATGTTTCCCGTGTCTTCATTGCTTGATTTTTGCTCGCAAGAAAGTGTCGTTGAATGTCACTCATAATTACACTGAAATTTTGATAATGTCACACATAAGCAATCTGAAACCTTGGCAGCTATGTCTCCTAGCCCCTTTCGTAAAACAGGATTGCGTCTGCTCATCAGCTGCAAACTCACGCTGAGATGTACACAAAGGCCTCGGATCTATACCAACCCATTGCTAGAGAGCATGGCTGGTGCCATGCACCACACTGGGCCATTACCTGGTCCTCACATGTGCCCCGTGACCTTCTGTGCCTATTTCCGCTTCCAGGATTCATCTGCCCAAGATTCTGTGAAAGAGAATCATGAAAGAGATATAAGGATAGTACATGAGACAGTTTGTGTTTCTGTCGACTGCAAGCAACATTCAAAGGAGAGTGCCTGCCCTGAGCTGCTCACTTATTGTCAGTGGAAGACTCCGACAGTGATTATGTTATCAGTTACCTTCTGAACAGCTCCCCCTGATCTCCCAGAAGATTAGTGTCCCCTATGCCTGTGATTAAGTTTTGTAGAATCTCTTGATCAAGCCAGGGAGATTAAGAGCAATTCTGATTCCCAAATGGCACATTTCTAGCCCTTTGTCTAGTATTGACCAGGTGCGGCTGGCACACTTCAGAGTGGCGTGGCGGGCTGGGGGTGGAGTTGCCAGACGATGGGATAGGTAAAATTAAATAAAAAAAGAAAGAAAACCACTTACCTTGTGCTCCCTACATCACCAATTCTGCTATGCGGCGAGCGCAAGGTAAGTGGTTTTACATATTTGTTTTTTTAATTTTACCTATCGCGTCGTCTGTTGATCCCCCACCCCACCTCGCCCGCCACTCTTACCTGTGCCAGCCGTGCCTGAACGTAGCGTTGTCTACGAGACTGGTATTTGAAGCAGAAGCCTAGCATGTAGTAGGCAGAGCCATTAATGAGGGAGAAGAGGGTTAGGTCTCCCCAAACACAAGTGTTATAAGCCCTTGAAATAGCTGAGCAAAGGGGAGACAGGGCGGGAATGAGACAGAGGAGGGGGAAAACAGGCTCCATAAAGGAAATGAGAGCCAAGCACCTATTTAAAGGACAGGACACAAGCATATCTGTTATTCATACACAATTATGATGTGATCATACTACCTAGACAATATGGGTATAGTTAAAAGGCAAGGACCACCTGATCTGCCAATGTCCCCGAGTAATAAAACACAACTCACTCTTTAGTCCCATGTTCTTTCCCTGCTATTCCATTATAATTACAATAAAGATGAGAAGAAATATCAAACTTGCAATACATACAAGAGTGGTAGAAATAGAGTGTGTAGTAAATGGTCTGTTTTTGCCACCATTAGTTCAGTTTTTCTAATCAGTGAGCCTGATTCTCAAAGGGCCCCACAGTCGTGGGGGAGTCTCCGCACTCTGGGCGGAATCCCCGGAATGAGAATTCATGTCGGGGCCTCCACCACGAGTTGAGAGGCCCTTTGTGAATCAGGTCCTAAATATTTTAATACAGTCCCCTGCTGGTTTAGGTCCCCCTCACTGTAGGTACTTACATTCCTCCTTATTGGCATCTCTAAAAGTGAAATGTTCCTAACGATGCTTAAGCAGGACGACATCTGTGCTGCCGCCTTCCATCCAATTTAACATTTTAACACCCACTAACTTTTCACTGGTGCGGCACAGCTCAGTTCATGTACAGTGTGCGGAGCTGCACACAGGACATCAAGCCTGGATGGATCCTGGCTTCCCAGTCTGCCCAGGGGGTAAGGAGCTGAGCTGTATCATGCGCAACTCCCACAGCGACTTGTAGGCCTGTTGAGACCCCATGCCTGGCATGCATGAGCTGAGAGCCGTAAACCCCAAACACAGCAATAATATTTGGGGATTGGGAGGGGAGAGCTGGCATACCCTTGCCTTGATCCATATTGGAAATGTATTAGGACCACAAGTCTGGCCGGCAAGACACTCCTAAGGGTGGGAAGCTGTGCAGTGGTCTAATGCAAAATGATACCCCCGAATCCCTGCAGAATGTGAAGAGAGCCCCTTTCTTCCCATGTCTCATAGCTATTCATTGGCCTTTGGCTGAATTGGGACCCCCTGGAGGACTGAGGGGCTCCAGAAGGGTTAGGACCACCTTCTTTGTAGGGTCTGCAGGGGCCTGTGTTAAGCCCCTGAAACAGGGAGTCGACATAACTTTAAGACCCCCATTCAAATATTATCACTGCCAGAACCGCAAGCCAGGCAGGTATGACACCCCTTGGTGTGGGGAGCCCTGAGCTGGCATGCCACCACAGCTGATTCAAACTGTAGGCTTTGCATAACCCAGAGCAGATACTAGGATTCCCCTTGGAGAGGGGAGACAACAGTTAACATGACCCCACCCTCATTAAAATTATAGCCATGCCAGCACCCCAAGCTTGGGAGTTATGACACTTCTTGGGGTGGGGAGCAGAGAGGCATCATGCTCCCATACACCCCCCTCCCGCCCCCCCCCATTAGCCGAAGGAGTTAGCGGTGACAGGACAACGGCAGTGAGCTGGGGAAAGTGACTGATGGCTCACCACAGTGTGGATGATTGGTGGCAGCAGCAGCGGAGACTCATCACCCATCTCACCGCCTATCCTGGCAGTGCTGGCGACTGTATAGAAAAGTAACACAGCCAGCACGGGTGCGGGGTGGGTGAGAGGGTCCAGCTAGTATGCAACTCACTGCCCTGTTTGTGCTGCCACCTAATGGTAGATTTAGCTGTTTTATGGTCCACTGATTTTTACTTGCAATAATTGGATGAAACTGAAATCATAGATCAAACAATGAGAAGTCTTGGGTTCAGCTTTGGCAAAAGATGGGTCAGATGATAAGGCTCCTTAGTATAAGGCACCATGAGCTCAGGTGAGAGACTTAGCAGCAGCATATGTGCCACAATTAACATAAGTATTTGGTTAAGAGACAAAGAAAGTGGAGTAAGATGTGAATACATGGTGCACTTACCACTACATTGCCTAACCAATAAATCACATCCACTACTGTAGAAAGTTGTTCAGGTTTAAAATGTGTCCATTAATAATGATGATTAATATGTCTCTTTGATTTTACATATAGAGACTGAATTATCATAATTGCAATTGAAACGAAATTCCTATGTTGTGTAGAAGTGTGTTTAATAATGAGATTTAGTTATGCTGAATTTCTCTGCAAAACGCCATTCGTAGACAAAATGGATGCCATCTCTGTCACCCTCTCCTGTCTTCCCCCTTGCGTAAAATCATCCTCTCCCCACAGTCTCCACATCTTGCAGTCAAACTGAGGTCATATTCGTTTATGTCCATAGCTGTGTTGTTTTGCTCATGATGTACTATCTGTGGTGGGAATGTAAGATTGCAACAAGCGTCTATCTTATTTGTTTCTTCACTGGATCTATTCACTGAAAGTCTTATTGTTAAATGTTTCATATTTGCTCAAACCTCTCCGTATGACATTCGTATAGAGGTTGTTGACTAATTTGTTTGAGAATTGGGATGGTGCTTATGTAATAGGACAATGATGTGCATTAATATTGTGTTCTGATTTGCTCCAGAAATGATACTTTTGCACACCACAGTGATTTTGCAGTTTAACTCATTTCCTATACATGAATTGTATATAATAATCCATTGAATTTGTGGGTGAGCCAGAGATTCTCCTGAGCTTTCCTGTGCTACTAGGGATGCTGTCCAATTTTCTAAGGATTGTGCTGTCCAGTGGGACCTATAATATCTGATTTTCACAAACTCTGTATAACTTTGCATCTGAAAGCCTTCATGAAATTGACTCTGTACTGTTTATTTTGAATTTTTGTTTTAAAACCCTTTACCTTTTCATTGATCTAGAACTCATTTAATGAGTAGACCCCATTACATATTGAGCTATTTTACTCAGCCAATTTGATGTTCTGGGAGGTGCCTTAAGGCGGGGACACATAGCCTCATGAAATCGAGGTTTAACACGTCTCCGATCCAGTAAACTTTGGGAGAACGAAATGAGGTAAATTTGGGGGGTTCAAACGTTGAGGTGCGGATTTGCTCCCAAAACACCCTGCCTAAAATTGCATTGTCAAAGTCAGTTTTATAAAATAGGTAAAGGGTCATTTAATTTAAAATAAGATGTTGTGACTTAAATTTAAAAAAGGAGTCGTTGAGGGATTTACTCCCTCAAGATGATGTAATGTCTAGCAATGTAGTGTAGGGAATGTTGTAACATATAATATATCTATCAACAATTTCACTACAATTGACCAGCATTTATAGAATGTGATGTTACTGAATAGGCAAAAAGAGTTCAGGGAAAGAGAGCTACCACAGAAGGAATAAGTGAATCCCAAAGGGTGAACGCGGAATGCCCCTGCATTGGAATGCAATGCGCTATGATGAATGCAGGGTCTGTCAATGTCATCATAGACAGCAGCATGGCTTGATTGTACTTAACTAAATAAATAGTTTATTTGTTATGGTAACCAGGATGGGTGAAGCAGCAGACCTTCCGTTGCTTCTAGTTATTCCAGATACATAAAAGCTATTTAGAGTACATGAAGAAAATGGATAAGTGGGTTGGGATAATTGCTAGGTACAGAATAGAAGCGACAACCTGTCAATCTGGCTGTACAAGTTCATTTGAACATATTTGTTTCAAATTGAATGGAATTCCTCTCTAACCTTTACAATCTTTGTTTTATACTAACCTTTGAAAGATTTAGAAACTTAAGAACGGTCCCTCCTAGAGACCACCCAATGCTATAGGCTACATACTTTGATAATATTGGTTGTGGGTGATTTTATGCTTTGGTTCCAACAATTCTGTACATTTTCGACAAATTGCAAAGTGAGAACTCTGGATTGGATACTATGCTATCAGGTTATCACTTGGGGACCTTTTGAGCAGGAGACTGGCTGGTAAGACCATACATTTCTCCCTGGAATGTATGAATGCAAGTGAAGAAAAGTAGGCAGTAAATTAACAAAACATCGGAATTATAAAATACTAGATGAAAACAGACACAGAAACATTTAGTAGTGGCCCCTGAAATATCATTATTGGAAATGATGGCTAACAACAATAATAGAATGATGAGATATTTAACCTAATATGCCCGGATGAAAGTAATGAAAGCCAAATGCCACAAGAAAGATACTTGGTGTTACAACAAGCTTAGAAGTATGAAATTATACTTTAGAAACCCTGGAAGGTTTTAGCTTAAACAGCTCAAATTAAACAATTAAAGAAAAGTTGGAAAAATATAAGAATAAATACATAGAAAGATTATTTCAGTGGCCTTCTTAGAATATAAAGAATGCTCACACCTTCGCAAGAGAATTGTTCAAAACTTTGAAATATATTGCTAACCCAATGTCACCTATATTACAGACAATTAATCTGTTGAATGGTATGCCAATCTCCAAGATACTTTTGAAAATAAAATCAACCAAACCTGACAGTCATTATTATTTCCAGAAGTAAGATAAAACTCTTGAAATTATTCATAACAAGATACATGAGAGCCAAACTGAACAGGTAGGGATAACCACAGAAGAAGAAGGTATGTCTATTTTTAAAACAACGAGCCCCGCAAATTGTGAAGATCAATCTCAAATTAGAATGACTTGTAAGCAGAGTCTATCTCTGTGGGGGTGTTGGAGAAAGTTGGATTTTTTTACATTTTTAGTATCAAAGAAATATTTGGAAAACAGATAACATATAAAGCACCACAGGTTTCCTGTCTCTCTCCACTATTAACCAGTTATTACGTAACGCACCTAATTGCATTGCTGCAGAAATTGAAACTTACATTTCACATTTCTGCTGATAGCCCCGATGTGGTCTTCCCTCATATTAAATCCCAATAAAAGGTTCAAAACCATGGAAGGGGATACTTTATAAAGGAGTAGTTTGAGAGTATATTTTGACTCCATGTAGTTGATGAAGAGCAAGCCCTGCTTAATAATAATGGCTACTGTAATCAGTTAAAGCTGCTAAGGCAGGTTCAACAACTGTTAGGTGATCAGGATAGAATAGTTATACCAAGGTTAGTGTCTAAAAACACTACTGTGACTTCCAGTGGTTCTGACAACAAAGAATAGTCTACTTGGCAGAGAGAGGAGGGCAAATATACATAAACTAGAACATTTCTCCCAATCCCTAAGAAGTCTGCATTGGCTTTCTGTGAGCGTCCAAATAGAATCTAAAACCATAACCCTTAATCTTGAAGCTGTATCAACGTACGAGACAACTACGGTCCAGTGATGAAACATATTGGTGCCCAGACAGTAAGGGCAGTAACGGCTGGAGGCAGTCATGGTATCTGTAGAATGGATTGATTGTAGAAGTAAGAGAGAGGGGATCAATGATGTCAATCACACACAAGATAATAACTTTGTCTTTGGTGGGTAAATTATCGGTCAGGGATTATCACCTTTCCACAGCGTTCAGAAGCCTGACCAGGTTAGTTTATCTTTACATATAAATAAATAACTAAAAATGGAAAAAGAAAACAGTTCTTAATGAACGTTTCTCTCCACTAGATTCCAGGAAGTTGGAATTATTAAATTGAAATAGTTGCTGACAGTATCAAAATGGGGTAAGGACTTATGCATAGGTTTATTGTCTGGAACACAGTTACACCTTTTTAGGTCTGATGTTACCCAAGACCTTTTGGTTTTTATAAATTATATGTGTATTATACTTACTTATAGGGGCTTACAACCAGCCCACTTCATCCATTGTTCTGTTATTGTGTCATTCACATTTTTCTTCCACCTATTACAGCACACAGCATGGAGCAATATGACAGCACAGAATATATCTCTTTACTACGCATGCGATACAACGCATGCCATTACAACGCAGTCGTTACAATTACCGTGTTGTTACATCACTAACCATTACATCGCAAGTTGTTACAAAGACTTGCTGTAGGGGGCGCGCTAGACTTAGGAATAGTATAATTTACTATTCCTACTCCAGTTTGTGCAACAGCAGGGAAGTTGTTGGATTGTAAATCCAACACCTTCTGCCCCCTACAGCGAGTCGTTGTAACAACTTGAGATGTAATGATTTGCGATGTAACAATGCGGTCGTTGTAACAACCGCGTTGTAATGGCATGGGATGTATCTGCTACTATTGGCTAGATTTACTGTGAGTGATGGCATTTTGCCTTTTCACTTGAAGCACATCGGCACACAAAGTTGTCCTCTTCAGTGCCAGCGACTACTGTGGTGATGTCTAAATTTAGAGACCAAAAACATATTATTGCTTTTAGTCACTATTTATTCTAGATAGCTGAGTGTCCAGCAGCTTCCCCAGAAATAATATTATACAAACACCATAAAAATACAACCATTGTAAAAAAAAATTAAAAAGTCCCGCAAAGGCCAGGTCTTTTGGTTTTGCCAGTGCTTGCAGATGCTAGTGTCTAAAGGAATAAGGGAGGTACTTATTTTGAGCCCAAAAAAAAGATCATATCTCTAATCTCATAAGAGTTTCTAAACATCTTCTGTGTCTACGAAACATTATTGACGACTGTGACACTTATGGAAGAAAATTGGAGAGCAAGACATATGTTAAAGTGGATGATTGGGTGAATGAAGTTTTTTAATTAACCACGATGGTGAGAGTGGCCTAGTGAGCTGGAAAAAGGTTAGACTTTTTGTAATTAGTGTGGAGCAATTATTCCACGTTTTATATTTGATTTAATTGCCTCATTGTCAACTGAAGAACAAGATTGGAGTGCTGGTCAGGCATGAGTGGGAAGGGGTGAAAAGGCATACGTGAAAGCCTGCTACTCAGGGCCTCAGTTATCACTAGAAATGCAAAAGCAGGTGCATTGCGGCCCAGGGGTGTGAGGGGACCACAACACCTCAATGATGGAGAGCAGTATTTATGGGTCAATTACTGGTTTTGTTTTATGCAATTGCTGTTTTATAAGTCTCACATATGGTGTGGATTATGAGCTACAGAAAAAGTACCCCTGAAATGATCTCATAAACCCTGCACCCTGCATTCTGCCATGCCCCTCCCCAAACCTTACCATAAAGTTTTGAAACTTTAAAACATTTTGCTTAGAGGGGGTCCGAGCAAACAATTTTTAAGACCTCTGGCTTAGATTAAAAGCAGGCGGGAATAGACTTTGGCTTGCATACACATAGTGAATAAAAGAACGAACACTGCAGCACAAACCAACTTCCCAAAAATAGACATGTGCAAAGGCAAGGCACCCAATTTGAACTGTAGGTGATGACAGGAAGCAGGCAGAACACATGTCGTAAGAAAGATAAACATGGCATATAACTAAAAGAGTACAAACAAAAGGAGCACAAGTACATATGCAAACCAAACACTACAGACAACATTGGTGCAACCACTCACTCAATGCACTCATGGTACAATAACAAATCAGAAAGTGAGCCTAACACTTAATTTAATACCCATGAAGAAGGGAAAATGCTGCAATAGAAGGGGAGCTTGCCCGATTGTTTGTCACATTATCAGTAGGGAGGTTAGTACTTCTTGGATTCAAAGAATTCTGAGAGTGTCATGGTTATGCAAATTAGTATTCTTAATATCTTGTGACAGTTACGTATGCAATGGGCATAACATCAGGGCCCAGTAATCTGGGGTGCTCTTTGTCAGCTCGGCCCCGTTGTAAATCTGGAAGGTTGTCGGACTTTGGGTACAGGGTTGGCAGAAAAAGTAATTATACCACCCATGATGTTGCCTCCCTAGTATTTGTACAGGGGATGCCATTTTATATCACACCACTACCTACTTGTGACATGTCACTCTCCTGACCCAGACATTGCAAACGTAGCAGCTCTATATGATTTATGGCATGAACCATGCTGCAATATTTACTTTAGTGACCCTGTTTCATCAACTATGGTGTCTGTTGTCTATGAAGAGGTGGTGGGCAGCCTTGAGGGACTCCTATCAGGGGACCAGCGACCTCTCACAGTGGAATGATGTCAACTTATCTGTGTGGGTCTCTCGTTTGTTGGGCATGGGCTATACGTACAGCACCGTGCTGTGCCAACCCACCCACAGCCAGCCCTGAGCATGCTGCTATGATGTCAGAGGGAGACTGTCCACATGGCATATCATATAATTTGTTGTCTCATGGGAATGTCATACCTTGGTTTATCCTTGGCTTCATGACCCTAAAAATGTGTGTCACCCTGTCTACAAAGCTCACAGTGATTGTGGTCATTCAACTGTGGACGTATGCATGTTACATTGTTCAATCACAGCCTTACACGCAAAGGTGTGTAACCTCTGCCTTATACATTGTGCTGCTGTCTTCAAGTCAAGAATGCTAAGCCACTGTTCTGTGCCATGCCTCAACTTGTCTCCTGTCTCAACTTTTGTCCTTGTTACCAATATTTCGGTGGCCTGTTTTATTAGTTGATTGTGTAGAAAGGGGTTTGTTTCTAAGTGGCGTTGCCCTCTAACCTGTTGCCTGCGTCTGCAATTGCATACCGTGGTAGACGACATTTTCTTTTGTCTTATATACCTGTCATTACCTTCTCTTGTTTGTTGCATTTAAGGGCCTAGTGTATATGGCTGATGATTTTTAAAAGGTTTTAATGCTTTTGACTTTAAGGACATGGTTTTCCTATAGAATGCCTTGAATGTCAGGTTCTTGTGAGTGTCTGCACTCAGAAGATCTGATTCCACCTCCCAGCTTGTCAGTTAGTGTTGTGGTGAGGTGTTGGTTGCACTCCTACTAATATGCGTAGTTGTCATTTTAAACCCAATGGTCTTCTTTCCAATTGGTGCTGCTGAGTGCTGAAGCTGGCTTTTCTTCTCATTTTTTGTCGATATTAATTGCCACGTTCACCTGCATTTCACACCTGTCTATTTTTCAGACTTGAGATCAGTTGCCTTTTGATAAATTCTTTACGCAGTTTAACGAAATATTACTTTCAGCATAAATTTAATATATAAATAGATCAATAGATGTTAAAATCAAACACCCATATAATCGATGCACGTACATGTACTGGTTATACATGTTTCACTCTCAGGTTAGACATGGTTTTGCTTTCCTCAAATCTCCATTCCCACAGAAAGCTTGTCTAAGTCCCGGGCACCCTCGATCACCCGCCTTGCTGCATAGATGGAAGATAAGTAGCACTTCGTAGGGTATCTCATTGCCCAGAGATGAGATGGAGCCTGGGATATCAGTGTCAGCTGCGCGCTGCCCAGCCCGGCCTAGGGCAGGAGAGTGGATTCTGTGAGCAGGTCACTCATTGGATACGAGGGGGCAGGCTGCAACCCACAGAGAAGGCTCGCACATCTGTCTGCCACTGAGATGGCCACCTCCTGCCTCTATGGCTCTGACAGGTGGAAGAGGTGAGAATCAGAAAGGATACCCGGAGAAGAAAAATCAACTATTTTCATCATTGTAACAGAAGACAATTCGACCATTCATCATCAACATAAGGGAAATGCATCAAAGGGAGTGAAACTCAAGACCAGTTATAGAAAGCGGTGCCCGCACAGGGTTTTCAAGGTTCTGAAGAGAGAGAGAGAGCCCGCTCATCTGCCGTAAAAACTTGAAACCCAGCCATGTTCAGAATCAAGAATGCCTATGCATCTAAAGTTTCCAGCCTGGAAGGGTATTTGCGATTTTCTGTGTGGTAATTAACATGGCAGCTGCTCTTGTCTATGGCTGGGTGAACCCTGTGGAGCCTTGGGTAGGAGAAACCAATAAGGGCCAATGAGGAAAAAATGTTTTACAGCAAAGCCATGCTTAACTCCATCCTGGGGAAAAGGAGGTCATTTTTGTTTTCACAGTTTGTCAGAAGAATCCACAAGGATGCTGCTTGCTGCCTGCAACTCAAAGAAGAAGATTCTACAACTACCCAAAAGATTCCTCGATTCAAACGAATACCAAACCTGATGGAAGGCCTTCCGTATTCCAACGGGCAATATTCCACTGAAAGATTTGCCATTATTTGAAAAGCTACACCCATCCCAGAAATCAGCCCTGTTCTAAGGGGGACTAACCCATCTAGGGACCTTTCATTGGCTACAGGGCAACCAACCCAGCAGAGATCTGACTTTCTCCAAAGGAGCTTTGATACCATTTTGAGATCTGTAAGCATCTTTTGTACCAGAAGCTCAGCTGAGAACTGCCCGTACCCAAGAGGAACTCCAACCAAACCAGATACCAACCTTTTTCTGGGACACAGCAAATTTACATGGCGATTTGCAGTTAATGAGGGAAATACTTAGCCCTCTTGAAGAGCTGCACTTAGTCACTTTAGTGCCATGCACAACTGGAAACTTCTCCTTGTTCTCAGAACACCAAAGCCACGTGGAGATCTCCCTTTATGCAGTAGAACAGCAACCGCTGGAGCTCTGTATACATCGACAGAACCCTCAACACACCTTGTGATCTGCACTCATCTAGTGGAGCATGGACCCATTTAGAAATCTTACTTTTGCCAGAAGACAAAAACTTACCGGGAGGTGCCCTCAAGCTCCTAGAAAAAAGTAAAACTTGCCTGAACATATTATTGCGTTGAAAACTACTCCTGATTTTCCTGTAGCTTGCCTAGAAGAGCAGAACTTTGTTAAACATGCCATTATCCACAAAAGCCCCGATCTGTATGGTTAAGACGTACTGTTCGGCTTCAGCCAGGAATGCATTTCACTCAATGAAGAGCAAGGAACCAGTTATGGTGTAGCACTGGTGTACTAGTGACTGAGTGCTCTGGAATTATCACTGGCTCTCCGCAGGTTCTCCAGAGTGGTGTTGCACAAGATGTTCCTGAGGGACGCTTTGCACTGGGAAGGGTTGCAGATGGCAGGCATTGTTTTCATCATATGCTCCACAGTCAAGCTCCTGCACTGTTTGGGACTAATTGACTTCACTGGTGGAGGTAAGGAAGGATACATGGTGCCTGCTTCCTGTCATGAGTGAGAATAGAGCTGCTCCAGAATCATCTGCAATAGACATAGACTAGTGGCTGAGAAGAGGTCCACCTACTGTGGTAGGAGTGTAGAAAAAAGAGAGACACATGCAGAAGATGGAGTGTCAAGATAGAAGAGGGAGCACATACATGAAATATAGAGGGGCAGGTGAGAAAGGAATGAGGCGGCAGCAACATGAAGTACAACCATTGGCAGAGCCAGTAGGTCTGGTATTGGCTGGCAGCCTTTTGACTTTACTGGTGCTTGTTTTGTCGTGTTTTTTTCCAAAACTTTATTGTTTGGGAAGCTAATAGGCCCTTACTAATCTTAAGGAAATATTGGATAAAATCAAATGCTTTCTGTGTCCGGAATCCCACATTGCGTAGTCTCTGGTACTACCTTGTGTGCGGATGTGCGTCTTGTGAAAGGTCGGGATGCCATCTCTCAATGCGAAGTAAGCCAGTGGCTAGAGTGGGTCCCACTGCCCCAGGCTGCATGCTGTTGTGGGCGGAGGGAAAATGTCAGTGACACAACAGCAGCTCAATGACAGAAACTGGTTGAAAGCTCCTGTGAGTATGTTATGCGTGGAATACAATAGATAGCCATTCTTCTATCAGCAGATATCGTAGTCAACCCATCAGTACAAAGGTTAGACATGGATTGTTGGTTCCATTTCTGGTTCAGTTCACATTTCATAAATTGTTTATCTGAAGTGAGGGATGAAGTGAAGGAGGCCCGTAGGAATGAATGGGAAGTCATTCTCCAATTGCGATTCGCAATTTGCTAATCGCAAATTGAGAATAATTTCAAAGGTGCAAGGGTGTCATGATGACACCCTGATGCACCCCTGAAATGAGCATGTGTGCGCATATGGCGCACATACATGCCATAAGGCATGTATGTGCGCCACATGGCACTTTGAAAAATGCCAAAAAGTGCATTTTTCAAAGAAATCGCAAATTACCACCAACTTGAAGTTGGTGGTAATTTGCGATTTCTTAAGGTGAAATCGCACAACTTGGGTGCTTGTTACATAGCATTTAAGGAATCGCAATTTGCGATTCCTTAAATGCTTATGCAAAATTAAGGAATCGCAAAATTAGCAATTTCTTAATAATGCGATGCGAAAATGGCTGATACATCGCGTGTTGCGATTTTGTATTCGCAAACGCTGTTTTTTTGCGAATCGCAGCGTTTGCGAATACAAAATCGTTTGATACATATGCCCCCTTGTCTTGTGCTGATAATGGCTGTAAAAGTCCTCCCTGGGAATCACCTTATGGATTCCCGCTTTCTGTGTTCACAGTCCTATTCTAGTTAAAGTAACATTTAGCTATTTTGTCTCTCTGTTTTATAACTTGTAACCTAAATGTACTTTTCACATTAAGTGCTGACTCTGGCCGAAAGGGCTGAAGACCAGTACAGATAACCTGAAACCAGCCGCTGCACCAGCGGGGTACAGGGGCAGCCTCTCTCTTTCTGTCCACCCCTGCCCCGCACCCCAGCTTGTACCCCAGGTTTGCAGTGTGTCCTCTTGTAGAGGGGCTCCCCGCAGATTAAGTGCTTTTGATCCCTTGTAAAGGGTGGGCCCTGGCGCAAACTGGGTTTTTGATTAGAACCCGCGCTTTGATTTCGAGAACTCAAAACGAAAGCCCCAGGCTGTTTGTCCATCTCTGGCTGAGAAAAGAACCGCACTTTCCAGTCTGCTGACTTAATAAGGCTGCAGGTTTAGAATGAATTCTCTCTGACCATTCCCGGCTGGGAGTTAGGTGTGTGCTTGGGGCCACGTCAGGTTGGCTCGATGTTTTTTATTGTCTTATGCATTCTGTCAGACGAAGATCACACGTGACCTTTCACACAGCCAGGTCTGCCGGGAATTGTAGACGGATGCCTGTGATTGAGGCTTGGCCAGGAGGCTCTGGGCTGTGCAGAATTAATGTGCCTTGCACCTGCTATTGGGTTTCAATGATGAAGGGAGGGTGTACTTGCCTTCTAAGAACGCGGCCACGTGACATTTTCTAAGTAACTTGGACTTGTAATAAGGATCTCGAGACACGTACTGGCATGCCAGAGATCCCAGGAGTGTCAATCAAGTGTGGAGGAAGGCAAGACAGCAAAATGGAAGGAAAGTCCAAGAAAGTACGAGCCGAGCTATTAAGAGATCTGGGAGGTAAATAATACAGCAAACATCGTGCAAAAAGGATAAAGACCCTTCCGGATTAATATTAGGGTATTTCTTGAACGCATGGTTCACGTTAGGTTGTATCACTGCACAAATATCAGATGAAAGTAATAGTTTTTAAACATGAACTTTTCCCTAAACCCATTGCACTGACTTGTGTGTGGCCTGTCGAGACAAAATATACCAGCTTGCCATGTGTACCATATAAATGTCTAACACTGGTGTATGTGGTGCAGAATTATTGTCTATTAAACCACACAGACCATGCATGTGAGGTTTTAATCCAGTGCACCTCCTGAACTAAATTCATGCAAGGTGGTTTCAGATATAACTTTCAATCACAGTAAGGCGTAGACAAGTAAAGTGACCTGCGTAGCGCATCACACCATCTAGTTAAGTGGTGAATCTGGTATCTGAATGCAGGTTTCCTGGCTACACACTGTGCAATTTAGCCATTGAACGACTCGCTCTTTTGCGTTCTTCCGCCACCAAAGACCAATGCTGAGTTATTTCAAGATCTAAATATGTATATAGTGCTCAATAAAAGCAAGTTTTACATGTTAATTAAGTGCAAGCATATATATGTATACATATACACACACACACACACACATATATATATTGTCAGTGAATTTCTAAAAGAAGAGAACACTTAAGCCTAAAGGATGGCAAGAGACTTTTAAGTTAATGATGGCAAGAGACTTTTAAGTTAATGTCATGTCCTTCCACTTAATTACCAAAACAAGGGAGAGTACCTTGAAACCTCAGTGACGGCAGCTACATTGATTAGTAAAATAGAGAACTCTTGACCTCCCAAAGAGTTTGCTCTCTGATTACAGGTATTCACTGAGACACTTCCATGATTGCAGCTCGGCTTGCTGCAGACACACAGAGCAGAAAAGCACCATTTAGCTGTGTGGCGCTCCACTGTCCTCGCCTGCTGTTCTTCTTTTAAACTGTTCAGGGATAGGGCAGGGCAGTGCTCGGAAGCTTGG
Organism: Triturus cristatus; assembly: GCF_964204655.1. Classification (NCBI taxonomy): domain Eukaryota; kingdom Metazoa; phylum Chordata; class Amphibia; order Caudata; family Salamandridae; genus Triturus; species Triturus cristatus. Next base: position 556,982,425 of record NC_140580.1, read on the forward strand.
CTCAGCTGTCTTCTGGCTCTCCAGTCCCAAAGGGACAAGAGGCAAACCATAGCCAGACATGCAGCCTGGCATGGATCTCACTGCCTTGAATGCCATCACTGGGGAGCTCATTGCAGCGAAGGCAGAGCAGTTGCCGAGGGGGCGACATGCTCTTTTGGTCCCATCAGCAGTTTTTTTTTGTTTTTGAAAAACAAACTCCCAAAATCGGAGTTTATTTTTGAAAAACAAAAAAGCAATGAGCCTACATGTTCAGGAAGCCTTCGCCCTGTCCTTCAGGTCATTGTTTTGATTTCATGCCCAGCACTGCTGTGGCAGGAAAATCTATTGATGACCACCTCTGCCTTAATATGAAAGAGTGACTGTCACTGATGTGGCATCCATGTGATTGACGGGCCGCCAGGCTAAGGGTTTGGACTGATGGAGTCAGATAAGACTTTGCTGAAGGAAATCCGGTTGTCTTCCACCTTTAGATGAGATGAGGGAACCACGAGTTTGGTGGGACAGATTAATTGGCAATGTATGGTAGTGCACCTGCTCTGTCGAATGCCACATTACTTCCCTGGTCTGTTGCTCCCTGGGATGTAAAGGGCCCTCCTTTCAAGGTAAGCAAAATGCATGTGAAATCTGTACTGTGGAAATAAACACACAATCAAATGCTATGTTCCTGCTGTATATTAAAGGTTTGAGTTGGGGTAAAGTTGGCTTTGCTGAACTAAATGAGTTGCATCCTATAGACAGATTGCTGCTGTCTTACACATAACTTTATCGATGCAATAAACAGACGAGGGGTGGGAGCAATACAAATCTTCTCACTTGTTTAGAAAGAATGAATGAAGGTCTTCTTATCAGCTGGGGTCTGTGAACAGTCAGAAAAGGAAGTAGGAAGCAAAGACATAAAAGGACCTACTCATCCAAAAAAATGACTATTTAAGTGAACATTGAAGTTAAGCTCTGGGAGTTGCACTCTAATAAAATAGTAATAGGTAATTCAATTAATTACTAGTTTTACAATATTCACATGTCCAGGTAATGATAACATTTTAATAATTTCCCAGCTCAAAGGTACTAATTTTATCCACCTGAGAACTATGAATGTCTAAGTAGAATGCATTAGCCCACTGAGCTGCCTTATTAGCTTTTCAACTTGTTGCTGACAGCAAATATTGTTATTTCACCAATCAACTGTAATAACTTAGTGAACAACTGATGCCATTTTCTTGTTGAAAGTGAGCTCTGATGTCAGAATTAGACAGTCAAAGGGGAAATTATTATTATTTTTTAGTAATATTTTGCAGATATCTGTTTAGTGCAGTGTCAAGTTGTTTGATCATTTTGCTAATATGTGTTATTGCTCTACAGTGGTAACTTAAAATTAGACACTTGTTTCCCAGTTTACATCATTCCAAAAGAGTGAACACACATTAATTCTACCATTACCTTACAAGCCATGAATTTTGCGGTTCAGTCAAAAAGCCAGGTCTTGAGATCCTTCCTGAATTTAGGCAGTGACGGTGATTGCCAGAGACGTAGAGGCAGGGAGTTCCAGGTCTTTGCAGCAAGGTAGGAGAAGGATCTTCCTCCAGTCATGGTCTTGCAGATCAGTGGGATGGGGCAGGGCCAGTTGGGCGAAGCGGAGATGTCTGGTGGGTGTGGGGAAGGAAAGGTGGCGGGATAGGTACGCAGGTCCGGCAATGTGGAGGACTTTGTAGGCATGAATGAAGAGCTTCAATGTAATTCTCTTATTGATCGGGAGCCAATGGAGGTCTCTCAGGTCACCGGTGATGTGGCTGCGACAGGGGATGTTCAAGGTGAGTCTGGTGGAGGCATTCTGGATGTTCTGTAGTTTCTTTAGGAGCTGTTTGATGGTACCAACATAGAGTGTGTTGCCGTAGTCCAGTCTGCTGCTGACGAGTGCATGGGTGACCGTTTTCTTGGATTCGGTGGGGATCCACTTGAAAATCTTCCTAAGTAGACAGAGTATGTGGAAGCAGGAGGAAGAGGCGGCATTGATTTGGCAGTTCATAGGGAGCGAGGAGTCTATGATGAATCCAAGGTTATGTGTGTGGTCCGGGGTGTGGGGGGTTCCGAGCGCTTCAGGCCACCAGGAGTCGTTCCAAGCGGAGAGTGTGGAGCCCAGGATGAGGACTTCGGTCTTGTCTGAGTTAAGCTTGAGGCGCCTGTACTTCATCCAGGTGGCGACTGCCTTCAACCCGCTGTGGAAGTTGCCAGAACGTCCAGGCCAGGTCCTCCCTGGACCAGAAACAAGCATCCTGGGACTGGTTTCAGGGTATCACCCCTCATCAACCAGACTAGCTTGGATCTGGTGGCGTAGCTTGCATGTGGCTCACATCTAGACAGATTTGCATATGGCTGGGTATAAACTGGGGTGGCATGGTGAGCAAAAAAAAGATGGATTTAACCCAGATCTCTTGACTGGGGTTGAATGTTTGATTTGTTCTGCATTCCATCCATCATGTGTATGTCTTTTGCTTTCCCACCTATCATTGCAGACTTTCTGATGCTATTGATTATTAGGAAAAACTCAGTGGGCAAGGGAAATATTGAAAATATGAAGTCATCTCTCTTCATATTATTGATTTTCTCCACATTCTCTATTGCCACTGCAATTGAGATATTTGCTACTATTATTTTGCATATATTTTGTACTTTCTTGGCTTTTAATAAAAGCATGAAAACCTCCAATAATGCTAGTCCACATGTCTTCCGTGTATGCTGGCTTCTGGCAATGGGTGAGGGTAGCACAGAAAACTATAGATGTTGTCCCTGGCTGGTTTGTCTGCTCCTAGCATGGGTGCTTTTCTAAAGAGACTGGGAGAGGTCCACAGAACACCTGTCTATTTTTCCTGATACAAATGATAAGTTGGTATATCTTCCATGCATTGGTATACGGAAAATCTGTCAGATGTCACCAATATTGGCTTGCCAACACAACACTGTTGCCAGGTTGATGATTTGCAGTGACGTAGTTCTACTTGTCATGAGTGAGTGTGGACTCTGGAGCAGTATTCTATATTCAGGTAGAAAACAGCTTTTATTGATAGATCTTTCAAGAGATGGACTTTACACCACCAAGCTCATATGAGTGAAGAGAGGGGCCAGCATCTAGATTATTACATGTGGGTTAGTAGAAGTCTTTAGACTGCTGAATATTAGTTTTTTTCCTGAATTCCAGATGGTTCTCACTTCAGCACACATCTTCAAGGACAGTATTCCATAAGCACAAAGCAAACAGTGAATAGGAGTCATTACCTCTGTTGGCTTGGTTGTGATCAACCACGGCCTGTGAAGACCCACTGTGTTCAAGAAAAGTTGGCCCGTGAGTAAAGTTGTGGATGGATGTTTGTAGGGGGACTTGTGTATTGAGCTCCATCATCATCTTCAGCTTTAGCCTATTTATACACATAATGGAATTTGGCATTCTCACTACCGGAAGATCTTAGAACATTTAAAACAGGCATGACAATGCTGCTAATGTCAGTCTAACTAGTCGTCTAAATCATAGTTTGACTCTTGGATACGATTCAAATACTGCCAGATAATGTATGTCGAAATTTGATATTAAATAAAATACCAAAAGCGTATATTGTGGTACCAACTTACTTGTTCAGAACTTGGAACATATTTTGGCAGTGAAGAGCATAAGGAAATGTAGGTGTTGCACTGATAGGCCACAACTATTTAGTAATTCTGTTTTGCCTGGTAATTAGTGTATTTTAGTCCATAAACAGGCACGGCCGGTAAAGGTAAGAGCTGTGGGACGGGGGGATGTCAACAGACGACGGGATAAGGAAAATAAAATATAAAAATAAATAAAACCACTTACCTTGTGCTCGCCGCATCGCCGAGTCGGCGATGCAGCGAGTGCAAGGCATGTGGTTTTCTTTATTTGTTATTTTATTTTCCCTATACAATCGTCTGTCGACTTCCCCCCTGCCCGCTACTGCCACACTGCTCTTACCTGTACCGGCCGCCCCTGCCCTTAAAAAATGTCATGATTTAGGGGAGAGCTGGTAGAAGAGGCAACTGCAGAGAATTGAGTCATAATTAAATATGTGGAGAGAATCTTTTGTAACAAAGTTGTTGAGTAAAGTATGACAGCTCTAAAGCAGGGGCGGCTCCTCCATTAGGGCAGAGGAGCGCCGCCCCATTGCATACTCGCAGTGCGAAAAGCAGAAAATTAAATGGTATTTTAAATACCATTTTATTTTCTGCTTCTTGCGCTGCAAGAAAGCAGAAGGCAGAGGTATGCTTGGTTGGGGGCGGGCAGGAGGATACGCCTGGTTGGGGACGGGTGGGTGGGCGGGTTGGGTAGGAGTGGCTTGCACCACTCTGAGTGCCCTGAGTGCTTGGTCGGCCCTGGGGTCGACCAAAGCAGTCATGTGCACTCTACATTTTCTCTATGTAGGCTGCATGAAGCCTACATTGATTGGCCTCAAGTGAAGAAAGGTTGACGCGTTTCGAATCCCTTTACATGTAGGGATTCTCGTCAGGACCAACACTTTCTGAAACAAAACAGAAACACAACCGAATTTTACTAAATGACCCAAAGATAATTAGATTTTGAACCGCAAACCTAGTTCTGGCATCTTACCTGCAGTTCAATATGTGCAGAAAAGAATTTTCATCAAAAATTCTGAAGCCGTGCAATAACCTAAACACAAGGCGAAGAACAAAAATGTAATATGAATGGAGCCTGAGTCCGACCTACATTTCAGATGATGGCACGGACTGAATCCAGTATTATCCAAACTGGAACTGGAGGCAGTTAAAGGTTGTAAATCTCAGAGATTTCATTTAGGTCGTCAACCGACGTGTTGAACTTTAGAATGAGCATTGCTTCCCTTTTTAGTAGTTTGGCGTCAAGGTCACCACCTCGCCTGTCCTGTTCAACTTTGGAGATTATAGTCCATTTTAGATCGTTCTCCGTATGGTTGTTAAGATACCAGTGATTAACCAACGGGACATTTTGCACGTTCTTACGAATTCTGGATTTATGTTGCTGTATCCTTAATCTTATCTCCTGGTTTGTCTTCCCAAAGCTTTAAGAGTGCGTAGTTGTGTTTAAAGAGGAACGCCCTATATGCCGAGGTGGATACTGAGTTGCGTTGTTATTTTATGTTTCATTAGAATTGATATAAGCAATCGTAAAGGGCAACAGTTGCACCGAAAAGCCTTGTGGTTGCTGCACTGGGAAGACGGGAATTTTTAAAGACCCAGACCTTGACGCCAGTGAAGAGAACTATCATTCTGACACCACAATAAGCTCGACAAGTAAGATTGCTATCTCCTTAGGTGGCTCACCCTTTGTACAGTAGGTCGGACTCAGGCTCCATTCATATTACATTTTTGTTCTTTGCCTTGTGTTTAGGTTATTGCACGGCTTCAGAATTTTTGATGAAAGTCTTTTCTGCACATATTGAACTGCAGGTAAGATGCCAGAACTAGGTTTGCGGTTCAAAATCTAATTATCTTTGGGTCATTTAGTAAAATTTGGTTGTGTTTCTGTTTTGTTTCAGAAAGTGTTGGTCCTGACGAGAATCCCTACATGTAAAGGGATTCGAAACGTGTAGACCTTTCTTCACTTGAGGCCAATCAATTTCAAATGACTGAATACATTGTATTATAAGTGTGCCAATTCACATTTGTCGATGGCCTTTTTGTATATTTGATTTATTTAAAAAATGTTTTTGTGTCATAACCAGTGATTGAGGATGTTTGTGTGAAAGTGTTTGTTTAGTATGTATGATTGACTGTTGTATGCAAGTAGGGGTGTCGCAAAAAATTAGTATATGTAAATGTATATATCTATGTTGTTCTCTTCTCTTCTTTTTTTGAATATGTGATAAATGTGATATTTAAACCACATAAATTGAAAAATAAATGGATTGATTATAAAAAAATGTTGATTTAAATCCAACGGAAAAAGTGGTTGTATGTGAAACTGTTTCATTCAGTTCATGATCTAATTGTGCATTAGAATTAGGTGCAGCATTGGCACTGGTTTTGTTCTGTGGACTATATGTGGCTTGGCCTTGCTGCTATTTAGCCAAAACCCGAGTTTGTTATTCAGGTTTACTAGAGGTCAGACATTTTCAATTAATGGTGCTATTCCATTAAGGTATTTTCAGCTTGCGACTCCCAGTATTTTATTTCATACCTAGAGGCCATGGAGACCATCTTACCTATCTTAAACTATAGTTTTTAAGCCGAAATTTGCTCTATTAATGCGACTCTCCTTCTTGTTTTTGTGATGCTCTGGGCGTTGTAATCTGTCAATTATGGTTGATCTCCATGTGGAACATTTCAGAGATGTTTGAGCATGTTGAATCTCTCCTCCCTTCTCTTTCTAATACCATTTCAGAGCGGTCAATGCTTTTACTTAATCCAGTGTAAACGCTGCCTCTGTTTCTCAACACCTACTGAGAAACCCATACTAAGAAACCTATACAAGGCAAACATAGATTTTCTTCATGTTCGGAGTAGGAGCGATTGCAAGAAATGCTATTGTTAGACGAAGCAAATCTGGCACCGCTGTGATGCAAATGTCTCCCTTAGATATTGTGTGTAGACAGGATTATTGGTATTTTATGCCACGTTAGCTAGCTTATATCTGTGATACTGGTCATTTGTGTGTTTGAAATATGCTGTGGCCTGCATCGGAGGGACATGAACTAAGCTAAAATGTCTTTAATTGACACACACCGTTTTTGGAAGAATCTGTTCCTGCTGCTGTTATGAAGTACATTTTACATAACGCATTCTGTCAAAACAGGGCTGTTTTTGCTGTTGAAAGTGCTCGAATCCGTGTGGGGTGTATAGGACACCTGGCTTGACAAAACACTTTATATGTGAAAGTTAAAATCTGCAGAATGTCATGAGCGGAAACATCACTTCTGACTGTGGTATGTGAAAGTCTAGAGGGATTTCCAACATGCGTTACTGCAGGTGTCCTTGCAAATATGATTGATGTGCGCACTGTCATAATGGTGTGAGGACTGTGAGTACTCACAGCTATATTAATGATCTTCTCCACACTGCTATGAACTTTTAAACATGCACCTGTATGGTCGAGGGGTATGCGATGCAGTAATTGGGAGTTGGAATACACATCAAATTCCCCAGTTTCACAGGAGAGATTTGGGAACTCAAACATTTTTATTGAAAACCTTGTCCTCAGATGAAAAAGGAAACAGAAACAGTTCTGAGATGTTCGCGAATTCCACACCCCATGCTTTAAAGTTAGGGTACTTCAAAAAATATCTCGTTTTCCCTGTCTTCGAAAGTGATGTTGTTTGATACATTTTTAATTCTCAAATACAACCAAACAACCCCTTGACAACGGGGAATTTCAGTACACTTTAGACACAAGTGCATGACCTAAATCTCTGTTGTTCGGGTGTAACTTCAAGAAAAAACCTACACATAAATTAATTATTTTTCATGTGAAGAAAAAAATGAAACAGTCTTTCAAAAATACTCTAAAACTTCATGTGCAAACTTTACACACTGCTAACAAGCCTCGGTGACAGGATTAGGCGATACAAGCATAGGCCAGTAGACGTATAAAATCGCAGATATGCCAAAAGCACCTGTGAGGATTTCATGGCCCATGCTTTTGGTATATCTTGGCAGAAGTAGGCAGGCCACGCCTGCTGCGATCTATGGTTTTGATCTGACTGAGTCCCTCAGTGTTCGAAAAATCTTAGTACTTTCATGAACTGCAAAATTGAAAGAGGTCAGAACCCCTCTTCTAATATTTGGTAACAGAATATGTTCGAAGTTCTGGGGGGTCTCTCCATCAGACACACGGACACTCTCAATTGCTAAAGCACTAACTGGCGCACAGATGTTAGTTTCGATTTTCGAGTTTCCCACCTATTGTTTGACTCACTCTTGTGTTCTCAGAACAAGCCCTGGATTGGTTGTATCCTGGTGGCTTTTCTATCAGCCTGTGGGTCTCAGCCTGGCACACTTTATTTCCGTTAGTCTGTGTGTTTTATATTATATGCATTAGAGCTTAAAATGTTATGTTGGCACTTTCCCTTCTCTGCCAGCAGGGTACAGCATGCCACAACTGCCACTCTGAGAGTCCCTCGGTGTTGTCAACAGCACCCCCATTCGCAAAATGGTTCCAAAAGCAACGTCAAGATGTGGAGTACCCATAGCCTGGAAAGGGCTGTTAACAGAATGGCACTTCTAGAATGTTCGGGAACGTGAACCGTTGGCAGGTGCACGAGGAACAGGCCCTCGCTAAAGCCCTTCGAAGAAGCCTCGAGCGGCAAGCAGGGTGGCACAACTGTCTCTCAACTTTAACATTTACATGTCCAGTGGCAGAGTCTGCATGTTCTTCTCAGTGTATACATTATAAGAAAGCATGAGATGTTATTAGGCAGTGTGCTTTTATCTAACCATTAGTAGCGCTTGGCTGATCAGTGACCCATCGGCACCATGAACTTCTAAATACAGCGCCTAACAAAAGAAATGAAGAGCTGGAGGTGAATATTTAATTAACCGCCGGAAAAGAGAGCCAGAAAGACTACCAGGTGCTCGGAAGCTCTAGCTGCGCCAGAGTGAACCAGCCTTTCTTAAGTGTCACAAACACATCAGACAATATTATGGCCTCACAAATGGCTGTCAGGTGGACCAGAAAGCACTTGTTTTCCAGGGCCTTCCCTGCAAGACTAAGATGCCTCATTTGGAATACCAGTGCATTAGACATTTTTTCTCATTGGGCATCAGATGCAAATGTCTCATTGTGCACCAGTTCTTCTCTGCCTATCACCCTTTCATTTTTAGATCTCGCCTTTTATCGAAAAACGTCTTGTGGACCACACAAAATCCTTACAGTGGGCATGGAGCCATCCTGTTGCTAGCCATTGGTTGACTTTCTTTGCACTCTCCTTTGCTGACTTCTGATTCAATTGCTTTCCATCCTCTTCTTCTGTTTACCCCTCCCGGGAGCCTAGCCTCTTTATAATCCTTTTGGCTGGATGACGTGTATCTTTCCACTGCACACATTCAGGAAACTATTTTGCTCTTTTTCATTCAGCACTTCAAAAGAGTGCATGTGTTTTCTGGCTCACTCCATCGTGTACTTCTTTTCCACCAAATACCGCCCCCTGGGCGCTCAGTGTCGCTCCTTACTCCTCCCAGGCACAGCAACAGGTATATTTTTCCCCGCTGTATGACTAAAGAGCAGACGTTCTAGGGTTTATTTTGGTTTATCCTCGGCATTCCACATATTGCATAAATGCCCAGGTCTTGGCAGGCAAATACATTTATGGCGCAGGGAGAGGGGCTGGCTGCTGCACTAAACCAGTTTGCTGTGATGCAGAAAGAGTATTTAGCATGACTGGAAAAGAAATGTCTCCTCTCCCGGAGGCCCATAAAATGGCTGCTGGGCTAATGCAGAGTGTGAGCGGAACATGTTTCAGTTCTGAGACCTATGGAAAGTAAACTAGGCATTAGCAACTGTTTTCCTTTCGATTTGGACACTTCCTTTTTCTTTTTAAATTATGTTCAAACTTTCCTGCGTGAAAACTTGCAGCAGCGGCTGCCTGTAGAGGGCGCCAGGGCGCCGCCCACCGAGATATGCAAGATATCTGGATGGTAATTAATTGCCAAGAGCAATTACCATCTACATATTTACCTTTTTAATTAAATAAGGGCTTTAAGCCCGTGCCAAGTGCTGCCCTCAGTGCCTTACTGCCTCTAGTCCTTGTGTGAGGAGAGTCAGGCAGCCAGGCGCTCTTGAGAGGGACATATGCAGTATCCTTTTATTCTTCAAAATCACTGCAGGCTAAGAGGGCTGACCTCATCCCAGCCCTGGCCTGCAAATTTCGGGGTCTAACAGCAACCTCCCATTTATGATCATATTGACAAGCAGTCCCGGGCGTTTTGGGACCAGGGCCAGACTGGGAACTGAAAGCAGCCCTGGCAAATTTCTGCAGACCAGCCCCGTCCGGCGCGTAGCAAGCGAGCGTAGCGAGCAAGCCCGACCGCTACTAGGGGGTTTTGGGGGGGTTCTCCCCCCCCCAAGAAAATTTTGGAAAACGACAGACCAAAATGGTGAATTTTACAGCACATTTTTCATTACATATTCAATTGTATCAACTTTCAAAGCACAATAAATAGTAGATGACCTTAAAGAGCACCAGGTTACCCACCCAGTCATATGTACCCATAGACATTCATTCAGAGACCACCAAAAATAGACACAAGTAGTGAATCAGAGAGAACAAAGTAAAAGTGAGACCAACCCCCTACATGGTGTGTAGCGAGCAAGCGCAGTGAGCAACTACTACTAGGGGGAGTTTGGGGGGCTGAACTTGTCCCCCCCAAGAAAATTTGAGAGACAGAAAGGCCAAAACAAAGCATTTTTCAACACATTTTTCATTACATATTAGATTGTATTAACTTTTAAAGCATAGTAAATTGTCACTCATGTTATCACACATTAAGCACTGACATGTGATGTCACACATGAGCACACAGGCCACTGACGGAGGCCAGAATACTGTGGAAATGTCACACATAAGCACCTAGGCACTGACCCAGGCCTGGTCACATCACCAGGCCAGTAAGCATGCAAATGTCACACATAAGAACCCAGGCCAGTAAGCATGGAAATGTCACACATAAGCCTCCAGCTCCAGGTCACTGAGGCCAGAAACTATGGAAATAGCACACATAATTAAGCACCCAAGTCAGAAAGCATGGAAACGTCACACATAAGCACCCAGGCTGACAGAAGGAATGGAAATGTCTCAAATGGCACCCTGTCCAGAAAGCATGAAAAATTAACACAAATGCCCTGGCCTTGACATGACACATCTTTAAATAGCCTACTTAAGTGGGTGGCACAATAAGTGTTGCAGGCCCACTAGTAGCATTTAATGTACAGTCCCTGGGGACATGTAGAACCACATTTCTAGGGACTTACAAGTACATTTTACCATGTTTGAAAGGAAAGAGTGCAAGCACTTTAGCACTGGTTAGTGGTGGTAAAGTGCACTGAGCCCTAAGAGCCAACAAAAATGGCCTTTTTTGATGTAATAAAGCAGATGAAACCGGATTTTAATTTGGAGGAATCTGAGGCCAACAGGGACTTATCTAACCTTGACTCAGCACTCACCACCTCCTAAAATGGCCCTGAAACTGCTGCTGCAATATTTATCCAGCAGTGAGATTTTTTTTGCCCACGGAGCGAGGAGACAGTGAGAAGGAGCAGATGCAGCAGTATAGCTCACTAGTGAGTAAGTCATAGCTGCCAAGGTTTCGGATTGCTATGTGTGACATTTTCATAATTTCTGTGGAATTATGAGTGACATTTCAACGACTATGAGTGCCACTCTCTCGCGAGCAAAATCAAACAATGGAGACCAAGCAAACATATCAATATGAGAAATGACACTCATTTGAGCAACAAGAAACTCAAAGAAGATCTTGAAACTGCTGTAAACCACCAGAAATGAAAAGGCACTAACAATTGACAAATAGTCTGTCCAGGCTCTGTCGGATGTAAGACCTGACCATGCAGGCTGAGAGGCACCAGCGAGAATCTCAGCTGCTAATTATAATTACATTAGTCAGTGTGATACAGGGTTAGTCAGGCTGTAGTAATATTTGAGATCTTTAGTGCTAATAAGTAATAATGTATGGACGGCACTCACTGAGTCAGCCGAGTGGCGGACTGGGGCTCTAGCGCGTCCTGAGAGCAGTGTACAGGCTCAGGCAGAGCAGTGACGCTGTAATTAAATATAATGTACTGTTGGTTCGAAAGTTGGACATCACCTGACCAGAATTAAACGAAAAGTAGGATGTGTCTGACTCCTAGGTATAGTTCAATCACATGAGACAATAGTAAATAACATGGGTCATGCTCAGAGCTGAGCGGCGCTGCTCTGTGCAGCCTGAGAGAGCAATGAGCAAGGTGGAGCTGTAACATGGTGTCAGTCAGGCAGTAAGTGATGCTCTAAATTGAATATAAAACAGATGCAGCCAGGTCCTGTATTAGTTATATTTACCACGCGCTAGGCTGTGAAACTACGTGTTACAGTCAGTGGAGGCTAGAGCAAAAACAGATGCAGGGCTCGGCTGAACCGCCCGGCACAGGCCCAAAACTAAAATAATGTTGTTGCCGCCTATTTGAGATACTGGCATTTGTAACAGATGGAGCGCGCACGCTGGCTACTTAAATGCACAGCTCCTTGGTGTGAGGCGCCTTGCAGGAGTCAAAATCAATTAATCCACGCATCACTGCGTCTGACCAGGCAGCCTCTGTCCACGTGGGACCGACTAAGAAGGCTGAGAGGCACCAGCGCAAATCTCAGTTGCTGCCTTTTAACCAATATTTAACTAACATTTACGCGGCACCAGCTGAGAGCACAGCTGAGAGTTACAGAATCAGGCTGACTGTAAAAGGAATTATTTACAACAATACAATCTGAATTCACACACACCTGTTAGCGCAGCCAGACTGTGCTTACATGACTTCAGCATCGCAATGGGAAGCATTAGAATCTGTAGGGACTACTGATATTTCATGAAGAAAAAACACACAGAAGTTGTAAATGTTGATTATCTTAACCTCAGCAGAAGCGGGCTGTGCCTATCAACCCTTCAAATTTCAGATCACCTAAAAACCTTCAGCAGGGCCACCTGTTTAAAAAGTAAATGCTTACTGTAAAAAACAAAATAATAATGACTTCACTATTGTTGAATGGTGCACAACAGCAGCATAAACTTTGCACCCTTTTCACTCTATGCCCGTGCTATAATGAGAAATGAGTTGTATGCACAGTCTGAGGTCAGCCCAGGATATGACTGAAGATTGTTTACAGTGAGGCAGGTAATATGTAGATGCCTATCGTGATACTAAATATACCGACTTTGAAACAAAAGCAAGATTAGTTGGAACTGCCAGGATTTAAGACTGGGACCTACGGGTTAAACACAGATCTCTGCTGCGAGCACCTAACCTGCTGTGCTACCTCACTAGCTTCCAGGACTGCTCATCCAACAGAGAGCCAAGGCTCATATCAGCATCCAACCAATCCCAGCAGTGGAGCTATAAAACAGAACCCAAAGCAAACAGAGATCAGGCCTGTACTTATAGTTGAACACGTTTCTATCACAATAAATTTCCTCAAGAAATGTTGGCCAAAGCCTGGACATTTGAAGTACCCAGGCAGTGTATCAATTCTGAACCAGGTTTTTATAATCTGAGCGGCAAGAAATTCAACCACCCAACAGTAAAGCATTAGATTTTGAATTTTTAACTGTATTTTCACCTCTGTGAGTATTGCTTTTATGCACTTCTCTTGCCTATTTCTGATGTATATAATAGTGGTTCATAATAACAAGCCCATTAGTCTGTGCAGAGAAAATCAAGATTTAATTTATTACAAGCAGTAGGCAGCAGTAACGGAGAGAATGTTAAAAAAAAACCTATTCAATAAAGGTAATTCAACATATATGAAAATTATTTTAAAAAGGAATCCTGGCTACACTCTTGTAATGTGTGCACTTAAATTGTTGCACTAGAGGACGCCGTAGAGCCGGTGAAGATAATGGGGGTAGAAGAACTTCATTGGTGACGATGCATAAGCACTCAATTTAATTGAATAAATCGTCGCCCTGGGTATGTTTCCCAACAGACCAACAAGCATCTGCCTGCAGGACCCAACCGACTCCTGCGGAGTTATAATTTTACTAAACAGAGCTGTGACAGCCGGTCTGAGCACAGATCATTTCCACAACTATGAAACTGGTGTTATTCTCACAGAGGCAGCAGCCCCAAAACACAGAACAAAGACCTAATCTAGGGGACAGCAGGATCTGGCTCAGGCGAAATACTTGCCTCGCGCAATAACCACTCCACGCAATTTGTTAGCGTAAAAGGCCATTTATTAGGACAGGGTTGAACAACCATAACAAAACATCAATCAAACCCCCAACAATCCCCAACGACATATCTCTCATCTTTCCATTCTCTCCCATACTCCAAATACTCACTCCCGCATCACACAGCAACCTCCTCACTTATCCCATTCGCTTCATCACTTCTCTTCCAACCTCCTCCATCATCTCCATCCATCGCACTCCTGTTATGACGCACCCCCACCTTGCACCAGTATCCCCCTCCCCGGAAGGGTGAGTATGCCCGTCATGGACTCCCCCCCTCCCAAGTACCGCCACACACGCTCTCAACCCATCCTAAACTGGCACGCTTTCATAACTTACACGCGACCCTTCCACCAAAATTGTAGGGTGGGCGGGTGGCCAAAACAGAACTTCCTAAACCACCCTGGGGCACTGGGGACGGAAGAGGAAGAACTTCCTCTCTCAGCCCCCTTTATCCTTTCACCTAAACCCCACCCCTTATCCCACCCCTAAATTCCCTGTCCTTCTCTCGCGCGAACCGCCCGGGGGAAGACTGGTCTGTCGACCCTACTTCCCCCGGGGGGCGCATCGCGCAATAACCACTCCACGCAATTTGTAAAAGGCCATTTATTAGGACAGGGTTGAACAACCATAACAAAACATCAATCAAACCCCCCAACAATCCCCAACAACATATCTCTCATTTTTCCATTCTCTCCCATACTCCAAATACTCACTCCCGCATCACACAGCAACCTCCTCACTTATCCCATTCGCTTCATCTCTTCTCTTCCAACCTCCTCCATCATCTCCATCCATCGCACTCCTGTTATGACGCACCCCCACCTTGCACCAGTATCCCCCTCCCCGGAAGGGTGAGTATGCCCGTCATGGACTCCCCCCCTCCCAAGTACGCCAATCAGGGAACCCCCGGAGGGCGGTTACCTGCCCCACCCCACTCAAGTGCACCTTTTCGTCCTCACTCCCTCCAGCACCAAATGGACTCGTTCCATAACGTACTGATGACATCCCTCAACTCCATCATATAATACGCATTGCCCATGTACGAAAGGTGCAGCCCGTCGTCCCTAAAAAGAAGGGGCTCTTCGAGCCGCAGACCCGTGTGCGCAATCATCTTGATTCCAGTGTTCCCACAAAAGACACGCATTGCCCTATTCAATTTTCTCCTTGCTCGTTCCACAGCTGCGGGCTTCAATGCCCCCCTCCATATCCGGCGTGGGATGAATTCAGTCCATACATGCAGGCGCCAGCCAGATTGCGTCTCATAGCCTCCAAGTCCCTTTGCATCAAATGAAACAACGACACCCCGGATTGTTGCACCAGATCATTTTCCCCCAAATGGATGACGAGCATGTCCGGGCATCCCCTCTGCGATACTTTCTTTGTCAGCCAGGGCAGCAGTGCTCCCCAGTGCATCCCACTCTTGCCCCACCAATGTACCTCATGATGACTGCACCGCAGGCCAAGGCTACGACCGTACACCTGCCTGTCCGCATATTTGGAGGCCCAATGCACAAAGGAATGTCCAACGATCCAGGTAACCGTCTTGGCTCCCGGACCCCCCACGCAACCTACGAAGAGAAAAGAAATTAGAACAAGGAAACAGATCCTCACCGCTCCAGCAGCCTTCGCGCACCTTCGCACTCGCCAGCCCTACTTCCGCACATACCGCTCGCAACAACGCAACCTCCACCTACCAATCCGCCTGATCTTCTCCCAGGACCACCCCAGCCGCGCTGCCGCCGTTGCCGCGCCAATCCGAAATGAGTGCGTCCCATACAAAGCCTGGTCCTTGCCTAGGCGCTTCACTGCCATTCGTAACACTGCCAACAGCTGAAACGCTGTGACCCTCCTAGCCGAAGCGTGACAAAAAATCTCCCCCTCTCTACTACCCACCTGCCTGTAAAACGCTCCCCACTCCTGCACCGGGCAAGCCCCTGCCCAACCCGACTCACACAACCACACCCACTTGCCCCTTCCTGCCTGATCGGTTTTAGACTGCCCCAACCAGATACCCAACCGTGCCCCGTCCACTCGCACGTCCTCAAAACGCCTGCCAGGCACACCTCTTGTCCCCAACAACTCAGACACCCTGAACGCCCCAAAAAACATCCATGTCATGCACAAACCAAACAAAGCCAACTCAGCCGCATCATAACAACAGTGCCGCAATTCCGCCAATATCTCAACTAACAGATCAAACGTGATCGCCTCCCGCAAAGCCACCCCCCCAACTCTCCCCCTCACTCTACGCCAGCCTTTTAACATCCTTTTCAACAATTCACTCCTCGCCGGATCAAAACCCAAATACACCATGCCATAAAAGGAAATGCCTGCTAACTTCCCCGCAATCGTAACTTGCGACAGACCTCTGTCCATACAGTCCAACACGAACTTCATCACCCCCTCCTCACAGCTGCCTCGTGACATACGCCAATTCACGCTTGTCCACCCCAAAAACGCTCCAAACTCAGACCATGCCAGCCGATACGCACGCCTTGTGGCGTCTGCAATCGATTTTTCAACCAGATCCACTACTCTCACTCCCCCCAGCTCCAGATACCCTCCGGCACCTTGGTCTTGCAAGCCTCCGCTCCCGGCGCCAGCTTCCTGAAGCACTGCCACTGCGAACGAGACCATGCATCCGCAATGTAATTTCTAGCGCCCGGCACATGTTGCGCGCGAAACAGCACATTGAAGCGCAGACACAGCAGCATAAAACTTTGCAGCAAGCGCAGCACCCGCAGATCCCTTGCCCTCTGATTGTTCACCAAGTCCACCACCACCCTGTTGTCCACATGGAACAAGACCGATCTGTTCTGAAGCTCCAAACCCCACACGTGAAGTGCGACCAGCAACGGAAAGAACTCCAAAAATGCGATGCTCCTGCCCTGCGTCAACCAATGTTCCGGCCACTGTTCTGCACACCACCTCCCATCCCAGAAGATGCCGAAACCTTTTGCGCCAGCCGCGTCTGGAAAGATCTGCACTTGCCACACCATTTTGTCCTCCACAAAATCCAACGACACCCCGTTGAATTCGCTCAGAAAAACGTGCCAGATCCGCAAATCCGCTCGGACGCTCATGGATATCCACACTCTGTGGTGAGGGAGAACCGCCCCTGACATGGCCATGCCCAACCGTCTGCAAAAAGTCCTGCCAGCCCGCACCACTCGACATGCGAAGTTCAACAAACCCAACAGCCGTTGTACCGATCTCAAATCAATCCTCCGCTGCCCCACCACGTGTAACAGAAATTCCTGCATCTCCCCTGCCTTCTGCTGGGGCAACCTCGCTGCCCATGCCACGGAGTCCAATTCGATACCCAAAAAGGACAAACAACAGCTAGGCCCAGCTGTCTTTTCCGGTGCCAATGGAACCCCAAAATCACAGGCCAGTCGCTGAAACTGCCGTAGAGCCTCCCCACACTCCCCCGACTGCCCGTGCCCCACAAACAAGAAATCATCCAAATAGTGGGACACCAGCCGGTGTCCCGATCTGTCTGTGAAAGCCCACTGTAAGAAGGACCTGAATGTTTCGAACAGCGCACAGGATACGGCACAGCCCATTGGCAAAACCTTGTCCACAAAAATCGCGCCCCCCAAACTGCATGCCTAGCAATGCGAAATCCGCCGGATGAATGGGAAGGAGGCAAAACGCAGATTTAATGTCACACTTTGCCAATTCCGCTCCCCGTCCACAGGCCCTCACCAAACCGATCGCATCATCCACGGACGCGTACAGTACCCTGGAATCTTCCACCGCAATGAAATCGTTCACTGATGACCCCTCCGGCCAAGACAGGTGGTGAATCAAACGAAACTCCCCCTGCTCCTTCTTAGGTACCACCCTCAGTGGAGAGATGATGAGCTCAGGCATCGGCCACATGTCAAACGGGCCCGCAATTCTACCCTCCGGCACTTCCTTCCGCAGCTTGGACTTCACCACCCCCGGCAATTATTTCGCCAACCGCAAATTCTCCGCCCATCTCCGCTCCCGAGGACCCTGGTAACCCACTCGAAAACCCTCAGCAAACCCCCAGTAAATTTTCAGCGCGGCCTCTCTGTCGGGGTATCGGGAGTGCCATGGACCCATGGCCTCCACCCTAACCGGCGTAGGAGCCCTTTGGCCCAGCCTGTCCCCTTCCTTTGGTAATCCGCCACTGCTCAGAGGGAGTGGACAGTGTGAAACATTGTGTGACCGGGTGACGTCCCCCGCACTTAGAACACTCGTGTTTGAATTTACACGGATGACGGGTGCAGAAACCCTTGTTAAAGTTCCAACATGCCCCTGTGGTAACTCCCCCACTCTTACTTGACTGTCCTGAGGCCGCAGAAGTGGAGGCCTGTCCTCCCGCACCCCCGAAACCACTTTGTCACCCCGCCCCGGCTTGGGTGGGACGAGACTGAAAAGGCCGATACTTCACCGGAAGCCCACTAGCCGTGTGCGTAGAAGCAGACGACTGCATGGAAGACATCCACTGCACCCACAGTTCCTGGTCTACCTCACCCCAGGGTTTATCGGGGTTAACACTGATTCTGGCCCTAAACTCCTCATCGTAGCTGAGCCAAGCGAACCCTCCAAAGTGCATCTGCGCTTTGCGTATAATATCCATATACTTCAATAACGCGATAGCCCTGTCCTGGTGCTTTTCACAATATATGCTCGCATAGATCAAAAAGGCTGACGTCCAATTCTCCATATTCACCGGCACCCGAGGCCTCCTCGTCAACTCCCACTCCTCCTCCTTCGAACCCTCCTTGGCCTGTATCTCCCTATGCAACAATTTGAACACATCTACATATTCGTGCTTCCAAATCCTTGCCCTCGTCTTTTCCGATAAATGTGACCCTAAGGGCATAGCTAGACCCATGTATGGCAACTTCTTCTTGTGCTTTTCCCCTACCTCATCCTTCCCTTCTGGCTCCCCCGGCTTGTCCGTCTGCACGCCAGCCCCCACGAACCGTTTCCACTCCTCCGCCAAGTCTGCCCCCTTTTTTGGCGCTCCCACCTCCCTCACCGACCCCTCACCGACACCTACAGGCCTTCTTCTGTCCCCCCCTGTCCCCCTCTTCCCACGCCTCCCACCAAGCACCCTCACCTGCAAGAGTCACTGGCACCTCCCGCTCCCGTCCACTGGACTCTTGGGCTTTCTTCCTCTCCGTCCGTGTCCCACTGCTGCTGGCCTGCGGCGCCTGCAAAACACCAATCCTTCTGGTTGCCGCCTTCCCCTTATGCACCTCACGCACTTCACCTTCTTCCAAATCTTCACTGTCAGACTCGTAATCCAGCTCCTCCTCAAACTCATCCTCACACTACACCTTCTGCACCTCACACACCACCCTTTTCACACCTTTTCCTTTCGTACCCGGCACAAATTCACACTCCGGCGCCGACGATGCCCGCTCCCGTGACGGAGGGCAGGCTGCCGCGGACCCCCCTGCTGCTTCGCCCCGGCGTTTGGAGGCCGTCTTGCGCCCCGCCGGCCCACCCTGGCCTCTACCAGCATCCATCGCTGGCTTGAACCCCCCACCCCCCGGACCGGCACAGCCCGAGGGGGCCCCAGCGCCACCAGGTCTCTGAGACGTCAAGTCAGTCCCTACCTCTTCTACCCACATCCACTGACCTCGAGACCTGGGCTGTCCCCCCCCCTCCCGCGCCCCGACTCCCGATCTCCCGGCCGCGCCATTTGCCCACTCCCAAGGGCACCCCCCTTCCATCGCCCCCTCCCTTGCCGCACACATCTCCCGCCACCTACGCTCCGTTTCCTCAATGATCTTACGCTGCTCCCGGATGCGCTCCTCAATGGTCAGCCCCTCCCACCTGTCTTCCCCCTTGGATTCAACCCTGCCCCTGCGGCCGTGTCCCAAACCCCCGGAGAGGCCCGGGGCCTCGCGCCCGTCCCCTGCCGCCCCCCCTTGTGCCCCCCGTCGCCTTTACTGGGCCTTTGCCCATGCCCCCCCCGCTCCACGCCCCTCCCCTTGCCCCGTCTGGAGAGGTTGATGGGCTGCTCCCCCCACGCTCCCTCCTCCTCCCCCACAGACTTGCTATCGGACAGATGTAGGGTAAACTCATCCACCGCCTGCTCTTCACTCTCCCCCTCCTGTTTACTGTCCTCACTATATTCCACCAGGCCCACCCCTTGCCCTGGTAAACTTTCTCCCTCCCTGCCTAGCTGTCCTCCATCTCTGCTCCCCCCCAGGGGCCTCTCGCTGCCGTTCCCCGCCTCCAAGTCACACCCCCCACTCCCGACCCCCCCACCGGCTCACTCGCCGCATGTACAGCCAGCGCGGGGAGGCTCAGATGCCGATCCCCGCGCTTCAACACCTCGCTCTGCTTCTTGGCCTTCCCCCGCGCTGATATATGCGCTCTTGCCGGTGGCGGCTCCTCCAAGCAAGCCGCCACTGCCGCCGCCACACCCGCAGACGCGGATCTCGGCGTGCGGGTCATACCGACCCATGCCTGTTCCAGAACGCCCGGCCGAAGGAGATCCGATCTCCCTGGCCGGCCGAGTAGTTCCAGCGCCGCGCGCACTGCCGCCGCATCAGGCTTCGCCCCCCCATCTACCTCCATTGTCGGACCACGCACGGTGACACTCCGCTGATGCCGCTCCAGCCGACAGACTGGGCCGCCACGAGACTCCGCTACCGCCGCAAAACACCAAAACAGAACTTCCTAAACCACCCTGGGGCGCTGGGGACGGAAGAGGAAGAACTTCCTCTCCCAGCCCCCTTTATCCTTTCACCTAAACCCCACCCCTTATCCCACCCCTAAATTCCCTGTCCTTCTCTCGCGCGAACACCCCGGGGGAAGACTGGTCTGTCGACCCTACTTCCCTCGGGGGCCGCATTTTATCTTTCAAGCACACGTAAACACGGGTTAGTGTTGGATTAAGGGTTTCGGTGTTTTTCTGATGGCAGTAGTTCAAATTGTAGCTGGCATTTTAGGACACAGTAATCTACTGTGTGTTAGTAAATTTGGTACCTGTTTCATTAACATAACATATTTAATTTTGACAAAATGGAGTGTTATTTCCTGTGAGTGTTAACGATGAATCTAACAGAGGGCCGCAATCACTTTCTTCAAAAGCTCGTTAAAACATTGCTTTTTAACTGCTTAAGAAGGATGATTCCATGTCACTGGAATTCCATTTAACCCTGGATTTTCATTTTACACACTGGTGCCGCTACGAGTCCTGCAGCACACACCAGAGGCAGTCAGATCCTATCGTAATGTTTACCTGTTCTCCTGCCTCTGTGCGACTTATTTCAATGTCCAGTGAACTCCGGTGGCGGTGCCCATGATCGACGAGGCACCAATCAAATTTTTGCGGCAATGCGTGGTGGCGGGCAGCGCAAACTAAAGCAACATAACTGCTGCTCTCTCAGTGAGAGTAATGGATACAAGTTGCATTCACGTGACCCCACCACATCACGTGAATGCCGTGCCGGCTGGCCCGCAGCAGCAGGTCTAATAATGAATGCTCATTGCTGCAGCCAGCGCAGCAATGAGCAGTGACTACTGTACTGAGTGCAGTACAAAAAATCACCCCCCGCCCCACCCAGCAACAAAACCGGCCCTGGCCTAAAAACCGGCCCCCACCCCTGGAAGCCTACCGGGGGATTGCCCGGTGCCCGGCATTGCCAGTCCGGCCCTGCCTGGGACTGCCTGTCAATCATTTCAGAGGCTGCAAGCCAGCAACACCCTTTCCCAGCTCGTAACCTGTGACGAGCTGGGAATGGGTGTTGCTTGAAGCCTCTGAAGTGACTGAGGTCATGTGACCTAACTCGGTGCGCTCGAGCGCAGCGTGGTTAGGGACATGCTGGAGCTTCAAAAATAATTAGCAGCAAAAAGGCCATCGCAGCAGTACCAAGGTACGGACCATTGCACTGTTTGAACTTCTTCAGTGTGAAAAGCAAACCTCCCGCTTTCACCAGAAGGGGAACTTATATGCTGTTTTAAAGTAAACATTTACTTTTAACCACCAATGTGACCTTTCATGTAGAGGAGCCAGAGTGGCGTTATTGCCGGAGCTTCCAATTTCTAACTGGGGAACCAGGTTGAAGTCCTGGAGTCAGCGTAACACCCTACCATCCTGGGCAAACCACTTCATCTCTCCAATTATAAATCTGCCCTTTTAAATTTCTCCAATACCTTTGGGTAGAGTTCATGTTCTATAAAACGGTAAAAAGAAAAAGAGGAGGCTGGATGGATTTCTTTTGAATTAGATAGGGGCCAGATGTGAGAATAATGTTTTTTTGCAGTGAATACAATGCACTGAATTGTACAGTGCTTAGAAATACCAGTCGTTTTCAGGTGGCTTTTAACCTATGCCTCTGAAGCCTTCCATGTCTTCTTGACCTTGGGACTCGGAGACAATATCTTTTCTGATTCTACATAATCAAACCTCACTCCTTTGTACGTTCTTCCTTGGTACATCCTGTTCCAGATACTGCAGGCAATTCACCAGTCTCAATATTCCATTGTTATGTTATGTTGTATGGATTTGCATAGTGGGTTGAGTTTACACTCTATAAAACTACAAAAAGAAAAAGTAGAGCTGTGCATTCTGGGCAATCACTCATTAAGGGTGGAATGGAAGAGACTGCTCTCAGGTCTTCGTGGAGAGAGTACCTGTGGTGCTTTGGTGCAGTGAAAAGGTCAGAAGAGCTCAGAAGAAAAGTGCAGCATTCTTGAGGGGGTAGAGGGGCTGCCAGAATAAACTTTCTGTGATGCATATGGATGTTCTGCGGATCACCGCAGTTGTACATACTTGTCAGAGCTATAAATGATCTTGTTGTGGGCAGAGAACAAACCAGCCTGGTGCAGAGAGGGAGGGGAAGTAGGTGGGTGCCTGGTGAAAATGTAGAGAGTTTGTTTTTGTTCAGGAGCCATAAAGTGTGAGTTGGAATGTGCTTGTCTTGGTGACTGCTGCCTGGTGGAGCCTGAAGAGAGAAATTAAACCTAATGAATAATTACAGTTCTACACAGTCGTGAAGAGGGGAAAGCTGGTCTGCTTTTGTGTGGCCTTTCAAAAGTTCCAGCGAACTTATGACAGACAATCTACTGCCACATGTGACCCTTTTACAATATGTAATAAACTTGTAGAGTAATGACTATCATATGGTACGCTGCCTTCTCTCTCACAGGCAAGGGGCCTCGTAACACTGTAAATACACAAGTCATTAGTCCCTACTGCTCCAACCAATACTCAATTCTGCTTTTTGGTTACATACCGATATCTTCAGTGATTGCTTTACCAATTGACGTAAAGGAATGTTACTGGGGGCCAGTTTCTCACGGATTACGTTACTTCAAATTTGTCTTAAATTTAAGGTGTGTGTGCTTTTTTATAAGCAGTTACCTTTGTGTACTACAAAAAATATAAATTTTTCCAACACTTGTTTTATATTTTTTAACAAAACATTTATTTGCAGTTTTTGTGGCAGCCAGTCTTTTACTGTGTGCATAACAATTTTTGAAATATTGGCTTGCATATTAACAGTACATTCTCAGTCGCTGGCTGTGACCTTGTAACACTATAAACAAACAAGGGACCATTTCACAATGCCGCAACTAAGATTTAATTCTGTTTCTCTCTAGTTACACACACTTTCTAAATTTGCTTTAAAATGCACCATTTACCACTCTTTTTTTTCAAACTTTTCTCTACCGGAAGCTCCTAAATAACTCTTATGTCAGTAGGTCCGTGTCCCCAACTTTTACGCCTCACCACTTTGGAATGTCACCAGCCGCCACTGGTGAAAAGTATTCGAAAAGTAAAACAGACTATTTATAAAGATTAAAAATATTGAATTCCATGTACAGTTCTGGAATACCTTAAAATATGTGTTTAATTTTCATTCAGTATTTCTCTTTTTTTAAACTAGTGCTTTACCAACTAGCATTGTGATGCCACTGTGAAATCCTATGTATAAAGCACTATAGATGTGTTTAGCGCTGTATAATTGCCCTGAAGTGAACCTAATTTTCTAAACGCCATTGAGTGAATGGAAGGTAAGAGTAAGGCGAGGTGTATCAACCCAGTGTCCTCTCCTTAGGTCAGTGCCACACCTCTTTTTATTCACTGATGTCTGTGCTTTTGCTTTAACGTCTCACCCTAGAGTTAGGGTGGACTGAGAAGTGACAAGCAGGACAAAAGTGCAGCACCAGCACCCCCATTCAGCAGGTATCAATACTTACCATAATCACAGGAAGTGACCTAGCAGGAAGTTGTTACAAATAAACCACAATAAACAGAGATCTATCATATCTACATTTTCACTCTAATACTAATTCCCCCAAAATGACCATCACTACGACGAGCAACAGTTGATTCCATGTGGTGTGTGTCAGGAGTTTGTATAATATCCACATTCACACCAGTGCCATTGACATATTTATCCCGATAGATCTTAAACTAGCAGAGTGTGAAAATATAAAGGCAGCATTAATATCAGTAGCGGCTCGTGGAGGGATTGCTGTGGGGCGGGGGAGGAGCAGGTTGGGGGCAGGGCCGGACTGGCCGTAACGGGCATCGGGCATTTCCACGGGAGGCTGGAAGGGTGGGGCCGTTTGTTTACTGGTAGGGGCTGCTTTTGTTACCTGGGGCCGGTTTTGCAGCAGTGCTGCAATATCGGCTCCTTAGTAACAAAAGCAGCAGTGCCCAAGTGCGCAGTTCCCTCCCCAAGGCCCCTGGGAGGCTGGTCTGTGGTCCTATAAAATTGCCAGCGCTGCTTTGGGTTCCCAGTCCGGCCCTGGGTGGCGGGTAGTAAACTACAGAATACGGCCCAACGGAGGTAAGTAAACAAATAAATAAATAAAACGAATTTTGTTGCGCGCGCTGCATCGCATTTGGCAATGCAGCGCATGCAATGAAATTTATTTATTTATTTATTTGTTAACAAACTTCTGTTCGGCCGTATGCCGTAGTTTACTACCCCCCCCCTGCTCCTCCCCGCCCCACCGCCCAGCAGCACTCCCTCCATGAGCCTCTACTGATAAATATGCATGTCACCCCATTACAGACCTGACAATATATGAACTGAAAAGTTAACTGCAAATCCGAGCATGCTGTAATACACACATAGGGTCCGTGCCGGGCTGGCAAAGCCCACCTGCAGAAAACGTGTCTGATGTGAAGTCCAGGAGGACGGAAGATGGAAGACCGGAAGTAATAAGGAATTGGTAAATGGAATGTTGTCAGACCAGAGCAGCAAAGGGAGATTGTTTAGACAACAGTGTATGCCATTCCCTCCCTGAACTTTTACAGTGATTAGAGATGAGCACCAAAGACAAGCATTGCTAATAAAAATCTATTCTAATCATGTTTTAAATACATGTGGTGCCTTTGTGGGGCTCACAAATTGTCTACTCCAATGCGTAGCAGTTCGCACTGTAAACAGGTTGGCACCTATTACAACAGTACAATCTAGGACCTTATAAAGTAATGGCTGTCCGGGTTGTTCTTGGGAGGAGAAAGTCCACTGCTAAATGTAGCTGATATAACTGCACTTCTTCTGTGTGCTGAAGAAAGTGAGAGATTTTTTTTTTTAACAGAGTTTTATATGGCGCGAACTTGACCTGAATCGGTTATCAGAGCGCTTTACATAGCACCAGTTACGTTACATGAGGACACACATTCATTAGGTCTCGGCTAGCGAAGGCTGCGCTTGCGCAGTCTCGTTCGCGAGATTTAATGACTTGGAGAAGAGGGGCTTGAACCCGCCCCTCTTCTCTCCTCTTCTCCATTGGCTGGCCTCTTAAATGCTGGCCAGCCATTGGAGAAGAGGTTTGTCTCGCAAAACAGGCCTTGTCCTTTTCGGATTCGGGGGCGTTTTTTTTCGATACTTGTCGATGGGCGTGTTTTTCTCTCCTCCAGCCAATGGCAAGAGGAGAGAAAAAGAGAAACACGCCCCCGAATCCGAAAACACGCCCCCGAATCCGAAAATGCCACTGCCTTTCTCCGAGGCATTTCTGCTTCACCTCGGAGAAAGGCAGTGGTGTGCTTGTTTAGTCATTTCATGCGTGAGTCGTCTGGTCTGGCCCTGGTGTTTTCTATACTTTCCAGGAACATAATCAGATTAAAAGAACAAGGGCCTGAATGCAAAGAAAAATCCTTTTCTGAATATGGCTGCTCCTGGAATCTTGAGAGTTCTTGGTGAAGATCTGTGTTGTGATCTCTGGAATTTGTGAGTTACTAGCACCTGAGACACGAGGCATCTTCAGATGTCCGAACTGGGTGTCCAATATCACGCCTGTCTTTCTAAGAGTTTTGTAATCTGACTGAGAAACGCCAGAACTGTTCCTTTAAGACTATGCCTGCTGAGAACTCCATGGCCCAGAATGCACTGTTTGCTACGTTCGGAGCTCCACAAACCGAGAGCTCGCGGTGGGTGGCGGGAATCTGGAATCATTTTCGTCTCCCCATCAAGCACCCTGCAGATTTCAGACCTCCGCACTGTCTATGTGGAGGGGGGTGGGGCAAGACTTGGGGTGCCCCCTCCTCTCACCTAGCAGCCAGCGGCAGGCGAGTTATGCGAGAAATTCCCCAACAATGCAGCCTGTTTGTTGTGGGGTCCCGGGGCCGGGGGAGGGGAGGCCAGGCCCGCCTGATGGCTCCCAGCTGGGCCTGCACCGAGAGCTGGAATGTGCCTTTTTCCCCAGATCCGCTGACCCCTGGGCGCCCAGTCAGATCTTCGCCGCCCAAGCATTTCCTGCCAAATCATGTGTTTCCTCATCAAAGTGGGCCCCGGGCAGAGGGTGGGCAGTGCCGTCCCAGACCCCGTGAGATCTGAGGCCTGCAGCAGGAGCGCAGGCGGCTATGCAGTTAGAGGGACTGCATGTCTGCACACTATGGGACAGTCACATGCACGGCACATGGGCGCAAAGGTGGATGTGAGCAAATACCGCCAAACGGCACTCACGCGTTGCACGTAAACACACAGCTATAGCTTCAATGGACGCAGGCAGACAACAGAGAGGCTGTACACGTGCACGCATGCGCATATGGACTCATCTGCGTGAACACTGACCGGACATCCCACACATTGTAAACCTGCACGAACCCATCCTGTCAGGGGAACTGCGCATGCATATACACATACATACACACTCAAGCATACATGAACACAGGCACAGACAGTGCAAATTTATAAATGCAGATCTGCGCGAACAACACTGACAAACAAGCGGAAAGGTACATGCATGTACACATTGGCAAACAGGCACAACCACATGTACACAACCATGTTAATACAAGCATGTGCAAACTGGAGAGGATGTGGTCTGACAGCTAGATTGCTGACTTTGGTGATGGAAACTAAGGTTCGAGCCTCGGGGTCGCGTCCACATCCTGTGATTCTGGGCAAATCACTAAATTTCCCCGTGCCTCTATATACATCTGCATAAAACAAGCATTTACAATGCAAGTTAATTATTAAATGAGTCACTAGCCTCTTCAGGGGAGGGGAGGGGAGGCTGGGGGACGCCAGCGGCTTCTCTTCAACTCCCACTGACAATGTAGCTTGAACATGTTTACATTTTTCTTTAAAAGAAAAGTGGGTAAATCACTGTTGGGAGAAATGTTGCTAAGTGGCGGGACACCACGCACGGGGAGTCAATTGCTATTTCAGTCAGCAATAAATAGCTTCTCTGACCATTTTCTAAAACATATGTATTCACTCTGTCGTTAATCATCAAATGAATTAATCCAATATACTTTTTTTCCAAATACTTTCTCTGTTTCCTAGATGTAACTTTTTTGCACTAGCATGGGAGTGGGTGTCATAAGCATCAAATGTAGTGTTTGTACGACTTTAAGGACAAAGGAAAGTCGTGCTAATGTGCTGTCTATTTATTTTTATTGTAGTAGTTTTAAATAGCGCGAATTCGACCCGAAGGTATTGAAACGGTTTATATGAGCATCAATTACCTTACATAAAGTCACGCTCATTTGTTTAGGCACGGGAAAATTAAAGTGATTTGCCCAGGATCACAGGATGTGGTGCTGACGCCGATGTCATGTTCCCCAAGTCCAAAGTCTGCAGCTCTGCCTGTTACGTCACATCCGCTCTCAGATTCAGATGAATGCATTATGGGAATGTTTCTTATGACCGTTGCTGCTTTATAGAAGGCTGTATTGAGTAGTGCTCGCTCACCCCCCAAGTTGGAACCGTTTTGCTCGTCCATTAAAAGTCTCGATAACTATTAGACGTTGCGCGATCTTCCCCGGAGCAGAGTTTTGCACACTGGCCAGTTTACTTTTGCCCTGGAAAGAGCGTGTCCTGCTGGGCAGTCAGGGCAGAACTAAAAATAAAAATGAGTGCCGGTGAGTTCCCCCTGCAAACACCGGTTCACATTTACCGGTGTGTGTGTGGTGTCAGTGTTATGCCGTTATGTGTGCTGCGAAATGCACGCATGCATTGTGGTTGTGTTAACTATTGTGTTAGGATGATTTTGGATATAGAAATGCGTTTAAGCGTTGAGCGCGGTTCCTTATGCCAACGAAGGTGCACTCATATGCACAAATGTGTGTTTGTTGAAGTTTGTGTGCCTTTCTTGTGCGTGCTTGTGAGGCTGTAAGAAAATAAAACTTTATTAAAGATAATAAAAACCCTAATGTGTATCCGTGCTTTGCGGCGAATGGCTATACCGGTTGTGTTTGTGTATTTAGAGCAGACGATTGTCACGCCATCATAAACACCTTTTAATAACTGTGTGTGTGTGTGTGTGTGTGTGTGTGTGTGTGTGTAGGTGGCTCTGTGGGTGGCTCTGTTTGTGTGTGGGTTGCTCTATGTGAGTGGCTCTCTGTGGGTGGCTCTGTGTGTGCGGGTGTCTCTATTTGTGTGTGTGGCTCTGTGTGTGGGTGCAAATGCAATAGGTCTCGCATTTGAGAGTGATTAAGCTATTGACAGTGTAAATAACAATGCCTTTTCTTTAAATGTTTTAAAAACAAAAACAATGTCAATAGCTCTAACTTTAACAATGCCGAGACCATTGCATTGTAAATGCTTGTTTTTGTTAGGCACGGGGAGATTAAGTGATTTGCCCAGAATCACAGGGGAGATTAAGTGATTTGCCCAGAATCACAGGATGTTCAGCGTAATTGCCGAGACTCGAACGGTTCCCCTTGGGTTCCCCGGATTCGAGGTCGACTGCCCTAGCCGTTAGGCCAACTCCTCTCCTTTAGAGTCTGATTACATTTTGGTCGGTGTTTTCAGACCCTTGAGTAAACCCTTGTTTGTGAACGGGTCGGAATTACGAGTTGAGCGGTATTTACCACATCCTGTAATCACCGAGTGCGTTAAATATCTGCCCCTTCAGTAAATTTCGCCAAGTCAAACCTGCCAAAATTTAACAGGGGAAAAGTGTACGTTAATTACTGGACCATGCATAACTTGGTGCAGTAAGCACCGATATCTACATTTGTTTTTTTTAAAACTCAGAAAAGGTTTTATTATCGCACCTGAT
Source organism: Triturus cristatus (assembly GCF_964204655.1). Classification (NCBI taxonomy): domain Eukaryota; kingdom Metazoa; phylum Chordata; class Amphibia; order Caudata; family Salamandridae; genus Triturus; species Triturus cristatus. The sequence continues at coordinate 557,011,822 of NC_140580.1, forward strand.
GAATAACGTATCGAGGAATATGGCTCTTTAACTGTTGCGGTAAAAAGCATTTGGATTCTCACAAACTTGGAATCAAGGCCTAGGTGAACAAAGGTGTGCGCTAGAAGCCTGCAGTACTCCTGACCCTGCTAAATGTTTTCGCTGTGTTTTTCTGAACCTCGAGAAAATAATGTCTCTATACAAAGGGTCAAACAATAGGCTTTTTCAATGCATGTCTACTATTTGGCAATGAATAGCTGAAGGCCGAGTGCCTGCCATTGACTCTGTCGCCCACGAGCAGATGAGATAACCAGATTGTAAAACCCAAAACCTGGCAAGGGTGACATTAGTAAAGGAAGCCTCACAGACAATTCACATTCTGAGAGCGGGGAAGCGTAGGCAGCCATGATGGTGAAGGGAATGGGGTCATTGTAATCCGCCTCGGAGGTAGACGCAGGGCCAGACTGAGAACACAAAGCACGACGCAGCCCTGGCAATTCTATTGGATGGGCCCTGGGGGAGAGGTAGGGGAACGGTCATGGAGGGTCAGGCTGTGGGCGAGGGTGCTAGTATGAAGCACTGCTGCTTATCTAAACAGGCCCCTAGCACTTCTTTTGTTACTAGGGGCTGATATTGCAGCACTGCTGCTGAACTGGTCCCCAGTAACAAAAATGGTTGAGCAGGTGGTCTTAGGGTGAAGGATGAGGTGCGCAACTATACAGCAAAAATGTGTGTGCTTGCATTCTCTCCTCTATCTCATTAGCATGAGCCTTCTTTCTGACATTTACTGTTTTTAAAGTCTGATAAATAAACAAAGGTCTACTTGTACAAAAATTAGGAAGAGCGATTTCCAAATAGCTATTTTATACAAATCGCTATTTAGAAATCACTATCCCTTATGTAGGAAACTTTTTGTTTCATACTTGTGATTCCTAGTGTATTGCAAAGAGACCTACCTAATGACCTTATAAATATTGATGAGTTAGGTCACAGTTTCCGACCCATTAGAAATGCCCGCCATTACAGGGACGGTGGCCTGCTGAGATCAGCAGACCACTGCATCTGTGATTGCTTTTGAATAAAGGTTTTTTGTTTTGTTGTTGAAATGCAACCCGTTTCTTCTTAAAGGAAAATGTGATTTGTTTCAACAATAGGAAACAAAATGTTTTGTTTTCATTTTTTTAAAACAGGCAGTGGTCCGTGGGAACATTGCCTGCTCCTTAAAATCATTTTTCCAACATTCACAAAGGGGAAGGGGTCCCCTAGGGACCCCTTTCAATTTGTGAATGCATTACCACCAATCTTGAGTAGTTGGTTTTATACAAGGTTTTGCGACTGCATTTTGGTTGCAAAACACTGACACGTAACTCTAGAAATCGCTATTTGGAAGGGACGTCCTAAACACGCCCCTTCCAAATAGCAATTTCTACAACCAAACTGCGAATCTGCTGAATTGCTGTTTGAATGTTTGTATATTTCGGAAAGCATTTTTGCCATTGCAAATGGCCAGATTTTGCGAATTGGGCCACTTGCGATGGTAAAAATGCTTCGTACATAAGGCCCGAATTATTTAGAGATTACGGACGTGATCTCCATCACAAACGTGCAATATTGCATGTGCATTAGAGCCTGTGGCTCTTGTAATTTGGCAAATGGGATAGCCACCGCATTCTGGCTAAGTATGGCACCCGCAAAACCTTTAATAAGGCCCTAATTTCTCTAGAACCACTTGAATGTGGAGTCTAGCTCTCTCTCCTGACACAGTGACTTAAACTGGGATTATCCGCCTGCTAGGGAGTAGGTTTATTGTTGAAAGGGTAGTCCTGCAACACTCACTACATATGCCTCCTTCAAAGCCTTCTAGGAGTTGAGCAAAGCAAAGGTGCCTGTTTAAGGGTAGGGTAACTTCAAGGTTAGCACATGTGGATTTACCATCCATCATTTGAAGTGAGGCTAGCATGCCTGTCACTTCCTCCTTCTGACAGTGCCATCAGCAGACCTCCGCTCTACCCTCTGCGATTGGCACAGATGCAGTGGTTGGGAAGATTGTGCCATTCAAGACTATTTCCAACGTTACATCGGACTGAACACAACATTCTTACCACGCCCAGGTGCTGTGGGTCGAGCAACACTTGAGCAGGAGCCCTGACTCAATATCATACATGCCAATAGACCCGATTCAGTTGTCTCCCGTCTGAAATTGTCTCTGCTTCATTAGAAGTTAATAGGGAAACACATTCTCCCTATTTTCTTTTTTTTAATCTCGCTCTTCCCTCTTCGAAAATGTTGGCATGTCTGCAAAATGCTCTTAGTGGGTTGTAACTGGGTTTTGGTTGCTGGGATCCCCATAGATACAATTTCAAGACAAGTATATTTGTAAAAGTTACAAACTGAAAGCAGTCATTGCCAGTATACAAAATATATATAGAAGAACAAAACCTTATCCATGGAGTTGGCCCCTGGACCCCAGGTCCTCTCTCTCTCTCTCTAGCTGTTTCTTTCTGCCACTCTGTCACTCCTATTTCTTCTAAACTCAGTACATCTGTCCCTTTGTTTTACTCTCCCTTTCTCCAGCACTCGCCTTCTCTCTTTCTTGCTCACTTCATCCTTCACTCTGACCCCCCCTCATTCCACTCTTCTGTTTGAGTGTCTCTCTGACACTCTCACCCTCTTCCTTCGCTCTTTATCAGTGACTGTCCCTTTCTCTCTCTTACTTTCGTTCTGTCACTCTTTCCCCCTAACCATGCTCTTTCTAAGTCTCCTTTTACCTCTCTAAAACGCCTCCTCTTTCCTCTTCACTCTGTGCGTGTATGTTCCACCCTGTGTCTTTATCTTTTTCTCCCTCTTTTAGGCTCTTTAACTCTCTCCTCATCTTTCCGTGGTGGCGGGGGTGTATCTTCACTGTTAAATGGTCTTTTTCATGTGTCTGATTTGTACGTTTATGGTTTAGTGAAATTAGATTGCTGGCTGTTAGAAATGGGGTCACTAGATGGCAGTGGTTTGCAACCTGTCCAAGTAGGGATCCACACTCCAGTCAGGGTAAGTGTAGTACAAACTAAATTTAGCTGTGCTCACCCTCGGGTAGCTTGCCACAGAGCAGTCAGGCTAAACTAAAGAGGCAATGTGTAAAGAATTTGTGCACACGCACACAGTAGCACAATAAAAACTCCACAAAAGTACTTCACACCATTATAGGAAAATAGACAATATTTATCTGAGTATAACAAGACCAGAATGATAAAAATCCAAGATACACAAGTCAAGATATGAACCCTTCAAAATTAAATGCAGTTATAGCGTTTAGAAAACAATAGCTCTAACTGGGGTGTTTGGTTGCGCTTGACCAAGACAAATCCACAAGTTTAGTCCGACAGCGATAGAGCACGGACCGGCTACAGGAGTCACACAGACCCCGGTACAGTACCTTGGATGCGTCAAAAAGTCAAAGACGGTGCGAGGCGCAGAGGAGATGAGGCATCATAAAGGCAGGTGATGCGTCGATTCATTACTGCTATGCAGGTTGTTGGCATGTTGGTGCTCGGGACGATGTATTGTGCAAAGGAGGTGAGGCGTCACTGTAGTAAAGTGAGGAGTCGGTTTCTGGAGGCGGTGCAGGGTCATTGAGTCGCTAATGCCTGGAGGTACTTCGGAGGCAATGCTGCAACATTGGGTCTTGCGTTGTAAGTCGCTGTCATTGCGTTGCACACTTAGTGAGCGTGGACCACAGCTTTGGTGCGGGCAGCGGTGATGCGTCAATTTTGCAGGGAGGCGCTGATTCTGAAGTGACGCTTGGAGTTGATGCATTGATTTCTTGGTTGCAGTACCAGAATCACCTCCAAGGGTCTAAGACTGGGTTTAGCCCCACTTGACAGGCCAGGACTCACAGCTGAGGAGCTCAGGTTCTGGTAGCAAGATGCAGGTGAAGTATTTCATGGCCCTGAGACTTCCAACAGGAGACAAGCTCAACTCAAGCCCTTGGAGAAACTTTAGAAGCCAGGATGCAGAGAGCAAGGTCCAGTCCTCTCACTCCCAGGCAAGAAGCAGCAGACAGCAGGCCAACACAGCAAAGCAAGCAGCAAAGTGACAGTACCTCCTGGCAGTCCAACAGCTCTTCTTCCTGGCATAATGTCCTCAGACCACAAGTGTTTCTACTGCTGCGGTGTCAGAGGTCCAGTACTCTACTTATACCCATTTCGGCCTTCGAAGTTCGGAGACTTCAAAGAAAGGACTTTGTAGCGCACACAACCCTTCCCTTCCTGGCTCTGACTCCAGACACACTATAGGGGGTATGCCATTCTTTGTGTGGAGACAGGCACAGTCTTACCCAGGCAAAAGGTGATGGGCTATCGGGATATGTGTGTGACTGTCCAACGTGAATTCAGAAAGCCCAACCCAAACGTGTATTTTATGGACATGCAGAGGCACCGAATGTTTAAAGAACAAAAATGCCAATTTTCTAAGTGTAATTTTCAGACCTACAATTTAAAGACCAACTTCACTAAAAGATGTGTTTTTAAATTGTGAGTCCAGAGACATCAGACTCCAAATTTCTATCAGCTCCCAATTGGAAGATGCCCTTGTAAAATGCTACAGAGCAGCTCTGTTGCTAACCTATGGGAATGGCCTTGGTGTAGTGAAAGGCGAATGTAGCTACTTTTCACTTCCAGGACATGTCAAACTTTAAAGCACATCTCCCTCCTTTTAAATACACAGCACCCAGCCCCTGGGGCTACCTATGGCCTATCTTCGGGATGCCTTACTTGTAGTAAAAGGGAAGGTTTGGGCCTGGCCAGTAGGTGTACTTGCCAGGTCGACATGGCAGTTAAAAACTGCACACACAGGCTCTGCAGTGGCAGGCCTCAGACACATTTGGAGAGCTACTCAAGTGGGTGGCACAATCAGTGCTGCAGGCCCACTAGTAACATTTGGTTTACAGGTCCTGGGCACATGTATTGCACGGTTCGAGGGACCTACTAGTAAATCAAATATGCCAATCATGGAGAAACCAAACACCATTACATTTTGACACAGAGCACAATCACTTTATCACTGGTCTGCAGTGATAAAGTGCAGAGAGCCCAAACAGCAGCAAAAATGCAGTCCAACACAAAATCAAAACAAGCCTTTGCAATGCAATAGGTCTCGCATTTATAAGAGTTTGAGCTATTGGCATTGTAAAATTACAATGCCTTTTATTTATGTTTTGGTTTTAAAACAAATAAAAGGCATTGTCATTTACAATGTCAGTAGCATAAACTCGCATAAAAGCAGTGTGTGGAGTGCAGCAGTGTGTGGAGTGCAGCAGTGTGCGGTGTGCAGCAGTGTGCGGCGTGCAGCAGTGTGCGGCGTGCAGCAGTGTGTGGCGTGCAGCAGTGTGCGGCATGCAGCACTGTGAGGTGTGCAGCAGTGTGAGGCGTGCAGCAGTGCGGCATGCAGCAGTGTGCGGCATGCAGCAGTGTGCGGCGTGCAGAAGTGTGTGGCGTGCAGCAGTGTGTGGCGTGCAGCGGCATGCAGCAGTGTGTGGCATGCAGCAGTGTGCAGCGTGCAGCAGTGTGCGGCGTGCAGCAGTGTGCGGCGTGCAGCAGTGTGCAGCGTGCAGCAGTGTCGTGCAGCATGCAGCAGTGTGCAGCAGTGTGTGGCATGCAGCAGTGTGCGGCGTGCAGCAGTGTGTGGCGTGCAGCAGTGTTTCATGTAGCAGTGTGTGGCGTGCAGCAGTGTGCGGCGTGCAGCAGTGTGAGGCGTGCAGCAGTGTGCGGCATGCAGCAGTGTGCGGCGTGCAGCAGTGTGCGGCGTGCAGCAGTGTGCGGCGTGCAGCAGTGTGAGGCATGCAGCAGTGTGAGGCATGCAGCAGTGTGTGGCGTGCAGCGGCGTGCAGCAGTGTGCGGCGTGCAGCAGTGTGCGGCGTGCAGCAGTGTTTCGTGTAGCATTGCGCGGCGTGCAGCAGTGTGTGGCATGCAGCAGTGTGTGGCGTGCAGCAGTGTTTCGTGTAGCAGTGTGCGGCGTACAACAGTGTGCGGCGTGCAGCGGCATGCAGCAGTGTGTGGCGTGCAGCAGTGTGTGGCGTGCAGCAGTGTGCGGCATGCAGCAGTGTGCTGCGTGCAGCAGTGTCGTGCAGCATGCAGCAGTGAGTAATGCAGCAGTGTGCAGCAGTGTGTGGCGTGCAGCAGTGTGCGGCATGCAGCAGTGTGTGGCGTGCAGCAGTGTCTCGTGTAGCATTGTGCGACGTGCAGCATTGTGCGGCGTGCAGCAGTGTGTGGCGTGCAGCAGTGTGTGGCGTGCAGCAGTGTGCAGCAGCGTGAGGCGTGCAGCGGCGTGCGGCGTGCGGCGTGCAGCAGCGTACGGCGTGCAGCAGTGTGCTGCGTGCAGCATGCAGCAGTGAGTAATGCAGCAGTGTGCGGCATGCAGCAGTGTGCGGCATGCAGCAGTGTGCGGCGTGCAGCAGTGTTGTGCAGCATGCAGCAGTGAGTAATGCAGCAGTGTGCAGCAGTGTGCGGCATGCAGCAGTGTGCAGCGTGCAGCAGTGTGTGGCGTGCAGCAGTGTGTGGCGTGCAGCAGTGTTTCGTGTAGCATTGTGCGGCGTTCAGCAGTGTGTGGTTAATAAAAATCGAAAAACTGCAGAAAAAGAAGCAGTTTAAAGTTAAGGGTGTCTGTTGTCAATCAAATATTTTCAACGTCCACAAGCACATAGAGCAAAACAAGAAATGACCAGAATACACCTAAAACAACTGATACTGAAAGAACAGCCATACCGAACCTTCCCGCTACAGTGTTGTCACTTGACGTCACTGGGTAAACAAAAGACCCTGTGTAAAGCCTGGGGGCCTGAGAGTGGGGGCCTGAGAGCGGAGAATGCGGTTAAACTTTTAACAGCAGGCTAGAAATTCCATCACTGTGGAAACATGTTTGAGTTTCCGTCTCCTGCCATGTTTAAACACTCAACCTCTATGTTTTTTTAAAGAAAGAAACCAATGAAAGGGGGATATTGTGGGATATTTATTTTTGTTTAAAAATATGTATAAAATTAAATATGAAAGGACAGCAGTTTTCCAGAGATACGGTTTCAACATCAAATACCAAGTCGAGCATTCAAATTAGATGAACAATAAGTACCGAAAACAAAACGAACCAACCAGCATTTAAAGAAAGGAAATTAAAAGTGGAATTGATTTTGTTGTTTAGAATTGAATATTTTCTATGTTAACGCAGCATGAATGCACGAACATGTTGAGAGTTGCAAAGATTCAGAGACAAGTAACTATTGTGAGGGCACGCGGCTGCAGAGATTACTGTTTTACAATCCAGGGCACAGAGGAGGAGTGCGAGGCGCTATGAAAGGGACAGCTGTTCCGCAAGCTGCTTCCTTTGAGGGTGTGAAATTTAGCATTACTCAACAACTAAATCCGGAAGAGAAAAGGAAACTGGACTAAACGTGACCAGCGACACTGAAATAATACTTTAAATACTATTATAATACTCATAACAGCACTACTAAAAATTGGAATCAGAGGAAGGCAGCACTGTAAATGTAAAACAAATTAATCGAAGAGCCCACAACTAGTGGTATGTGTGCTTTGGAAAAACAAGCCCGGCGGAGCGTGGCGCGCTCGCTTGGCGGGGGAGCGCATTCCAGGCGGGGGAGCGGACCCTTTGAAGTACGATTCCAAACGGATTGCATGGCGGCACGATGCACGTGATTGTGCGCGTGCTCGCCATGCAATCCGCTTTTGGGGGCACTTTTGGGAGCCCCTTACTAGAGTCTCACTGTGCGATCGCTTACGCGATAGCCAGGCAAGACCTAAAAAGGAGGCCAGAAGCAAAAAGACAGGGGAAACCAATCCAAAAGATGCCATGTCTAACACTGGCTTTATGCATGTTATTTTCTTCTCTTCATATACTATGAAACCTCTGTCTTGGTATTATTACAGATTATCACATTATGATCTCAATATTGTACATTGACTTCTAGTGACTGAAGGAACATAAGGGTGAGTTTCATAAAACAACACTGTCCAAACAATATCCTCTTGAAGTGTAACAGAAACTAACATACTACTTGGTCTAGATGAATCAATGCTGAGGTTTGCAGCATATTCCTTAACCGTGACTTGTACCGCACTCTTTCGCCAAATGGTGTGCTAGATTAAATGTTGGTGGTGCCCACTGCCAACAAACAGTCAGTAGACACAGCCAGGCTGGATCTGCAGTCAAACTTAATCTGACACGTGTAGGAAGAGTTGATCTATCTGATAAAGTTCACCATGACCCACCTTTTGCTTGTTCCAGAAGAAGACTTCCAGATTCCTTGGCGCCCTCGATGCGGTTCAGCTGCACAGCCGGGATAAGCTTTCAAGCTGCTGAATAATTTATCAGCGGTGACTGTGCACCTTCACTCTGTTTACTGTCTGGAGGATCAGATCTGAAGTTTCAGGAAGTGAATAAAACATTTAGCTGTGATGAGGAGGTTCAGACTGTGGTTCAGTGAGCGCATGATCTCTACTAATGCACTCCGTGCGTCAATTTTCCATGATCACATTCAACCTCCAGGCAGCAGTCAGGCAGAAGTGTTGGGTTATCGTGCCCATCCGAAGACCATGACCAGGAACGGTGGCACGGGTACTGCTCATGGGACGAGGGAAAGTGGCTGCGTATAAAAGGATTTTCAAAGTGCCATGTGGCGCACATACATGCCCTTAAGGCATGTATGTGCGCCACATGTGCACACATGCACATTTCAGGCACATTTTTGGAACCCTTGCACCCTTGAAATTGCATGTGCAATTTGCGAGTACCTATTGGGTACTCGCAAATTGTGCATGCAATTTCCATTAAATGAATGGGAAGCCATTCCTTATTTACGACTCGCAAATAAGGTATGTGTAGGAATCGCTATTTTAAATGCAAAACCTATATACATTGCATTTTGCGAGTCCTTAATAGCGAATCGGTAAAATTCACTATTAAGGACTTTTTTATTAAAACAGTTTACCACTACAAATTCACGCTGCACACTTCCTAACTTAAAGTTCTAACACTCCTACTTAAATCGCTCATCAAACAAATTACGAATATTAGTATTCCAGTATTCCTAATGATTCATAGTATGGTGCATAACAAATTGAAAAAGTGCTAATAAGAAACGGTATCATTACATATCTTAATGTTAATTTTTATTTTTTTTACGGAGTTTTATATAGCGCAATCTTGACCTGGTATCGGGTATCAGAGCGCTTTACATAGCACCAGTTGCATTACATGAGGACTCATTCATTTTTGTTAGGCACGGGGAGATTAAGTGATTTGCCCAGAATCACAGGATGTTCAGCGTCATTGCCGAGACTCAAACCCGGTTCCCCAGATTCGAGGTCGACCACTCTAGCCATCTTCTCAGAGATGAGTTGGCCTAGCTCCTCTCCTTAACCAACCTCAGAAGGCTTAATGGATGAACTGACTCCACCCGGATACACTAGGCTCTCAGCAAGAGACACATTGGATTGGACCATCACCTTCTGTACACATTTTAATGTCACGTGATAAAGTTGATAATGTGTACTGAACTCAGATCTTTTTTGCGAATCGTTCATGTTTGTAACTATTTAATTAAAAAAAGAAAGAAATATATTCGTCTTTTTTCAAAGCAACAGAATAATCAGAATTTACGAAAGCTGTTTTTTTTTCCTCTAAGGACCTTTTATTTTTTTTCCTCAAAGCACCTTTTATAAACTTTAAAACCGCTGATTTTAAAGGTAAATTGCAAAAATATGCAAAGCATTTAATGTCTTCAACATTCTGTGATCGAACCTATATTTAATATGTGAAAGTGATCTATGTGTCTTTCTGAGTTCCTCATTTATTCAATTAGCTTCACATTAACGCTTAATGCCCATAATTCAATGTAAACGCAAGGGTTATTTTGGAAAGATGTATGTTTCTGTTCGTATTTGATTATTTAAATGTTTCTGAAATCCCAGTAAAATCAAACCTTATCAAGCACTATGTTAGCATTCCAATACGCTTCTCCCAGAAAAAGAGGAACTCAAAATGTTTGGGTTTTCAGAGGTCACCACGTGGGTAGATTCATGATGTGCAAGAGAAATGTGTATTCTAGTACACACTAGATTCAGTTTCCACAACTGACATGGTTGCATTTTCCCGCTCAGTGGAGGCCTACTTCCTGGGAAATCTGTCAGTCTGATAAAATCTTTTAATGAGGAATCTAGGAAGGAGTTTTTGGTATTAGCCAAACAATTATGGTCTAATCAAGACACTTCCTAAAAAATAAGAGCCTCATTTACAAAAAAGTGCTGCAGTGCGGCACCACAAGCACTTTGGCTGCGCCAAGCTGCGGCACTTTCAAAGCACAGGAATGCGTCATATCTACAAGGATATGACGGATCCCTTTGCTCTCCCCTGCGCTGGCACACAATTTGCTGCCATGCGTCGACGGAGGCACCCTTGCACCATGGTGCAAGGATGCCTGCATCACGAGGATGATTTTTATGTGCAGGAAGGTGTTCCTTCCTGCATATGAACACTCTGAAATGGCGTTTGTCAGATTCTATGTGTGCTGCATTAGCACACATTGAACTTGTTAAAAGTCATTTTTTTAAAGTATTGTTAATGTGCAGGAAGGGACATAAACAATCACAAGAGGTGATTTCTTCCTTCTATGTGTGCTGCAGAATGGAGCACGCATAGAAAGAGGAAAAAAACAAGGAGAAATGAATAAATTTCTCCTTATTGCGCCTCCCTACGCCACCCTGGGAAGGTGTAGCATTCAGACATATTTCCAGGTTTACGATTCTCATAAATATGGAAATGGGTCGGGTTCCATTGGTGTTGCGTGGGAACACCCACACCAACACCCATGGAACACCCCTTTCACGCAAAGTGATGTGTGTAAAGGGGCCGTAATTACAAGGACAGGTAAAGCCATGCAGGGTGGCTTTTCCTGTCCTTGTAAATATGGGGCAGCAAAATGCAACACCCATGTGTCACTAAAAGTGATGCACCAACGGTGCAAGGGGCTTGTAAATAAGACCCTAAATGTTTTCTTCATTTACCTTTGTAAATGACTTCTGCAAACGTCTTACTGACCGAAAGGCGCAGGATTCTACTGAAAATGTACGCATAAATGCTAAGTTTCAACTATGTTTTACTGCTAACGTTTTTGCCTTCACCCATGCATTGACTGAAATTTTGCTTTTCCTCAATACTGTGAATCATCAAAAGTCTGGAGGAGAGTAAAATGCACCAACATGCAGTGTTTACTAATAGGAATAAATCTGTAGCACGCATTATATTTTTATGTCCCATGAAATTCATGTAAGGGAGTGATTTTGGAAAACTGCCAGATTACCTGTGAAAACAATACGCATCACTCTTTTACCATCAGTCGCACTTTGTAATTTAGAAAACCCTGTGCGAATTTGGTTGAGATACTTTTTTCTTAATAGGGCAAAACTCTTGTCATTTGGTTTTCTGAAAAAAGTGTTCTTCTGGAAATAAAACTGTACAAAGTGCTAAGACCCACTATTTGGCTTCTTCCGAAAAATGTGTCACTTGCAGTTTTTTTAAAACTAATTTCGACCAATTTGTCATAGCATTTAATATGCACAGTAGCCATGGGGTGTGATAGCGAATTTACCCCATCTACAATTTTCACCTCACTAAAACCAAATTATCCGGGTTTTTTTAACAACACATTTTATTTATTTATTTATTTATTTATTTATTTATTTTTACCAGCAATTATATTTTCATTTTTGAATTTAATTTCTTTTTTTCTTTTTTTTCTTTTATTTTTTTATTGAGCAGAACAGATGGGCAGTTGATTCAATATACAATAATCAGACATCAGGAATAAAACAGTTTAAAAAACAGGAAGCGAAGTCTAGTAGAATCTTTTGAACAGAAACATTTACGTTAATAATGATAATAATGATAAAAAGCAGGAGAGGCAAGACAATATTCCTAATAGCAAAATTACTAAAGTGCAAACAGTGCTAAGTGTTAAAATATAACAGGGATGAACTGAAGCATATAATATTGTTGTTATAAAACTTTGCCCCCTAATCCAGGTCATAAACATTAATTAGATAAACATTCTATCCATACAAATAAATAACAAGAAAGTGCTAAGTGCTATTATTTCTACAGTCACGATTTTGATCAGATAGTAGCAGTGTAAAGTGCTAAAATATTGCAGGACCTTTTTGTTGAAGCTAACCTTAGCCCACCCGATAAAGCTGTCTTTTCTTACATGAGTAAACATTCTACTTAGGGAGAATGAAGGAGATTTTAAAGTGTCGAGTGCTAAAGAATTATGTGGCGGTCGTAATCTACTCGTTATCGGAGAATTTTCAAATTTTGATGAACTTTTTCCTTGCCCCAACTCTTTTGGCTTAAGCTTCTTCAAACTTTTTTGTCCTCTGCATTTTATTCACCCATTTTGAGTAAGAGGGTATAACCTCTGCCCTCCAATTTTGGAGGATTAGGGAGTGGGCTGCTAGAGAGCAAATCACTATATATGTCTCTTCGGCTTTGGTAAAGTCAGATCTTTTTGTAGAGATGCCAAAGAGAGCTACCTCGGCTTCAGGATCGAGCTTCTTATCGATGGCCTGGCTCATTGAAGAAAAGACCTTACGCCAAATTATTTCGAGCTTGGGGCATGTATAAAAATTATGAAGCCTATCGCCCCCATCACATAGGTGGCAACGGAAACATTTATTTTCTACTTCCGGGAAGCGTTTATGAAGAGCTTTTGGTGTAAAGTATGCCAGCCAGCGAGATAAAAAGGACATCCTTTTAAAATTGGCAGCTCTAAGGGCCTTACTTCCTAACTGGGCAATCTGCTCCCACTCCTGCCTCGAGAAGTAGCAATTAGTTTTGCGGGTTATTTTGGCCAGGACTTCTTCCACCAAAGGAGACTCTTCACCCTTTCTCAGTAAGGTATACCAATTTCCTACTCCTTTTAATTTGGCTTTATAAAGGGCTTTTGCCTGAGCTAGTGGTTTCCCACATGTCAACAGGTTATATTTATTTATAAAATTAGAAATCTGCAGATTTTCTAGAAACCCCGTTTATAGTCGATTATCTGATCTATCTAAGACCTCTTGCCAAGCAATGAGTTTCTTTGCGATAAAGAAGAAACCCAATTCTCCTAGACCACAATCCTTCCATCTCTTGAGCTTAGTGGAATGGATTTGAAGCCCAAAAATCTTACACTCCTCTAATTTCAAGAAATGAAAGGCAACAAACCCAACCTGTTTAAAAAAGGACTGTAGTCTATCGGAGAAAACCCGGATAGTCTTATATCGGGTCTTTTTTGGTAATTTGGCTGTTTTTAAGAAAATAGGAACTTGCGATCCTGCCTCCTGTATCATTCTATCATAAAAAAATATATCTAGCAAACCATTTGGATCCAATAAATGTGCTGAGAGATCCAGAATCGCTGCCATGTAGTTAGCACGAATATTTGGTAGCTCTAGACCCCCTTGAGCGGTTCCCAGCTGTAATATAGGCAGCTTAACCCTAAAAGCTTTCTTATTCCACACAAAATCCCTGATCATTGAGTCAATCTCTTTAAAGAAATGGGAATTAATCTTTAACGGTACATTTATGAAAAGAAAAATCAATAAGGGTAATATAGACATTTTAATTAGTGCTACGCGGCCAATTAAAGTTAATGGTAAAAGAATCCAGCTATCGAGCAACATTTTTTTTTTGTTACACATCGCTGAATAATTCAAACTAAATAATTGATCTAATTGATTGGAGACATAAATACCCAAGTATCTAATAGGATCCGCTTTAACGGCTTGGGATTTTAAGTTTAAGGGTAAAAAATTACAATCCACATTCAGGGGCCGATTCAGATCCTGTATTTTTTTTTCCCGTCCGACTCGTATCGGTAAATTTTTCCATACAAATCGTACAAGTCCCGTCCGACCCATGAAGTACGATTCGTACGGGAAAAATACAACTTTTCCCGATCCGATTTGTACGGATCAGCCCGATACTTACAAATCGGATCGGGAAAAGTTGTACCAGACGGACCAGGACACTTTTCCGTACAAATTGTAAAAATGCAGTCCAACCGTACTAGTATGATCCGGACCGGCTTTCCGATTTACGATTTGTACGGAAAACGTCCCGTACACGGGGAATGCCATTACCCGCTACGAAGCGAACTTTGTACGACTCGTATCCCGGGAAAAGTTGTTCCCGGGGTGCGAGTCGTACAGGGGTACAAGTCGTACAGGCATACACCCCCGTGCGTTGTGTAAGTATAGTGCGTACCCCAACATCGCGTATGTACTTTGCGTACCCCCAACATCGCGTATGTACTGTGCGTACCCCAACATCGCGTATGTACTGTGTGTACCCCCAACATCGTGTATGTACTGTGCGTACCGCAATATCACGTATGTACTGTGCGTACCCCAACATCGCGTATGTACTGTGTGTACCCCCAACATCGCGTACCCCAACATCGCGTATGTACCGTTCGTACATACGCGATGTTGGGGTATGCGATGTTGGGATACGCGATGTTGGGGTACGCACCGTACATACACAACGCACAGGGGTGTATGCCTGTACGACTCGTACCCCTGGGGACTCTGCTTTTACAGCTGTTTTTGACTCCCATAAGAAAAGAGCCATACGGAGTGCCGTAGGGACGAATCATACTTGCTGGGCTGGAAACCACTGCTTAAATACATACATACGTCGCGTGCAAGCTGTTCCGGATCAGAATCGTTGGTTTATTTTAGCTGTATGGTCTTTTGTACGATTTGTATGGAAAGAGGCTTTCTGTATGAATCGTACTTCCTAGGTTGTAAGAAAAGTTTACCAGGTACGAGTTGTATGGGAAAAACGCTCCATACAATGATTTGTACAGCCATTTTCCAGGATTGGAATCGGCCCCTCAGTGTTAAAACCTTAGTTTTGTTTTGATTTATTTTATATCCACCAATCAGCTCAAATTGACTGAATTCGTGTAGAGCCTGATCGAGATTTAGTTTATCGGGTTGTAGATATAGAATTATATCGTGTGCGAATAATTTTATTTTTGCCATTCCTTCAGTTGGTGACTTGATTTCGGGGTTTCCACGAATTCTTATTGCTAGCGGCTCAATAAAAAAGGTGAACAAGATGGGGGACATCGGACAGCCTTGTCTGGTTCCTCTATTTATATTAATTGCCCCTATCGTATTGGCATTAACCACTACCCAGGCTTGGGCACTTTGATAGATGTTATTCAGCATATTAATTATCCGGACAGGAAAGCCAAATTTTTGCATGACAAAAAAAAGTGCATCCCAGTTTACCAGATCGAATACCTTTTCAGCATCGACCATTGTAACTAGAGTTGGAATTTTATTATTTGTAGCAAAATCGAAGGCCTGGATTATAAACCCGGTATTTGAAGACATAGACCTCCCTGCCACAAAAACGGACTGATCGGGTAGATAAAAGCCTGGGCAATCGGGGTAAAACGTTGGGCCCATATTTTCATTAAAATCTTGAAATCAGCATTGAGGAGGCTAATCGGTCTATAAGAGTTGACATCTTTATTGTTATTTCCTTTTTTGGCAAAAGTAATGATGATAGATTCCTTAAAACTAGGAGGAACCATGCCTCCTAATCTAACTTCATTAAATAATTTAGCCAAAAAAGGAGTCAACTCTTTAGAAAAGATTTTATAAAATTCAATTGGGAGCCCATCAGCTCCATAGGCCTTTGCCCCTGCTGTTGATTTTACCGTATCTGAAATTTCTGCGACCAAAATATCGCGCTCAAGTTGATCAGCTAATGGGCCGGGTAAGACAGGAAGATTTACTTCATCAATATATTTGTGAATAAGATCTACCCCTACCTCGTATTTTGTAGAGTAGAGCTGTGAATAGTGCTCCATAAAAACTTGAGCTATGTCATCTCTGTCTTTAATGATATTTTGAGTCTTTGGGTCAATACTTTAAGATATTAAGGCTTTCTCTTGTTTAGTTTTTATTTGCCCTGAAAGCATTTTTCCCACCATCTGACTCTCCTCATATACCTGTTGTTGGAAGGTTTTGGAACTATTAATTTCTTCAATTAAAAAAAATTCTTTTAAAGCAGCCTTTGCCCTTTCTAACTGTGAGGCAGCATCTCCATTCCTCTGAGGCAGAGTATCTCTCAAGCTCATAGCGTTGTTTACAGCCAGTTGTAGTTGGTTAATCTTTTCGCGCCTTATTCTAGACTGCGCGGCAGAGCGCGCGATCATCTGCCGCTGAATAGCTGCCTTAAATCCACCCCAAACCGAAATTATTTCTGCAGTACATTCATTTTTACTGAAAAACTCCAGTATCCACTTTTTAGTTTATAGCCACCCAGTTAGGATCTTGGAGGAGTAGACAATCCATCTGCCACCTGGATTGAGTCTTAGCTCCCCCTTCAATTTCCAGCTCTATTGTAATAAGGGAATGATCTGAAAATGAGTTGGCCCCTATAGCGGTGTCTAAAACCTTAAAAGATCGTGATAAAAGAAAGAAATCAATCTGAGAGGCCATGTGAAATTGATTGGATTAGCAGGTAAATTTTGCAGTAGTGGTTTTGGATTTATGCCAATGGTCAATCAGTAAATGTTCCTGCTTTAAGGCCTCCAGCACTTTCTTTGTTTGGGGTTTTAGTTCTTTTTTCTTTTTATTCGAGGTGTCTTTTTTCAGATCTTGAACAAAATTGTAGTCCCCACCCAAAACTATTTTTCCCGGGACCCCCCTGAGTAACTCACTGATCTTTAGTAGGGCTGAAGTATCATCGATTGTCGGCCCATAGTAGTTTATAAAATTTAGGATCATCCCATTAAGTTTGGCCTCAACCCAGAGCCACCGCCCCCGGGGGTCTCTCCGAATTTGGCCAAATTCCCAGGGAAGACTACGGCAAAAATACATAGCAACTCCTCTTTTGCCCAGACCGGCCAAGGCAAAGAAAGCCTGTGACAAAAACCTGTGAAGATATAACTTGGGAAAATTCGTTTTTAAATGGGTTTCCTGGAAAAATAATATCTGGGGCGAGAAAGACACTAGCCACCTTATTAAAGCTCCATATTTTGATTTGTTTAGTATCCCATTAACATTGATGGAAATAATGCGGCACATACAAGTCATTTTTACCCTAATTCCATTTGAGAAAGGATCAACCCAAAAATATCAAAAAGAAAATGCTTAAACATTCTCAATTTCTTGAAAGCTTTCGCTCTAATGCCCCAGCTCCTGCTTTCTTTACAATTCTCTTTTAACATTCCCACTTTCTTAAAAGCTTTTGCTCTAATGCCCCTGCTCCTGCTCTTTTTACTGCTACAGTCTTTTAACCCCCCACCCCTCTCAAGCCACCCCTCGGGAGAGGTGTACCAACACGCTAACCACCTCTCGCTCCCCCTACTACATTTGAGGGTGCCATGAATCTGCACCCCAGGTGACCGCCCCCTCCCCGGCAAAAGAAAACCATTCTAAGCCCAAGATTTCCTTCAGAAGATCCTAAGAGCTTAGAAGAGGCTTTGGACTTTCTTAGGATCTTCTGAACATTTTATTTATTTTTATTGTGATGTTACATTGTGACCAACAACCCGCCGCCCATCCCAATTGACACAATCAGATATTACGAAAAATCAGTTCCACCATCCTTCTCATCATGAGCATCATTTTAAAGGTCTCTGTATGGAGGATACAAGATTGTAGTAGAGGCCCAGGAGCCTTAAAGACCATCGCCATATTGCCCTATTTCTAGCTCAATAAGGTAGTCCATCCTACGGACCGGTGCCTAAACTATACATCTGTGGTAGGGCCACCGCTGCCATATCTTCGTGTGTGTTTTGCGGGCACCCCCTAGCACGGTAAAAAAAATATACGTATTTAAATCACTTCTTTTATAGATTTTTCCAAAAACAGAGTGCATTTTAGAGTAATAATTTAGAAGTCACCATTGAATTTTTTTACAATGAGCCATTATTTGCAAGTCAACTCACAATGATATTCCACAACTGCATTGATAGCACAAATACCTTGAGGGGAGATGGGTCATGTCAGGTAGACAGATCACCTACATTGGATTTAAGTGGAAAGCAAAACAAGTAAAAGCAAATGTTCTTGATATTTAGAGCAAGAAAAAACATTGTACTGATTTTCCTCATCTCTGAATTCAAACATTAAATTGGTAAAAATAGCCTTCATCACATTATTCATACTTATATCGACACATCAGGAAATGTGGGATTCAGACCTGGTAGTGAAATGGTTCAATGAGCAATTGCCTCTCTCCTACATTTATTTACAGTGATGTTCAAGTCACAAATTCGATTCCTGGTAAGGCCAACACATCTTCACAGCGTCCAATTTGCTAAATTGAGTACCATTGAATTGGGCAATGTTAACCTTATAAATGTTTGAAAGTACCCCTTCAAACATATTCACAAAACCTAAGCTTAAAGATTGCAATGTGATCTTTATTAAAGAAGTAGAGATTGAACAATCAAAGCACAATAAGAGACCATAAGAAAAGGAAGCAATGAAAAAGAAAATAGACAATAAGGGGCCATTGGTCGGTGCCTTTCCGACTACATCGTAATATGCCAGTCAGGTTCCTTTCTGATCGCATCATTACGACGGAGGCGAAAGCAATCTGAACAGTCATTCCATGTGGCTTCCGATGGGCTCTGAGAGCCGGTCCACCAGTCGGAATGCGGCCAGTAATCCCATGGGCGGTTCTTTCCTTTCCTGGGATTACAATTTCGGGTTTCGGCAGTCTTTCTGTGCTGGTTTTTCCGACACCGAAAGACTGATAGAACTCAACTTTGGGGGCCCCCATGGGTGAAAGGCCTCCGGTTAGACCATAGGTGCCCCCTGCTGATCCCTGCACCCCGTGGCAGAAACCTTGAGGATGAACTGCACCTCCTATTTTAAAATGAGAACATTCATTCTGGCCGGTTTAGACTTGAATACATGCTCCCATTGTAAAGTATAGGAATGGGACTGAACAGTGTTCGGTTGCATCCTAATTCGTCGGTCAGGACTGACGACCAGGTGTCGGTTGGTCCCATGACCGAGACGACGTCGGGCGGAGGAAACTTCTTCCAACATCGTAATAGAGCCCTAAGTGTGGATTAGAAGGATAGAAAATTGGAAGGGCAGAGGAAGAAGAAGTAACCTATCACCTTACTGTAGCCCAGTAGTGGGTGTACGATATTGGTCTAAGCTCGGCAGGACCGTGATAATTCCTATTTTGATTTACTGTAGGTCATTGTACCTAAAATGCATATCCTGCACATATGGCCAGGCTCGGGCCCTCATGAAGCAAGGTTGGGACGCCCACTAACCCTGGTCGAATCTTAGACTATAGTGGCAGTCAGGAGGGTGAGAAAGCAATTGTTTTAAAAATCATTGAGCTCGACCCACATTTTCAAACTTATCAAATGAGTAGATTTACTGTTCTATGTCAAGAGGCCAATCAGCTTGTGCAGAGAGTGCCTTAGCAATTGTCAACATATTTTTATTGTTATGATAGTTAATCCTGAAAAAGAATTCAAATCTTAGCTCTATGTTCGTGGTTTCTTCAATTAGCCACCCTCGTATGTCCATCACTGCTTTTACTCAGATTTGTTTACTTTTCCCGCCACATGGTTCCTTGTAGTAACAAGCATTTGCAATGCAATAGGTCTCGCATTTATAAGAGTTTGAGCTATTGGCATTGTAAAATTACAATGCCTTTTAATTATGTTTTGGTTTTAAAACAAATAAAAGGCATTGTCATTTACAATGTCAGTAGCATAAACTTGCATAAAAGCAGTGTGTGGAGTGCAGCAGTGTGCGGCGTGCAGCAGTGTTTCGTGTAGCAGTGTGCGGCGTGCAGCAGTGTGCGGCATGCAGCAGTGTGAGGCGTGCAGCAGTGTGTGGCGTGCAGCAGTGTGTGGCGTGCAGCAGTGTGTGGCGTGCAGCGTCATGCAGCAGTGTGTGGCGTGCAGCAGTGTGCGGCGTGCAGCAGTGTGTGGCGTGCAGCAGTGTGAGGCATGCAGCAGTGTGAGGCATGCAGCAGTGTGTGGCGTGCAGCAGTGTGTGGCGTGCAGCAGTGTGTGGCGTGCAGCAGTGTGTGGCATGCAGCAATGTGAGGCGTGCAGCAGTGTTTTGTGTAGCAGTGTGAGGCGTGCAGCAGTGTGCGGTGTGCAGCAGTGTGCGACGTGCAGCAGTGTGTAATGCAGCAGTGTGTAATGCAGCAGTGTGCGCAGCAGTGTGTGGCGTGCGGTAGTGTGCGGCATGCAGTAGTGTGCGGCATGCAGCAGTGTGTGGCATGCAGCAGTGTGTGGCGTGGTCGGTAAACAACAAGAAAAGCGGACATCAAAGGAAGGGTGGGAGGGAACGAGCATATGGGGTGTGAGTTGTAACGAAAGTTCTGGCTAAAGCAGTCTGCTGCTTTCAAGTCCGATGCCAGATGCCAGCTTCGCGCTTGAATGCCCCACATGCACTGGCCATAAACCGCATTCCTAAGGTCTTGTGCCCCTTACTAAATCTCTCTGAATGCGTGAGGTGGCGCACGCGCAGGAAGTAGCTGGTGGCAAATGGAATGCGTGTGGTTGTGCGCATAACCGCCACCCGATCCGCCTGGGAAGCCTTTGGGAGCATTTTCGGAAGCCCCTACAGGAGTCTCGCCTGGCGATCGCTTACGCGATAGCCAGGCGAGACCTAAAAATCTGTACACTTTTGGCACTTTGACTTTATGAGCAAAATTACCCTCAAGCTGATCAATCTTTATATTCGACCTGGCCCCAGGAAACATAGTGGGCTGCTCCTTTGTTTTTGGTTATTTTTTCGGCCTCAGAAACTCTTTTCACTGGAGCTTGGTCATGTCAGCAGACTCTTCCGGTAATGGTGGGTGGCTTACTTGAGGCGAAACCAAACAATATTGACCTTATTTTGCACGACAAAACGTGAGAACGCAGGTATGTCAAAACAAATTGCAATTGTGAAGCAATTGTTCTTTTCTATCATAACTTTTTGTGAATCGAATCTATTCATGATAAACAAGCATTGGCAAAGCCGATATGTTTCGCCTAGGTGACATCTATTGGCTTTGTAAACATTTCTAGCCATGTTGCACTGAAGCCTGTATTGCTGTGCAACATGTTTTACAAATATTGACAACGCCAAAAGTAATATATGTAATAAATGTGAGAAATTGTGTTATTAGTTGCGCAGGATGTGAGTTTGCACAAGAAATAGGTCCACAATTTTTCCTTACTGGAAAAGAGGCTCCCCATTGTAGCAGTTGACTTTTTTGGGGGGCAGCAAAGCAGAGCATTCTAAGATGTACTCAGAGGAGGTGCAGTGTAAGAGTAATTTATAATTGTGGGCATGAAACAATAAGACTCATTAAATAATTGTCCAGTTTGTGCTTTTTCTTTGAAAAAAGAAAAGTATATTTGTTTCACACACTACTAAATTCTATGTATTAATTTAGAAATATACAAATGAGGTAGATACAAAATTGTTGCTGACTTTTGAATTAACATTTTACTGCTAATGGGTTATGGTCTCCAAACTCACTTTACCCCTGCTGTACCATATAGAATAGTTTGATATACATATTGTTTTGGGGAGACATGTAACAGTTGCCAAATAGTATAAAAAATAGATTATCTGTGGGACTCCTGGAGGTCAAGGTTGTATAAATAAACACAATAGCTAAATATAAGATAACACACAAACAAATACAACTCACATTTGAATGGATCCATTGTAAGAATCACCCTACAATGTAAAATAATGTTTATTTGTGCAGCTACTTTTGGATCTATACAATGGGAACAGGGACCCACAATGCAGTTGCACGCATTGTGTTTGAAGAATGTTAAAATATGCAGGAAAAAATAAGCTCTTTGAAATGACAGGCAGTTAATTAAAGAATAAAAACATGCACAAAGACAATGGCACAAACTGCATTAAAATTCAACAGACCTTAAGTCATATGTGCATGCAATTGCCACAATGCATTTGCACACAGTGTAGTTCATAATTGAAAATGTGCTTCAACAATTAAAAAAACACCCTCTCTCTCACTCTCTCTCTCTCTCTCTCTCTACATTGTCTGAGGCATAGGATAAGTTGCAATAGAGGAAAGGGAAATACTGTTATGTTTTAGGGTAAATCTTGTTTAAAAGGCATGTAATATGAGCCTGATAGGCATGTAATTTAGCAATTGAATATGAGAAATATAAAAATCACCTTACAAGCAATCTTCGAAGTAATAGACCGAGTGGCTCCCAGTAAGCTATTAAAACAACTGAACCAAGGCTAGTAGATTGCACATATGGTTTAAGCTTGAAGCATGTTGTTTGCACATCAAATGCCATTTGCATAAAACAAGCACTGTCTCTTCTTAAAAGTGTGCTGAAGGCCGGCTGGTTCTTTAGTGTGAAGAGATGTTATCAAGAGCTGTAATGTTGGAGTCGCCACACTAAATGGGCTTTTAAGACTGTGAATTGCAGATCGCAAACTTTTAGGGTGACGCCAAGCGTCAAATGTGGTTCCCTAGTTGCAAATTTATCAGCTCTGTCCGTAGTGCCACACCCTGTTCCCATTGTATAAGTATTATTTTGGAGAGATATGTAATAGTTGCCAAACGTATAAAAAATTGATTTTTTTGTGCCACTCCAGGAGGTTTATGTAGTGTAAATAATCACAACATTTAAATATAAGATAACGCACAAACAACTGGTACTCACAATTGAATAGATTCAATTTAAGAATCACCCTAAATTTTACACAAATGTTTATGTATTACTTAAATTGTTGATTCTTTGCATTTTTGGGTGCATAATATGGGAACAGGGGCCACAATGGAGTCGCATGCAGTGCATTTAAAGAATTTCAAAAGGTGCAGTAAAAATATTAACTCTGTAAGATGACAAACAGTTACTTAAAAAATAAACACACACTCGAAGACAGTGGCATAAAGTACATTAATAATAAAAAGACCTGAAGTCGTGCACACACAGTCACCACAATGGATTTGCATGCAGCGTACTTCATAATGGAAAATGCGCTTCAACAATTAATAGACACACATACTCATATTCTCTCTACATATCGTCTGAGAAATAAGCTAATGGTGGTTATTAAGGCCACCGTTTAAAAAAAATTGAATTGCAGGAACATTAAATGTAGCCAGAAGCCACAATGAAGCACTTTTAAAGGGAAATGGTCATTTATTATGAAAATATAGCATCTCTTTTATTACAGAGTGTGCTTCAAAGTGTTTTTGTTGCAATAGAAATGAGAATGCAAACTAACCCCCACTTTCTGCTACTAATATGTAAAATAGTATACAAAATAGAATTTTAGTAGAACCCCAGGAGGTTGAGGTGCTGTAAACAAATGCAACCACTGAATTTAAGTGATCATGTTAATCAATAAAAGTGATAATTGAATGTGGCCATTTTACGACTCACCCAAAAATGAAATATATTCCTTATTTGCTATTGCAATTATTAATTATTCGATGTTTCGTATCCATTGAATTGGAACTGTGCCACACAACGCAATCACACGCACTGCATTTTAAGAATGAAAAAGTATGCTGGTAAAATTGCATGGCACAGTTAATAGCAAAATAAACACACACGCAAAGACTCTGGCACAGAGTACATTTGAAATAGGATAAGGACTGAAAGTAATGTGCACACAATCATAGAATGTACAAGCAATGCCGAGACTCGAACATGGTTTCCCATTTCGAAAGTCAGCATCTCTAACAGTATTGCCACATCCTCGTAATAAAGTCCCTAAAGACAAAGAGCATAAGAAGTGCAAAAAAGCCCAGCTAACAGTGAAGTGCCTTGGTAGAAAGAAAGCTTCTTGTTGTATTATAGTAGCTCAGAAATACAATCCGTGCTTCAAAGCGCTTGTGTGGGAATAAAACTTCTATGCTAACAACAGGAGAGGGTACGGGTTTACACCATGGATGGAATGTGGGGAGGGGCAGAGGGGGAAGTAAAACACCCCTGAGAGTGGGAGGAGGGCAGGAGCGAAGGAGAGGGCTCACAGAGGCATGCACTCTAAGAGTGCATGCAGAAAAGTAAACAAACATTCTGCTGACACGAAAAGAGTAAATAAAAGGTGTCAAACAAACCAAGAAAAAAAAAGGCAGCCTACAAGCACACTTGAAATGTGTGCAGCCAGGGGGAGATTAGATGAAGGTAAACGGTAAACGCTGTGCAGGTGAAACCTAATAAAAAGAAGTTCCACCAAAGGGGAAGAAAATGAGTACTTGGGCCATGGGACACTGATAAGAGAAACACGAGGAACAACAGGAAATAGTGTGCTACAACCAATAGAAATGGAGGAAATGTAAGTGGCAAGCACACAAACAAATGAAAAGTAAGGGCTGGATGTAAGCCCTTTTTATTATATTAAATACATAAGATTTCACAAGCACAGCGCAAGTGCTGTGCAGGCAAAACCTAAAAAGAATAAATGTTTTACTAAAATAACGTTTTGAAAAACTTCAGTGACTTCAGTTTGTGATATGAAGATCAAAGTCTGGGAGAAAAAAACTGGTTTGCAATTTGCAGTTTCTACAAAATGAGTAGACATCTGGCGAGCTATCTGGCGGATCGTTTTACTAAGGTTTCTGTGGACGGGATTACCTCCCGTTCCTACCCAGTAACGGTCGGGGTCCCGCAGGGCTCGATCCTCAGCCCAATGCTGTTTAATGTTTACCTAGCCCCGTTGGCCGACATCATCAGGTCTTATGGTTTTGACACCTTATCATATGCCGATGATACTCAGCTGTTAGTGACTTGTGATCCTGACCAGTCTGATGTCCAAACACGTTTCAAGAGCTGTTTAATTAAGATCAATGACTGGATGCATTTAAACAGGCTTCAGCTTAACGGTGGGAAGACCGAGGTAATCCTATTCGGGAAGGCTGAAAAGTTCTGGACCTGTGACTGGTGGCCTCCAGAGCTGGGTACCTGCCCTACGCCCAAGCTCGCAGTCCGTAACCTGGGTATTACAATTGATAATTCTTTATCTCTGAAAACCCACGTAAATCAAGTGCTGGGGACCTGTTTTGGCATCATGCGTCTGCTACGCAAGATTTTTAAATGGCTACCCATAGAGGCCAGGAAACCTCTGGTCCAGGGTCTAATCATCAGTCGTTTAGATTATGGCAATGCCTTATTTACAGCACTCAACCAGGATCAACTCTGCAAACTACAGATTCTCCAGAACATGGCCGCGAGGCTTGTTCTGGACCTCCCTCCACGCACTCCCTCTGCTCCCATTTTGAATACCCTACATTGGTTGTCAATTCGCCAAAGAGGGCGCTTTAAAATCCTATGCCTTACGCATAAGCTGATGCAAGGCACCGGCCCTCTATACTTGGCAAAAAAACTTCAAAGGTACGTCCCAGGACGCTCGCTGCGGTCCAGCGCTAGACCTCTACTTGTCCAACCCCGTGTCCGGACTGCCCGCAATGGAGGTCGCTCTTTTTCATACCAGGCTCCCACGCTATGGAATAGACTTCCTTTGGATTTACTTTCCATAACCGACCATCTACTTTTTCGCAGAAAGCTGAAAACCTGGCTCTTTTCCCAAAAAGCTTAGGCACATCAATATAACGTTACTGTCCAGTTTCTTTGTCTTGGTTGCGAGCGCCCTGCGACCTTTGGTGATTTGTGCGCTATATAAAAATCTTTGACATTGACATTGACATTGACATATCCATTCCCCAACCTTAGCATTCTTTATTGGGAAAGGCTCATTGCTATAGCGGCTTATCCTCCACATGTCTGGATTTTCTCACCCCACCCCACAGATTCGTACTAATCTCTGTACTTGGTGTACAGTGGGCAGTGCATTTGTAAGAGCTGTACTGGCACCCCACTGTCCACTCTGACAGAACATTCCACCCATCAGCAGACAGTACCATAACAACAATCATTGGAAAATCCAATGGGCAAGCTCACATTCTGATTTACAGGCCACACTCATTGGTGCCACCAATGTTTGACTGTAGTCAAGAGAGCAGCTGGACACACTGAAAAAGAAATGTGGCCTCCCAGCAGGCTCACAGCTTGGTTTCGGGACATGCTTAAGGAATCCAATGGTCTAACAACAGAGGGGAGGGAAAGAAGAGTTGCATGGCAGATATCTATGCCACAAGACAGTGGAGTCCGAGAGCCATCTTATTGTAAGGTTCGCTCTCGAACATAGACAAAACGAATAAATGAATCGCTGCTCTGGTAACAAAAAAATAAGATGATTGTTTTGTGTACAGCATAAAAATATAACGTAAAGAGGTACATGTGTGATGATTGGCCATGCTTTTCAGATGTAAAATAGTCCTATTCAATTGAAGTGAAAGTAGGACAACACATTCAAACAGCCAATAGAAAGACAGCAAGAGTATAATAGCCCTGTGGTATGATCCACAGGTGATTGATAATATTACAGGCCAATGACTGAAATTTGCTGTACCATGCAAGTCAATATTGTGTGGACCCAAATCCGTCTCTGTTCATTGAACACAATAGGTTTGGTGACAACATTGATAGACTTAAAAACGGAGTCTCTCAGCGTTTATTGCAATGTGACTAAGAGATAAATGCAGAAATATGTAAGAAAAAGTACACTACACATATTTATTTGGGGTAAAGTGGAGGCAGATCTTTACATTTTAATTTCTTAAAGAACTCAACAGAACGTAGTATACTTCCTGTTTATAGTCATTAAGTGGCAAACATACCTAAAGTTAGTATATTGTCACAGTCCATTTAAAGAGGCAGATATTCAGGGGCCCTGCTGCTGCTACTCCCTTCTCCCCCAGCTGAGCCCTGAGATATAAAATCCCAGAGTTGAAGTCAACATGTTTCTGCCCTCCTTTGATGCATAAACATCACCAGGGACATTCTTCAGGACTGATTCCTGGATCTACCTCAATCTATGTATGTCTTGTCCGTATTATGAAACATACCACTGGAATTGGATGAGGGTAACTCTGCATTTTAGAAAAAGTCCCAGCGAGGCAATAATAGAAATACCAAGCTCTCAACTCCGCAATAGGGAGTTCTCACGTCTGAACCATCCACTGGGCTTGCTGATATCCATTTTTCTATCATGTGTTTAGCACCTGGCTGGAACATGTTTTATTTTGAGATAGGTATTATAGGAATTAGTTTAAGAAAACGCCCCATAAGCATGTAAATTCAGCTCCTAGGGTAACCTCTCTCAATCAGCTAGGTGTAGCATCTAGCTGAGAATGGGGCTGACGGTGTCTCATTAAATTGTGTTTTCTGTCACCCTTTTTACCCATATTGTGTTATATTTCGAATACAGCTCCTACCATAGTTTTACAAACAGTAAAGGCAACTGATGAGTTGAGTATTAAAATATGTCTGTATATCTCATACTTATAAAAAAGAAACAGATTTAGGCAATTGCACTAGCAAGACAGACTACTGTAGCGGTGTAGCTAGACCTACTGCCACCCGGGGTGGCCTCTAATTTTTCCGCCTGGTGCAGATAAGAGCAGGGAGTGCGGCTGATGGATGACTTGTTCCGAGGGGAAGGCCAGGGGTGGCAGACAACAGGTGGCTGGTTCTCGGGGAGATGGTGGTAGTCGACAGACACAACTTTCTTGCCTCTGCCGCCCACAAAAAGAGTGCCGCCTAGGCGGAAATGCCCCCACCCCTCTATCTACGCCACTGGACTCCCAAGACAGTGCCCGAATGCACACTGCTTCCTAATCAATCATCGACATATTCAAGATATTCAAGGCACACCTGTTGGAATATCACGAATATCCACAAAAAAGGAAATACAAGCACATGCATATAACACACCTCAACATTTGTCAAAGGCAGGGAATGTGGCAGAATTGTCCATCAGTTCCTGCACCCCCTCTTTGCCTCGCTGCTCTCTCAATGACTTCATCCTGCACACAGCGCTCATTGTTTGAAGAACAATGTGTGAGAACTTCCAATGCTTTTAGTTGACGCATTAGCAGCAGCCGGGGCGAGCAACAGCTATCTGAGGACAATGCTGATCATGGCTGTTATGAAGAATTGTGAACTTTTCAACCTCCAGCAACTTTCATATATTCATAAAGAACGTGTCAATGTTCTGTAACTAAATGAATTGAAATTCTCAGTATTGATGAGCTCTCATTACAGCCCTGTTTCAGTAATGCTGAGAAATGTACACTACAAAACGAGGACTACAGAGAACACAAACGCATTCCAGGCCCTATCGGAATGACTTGGTCCCTGAGATCTGAGCTTCATCTGTCTGCCAAAAACTACATGATTGAAAAATACAGATAAAAGCAGCCTGTGTTGATTTGAACAGTTATACATTTTGCACTATGAATTTACATTGATCAGAAGGTTATATAAGTAGTATCTCTCTGCAATTGCACAATTTTTGATTTGATTTGAATTTGTAAAGCGCTGCAGTTACCAAAGGGCGTCAAGGCGCTGTAGAATACCATCCAGAGAGAGAATCCACTGGTATAAAAGATACCTTAGATAGCTACATGCAGTATAAGCAAGTCCTTAGAGGCTTTCTTAATGGCAGGTACTGGGTGATGGCCGCCATGTTTTTTGGAAGAGTATTCCAGAGCTTACTGTCGGCAGTCGAGAATGATCTGTCGCCCCAACTCCTACTTGTTGTTCTGGGTATGTGGAGTTTCCTTGGCACAAATGATGCCTCTGGTGCTTGCAGTCATATAGGTGCATCACAACAGCAGTGAACACAGCTGCCAACGTGGCAAGGAAAACAACAGTTGTCACGACAATGGAACAATAGTAGAAAATACTGCTGTAACCAGAGCAGGAAACACAGCAGCGACCACAGCTGGCTCAATGGTAGGGACAAGAGCCACAACAACCATACTCTGCAAGGCAGAGAAAACAGCAGTCCCCACAGCTGTGTCCACAATAAGGAGAACAGCAACAACAGTTAACTCAACAGAAGGTGATGTAGCAGAAACAAACGTTGTCATCACAGAAGGGTCTACGGAATCAACAAAAGCTGCCACCACAGCCACACAATTGCTACCAAACTAGCCCCAACTGAAGCAGCAATAACAGATACCACAAAAGGAAAATCAGATGTAATCACAGGAAACACAACTGCAGTGCACAAAGCTGTATTGACTGCAGAGGTAATAGGAGTGACTAAAGCTGCCACCACAGTAGGGATGAGAGCCATGTCCACTAATGGAACTGCAGTAGGATCCAAAGCATCAAGCGCAGTTACCACCCTGCCAAAACCAGTGGCAACGTGTATAGCTTCAATCAAAGCATAGAGGACAGCAACAACAACACTGGCCACAAGAGCTAGGACCACAGACATTAACAATAGCAACAACTGCAACAATAGTTGCCAGCAAACAATGAACCATAGTATGATGACAGCTGTAACCATTGCAGGGATACAGTAGCAACCTCTGCTGCCATCACAACAGGAATAACAGCAGCACCCACAGCTGTTACCACAGCAAAGTCCACAGCTGCCACCAAGGCACTAGCAAGGTTGGAAGCTGGAGTCCCCATCCCGCACCACTGTCTCCAAATACGAG
Source organism: Triturus cristatus (assembly GCF_964204655.1). Taxonomy (NCBI): domain Eukaryota; kingdom Metazoa; phylum Chordata; class Amphibia; order Caudata; family Salamandridae; genus Triturus; species Triturus cristatus. Next base: position 557,041,414 of record NC_140580.1, read on the forward strand.
ATGCAGGACTCCCCACTCAACGTTAGGCCAAGTAAGGACACCGTTTGAGATAGCCCTGCTCACCCCCTTAGAAGCTTGGCACGAGCAGCCAGGCCTATCCCCAAGGCACGAGTGTATAGTATGTGCAACCACGCCCACAGCATCCCACTGGTGACACCAAAAATGGACACAACACGAGTTTGATAAAACGAGTATAAACTTTATATAAAAAGATATACGATCAGACCACACGATACAAAAATCAACTTATAATAAAGGGTAATATTCGTTCCGACTGGCTGGTAGGTTCAAATCCCAACCACCGCTTTCAAAATGTTATGCTGGTCGTAATGCTAGAATCACACACATTTCGATGGACAGACAATAGTGCACTGCGTAACGATACAATCCTGTGCTGAGCAAAGGAAAAATAATACAATCCGTAATGATACGCCCCGGTACCTGGCAATGGGAGAAATAATGCAATGCGTACCGCTACAATCATGTACTGCGCAATAAAGGAATAATGCAATGCATCACACCCCAATGACGTACTTTGCAATGAAGAAATAATGCAATGCGCGCCGCTACAATCATGTACTTTGCAATTAAGGAATAATGCAATGCGTAGCTACAATCATGTACTTTGCAATGAAGTAATAATGCAATGCGGGCCGCTGCAATCCTGTACTTTGCAATGGAGAAATAATGCAATGCGTAGCGCTACAATCGTGTACTTCGTTATGCAGAAATAATGTCAGGTGTCATAAGACAATCCAGCAATTCGTTAGCAGCAATATTGGCAAAGTGTATTACGACAATCAGCCTCTTCGATAACAGTTGCCCCCCACATGTATCAATGATGACATAAAGTACAGCTTCTCACTCTGGCCCCAGTACTGCCACTCCTTTGGTCAGTACGGGCCCCAATCTGAGCCGAAGCACAGGCTCACATCGCCAGAAGGACTGAGAGGCAGAGAGAGTGTCCCTCCGAACCTGCACCCCGCCAAGGTAGTGATCCACGTTACCTGGGGGCGCTACCCCACTCTCCTCTCCTCCTTCAGCGAACCAGGCCTTCATTGCAGGATTTTATCAATGGGCCTCAGCGGCTCGGCCTGGCAGCTCAGCTCCTCCGGGGCTGCCGGTCCGGGCTGCGACTGTTAGAAAGGTCTCAGGCGGACGCGGAGCACATGTGCCCCACGCCTCTGAGATTACGTTACTCCGGGTGCACGTTCACTACAGCACCCTCCAGGTCGCCTCTGGCATGAAGCCACACACACAACGCTGATAGGACTTCAAGTCGACTCCGAGTGCACATTTACCAGGGACTCCTTCCTGCTGTCTCAGTTGGCATCAAAAGACACGCACACCGCGCTGCAGAGACTCACTTTCTTCCGGTGCATACGATGATCAGCCGATCACCTCCACAGTCCCAGGTTGCACCAAAGCAGTCACACTGCTTCACTGAGACTTACTCCAACTCCGGTGCCCCAATATCCAGGTGCTCTTCACCAACGCCTTTTGCCGCACCACGACACGCTCACCGTGTCCGAGCCTCACTTCTCCTCCGGTGCACTCGATGACATGCGCTCTTCACCAGCACCTTCGGTGTACCCCGACATGCACCCAGCGCGTCCGAGACTCACTCTACTTTCGATGTACACGTTGACCTGGCGCTCTTCACCAACGCCTCCTGTGCACCACGACGCACCCAGCACGTCCGAGACTCCCTTCACCTTCGATGCACTCGCCGACCAGGCGCTCCTCACCAGCACCTGAGGTGCACCACGACACGCACCCTGCATGTCCGAGTCTCACTTCACCACTGATGCACACGCTGACCAGGTGCTCTTCACCAACGCCTGCGGTGCACCACGACACGCTCCCAGCACGTCCGAGACTCGCTTCACCTTTGATGCACACGTTGACCAGGTGCTCTTCACCAACGCCTCCTGTGCACCACGACACGCTACCAGCACGTCTCACTTCTCCTACGTGTGTCCAAGATCACAGGGCACACCTTCCGAGGGTCTCAAGCTGCCACACCACGCGCCCACCGCATCGCTCGAAACGTCTCCGGAAACTTTTATGTTCCTGTGTTTCCAAACAGGGAACAAACTCACCGCGGGCCCTTGGGGTTACAAGACACAACACAAAGCACAGTCTTTTTCAAGCAGGGGAACCCAGCGCACACAGCACAGTCCCAACAGCCTTTTCCTTGGTTAAAACGGCAAACTGCTGGCCAGCCCCAGATCACGAAACAAGGGTTGGTCCATCCTAGCAGTCTCTTCAGTTGTTCCTTTCTTAGCAGAGGTTCCTCTTGACCACGAAATGGGTATAAGCCTTTTCAGTCTCAATCCATTTCTATTCCAACATTCAGGGGCCTCAGCTCTCATAGTTATACCCCTAAATGTCTTTGAAGTTCTCTGTGCTCAGGGGTCCTGACCCCTGCCTAAATCAGTTCTGGGTGTCTCCCTCCCAGTGTTACCTTTCTTCCTTTGATACTGGGGGTCTGGATCCTTAATCACTCAGCAGGAAATGGATCAATTGGTTTATAGCAGGCAGCCCAGGCCTTTTCACCTCCCGGGCTTCTCCTCCCCCTACTCTCCAGATGCAGGGCAGCCTGGTGCCATCTCAATCCCTCTCTGGGTCAAGACCTCTCCCAGCTCCTTGCACCTCTTAGATACAGACAGTCAATCCACTTTCAGCAGAGACACACAGAAATGCTTAAAGCACAAAACTCAGCCACTTTCTAAAAGAGTGGTTTCTGAACACACAGTGACAAAACCACTTTCATAGAAAGATGTGTTATTACACTGTGAGTACATACATACTAAACTTCACCTCTCCATTTGAAACTTATAGGAAACTAGGCTAACATACACAGTACCCAGCCTCCCCCATTCTGTCCTATGGGCAGGATGGCCTTTCACCAGTAAAAAACGAAATGGAGTGTTTTTCACTGTCAGGACATAGCACACACCTCAGTATATGTACTGCCTTTTACTTACACTGCACCCTGCCCAGGGGTTACCCTGGACCTACCACAGGGGTGCCCACTGTGTACGCAAAAGGCAAAGTTATGTTATGTTATGTTATTGTAGTTTGTAACGCGCACAGCTACTCCTGGGAGTGTCCCGGCGCGAGCTCAGAGGAAAGAGACACAGAGGTAGTTAAAACAGGAAAGTTTTCAGGTGTTTCCTGAACAGCAGTGAATCCTGAGTAGCACGCAAGGATAAAGGCAGCGCATTCCACAGCAAAGCAGCCTTGGAAGAAAGAGATCTGCCCCCCATGCGATGAAGACGAACGCGTGGAGTCTTCGCAAGGAGCTGGGATGATGATCTCAAAAGCCTAGTAGGTCTGTAGAAAGAGAAACGCTTCCTAAGATAGAGAGGCCCGCCATCATATAGAGCACAATGAGCGAGAATCAAAGCCTTGAATACAACGCGTTTCTTGACTGGCAGCCAATGCAGCAGGTGGAGCGTAGGCGTGATGCAGTTTCTGATGGGCAGATTTACCACCAGCCGGGCTGCTGCATTTTGGATAATCTGTAATCTTTTAAGTAGATAATCAGGAAGGCCAACGTAAAGACCATTAGCATAATCAAGGCGGGATAGAATCAGGGCCCTGACCACTGTTTCCTTAGCAGATTTTGGAAGTAAAGGCAAGAACTTTCGCAGGGATCTGAGAATACCGAAACAGCAGCCAGTAAGTTTTTTAATCTGAGTCTGAAAGGACAGCTGCTCGTCAAACCAGACCCCCAGGTTCTTTGCAGGGAGCCCCGTGCAGGAAGGAGAAGGATAAGCAGAGGGCCAGAGAGAGTCTCTGAAATCTGGAGGAAATTTGCCGTAAAGTAAAATTTCCGTCTTATCCTCATTGCACTTCAGTTGGGCGCCGGATAGCCAGTGAAAAACTGCTGACAAACAGCCTTGTACTCTGGCAGTGGAGATATCAGATTTACCCCATGTGAATAGGAGCTGAGTGTCGTCGGCGTAGGCCACAACTTTGGCCCCACATTCCTCAGCCAGTTGAACTAGAGGTGTGACATAGATATTAAAAAGCAGGGGACTTAATGAAGATCCCTGAGGGACACCAGTAGTAACCGGCTGAGGGGGAGACGCAAAAGGCGGGAGCCAGACCTGTTGGGACCGTAGAGAGAGAAAGGATTTCAGCCACTTCCAGGCGTGACCAGTAATGCCGATATCGGCCAACCGAGACAGTAGCATCACATGCGGCACGGTGTCGAATGCAGCCGACAGATCTAAAAGGATAAGGGCTGCACTTCCACCTCCATCCAGACACTCGCGAATCGCCTCAGAGACCTCAACCAAAGCAGACTCCGTGCTGTGTGCGGCTCTAAAACCCGATTGAGCCGGATGAAGAAGCCCTGATTTCTCAACAAAAGCGGTGAGCTGCCTGTTGACTACTTTTTCGCAAATTTTTGCCAAGCAGGGAAGAAGCGAAATCGGGCGATAGTTGGCAGGATTATCAGAGTCAAGGGAGGGCTTTTTTAACAACGGGATGATTTTAGCTTGCTTCCATTCCCGTGGAACTTCCGCCTCTGTGAGGGACAAATTGATAAGCGAGTTTACCTCGAGATTGACTGTCTCAGCAATGGAGGCAAGCAGCCTGGCCGAGCATGGATCAGACGGGGACCCTGACTTTAAGGATTGCAATAGTTTCAGGGACTCGGAGGGGTCCACAGGGGAAAATGTGGAAAATACCACCGTTGGAGGGCGACCTCCAGCTAGAGGCAGACTATTGCCGGAAAACGTCGCCTGAATGGACCGGATTTTGGCAGCAAAAAAGTCCGAAAGTTTTCCGCACCAAGATGCAGAGACCGGGAGTTTGGAAGCCATAGCTTCCGGGGCCATAAAGCTCTGAACAATTGAAAAGATTTCTTTTGAGTTATTGCTAGCTGCCACAATCCGCTGAGTATAGTAAAGGCTCTTCGCCTGGCGGATGGCCTGGTAGTAAGTCTTCTGTGCGTCTCTCAGTGCCTTCTTAGCCGTTGGACAGAAGGCGATACGCCAAAGGCGTTCCAACTTTTTACAGTGCCCTTTAAGCTGTTTCAAATTGGGAGAAAACCAAGGGTGTGATGGAGACTCTCTGTGACGATGGCGACAAGATATGGGAGAGAGACTGTCCACGGCTCGACCGATCCAACCCAGGAAGCAAGCAAGGGCTCCGTTTAGGTCAGTCGGAAGAGTAACCCTGGTATTGTTAAGACAGAGCCGAAAAGCCAGAGGATCAATTTTGGCCGACGGGGGACATGAGTTGGCCTGTTGGTCAGCTACCCCTTCCCTCATAGACCATGTAAAGCAGGAGAGGAAATGATCAGACCAAGAGACTTGAAGCGGAGTTGCCACAGAAATAGGAAAATTAGAGCAGATAGGGTCCAAAATATGACCGCCACAATGGGTAGGGGAGCTAACCCATTGGGTAAGCTGGGCTAATTCAACTGCTTCTAGAAAGGTTTGGCTATCATTTAAATCCTGTTGATCAAGGTGAATGTTAAAATCACCCAAAAAAAGTAAAGGCTGAGAAGTGGTTGCACTTGTCAGGACAACATGCTAACATAGCAAACAGCGCGCTGGCCCTACACTGCAGGCCTGAGTTCCTTTCTCCGTGCACCTTTGCATTACTAGCCCCGGCACACACAATGTACATCTCTAGGGACTTTACTAGTAAGGCAACCATACCAATCATGGCCAACCAATTACCAATACACTTTACACAGGGAACACTTGTACTTTGACACTGATCAGCAGTGTCAAAGTACCCAAAGCATCTAAATTGGCAACTCTATGCCAGGAAAACGATCTAGGTGGAAAGCAAAATGTTTAGGGAACTTTATCCAAAAAGGCCATGTCCTACAGGCAACAACATACATAACTGCAAGGACCACAGAAGGAACCACAACGGAAACCACAGCCAGGACTTCAACAAGAACCACATCTACCACCACAACAACACTGGCAGCTGCCATGACACCAGCAATCGCATCTGCCACCAGGGCAGAGACAACAACAATTGCCATTACAGCACCACTACTGGAACTATAGCAAGGACCAGAGCAGAGACTAGAGTTGCCTACGTGGCAGGGGCAAAAGCTGCAACAACAGTTGCAAGCACGGTAGGCACAACAGCAGTGCCCACATGTTACAGACAAAGGATGCAGTGAGGTAACTCTGATGGAATTACCAAGCCTCCACAGCACCCTTCCTGTAGAACACCAAATGGCTCTTCCTGGTTTGGGAATAGGCAATGGTAGGTGAGTTGGCTGACAGACTTCAGACAGGAGTACAACGACATTCGTTGGGACAAATGGAACACATAGATTATACAGTGGACAGTAATGTGGATCCAACACAGAGTTTAGGAACAGAGCTCATGTGGAAATGACATATGAAAGGACAAGAGCAACATATGTCTTCCCCATGATTTCCTCATGATGTGACCAATATCAGAAAGGGTGAAAGAGAATATTATTGGGTAAAAAAGCAGAGGAGCAAAAGGCAGCCTGAAAACCCAGCCCTAAGCAAAACCCTAGGGAAGAAAACAAAAAAGTTGATGGATGCCTAACAGGTTCAAACTCGGACACTCATCATCCAACCTAACTTTGCATATGTGATACCCCAACTTCCAGGTACTAATTTTCAACTGCACCAGTGCACATACATAGAATTGTGACTATGAGCACAGTCGCAACGTCCGTGTCCAACAGGAATAGTTTGGGTAAGAAAGGCAATACACCACAGTGTTTGCCTCAGCAGGGGCAACAGCAACACACAGGAGCAGGAACATTGGCTGTGACAAAAGCAGTCACTGCAGAAGGGTCCACAACAGCAAACGTAGATGCAAGATGAGAAGGAATAGAAAAAGCAACTGACACAAAGGCTGATCCAACAGCCACCACCAGAGACGTAACAGCAACTGCAAATAGAACAGGGAGCACTGTATGGTGTAGTAACAGGGCAGCTAGTTCTAAATATTGTCATCCCAAAATATCAACTCCACAGTTAAATGGCACTATGTTGTTAAGCTAAGTATGCTCTGACAAGTATAGATTTATTATTCTTAACTCTACTTCTCCATACTTTCGCACTTTATAATGTCGAGCTACTTTGATGTAGAATGAAAAATAAAAAACATATACTTACATTCACAATATTATAGTAGATGATGGAGAGGAATTAATATTTTGGCAGTATTATATTTTTTCACTCAAACCTGTAATAGCGGTGACCACAGCTGTATTGGACAGCAGACACTACAGCAAGAACCAAAGCTGCCACCATTGCTGGCACCAGAGCTGTGAACGCAGATGCAAGTAGAGCGTTAATGAGAGCTTTTACAACAGCATCAACAGTAGCACTGACAATAGCTTCATCAACAGCAATCAATCAATCAATCAATCAGGGTTTTATAAAGCACGCTACTCACCTGTGAGGGTCTCAAGGCGCTGGTGGAGGAGGATGTGTAGCTCCAGTTCAGTCAAAGAGCCAGGTCTTGAGGTTCTTCCTGAGGGTGTGCAGACTAGGGGAGCATCTGAAGTTGACTGGGAGCTTGTTCCAGGCCCTGGCTGTGACGTAGGAGAAGGCTCTTCTGCCTGCTCTGGTTCTGCGGATGCGTGGGGACTCTGCCAGGGCGAGGTCGGCGAAGCGGAGGTTCCTTTGGGGTATGTGGAAGGAGACTCTCTTGTTGAGGTATTTGGGCCCAATGTTGTGGAGGGATTTTTAGGCATGGGTGAGCAGCTTGAAGGTTACTCTCTTCTTGACGGGGAGCCAGTGGAGGTCTCGTAGGTGTTGGGTCATGTGTTCATGTCGTGGGGTTCCGAGGACGAGTCAGGCTGCGGTGATCTGGATTGTTTGGAGCTTGTGATACAGAGTTCTGCTGATTCCGGCATAGAGGGCGTTGGCGTAGTCCAGTCTGCTGGTTATGAGTGCGTGGGTGACTGTCTTTCTGCATTCATTTGAAGGTTGTGGTGGGAGTTGAAGCAGGTGGAGGCGATGGAGTTGAACTGGCAGGTCATGGTGAGGGAGGAGTCTAGGATGATACCGAGGTTTCTAGTGTGGTCTGATGGACTGGGAGGGTTCCCGAGGGAGGAAGCCACCAGGTGTTGTCCCAAGTGGTGGAGGAGGGTCCAAGGACGAGGACCTCTATCTTCTCCGAGTTGAGCTTCAGGCAGCTGTTGTTCATCCAGGCTGCGACGTCCTTTATTCCTTCCTGGAAGCAGAGTCTGGTGTCTTCGGGGTTCTTCGTGAGGGAGAGGATGAGCTGGGTATCGTCGGTGTAGGATACTAGGCTGAGCCCATGCTGTCTGATGATGGCGGCAAGGGGGGCAATGTAAATGTTGAAAAGCATGAGGCTTAGCGAGGATCCTTGGGGTACTCCGCAGTTGATCTCTGTGGGTTCGGAGAGGAAGGTTGGGAGTCTGATCCAATGGGTTCTGCCGGAGAGAGTGGAGCGGATCCAGAAGAGGGCGTTGCGTGGTGGGTTGGCAGAGGGGTGAGAGCTTGTCTGCGCAGCTGGAGATCCAGCAGTGAAGTTCTTTGGCTGCAGAGTTGGTAATGGTCGTGGTGGAGGGGGGATTGTGGAGGAAGGTGGTGTTGAGGTGTTCCTCTGTGATCTTACTTCAGTTCCTTCGTGGCTGGCGTGGGGCAGGTTTTGGTGCAGTGGTGGTGTTGATGGTGAAGTGTACATAGTGGTGGTCTGTCCAGAAGGGCTGCATGGTGTGGCTGAAGTGGATGTTTGTCTCTCCTGTGAAGATGGGGTCGAGGATGTGTCCAGCTCTGTGGGTGGGGGTGGGGACGAGCTGTGTCAATCCGAGGTTGGCGAGGTTGACGAGGAGGGCGGTGGAGTCGGGGTCGCTGCGGTTGTCGAGGTGTAAATTCAGGTCTCCAATGAGGATGTAGTCCGTTGAGGAGATGGCGTGGGGTGAGACGAGGTCGGCAATGGTGGTTGCTGAAAGGGCGCGGGATCTGGGGGGTCTGTAGACGAGGGTCCCGTGCAGCGTGGTTCTGGGGCTGGTCCAGATCTGGAAGTGGAGGTGCTCTGTGTTGTTGAGGGGGTCTCTCATGCTGGAGGTGGAGAGTCGGAAGGAGCTCTTGTGTGCGATGGCGAGTCCTCCTCTGGATCTTGTATCCATTGGGGCTGGCGGTGGCAATGTCAGAGGTGGAGGTGGCACAGACGGGCTTGCCTTTGGTGCACCAGCGGCGAGCCCGCTGCGCGCAACCGTACAGTGGCCGCCATTAGGTAGGGAAGGGGGAGGGACGATCAGCTGGGAGGCGGGAATGGGCGTGTGCAGGGGGGCTGCAGAGGCAGCAGCGGTGGGGAGGAGGGCAAAGACAGTGACAACAATTTAGCCAAGCACTAACAAAAAAACAAATCCACAGTAAAATAAACAAAAGGAGAGACAACAGCGAAGAACCACAAGTGGCACACAGCAGTGGCACAATTACAGAAAAAGCAGCAGCTACCACCACAGCAGAGACCATGGCAACAAAACAACTTTTAACACAGTAGGGACCACAGTGGGAACAACTAATTCCCAATAGCATGCATCACTTTACCACACAGCTATAACTTCAGCAGGGACCAAAGCAACCACCAAATTTGCCAACACAGAAGAGACAACAGCAGCAACAACAACTAACTTGACCACGGTGACTCCAGCTGCCACAACTGCATTAGATTGGGGTGGATTGGAGTGGGTGGATTGGGGTGGATTGGAGTAGAATAGATTGGGGTAGATTAGAATGGGGTAGTTTGGAGTGGGGTAAAGTGGAATGGGGTAAATTGGAGTAGAGTGGAGTGCGGTAGATAGGGGTAATGCGGTGTGGGTATGTTGAGGTGGAGTGGGGTAGAGTGAGATAGAGTGGGCTAGATTGGGGTAGATTGGAGTAGGGCAGATTGGGGTAGAATGGAGTAGATTGGAGTGGGGTAGATTTGAGTGGAGTGGGGTAGATTGGAGTTGAGTGAGATAGATTGTGGTAGATTGGAATGGGGTAAATTGGAGTGGAGTGGGGTAGATTCGAGTTGAGTGGGGTAGATTGTGGTAGATTGGAGTGGGATGGAGTGTGGTGCATTGAGTGGGAGAGTGGGGTAGGCTGGGCGGATAGGGTGTAGCTGGGTATATTGGGGTATATTGGAGTCAAGTGGATAGATTGTGTTAGATTGAACTGGATTGGGGTAGACTGAGGTACATTGGAGTTGAGTGGGATAGATTGGGGTAGATTGGAGTGGAGTGGGGCAGATTTGGGTAGATTGGAGTGGAGTTGAGTGCAGTGGATTTGGGGAATAGTGGAGTGGAGTGGAGTAGGTTGGAGAAGAGTGGACTATAGTGGGGTAGATTGAAATAGAGTGGAGTCGGTATATTGGAGTGGAGGGGAGTGGAGTGGGGTAGATTGGAGTGGAGTGGGGTAGATTGGGGTGGATTGGATTAAAATGGGGTAGATTGGAGTGGGATAGAGTGGGATGGGGTAGATTGAGTGGGGTAGAGTGGTGTGGGGTAGATTGGATGGGGGATTGGGGTGGAGTGGGATGCATGCATAGAGAATAGGTGCAGCCCACATATACATGCAGTCACATGGACTGATTTAATATTCTGTGCTGCTTGGTGCTATAAAAGGAAGCTCCGAACTGATGCTGTAAAAGGAAGCACTGAATTCCAAAACACTTTAAGTGTAGCATGGTAGTGGAAACGATGGACAGAAAAATGAAAATAAATGTACCCTGAATCACAGTGTGAGCAGCGGAAGCCAGCAGATGGACACGTATCAAATGAAATTAATTAGCAGTTGGTCCATTCTCCAGAGAAATAAAAGTAAGTGATATGGGGCATATGGTGGCTACGAAGGAGGTAGCTAAAAATAATGACAATCAAGCCAGCAAAAGGGGAGCAATGGGTGGGCTCCAAGCCCTTTACTGCATGCAATTACTCTTGAAGGTAGAGCACATGGATGCTGTTAGGCGAGACCTAAAAGTGATACCTTAAATACTTGAATTAATCCTAACCACGGATAATCAAACTAGGTTGGATTCCAGTCCTTTGTGTTTTTTGACTGTGTCATTAGAGACAGCTATTACCATCTATAAATTAGCCTTGGTCCTTCTCCAATTAAAACAGGTCAGCTCAAACTCCTAAACTGTGCCTCTTTGAAAAGGAACACAGCCAAACCCAGACTGGTTTCGGATTGTTAGTCTTCCTCATTCAAAAATGTGCAGGTTCGCAAACTTTTTCTTAAAAGCATGCCTCTTGCATTACCAAATGCTAGCACTGGTGAATACAAAGGCTCTGTAGTCTTGATTCCACCTCATACCTCTTTCTTCCACCCCTCTGTAATTCCTATTTCATTATCTCACTTGTGTAAGTTCTTTTTCTTCCCTGCTTTTTCATTTTGTCAGTTTATCCATCATCATCTACCTCTTTCTCTCGTTTTTTGTCTTTGTGTTTCTTGTTCATGGTCAGTGTCTGATGATTCCGAAGGTTACACTGTGGCCTGGAACATATAGAGTGGTCGTATTTCTACACATCTCCGTGTGTATGCATTAGCACAATAAAGCCAGACCTTTTGGCTTTGCCACTGCTTCTTTCATATGAAAGTGTTGTGATGGGTATCTCCTTTGCATGGTAAACAGGTGTGCACCCCTTCCCCGAGTGTCCGACTGTTTATGGAACTGGTATCCTGGCATCTATTTTGGACCTGATGTCTCAAGAATCTAGAGTGTATGCAGAGGCCTAAGCCTAACCCTTGTAATGTGGAGGCCCGAACCTGTCCTGTGACCTGGAGGGACTCACCAAGTGCTCTCTCATAGGGGGCATTGGACGGGGTGCATTACATGAAGTGGTGATGGCAGCGTACTATGTTTTGTAAATCTCTAATGTGACCAGGCCTTTTTCTCTGTGTCAAGGAGAGGTGAGCCTATTGACTCCTCTCATGTAGAGTTCCACTATAAATTGTAAATTTGATACTTGTATAGCGCACTACTCACCCGCAAGGTTCTCAAGGCACTTGTACGAATACCGCTGTGGAAACCATCCTGGCTTTCCCTGTGAGGCGTCCACTCCTGGGCACCCCCAAGGAGGAGGCCAGGCATCCTTAGCGTTGTGGGGGCCGTTGTGGAGATTAAGCAAGCTATTGCCCAGAGTTGCAGAGTGGGACTCCATGATTAGAGGCGATATTTATCAGGTCCGTGGAATTTTTGAGCCCAAGACCCGCCGAGGCGGGGAATTGAACCCTGGTCCCGGGCTAGACCTCTGCAACAGGGTCTGCCGCTCTAATCATTGAGCCACACTTCTCCACTAATATTTATTTATTTATTTGAAAAGCTTTATAAAGCGCAAACAAGACCCTTACGGGTATCAGAGCCCTGTACAGATGTGGCAAAAACACAAATAAAACACAATTGTACACATGGTGCATTGTCAAACAGAGGGGGGAAAACAAACAAGGTCAGGAGTTGGGGAGTTAGCCCGACCCTTGCCTAATCATAATTGCCCTAGAGCCAGATACCAATTAACAGGCAAGAATATAGTAAGTCGAAACAACAGAGTAAAGTAATAAGCAGTTGCCCTAGAGCAAGGTACCTAAAATAAGATAAAATACGTCAACACAACGTTGTGAAACTAGGAATCAAACTTGTAGACAGGGAATGAGAACAAGTTAATTCTGTTTGTGTTCACTCAAGAATAACTGTTTGACATGTTTCTTGGAAGATGTAGTGGAAGGATTGGATCTGATCTCAGAAAGCAGAGCATTCCAAATTCTTGGGGCAAGTCCGGTGTAAGCACAATTGTCAGATCTTTTCTTTTTGAATTTGGGAGGCTTCAAAAGTAGGGTAGAGGTGCTTCTTAAGTTCCAAGATGAACCAGATAGTTCAAGCTTATTTGCCAAGTAAGCTGGGGTGTTGCAGTGTAAGGCTCTATACGTCAAGCAAGCTATCTTGAAGCGTATCCTAGCTTCGATAGACAGCCAATTTAGTTGCAAAAGGTCGGGGAAATGTGGTCATGTTTTCTGGAGCCAGTGATGAGCCTGGCCGATGCGTTTAGAGTAGCTCTGAGAGGGGCCAAGCTAGCTTTGGGCAGACCAGCAAGGGTCACCAAGCCATATTCCAGTCGAGAGACAACCAAGGATTGTACAGCTGGCCTGATGTCTTCGGGAGGAAGGAAAGGCTTGATTTTCCTAAGGGTGTTGAGTTGAAAGTTGGCTCCCCTAGTAGTTTCACTGATGTGCGCTTGCATGTTGAGGTATTTATCCAAGGTGATGCCTAACGATTTAGCCGAGTCAACCACATGAGGGGTGCAATTAAGAGCTGTGAGTTGTTTAAGCCAGTCCAGGGTAGGTGCAGAGTGGTTGGGAGGAGTAATCAGAAGGAAGTCCATTTTGAGAGTATTTAACAAAAGATGGTTCTGGGCTAACCATTGTTGCATTTGTGAGAGAGCATTGTTTAGCGTTTGTATGTCCTCTTGAGAGGAGATCTTCAAGTACAGTTGCGTGTTATCCGCATACATGTGATACTGAATGTTAGAATGGTTCAGAATGACGGTCAGTGGTTCCATAAAGAGGCTGAAAAAAGTGGATGAGAGTGTGGATCCTTGCGGAACTCCAATCGTAACAGGGGTACTGGTTGCAAGGGAGTGGTTAACTTTGATTCTTTGTGTGCGGTTATGTAAGCAGGAAGTAAACCGATTTAGGACCGGGCCCGAGAGACCCATCCTATGTTGCAGAAGAGCAATCAAGTTTTCATGTTTGATGGTATCAAATGCTGAGGACAGGTCCAGAAGGATCAGGAGACACGGGACATTTTGATCAAGGGATCTCAGGACGTCATCAGCAATGTGCATTAGTGCTGTTTCAGTACTGTGCCCTGCTCTGAAACCCAACTGGTAAGGGTCAAGGAGTTGAAATTTCTCTATGTGGTTGCACAACTGTGAGTGGACGCATTTCTCGAGCAATTTAGCTAGAGTCATGATGCCGGTGATAGGATGGAAGTTGTTAGGAACAGATAAATACGAGTTGGGCTTCTTTGGGATGGGAGAGACTTGCCCCGTCTTGAGGTGATCAGGTATCTTACCATGTAAGAGAGATTCATGAATGATCCGGGACCACAGGGGGAGAATGGCCGATTAGAGATCTTTTAAAAACTTAGCAGGAAGTGGGTCGCAGAAATGGTTGGTAGGTTTAAGGGACAACATGTTGTGGAGCAGCTCCATGACATCTGGAAGGAGAAAAGAATTCCAAGAGGCATAGTTTTTGAGGGAACAATCCATGGGTAAGGACAATTCCGACGGTTTCGCCAGCTCAACTGATGAGGCGGTGAGGTTAGGAGGCCGAAACGAGGGCGAGTTAGGAATCAGCTTCGGTTCGATTTTCCTGGATTTTTCAAAGAAGTGCACTAAGAAGTCCTCTCCACTAGGAAGCAAGGCCAGGGGAGTCGCAAAAGTGTTGCTGGAGTGGTTAGCTTGTTTCAAAGAGCTTCTTGGGTCTATTTATAGCGCCATCCAGCTGAGCACTGAAGTCGTCTGTTTTAGCGATGTGGATGTGTTTGTTGTAAATACTTCTCGCCTTCCTTAGCTGATAGAGGCTTGTGGTGGAAGGTGTATTTCTCCAAAGTCTCTCTGAGAGTCTGAGATTGCATCTCTCATCATTTAGGGCACCATTTAACCAAGGTTTGATTGTTTGACTGGAATCCTTTTGAGTTGCTTCTGTACCATAGTAGCAGAAATGTTAGCCATAGTGTTAATGTAGTGATCAGAAAGCTCGTCAATGTTGGTCATGTTAGGAGGGAGCTGAAGCCTATCTTTGGTGATGGATGTTAGATTTTTGGTGTTGATGTCTCTCTAATTATGAGACAGTTGTTTAACTTTAAGAGGTTGGCCCTGTCTGCATGTGATCCTTTCCAGGATGGGGAAGGAAATTTGATGATGATCCGACCAGTCACAAGTTAGGATGTCACACAGTTGTATGCTATTGTCTTTGGCAATGATAAGGTCAAGCGTGGCGCCCTTGTTGTGGGTAGGTCCCTTACAGAACTGTCAGAAGTTAAGATTGGAGAGGAAAGCCTCAAAGGAGCAGACCAAGGAATCATTAGTGTTGTTTCAGTGGAGGTTAAAGTATCCTAGGAATATATGGCAGAGTGGGTCAGAACACGAGCTAATAACCTCCATGATTTGCTCTATGAAGATCAGATTGTCACCTGGAGGATGGTAAATCGAATGAAGCACAAGGCAATCTTGCCCTTATTCCAGACTTCGGTGAGTAGATGCTCACAAGAAGACAGCAAAGCACATTGCGATGGCTTTAAAGTGAGGCTGGAGCAATGAATGCAAGCAACGCCCCCACCCCCTGCTTTAACATGTCAATCGAGTCTGATAATGGCATAATCAGGGGGGATTAATATGTCGAGGACAGGGGAGGACGTGTCATTGAGCCAGGCTTCAGTGAGAACCAGAAGGTCCAAGTCTTGCGAGATGATGAGTTCTGAGATATCCGCTGCATGTTTCACCGCCGATCTGCAGTTGAGTAGCATCGATTTGATGTTATAGTTGGCTATCATGTGAAATCCAGAAGTTGGAACTGACATTCTGTGTGCATGTCAAGTGCATGTATATTCAGTGAGTATGTAGCACATGTATGGGAGTAGGACACTGTGTTGTGAGAGTATGAATACTAGGACCAGTGGGATCCACTTTCAATGCCCCTTATTCAGTATTACACAAGATGGAGGTTGAGGACATCCTCCTCTGGACAGTAGAAAGGCATTGCCTTCATTCCTACGATTGGGGTTGGAAACCCACGCACTGAATTAGGGAAAGATGGACACAGGGCTTCCCAAAACAATTCTATGAGGATTTTGTTAGCAAAGGGTTGCTGAATAGTTATTAATGAGCACTGCCATTTGGAAGGTGGTAGGGCTAAGAGATGGTACTCAATTTCAATTTTATTGATTTAGCTCTCTTGCGAGATCAACAATTAAACTAAATAGATGATTCATACACTTTTTATTAAACTATCCAATGGACATATAAAAAATTCATTTAAAACATCCGTATGACACAGAACGAAGAGGCTGTGTATTTTTCTTTCTGCAGTTGAGAAGGGAACTGAGAAGGGAACTGATGCTCAAGACTCCCCATCTATTATATATATTACACGTACATCTACCTTACCAGCTTCATTGGCTTTTTTCAAGACTGTGGCAGCGATCAAAACTGTCTCTATACGGGTGTCTCTGTCCGCAATTTTATCTGGAGTCTTGAATAAGAAACAACTACAGGGGCGAGATCGGTGGGGTACACCGATGCTAGGAATCTGCCAGATTTTTCATGAACGGATTCTGACGCCCCCTAACCCCACTAAATCCTATAAAGCCTATAAACCTTCAGATATGGAAAAAAATATGGAAAAAAATATCGGAGAGAGCCGGAACAGAGGTGACAGAGGGCAAGAGCCCACCCTGGAGAAAGAACAAATAAGCCAGAAAGCACATACAGGGGTAGTAAGCAATGTCACCCTTAACAAGGAAGAAGGGGGTGAGGCAGCTGAACTCATACGGGGGGAGACCTCGAATGCGTCTAACCTGGAGAGCGCGGAATTTGAGCGGACACTTGCTCAACATACGACCAGCAGACACAAAGGCCCGGAAACCAGAGGAGTTAAAGCAAAAGAGAAAGAGAAAGAGAAAGACCTGGAAAAAGACTCGGCTAACGACCTGGTTAAAAACGAGGCTCAGGCAAAAAGTAAAATTAAAGAAAAAATATGGAAAAAAAATTGGAGAAAGAAAGAGAAAAGACCAGACGAAAAGAGAAAGAGAAAGAGAAAGAGAAAGAGAAAGAGAAAGAAGTTGGCAAAATTAAAGAGAAAGGGCTAACAACAGAGGAAGATATCAAACTGGAACTAATGGCTAAAAAAGCGCAGAGACTACAGACTATAAAAAACTTAAAAGCAGCTGCAAAGAACACCTGCCTAATAGAATCATCACAACCAAGAATCTCTAACATATTTAGCCCTTTGCATAAGGATTGCCAGAGTGTTATAATGTTGAATGCTGACCCCAACATAAATCATGAAAAGACAACGACACCCATAGAGATAGACACAGAAAACCGGAGAGAGGAAATGGAGCAATGGGAACAAAAAAAGCAATTTCTGAACCAGGACAGGAAGGAGTTAATACCCTTTCCCAACTCTCTTAATTTACAAGATCCTCCAGCGGGGGAAAAAGTACATTCTCTCTCAAATGAAGACTCCGACTCAGATTTATACGAAACAGGAATGTCTATCTCTAGTGACTCTAGTCAACTAAGCAAATCACGAGAATCGAGCCCAAGTACACGAAGGGGAGCCGTATCGCTGGAGATCTCTGACCCTAATGATTCAAGAGTGCTTAGCGAAATGAACATAAGGAAAAAAAAAAGTGGGGGGGGGGGAAAAAGGCCAAAACACAAAAGAGAACGAGACGTGCTGAACGAGGAAACTACAGATCCTGGGAATAATACGGACTACGCTAATGATAGATCTAATCCTCCTCGAAGAAGTCCAAGGACTAAATTAGCAGAGGAAACACCTTGTCAAAACTCAGATATGCAGGAAAATCAAGAAATATATCAAGCTAAAACCCCCGAACCCTCGCTGAGTCAGGTGCTTTGCTCAATAAAAAACTTCCACGAGGATGTAAAAAAAGAGAGTCAAAAGAATCGTATAGCAATTGAAAAACTACAAGGTGCTGTTAAGAAAGTGGGTAGTATTTGCTCTGAGATCTCGGAAAGAATGGTTATGGTAGAAACTCGTACGGAGAATCTTGAAACTGATGTAGCGACGCTTCAAAAAAAGGAAACAGAACAAGACGGAATAATAAGAGATCTCATGGCCAAAGTGGAGGATCATGAAAACAGATCCAGAAGAAACAATTTAAGGTTTCTTGGAATCCCGGAAAATTTTGAAGGAAATGATGCCAGAGCGGCAATGGTTGCCTTACTAAAAACATCATTTCCAGAACTGGATGCCTGGGACATGGAGAGGGAAGTCCAGCGAGCCCATCGCTTCCCCTTAATGCTACCAAGAAACTCTAACAAACAGAATAAATATCCAAGGGCAATGTTGGTCTACTTTGGGAACTTTCTCCTTCGTGAAAAAATTTACGATCTTGCAAGACCTACTACCCAAAGAGAACATAAGGGGTTTAATTTTTTTGTTAGGCCAGACTTCGCTCATGCCACTGTGGAGCGAAGGTGGAGAATGCGCCAGCTATTTGAACCATTTGAAAAAGCTGGAGCAAAAATATTCCTTCAAAATCCAGCACGATTGAAAATTATATTTAAAGGTGTTACAAGAAATTTTAACAGTGAAATACAGGCAGAGAATTATCTTCGGGAAATCTCAGAGACAGCCTCCCGACACTCAGGGAAATAATCTAAATCAAGTATATATCTTGTAGTAAAAAAGAAGATATCCAAGATTAATTAATTATTATAATTCTTATTTTGTAGTAGATACACGTTGGGGAACTTGTGGAATTTAGCTTGATTGGCTCGGGGAATCTAAATGTCTTAGGATGTGGATCATCCATAGAAGTAAGCATTTTATTTACCTCAAAATAGCCTAGTTCACAGGGCCTGCTTGCGCAGATGTCACACACCTGGACCAGACTGGCCCAGGTAACCTTCAAAGGTGGTGGTGGGTGGGGGGAGGGCAAAGGGGAGGGGGGAAATCCGGACAGGTTAGACATAAAGGGTAGTAAATTTATGTTAAAAAGGAATAAGGAAACGGTTTTAGGGATCACAGGAAATCAGAACACATGTGATATAAAATACGGCACTCTTGCTTTATCAGCATGGCTGTGATAAAGGTATTATCTCTGAACATAGGTGGTTTAAACGACTTTTAAAAAAGGCAAATGGTTGCTATTGGGCTACAGAACTGGGGAGCTAATATCGTGTGCATGCAGGAAACGCATATTGAAGGATCCCAGAGACAGTTGTTAAATACACTAGGTTATAAATTGGTGTGCGCTACTTCACAAGGGGTTAAAAATCGTGGTGTGGCTATTCTGGCTAAAGGGAGTGGATTGGTGTTTAATAATTCTAAAACCAATAAGTTTGGCCGTTGGGCTATCACCGATTGCGATCATCAAACAGGGCAAAAAATAACAATTTGTGCTATTTATGGGAGCAATATAGATGACCCCGCGGTCTTTGATGAGGTCTCCAATGAATTAACACACTGGCCTCTTCCGGCCCTGGTATGTGGGGACTTCAATATAAACCTTCCAATTAATTGGTCCTTAAATGATGACTGGGTCTATAAAGGTCGAAAACCCAAAGTATTCCGCTCTCTTAAAGATCTATGTCTTGTACATGGACTTGTGGATAGCTGGCAGACTGCTAATTTTAACACTGGCGACCCTGGATATACCTTTTATTCAAATCCACATCGTACACATACCAGAATCGACTACATTTTACTCTCAAGCTCATTAATTAGGACCTCCCAAACTGTCAAACTGCCCCGGATATTATCTGACCACAACCCCCTTTTTTGCACATTGACTACTAGCTTAGCTAAATCAGAGCCTAACCTGTGGTCATTTGAAAAGCATTATTATATGATCCTCAGTATCTTACCCACATGAAAGATTGGATACCAAAATTCCTAACAGAAAATATTAATAGCTCATCAATAGAGGTTGTGTGGGATACGTTGAAAGCAGGGGTACGGGGCGAGACTATGTCATATTCGCTTCGAACAAATAAAAGAGAGAAAGAGGAATTAAGGAGGCTACAGGATGAACTTATATCAGCAGAAATAGGACTCATTAGTGCTACTAGCAATGTAGATGTGACCAGGGATATCGCTAATACCTTAGCCCAAGTAGCAGTTGCCAAGGCAGCTATTACTAATATTTTTACAGATAAAGCAATCCGGAAAGCCACGGCACGAAAAGAACTAGTTTATGAAGTTAACGAGCTAGTGGGACATCAACTGGCAATGCAACTACGACAACAGGCCAATGCTAATTTAATAAGGGAGATTGTAGATCCAGTGGAAGGACTGTTAAAGGACCCAGAGCTGATCAAGCAAGCATTTTGGAGGTTCCCTAAAGAATTATAAAATGACAGCAGCCATGGAGACACCATAGAAATAGAAAGATACCTAGAGAATTGTGAAACCATAAAACTCGAGGTAAACATGCAGATGGCTCTGGAGAAAACACCAAACATGGAAGAGGTCCTGACAGCTGTTAAGAGCCTCCCTAAAGGAAAGGCAACAGGGCTGGACTGCATCCCATCAGAATTTTATAGTATATTTTTGGACGAAATAAAGCATATATTTAGTGATCTAATTACACATATCTTTTCTGGGGGGGAACCTCCCGGCTCTTGGTCCAAGGCAAGAATTGTTATTTTCGCTAAAAAAGGGAAACCCCCAGAACAATTAGGATCATATCGCCCAATAACCCTTATAAACGCTGACTCTAAAATATACTCTAAAATTCTGGCAAATAGAATTGCGCCTATAATACACAAAGTTATCGTCAAAAGCCAACATGGTTTCGTCCCTGGAAGGTCAACTATAAATCACATTCAGAGGGTTATTACACTTTTCGATGGAACAGAAATTACCGGAGACCCTATGGCCCTGATACTTTTGGATGCAGAGAAGGCTTTTGATAGGGTCTCCTGGCCGTTTCTCTGGAAAGCAATGGCGACGATGGGATTCCGAACCAAGCTTACTCAAGCGATACAAAAAATGTATAATAACCCTAGAGCCGTCGTATCTGTTAATGGAAGTCTAACTAAGGAAATCGTTGTTTCGAGAGGAACTCGCCAGGGATGCCCTTGTTCGCCATTGCTCTTTGCTATATATATAGATTTCTTCATCCGCTATTTAGAGAAAAACAATCATATAATCCCGATTGTATCACAGGGATATGTAACAAAAACACTAGCATATGCGGACGATATTGCTATAGTTACTGCAGACCCTAAGGTAGCAATGCCGGCCATTGAGACCGAGGCAAGGAAATTTGGACTGGTCTCTGGCTATGCGCTAAACCAAGGAAAGACACAAATTGTCTTAAACCAAAAAATTCTGATGGACGATCCTAGGGTCGTGCTGGGAGCGACATACCTGGGGGTGACAATCTCTTCAAAACTAGAGGAAGTGGTGGATTTAAATCTGAAGCCACTACTCAACACAATACAAAAAGATTTACGACGAGTAAATAATCTCCACCTTTCCATTATTGGAAGAACTAATGCAATTAAAATGGTGTACTTTCCAAAGATTTTGTATGTATTCAGGGCAATCTGCCTAGAAATTTCAAATCAGTGGTTTAAAGTAATGGAACGTATCTTTTCTAGATTTATATGGTCATACGCACAACCCCGGCGAGCATATAAATTTCTTACTCTTCCTAAGGACAGAGGTGGGTTAGCGCTCCCCAATTTACGGAGATATTACTGGTCTTGTGTACTACTATACAGCAAGGAATTATTCCAAGGATGTAATAATACAGAGGAACACACCACCTCAATCTTTCAGTTATTGGTGGGGGAATCCTGCTATGGCTATTTCTGGATACATACACATGATAGCTACTATAAAAAGGTTAAATTTAAGACTCTCGATAGCTGCTTTAAGGTATGGAAGGCTGTACAAAAAGTGTTAGGAATAGGACGATTTTCATACTACACCCCAGTATTAAATAACCCAATGCTTCCATCAACTATCTTCAAAGATAACTGTGTTAAAAAATGGTACAACTTGGGAATAACACAACTAGGGGATTTTTATACTAATCAGGGGATTAAATCTTTTGAAGACTTGAAAGGAGAATTTGGCCTAGATTGGCGGGATTTTTTTAAATTTCTTCAGATTAGAGCCTTTCTAACTCATAATTTTGGAATAAGAAACATCTGGGAAAAATCTATGATTCTAGAGATAATTATACATTCCAAGAAACAGTCGATTGGTGGAGTGTATGAGTCATTGCTGGATAAACTTCCGGATGATTTAGATAAAATGGCAATGAATTGGCAAAACAAACTCAGTATTTCTAAAGAAGGATCTCTAGACTCCTATAAATTAGCGCAAACGCTTCTTATCTCCACCAAACTTCAGACACAATTTTATAAAACCTTCTTTTGTCTTTATTATACACCGAACAAGATTGCAAAATGGGGAACTGGCAATGGGACTTGCTGCCCGAGGTGTAATCTATTTAAAGCAGACTCTATCCATATCTTTGCCACCTGCCCAGTGTTAATATCTCTGATACAAAACATAGAGAGGTTTTTAACTTCTGTCCTTCATAGAAAGGTTGTTCTGCCTCCAGAGGCAATGGTACTTGGGGTTGCTGATACAGAAAAACTTGAGGATGGCTATGATCTTGTATTTGTGGCCATGGCCGTCTGGCGGCTATGCCTAGCATCGGCCTGGCTAGACCCGATACCACCCACCTTTCAACAATGGTTAGCTAGGCTCTTAGCGCTGCACAATATCGAGATAGCTATTTATAAGCGGAAAAGCAGAAGGCGACGGGAAAGGGGCATGAATATCTGGACTCCTCTTACACTTTGGCGAGATTTACAAATTTGATTTATTACCAATGTTGTAATATGCTTATGTTATCTCTCCTAGCTGTATTCTCTCCCTTTCTTCCCTTTTTTTATTTATCTATTTATTTATTTATTTATTTATTTATTTTGGTTTATCTTATTTACTTTTGTCTTTGGAACATTTCCTGTAAGATTTCCTATAATAGTTATGTAAATATGATAAACATAAAAATGTATGATGTAAAAGTACAAAATGTCTACCTGTCGGGGGGGGGAATAAAAATATGTTAAAACCAATAAAAATATTTAAAAAAAATAAATAAAACATCCGTAAAACATATTTCAAAAATTCATACAATTTATAACAAACAGATTTATTCAGTGGGGATTTTAAAAAGGCGATCAGATCGACGGAGGACAAAAGGTTATATCTAAAAACAATGGCTTTTATAAAACGGTTTCTAATGTCTACTACCTCCTTATTGGGGCATATATGTAAACATGTATTAGATCCTAGGCTCTGTTATTGCATTTGTTGCAAACCCCTCTATCTTCATCTTGGTCACTCCAACTTCTTGTGTAAGCTTTTAAAGGTACTATACCTAATTGAAGCATGATGATACATCTATGGATACTATGTTCTAAAGTAAATCTCACGTACTGTTGGGGGGTCTTATACTCTAATGTAAGGCAGAGAGATTTATAATGGGATAGTTGAAGGCAGTGTGCCTTATCAAGCTCATAGCTTAATCGGGGAGTCATGTTTTTCAAAAAGAGTTTCAAGTGTGCTAGAAACCAGGATTGGAGGATGCTTTCAGTGCATTGAAAGTATTCTAAAGTGGTCTTAAGATTTATTTTCGAAGTGTCTTGGTTTTTTCCTGATTTGAAAGTTTCATGTTTCAATAAGGCCCTAAGAGAGACTTCTTCAGCATGCAAGAGTTTAAAAGCACATCTGATTATGTTGGCTAGAGCTATTGGGAATGTAAGTTCTAGGCGAAGGATCTGTACCAGAATGGCCTCGCTCAACAGCGTTATTGTACGTAATAATTTGCCTTCACTTATATTCAGTACATTCCATCTGGCTATGGTAATATACTCTATGGCATAGGTTATGGTTGGAGGAATTTATGCCCTATATATTTCTAAAGGAGCATAAAAGTGCTGCTTGACAGAAGAGGAATAGAATTTCCTTAGGGCATTTAAAAGTGCTACTGCTTTTTGATTAATCTTTTGTAAGGGGGAATGTACATCAAGAGTTTGTGAAAAGACTCGCCCAAGATAGGTGTAGGTTTTTGCCACCTCTATTTTTGTGCCATCTAATTTCCATTTATAATGGGTATGGTGTTGCCTTCCCCTAAATGGGACATCCTTAGTCTTGGAGATTGTCACCTTTAGGTAGTTCTCTTCTGAATATTTAGTAAGTGCATCTGTGTTTCGCTATAAACCCAACGGGGTAAGATCAACGGGTACCACGTCGTCAGCGCATATTAACACATGTATATTTACTGACGCTACTTTGGGAGGGAAATTGTTTACTTTTATAAAAATCTCTGGTAAATCGCTTATATAAATCGAAAACAGGATGGGAGCTAATAGACAACCCTGCTATACGCCATTCGGGGTGGAGATTGTATGAATCAGGCCTTTACCACCCCCATCAGAACTTTGCACCATGTTAAAGTGTAAAGGGCCACTATCGGCCTCGAAAGTGAATACGGCATCCCCATTTTCTTTAGTTTCCTCCAAAGAGTTGGTCTGTCGACCCTGTCGAAGGCTGTGGAAAAGTCGACAAAAAGACTATACACTACTTTTGATTTTGCTAATACATACTTATAAATGATTAACTGTAGAATACCTATATTATTGATCACAGAGTGATTGGGCCGCAATACCGCTCGATGCATCGGGATTATACCCCTGAAGGTAGCCCAGTGCCTTGGATGGTTCTACAGTTTCTGTTGTTCTAGGTAAGGACGTTTCTAGGCAGAAGCTGTTCCTAATTACTGCTTCGGAGAGACAGAGGACAGCCAGATGCAGTGACCTCGCACACTTCATTGTGCATGTTTTAAATTATCCTGCTTGGAACCAGCCCTATTGCTACCGGTTGTGAGAGCCATCCCCTTGCACAAAGGCTGAGTCTGAGGAACAATCAAAAAATGATACTTGAAAGAGAACCATCCTAAACCAGATCACACATTGTAGACAGAAGACCCACAATCTCTGTCTGGAAAATGTGTTAAAAAAAATAAGGTTCAAACCACCCCATTTTGTTTCAGTTCTGACTACTTCATGACCAAGGAAAGGACTGCTCTGCAGAGTACTCGAAGGGCTGGTCTCTGCATGACAGCTAATTTCCCAGAAGAAAGTGGGCATCTTCTTATGTCTGTACACCTTTACAACTAGCTGGAGAAGCTGAAAGTCTGTATAGTATGCAGTAGCCTGCCTGCCTGCTTAGAGTAGAAGGATAATGCCTAGTCCTGCAGGAGGAGAGACTATCCAGAAGGAGAAGTCATCTGTGTTTTCTGTCATCAGGGGCACCCAGTTGTTGTTGACTGTCCTTCGAAACTAAGCCAGATCCAACCTCTGTCATATGGGATTACTCAGTCACCCATTGTGGTCCTCACAGTGCACTGCATATATAAAAATCAAGCTAAAAAGTCATTATGTGCTGCATGGTGCCCCTGTGGTGCCCGAATGCATGGTGCTGCTGCTACTCGTCCCACAGTAAATCCTGTGAAGGGGGAGCTGATGTCACTGCCAATGCAGGAACCGATCCAGGCCTGGAGACCGCAAGTGCACGTAGATGCACAACTCCCGTGTGAACCTAGTATAGAGGCCATCAATGCACAACAGGCACTATTGGATCTCAGCCAGAAGGTTATCTCTTCAAGTCCTTTTCTTCATTCTCCCTCACCCTGGCTCCAGTACAGGGACATCTCAAGGAATTTGGGGGCCCGGGGCCAAACATATATTGGAGGCCTCTGTTCGGAACATCTTTGAATTTAGGATCCAATTTCAGCTCTTTCATGCCCTCTTTGGCCAAGTCACTGACAGTGCACATGCACACTGGTCCAAATTCTAAATATGTTTACATCTAATATTCGGAAATAGTGACCTGTGCTTTGAATATTGTAACACATCAGCAGCGCACCAATATTACTGAAAATATTCTCTGTGACCCCTCCCATTTCTCATGTGTCAGGTCCTGCTTTGATCTAAAAGAAACTTTTTTATGCATGTTGCATGAAACATAAACACAAAACCTCTGCAAAATGCATAAAATAGACTCACACATCACCCACATAAAGAAAATTAAACAAAAATTGTATTTGTAGTAACCTGTTGAAGAATTATTCAAGGTCATCAGGGCAAGACTCTGCAGAACAAAGCTGACTCTATCATGGTGCCCCTGAAAAGTTGGGGCCCTGGGCCAGAGCTCCGTTTGCCATTGCCTTAAAACGTCCCTGCCCCTGTCCCAATTGAAACTACCACTGCGGTCAAGTATCAGTGAAGAGGCCGCTGAGATTGTCAGCCCAAGGAGCACTCACCCATGCCAGCTGATCACGACATTAAGAGCAGGAAACAGGGCTTTACATGAGAGACTAAAGCAGATGCAAGGGCCCAGTTCTGCAGCTGAAAATGTGACTTGCATGAAATTATCCCTTTAATTTAGGTATGAACTGAATGAACTCAACTGTGAACTGTTCTTGGTCAGTGAAGGCCTAGCGAACAGCACCTGTGTCGGATCTGTTATTAGACTAGATTCAAAGAACTATAGGCACTGTACCAGCTCCCACAACAGGGAAAGGGTGCCATAGCAGATGGGCCTCTATACTAGACATCCTAATTACAATCGGATTCTTGCATATGAGCTCTACATTGAATTGTGTGGTATTGCATTTACCTGTGATAATGAATCAGTTTCTTTTTACTAAGATAATCACTGGGATGGACACAGGGCCGGACTGGCCGTAGTGGGCACCGGGAAATCCCCCGGTGCGCCGCACGGGTGGGGGCCGGTTTTGGGATCCTGGGGGCTGTTTTTGTTACAGTGCCGATTTTGCAGCATAGCTGCAAAATCGGCCCTGTAACAAAATCACCCGAAAACCGGCCCTGACAAAGAGCTCGGTGGCACCCCCAAGCCCGGGGGTGCCGGCCGAGCACTTTGCCAGGGCCGGTTTTGGTTCCCAGTCCGGCCCTAGATGGACACCAAATATGTTGGGTCTATTGATTGACTGTTGAATTTTGAGTTCTTCCACCCCTCACTAACTCACTAAACTAACTCACTAACACCCTGAGAAGCCTTTGACTGCTCAACCTTGCTACCCTGAGAGTCAAGCTCAGAAATCTACTCAACCTATTTTGCAGAGCCATAGTAGGACAGACCCCAAGTCACTTGTGACAAACGACCCGAACCACAACAGTTGGGGACCAGTTGCCTCTGTCTACCCTATAGTCCCCTGAAATGGTTTGGTATAAAGGCATTGAAAATCTTATGGTAAGTGATCAACATGGATTGAGTGATGCTTAAAGAAACAGGAAAGGAAGAAAGGCAGTAAGGGAGAAGGGCAGGAGAGGTGGTTGAGGAGGGAGAATAGAAATGAGAAAGTTAGACTAAGAGCAGAGTAAGAAAGGAAGAAAGAAATAAAGAATGAACAAACAAACAAATAAAGGAAAGATGGAAGAGAAAAAGGAAGGGGGTTAAAAATGGGGAGACATAATGGAAGAAAAAGGTGAAGAAGGGGAAAGAGCGAGGGAAAGCAGACAAAGTGAAAGAAGGAGGAACGAAATTAAATAAAATATTGGATGTGCAAGGAAGGAAGGAAGACAGGAAGAAGATAACGATTTAAGGAAAAATGTAAGGAATCAAGGAAGGAGATGTGCAAGGAAGGGGTGAGGCAAAGGGATAAAGAAAGCAAGATAAAAACGAGGGGAAGGAAGCAAACGGAGGAAGAAAAGAGGGGGCAACACATGAAGGATGAAAGGGTCGAATTACTTAAGGAAGTAAAGTCAGGGATGAAAGAAGAAGGGAAGGGAGTGAAAGAAGGCCCGAGGAAAGGATACAGAAAGGGAGAGAGGAAATTATGCAAGGAAGAGTGAAGGAAGGAAAGGGGGCATGACAGGAATGTAGAAGGAAAATGGGAATTAATGGAATGAAGGAAGGAGAATGGAAGGAATGACATAAGGAACAGGAGGAAGGAAGGAATGGAGTTGGGAAGGAAAGGAAGTTGGACACATTAAATGAGAAAGAAATGAGTGGGAGGGAGGGTAACGTTTGCCTTCTGTAGTAGGCTCAGTGCGTTACATCCAGATATGGCTGCAATGAGTCAGTTTTATGAGTGTCTGAGTGTCCTTCACAAACAACTCAAGTAAAGCAAAAGAGGGAGTTTGTGGAGCGGTGACACACTCGGAGAAAGGACCTTGGCATGTTCCAGCATGAATGCAGCATTTCTATTGCGTCTTTGATTGACAGCATCGACAAGAGCTGTCCCCTTTCATCAGCTTTTAAATAAACGGGGTTTTTGCATCTGCTCTTTTGTCCCTGCCCCGGAGGGCGCTTTTGCAGAAGGCTGCAGCGCCGAGCGCGAGCGCGCAAGGAGAGTGCTTATAAAAGCGCCTCCCTCCCTCCGCAGCCGATAACGAGCACTGGTGAGTTGGAGCCACCGGCTGCACTCCTGCCTCCACGTGCCTCACAGCAGGACTACAACAGCAGCAGAGGAGACACGGGCTCCTCCAGGGGAGTAAATCACTGCCTGCCGGCGCGGGAAGGCGAGCCTCTCCTGACTGAGCTCGAGGCATGGCGTTCATCCCACAGGCGGCCTGGGTTAGGATCAAGACCATGAAAGTGCTGCTGCCTCTCGGCGCTAGGCGGAAGGGCAAACGTAAGTAGCGCCTACAAACCTGTCGCGTGGTTTCACGGAGGACCGAATCTGTGGTGTAAACTTGGACTGCGTTTATGCTAACTGTTCATTCCCTGAACGCCGTTCCCGTGCGTCCACCCCGCTTTCCAGCTTTGGCTGTACGCCAATTCTATACGAAAGTTCTATAGATTAAAAAAAATCTGGTCCACTCTGCCTCGTGCTTTGTCTCCACTTTTAGCAAGTAGAACGTATTTCACGTTAACGTGAATGTGTTTTTTTGTCCCTTATGGGTGTTTCTTCTGTCATTGGGCAAAGCCGCACTGGTCAGTTCATTCACATGTTTTTGTGGGATAGCTCCAGTTCTGAGAAAAGTATTTTCTGAGGTCAAATGCAGTTTTTTTGTGTGGCCTTCAACAACTTTTACACAACTACCTTTAAATGGCCAGATGCATGGCTTAAGTGAGGTATGTCTCCAAAGTTTGGAACCCACCCAGGCCGCCTTCGTTGCACAGTATTTGCCTACAGTGAGGGGACAGCTTCTCTCAAATGCCAGTGAAAGGCAACAAAAGCAGTGACGTGAACATGTCACCACTCAAATACGAGTGGGGAAAGTGCATTGTGTGTCTGTGTTGTGTTTAATTACATTAGTCTCTCATACTGACATTGCATGAGGTGCAAACCCGGAATGCTGAGTTGACTTCAGAAGAGAACATGTTCAAAACCTCGCATCACAGAAATAGTGAAAGACCCACCATCATCTTAACCTGTGTTCCCCTCCCGCAAACCGATCAATACTGTACGGAGACGCCACAAATTGCCTCCGTCATCAGGAATGCATCCTTTCCTTTCATCATCAATGCCACAGACCTCCAGTGTATTTTATACATTTTTGATTTTTTAGTTTGTTTTTGTAAAAAGCTAATGCAAATTAGATTTTTCAGACATCAGTTGTCCCATGTCATCAGATAATCCAGTTTTGTCTTTTTGTTATGTTCTGGTACCTAAACTTTCGTCTGAGACAAGTGAATACTTCTGTATTCAACAATCACTGCTAGAGCAGTTTCATCTTAAACGTGGTGGCAAGCAGTGTTTACAAATCCCCTGTTAACTAGCAGTTGAAGGTACTGGGCATAATGGAATGCTATGCGATTTTCAGTGTATTATTGTTCACCAGTTTTTTATTCAAATACATTTGTTTGAAAAATTGGCATGAAACCCTCTGGTTGATATTCTTTTAACTATGTGGTGGAGTATCTTGTTTGTGTTTGAATCTGGATCTACAGACATTTTGGCCAGATTAAGAAATCTTTTGCTAGGACAAGCATTGGCATAGCCAATAGGTCTCGCCTTTGGGACCCTAAGTGTTTAGCTATGCAACAGTTGATGAGACCTATTGGCTATGCCAATGCTTGTTATTTAATTGAAAGCAGTTTTTAAAAACAGATGGGCCTTGCGCGCCGCTCCGTAAACATTATAAATAAAGGACAACAAAGCTGCCCTAAAAGCATGGTGGAGAACGAGCGCACACTGCAGTTGTACCCCGTCCCTCCTCGCAAAGTTATTCAGTGCTCTGTTACGTATACTTTGTAAAAGTAAACAGAAGCCAGGAGCACGTGATAACTAAAGGACACCAAATTTGGCATAAAAGCATGGCATCAAAGGAGCGCACACTTTAGTTGTAACACCGTCCCTCCTCGGAAAGTTGATACACAGGAGTAGGCAGTGTTCAACAGTGTAGCTTAATATAATGCCACAGCACGTAATAACATGTAAGGCCCCTGAACGTGCTTACATACTGGCTCTAGTAGAAGTTTTCTGTTGAATTGAAAGTACTTTTTAACAACAGATGGGCCTTGTGCGCCCATAAAAGTTGCCCTAAAAGCCTGGTGGTGAAGGAGCACACACTGCAATCGTAACCCCGTCCCTCCTGTTCAGTTGTTCAGTGCTCGTTTAAGTGCGTGTAAAGATTGTGACACCGGCTTTATGTAAGCCTCCTGTAAACAATAACATTACATCCTAGTTTAAAGCTAATTTCAACAATTTTAATCGTAACCCTGTCCCTGTTCGCAAACTTGTCAAGAGCTCTGTTATATATACATTGTAAGAGTAAACAGAAGCCAGGAAAGCGAGGACGGTTAAGTGCGTGAAAACATAGTGACAACAGCTTTATATGAGCCTCCTGTACACAATAACATGACATCCAAATTCAAACCTAATTCCAACACTTTTGCTTAGTAATCCCAGATTGCGCTAAAATAAATGCATACATACAGAGGAGAAGAGGGTGCAGCAGCACTATGAAAACATCGAACTCCAGGACCCAGACACTACACTTAATTACAACCAAGGCATGCTCTGTTACATATACATTGTAAGAGTAAACGGAAGTCAGGAATGCGAGGCCGGTTAAGTGCGTGTAAACATTGTGACAACGGCTTTATGTAATTCTCCTGTACATGATAACATTACATCCAAGTTTAAAGCTAATTCCAACAAAAGCATGGCGGCAAAGGAACGCGCACTGCAGTCGTAACACCGTTCCCCCTCACAAAGTTAATACGCAGGAGTAGGCATTGTTCAACAGTAGCTTAATATAATGCCACAGCACGTGATAACATGTAAGACCCCTGAACGCGAGGACATTACGGCCCTGGTAGAAGTTTCCTGTTGAACTTAAAGCATTTTTTTAATAACAGAGGTGCCCAGAGCGCCCATAAAAGTGCACACTGCAGATGTAACCCCGTTCCTCCTCGCAAAGTTGGGGTCTGTATGTGTGCGTGCATGTGCGTGTGTGCGTGCGTGCATGCATGTGTGTGTGTGTGTGTGTGTGTGTGTGTGTGTGTGTGTGTGTGTGTAGATAATATTTTACATGTACATTAGCATCAGTTATCATATTTAAAAATCCTGAGCCCGAGATCTTACCAGCCTTGAACCTTACAACTGTTATTTCTGTTTTTTGTTTCTTGGCTCTTACGTAGTGCTTTGAATTTGATCTCCTAAATTAACATCAGTCTGATTGAAGGTCTGCACATAGGAAATACGCCAGGAGGAGCATGCGTGAGCTGTAACAGGAGAAGGGAACTTGCGCGCACTAACCTCAAGGATGGTGTGTTGTAATTAACATGATTATGTGACATGCAATCCCTAAACAGATAGAAATCTGACGCAACGTAACAAGCTACAGGCAATTGCTCTGCTCCTTTACACAATACCTTACTATTTTCCTTGCAAACCTACTCGGAGGTTTTTGAATAGATAACTTGCTACGGAGGGAACTAGTGTCCATAGATAACAAGACAAGCCCGGCGGAGCGTGGCGCGCGCGCTTGGCGGGGGCGGGGGAGCGCATTCCAGGCGGGGGAGCGGACCCTTTGAAGTAGGATGCCAAACGGATTGCATGGCGGCACGATGCACGTGATTGTGCGCGTGCTCGCCATGCAATCCGCTTTTGGGAGCACTTTTGAGAGCCCCTTTACTAGAGTCTCGCTGAGCGATCGCTTACGCGAGAGCCAGCGAGACCTAAAAAATCATTCAGCACAGAGGATTCTCTAAAGTCCAAAGTTTTGTGTTAGGGCTGGGAACGTAGAACTTTCCAGGGAGGGTCACCTTGTGAGGAAGCTTGGGGGATGTGTGTCACTGGGAAAATAGTTATCACCTGCAAAATTGTTACTTTGTGAGTATTCATATGCTTTGCCAAGGCTTTTTTTTAACCCTTTTTGCACAAATTGGTTCTCGAAATGTACAGAGCGGGTGGGAAAATTCATGAATTATGTCCGTTTTATCGTGGGAGTGCGGTGGAAGTGATTTCTATAACAAGAAAAATATTTTCAATTTGTAGTAATGAAATAAATGGAAAAAACCCTTCATGATCGAGGCACTATTCATGGAGAGGTTTGTGAATTCCCTCATAGTAAAAAATCTGCATAAACTGTAGCATGACTCTACAGTCATGCTACATATTTTTCTATTTTCAGAAAACTTTTCATGGATCAGTCCTAGAGAGCAAATTGAAGTCCCCTCTATAGCAACTAGGCTAAAGCAGTGATAAAAAGGACAGGTCCCAAATTCAGCTTTATTGTAATAACTCTGATCGTATTTATGGGAATTTATGGGTTTAAAAATACCCACCTAGAGCACGCCGCAACAACTCGATCTAAATGCAGGTGGATCATCCAGAAGGGGCCTTCTCCATAGATTGACTTAGTTGGCATCTAGTGAGCTCCTCTTGAGTTATTTGGGTTCTTACTCTATCTTCCGGAATAATGGTAATTGAACGGGCTGAGAAATTGATTTATACATTGATTTCATCAGCATAAGCCAATATTCATCAATGGGACAGATGAGACAATTACTAAGTAGGGAGGGCTGTATTCCCTATGGCTTTACTCAGACACTCATTCGCCCAGATTGCTGAATGTATCTTTAATATATGCATTTCCTTGGTAATATTCGGTGCAAAACCCAGGCACCACTTCCAAGGTCTGCGAACACTTTTTTGATGTAGTGCAGAGTGATAGTAAATTATACACCACTTGATCTGTCTTCTCCCACACCGAGATCAATGGCATAGATGGGCTCAGTTCCAAGGGAGAAGGCACTGGCACTACTCTGGCATTCCTTGCTCTCTCCTTTATGCCACAAACACGTGTTCTACTCCATTCTAAAATTGGTGGTGTTGTCTTTGTGGTTGAGTTCTACCATTTTTGTGCTGGACACAGCACACCCACTGTGTGTCTGGGTGCCTCTGCCAACCGCACTTCACCAGGTCTGTGCTCCAGGCTAGTGAAAAGAGGTTAACACTGTGCCAATTTATGTTGCCACTATAGTCCATTAATTAACGAGTGCTGTTACCGGATCACTGTGCATCAATGTTTTCCTGGGAAATAAGGGTATAGTAAAAGCTTCTGCCTGTGTGTGAGCAAAATGTGTCTCTCTGCAGCATGTTCTTGCTTTCCACTGAAGCTCCTGGTTCTTTTTAGTCCGCCAGGCCCTGCCCCCACTTCATCCTTCACCCGCCTCCTTGTTGCAACCTCTGGATTATATTCCACAGTCCTCTCTTTCCATCAGTAGTCATCTTAATTTACGAGTGAATGCCGCTGAGGGGTGGTGTTGTGTCCGCCAGTGTCTCGGGGGCGTGGAGTGTCAATGCATTGGCGCTGTCTAGCGCCGAGAGACGGGTTCATCGAGGCACATAGATAGAGAAGAACTGGTGAGGGCCACTGGAGAGCAGAGGAGCAGTAACAAGAATACAAAAGGAGTCCATTTTGCACGAGTTGTATATCAGAATATTGATAGCAAACATATCCACTGACAGAAATATTATGTTTAAATACCCCTAATATATCCTATTTGACTGAATGACCATCTCGTAAATGTATATATAGTTGGTGTCCTGACCACATCAAACAGGGACGTTGAGCGCCCCCGCCTCCACACTCACACCCACATTGCTTTAGCAGCTACAGCTGGGGTGGGGCTCTTTATGGGCCTGTTGTATCTGCAACTTCACAGATAAAAGCTCCTAATTAACGCCAAAAGGAAGAAAGAAAGATGGGTTGATAGAATAGGGAAAGAAGAATGGGCGAGTGGATGCATGAGTGGGTGAAAAGATGGATGGATGAAAGGATGAATGGTGAGTGAGTGAAAGGAAGTTGGATGAAAGGATAGATGGATGAATGAATGAAAGGGTGGGTGGGTAAAAAGATGGGTGAATGAGAGAGTGAACAGATTGATGGGCGAAAGGTTGGATAGGCGGGTAAAAGGATGGCTGGGAGAAAGAATGCATGGGTGGGTGAAAGGATGGATGAGTGGGCGAAAGGATGGGTGGGAGAGTGGGTAAGAGGATTAATGGGTGACAGAATGGGTAAATGGGTGGATGAGAGGATAGTAGAGTAAATGGAAATCTAAGAGGGAGAGAGGGAGGAAGGAAGGAAGGAAGGAAGGAAGGAAGGGAAGGGAAGGGGAAGAAAGGAAGGAAGGAAGGAAGGAAGGAAGGAAGGAAGGAAGGAAGGAAGGAAGGAAGGAAGGAAGGAAGGAAGGAAGGAAGGAAATCTAAGCAGATGGATGGCAGAGTAAATGGAAATCTGAGAGAAAGGATGGACGGTTGGGGAAAGGATGCAAAGTAAATGAAAAATCTGAGAGCAGGGGCATTGTGAACACCCTGTTTTAGCAGCTGCAATGGGGATTCTTTATGGGCCTCTTTTATCTGCAAGATGGGGATGAGCTGCTAGAAAAGGGAATGAAGAATGGATAAGTGGATGCATGAGCGAGTAAAAGGATAGATAGATGAATGGGTGAAAGGTTGGGTGGATGAAAGGATGAACGAATGAGTGGGTGAAAGTATGGTTGGGTAAAAGGATGGATGAATGGGTGGGGGAAAGGATGGGTGGGTGAAGGGATGGATGGATGAGTGGGTAAAAGGAGGTGTGGGTGAAAGAATGGAAGGGCGGGTGAAAAGATTGATGGGCTTAAGGATCGATGGGTGGATGAGAAGGCGAAAGAATGGTAGATGGATGGATGAAAGGGTGGCAGAGTAAATGGCAGCCTGAGAGGATGGATGATCAATGGATGGATGATGGATGGATCGATAAATGGAAATCTGAGAAGATGGATTGATGGACGGTGGCTGAAAGAATGGCAGAGTAAATGGAAATCTGTAAGGATGGCTGGGTGGGTGAAGGGATAGCTGAGTAGATGGATGGATGGATGGGTGAAAGGATAACAGTATACACGTAAATCTGAGAGGATGGATGGGTGTGTGAATGGATGGCAGAGTTAATGGAAATCTGAGCAGATAGATGACATAGTAAATGAAAATCTGAGAGGATGGATGGCAAAATGGAAATCTGAGAGGATGGATGGATGAATCGATGGGCAAAATGATGGATGAAGGCTTTATTGATGGATGGGTAAGTCAAATGATGGATGGATGGATATACGGATCCATAGATGATGGATGTGTGAATAGATGAATGGATGGCTGAAATAACCAATGGATAGATGGAATGGTGAAAGAGTGAATGATGGATAAAAGAATGAATGGTTGACAGAATGTAAAAGTAAAATGGGGAGTATCAGGAGTGGAGGGATGAGTAAAAGGATGAATAGGTAGTTGAGTGAAGATACCAGGGTGTTCACCTGGTTTGATTGCTTGGTGCCATTGGAGCTTCGTTTCAAAGTTGGGGATATTTTAATTTTCTGGCTCCTCGGTTGTCTCAGAGGATCAGGGTCGGACTGGCCGTAGCGGGCACCGGGCAATCCCCCGGTGTGCCGCACGGGTGGGGGCCGGTTTTGGGCCCCTGCGGGCCGTTTTTGTTACAGCGCCGTTTTTGCAACATAGCTGCAAAATCGGCCCTGTAACAAAATCGGCCGAAAACCAGCCCTGGCAAAGAGCTCGGCGACACCCCCAACCCCCTGGTGGGGTGGGGCGGCCGAGCACTTTGCCAGGTTCCCAGTCCGGCTCTGAAGAAGATGATTGGATGGGTGGTTTCAAGGATAGCAACGGAAATGGAAAACTTGAGAGGAGGGGGTTTTTGGGTGAAAAGATGACAAAGTAAATGGTAATCTGAGAGGATGGATGGATGAAGGGTTGAAAGGATGGCAGAGTATATGAAAATCTGAGAAGATGTATGGAGGGATAGGTGGATGGGTGGGTGGAAGGATGGAACGTGAATGGATGATAAGTAAATGGAAATCTGTGAGGATTGGTGGATGGATAGGAGGGTGAAAGGGTATCAGAGTAAATGGAAATTTGAGAGGATGGATGGTGGACAAAAGGATCAGCTGATGAATGAATGGCTTAATAAATGGCTAGGTAAGTCAAATGATGGATGGTTGGATGGACGCATGCATGGACAATGGATGTGTGAATGGATGGATATATAAAATGGGCCGAGAGATGGAATGGTGAAAAATTCGAGTGATGGAATGGTGAACGATTGAATTATAGATGAAAGAATAAAGGGATGGCAGAATGTAAAGGTGAAGTAGTGGCTATCAGAGGGTGAATTGAAGTGTGAAAGGATGAATGGATAGATGCTTGGATGGAATGGACAAGGAGGGTCTTCTAAGGAGTTTTAGGCTCACATGCTTCGCTTGCTTGCTGCCATCAGACCTTTGATTCAAAGTGGGAGGTATTTACATTTACTGGTTACTCACTTGCCATCAATTAAACGAGAGATTGTGCCTTGTCAACCCTCTTCAAAGTAACCTGATCACATGTCTATTTAATTCCAAACATAGCTTGTGTTTTACCTTCCTGCAATCTGTATATAGTTTGTGTCCTGAACCTACCACTACAAACATAACTAATACACTTCTGCATGAGAGAAGGTGCGTAGGAAACTGCAAATCCTGATCTTATGAAGAACAACTAATAAGTGATTGCACAGGTTACACTTGTGCCTGTGGTAAAGCTGTTGGGTCTGTCTATTTACCACAGATCCAAGTGTGGAGAGAATGTGGCCTAGCGGCTAGAGCGATCGACCTTGAAGCTGGGGAACCAGGTTCGAGTCTCGGCAGGAACGCTCAACATTCTGTGAATCTGGGGGAATCACTTAATCTCCCCCGCCTCCCAAAAATGAATGTGTCCGACTGCAACGTAACTGGTGCTCATGTATAGCGCTCTGATACCTTTGGGTCGAGTTCCTGCTATATTAAACCCTATAAAGAAAGTGTATGATGTGGCACTACAATAAATGTTCTCATTAGAGTACCACAGATGTAGTGAACAGTCACACACGTCATATGCCTGTGGATAATCACAAACATTTGCCATTCCTTTTCCGACACTCATTGTACAAGGAGGCATAAGTGGTGCAGTAACTGTGAGAAAGTGGACCAGTCAACCCCACCTGTCCGGAGTGGGGGTGCAGTGGCAATGCAGTAAAAGGATTTCATCACAAGTAGAAATATTGCAAATGTGAAGAAAATAAGGATGAACGTACAGCTGTGCAATTGTTGGCTTACCTATCCGTAAATCAAACACACAAAAGGTGATGGGAGGAATGCTTGCAATATGTCTAACCACAGTCAATGACTGGCCTTTACGGTGCTTTGTCCACCCCATCCTTTTGGTTTCAAAACTGGTCCTTTTACAGGGTTTTAATCAGACTTCTATATAAAAGACATATGAATGTCTTTGTTTGGCCTCCAAAACGTTCATATTTTACTAGATTACCATCGATGGTTAGTGTAGGAACACAGTTCTGGAAAGGGGGAGGGGGGTTGTACAGATGTGGAACAAAAAAAATGAATAAATATGCTGCTGCGTTGATATATCTGTCATTCTTCTGTGGGCAAAGGTGGTATGTAGGCATTTACGAAGCACAGGATTGTAATAGGCATGTTTTGCCATACGCTATTTATAAAGGTTCCTTATTTGTGCTCAACAGACGAGGACTTGGCACTTGCGACCCCGCCCCCCCCCCCCCCCCCCCCCGAACTCTCACTTTCCTATTTCATCATACTGAAAAAACTTGCCCTGTGTGGCCTTTTTAATTGTTTGTTAACTGGGCATTCCATGCCATCCTGTGCCTCGTCTCTCCTGTTTCCTCTCCCTACCCCTCCATGTCTGCTCCTCACTCTTTGTGTCTCATTTACAAGACAGACAGGCATTTATTGCGTGGTAAAAGCTCTTAAGAAATCAGATATTTGCCTCTAATTGTACAACAGGGAATTAAGGCAATTTGCTAAAGCTCATTAAAACTACCAGCAAATAACACCACATAAAATGCATTTTATTATGATTGGTATACTCTATAATTTACACCTCATTTCTTCCTTAGTTCTATCAAACCAATGGGCCAGATGTTTCATTATACTGGTCGCAAAAACTGGTCGCAACTTGTGACTTGTATTTTTACTATCAGCAGTGAATTTTGCGACCCAACCTATTAATAGGTCAGTTTGTAAAATTCGGGAATGGAGTGAGCTGTAATCTAACCTACCTAAAGAATATTCATTAGGTAGGTCTTAAATTGAGACTCCCTCTGCTTGGATATAATCGCAGGAATAATGGCCTGCAAAGGATAGCAGACCACCATGCCTGTGGCTGCATTTAAATAAATAAACTTTAATTAAGCACCCTGATTTTTTATAGGAAATGGGGCTACTGTTTGCATGAAAAAAAGTTTCCTTTTTTAAAAAGTTTCTCTGAGAGTTGGCAGTGATTTAGCCGGCACCAACAATACTGTGGTACAAGAATTTCAAGCACAGAATAGAGAGAGACAACATTTCAAAGGTGAGTGCTTATAGGAGAGTATACATTTATTATTGTTAACTCCCCATCTACATACCTTGAAAATATATATGTACCACAAATGTAAATATATGTAACGTTAAATATTGAAAATCTAGACTTACCTACCTGCCAATATTTTATTTTCAATGTTCTGCCCTCGATATTGTGTTCCATCAATATTGTGGTTTTGATACTCCGGGGCACACCTCCCTGTGGGACCAATTCCCCCAGAAACCTTTCCCACAATTTACAAACAGGAACAGGCCCCTCTCTTTTTCAAATGAGTTACCACCCAAATTGAGAGTTGGTAACTATTCAGTGGGTCTGTGACTGGAATTATGGTCACAAACCACTGACACATAGAGTACAGATTTGGTATTTGGAAGTCAAGTTCAAAACACACCCCTTCCAAATACCAAATTGGTATCCAGTCACAATAAATGGAGTAAAAAAATGTTGACTGATACATAGGAAAACTCTTTTTGTTGCCGCAAACTTTGATTCTGAGTGTTTGACTGTAGAAAAGGTTTAGTACACCTGGACCTGTATTTTGTTATTTTGCAAATGTAAAGCATATTGACTCCCTTAACGGTGCATTGTTTTGTCATTACAAAGAGGTAAAGATGGCACAGCGTGGTATGTCTCGCTGCCCACCACGTGGCTTGAGCTGCTGGTCACGTATCCAAACCCCGGGAAGGGCCATCTCAGCCTTTTATCATTCCGGGTGTGATATGTTGAGTACACTTAAATTGGTTAACAATAACACCTCCTAATTAAAATGCTTCAAAATAGCAAATCTGTGATCGAATATGTAGTACAAAAAGTAAGTAGCATAATTGTGAAATAATCCCAAAGTGGTAAACAATTTCAGAAAACTCTGTAATTAGCTCGAAGCAATTCTTACAAACATTTTGTCAATAAGACCTTAGTTATGTCTCTATCAAGGAGGTATAGACAAATTTGAAGACCGCAGAGGATCTGCAGGGTGAGAAGAGGCAAAGCAGATAGGCCGAGGGGGCTGTTTCTGCCTGTCCGGCTCCCTCCGGTTTTTTACTCTTTGGTTTTAGATTGTTTTCCATTTTTGTGATAGGGGAGAGTTGGGGTGTGAGTTTGTTGGTTCTGTCGCTTTGCACTCTTTTGCTTGCAATCAGGTGGTCGTCAGGTGGTCGGTAACTTCTCATGAAAGCCACTGAGGCAGGTCCTGAGGAGGCTGGCCAGAGTGTCTCCGTGTCAGGCAGTCTTTGGATGGCACCTTTGCTTTTACTGTTGAACAAACCAGGGACATTGACATTGGTAACATAGGCCCTTCCTCACTCAGAAAGCCAGGACAGCAAATGCCAGTTTTTGCAGTTGTATTTTGCATGTCTTTCCTGAAAAGTTTATGATTCTATTTTAAAGTTCTCTGCATGGGTAATGCATTGTTTCTGCTTGCACTCTGATGTTTGTACTTTCCCAGAACACTCTCTTCCATTATTCCTTCTATTGTTGCCTGTGGACAGATTTATATTCCACCATGTTGATTTTTCAGTCTTTCCTCTCGCTCTACCTCCCTCCTTTCACAACCTCATGCTTCACATTTTCTTCCTTAAAAAATTTCATTTTTATTCTCATATATTTTTTTTAATTTCTTTTAAGGTGAAAATGTATACATTTTTTGGCCCACTGCTTACCCTTCTTTCCACCTCAGGGACACGGGGTGACTTCCCTACTGAGCCGCATCTTTGGAAGACCAGCAGTCAGTCAAGCAAATTACTTTTCCGTCCAAGTTATATTTGTGCCTAGGTGATTAGGAGGGTCAGGTTCCCACACAGGGGGCTTAAAGGGTACTAAATCTTGCCCTGGTTTCCACGCCATGCCTGCCAAGGCAGGTAGTTGTACAAAGACTGTAGCTGGACGACAAAATCATGGCCTCAGTGGCTACTGGCCACAAACACATCAGCATGTTGGGGCCTGGGGTCCCCTGCAGATTCAGTCCGACATTGTCTTTAGTTAGTGAAGCTGCAGGCAGCTGGGACCTGGCAAACAAGACGCGCCTATAGGGAAAGTGCGAGATTGCCACATAGGAGGGTACATCTGTATGGCCAGTAGGGTGGGACAAAGTCAGAAGGTTCTACCTGAGTGTGTCCAGCGCCCAGGTTTTTCAGAGGCGCTGTCCTGCCTGGAAATCTCCCAGTTTCCTTTTATGACATCTTGTCTCTAGTGCTTTGTCTGTCCAACCTGGATGAGTCCAGTCTTCCGTCTTTGTGATTCTGGAGGCTGCATCAGGTGTGCTGTTCTGCATCCACGTTTCACTGCCAGGCCACCCACGTTTTTTATTTACAGCTGATTAAAGAGCACATGTATGTTTCATGGACAAACGAGCTCCAGTCTACAAACATTGATCATACGCCTAACAAAAGACAGCCCTTTCACTTCCGGCCCTCTTCCCACCCCAAGCCCGCCCTTCCACACACTGTATTCAGTACCCTCATGCACACTAGCAGTGTTATTTGTTTGCCAGGCTTCACGGGGAAGGCCGCTGATGGTTTGAGACAGAGGGATAAATTGGTAGCTTGGCTCGTGCCGCCCATCTCTAAATTGAAAATATTTCCTCCTACCCAAGTAATTCTGTTTTCAGGGAGACAATTGAATAAGGAGCAGGCGCGTGCAGCGGGCTGCCAGCGATGAGTGGACGGCGAAGGGCAGTCTGAAGGAGACTCGCTGAGGCCCCGCCTTGCAACGACGCCGAGCACGCGCACTGCGAGGAGGCAACCTCGAAGATTCTGCGTAGTGAGGAGAAAATCCCTAAAAGTAACTAAACAAGCAACACGTGGATGAGAAAATATGAGCAAACACATGAACTGGATAATACACAAACCTGTCGACACGGCTGAGACCTTCCGATAATGAGATAAGCATGCGGGGACTTGAACTTTCACTTTTCCAAGTATACCTATGTGCTGAATGTCCAACTATGCAAGGGGCTGTCGGTGGGAAAAAAACAGTTTTGTGGCCAGTCGCCCTCATGAC
This sequence comes from Triturus cristatus, assembly GCF_964204655.1. Lineage (NCBI taxonomy): Eukaryota > Metazoa > Chordata > Amphibia > Caudata > Salamandridae > Triturus > Triturus cristatus. The sequence continues at coordinate 557,083,066 of NC_140580.1, forward strand.
ACTGGGTACGTTGGCAATTATGAATACAGAAGCTGTGTCACTCAAGCCATGGTACACAGCAACATTTATTTTCCCAGCTTTGTGCCTTTACAGATAATTATTGCCAAATTATATCAGTTGTTTTATTTGGAACATTCGGACAAGAACACTTCCTTAGGTTACCGTAGATTAACCCTTGGTACTGCACGTGACCTTTTATCACATGTTCAGGTATGTGAGAACGGCATACACATAACAGCTGTTTGCGCCCAATAAGTGCAAAGGTGCTCAACACTTCCACACAAGGGAAGTTCAGCAGGAGGGCGCAGTTGCATCTAATGACCTCAGCAGGAAATGACATCTGTTTGCAGCTACATCCGGTTTTTGTCTTGCGCTAATCATTGGGTCATTGATGCCAGGTCCTTAATGTTAGTTTCTATTCCAGTGAAGGCATAGATGAGTCAATTGCTGCTATCCCATAGGGAGGTAGAATAAATCGTAATGCTATTTCTGTTTTATTAAAAAGCATCACCCTGAGAAAGAGAAAATCATAGAAATAAAATAAATCAGTTGAGGCAGTCGCTTTATACAGGAAACGCGAAACAGTACCTGCATCCCAGCATACATCTTGCAAGAAGATAGAGAAACGCTAGAGGGCTCCACTCAAAGGGCGTGCCAGAGTGCTTCTTGCATCAAAACGTTCTAGTCTCTACAAGGGATATATTCTCATTATGATGGAAGGCCCCACAGGCAGGCTTCTGTCATTTGCAAACATTTCCCGCTTTTATCTCATTCAGGAAATTCACAGGAAGCACCACGGGAAACTAGGTTTTCTGTGTTTCTTTGGTGTGCGCCTGTCTTTTTCTTTAATCCTCACAGAGATACAGCCCACAGAGATTATCCTTATTGCCCAAATGTTCAGGCGTAAGGTTAGGATTAGTGTGAATATTAAATCAGTTAAATTTTTCCCTTGTAACTCACGTAGTAAAGAATTTGGCAATTAAAGACCTACCTTCCTTTCTTGCACCTCCTGTCAAGAAGAGGGTGCTGCATGCACTTTTCCTTACTTACTGCACCGCTTACACCTGGTACATGTTGGAAAGTGCTGAACATTGGGCGACAATATTTGTGAACATCCACAAAGGTACTCCTTTATTGGTATCTGCATTCTTTAAATAGCCCATTTCACGGTGCACACCTACCTCCCTACTCTAGGATACCCAAGGCCATCAGAAAGCCTTTCACACCTGGGGTATGGTCTTACAGCTGTGGAAGAACCTGCACATCTGGAGGAAGCCCGGCAGTCATATGTGAAAGGTCCTTACGTTATGAATCAGGAAAAGTAATTTAGAAGCAGAGATGCACCTTCTTCAGTGTTTTGAATTGAGGGCTCAATCACTGTATACCCTAGCGTACAACAGCATCCTCTCCTACGTTCCAGGTACTACTCTGAACGTGCACCTTTCTCCTATATTCACATTCTAACTCTATGGTTTGGACAAAATCTGTATAATGGTTTATTTCGGAGACAGGGTATTGGCTTATGAAGTCACGCGGAAAGGCAGGAAACAGTGAAACATTTATTCTCCATTCGGAGCAGTTTCTAAATTGGAATTGGATAAGAGAGGGGTATGAGAAGAATTTGCTCCCAGAAAGAGAAGATGCCTTTGAATGGGGAAGATCATGTGGCAATATGGAGGGGTTAGCTGATGTGGACATGCTAATTTGTTAGCATGTCCCAAATTTGTTGACACTCCTGTGCCATGGCAGAACATTGTAGCAGAACGTTTTGCAAACCTTTGGCCATAATAATATCCTTAGACAAGATCTGAGGGGGATAAGTGACTGGAAGACAAGCTGTTGCAATAACTGGCCATTGTGATCTACAGAACAAATCAAACATGGACCCTGTTCTGATGCCACGGCTATTGCTTGTTCCCTTGTGGCAGGTCAGACTGGAAGCAAACTGCAATCGAGGGTTGCCCAAAAACTCATATTAGGAGCTTGCACTGTGACCATCCTAAGCACTGCTTTAAGACTAAGACTACCTTGAACAGCTATGGCCAGGGAATCAATGCACACTGAAGAGAAGAGAGACCACTGACCACAGGGAAAAAACAGTTTTTTTCTTTTAGGCAGGTACATTTAAAGCACAGTTCTTTCTTCTTACCTGCCCATCTGAATGCCGAGGGTTTCCTAGTAGTCGCCAATCATAATCTTCAGTGCAGAGTGAACCGCTCACATTGATTGGATTTTAAGGTATAGCTGAGCAGCTGCAGCCCCAAACATTGAGAGGCCGGCGACGATGTCTCTTGAGCTAGGAAGAGTCACAGTGTTATAGACATAACAAAATATTTCTTGCTCTTTTAAATGCTCTCCAGAAGCACATGCCAATGATACAGAGCTTTATATATGAGGAGAAAGGATTAGGATAAAATGCAATAAAGAAAATCTTTTTTTTTAGTCTGGCTGACATTGTGAAGTAGTCTAGGCTTCTTGTTAGTCTTGCAGCAAGTTCATGCCAGATGCCACAAGTCTCCCAGACCCCCAGACCTCCCAGGTCCCGAGCACCTCATCCATCAGTTTCTCATCAGTGGTGATGGGGTGTCCAGACAGTGCCTTTAAACATGGTCCCCATCACAATCAATAGAAACCTTGCCATGGTTTAACCTATCATATTGAATTTTAGGTGCCAAGCTAGATCCTGAAACCACAGACAGATTACCTGTCCTTATCAGATACTAAACATTCAGCAGTTCAGAACTTCAGCACCCCACAGACCTCCATTATCCTGTTCCCATGTATCTATAGCCTAGCCCAAAAAACAGGTACCAGTGACTTAATTTCCAGGATTACGTCTCCTACGTTTCACAGTAGTATCTGCTCTTGTGCATCCATATCTGACTGACCCAAGTGTGGACATACTTGCTTCTTCTCAGAACACTGGAAAGGACCTCTCATCCAGGATTCACCACAAGAATGAATCTTCTGCAGGTGGATATGTGCCCCTTCCCAGGTGGCCGGAAAAGCCTACCCGGAGATAGCTTGCTGCCAACTAATATTAGGTGTCTTGTCTTTATTGCTGATTTTCCTTTCTTGTAAAACTGGATGGTGCCTTTTTGAGGTGAATCCTACAACTTCACTTAAAAATGACCCTTGGTGCAACCATCAGTTCTTATTGGTACTGTGGAGCCCTGTCCTCTGAAGTGTGGATAAAACAAATCTACCTGATGTGTGCCTGGTGTTGGGGGAGTCCGGTAATGTCTGAAGTCTACTTTCCTACCACTTGCCCAACATCACCATGCTGTCAGCTCTCCTAACACTGCTAATGACCAATCATTCAACAGTTTAGGCTGCGCATTCAGTGGGCACACGAAAAGTCTGGAAGGAATACAAGATTTTCAGGCAGTGATTCCTTTTCTCAAAACAGAAGGAGTCCAGAATGTAGGATTGCATCTACATAACTTTTATTCTGTACGCCTAGAGAGAAAACATACATATTATCAGAGCATTATACTTTTTGCTATAGTCATTTATTATCTTCATGTGGAGGTTGGATTCATTTTTCCCTTAGGGCTGCTAAGGCTACTCGTGGTTCTGCCGCGTGGTACACGGAAGCCTTAAAGGTCAGTAGGAGGACCTGTAAACATCTTGAAAGAGAATGGCGCAAGAACTATAGCTCCTCTGATAAATCACTCTATAAAATTGCTTTGAAAAAACACTATAAAAAAGTTTGTGAGGAAAAGAAACTTTTTCTAGTAACAAAAATTGACTCTGCAGTCTCTTTAACATCGTAAAAAGTTTCTCTTCCCCCACGTCTACCCGTCGCCCATTTGCTCCTACAAGCGACTGGACTGAGCGTATGGCCTGTGAACCCTATTTTGAACACTGCCTTGCAGGAAGGGTCCATGCCACAAGCGTGGAAACACGCCAATATCCTCCCGCTGCTGAAGAAACCCACAGCTGACCCTGAGGTAGCCAGTAATTTCCGGCCTATCTCACTCCTGCCTTTGTTCTCTAAGGCAGTAGAGAAATATGCTAATGGAGTTTTAACTAACCTTTTGGAAACCAATCATTTGTTGCACCCTAGCCAGTCAGGTTTCAGAGCTAATTTTAGTACTGAAACAGCTTTGCTAGAGGTGGCTGAAACTATCAAAGCTACCCTGGACAGAGGTGGCAATGCAGTCTTGGTTTTATTGGATCTCTCGGCAGCCTTCGATACCATGCCCCACAATAGATTACTGCAAAGACTTAGGGAGAGCGGTATTGGTGGCACGGTATTAAGATGGTTTACATCTTTTTTGGCTAACCGCTCCCAAACTATCTGGGCTCCTCCTTTTGCTGCAGAGATCCCCCCATTGAACGTGGGTGTCCCTCAGGGCTCTATATTGAGCCCCACACTATTTATTTTGTATATGGCCCCACTTGCCCCTCTTGCTGAGGAATCTGGGGCTAAAATAGTGTCTTACGCTGATGACACCCAGCTGCTGTTCACTTGCGAGAAGGGCGCAGATTTCAATGGCACTCTCATTAATTCCTGTCTTTCTAAAGTTTTCTCCTGGTTTAGTCACAATCATTTAAGATGCAACTCAGAGAAATCGGAGATTATTTTTTTCGGGCAATGGCCCTCTGAAGCTTGACATACATGGTGGCCACAGGACATGTCCCCCCCTGTGTCTTCTGTCTCCACCGTGAAAAACCTAGGAGTCAAGTTGGATGCATCCCTCTCCATGAAAGCTCAAGTTCAGACTGTAGCCGGGGCATGTTTTGGACTATTGAGAATGCTGCGGAATTTCCTTCCCTTGCTTTCCATCCCTTATAGGAAAACTGTTGTCCAGGCCTTGGTAGTCTCCAGGCTGGATTATGTGAATTCCTTGTATCTCGGACTTCCGGATTATCTCCTGAGCCGACTACAAGTGATTCAGAACGCAGCTGCAAGGGCCATTTTCTTGATTGGGCCCAGAACCCATACCTCTCAGCTTTTGTCCTCACTGCACTGGCTTCCGGTGCAAAAAAGAATACACTTCAAGGCCCTGGTCCTGGTTTTTAAAGTTTTCCACAAGTTTGGAGCACCTTACCTGGGGGACAGATTTCAACCTTATCTTCCCCAACGCACTCTGAGATCTTCTTCTCAACTGCTGATTACCATCCCTAAGGTTCAATTCTCCCGGCTAGCGGGTAGATCTTTTCATGTTGTGGCCTCTAGGTTGTGGAATAGCCTACCTTTTGCTATCAGACAGAGTCCTCACCTTCTCATTTTCAGAAAAAGTCTGAAAACGTGGCTCAGCAGTGAAGTTTTGAGTCGCGGCTGTGCTCGGTTTGATGTTATGTGGTCTACGCATTTTGCCCTAGCGCCGGGACACTCCTGAGAGTAGCCGTGCGCTATACAAATACAGATTTACATAACATAACTTAATTTCTCTCTAACAATTTGCCTGCAAATAAGGTTTGTCAGCTAGATACTCTCTACTGATTCCCTTACTTACTTTCACTGCACAAAGCAGACAGGGTCTCCAGCTCAGTCTTTATGTTTTTCAGTACTTTGTCCATTGTCTGTTGACAGACACAAAGAGCAATACCACTGAGTCAAGGGTGCAGGTGAACAACAGGCACACAGAGCAATATCAGAGAGTCAAGGGAGCATGTGAACAACAACTTTATTGAAAATAAAGCAGGGTTTATTGCATTCTAGAGTGGGCATCCCTTTCTGGCACCAAGGGTTTCATACATTTACAGAAAGGTAGCTCCTCTGCGAATTGCCTCCTTGAAGTGGTTGAGGGGTGTGTGTGTCTCAGTGACCGGGAGAGCTATGCTGGCAGAAATATAGTCTCCTGGTAGGGTCGCCTAAGCCAGACAGGTCAAAGGGAAGAGACCAGACAAAACGTGATCTGCTATTCCAAGACTTGGGGTAGGGCACAAGGCTAACAACCTTGTCCCATAAAAAGCCTCTGTTATGGAAACAACAGCAAGAACCACTACATCTTCTGGGCTTGAGGGACTTCCAGAGTCGCAGCATGAGACATGCATGATCGACAATAGTCAAAGCCACAAGGAAACTACTGACAGGATGACAAGTTCTGAGTGGAAAGTGCAAGATGAGAAATGTATTATGGAATGTACAGACTACGTATGATTCAGGAAAGCTGGCTCAAGTATCATCGGAATGAGGTGCTACAGCTTACATATCCCGAGGATCAGTGAAAGAAGGCGGACATGATCTGGCAGAATAAAAACCACCATAGGAGGGACAGTACTGTATTTGGGAAGGGACAATGACCAACATCACAAAAATAATAGTCATCATCCTGAGCAAGGGAACAGAGTAATGCCTAATTATGTTGACGCCAGTCAACAGCAAAGTCTTGATAGCCAGGTTAAAAGAAAGACACATCAACACTACCATTAGCCAGTGCTATGCTCCAACAAATGGCACAGCACAGACAGTCAAGGAAATATTCTTCCAACCAACAGATGCAAACTGAGCTTGAAGCCATGCCAAACCATGAGCTGAAGATTGTGATAGGAGACTTAAATGCTAAAGTGGAAAATGACAACTCAAACCATGACACAGCCACGTGAAAGGAAGGTTGTGAAACAATGAACGACAATGGAGAAATAATGTTGGAATTTTGTACCATAAATTATCTAGTCACAGAAGGGACTCACTTTCCTCACCGTGATATCCATAAACTAACTTGGTGCTCAGTCAGTGACTAAGACTGAAACCAGATTGACCACCTAATGATAAGCAGCACCTGAATATGCTCACTGCAAGATGTCAGAGTGAGAAGGGGAGCGGATGTTGTCAGTGATCGCCAACTCATGACCACTCTAGAGAAGCTAAAGCTTAGAAAAAGAGAGCGCAGATCATCAGGTAGACAGCACTTCGATGTGGCAAAATCACAGGACCCAAGGACTGATAAGACACTTGTCTTACAAATCAAAAACAGGTTCCAACTCCTGGCAGACACAGAAGATTAGAGTGAACTGGCTGCAGATGCAGCCATCAAGAAATGGGAACAGGTCACTTCAATATATATGAAGAGCAGTGAAACACACCTTGGGACCACTATATAAGACAAGACGTGTGGCAAGCTATTGAAGACAGGAGGGAAGCAAAAAAGAAACTCATGGATGCCAAATCTGAGAGGCTGCAGGAGAAGTACAAGCAACAGTACATAGAAACAAGCACAGCAGTCAAACGAATGAAAAGAGCATACAAGAGGGTGTATATGGATAACCTTGTTACCCAAGCGGAGGAGGCACTCAGTGGAGGAGGATGGAGGAATGTCTTCAAGAACACAAAGATAGCTGGTGGTAAATCTCGTGCAACATACAACACCCCTTTCATGGACAAGCAAGGCAGATTATTCACAACAGAGAGAGCAGGAATCCCGCTGGGACGAGCTCTTCAAAGAAGTCTTGAACATAGTACCAACAAGCAAAGCAGACATCCAAGAAGCAGAAACAGGCTTGAATGTGAAAATGACCCCACCCCAGAAATAGAAATTGGCACTGCCATCCGATCTCTCAAAAACCAAAAAGATCCTGGCCAAGACAACCTGAATGCAGAAATATTTAAGGCAGAACCTAAAACATCAGTCATGAGCCTTCAGCCACTTGGGAGGGAAATAAAGTACCAGGTGACGGGAACTAAGGCATCATCATCAAGATTCTAAATAAGGGAACATTAACTAAATGTAACAACTGGCATAGAATCACCCATTTGTCAATCCCGAGTAAAATTGTTGTGTAAATCATTGTACAGCACATTTCTGATGCTGTGGACAAGCAGTTAGAAAAAGAGAGGCTGGGATCCACAAGGGCAGAGTGAATGTTGATTGGATTCTTACTCCATGCAACATCATAGAGTAGTGCACAGTGTGGCAGAGACAACTATACATCAGCTTTATTGATTTTGAGAAAGTGTTTCACGGTATCCACCATGATAGCCTCTGGCATATATTGAGAGCCTATGGAATATTTCTGCATTTAGTTCTCCTCATCAAGAGCTTTTATGATAATTTTACCTGCAAAGTGGGAGAGAGTGAGAGTAACTTCGAAGTCAAGATCAGTATGAGATAGGGATAGGTAATGTCTGCATTGCTCTTCAACCCAGTCATCAACTGAGTGATGCAAGACACAACTGAATACCAAGCCAGAGGCATCAGATGGACCTTATTCTCTACACTGGAGGGCCTTGAGTATGTGGATGGCCTAGCGTTGCCCTCTCTCACACGCACCAGCATATGCAGAAAAAGACAGCTCACATCAACATCTATGCATAACAAGTGGGCTTGAAGATCAACACGAAGAAATTAGAAGTCATGCCACTCAACATCCAAAACCCTTCACCAATCAAGGTGGGTGCAGAAGATCTAGCCATGACTGAAGAGTTTGCGTGCCTAGTCAGTACTATCGGACATGATTGAGGGGCAGGCAGTGGCATTGAAGAAAGACTGAAGAAGGCCAGGAATGCCTTAGGGATGCCGAATAATGTGGAGGTCATCTGGTTACAGCACCAACACCAAGCTGAGGCTTTACCAGAGGTGCGTTCTGTCAACACTCTTATATGGATTATGATGCTGGCAGATAATGAAAAGTGACATCACCAAACTGTCAGCCTTCTACACCAGAAACATGAGAAGAATCTTGCGCATTTTCTGTCCACTAAGTATCTACAACCAGGAACTGCTCACTAGATGCAAGCAAGAGAACACAAAACCATCATTATGAGAAACAGATGGAGAAGCATAGGACATACCATTGATTAGAAAAAGACTCCATCAAAAGACTAGCTCTCCACTGGAGCCCAGATGGCAAACGGAAGTGAGGCAGGCCTTAGTACACCTAGAGGTGAATTGTGTAAACAAAAATAAAGACCTTGAAGAACAGCTGGGTCATTGTACAGTAACTTGTCCAAGACAGATAGAAGTGGAGGTACTTTGTTACTGTCCTATATGCCAGTCAGCATAAGGGGCAGTAAGTAGGTAAGTAGGAAAGTAGCATTCCATGTAGCACTGGACCTCAGCAAAGTGTCAAAACTAACCAACAGCACCACTCAAACTTAAGCTCTGCTCTGCTCCTGGTCATTTTTATTTCCTGGTCACTTTGGCTGAAGCTCAAGCTTCTCTGACTTCCTTCCAGCCTCAGCGTCAGTTCCTTCTGCTAGAGCTATTATTTTCTGACTCCTGCTCATGGACTGAAATTCAGATCCTCTGCTCTCAAGATCTTTTGTTGTAGGATCCTGCTGTTCCTTTTGGGAATTACAAAACACCTGAAGAATTTCCTCGAGTGTTTCATCAGGGACAGAAAGCAGCTTGAGACATCTGCTGTGAAGAGGTCTCCGTGCTGCTGCTTACACTACATGCATGCAGGTATGTAAACAGCTCACTGTGCACTATGGAATATAAAAACTCATTAATTCTGACCCCCTCGCTCAGGCTACGTACCTTTAAACCCCTGTTAGCATTGAGAGGCCTTTGGGGTCATTGTATCAAAGCACAGGGAATTGCAACCTTTTCATGCTCTAGGCATACAACCTCCTCAGCTTATTCCTCCCTTTTGTCCCATGGTTGTCACTTGGATGGCTCACATGCTCTCGCTGCTCAGATGATGCAAAAATCTCTGTGAGATGCTAGATTGATGGGGTCCCCATTTTTGGGATTGGAGTAGGCCGCACTGCTGCTATTTCCTAAAATGACATCCGTACTGCACAATCCGTACTGGGTAAATCCTGCTTTTGAACTTTGCCTTGGGCCTCCCTCTGTCTGGGCACCACTGCTGACATTATGATCTGCAAGCAACTGCCTCCTCTGCTACATTCCCTGAAACCCCAGGCACCTTGCTCTACTAACTTAAGATCTAATTTCTGATTGCATACTTCTAACTGGACCCAGCATCTCACCACCAGTCCACGTCTCTATAGATTGCCCAATTGAGTTGTAACGTTATGTGTTTCAGGTCAAGAATGACCTTTATCTTTTCATGCTGGAGAAGTTGGTGGTGCCTGTTCATGGCTAGCTCAAATGAGCTACATCCCCGCATGTCTTGTCACTATTTGGCATGTCCAGTCATATGTGCATGGTCCTCTAACACAAGGAGTATCAACTTGAAATTCATCCCTGGGGTTTAGTGATTCTTCCAGGTTGTGAGTTACCTGCAGTTATCTCTTGGGAGGACTTGGGGTACAAAGGACCTACTTGTAATGCGCGCACTACTTTCTTTAGTGTTAGGCATTTTACGCTCAATCTCCCAATACAGATCCCCCTTTCGAGGGGACCCCAACCTCCCACACTGTGGAGAGGTGGCATTTGTTTCTTATAGAAGCCCAATTAGGCTTCATACAAATGCCTTCTTCGACCCACCATCATCAGAACACTTTACTAGAAATCTCTCTAACATGCTTCCTGGTATTGAGTCATTTGGAGCTAGCTATGCTCCTGGGCGACAGGAGGCTGGTACATGAACAGCACACCCAACGGCATTCCAGACTACTTGACTATCGTGGCCAATAAGGGCAGGTAACCAGATCAAGTAGAACATGTGGCTGCTATCTGGCTGTCCACTAAAAAAATAAAAGCCCAAAGGCTTGTCTGTGTGTAATGCCATTAGTCTGCATCTGAGCTCACTGAGCACTACAGCAAACAGGCAAAAAGAATTAGAACTAACAGCGGGTGAGGCATTAGCTACATCCATAATTATATGGATGAGTGTGCTTCATTTGCACAGTCAGGCTTTCCTTCCAGGCCCTTGTTTGTTTTCCATCATTTGTCTGCAAACATCATCAGTGTTTCAGAGCAGCGGGAGCTAATGATATACACAAAATGGTGGTCGGTCGCCAATTTGTTGTGATTGAATTGGAGGAATCACATGGTGCAATTTGTTTTCTTAAACAAAGAAATTGGCAGATTGAGCATAATGGCCGATTTGCGCTGAGTGCAGCTTTGCCCAGAGCACCGGGCTGATCGCGTGAGTACTTTTCAAGTGATAGAAGGCGTCAGGCGTTAATGATCTCTATAAGCCCAGCAGAGAGCAGGCCGCGACTCAGCGGATTTCTCTGATGGATACTATGGTGATACATCGCCAACCGTAAGCCACTGCAGTGGTGCAATAATCTGCCTGCCCCGCAGCTGAGCAGGAGGGGACCACAAGGGAGTCTCCTCATTTCCCAACAGGCCAGCCCTTCTCAGGAAGGCTTTCTATTAGAGCCGCAGTCAATGGTAATAAAGGATGCATGCTCCTCAGCGGGAAGCAGCGACTGACTTCATAGAGTTCTTGGGGTTCCCTGCTTCCATTCAGGGGGCTCCTGCACCACTGGTGCTATAAAGAGGTGTTAGTTGCAAGTTGGTGCTTTACGTAACTAATAAATAAATATGAAGGGTTGCTGTGAGCTACAGCCACCACTAAATTTAAAGCTGCTACGTGTGAAAGTGTTCATTACAATGTAACCTCCCCAAATCACTGGCCCTTGGCTCAGGCAAGGCTGGCATTTCTCGAACCATACATCAGTGAGAGCCTCCTCCCCTCTTCTTGAATTCCGCAAGAAACTGAAGCCCTGCTTTTCATCTAACCAACGTACCATAGGCAGGGCTAGGCACATACACCTCCTCAGCGCCGATACCCTCACGGGTGATAGTGTGCTTTACATACACAAATAACATAACAACACAGAGTTGTTCTGCCCACACTTTTTGAGTTACAGTGATCCAGCAGGGATACATCTATACTATACCCTGTGGATTTAGCTCAATATTATTTAGTAAGGGGCAAAAGAAGTGAAGGAACTGGAGAAACAGAGTGTGGTACAGATGGTCATTCTAGAAGCACTTACACCCCATACACTTTAACATACTCTGGCAACTCTCATTGAACACTGAGTGTGGCCTAACAGCTAGGGCGGTCAACCTCGGAGCCGGGGAACCGGGTAGGGGTCTCGGAAGGGACGCGCAACATTCTGTGATTCTGGACAAATCACTCAATCTCCCCGTGTCTAACAAAAATGAATTTGTTCGTCTGTAACGTAACTGGTGCTCATGTTAAGCGCTCTTATACCTTCGGGTCTAGTTTGCGCTATATAAAACTCCACCCCAAAAAAAAATCACTTATGAAATTGATTTGTTTCAGCTTTCACCATCTCATCTGGCTCGTAATGAACCCACCAAAGCATTAGTCAAAAAGTAAGTCTGGCTGCCCTCATTTGCCTCCATACGTCACTGAAAAAAATCAAGACATGCTTGATGAGTAACAGGGCCAGCTGGGCTTCTCATAACACGTCTACGCACAAATATGGAGCATGCACATGTGGATTTAGTGTCTTGTAGAGATACTGACACTGACAAGAACTCTTGTGCTAATAACACACGCTCATTACACCCCTTCGGAACTGATAACATGATTATGTAGAAAAGTCTTATGTGTACACTGCCTCCGCACGTCATCAAAGGACCCCAGACCATGTCTCCTCCCCATACTGCACAGTGACCCCATGAAAAATGTGCCCGACAAGAATGTCTTTTCCACCTGGTCTCATCCAGTTACTAAGGCGATACTGTACCCCAGCATTGTATTGTGTGTCCCCACTGCAAACTTTCAGCCACATTACCATCTGCTACCTTCCTAAAGCACATTGGCTCACCAACTCAATTTATCATGACCTTCCAATCTCATGATACCTGAATTTACAGGAGATAAACGCATATGTCACGTTAATTGGATAATCTTGAAACTTCCTTATGACAGCCTGGAACATTGACTGCAACAGGCCCACATAATGCATGGAAGTACAAAGCTGGCACAGTGTACCCCGAAAACAGTTTCTCCTATCGTTAGATCAGTCCAGATAGTCCTAGCACCACCTCCTGTGTGATGAGTTGTATGCCACTCTTAATTAGTCCCAAAATGCACTGCAGCATCGAGGAAATTGGTAAATTAACCATTGTTGTAGAGCACCGGCTATTACTGATAATGTTTATGAGGGGCCCATAAGTGGTACAGTTTTCACCAAAATACAAAGTGAATGTGATATCAGTCTTGAAGTGAGATTTCAAATCCATCAGTTTTTCTGACACAAAATTAACCAATAGCTCATCTATTCCTCAATTATAGTTACACAGAGATTTGCACATGCAAATTAGTTTGCTCGTTTTCAAATAATGGCACTAAAAGTGGGTCTAACTTAGCCTGGCCAGTTGAGCATTAATTGAACCTCATAATCTGATTGAAGTTATCGTAGTAAACTTTAAACCAATGCCTAACTACAGCTAAAAACAAAAGTTCAGATGTAGTCATATTTACACCTTCATCGAGTACAACTGTATAAAATTAGTTTTAGTTGAGAACTGTTTGAGTGAAAAGTGCTCAACTCTGTTTTCACAACTAGTGGCAGAAATGTGATAGAGGTTCAATGCCATAAAGTAATGACCAAAATATTTTATCCCTGTCTTGTTGGACTCTCCATACATTGGGTAGGAAGTATAAGTCATGTCCCATTCCAGTGAAGCTTCTGGTAAACGAGGCTCCTGTTAACAAAAAGATGTGATTATTGGTGGGGGACGCTTTAATTGAAACATTTCACCAGGCTGATTTAACTTTTTTTCCAATCATAAAATTCTGTTGCTGGTCTGAACAGCATTCAACCACACAATCTGAAAAACTATTTTCAAGACCTCCTGAATTACATCATACAACCTTACATGCCTGTTAGTTTTTCCATGTCAATTCCTATACATTGCATGACGTTTGTCATCTGCTTGTCTTTTGCTGTTATTTGCGGGACAGTGGCTTTGGGTTCTTATTTTAACATCATGTGCATGTCAGAGAAACAATGTGCAACTTGCCATGGGCACCTATGAGCCTTTTGATGTCTGGTATCCCTAAAGTAGGCATTGATGCAAGTTTGAGTAACCAACCGACATTAATTGGACATATTGGGCTGTTATGATTTATCATGGTGCTGTGTGCCTATGCATCACTGAAGAAAAGTGGGTTGCTGGTACTTCTCCTGGCATCCTTTACTAGAGATTGGAGGTGGTTGGCTGTAAGAGTGCTAGACGATCTGTCTCTTTTTTGGTTTTATTGACTTTTTTTAATCACCGTGGACATTGACAATGGAACGTTGTGTATGTCATGGGACCTTCAACTGACATTAACAAACCAACACCGTTCAAAACAAGGGGGTCGTAGGGAATTTTTAAAGACCACAACAAGACTTAATCCCCACACAATATATCAAAAAACAATACGAAATCTTGGGGTCTGTATCCAAAACGTTAAAATTGTGTGACAGAGCACTACTGAGGCTTGGTAAGCCTAACAACACCAAACCAATGGCTATACCTCACAGCAAAAAACTGTGGGCATATCCCTTTATAGGAAATAATCCCTCACTCACCAGAAGTGACATGCTTCATCATTTGGGATTCTCCTCCCAAAGGAATGCCTAGTTCCTTTGAGGGCTATAACTCCATCTCTACGAGGGAGGAGCTCAGGGATGTTTTCAAATGTAGGTGGAATTTTCTAAATCCACAAGTGATGAGTAAATATAATGTGAGTGAGGGCGCAGCGCAAAAAATGGAAAAGTAAATGTGAAGGATGTGCAACTAAAACTGAAAAATAGTGGTCAATATGTTTCAGCCTATAGCCCAACCGTGGGCGTGGCTTTCTTCAGGACCTCTAATGGTGCTGCTGCGTGAATATGTGAGTGATATAAACACAAAAAAGGGTACATGAACAGGAACTTGAATCAGTCCATCTGTTCCTCAAGGAAACATTACCCGCAGTCAGCTGGGTAAGCAACCCACCTCAACCTAGCGACAGCTCAGGAGGGGGGCACCGCTCTCTCCGGCGGTACTCCGGGCTTAAAATTAGCTTGTGACCTTCAACTGACAGTCATCATCAAATGTGTTTCAACTGACAGTCATCATCAAATGTGTTTTACGTGTAAAGGATTTCAGAATCAGAAGTCCCGGTGGATAACAAACGGAAGGTATATGTAGGACATGAGCACCCAAGTCAATGTATCATGAGCATGAGTACGGACATGTTACCTTAAGGCAGTGTGTCGCTCAAGTCACCCTTGTCGCATGTCATCCAGGCTGCGAAAACACAGTAATAGGTCGCCCACGTGCCTAGAGCAAGGGCAGCGCGCGCTTTAAACGCAGAGGCCGCAGGCAGCATCCCTCGCGCGGTTGGTACTATTCCAAGTGCCCTGCCTCCAGTCTTGTGCCTGTGACAGGCAGCCCTGCTGACAGTGATAGCCAACTCGCCCTGCTGGCTCTGTCTTGCCTCTTCTGCAGTAGGGATGGCTGAAAGGCCAGCTTTTGAGCGAGAGATGCGGACCCCATTCAAGCATCTCAAAGGCTTCCGCTAAAACAGCAGTTACGTTTTTTTTAGGGCCTGCACCCGTTATTACCATGTGCCTAAGGAACCCAGAATCCCTATTTTTTAAAGTTGTGTTCTGCTCACCTTGTTCTCTGCTGTGCGCTTCCCAGCATGAGGTACGCTGAAAGGCATTTCAGTCACAGCGCCGCAAAGCAGCCTTAAGAAGGAAAGTTTGCACTTTATAAAGCAAACATATTTATAGTGCCAGCTGCATCGCTGATGGTGTAGAACTGATTCCCAAACAGTGCAGAATGTCTGTTCAGTGCACAGCGAGGATAGCCCATACATGTCAGAGCTCTACTCTGTACAGATGTATGTTGTGTGTGGTCTTCACAGTGCAGGCCCATGCCCGTTGTGCAGCGCTGTGTCCTGAACAGTGAAGTGCGTCCTATTGCATGACAGTAGGTGTCTCATCTCTATCTCTACAGCACAGACGTTTACACCGAAATAGGGGTCAAAAGTACAAAGCTTTTTTTCCAGTCGCAAACGGCGCGATTCGCAGATTCGTGCAGGTTGAGACCGGAAAAATGCTTATCCAAATGTACAAAATGCAAAATGTGATTTGGTAAATTGTTACCGAATCGCATTTTGCATTTGCAGTTCGGTATTTGGAAGTCCCTTCAAAATATCGAATTAATACAGTATGCATTACTGATTCTGCCACCGAATTTCAGTCGCAAAAGAGTAGTACTTTATCACCAGTTTAAAACTGGTGGTAACCTATTCGCAAAGGGGAAGGGATCCCAAGGGCTCCCTTTCCCTTTGAGAATGTCAATTTAAAAAAAATTAAAAGAGCAGGCAATGGTCCCACGGACCCCTGCCTACTCTTATAAAATGAAACTTCAATGGTTCATTTTTTTCTTTTTAAATGGTGTTTTCTTTCAAGGTAAATGGACTGTATTTAGAAAAAAAGATTTCTTTATTGAAAAGCAATCACAGACATGGTGGTCTGCTGACCTCAGCAGGCTACTATCCCTTTGGAGGCTGTGATTGTTAATAGGCCGCAAACTGTGACCTACCTCATTAATATTCATGAGGTAGGTTGATTTGGAACCCTCAAGGAATCCCTAAATAAAACTTAATGAGTTTCAAACATTAGGAATACTGATTTCCTAATTGTGATTCAGAGAGGATCGCAATTAGGAAATCAGCATTCCCTATGATTGTACCTCTGGCCTTTAATAGTGCTCTGTACTGACGTGCTCTGCTCTGCACAGAATGCTGGCATGTGCAGCACAAAACTGTCCCGTAGTGTTGAACCATGCACCCGTACGGTGCAGAAGTAGGGCTTCTGGTGTGCATATAGTTTCTGAATAGTGTTTGAGTAAGTAGAGTACAGTGCACAAGTATGTCAAGTACTGTAGAGAACTATATCCTGTACAACGCAGAAGTATATCTTGTACCGCACAGAACAATGTCACGTACAGTACAGAACTTTATCTTGTACAGCTCAAATGTATGTCATGTACTGCACAGAACAATGTGACATACAGTACAGAACTATATCTTGTACAGCACAGAAGTATGTCTTGTACCGCACAGAACAATGACATGTGCAGTACCGAAAGACATATTGTACAGCGCAGAAGTATGTCTTGAACCGCACAGAACAATGTGACGCACAGTACAAAACGATATCTTGTACAGCGCAGAAGTATATCTTGTACCGCACAGAACATTGTGAGGTACAGTACAGAACTATATCTTGTACAGCACAGAAGTATGTCTTGTACCGCACAGAACAATGACATGTGCAGTACAGAAAGATATATTGTACAGCGCAGAAGTATGTCTTGTACCGCACAGAACAATGTGACGTACAGTACAGAACTATATCTTGTACAGCTCAGAAGTATATCTGGTACCGCACAGAACATTGTGAGGTACAGTACAGAACCATATCTTGTACAGCACAGAAGTATGTCTTGTACCGCACAAAACAATGTCACGTGCAGTACAGAACTATATCCTGTACATCGCAGAAGTGTGTCGTGTACCACACAGAACAATGTCACGTACAGTACAGAACTATATCTTGTCCAGCTCAGAGGTATGTCATGTACTGCACAGAACAGTGTCACGTACAGTACAGAACTATATCTTGTACAGCTCAGAACTATATCTTGTACCGCACAGAATATTGTAAGGTACAGTACAGAACTATATCTTGTACAGCACAGAAGTATGTCTTGTACCGCACAGAACAATTACATGTGCAGTACAGAAAGATATATTGTACCGCATAGAACAATGTGACGTACAGTACAGAACTATATCTTGTACAGCTCAGAAGTATATCTGGTACTGCACATAACAATGTGACATACAGTACAGAACTATATCTTGTACAGCACAGAAGTATGTCTTGTACCGCACAGAATAAAATACATGTGCAGTACAGAGAGATATATTGTACCGCACAGAACAATGTGACGTACAGTACAGAACTATATCTTGTGCAGCTCAGAAGTATATCTTGTTCTGCACAGAACATTGTGAGGTACAGTACAGAACGATATCTTGCAAAGTGCAGAAGTGTGTCTTGTACCGCACAGAACAATGTCACGTACAGTACAGAACTATATCTTGTACAGCTCAGAAGTATTTCTTGTACTGCACAGAACAATGTAACGTACAGTACAGGACTATATCTTGTACAGCACAGAAGTATGTCTTGTACCGCACAGAACAATTACATGTGCAGTACAGAAAGATATATTGTACCGCACAGAACAATGTGACGTACAGTACAGAACTATATCTTGTACAGCTCAGAAATATATCTTGTACTGCAAAGAACATTATGAGGTACAGTACAGAAGGATATCTTGCACAGTGCAGAAGTGTGTCTTGTACCGCACAGAACAATGTCACGTACAGTACAGAACTATATCTTGTACGGTTCAGAAGTATTTCTTGTACTGCACAGAACAATGTGACGTACAGTACAGAACTATATCTTGTACAGCGCAAAAATATGTCTTGTACAATGCAGAACTATGCTCCGTACAGTGCCGAACTACACCCCTCTAGTACCAAACTATGCCCAATACAGTGCCCAGCTGTGTCCGATACCATGTCACTGTGCTGATGGCACAATGCAGCACAAATCACAGTCCACAAAACGCACGAATAGACAATGATCGTCAGTTCGTGCTGAGGAGAGATGTGTAAACAGCTGCGTAGATTGTAAATCTGATGTGACGAGTTGTTTTGGCGCGAGTCAATTGACGTCGCTTGAGTCTTGCATTCTGTGATGTCTTCATCTCCGGAGCACGTTAAATGGCACACCCAATTAAAACAATTTATGTTTGATTATGTGGCTGCAACTATGAATCCTTTATCCGAGGCATATATAGGTATGTGGCTAACACACTAATGTGGTTCTAGGTCGCTTCATGGCAAATTGCTAGTGGTGTGCAATTTTAAGTGCTGGGTGTGAAACGGAAAAAGCTCTCACGTTTCATTTGGCCCTTCCGCACAGCACGCTGTGTTTCCAGAGGCAGGCAGCGTTCTGGCTCCACTTTTAAGAAACTGGACGTTAATGGCTTTTTATCAGCCTCATATTATGCACACAGCACAGTGCTTCTTCGGTATTAATCACCGAAAGACCAGAAACAATTGAGCATCGCTAATTAAGGCAAGTGACGCCTCTTCTTGCAATCTTTGCAGAGACTTCCAAAGGGTCCGCCCAGCACTTGAAAGAGCAGACGCCACTGTATACGCTGTTGTTGGAACTGTTGTTTTCTTTCACATGTCTGAGCTTTCTGCTTTATTAATTCTCCTTCTGATTGGTGATTTTCCAGGCAATCCTACCAGCCAAAACAAAAAAGCTCTTAAGCAGCGACTCCTCAAACTCTTGCCTTGCTGCGGGCCCAATTCCACCCCCTCAGTCAGTGAAAGCAAGTGAAGTTTATTTTTATTTTACTCTGCACTGTTGTTTTATTGCTCTGTCTGCTGTGCCTGTAGACTGATGGGATTCAATGGTATGAAACAGCGATGTACAGTGTTGGTCCACGGAGGCAATTTTCAGCATAAGTCTAGACTGTATAAGTGTTTCTCATCTAGATTTAATGTATGTAAATGTACCTAACGAGGGCATCCTAAAAGCTGCGCGGATCCGGCCTCCGAGGCTTTGTATTGGAACCCTGTCGCTGGCATGAAGTGTGATACCTTCTATTCGATCAGCACCCAGGTATTTTCCAAAACTCTTCCAGGCCTTCCAGCCATGTGTCGCCTAACAGAGTTTAGAGATTCAAGGTTTAAGGTTGCGGGAGAGTGAGGAGTGGTGAAGAGAACCAGCAACACACACAGAAACAACTGTCTGTCTCGGATAGAGTACTCAAAATGCAAATTAAACCGAGTGGAAAGTTCCTGGTCGCACGGGTGGTACAGTGTATGACTTTTCTTAGCATATCCCCAACGTTTTGAAGAATTCATGTGAAAAAATATATTCAAACAGCTGACAATGTTTATATGAATTGTGATGGTTCGCGTGATCAATGTGATATAGGTGCAAAAAAATAAGGCTATGTATGAATGCCGTCGTTTCCCGTAACTGTACGTCTAGTGTGTGTTTGAGGGCATTTAAAGCATAAGTTGTTAACATTTTTGTGTTTTAGGTAGTGGGGTGTTAGCTTACCCAGGGAAATCTATTTCATCAGTATTACAAATAAGTTTAGTTACCACAGGATAACATATTGACATTGCCTTAGCTGTAACATTTATCAAATGTAGCATGTTCATCATTGGACCCCTTCATTTAGCAGTAGGAAACACCAAAGTATTTACATTATTCTTCGCTATAATCTTTACCTATGTATATTGTGTCTCTTACCCCTCCAGTGCCTCTAAAAACCTACAACTAATCACTCCTAATGACCATACCTAGAGGGTACAAAAATGCAGAGTGGACCGCTTCCATTTATTAACTCACTTCTACAGTTGCAGAAAACAGCAAAGGGAGGTCTGCGCAACTCTAGCAATCCTATCTTGCAACAGAAATTGGTCAATATGTTTCAAAACAACTATCTTGGCCATGAACATTCATCAGGACCTATTCATTTGCAGAGCTGTGTCAAAGGTGTTACTTATGTACCAGATCACATTTTCCATCAACTGTGCGTTTTAAACGATGTACAAAGTGTAAAGTACCCCCTTGATCTGGTGCAAGAGTGAGCTGGGCTCTTTCTATTCTCATTCTATATTTTCTTACATGACAATAGTGCAGTATGGTGGAACAAACCACTTCCATTCAAATGGCGATAAATTGATATGCTGTTGTTATTTTGGTTAATCGCTGTCCTTCTTAATCCATCTCACGGTATTAGTTTGCTTTCTCAGACAGTACCAAGAGTGGTATGACATACCCTGTTAGAAACTATAAACATTTAAATCCATTGACTGAAAGAAGTATATTCCAGTAAAGACATCCTTATAGAACAAGTACTCATAAGGTAACATTTGTAATGGGGAGACTCAATAGTAACAAAAGGAAGAGTTTCTTAATAGAAAGATTGATATATAAATGGAGCTACTGTCCTGCATGAGCAACAACAGTAAAATCAGTAACATAATTCAAAGAAATATGGTTAAGAACCAGAGAACTAAAGGAAACAGTGTTTACAACGCTGTCGGTACAACGCGGTGCCATTACAATGCGGTCAGTACAACGACCGCGGTGTTACCACACATACCATTACAACACAAGTCATTACAAAGATTTGCTGTAGGGGGCTTTAGGTGTTGGATTTGCAATCCAACACGTTCCCTACTGTTGCACAGACTGGAAATGGAATAGTAATTTATACTATTCTAAACTCCAGTGCCCCCTACAGCAAGTTGTTGTAATGACTTGCGTTGTAATTGTATGTGTGATAACAACGCGGTCGTTGTACTGTCCACGTTGTAAAGACATGCGTTGTAAACGTGTAAACGCATGCATTGCAACGTCATATATTTGAGAACTAATCCTAGTGTGACGTCAAAGACAGCTGGAAACTAAAAAGGGTCTTCACTGCTGCACGAATCAGAGGATCATGCGCACTAGCTGGGCCTCTATGTTTTTTAACGCATTTCGAGTTTGTTTTAAAGTCTAAGAGAGTTTAAGAAATAGCATAAGAATAAAATCCAGAGCAACTTTGGAAGTACTGACGTATGTTTCCCTAGGACAATTAATTCCTTCACAATCACATTTTGAAAATTTAATACCAAAATGATAAGATGCCAGGACCTATGCTATACCACAAGTCGTTCTGGTGGAAATGTAACTCTGTAGGCTGAATTGTATTTCAAAGACGTATTGAGTATTCTACGTCAGGGGACATTGAAGGAGTACAAGCACTATATTACTACGTGACATTCCTACTTATGTGTACCACCATGATTGGCCTTAACAGCGGGTCGCACTGCAATAAATGGACTAAAAAAATGACTTACTGATAAGGAAAAAAGGTATTGTCAGAATGGCAAATGTAATTTTGCTTGTTTCTCTGAAAACCTGGGCCCAGAGTGCTCTCAATGAACTTCAGAAAACTAGATGGAAAGACAGGCAAAAAATAAGATATGTTTACAATTAATGCTACATACCAAGGAGAGGCGAGAAGGAAAGCAGAAGGCAGAAAGAAAACATGGATAAAATAAGTCAAACTTAATGTGAATTTAACAAAAACAGCATGAAACTTCACCTCAGCTAGCTAGAATACCACTCTGACATCTATAACACCAATTAAGTCATTCAACCACACCTTGTCATATTGTGGCATCTAGAGAAAGTAGTGATGTCACTGACCATGCCATGAATGATGTAATATGTGAATTCATAAGCAGTGTGTTGCAGGGACATAAGTTATAGTTAGCTCAGGTAACTTTAACTGCTGAATTTCGCTGGTTTTGTGTGATTGAAATCTGAGCCTAACTATAATGTCCCTGTAACCTTTGATTTTTTTTCAGTGAATTTCTATGTCTTTAAAACTCTATTTCCAAACTATAACGTCTCTGTAACCTTAGGCTTTTTAAGTGAATGTCTAATATTTTTAATTTTATTTTCTAACTGAAACTTTGAACCTTTGAGAGTGCGTGTATGTGAGTGCATGAATGTGTCAATGGGTGTGTGGGTGTGTGAGTGACTCAATGGGTGTGTGACTGAGTGTGTGATTGTTTGAGTGGGTCTGTGGGGACCTGCATAAGTGTCCCACTGGGTGTGTGAATGGGTGTGCAAGTGTATGACTGGGTCTGTGAGTAAGTGCATGTGTGTCTGAGTTGGTGCATGAGTGTCTGAGTGGGTCTCTGAGTGGGTCTTTGAGTGGATGTGTGAGTGAGGGGATCTGTGAGTGGGTGTTTGAGTCTCTGAGTGGGTCTGTGAGTGGGTTCATGAGCCTCAGAGTGGGTCTGTGAGTGGGCACATGCATGTCTGAGTTGGTGTGTGTGTCTGTGAGTAGGTCCCTGAGTGGCTAGGTGGGTCTGTGAGTGGGTGTGTGAGTGGCCAGGCCACATTTGAATGGCCGTAGGGTGCTGCTTAGCTCCCCTCCCTGTGCTGATTTTGGCCCTGGAGATCCCACCCCCCACGGCCCAGCCATAATTGAATAGGGAATGGGAACCGCCCTCTCTGGGCCAATTGTTGTCCAGGGGACCCCATCCCGGGGCCCAGCCTTTAAAAATACATTATCAAAGGGGGAGAGGGGCAGCACCGCCCCCTCCCGGGGCCTATTTTTGCCCTAGGGGCACCATCCCCAAGGACTCTCCATGGTTCCCTGGGTGCTCCTAGGGACCCAGTGTATAATGGGACCATGGGGGAAGCCTGAAGGCCCCCGTTGTCCCTGCCAGCTCCCCGCCCACTTACCTTAGGCATGAGTTATAGTTACTTGAGATAACTCTAACTATAACTGCTGAACTTCTATGGCTTTGTATGTGTTAAATTTTAACCTAACTATAACATCCCTGTAAACGTTGTTTTTTTCAGTGAAAACACACACACACACACACACACACACATAAACACACACACAGATAAAACTACATTTTGTTACTCTCAAAGATTGCCAAACATATGCTTACAAAGTTTTGGCATTCACAAGTTTCTAACCCTAATTTTAAGTACGCAATTAAATTCCAATCCCTGTTCGGTGATTGATCAGACATATGAGTTGTTTGGATATCACCACCCACCCCGCAATTTTCCTCAGCTTCATTTTGACATGTGAAACCTGCTGAAATATTCTAGGGGAAAAAACACCTTTAAATCCAGGTCATTCAGAATTTCATGTACAGGAGCCATGCTAAAATGTCACTGCGCCTACTAGTAGGGTTGTTACCTGGTGATCACTTGTTATTTCGTCTTCCCCTTGCACCCCCATGTGCCTTTTATGTTTCAGGTACTTCTTATGTCTCCTTTATGGATTGTACTCGTACTGTTACATCATGCCAAAGTTTGTTACTTTGTACAGCGCTCTGATACCCATTTGGGTCTTGTTCGCGCTTTATGAAACTTTTCAAATAAATAAATAGGAACATGGGACATTTACAGCACCCAGTAAACATTGTACCACAAGGTGTCAGTATTTACCGGGCACATTAAAAACTTCGCCCTATTCAAATACATTTGTAATCTGGGCTTTAATATGTTGCTGGCAATATCAGGTGACATTTTTTATGAGTTTTTATTTCTCAAAATCGTAATTTTTATTTCTATCATTTATCCATTTATATAGAACACCTGTATCAGTCAAATTAGGGCACTTTACATTTCAATAAAATTAGCATAGACAAAGAAATACATGCTAGCAATTGGAGCCCATAGAAACAGTATGGAATATACTATAGAGCAATTGTCTGAGTAGCCATGGCTTGAGTTCCATATGAAAGATTGAGAGTAGCGCTAGAATCCTAAAGTTGGGAGGCAACGCTGCTGTGGCTGACCCATAGATGGATTGGTTCTGTACTATAGATGTTCTAAATTTAGGAGGTTTGAGAAGAAGGGTTTCCTGGCATCTTGACTCACCAGAGATATTGAATACATCTGCAAGGTATGGAAGGGTGTTTTAATGTAAGGGTCAATGCACGAGACAGCAAAAGATAAAAGTGATGGGTAGCCAGTGGAGATATCAAATCATGAGGATGAAATGATCTTTCCTGTCTGGAGGAAGAACTAGTCTCACAGATAAATTTAGAAAAGCTCTGTGTGGGGCAATGGATGTTTGTGACACTCCTGTTTAAAAGGCATTTCCAAACTCTATCCTTGAGACACTTAAAAAATCACCTGCAGTTTTGAGATGATTTTGGAGCTCTGCAGGTGAAAGTTGGGGAATTTGTCCACATTGTTGATAAGAGGTATTAACATGAGTTTGGAGTCAAGAATGAAACCTACCGATTTGTGCATGTAGTACAATTAGTTAAGTAAATATATGCATTGTGCAAATACAGCTCACAATCATTGCATTTTTTCATGAGATTGCTGTGACTAGTGCAACCTTAGTAGTTATGCAAATTCTGATATTGAGTCCATTAAGCTCCACATTATTGTTAGTTGTCAACCAGAATTACTCCAGAGCAAGCTAGTGTATTTGCGCTATACCATGGACTTTAAACTTCAGATGTCCAAAATCAATGTTAGGTAAAAAGTCATTTAGGCTGTAAATATATCATGAGGTTGTTTCAATAGTATTTGTCATATAATATGCATGCATATATATATATATTTTTACTTTTCAGAGAACAATCGCAGGATGAAAGGGTACTGTATTCTCCTGGGGGCAATTTTCTCTCAAAATGTATTAAGGATGTTTAGCGATGTATAGCTGTCATTCAGAATAAATACTAGTAGTAGCATATCACTAAAACTGAAATAGGTAGTTAAAAAAATAAATTTTGAGCTAAGTGAGAAAAAAACATTAATGATTTAAACAAATAAAATATCACAATTAGAATTATTTTTGTCAATCGAAAGGAGAAAGTGGAAGGCAGTTTAAAAAAACTGATATTGATAAAAAAGAGTATTGTGTCAAGAGATGCTGCACATGTTCATGTGGTGCTTAATATGCTGATGACTAAGAAATTGGTCAATGGGTTGAGACAAGGTGATTCTTCCGAAGTAGCTTTGACAGAATAATCTTAGATTTTGTTTAGGACATCGATATCCTCACATTGTGGCAATAGGACGTGTTGTGTGATCTGTCATCCTGAAATATTCAAGAGTGTGGGGCGAATTAGAGGTAATGTGCATGGAGTAAAGGTCCAAAGCATTGGAGATGGTGTTTCCCTTCTTCAGGAGCAGGTGTGTAAAATGAGTTGTAATGAGGGTTAGAAGAACAGATACTGGTGAAAGTACTTGAGGGATAGAGTGGATGATTTTGAGCCCAGTTCACAAAGTATTTGCTGAGACTTACTGTTAGAGTACTCCTGGCTTAGTACTAAATTCCAGGAGTAAGGCAGGAGTACTAGAAAAGTAAGTCACACCTACTCACAGCAAAATCTTTGTGAATTGGGTCTTTTGTATCTTTTCTTCGAGGTGATTCTTCTTTGGCTTGCTGTCAAGCAGTTAATTATGAGGATGGATAAAAACACTGTGTTCTGCTCCATAGGAATTGACTGTGGTAAACTATGACGTGAGTAATGCCATTACTCCTGTTAATTATGCCTATTCATGGCTCTTCTGTGGAGAGTCAGGTTCTGTGCTGTTGTTCTGGTGTAGCTGGACTGGGCTAGAAAGTTGGTTCACAGAGGGATGCTTTGCTGATGGGCATTGGTGGACATGGGGTGGGGAGGGGGAGGGATTGGCTTTGACAGTGGAAAGGTATGTGTCCGTGCAGATGTTGCCGTGTTGAGGGTTATAATCAAGACTACCTTGACTGAATCTGCCATTATGCCATCTCTTTTCATTCCCTAGGGGGTGTGCAGATTAGAATGGGGAGATAGTAGAGTGGAGGTGGGAGATGTGCCTAAATTAGTGGGATGCTTGCTATTATAGATGGGTGGCACGGTGTCATTTTCTAATGTCTCTTGCCATGTTAGGGGCCTACAGCTTATAACATTGTGATAACGACGTCCTCATAGACAGTGAAATGTAGCTCACATTTCCAGTTATGGTAACATGAGATGGTAAGTTTGTTTTCTCCTAAAGGTGTTTTATTTTCTTAGAGACAAAAGCCACAATTGTGAATGACCCCGAGGGGATTGTGATATTTATTGCACCTCATAAAATCACCCGGGGTTCAGAATTTACCCGGTGCAAAAAGTGCACAAATTCTGAGTTTTGCTGTAGAAAACATGGTAGAACGTGCAGATATGGCTGCTTTTGAGACCAAAATAGACATCCTGGTATTTACTAGGCATTATTCACTCTTTAAAATTTGGTAGATTTGACTTGCTGGAATTTAATTTAGGCATGTGGCCCGGTAATTACCTGGCAGGCACATTTTAAGGATTTTGGGGGCGCCGGCCAAACTTATATTTGGGGGCCCCATTCGGAACAGCTTCAGATTTATGAAACAGCGTCCTTCATGCCCTCTGTGACCAAGTCTCTGTCAGTGCACAGGCACACTCATAAAAATTCTAAGGGCCCGATTCACAGAACTAACTTAAGACAGAATCCTAAACTTACTACTTTTGGTATTTACAGAAGGCTCTTACGATTTTTGGTATTCACAGAATCACTTATGACTACTAACTTTACGTTCTGCACTCGGGACGGAATTTCCGCCCTGTGCCGGAGATTCCGCCCCGGGGAGGAAGTTCCGGCCCGGGGCGGAAGTTTCGCACAGGGTCGGAATCTCCGCCTCCAGCCCGGAATCTCCGTTATCGGTCCGGAATACCCACATTTTGCCCGTTTGAGCATTACCTCAATATTAAACACCTGTCCAAGTGCCTACCATCCCCCACCATGCATCAGTTGACACACTGCAGCCAATCCCAGCCCTGCAGCACATATGAAAGCAGAGAAGACACACAGAAACTCTTTCAACATGTCGCTGAATGTTTTTGCTGCTCTGCCCCTTGCCATGTGGCAAGAAGACTTGAGGAGGAGAAGGAGGAGAAGAGAGAGGATCTTCAGACAAAGGATCAACCTCTTTGGGATGTCCAGCCAAGATGTAAGGGCCAGATACCGTTTCCCTCCGGAAGTCATCTTGGAGATGGTATGTGATTGGGAGGAGGAACTTGACTCTGCGACCTGCTGCTCCCATGCCATTCCAGCCTATCTGAAGGTCCTTTCTGCTCTCCATTTTGTACAACTTGATCCTGAAGTACTTCTTCTTCACCCTCTTCTTTTCGTCCTGCCACTTCTTCTTGATGTATTCGACTGTGCACCTATCCTCCCCCAATGCTGTGACAGCAGTGGCCTGTGCACCTATCCTCCCCCAATGCTGTGACAGCAGTGGCTAAGTGCTGCCATAGAGCTGCCTTCTGTGTGCCGTGCCACTGGTGCAGTAAGGTGGGAGACCATATAGGCGTTTGTGGTGCCGCACAATGAACTCCACAATCATGGTGGTCTCCTCAGTTGTGAAGTTCTTCTTCCTCTTCAGTTTGTACATTTTCCAGTGGCGATGAACAGCAAATAAAAACAGGAACTCTCTGTGGCCAAACCTGTTCCTTGAATGTGTGCTGTTTTATATGTTTTGTGGTGCTGGTCTTGCAGTTCAGTGTTAATTGACTTCAGCTGGAGCATGTTGGGGAATGCTCAAACAGCCAAAATGGCGGTTTTCCGCTCCGATAGCAGAGATTCCGGCCCGAGTACGGACGTAAAGTTAGTAGTCGTAAGTACCTTCTGTGAATACCAAAAGTAGTAAGTTTAGGATTTTGTCTTAAGTTAGTTCTGTGAATCGGGCCCTAAATGTGTAATATTCAGGGATAATGACCTGTGTTTTCAATATTGTAACATAGCAACAGCTCACCTAATTACTGCAAATAATCTCTGTAACACCCTCCCTTTTCTCATATGTGAGGTTCTGTTTTGATCTAAAAGAAACTTTTTTTCTGGATGTTGCATGAAACATAAGCATAACATTTCTCTGCAAAAAGTCTGTAACAGACTCTCACACATCACCCACATTCAAATAAATGAAAGGAAAATGATATTTAAGACAATCTGTTTAAGAATTATCGAGGATCATCAGGGCAAGACCTGTACCTGTCAGGGGACACCCTGAAAGGCTGGAGCTCTGGGCCAGTGCCCACTTTGCCCATGCCTTAAAACATCTCTGTTACCTGGTGCTGTAAACTTTACACCACTTGTAGTAGCAAACCCCGTGCAAATAGGTGTGTTCATAGGGATTATTACAAATAAAAGGACAATGGTAATCAGCCCCTATGAAGAACAACAATAATATACAAGTCCAGAAGGGCATGTGCTTGGTAAAATAAAAAAGAGTCTGTCAGTCTGAGACTATAGTATTTGTCCCTGATTATGGTCGCTTTATTGAATGCCCAGACTCGTGTATATGGCATTGGATGGTAGTATTCAATAGTTCATGAGAAAATCAGTGGCAGTGGGTACAAGAAAGAGAGGTTGGGCAGTGGGGCGGGACGGGGGCGGGGTTAAACTCAACTGGCGACGTGGTAGGTAAAATTAAATAAATAAATAAAACCACTTAACTTGCGCTTTCTGCATCACTGAGTCAGCGATGCTGCGAGCTCAATGTGGGTGGTTTTATTTATTTATTTATTTATTAAATATTATCTACCCTGTCTTCTATCAACTTTCGTCAGCCCTCCCCGCCTTACCAATCTTACCTGTGCCGGCCGCCACTGCAGAGAATACAATATCTCAGGTGTTTCTAAATGAATCCCGCGGTCTGATCTGAAAGGAATCTCTCTTGGCTTTAGTATGCTGCCCATATTAAGATCATGGGAAAAAGTAAAGACTATTTTTTTTAAAAGTAGATTCATTTAGGGTTCTTTACAATGCAGCTGTGGGGTATCACGAGTTAAGAAAAAATGTGGCAGTGTGATGTCACAGTAGCTGAAAACATGTTAAGCAGTTTGACTCATATTTGATTGAAAGCATATTGATTTGCAAAAGCACCCTTGACGCAATGCCAGCATGAGTGTGGAAATCGTTTAGGAACACAAAATCACATTTATGTGCAAAATCACATTTTAGTGCTAAAATCACTTTTAGATGCAAAATCAACTGTGATGCAAAGTAAGCAGGATTGGGTTATCCCATTTAGGAGAAAAATTACATTCAGGTGCAAAAATCACTTTAAGTTGCAAAATCACTATTGGTGCAACATCAACAGGACTATGTGAAAACACATTTTATGGGGATATTTTCATGTGAAAATACAATTATGAACAGCAATCACAGTTAGGTGAACAAACACAGTTCTGTGCAATATTGCTTATGGTGCAAGGTCAGCAGGAGTGTGGTATCTCATGTAGGTGCAAAATCAATCAGTACAGAGACAAAATGCATTCATAAGATGTCACATCACATTTAAAAGAATAAAGGTATGCATCAGTATGATAACACATTTGGTTAACAGCAAAATCAGGTGCAAAATCAACCCGTATTACCTCATCAGGTTGAGTGTGGAATAGCAGTAGGAGTGCACCTACCATTTTGGAGAAAAATCAACATTTGGTGCAAAATCACTTATAAGGTAAAATCGATCTTGGTTGGAAGTAAGCAGCATTTTAAAATTACGTTTAAGAGCAAAATCACTTTTAGATGCAAAATCACATTCATGTTCAAAAGTGCTGTTAGTGCAGCACCAGCGGTAGAAAGAATGCAGCTCCATTGCTCTGCAGGCGTTCATGGATGCTTTGCATCATTGTCGATGCACTGCAAAGCGAAGCATTCTTTAGTGGGTGGGGTATCACAGCTATTCAATTTAATTCTTCTTTATGTGATCTGCTAAAAAAAATGATTATTAAAGATGCATGCCACAATTACAGCATATGCGTTTGGGCATTAAGAATTGACAAAAGAATGGTAACATATGTTTAAAATGTACAATACAATCCTGATATTACATAAGACACGCATAAAAGTACATACAGAATACAGTCAGTGCATAAAAGTGAGGGTAAAAAGGAAACCAAAATACAGTAACAGATGGCCGGCAGGGCAAAACTAAAACAGCATAGATTTACGTAGATAAAGTGCGTTTTTAAAAAAAAAAGAGTCAGCGGATTCACAAATAAGTGGGCCATCCACTTGTTGGAGGAAAACTAGCATCACTCTAAATTTGCATTTACACAATAACGGAATTAAAAAGCGTCTGGTGAGGTGTTTGTAAAAGTCACAAAAGAAGCCCAAGTGCAAAAGGGTCTGAGTATCACAACTAATAACCAATGGCTATAGTTAAAAGGGAAATGTGTCTCTGTGCTGATCCAAAATATGAACGACCCTTTCTTCAAGCAATGACTGAAGGAGTCTTACACAAATTTATCGATGATTGAAGGGGACTGATCCAAATCCCCTCTCTGATTAGACAGACCTAAGACTAATGTATTTTTTATGTGGCTCATGATTATGCACTGCTGCCATTTCAAAGTGCTGTAAATGAAAGTGGCTATTAATGCTCGATTTAATGCACTCAATTTGCTCACCTTGGAGGATGGATGATGACTTGGCCTTGCCAGGTTTCAAAGCAGTGACCTGCAGATCACAGCAGATGACAACAGTGAGTGTTCACTTACTTTGCCTTCTAGCTAGGGGGACTTTGTTCTGCGGTTTTGCCTTTGATGGTGCTAAAAGAGACCAGGACAAGGGGTACCTACAAATAACCTATAGCAGGGCAGGTCCTTAGCTGCTTGGATTAGCCATTTTCATTCTAATTTCAAATAATAGCTTGATGATGAGAAATCAGCAAAAAAAAATGGAAAAATATTGAAAATGGTTGAGCAAGTACCTCTTAATCACATTGAATACTTTAGGGTATTACTTTCCACAACTCTGCAGCTCATCCTTGTTATCATAATCACAGTCTGGACCAGACTGCTAAGCAGTGTCAGCTTTGCCAAGACAACAAGCAGCCCTAGGCGAGGTCTTACTTTATTTGGCTTCATCAGTCAAGTGTTATTTTCTAAAGAATGATCTTGATCGTTATAACGTTCTATTCATAACATGTTCATAGACTTATGCGACGAACTCTGCAAGACACCCAGCTATTCTAACGAGGATTAGAAATCAAGAAAATTAATGCATGCCTTATTTACTGTCCTGGTTATGGAGTGTACCTGAATTGAACATGATTTCCACAGTGTGTAAGGCCAGTATGTTACCAGTTAAGTAACATTGTGGATTAAGCAATCATGTCACATTTTAGTAGTGGAATTAAATTAAGTACTTTCTGTAGACAGGTAATTGGTAAACATATACTCTGTGCACTTTACCCCTGCTAACAAGTGTTTGTGCTCTGCCTTTCAGCATGGCATAATTGGTATACTCCAGATTGGCATATTTAACTTACCTATAAGTCCCTAGCATAGGGTACCCACAGTGTACATAAGGCCAATACGTTGAATGTCACCAATGGCTGCAGCACTCACTGTGCCACTGTTAGAACTGGCCCTATTTTGCAGGGTCTCTCCCAGATTTTCACCTTCTGTTGCTGAACCTGTTCTTGTTGGCATTAGGGATTTGGGCACTTTTCCCCTGCTAACTTGTAATGTGCTTGTGCTCTCTTCCTAAAACATGGAACTATTGGCTTTCACCTGATCAGTACATTTAATTTACTTTTAGGTCCCAGTACATGGTAGTGCACATATGCAGGGCTTGTAAATTAAAATCTACCAGTAAGCTTGCAGCACTCATTGTGCCACCCACTAAAGTAGCCTTTCAAAACACATCTCACGCCTGGCATTGCAGCCTGTAGTTTTAAACTGCCATTTTGATATGGTAAAATAAACCTTTTTCCAGGGCTAAACCTTCCTTTTAAATTCCTCTAAGTCACCCCTAATTTTAGGCCCTAAAGACTCATAGGGCAGGTTGTATGGTATATAAAATATAGGACATGTGGGTTTAAGTTTTGCATGTCCTAGGAGTGAAAAACTCCTAAAGTCGTTTTCACTGTTGTAAATCCTGTCTTTTCTACTGACTAACATTGAGTTACATTATTAAATGTAATACGTGTTGCCTTTGAATTGTTAGCCGATATACTCTTTAGACTTAAATGGATTGTAATATCAAATCTTCTTTAATGGTAAAGTCCGATTTTAAGTCCCAATCTTGAAAACGCCACTTTTAGAAAGTTGGTATTTTCTTGTCCAAACCATTTGTGCCTTCTGCCAGTGTCCTGGGTCACATAACTGTGAATGGTTCTGCTGCTGGGGTTTGTATATACCTTCCAGATAGTGACACAAAAGTGATAATGTCAGGGCAGGATGGGCCAATCTGCCTGGATTGCTGCAGGTGAAGCTATACCCAGCCCCACTTATGTTTCAAAGGGCTTTGCCTCAAAACATACAATGGAACCTGACACTAATCTTTTTTCACCCCACACTTCTTGGCAACTTGATAGGGGAAGCGAAGAGCCTTCCAGAACCAGATGTGGGGCTAGCATAGGAAATACCTACATTCGAGGGGGGGGCACTATATATAAATCTTGACCTGTGGACATTCCAGAAGGAAGACTGCCTTGCTCCACAGACAACTGCCCTGCTGTTAAGGCCTGCCTTGCTCCCCAGAGGAATGCCCTGCTGCTCCCAAAGGGCTGTCTTGCTGCCTGAAGACTGACTTGGCCCCCAGTGGGCTTCCCTGCTGCTTGAGGACTGCCCTGCTCTCTGAAAAGGAAGACTGGACTAGCTCCCTCCATTCCAGCATAACCCGAGTGACTCCAAGGATCAGTTGGCTGACCTGTATAAGTTAAAGGGAGATAACATGCTCCAGTGGCCTCCCTGCAACTGCCCAGCTGACCTGCTGTACTGGACCTGTAAATGGACCTGCCTGAGCCCTGATGGCTTATGCTGGAGTGAGTTCCTGATCCCCAAGAGGTGCCTCTCCTGGTCCCGGCACCTTGGCTGGCATCAGTTGAACAGCTCCTGTGACGAAAGTTGAAATCCTCAGGTTTTAGGTCTTCGCAACTGCAAATAGGCCCATTCACATCAAGCTTCAACACAGCTAAAGCCAACACAAAGCTCTAGTGAATTCGACTCTTTGCACTACCGACGCCACCAGGGAAGACCACAACCCAAGAACTGCATTTCTAAATGACATCCCACAGTGACCACCATCACAAAGCACCCACACCAACCGTCTGGGGCATCTGACCATGGGTCTCGGAAACCACTTCACCTATGTCTGTGATGCACCATCCTGACTCAGACGCATCCCCGGACCTGTGTGACTTCTCATCAATGCATCGCCTTCAGCCCAACAGTATGACATTGACGTCTCGGAGCTGACGCACAGCGCTCTTGACATCAACGCATCTACGACTTTGCCCTCCTTCAGAACCAGTGCATAACCTTCGATAGCGACGCATCACCTCCGGATTTCAACGCATCATCATCGAGTGTTGATGCATCCAAGGTACTGTCAGCAGGTCTGCATGACTTTTGTATCTGGCCCGCGCTCCATTGCAGTCGGACTGAACTTTTGAATTCTTCGATCAAGCACGACCAGACAACCACAGTTGGAGTTATTGACTGCATTTTGATTTAATCTTGCAAAATTCATATTTTGACTTGTGTATGTTGGATTTTTCCGTTTTGGCCTTGTTTTACTCAGATAAATCTTGGCTATTTTTCTAAACTGGTGTGGAATGTGTATGTGTGTGTGTGTGTACTACAAATACTTTACACATTGTCTCTTTAGTTTAGCCTGACTGCTCTTTGCAAAGCTACCAGAGAGTGAACACAGGTGAACTTTTAGTGTGTACTATACTTACCCTGACTAGAGTGGTGGTCCCTACTTGGACAGACTGCATACCTATGCCAACTAGAGACCCTGTTTCACTACTTGGATAGGGTGCATACCTATGCCAACTAGAGACCCTGTTTCTATCAAGATGTTAAGAAATGATTCCACAAAACCCACACACAAGATATTCTGAGTTGTAGATGCGACCTTAAGCCTTGATTATGTAGGATGGTTAATAGATATGTCTTGTCTCAGTATTGAGCAATTCAGTGCAATCAGAGTTAGAGAGATATAATATAAGTTTCTCAGGCAAGTTGCAAACCTTGCTGCTCAGTGCAGAGTCATTTTGAGAGGGGCTAGATACAGCATGGGGATTCTGGTGAGAAGGGATGTTCCTTAGTAAAGCTTTCATAACACCCGAAATTGAAAGGCTTGTTTGAAGTCAGGTTCTGAGAAGAAGGATCCAATACCTCACAGGAGAGTGAACTCCTACTTAGCACAATCAGTTGATGCACATTCCACAAAGCATCGATTGAGCAGTTTCAAAGGGAAATCAAGAGGAGTTCTGTTGTAAGCAGATTACGTTTGAGGTGATGTTGCATCATCCAACATTAGATGCCAGACTAAAACCCAGGCTTAGTGTCTTTAGCTGAGAACATTTTCAAATCTAGCAGAGTATCGTCAACGTAATAGTTGTAGGAGATGTTGGAGTGTTTGAGGGTGCACACATAGCTTATACATAAAGTTTGAAATGAGTGAAGTTGGAATTGGTGAAAAACAGAGGGTTTAGGGGCATATCATCAAGGCCATGTGATAATTATCGCTCAGCGCTCTTAGTGCGAGGATAATTATCGCCGGCCAACTCTGAATTTTATCACGGAGATAGAGTGCTATCAGCAACACTTATCTCCAAAGTGATAAAATTCAGAGCGCAAGCTGCCAATTGTGCGATTATCGCTGGAAATACAGCGATAATCGCACAAGGTATGGCGAAAGCTTGCTGAGAGGGCAAGGCATACTTAGCCATGATATCAATCTTACATAGGATGTCATGGCTAAGTCAGTTTTGAAGCAGGCGTAAGGAAAGTAGCGATAACAGAGGTTATCGCTACTTTGCTTGTCGCTCTGCAGGTTAGCGTGCCCATTGATAATTGGAGAAATGTCGCTTAGCACCATTTCTCCAGTTATGTCAGGGCAAGAACGCCCACTTTGCATCTCATTAGAGATGCAAAGATGGGCATTGGGGGAAAGGGCGATAATGCAAGGATTCCCGCGATAGCGTGACCTTGCTGATTAGGCGATAAAATTATTGCTGCTTTCCGTCCGAAAAAGGAACCTAAAGCGGTGATAATTTTATCTCCGGGGCTTGATGATATGCCCCTTAGAGAGGTAGATTTTGTTAACTTCGATTTTAAAATTATTAGGAGAACCTGCTAAGGGCTACACCATTCAGTGCAATTATTTCCTTGACAGTTGTCAGGAGAATTAAGTGGCTTAATTCACTTAATTAATGGGTCAAATGCAACTGACAAGCCAAGGAAAACGGTGAGGTATCTAGTATGCAAAGTGCATCAAAGACTATTTTTAGTTTCGTTATTTCCATTCTGCAGCCCTGCATGAAGCCTGATTTAATCTCATCTGGTAGATCACTATCATCTATCAAGAGTTTGAGATTAGCCTCTACACATTTTTGGACCTATGGACTTAAATAAAGAATAAGTCAGGAACTAAGCATAAATTAGGGCAATCCTTAAGAATTTCTGCTGTCTTCTTAAATACGAGGGATAGGGGTCCTATTTTACATAGTCCAGAACTGTGCCTTGTGCCAGGGAGATTTTAGTTAGGTGTGGCCAGTAGAGTAAAAGGAACTATATATTCAAAAAGTATAGAGGAAGAGGATTTTAGAAAATGAGAGCACGGTCTGGTCTTGACAATTTTATTGAGCATTTTAGTGGGTGTGACTTTTTAGAAAAATGTTTTAGGTTTCTGTATGTCACATTTCTCTTGGGCCATTGAAAGGTTTTGAGAGGGTTCGGCCTTTTTCACGTTGTCCGCAATTATGTGGAGAGCGTCTCACATTGTTTTTTGTAATAGTCGTACCACCCTGTAGATTAGGGGTTATAGCTATTTTCACTGTTTAAAAAGGCTTTTTGATAGGTCAGTCTCTGATCTGAAAATTTTCAGTTTGCTTCAAAGATAAGTTTAATTATTTTTATATTTCTTTTTATTTATTTATTAATTTAGTGTCGCAAGAAACTGAGTAGGAGGATTTTGGCGCCACATGCACTCTGCACCTCTAAGCATCCTCCTTTATTCGTTCAGATCTTTTGAATACCATTGTTCTGCTTTCTTTGAGTCTTTTGTTGCTACAGCATACACGATCTCTGTTATGTTCTCCAAGAGCCACTGCTCAAGCCTGTGACTCCTTACGTTGATGGAATGGATTTTCAGTGGTCACATCCATGACTTTAAGGTCTCTGACCTAACTGAGGGCTTTTATATTAGCATGGGTTACGCCCTCGAAGGATTGTAGAGAAAACAGGATAAGGGAGTGATCTGACTTATCTGCAGGGATCGATGTCTCAATCTTAAGCATCCCTTCTTTTTCAGTGAGATAGGAGTTTTTAAATGAATAATTGTGAGACCATATTAAATGAGATTATTATTGTGCAGTAATTAAGAAATCTGCATTATAGTGGACTCGCTTTTGATCTCCACAGTGTAAACTGAAGCGCACAAAGAAAACATTGGCACCTCATGAGACTGCTTTTTCAGTAAAGACCCGCCTTTCATTAAGGACTGATACATCAAGGTTATCTGGCACACACACATCTACAATCTCAGGGCTATGTTGCATGGTCAACCTGCAGTTACGCTGAAGGCGATTGATGGAGATTTGCTATGTAGTGATTGTCATTATAATTTCAGATGAGTTATCTTGCTGTACACATTTACTAGAACAGGTTGGTAGTTTTTTGCTGTAGACTCACTGTGATGGGAATGATAGACAATCCTTGTGGTTTTGAGGTGGTATTTCTGTGGCATAATCCTGTAGTAGTTTCAGACAGCGAAGATTTATCAAAGTGGTCAAAACTTATTTTGAACAATCGTCAGTCTACACAGTGGTACAAGTCTCAACAGCTCCCAACTAGTGGTCCTTACGCCCAGCAGCCTGCATAGGGTCTTCTACCAGTTGCCACAATCCCATTACAAAACCAGGAAGCTACATTTCCCGGTTGCTCCTCCAATGAAATGCATTCACGCATCCACAAATAATAAACACTTACACCATTATGGTGCCTACATCCCCCAACATGCACCTCCAATGTGATAACATTACTCATTTACAAACGGAATGTACTTCCACTGACTTATAGATGTAACGATTTGACAGAGTATATGAATTAGTGGCCCCACAGTCGACACAAGCACCTGCAAGCGTTCCTACATGGAACTTAATACTGGCTTAAGACATGGGCTACCAGAGATACCGCCTCTCATGAAAACCCATAGCCACTTGACACCATAAAGGATTCCTACCGCAGGAACCAACTTACAGACACTACTTGCCCTATATTAGCGAACAGCATCAAAGCTAGAAGGTAAATCCGCTGTACAGTCTTCCATGTTGCAATACAACAACTTGATTGCCACTGTTTTGGCTGCTTATGGGCACAAATGGGTTGAACTATTGCACTCTGCAATCTTTTTAAGTAGATGTGTCCTGTGCTCTCTCAGCTTCTGTGACTCAAATTTCATATCTCACACCACAGCTCTGAGCTTCCTGGCTCACTAGTATCCCCTCAATTCTCCATCGTTAATTCTCAATCAAACAGAAATCTGGACCCCAGTTCTGGGGGAGACCCAGGAAAGAAGTACACTGGGTAACGCCATGTAGACTAACCTACCCAGAAGGATCCCTACCACAGCCACAAGGAAACATATATAGCAATGAAGGACTTTTTCAAGTAACTAATCCCCTTGCTCACAAACGTCCTCTGATTGGATTATAGCAACACTAGTCACATATACAAGGCAGTCTCTAACTTTGACTCAGTTAACTCTGAGGGGAACACTACATCGCTTTTAATCCATTTGCTGTACTTTTTCATTTAATGATTATGTCACACAGTATAGTACTAAATGTCTTGCCCATTTTATATACTTTCACTTGTGTGCTTCACATCTGTATTCTCTATTTAAAGCAAAAGAGGGTGGATATTGAAAACTCATTCAAAGCATGTTTTTAATAGACTATGTGTTCACTTAATACGATTTATGATACTGAATCATTTAAAGTATGAAACACAGTCATGTTAATGTTCTACACATGTATCTGTTCACAATCTATCTGATCATTTCAAGCAATGACCAGTAGCTAACCTATGCCTATAAGAGAAATACCTTTTCACAATCCATGGCGAGGGTGGGGCGTTCCTCTTCCATTGTTTCTGAGCATTAGCTGTCTGCCAGTGTCTTGCAATCACACAAAATGATAATAATAAAGAATTATTCACAATGTTCTTGAGTGATGACATGGTTGAGCAAGTATGATAGAGGTCAGTGCAGACAGATTTAATTTTCGCTAAAAGTTGTCTCTAGAGGCATTGATAACAATGACCAAGTCAGAGTGCTCAACTTAAATACAATATTAAATACAAAAATACAAAATAGTTCCTTATTTGCTTGAAGAGGGTAATCACCTCAACCTTTTGTCAGGTAGAGAGGTTCATCGTCATTGGGGAACACAGCCAAGACAGAGGTGCTGGTTTCTCAAACATAGAAACAATGTTGGATTTATCAGTGTGAGGGTCTTAAGATCAAGGGAGAGTTACAATATTTCTTTTGCTGGGATAGATTAGCATAGGAAAAAGTGGATTTATCCTTTTGACTCCTGTCAAGTAGGGCCACAATCTCTGTCTATAGGTTAATACTATTGGGCAGATGTGATGTTGACTCAGGAGGACCTCATTTCACTGTGAGGTTGTGGGGAGCCCATCTTATTTTCTGAGCAGGTCAGTGTGCAGGCATCATTAAGTCAAATATTAAAGACCATGGGATCAGGTTCTGATGTCTAGGTTCAAAGATTAATGAAGTGGTGTTCCAGCTTGTGATTTTCAATATATGCATATATATGTTATTCAGGAAGATGAGAGAAAGAGCTATGGTTCTTGTAATTTATATTGGGATTATGGTTGGCGAGAGGTTGGGTATGTAAAGATTTCTGTTTGAGTGATACTTTTTAAGTTGAGGCCAGGGAAGACAGAAAGAGTCATGTCCTAAGGATGGAAGCTATTTACAAATGTCAAACAACATTTGGAAGTGAGAGTAAAAGGTTTTCACGGTGATGTACAACACTGGAATCATAACGTTACTACTACTCTAGATTGAGATAGACATTTCAGCCTTGCATGCCAATGGGGTGAATATGAAGAGGGTGTCCAATAAGCTGCACACATACCCATCAGATAATACAAATGGAGTAAACAATACAGTGGCGTAACGATAATTGAGGGGCCCCCCTGCAAGGTACGTGGAGGGGCCCCCTCCAGACTCTATCAAGAGCTCCCCAGCCGAAGTGCAGTGCTGAGGGGGCCCCCTGGAGCTTGGGGGATGCGGGGGCCTTTGTTACGCCCCTGAAACAATATACAACTAACAAGTATTCATATCCACGACTATGTATAGAGCCTAGGTAAGAGTGCTTTAAAACTACACCCTAAAATAATGAACAAAGGTTTTATTAACATAAACCAGCACAAATATTTAGTTACAGCAGAGTCTACACAACTTTCTACTTTATCTGTTCCTTCAACATGTATTTTTTTGGATCCCAATAGACTATTTCATGCTTCCAACTGCCTTGCTGGTGGCAGCATATAGTTTTTGGAGTGACTAGCGGTGCACAGGTGA
The DNA here is from genome assembly GCF_964204655.1 of Triturus cristatus. Classification (NCBI taxonomy): domain Eukaryota; kingdom Metazoa; phylum Chordata; class Amphibia; order Caudata; family Salamandridae; genus Triturus; species Triturus cristatus. The sequence goes on from NC_140580.1 coordinate 557,123,135, forward strand.
GCTGGCTAGTGGCTTCCCATGTAAGTTAAGTCCAAAGGCTCAGGTATGACAGTTTCCCCTTAGTGTTTATTGTTTTAATAAATAAAAAGTTTATGAACAATACACACAGTCACCATTATTGTAACCCTTCACATACCTTAGTGAGTAAAGTAAAGGGTTTTATGAACTTTACTTGTGCACCTACCCTTAGGGTTACTTGCAGCACTCTAAAAATGTTTACTTTAGTGTAAGTGTAGAGTTTACAAGCTGAAGTATGTGTGCTGTCCACAGATGAGAAACCGGTGTTCCACATCATCTTCCACTTAGCTGCAACACGGATACCTGTCCCACCCAAGGGTGCTTTCCAGAGGTCGGTGTAAGACAGGAAACTCTACTGCAGCCAGATCGACTTACTCATTACCCCTGTTAAATGCAGTAGACACTGAATGGCAGTGAGCATCTGTCAAACCACCTGGCTTTATGAATATAAGGTGGAGCTACTCAAAAGCTCACTTGTGGTTGTTTGGGTTCATAACCTGGGTAAGCCCTGCTTATTAGGATGCATTCCAGAATGTGTAGATGGTGTCCTGTCCACTTCCTCCTAGCTAAGGCCAAACCTGAAGGCCGTACCAAACGTTTGCCGTGCGGCTACTGATGATCCTGCCCTGAATGGACACACCCAACCACATCAAAGAAACCTTAGAACCCCCAGAGATCCTGGAAGCAACCCCTCATCACAAAATCGGAGGCAGGGTGCTGAAGAATTGATCTTGATGGCAGTAGCTGTTCACACACATCCACCGAGTTCGAACTGAAAGTCCCTCAACCCTGTGGTGGCATCTCATGCATTGATTACTAAAATGGTGTACCTGTGAGTCTACTGGTAAAAAAACATAAGTAAACTTCATTGCCGAACCCATCCTTGAAAGGTTCAAATCATTCAATTGGCTGTCAGCCCAACACAAAACTGAATTTGTGAGGTGTTGGCTGATGCACAAAGCTTGGCATTGGACAGCTCTGGATTATGCTTCCAAACTGTTTACACAGTTGAGACAGATGTCCGAGTTACAGCTCTTAAGTCAATTTCAATTTATTCCTATTGAAAGTTAGGCAGCTTTGTCTCAGGTTCCAGACATTCAATGCTCCTCCTTCTGGAATTATCTTGCATTGTCTCTTCAACATAAACCAAACATCAGATAATTTTGCAAACAACTGAAGAACTAACTTTGCGCCAAGCGCTTATAACAGACGTCTCTAATGCGTATCTGAAAGCTCCCCAACTACCTATAAGTAGCTCTCCTGTGTGCCGCTCAGCCTTCTAAACTAGAAGTGTTTGCTTGCTTGAATTAATATAGGTATACCTACATTTAAGTGTGCATTTGAGATGAAAATGTGTGTCTTTTAAGAACTCTAAACAGATATTTGGAGCAAAATAGTTAAATTTCCAAAATATATTTAAAGTAGATAATTGAGTGATTAATCATGTGGCATAGGAAAGACTCATAACTGGTGATATTAACTTGGTGCAAGCAGCATTGCAGTTACGGTTGTGATGCATTACCCATGTAGAGTCATTCCACAATGACAAACCCTTTTGTGCATTACTGCTGGCAAATATGCCTGATAAACTGGGGTGATCACTGCTAATAATCTTGTGTATGATGCCCAATAATTTAATCTTGTCTTTTACTGTTACTATTACAACAGTAACAATATCAGTAGTTCGTGATGATTTTCATTGAACATAAGTAACTCATATTACAGAAAAGGTTGGAGACCCCTGGCCTAGAACAACTTTTTAAACCCGTTCATAGTCTATATAACTCTGCCTCCATCTTTTCCTTCTGTGTCTGTGGCTGTATGTATGTGGCTCTGCAGTGCCTCTTGGTCACTTGAGCATGTTATAAAAAGAACAAAATAAATATCTTAGTTTTCATCATCCAACCTGGCAGAGTGACACAATGAATCAACCACTCTCCTTGGTTGTGAGTGCCTTGCTTCCTCCAGGCTACCTTTGTACTGTGAGTATGCAACCTTTGCACACCCCCCACCTTTGTAAAACGCAGCATCATTTCACCAAGGTCAATAGGCTGGTGAACTTTTTATGTAGGAGATGAACAATACTTTAGAGTCGAGCATTAGGATATAGGTATCTGTGTATCCTTCACTTTGGCAGCAACTTACCAGTACCAGGGCGGGATTGGGAACAGCAACCAGCCCTGGGACATTGCTGCTCGACCAGCCCTGGGAGCTGGGAAGGGGGGGCTAGTAAGAAGCACCGCTCTGGCTTTTGTTACTGGGGCCCGATATTGCAGCACTGCTGAAAAACCGCCCCCAGTGACAAATCCGTCCCACAAGGCCACAAAACCGGCCCCCACCCTTCCGGCCCACCGGGAAAAGATCCGGTACCCACTACAGCCAGTCCGGCCCTGACCAGTACCATAAAAGGATCATGAGCTTTAACTTGTCTCCTTTGGTAAAATCAAGTAAAGTCCACATGACTTTCATGTCAGACCAGAGTTGTGAATGTGACTTGCAAATAGTATAATGGTTTTACTTTCAGACACAACCATTTGCAAATGTGAACTTATTTTGACATTTGTTGGGAATGTGTTTACTATGTGCATGAACAGAGGGGTTGTGGGTGTATTTCATTGTTCGCTTTATGCAGCTGAGTGACTTCGAGCCTTATTCAAGATAGATTGATTAGCCGCTCTCTACAAATTCACATACCATAACATAACAGCGTTAGACAGATGTGATATGTTGTTCAAAAAGTGGCAGATGCTCTGTCTGCCACATGGAGAATGTGTTGCTATCAGTGGCCCTATAAATGCAGCGGGCAGGACATACGCCACTTTTGGCAGATGTTCTACTCCACCAAACTTAAATAAGTCCATAAGACGCATACCAGTGATTGCAACAAACCTATTGCTTCATTGCTGTATTATAAATAAAGTCTACATTGTTTTAAAATAAGTCCTTAAGACATGATTTCTCTTGTTCTCTTGTCTTGTCTATAATAATAAATTAACTCAGCCTTACTTTTTATTGGCCAAAATCGGAGCATCACTGCAGGGGCATCAATTATGGTTGCCAAGGTTAGCACACCTCCAGCAACCCCCGCCTTCAGGGGTCGAGAAGACAGAGGCAAGAATAGCAGATAAGCAGGCTGTAAAGGTCCTGTTTGTTTGCTTTCTGTAGTTCTCCTAGTTGCAACATTCCTAGCCCTCATCCACAGGAAATAGGGGACTGAATAAAACGCTAGGGCAAGGGGCCAATCTTGCGATGACTTCTGGGTAAAAGTATCCCTTCCGCTGGCACTCAGGTGAATCGGCGTCCATGGATAGGTGCTAGACGTAATTAGAAATGTCAGTGTAAGGTCGTCCGCTTTCATGTGCTGACTTTAATGTGCTGCTTTTGGTTTGGTTCTTGCAGATAGTGTGGAGGATGAGTTTGAGCTTTCCACGGTATGCCATCGTCCCGAGGGCTTGGAGCAACTACAAGAACAAAGCAAATTCACCAAAAAGGAACTGCAGGTTCTTTACCGAGGTTTTAAGAATGTGAGTATAGAGCTCTAGCAGAATGTAAAGAATGCCATTATCACAAGAAGGGTTGCAATGCTTGTGGCATCATGCAAAGACTAGAAATAACAATTTCCAAGACTTTCTAAGATATTGTATGCATAAAAGCCTTTTGCAACTGTCTGGAGAGCAGCTTGCATGCTACTGAAAGAGTTTAGGATTGATATGCGACCCTTGACCCCACCAGGTAGGTCGCTCCCCCTCCGCACAGCACCGCCTGTGTGTCCCTGCCCCAGCTGCCGCTGCTGCTGAGGAAGTCCGAGACCCCCCACCACCCACAGGCTACCACCTGCGCCTCATCCCTGGTGGCCAGTGGTAGGCCGTACGTTTGATCATCTTCCGCTCTATTGTTTTATTGTATTGCCTGTTTTTCATTGTTGTGTCTGTAACTGCTGTTGTTCTGTCTTCCCCCGCTGCCTGTTCGTGGTCCATGCCCGTTTTCTTCCCTCTGATCCCCTCGCTGTCGCTATGTCTCTCAGCCCGGTTTTTCCTTCTGTACGCCTCGCTGCCCCCGTGTCTCTGCCCGGTTTTTCCTTCTGTACCCCTCGCTGTCCCCGTGTCTCTGCCCGGTTTTTCCTTCTGTACCCCTCGCTGCCCCCGTGTCTCTCCGCCCGTTTTTGCCTTCTGTTGCTCAGTTGCCCCTGTATTCTTGTGCCCTGTTTGCCTTATGTGACACTCGTTTTTTCCTGTATTTCTGTTCCCTTTTTGCCTTCTGTGCCACTCGTTTTTTCCCTGTATTTCTGTGCCCTCTTGCCTCTGTGACACTAGTTTTTCCTGTATTCCTGTGCCATTTTTGCCCTCTGTGACACTCGTTTTTCCCTGTATTTCTGTGCCCTTTTTGCCTTCTGTGCCACTCGTTTTTTCGCTGTATTTCTGTGCCCTCTTGCCTTCTGTGACACTCGTTTTTCCTGTATTTCTGTGCCCTTTTTGCCTTCTGTGCAACTCGTTTTTCCCTGTATTTCTGTGCCCTCTTGCCTCTGTGACACTCGTTTTTCCTGTATTTCTGTGCCCTTTTTGCCTTCTGTGCCACTCGTTTTGTTTCCTGTATTTCTGTACCCTCTTGCCTTCTGTGGCAATCATTTTTCCTGTATTTCTGTGCCCTTTTTGCCTTCTGTGCCACTCGTTTTTTTCCTGTATTTCTGTACCCTCTTGCCTTCCGTGACACTCGCTTTTCCTGTATTTCTGTGCCCTTTTTGCCTTCTGTGCCACTCGTTTTTCCTGTATTTCTGTGCCCTTTTTGCCTTCTGTGCCACTCGTTTTCCCCTGTATTTCTGTGCCCTCTTGCCTTCTGTGACACTCGTTTTTCCTGTATTTCTGTGCCCTTTTTGCCTCTGTGACACTCGTTTACCTCAATTTTGTGCCCTTTTTGCCTTCTGTGCCACTCGTTTTCCCTCGTTTTTTGTGCCCTTTTGCCTTCTATTCCCTTCATCGTCCCTCACCGCCCCGCCGCTGCATCCCCTGCGGCCCACCCCCCTGACTGCCCACTGCCCATTCGCTGCCCCCGCCTCCCGCCTCCCAGCTGCTCCTCCCTCCCACCTCCCCATATATGCCGGCCGATTCGCGGTGAGGAGAGCGACCCTTGACCCCACCAGGTAGGTAGCTCCCCCTCCACACAGCACCACCTGTGTGTCCCTGCCCCAGCTGCCGCTGCTGCTGAGGAAGTCCGAGACCCCCCACCACCCACAGGCTACCACCTGTGCCTCATCCCTGGTGGCCAGTGGTAGGCCGTAGGTTGGTTCATCTTCCGCTCTATTGTTTTATTGTATTGCCTGTATTTCATTGTTGTGTCTGTGACTGCTGTTGTTCTGTCTTCCCCCGCTGCCTGGTCGTGGTCCGTGCCCATTTTCTTCCCTCTGTTCCCCTCGCTGCCCCTGTGTCTCTGCCTGGTTTTTCCTTCTGTACCCCTCGGTTCCCCGTGTCTCTGCCTGGTTTTTCCTTCTGTACCCCTCGCTGCCCCGGTGCCTCTCCGCCCGTTTTTGCCTTCTGTTTCTCAGCTGCCCCTATATTCTTGTGCCCTGTTTGCCTTCTGTGCCACTCGTTTTTTCCCTGTATTTCTGTGCCCTCTTGCCTCTGTGACACTCGTTTTTCCTGTATTTCTGTGCCCCTTTTGCCTTCTGTGCCACTCGTTTTTCCTGTATTTCTGTGCCCTTTTTGCCTTCTGTGCCACTCGTTTTTTTCCTGTATTTCTGTGCCCTCTTGCCTTCTGTGACACTCGTATACCTCGATTTTGTGCCATTTTTGCCTTCTGTGACACTCGTTTTCCCTCGTTTTTTGTGCCCTTTTGCCTTCTGTTCCCTTCATCGTCCCTCACTGCCCCCGCCGCTGCGGCCCTGCCCCCCTGACTGCCCACTGCCCATTCGCTGCCCCCGCCTCCTGCCACACAGCTGCTCCTCCCTCCCACCTCCCCATATATGCCGGCTGCTGTGCGGCCGCGCCCCTGGAACGCCAAAGCTGCACCTAAGGCAAGCCCATCCGCACCCATCCACGCCTGGACCACGCCCAGCGCCAGAACCCCTGGCCCCCGCACCGGCCACGACGACCGCCGCCACTACGACGCCAGCACTCTGCACGCTCTCAACTCCGGACAGACCCACACCTGCTTCAAGGCTGCCCCAAAACGCACACACGGTCCCTTCACCTGCCGGAACTACAGCTACACCCACCTCCGAGCCGACGAACCACCCGCCAAGAAAGACCCCAACCACCTCTGATGCATACTACTGAACACCCGCTCTGCACGCAAACACACCTTCGAGCTCTGGGACCTTCTCAACACAACATCCCCAGACGTCGCCTTCCTGACAGAGACCTGGCTGAACGACTCCTCCGCACCCGACATCCCAATAGCCATCCCAGACGGCTACAAGATCACCCGCAGAGACCGCACCAATGGAGTCGGAGGAGGAATCGCCATCGTCCACAAGAACAGCATTAGGGTCTCGACTAGCACCGATGACGCGCTCAGCACCGCCGAACACATGCCAGATCCACACAGACCCTAACTCCACCCTCAGAGGCACCCTCGTCTACCGACCCCCCGGACCTTGTCCCCAGTTCAGCGACTCCATTGCCGACTTCATCAGCACGCACGCCCTGACCTCCACCGACTACATCCTCCTCGGAGACCTGAACTTTCACCTTGAGAACAACAACGAAAACAACTCCACAACCCTGATCAATAACCTCGCCAACCTCGGACTGAAGCAACTCGTCACAACGCCCACCCACTCCGCCGGCCACACGCTCGAACCTGTCTTCTCCTCAAGCCCGCACATCTCCGTCAGCCACACCACCGAACTCCTCTGGACCGACCACCGCTGCATCCACTTTTCCTTCCAGAAACCCACCACACACCACCCCACCCAACAGATCCCCCACCGCTGTTGGAGCAAAATCACCGAAGACCAACTACATGCAAACCTCGCTCTCAGCCCACCCACCGAACTCTCCAACACCGACGACGCTGCCCACAGCCTCAGATGCTGGATCGAGGACTGCGCCAACACCCTCGCCCCACTGAAGAAACCCCCCCACAGAGACACCAGCAGGAGGGCCAGCTGGTTCACCCCAGAACACCTTGCCTCCAAGCAAGCCTGCCGGAAACTAGAGAAGGAATGGCACAGTAAACAAACTCCGGACAGCCACACAGCACACAAGGACGCCATCCGCAACCACCACCACCTCATCAGGTCGGCCAAGAGGACCTCCTTCGAAGACCGCCTCGACAATAACGCACACAATAGCAAGGAGGTTTTCAACATCATGAAGGAACTCTCCAACCCCAGCTCCAACACCAACGACATCCCGCCGTCGCAAGCCCTGTGCTACTCCCTCGCCACCTTCTTCAACCGCAAGATAGCAGACATCCACAACAGTTTCAAGACCCAGACAGCCCCAACAGACAGCAACACAACAGACCCTCCGCACAGCATCGACCATGACCCCCTGCTAGCCTGGGCCAGCTTGAGCATCGATTACACCATCAAGACCATGAGCACAATCCACTCCGGCTCTCCGTCAGACCCATTCCCGCACCACGTCTTGAACAAAGCAAGCAGCTCCATCGCACCCCACCTGCGCAACGTCATCAACCTCTCCCTCGAGACCGCAACCTTCCCAGAGAGCTGGAAACACGCCGAGATAAACGCCTTACTCAAAAAACCTAAGGCAGACCCAAGAGACCTCAAGAACTTTCGGCCCATCTCTCTGCTCCCCTTCCCGGCCAAGGTCATCGAGAAAATTGTCAACAGACAGCTAACCCAATACCTCGAAGAAAACAGAATCCTGGACCCTTCCCAGTCAGGGTTCCGCAGCAACCACAGCACGAGACTGCCCTCATTGCAGCCACCGACGACATCAGGACCCTGCTGGACAACGGTGAGACCGCAGCACTCATCCTCCTAGACCTCTCCATCGCCTTCGACATCGTCTGCCACCGCACACTACGGGCACGCCTCCACGCCCCAGTGATCCAAGACAAGGCTCTGGAATGGACCACCTCCTTCCTCTCCGGCAGAACCCAGAGTGTCCGCCTCCCCCCATTCCGTTCCAAAGCCTCCGAGATCATCTGCGGCGTACCCCAGGGATCCTCCCTCAGCCCGACACTATTCAACATTTACATGGCTCTGCTCGCACACGTCGCCCGACAGCACCACCTCAACATAATCTCCTACACCGACGACACTCAACTGATCCTCTCCCTCACCAAGGACCCCATCACCGCCAAAGCCAACCTCCACGAAGGAAGATCAGCCGTCTGAAGCTGAACTTGGACAAGACGGAGGTCCTCATCCTCGGCTCCAACCCTTCAGCCTGCGACGACTCCTGGTGGCCGACAGCACTGGGGGCAGCCCCGACACCCACCGACTACGCACGCAACCTGGGAATCATCCTCGACTCAACGCTCTCAATGACCAAGTAAGTCAACGCCGTCTCCTCCTCCTGCTTCAACACCCTCCACATGCTCCGCAAGATCCACTGATGGATCCCGACAGATACAAGAAAGACAGTCACCCAGGCCCTCGTCAGCAGCAGACTCGACTACGGAAACGCCTTCTACGCGGGAGCCCCAACCAAGCTCATCAAACGACTACAACGCACCCAAAACGCCTCGGCACGACTGATCCTCGACGTACCACGACACGCCCACATCACCCCCCACTTGAGAAACCTGAACTGGCTCCCTGTCAACAAGAGGATATCCTTCAAGCTCCTCATCCACGCACACAAAACACTCCACAAGACCGGCCCAGCCTACCTCAACAGACGGCTCTCCTTCTACATCCCCAACCGCCAGCTCCGCTCCGCCGACCTCTCACTCGCCACCGTCCTACGCATCTGAAGAACAACCACCGGCGGAAGATCCTTCTCCCACCTCGCCGCCAAGACATGGAACACCCTCCCACTGAGCCTACGACAGACCCAAGACCTGCTGACCTTGAGGAGGATACTCAAGACCTGGCTGTTCGATCAGTAGCGGCCCCCCCCCCCAGCGCCTTGAGACCCTCGCGGGTATGTAGTGCTCTTTACAAATGATTGATTGAAATTGAAATGCTGAGAAATTGCACAAGTACAGATCTTGTTTGCACTTGCTTGCCGTGGACAATTGCAGTTTGCGGGAAATGCTCACATTCTCCTACACAATCACAAATCTAAAGACAGAAATGTACATTTATGCCAAAGTTCACAGTAGGAAATGTGACAAATATGATTCATAAGTGTGAAGAAGCACAATCTGATTCAACATAAGTTGTCCTACAAATCAGCCCCCTCATTCACATGACATTGGCACATGACTAAGCTTTGGCTAAAACAATTCACTGAGAACACCGGGGTATTAAATTGAGCCAAGGTGTCACTCTTTTCACAGAAGCATAGAAGGTAAATTAATTTGACAATGTGCACATATATCCATCATTGTTCATTTTTATCAGATATCATTTTCAGTTGTAGTGTATCACCAGCAGTGGTCCATGAAATAAAGCAATATGAAACAGCGTGGGAATCTTAAAGATACAGCGGGAAAACATGTAAAATCCTGAACTGTGGGTTACAATGGCTGAAAAATGTAATGTGCCAAAAGGGTTTGAAAAATGTTGCACTAAAACAAATAATTTGCAAAGAACAGAATATGACTGAGCTCGAACTTTCAGGGGCACACACATGACATTGTAATGCTATTAAAATGTCTTGATAAGTAGATAATTTATGTTGCTGCACTGATGCAAGGAGGGCAGTCATTAACCTACATGGATTATTAAGTCTGGCTCGACATTGTAACAGTTATCTGGAATTTTAACCTAACCGGTATTATTTTACATTTCTTTGCTTCTACGCAAATGCATATCCATTCCCACGTTATCTACTTGTAGTGTTTGACATTACCATCCACATTCCTTTAAAGCCAGGCCTATTATCATTGCCAAAGCTTTTTATCTCTTTGAAGGATGTAATCTGTTTTCCATTTGTTTTGACAGGAGTGTCCAACTGGCATTGTTAATGAAGACAACTTTAAACAAATTTATTCCCAGTTCTTTCCCCAAGGAGGTGAGCATTTGTTTTTAGTAAAATAGGGAGGCATGCATTGCAGATTATTGGATACTTTTTTCCAAACATTGAATCAGACACAATCTAACATTATTCGAACCATTACAACAAAATATTTCCTTTAAGCAACATTTTATTTGATTATGTAATAATGAATTGCTACTTTGACAGCATAGGCCATGGGGTCATATTGCATGTAGTCCATGCACTTTTACTCATGGCCTAGAAACAGTTTTAGTTCGTTTAGCCAGCCTCATGTAATAAAATATTGCACATTAAAAATACATATATGCATACCTAGGATCAGCTTTCTCCATGAATTGGTCCCTTCAACTGTCATTCGCATTTTCCTTCCACCCACCATGCCAAACAACATAGGGCAGTGTGCCAGCCGACATCAGCGACTGGCTGTCTTGCACTGTGACTGATTTCATTTTACCTACTCATTTGTGCACATCCACCTAAAAAGAAGTTAACTTCAGTGCCAGAACAAGTGGACCAATACTTTACTTTGCCATTGCTTTCATTCTTTATTTTCTTTTGTCATCCTTTTGTATTTAAACTATATTACAGCAACTCAAAGTCAATCGTACATGTTCTTTGCACCAAGGATCATATTTTCCTGTGATGTAAATTAAAACTACAAAAGGTTTTCTATACCTAAACTAAGTACGCCTACCTCCCAAAAAGCACCCATAATATTAAAATTAAATGCAATTCTTTTTTTAGATGTAAATTTTGTTTTACAAGCATATAGAAGCTACATTGATAGTGCAAGCTTTCTTTTTTCTTTTCTTTTTGGGAGATAGGCTTATAATTGAAACAAAAAAAAAAGTAACCATTCCATTAGCTTATCAAAGCCAGACCAAATGGCTTTGACCATGCTTGTTATGGTTGGAGCCAATGGAAGCTCATTGTCATTCAGTGTAAATGTTTCATAATATTGAATGGGACCAATGTAAAGTGACCAGCTGGTCAAGTCATTTGCAAGGGAAAACTGAGTACTGTTGCTACGTGTGTCATCTGTCTCTGTCTACATTGAAGCGTGTTGTTCTTTGCTGCTTTCCTCTGTTCTGATCTACTTCCCTTATCCTGCACTGGCCAGGCTGTTTCCAGGGAATGGGATCAGGATCTACCAAGAGAGGCTCAGGGCATCCAGTGGGGCCCCTCCGGAGTAAACATATCTTGTATTGTAAACACCCACAGTGTGATTGACAATGCAGGCCTCCAACAAGCAATTATCCTGCATGGACAGCCGCATGGTGATTGGTCTAGTTGCAGACCCCCCACTTTCAATTAAACTGTCTAGTGCGTGCAGTGCCTGCGGGTGGGAGCAGGAGGGGAGGTGCGTGAGGAGACTGGGGTCAGGTGTAATATGTCAGCCAGACGGGACCCCCGTGGGACCTGAGGAGGCAAGCAAGTCTAAATAAACATCCTTTATTGCTTTTGGATAGAGTGGCTGTGTGAGAAGAGACTGTGAGGGAGATGGTAGAAGAGGGATCTGAGATTGCATGTAGGGGTCAAAAAGAGAGTGACAGCGTGTGTGTGTGATGGACATTGTATGTAAGAGGAGGAGAGAAAAAGAGCGGGAGAGAGAGCAGGGGATAGATGTGTGCAGGAGATATGGAAGTTAAGTGGGAGGAAGGATTTACTTAAGTGTGAAGCAATGGCCTGGATTTCATCTCCGGTTTTTGCTTGTACCTCTAGGGAATCACACAAACGATGTCCTTAATCATATTTCATATTAAATGGCATAGGTTATCTGAAGATACCCCCAAGAAAAGGGCCTTTGGGTGCTTTTCATGCGGTTGCAGCTGCTATCACTGCGCAGCTTCTTGCGGTGCCTGTGACCTGCTTAGCAACTTAGCTTCGTGATGCAACACGGCTGACAACGTATCGGTTGAAAGTTAGTATACTTTTAGCTTTGCTGGTTTAAGCATTCCTGTACCATTTACCAGTTGCAGTAGCTTTGTCTTTATGCTCGTTTCTACCTGTGACGTTTTGAAGTTATTTTCTAAATAAGATACCTGATTTAGGTTATATTTTCCTCTCCCACAATATCTCTTAAGAAATCAGCGTGGTTAAAGCTCACGTGGTGGCTTTCTCCTGTGGGACATTTGAGGATCAAAGGGTGTGTGAAGTCACTTCCTGTGCCCATTTCATTTTTTGTGTGTAAATTGAAGCCAATGTTTTAAATCCATGGACTTTGTGGTCGTTGCAGTATTTTACTTCTAACATAACAAGCATCTCAAGACATACTGCTCAAGTCAACATCAACATTTGGATTACAGTATTAGGTACCCTAGCCACCTATATGTGGACTCACGTATATGAAGCCGTAAAATGTAAGCTAACCCCACCTGTTTTGCTTTTTGTTCAGATTCCAGTATGTATGCACATTTTCTCTTCAATGCCTTCGACACCGATCACGACGGGTCAGTCAGTTTTGAGGTGAGAATTTCCATTCTTGGGGCACAGTTTGGAGACCAGTGGGGTTTGAGTATGAACACGGCCACAAAAGTAGTCAGAACTTGTAGGGGTAGCATACATAAAAAAAATGACATTCTGATAGAGCCTCATTGCAAATTTGAAGAAGTGGGTGTTGATATGCAATTCTGAGGAGGCCTGCCAGTCCATATGTGAGTTCCACAGTATAACTGTCGAATAAAGATACAGTCTGTCAGCAAAATAAAGCTGGGTCTTCTTAAGAATTGAGGAACCTGACTCAGGGCCTGGGTTTTCTAGCTTTGCTTGATGTAACTGGTTCTGTTGAGTATTCATTTCTATAGGACGTTTTCTGTAGTTTGACTATGGTCATTTCTGACTTACGGTCATGGGGATTGCTAATGCTAATAATATAAGTAGTGGAGTTTTGTAAGACCACTACATCCATGGGCAAAAGCGTGACTATAACGAGTAAAAACCTTGACCCTAATTAGATCTATACTACGAATCTAGAAAATGCATTACCTTAATTCTAGATTATAAATTATATATATTTTGGAAATATTTATATGAAAAGGTATGTTATGATAAAAAATGTTGCTAAATGAATGAATTATGCTAGTTAGAAAGCTAGCAATTGTACACTTTGTGTGCTATCATTTATAACAGGAATTTCACAATTGAAAAGAAAGTTTACAGGTGAACTTGTTACGTGTAAAGTGGAAACTGAAGGAGAACATATGATAGAGAAGTTTGGATTTCTAAAAGAAGTAAACAAACGAGTGATGGAGCCTTCTCATGGCCTGTAGATAGATGCCAAGGAATTTCCCAGAGACAAAATATAAGAGTATGGTTGTTGCTTATTCTCACACAAATCTGGGATTTAAATCACATAGCACCTAAATACAGAATAAGAATGCCTCGTGTCTCATGTGAACATCCTTAGAGTGAACAGTGTGGGCCCCAATCGTGGTCATGGGTCTTACTAAACTTCATACATGAGGGCAGTAGGGGCCCGTGGAGGGAGTACCGCGGGGCAGTGGGCCGGGGCGGGGGAGGGGCAGGGTGGGGGGTAGTAGTAAACTCTGGCTCACGGCCTATTGGAGTAATGTAAATAAATAAATATATAAAAATAATTTCATTACGCGCGCTTAAACGCCAAATGCGTTTCAGCGCGCGCAATTAAATTCATGTTACTAATTTATTTATTTACATTACTCCGGCTGGCCGTAAGCCCGAGTTTACTACCCCGCATCCTGCCCCTCCCTGTCCCGCCCCACGGCCCCGTGGAACTCCATCCACGGGCCGCTACTGCATGAGGGTGGAGAAGGATCCGAGGGATGTTCCCACACTGAGATAGCTCTCCAGATCACCCAAAGCAGTTTCCTGCATACATCACCCACAAGAAGATCAACACAAAACAAGTCTAGTTGTTAGTGATGTATGCCTTGATACACTGGTTCCACAACACCAATTTGCAACTAATAACAAGTATATTGAAGGAGTGAGATCTATTTTGCCTGGGAAAAGCCTTGTAAAAATCCACAAATCTGCAAGCAATGATTGTACGGGTTCCTGTGGGGAATGAGCACCAGTGGGAGCTGTTATCAATGGATCTTCTGTGAAAGAGTCTACCCACCTAAAACAGGAAAGCGTGCTCCATCATGATCTTTCAATAGTGTTATTATACAACAGACCTGTGTCTCTTTAAAGGAAGAGGACATATTTTATTTTTTAATTCTCAACAATATTTTGTTTATTCTAAAAGTGAATGGAAGAGAAGGTAGAGTAGGGAAAGGTAAGCTAAGCTACAGGAAGGAAAGGGACGGAAGGGAATGGAAAGGAAAGCTTGAAGACATCTGAAGACATCTGAATCACTGAAGACTTGAAGTGTAGGGACCATTTATTTAGAAGAAAACTATGCACACCCCTGCATAAATCCATGGTCTTTCCTACAGTTGCCCCAGAGCCCGATCATTTTTGCTTGTCTGGAAAAATGACTGTTCGTATGGAAAGGAAGATGCTGGGAGTTTAAAGATATGTGGCTATGGATGCTTGCATTACAATTTTTTTTTTTTTTACTTAACACAATGTGCAGTAATAGGTTTAGGAGGTGGATTCAAACAGGGTTCTAGTTAAAAAGAAAATATCTTAAATATTTACTTTAGTACTACATCTGTGCTCGAGTTTTATAAATGAATAGTAAGGTCACTGTGAAGCTTAAAATATTTTCCCCATTCTTCATGGATCACAATTTGCATCATAAAAAAAGCATCAGTGTCAAAAACGTTTCCAGTTCAATATACAAATCAATAAACTGATAAGATATAGCAGAAGATGAAAGAAAATAACATCTACCACGTGTAACCAGACTCCGAAATGCAACACTTTGTCACGCAGTAAACATGGATAAATCTTGTCTGGGATTGTCATCAAGACAATATGATGGTTATCTTTAAATTGAGAGATCAACACTCAATCTCCTAATAACTGTTTATTAATACCAGGGCATCCCATTGCTGTAATGCATGTTATACCGCCTTCTTAACTAAACATTTCTGTAGACCTAGTTATACCTAGGTTAATGTTTAAATGAGAAATCTAAATGTAATGATATTAACCTTTTCCAGATCATCTTCTACTTACATGTCATTGATTCAAATATTTGTTCCACTTTGAATACAAATTATGTTGCAGCCGTATAATTCATTAGTCATTTTGATCTCTCTATAAGGCAGTTTTCAATGCGATTAAACCTTTGTTTCTTCAAGTGCACATCTCAAATGAGTCGGGGTTTGCCAGATGCACATCCAGGCATAAGTCCATTTGCTGGATTACGGTGCTAACTGTGACATCACCCGGCCCAGCCACGGAAACTGTCACAAAATGGCTGATATCACAACTCTGCTTAAGATAAATAAAAATTATATGATGAAATTGGGAGTTGATTGAAAGCACAGAAAAACAGGTCTTCGATTTTGTTGCAGGCAATTTGAAGGCGGTGTTTAAAAAGGTAAATAGAGAAAGTAGCTCAAATGCAACTCAGAAGTGTGGACTGTCTGTGTCAAACTGACATGTACAATGGGCTCTTGACGACCACACTGCAGTTTAATACAATTAGTGACAGGCAGAGTTCTGTGTGAAGTAAACAGCACGGTTGCTGTAAACGCTTAAATTACTCAAAATATACTCTAGATTAAATATATCTTTTAGGACACAAGTTCTGCGGGATTGTTTAAGAATTACATGTAGAATGTATATGTTGGTTTTGTAGTAACTTGGCTGGGAACAAGAGCTCCAAAATGTAATATGTGCATAGTACCATCACTATATGGAATCAGAAATAACAACCTGCAGACGTTTCTTCATTCTACTCTTTGTTTGATGACCATAACGTTTGAAAATCCTAACTGTTTCTGTCAATTCCTGTGGCAGGATTTTGTGGCAGGATTATCTGTAATTCTCAGAGGAAGCATAGATGACAAACTCAACTGGGCCTTCAACCTGTATGATTTAAACAAAGATGGCTGCATTACTAAAGAGGTACGTGTTAAACTGAGCCATGTCAACAGTGAATCAAGATGCAGAAACTTTCACATGTACAATATCTCAAGAATGCTAACCATTAAAAATCGAACACTGAACGTATACGTAATATTGTTAACTGCCTTGAGAAGTTAGCTTGTTTCTGTTCCTCTTATGTTCCTCCATAATATTTACCTGCCACACAATGAAACAACATATTTTTTGCAGATCAGAAACTGAATGAAAAGAGGGCTGTATCACTGATGTGATTGGCTTATAAATCCTTGACAAAAATGAATTAACCACATTTTCTGTGCGGCCACGTGTCACATGTGACACCTTCATCTGATCCTGGCATTTATCCATAAGCCCTTTGCATTATGGGCTTTGTAGTTTCCGTATTGACATTATGAGTGTGGTATGTGTCTACCGACATACACAAGGCAGATGGACAAAAATGACAACACACGGTGGTGATGATCAAGAAACACTTTGTTGCCAGTACTTCTTGATCAAAGCAGGACAAAGATTGATATAATTCAGAAACAGAAGTTTCTATGCAAATAATCAGCTAACATTAACATAGTATGTTTGCCTATTCTGACGCCTAAGAGGAGCTCTACTTTGAGGACACTGTGTGTGCTAATATGGCCTTATTAGTTTGTTCCTGGATCTCCTTCCCCACCCCCATCCTCTTTCTCAAATGCCTCACTGCCACATTTGAGTGCATTACCAACAACTGGGGTATATCTTCTATGCCATTATTATGCTTGTGGTGTTGCTCCAGGTGTGAGCAAAACAAAGCAGAAGTGAATAACCTTCAGAAGTGACTAAAGGAAAGTTGTTAGGTGTACAGTCGCCAGGAAAAAACGTATTTCTGATTTTTGCATTGGAGATTGCAAAGTTGGATTCCTTGCTAAATGGCACATTAAACGTGTTCATGCCCCTAATTGTCCACATTTCAGAGCTGGTAGGGTACACAATAAAAATAAATGTAATATGGCCGTAAAACAATTTAAATACTTTTGAATCCATTCACGATTAGCCTATTATGGATTCAATACTCTAGGAGACATAGACTGACTAACCCAACTGCATTCACCTGACTCCTCACAACCCATCCTTATTGTGGAAAGGATCCTGTACTATAGTCTCCTCACAACCCACCCTCATTAAAAGCACTTCCTGTGTCTCAGTCTACTTAAACTATGTCCCCATTATACGTACTCATCATTCAATAGAGTATAGGATGCCAGACCAATGCAGATGACGTCCAGCTGTACAATGGAGTATGTGGGCACAATGACGATTTCATTTCATTACATGCATGTCTCCTTGATATCAAGGTTTGATGAGATTTGTGAAGGAATGAATGCAAGTGCCCCACTGACGGACAATCTCTGCCCCTTTATGTCACTCATGACATTTCTCTTCTTCTGCCTTTCCCCATTGCCTGTTTCACTCTCTCTTGCACTTGGGAAATGTCCGATGAGGAAAAATGAGTGCTGGTCCACAAAAATGAGTGCCAGTGGGCCCCACCTGCAACTACCAGCTCAAAGCTCTAATGCAACTTCCTCCTTTACTGGGCTAATGGCTGCAACCACTCCCGAAAGAGAAGCTAGGTTGCATATTTGCCACTGAAAAGCACTGTAGTATGGAATTGTTTTCTGCAGGTTTTCATCTCGAACAATATAATACTATGACTCACTTTTGTTCGTATGGCCACTGTAGCAGGTGCTTCTATTAACTTCAGCCTTGGCTGTGCCAGTCACCCAAATGCAAGCCTTCTTAACACAATCCTGCTTACTCTCCAAGGTAGACCAGGGCACCGTCATTCAACTCATTTTCTGAACTCACAGATCAGACCACGTAACAGAGGCCAGAAGAGCCTTTCACCTGCTCCCAGTTGAGTTAAGAATTACTTTTAAATGTGTCTTCCCTACTTTCAGATGTCGGTAATGTCTTACTCCACAACACTTAACAATTAAGACCAAGCAGCATCTCCCCTTGCGGACTCCGCGGACTGCCAACAGAAATCTAACCTGCACCCAGGGCTTTAAGTGGAATGGAAAATCCAGGGGAGAGGGGTGGGGTGTCTCTAAAAGGAGAGTGGCAAACCTGGGAAAGGTGCATGGCCAATATAATTAGAGGCCTGACCTAAACCATGATAACTAGAATCGTGTGCTTAACAAATTCATAAAGTCGCATTCAGCATAAGAAAATAGCAAAAAGGTATATTTATTTACCTTAAACAATAAAAGCAACAAAGCATATCTAAATCTAGGAATATCAATAATGCATTAAGATACCTTTATGGTTAACTGGCAGCCATGCTGGGGTGCCTGTGCTCTTTGATCAGAGCTAATCCATTACTGGATTTCAAGGACCATGGCTGTTCACAACCCTACCCCATTGGATTGTGCAGTGCCTGTGATGCTCGAATTATAAGGAGATCTCTATTCTTTTTGTCGGCATTTGCCTTTTTTCACTATAAGGGGGCAGCAGTTTTCCTAAAAGTAATGAAAGTCATATTAAAATGCGCAGGGCTCTCCAAACTAGTGCTCTCCGATTGAAGGCAAAATCTAATCCTGTCCCTGCCAAGTGCCGCCCATGCGGTATCTGCCCAGTGAGGGTTCTACTTCAGTTGTAAACGCACGGGGCAGCTGCAGGAGGCTCCAGAGTTACTCTATGTTGCTCGAATCAAACAGGGGAAGGTGGCATGGATGCTCCAGTGGCACCCTGGGTGAAAAGAAATTTGCCTCCCTGTTGGTGAAGAAAACAAAGTGAGGCCCACTTAAAGTCCTGCCTGCACCATAAAGTTCAGCCTTACTATGATAGATAAATACTGGTACAATCATTTGGAATAAGCTGCTTTCTCATAGTTTGGCTTATACAGGCTTTACATCCTCAAAATCCTGCTCAAGGCAAACTTGTTCTATTGCAGTGTTAGGTAATCATAGCCTAGAGTCACCGTGGAGTAGAAGTGCATTAAATAAAGGCTTTTTGTTGTAGTCATTTTGCTGTAGTGCTGGAAGGAACTGCCAGCTCCCACATGATATTCTCCTTAGGGAAGAAATCATGTGCCACAGCCCCCTTGTCTTATTTCTGAGCTGGGAGCAGCCTATTCCTATGCACAGGAGAAACTGGCATAGCATGAATGCTGTTCGCAAAGACTTTTGAAGTTCCTTTACAAATGCCATCATTTAGAGAGTCATATTTAAAAATATACCCTAGTTTGCACGCAACAATTATAAAATTGTATTTTAGATTCACATTCCTTGCATGAAGTCAGTCCTTTGCAGAAGGCTTTGTAGGGTTCCTCCTGTACTACATTAAGCAGGCTCATCCTGTAATAAATTAAGCAGCCTCCTGTACTAAATGAAGCTGGATCCTCCTGTACTAAATTAAGCTGGCTCCTCCTGTTCTAAATTAAGCCAGTTCCTCCTGTACTAAATTGAGCCAGTTCCTCCTGTATTAAATTAATCTGGCTCCTCCTGTACTAAATTAAGCAGGCTCCTCCTGTACTAAATTGAGCCAGCTCCTCCTGTACTAAATTAGGCTGGCTCCTGTACTAAATTAAGCAGACTCTTACTGTACTAAATTAAGCTGGCTCCTACTATACTAAATTAAGCAGGCTCCTCCAGTACTAAATAAGGCCAGGTCCTCCTGTACTAAATTAAGCTGGCTCCTCCTGTACTAAATTAAGCCGGCTCCTACAGTACTATATTGAGCCAGCTCCTCCTGTACTAAATTCAGCTGGCTCCACCTGTACTAAATTAAGCCGGCTCCTACTGTTCTAAATTGAGCCAGCTCCTCCTCTACTAAATTAAGCTGGCTCCTGTACTAAATTAAGCGGACTCTTCCTGTACTAAATTAAGCAGGCTCCTTCTCTACTAAATTGAACCAGCTCCTTCCGTACTAAATCAAGCCACCTCCTCCTGTACTAAATTAAGCCAGCTCCTCCTGTACTAAATTGAGCCAGCTCCTCCTGTACTAAATTAAACCGGATCCTCCTGTACTAAATTGAGCCAGCTCCTCCTGTACTAAATTGAGCCGGCTCCTCCTGTACTAAATTAAACCGGCTCCTTCTATACTAAATTATGCAGGTTCCTTTTCAGTGTTTTCCTCCTTTGACAAATAGTAGCAAAGTCTCACCAACGTCCTTCCACCTCAGAAAGGAATGGTGGTCTGCAGTCTACTGTGTCTTCAAAACGCCTGTTCATCAGGGTTGTCAGACTGTAATCAAGGCCATCGAACACAGCAGAAGAAACCCAGATGAAGTAATTGGAACAATAAACATTCTGCACTTTTTCATCATTGATTTCTAAGTTTGTAATAGGAGCATAAAACACGAAAAAGGACTTTCACTTCAGTATTTGCAAGCCCCTTCATAATAGTACAATGCATCTTGAAAAGTATTTGAAAAGATGCATTAAATTGCATTGCAGTGCATACAACTCTGCATACAACTCAATGACCAAGGAAAATGTATTATTAAGTGAATACATCGCACACTTAGGCTGAAAAACCGTTTTTCAAATTTCAAATCATTCTGTTGCAACTGGATCTAAAGCAATATTTGTATTGTAAATGTATTTTTAAGTAATTTGTTTTAAATTAACATTTGTATCAAAATTAACACTCTTTTATCATTGTTTACATTTTTAATGAACAAACACTGTTCTCCCTTATTGTTCTATCTCTGCACCCCTCTTTATGTTTTTCTTTCTTTTTGTCTTACCTCCTCGCCATTTGCTGTTACACTAATATTTCAGCCTTTTCCAGCCGTGAAATCTGTAATCATTTATACCATCCTACCCCCCATGATAATTCCCATTCCTGCATGTACGCTTCCTAATCTATCCATTATCCTCAATCTTTCTTTCTGCTTTTTTATTTGCTTTCCCATTTTGCTTGTACTTTCTCGGTAATTGTTTTCACACTTTTTTGTCAATCAAACAATTAAAAATGTATTTATAGTTGTAATTAAAATTGTACTTAATTAGTTATCGCATTCCAAGCAGAGGCATCCCCCAGAAGCCATGATGAATTATTATTTGCACCAAATATTAAATGGAACACAGTATCTCTTGTTTCCAAAACGTATGTATTGTAATTGTTTAATTCTATTAAAACAGGTTATGTTTTCCTTCCCCACCATACCTCTTTTCTCTCATAGGAAATGATGGATATCATGAAATCCATTTATGACATGATGGGCAAGTACACTTATCCAAGTATGCCAGACGAAGCCCCCCGGGAACATGTTGAAAACTTCTTTCAGGTGGGCTGTGCCAGACTGTAGCTTCATACACAGTTGTTAATATTTGCTCTCCATTTGTTACTGTCTACCTTTGCAGTCCAGACATTACTTTCTATCTTTGCCCCAGCTGATGGCAAGAAAGGAAGAGATTATAGTATCCCACCATGGAGTGACACAGTAAGCAATTGCTATTCTTGTATGAAATATATACACACTACAGCCGAAAATATACTAATATTATGTATGCAAGCAAGAGTGTGTGCACTAGAGTTAATGGGTGAGTAATGGATTAGAACTTTTTGGCAATTTACATAAGTGGGTCATCTACAAATGGTAAATTGCATAATGTATGACAGCTGTGTTAGACCACAGCCTTAGGGTGGTCTTCTCCCAACTTTTGCCTGCCTCCCTCCATTTTCTAACCTCGTTTTTGCTGGTTTTAACACTCTGCGCACATTACCCATGCTGATCAGTGCTAAAGTGCTTGTGCTCTCTCCCTTAAACATGATTTCATTGGTTTAACCCCCATTGGCATATTTAATTTACTTATAACTCTCTAGTAAAGTGCACTACATGTAGACAGGGCCTGTAAATTAAATGCTAATAGTGGGTGTGTAGTTAGAGGATTTTCTGCTTTTGAGGCCCTCATTTCTGAAAGCTTATCATAATTAATTATTGTTTGGCACCTTAAGGGCCTGGATTTTCAAAAAATGTAGACTACGTTCAGAGTTGTTTCCAAATGTGGCCCCAAAGAATGTTTTTCTTGGGGGCCCCAAAACCATCTTATGACACTGCCGCGGGCTTCAGTGCTGGTGGCACCCGGTGCGGCAATGTTTGTTTGCACCTCCCATCCATGGCGGAGGTGGTGACCACCTCCACCATGGATTCCCTCACAGCCACCTTTAGACTGTGCTCCTCATGTCTCCATAACCACTCTCTTTCAGATTCATTTAATTAGTTATTAAACCACTCATACCAGTGTAGGGAGTCAGAGGACTTTGCATCACACACATTACACAGAGACAATCAATCATGCATGTGTAAATCAGCATATAGGAAATGTTACATAAGCCAGAGGACTACAAGGTGTAGAAGTGACATGTTATCCATACTGGTTTTCAGTATAGTTTAAGAGTGCTTGGTCTGGAGAAGCACAAACTCAGAATTGAAAACGGAACACCATAGTTGGAGGTTCCATTTAATAATAAGAATCAATTTATACCCAAATGAACCCGTTGTGCAAAATTAATCTATGCTCTAATCTATACTTTGCAGTGTACATGCAGTTCTTTGATGACAGTTAATAATTCACTGTCCTATATTAGGGCTTTAACTTATAAACAGCAAGTAATAAAAGGATGTCTCTTAGCAAAGCAGTAACCCACTGACCTATTTACATTATATGTACTTTGTGATCTGCATGGTACACCGTCTACGCAACAGGCATATTAATCCTCTGTGCTATTTTATGATCAGTCAAAACCTCAACTAGACAAAACTCCAATCTCTCTCCAGGAAGAACATTACTCACCAGAGTTATCTTGACATTTTTATTGTTGCCTGGAAATGGCTGGAGGCAAGGAATGCAAGCAGGTGCTTTTAAAACCAAAATAAACTTTCAAACACCGGGTTGCACCACCCTAGAGCCGGCCCTGCACTGCCTGAAGACTCAGCAGACTGGCTCACAGTAACAGTGCAATTACTGATTTAACCCCTTCTCTGCTAGGCCTTTTTCCCCCATGCCAAGCCTTTTTTTTTTAGCTATTTGGGGTAGTTTGTGCTTAGGCCCCCGTAACTTTATGTCCATATAAGATGTCTACACCAAATATGTGTCCTTTTCATCCAATATCCTGAGGGTTCTAAAAGTACCCAGGGTATGTGGAGTGCCATGGAGGGGACCAAGACATTAGCCAAAATACAGCAAAAATTTGTTTTTTGGGGTAAAGATTGGAAAAAAGTGCTGCAGAAGGAAACATCAGTTTTTTTCCCTGCAAATGGTCTCAACAAAGAGTTTGCGTTGCTAAAATCACCATCTTCCCAGCTTTCAGAAACAGGCAGACTTCTGTAAGAAAATCAACATTTTCTAAACAGTTTGGCATTTTACTTGGACGTAACCCATTTTCCTATTTTTATGCTTTCAGCCTCCTTCTAGTTAGTGGTAAAAATGAGTGGAAAACAAATAATGGATCCTGTACAGCTACACATTTGTGAAAAGTAGACACAATTCTGAATTCAGCAAGGGGCCATTTGTGTTGATCCTTCAAGGTTTTCCTATAGAAATTAACAGTTAAAATAAAACAATATTGACATTGAGTTGGAAAAAAAATGCCATTTGTGCCTACGTTTTCACCTGTTATTTCTTCTAAGTATGGCAGATTTGTTGAAGCAATATACTGTTACATCTGCAGGACCCTCTGGTTGCAGGGAAATATAGGACATGTAGGTTCACCAAGAACTATAGGTACCCAGAGCTAATAACTTTGCTGCCACTTGTAATGGTTTTTCATTGTGTACTGGGTACACAGCAATTCATTTGGTAAAATATAAAGAGTAAAAAATAGGTATCAAGGAAACCTATGCATTTCCAAAATGGTAACAAATATGAAGTTTAGAAGCAGTGGTTATTTGCACATCTCCAAATTTTTGGGTACCCATACTAGCATGTGAATTAGACAGCATTTTTCAAAATGACATCTTTTTTATACACTGTCCTATATTTCGAAGGTAGAAATGCATAGAAAGTCAATTGGTAATAACTCTTGTTCTATTATTCTGTGTTTTTTGACATCTCCTGATAAAAATGGTACCTCACTTGTGTAGGTAGGCATAGTGCCCGCTGCAGGAAACGGCCCAAAACGCAACTTGGGCACATCACATTTTTCCAGTGAAAACCTTTTTTTGCAATGTGCCTAGCTGAAGATTTTGGACCCTAGCTTAGGCGGCACTTAGAGACACCGAGCAAACCTGTCCATTTTTTTAAACTAGATACCCAGGGGAATTCTGGATGGGGTGACTTGTGTAGATTTCACCAGCTTCTGTTCCCCAGAATCCCTTTCTAACTTCAAACTTTGTCAAACAAAAACACATTTTCGTCACAGTTCTGTGATGGAAAGTTCTGGAATCTGTTGGGAGCTACAAACTTCCACCCACCCAGCATTCCCCCACGTCTCTAGATAAATATGGTACCTCACTTGTGTGGATAAGCCTACTGCCCCTGACCAGAAACGGCACAAAACGCAATGTTGACACATCACATTTTTCCAACAAAAACTGTCCCTTTTTTTGCAGTGTGCACATCTGTGGATTTTGGGCCCTAGCTCAGCCAGCACCTAGGAAAACTTAGCAAACCTGTGTATTTTTAAAAACTAGTATCCAGGATGGGGTGACTTGTGTGGCTCTCCCCAGGTTCTGTTACCCAGAATCCCTTGTTAACCTCAAACTTTGACAAAAAACACATTTTCCTCACATTTCTGTGATGGAAAGCTGTGGAATCTGTGGGGAGCCACAAACTTCCAACCACCCAGAATTCCCCCAGGTGACCCCCTTGAAAACCAGGTTTTTTTATGATGCCTCCACAATAGGTTTTGGGCCCTTCCCTGTTGCGCGCACTTGGCCCAACCACACAAGTGAGGTAGCATTTTTATCGAGCAGTCTTAGGGAACGCTGGGTGATAGGAAATTTATGCCGGCCCATTGGTCCCACAACTTTCTCATACGGAAATGTGAGGAACATATGAGTTTTTTAGCTAAATTTGAGATTTGCAGGGTAAGAAAACATTGGGGGATCCACGCAATCCACACCACCCTGGACTCCCCCGGATGTCTAGTTTTCAGCAATGTCGGGTTGGGTAGGCTTCCCTAGATGGCCGCCAAGCACGGGACTAAAACACTTCTGCGTGGGATCAACATGCTGGCACAAATTTTCTACCACTCAGCCCCTACCCAAAAGGCCCCTCCCACCTCCCTGGTGTCTAGTGGTGGATGCCCGCTTGGGGATCACCCTCCTGCGGCAATCACCAAGCAGGGATCTACTAGTGATACTTTTCCCATCTGCCTAGGTGCTTGGGGACCGAGAAAGCCCCACAAGCAGGTAGACAGTGAAAGTGAAATGAGCTGATTGACGCATTTCACTTTCACTGTAATGAAGTTGGCATGTCATGCACGCTGATCTTCATTACACTGGAAAAAAATGCATAGGGAGGTTGGGGAAGCTCTTCTCCAGCTCCTGTGGCTCAAAAACATAAAAGAAAATCCCTCTGCTGAAAACAGCAGAGGAATTTGGTGGTTTTATGCAGAGGACAGAATGGTTCCGTCCTCCGCACACAAGCACCGTGGCGTAGGACAAAACCATTCCGTCCTGTGCACTCAACGGGTTATGAGGAGCTGATCTGGAAAAACTGCCATGACAGAGCTAAGAGATAAGGGTGGAGAGCTTGCAACGGAGCTACAGTGGATCAGCCGGCACAGAAAAATGATGATTACTGGGCTTTCGTAGCTAGAGAGATCGAGCAAGAGAAATGGAGAGACAGAGAGGCAAACAGAGAGTGAGGGAGCGTAGGAAGCTAGCTCTCTATATAGTGTCCGAAAACAAAGTGCACTGTGCAGAGTCCAGTGGGTCCCCAATTGGTTTATAGAGGCTAAAGTGGATAATACTAACGTCCTCTTTTGTGGTAGTGTGGGCGAGCAGTTAGGCTTATCAGAGGGTAGTGCTAAGCATTTGTTGTACTCACAGAGACAATAAATGAGACACACACTCAAAGAATAAATTCAAGACCAATTTAGAAAAAAAATAACACTCCTTTGTATATATTTTTTCAAACGTAAGAACTTATTTCAAGGTAAGCACAGTTTTTTATACAAATATGCACAGGTAAGTAAAGTGTTTAAACGTGCGCTTTTAGGCACAATGCACTTCTATCGGAGGAAAAGTCAAAGATTCATATAAGGTAGGTACAATCAGTTTCAGAGGTTCATCTTCTGTAATCGGAATAGTAGTGGGACAAGGTTCAGTTCTACCAGCAGTTCTTCGATAACTGCCCGGGTTCTAGTGGGAGCAGGGTGCTGGTGAGGCTGTTAGCTGGAGTGCTACAGAAAAGGGCGGCCATCTGAAAGAAGCGGCACAGGGGGACTTGTGGGCAAGCCCGAGGGCTCAGGTCGCGATGGGTCTTGAAGCACGAGGGCACAGCCAGTAAATTGATACCTGGGCCTGTAAGCTCGGGAGCAGATTGGTTTGATGCACCTCACAGTCAGGGACAAACAGCTGGATGAGGAGAATTTAAGGCAGCTGGGCCACTCTCGTAGTTCGTCTCAGTGATGCTGAAGTCCCACAACAGCTGCTTGGTCTTGGTGCAGTGAGAGTACAGACTGGGCCCCCGCTGTTGGTATTTGATGCAGGGCGTCCGGTAACCCGGGGGTTGGTACTGCATGGCTCTGGTTGATCCTGGTTTCTTCACACTCAGTGGGGAGACAGATCTGGCCTTCCAGAGCACAAGAACCTTCTCCTGGTTGTCTGTGGCGTCATTCGGGCCGGGGAGCTGCAAGGCAGTGAGCCCGACTCTGCTTGTCAGTGCCTGCAGACTGCAGAGGAGTAGCTCCTCTACTCTACAGGAGACATTCAGTGCTGGTTGAAGTCACACCCTTGATGAGAGGGATAAAGATAGATTTACGGTTACTCTTTCTGACTACCACAAAAACATTAAGGCCGCTAGGAAAGCTCATATTGCATCTCAACTAGCCCAGGCTGGAAACGCTCCCAAAACCCTTTTCCGAATTCTCCAGTCTTTTATCAATCCCTTAGCATGTGATAATCTAGAGGCCCCCTCACAATCCCTTTGCAATGACATCGCACAATACTTCTCTCAGAAAGTAAACCTTATTTACGATAAAATTGTTTCTTCAGGGTGCCAGCCACCAGTCGCCTCGGCTCCTGGCCTGCCAGAACAGGTAAACATCCAGCTGTTAGAAAGCTTCCCTCCTGTGACCTTGGGAGATGTTGAAGCATTGTTATGTACCGTAAAATCTGGCTTTCCCCAAGATATCATCCCGGCCAAAGTCGCAGCCTCCTTGTCCTACCAAATATCTCCATCTATAGAGTTTCTCCTCAATACCTCTCTGAGAGAGGGTCACGTTCCTTTAGAATGGAAAGCAGCACAGGTTATGCCTATCTGCAAGAACTCCAAGGCTCCTATGACTGATCTCTCCAATCTCCGTCCCATCTAGCTTCTCCCTCTCCTGAGCAAAATACACATCAACAAACATCTGTCCGACCATGTCGAACTCACTGGTAGTTTAGATCCTTCCCAGTCAGGCTTCAGGCCCAAATGTAGCACCGAATCAGCCCTGCTAGCGGTCACAGACAACAAACAGGATGACCCTAGACAGGGGCCAATTGATAATGTCACGATTGCCGTCGTTCCTGAAACAAGATGGCGGCCCAAGACTGCGCATGCACGAGGAAGTCAGGCAGGCACAAAAGCCTGGCTTCCACCGGATATCGCGCTTTGCGTATGAGATTCTCGAACCTCAGTTTCCCGAAGCCTGATCTACGTCCCGTATCTTTTCTAGTACTTGGAACTCCTGCCCCTTGCTTTCTACGGACCTGGTTTTCCCCGAAAGGTCTCTCAGAAGTGAGACCTCAGTGCTCTCGGACCGTTTGTGTAGCAGTGCGGTCCGCCCGACAAGGAGTGATATCCATTCTGCCCGGTGGCCGGTTTCCAGAGAGGGGAGTTCCGTGGTCGGGTAGAGCGGGGGCTTTTGGTTCCGCCTGTCAGCCGGACTTAGTTGTCCCGCCTGCTGGCCGGACTACGGGTTTGCCGCTCTGCTTGTCTGCCGGACTACCTCTACTCTGTGGTCCCGCCACACTGCCACCATATCACTTCCCACCTATGGCTCTTCATGGTATGGCAAAGACTCCTGGAAAACCAGTGGCAGACCACGCTGGATTTGTACTCATCTGAATACTGCTACAAGTTCTTGTAAAGTAGCCCTGAACGTTCTTGCAGATCTTGTCTTCAGTTCCTGGGCGTTTCTGCAGAAAATACAGGTGAGTCCTGATAACCTGACAGATAATTCTGATGCTGTTGGACCTTTCTGCTGCATTCGACACGGTCTCACATGAGATATTGCTCAGGAGACTGGAAGAGATTGGACTAAGAGATTCTGCCTTACGGTGGATGAAGAGCTTTCTCTCCTCCAGGACCCAGACCGTTAATTTTGTCCCTTATCACTCGGCGTCTATGAAGCTGACCAAGGGAGTTCCCCAGGGCTTGTGTCTGAGCCCTACCTTGTTTAATATCTATGTGGCTCACTTGGCCAATCTCCTCAGAACTTGTGGTTTAATTCCTATCTCCTACGTTGACAATACACAGTTGTTATTCCCCTTCAATAAACTTACCTCTTCTGTACAGTCGCCCTTCTCTTCTGGAAGGAAGGCTATCCCCAACTGGATGAGATGTAACTTCCTCCAATTTAACGTGGGGAAGACCGAGATCATGCTCTTTGGTGATGCCCCCTTATTATGGGCTCCTGATTGGTGGTCGGTGGACCTCGGCATCCCTCCCGCCTCCAAGTCCATTGTCAAGAACCTAGGCATTCGCCTGGACCAGGCTCTCATTCTGAAGGAGCACGCTGCTCAGACCGTTGGCTCCTGTTTCCATATGTTGGGCCTAGTAGGCCAAGTTTTTCCCCTGCTTCCCGACTCCACTCCGAAGACCCTGACGCAGTCACTAATACTGAGCCGTCTGGACTACTGCAATGGCCTCTTGGTCTCCGCCAATGAGTTCCCGCTCTGCAGATTGCAGGCAGTTCAGAACACTGCGGCGTGACTGGTCCTAAATGCCCCCTCCTGGACTGCCTCTCGCCCTCTCCTCCATCAACTACATTGGCTCCCAGTACACAAGCGGGTCAAGTTTAAGGTTTGCTGCACGGTCCACAAAGCCTTAAACAATCTCGGCCCCACCTATCTTGCTCAGACATTTACGCCGTATACACCCTCCAGGTCCCTCTACTCTGGAACGAAATCCCTTCTTGCAGACCCCTGAGTTAGGAGGGCCAGATTGGGAGGAAAGGCATTCTCCCACCTTGGTCCTCTTTACTGGAACCAACTCCCCTTGTACTAAAGACAATGCCCAGACCACCTCCAATTCAGAAAGCACCTTAAGACCTTCCTCTTCTGTCTCTGATCTTGTTCCAGCTCCTCAGCTCTTCTGATGCACGTCCGCAGCGCAGAGATACCCATTCAGGTGCTATATAAATAAATAAATAAGTGCTGGCAGGCTACCCAAGGCCTTGGTCGTGCTCCAGCATGCAGGACGAGTCACTCTGTCTCGATTGTTGAGAGAAGGCTGAGGACGGCAGGGGTTTGCATCAAAGTCCAAAGTTCTGCTGCACTTCTCGCCAGGCATTGACTCTTCTTCTGTTGCTCCGTCATATCTGAGTTCCTGGTTTCAGGGGTGCCCCTAAATACTCAATTTAGGGGTGTTTGTGTTTTCTGGGGAGGTAGCCAATGGGCTACCTACCTTAGGGTGTCTTCACCCAGTACCAGCTGCTATACGGGCAGAGTGGTGAGGCGGGGGCGATGACAGATGACAAGGAGATGGGGGAGGGAGGGAAATGGACAACAAGGAAACAGTTAAACAAAATAGGGAAAAATAACTTACCAGCCATCCACCACTCTTTTCCGTATCCTTGCTGCAGCGTCAGGATTGTCCTGAACACTGTGAATTTGATCAAAACCCAGCAGATTACTCTTCACAAGTGCCACTACATCACCACAGTTCAACATCCAAGACAGCTGAAGCATATCTCAACTTTATAGTGAGATCCATCACACCAGCAGCTCTGTTGGTGGGATAAATCATTCCTGTCACCAATGCAGATAAAGACATGATCATAATCAAAGAACTTATTACTACGCAATAATGGAGAAGAAGTATTCAGACCCTTGCCAATGATGTTGAAATCCAAAAGTTCAAAAATGTGCAGGATGAGTTAACTTGATAAAATCTTTTCAATGTGGGGCAATCCCAAAATCCTCAAATCTGACAATGGCCCGCCTTTTAACATAAAAGAGTTCAAAGAATTTCTTGTCCGGCTCAACGTCAAACACCAAAAGAATACACCTCTCTGGCCCCAAATCATTGATGTAGTTGAATTATTCCTGGGCAGCCTCAAGAGTGTGATTTAATGAGCGTCAATGGAAGGAGTCGTTCCTCACTCCACAACTGGTGAGAGTCCAGCCATCTTCCTATTTGGGAGACCCATCAGAACAAAACCACCGCAATGGACCCCGGATCGATCAGTGAATGCTGACAAGTTTCAAGACAAGTACTCAACTCAAGTAAAACATATGCTGATCAGCATCACCCTGCCCAGGAAACAGTCTTTGACAAAGGAGACTGGTTACTGGTTAAACAGAGACGAAAATGGAAAATTGATGCTCCTTGTGCCGTTGATCCTTTACAGGCTGTGGGGTACTAGGGACACATGGTGACAGCACATCGTCCCGGACAATCCATCACCCAGGACATTTCACATTTCGAAAACTTCCCACAACAATTGCCGAGTCCTAAAACCACATGTGAAGTGACCCCACCAGCAGGTCTGGTTCAAGTGCTGGTTAATCCAGAAAATGTGATTGTAGTGATGTCTGCACCATTTAATTTAACAAAGGGGGATATGTTGCATATTGATGTTATACACATTCTGAACAGGAACTACGTAATATGTGGGGAGGTGTTAAAGTGTGGTTAATGGGATGTATAAAATAATGCGCAGTGTGTGAGTGTATGCTGAGAAATAAAGTAACGCTTAACCGCAGATCCTGTGTGGCATAATTCATCTGCATGCTCCAGAGATGGGGAAGACGCTACACACATAATTTCCAGGGGCTATTTTGCTGCATCATGTTTTGCATATTTGCAGAACTAGGACTACTAGGTGTGTTATTCTCAGAAAAGAGGTGCAGCTCTGCGTACAAATTGTTATTTGTTTCCCGACCTATGCCTCTTTTTACAAGCTAAACCACAAAAACGTCATACACGGTGTAACCTAAGCAACACCACAATGTAAGAACAACAAAGTAAGTGCTTTACAATTTAAATAAACACGTTTAAAATACGATATAATTATGCTTGGCAAATATACATGGGTGTATGATGCTTAGCCCAGAGGGAAAACATTTTTAGGATTGCTAACAATATTGACAATGGACGACAAATCTGTAAGAAATTTGGAAACAGCCCGTCCCCCTGTAACATTGTGTAGAGATTTGTTTGATGTGGAAGAAAAAGGAATAGGAATAGTCCAAAAAGTTGAAAACCTTATTCTACGCCCCTTATGATCATTTCCTCTTCACCCCAGCATAATGTTCTGAACAGATTTAGGCCACACTTGCTATTAAGACAGAGCTTGATTCAGAATATTTCCATTCTTAGGAAGAGTGTTGTTTTGGAGGAATTCAAAAGAAAATGGGAATGTATGCTGAAGTTGTAAATTAGTATGGTAGGCCCAATTTCAGACTATAAAGACATATCTGATTGGCTGAAAATCTGGACAGGTCACAGTTGATGAACCACTAAATTTTAGTTGAGTACCAAAACTGTTAATCATTTGCTCTGCCTAACACTACATTTCCCAGCAATTTGCAGATATCAAATCACATTTTGCGAAATAATTTCCTGGTAACGAATTAGGGTGAAGAGCATGTCGGGCCAAAGGGAATGCATGCCAACTCTTGGGTGAGCAAATGGGTACCTCAGAGGTGTAGTAAACATGCTTTAAACAAAAATAAGTATAATGAAGGGTTTGTGGCTTTCTAAAATCCCCTTCAGATATGGAGCGTGGGTGCAGGGTGTGGACGTTGGTTGAAGGCCAAGTTCTGTGAGCACTGGAGGATAAGGGACTCGGAGTTGAGTATGATAAAAAAAAGACGCAGCCAGTCCTAAGCCATCTGGGCACAAATGAAGACCATTCCCTGTCGTGTCTGTGCCTGTGGTGACTGTGGAACCAGGAAGATAGTTCAGTCTATAAACAGCCCTGTGTGCTCTGAGCTCAGTAAATTGGGTGCTCAATAAAGGCAAATGCCATTCCATGAACCCATATCTTGCATTGGCGTAGCCGAAGGCCATGCCCTAAATGCCTTGTGTGCCAAGAGCTTGGGTGCACAGCTTGGTCAAAGTTCACTGCTTTCACCCTGTACCATGTGGATAATATGACCAGGGATCAAGGTATAGTAAAAAAAAAATATCACTGGAAATACTTTGTACAGGGAGGTGTTGGTTGAATACTAACACCACAAAACAATGTCTCTCATATAGAAGCAGATTTCCATAAAAAGGCAGTTGAAAGGGTGTTATTGTATTCCTAAACACCACTGACGTTCATCAATTAAGATGAGCTGTGCATCCCAACTCCCCGTATGCACTAACCATCAACTGCAACTTCATTGTGGAGGAGCCATCAGGAAGAGCATCATTAATAACATTACTGGTGATATTGCATTACCCTAGACATCATGAAAGCCATCCATAATTGTTTATTTCCATATTTGTTCACTGAAAATGATAAAACAGGTCTTGTTTCAATAAGTAACAAATCTGAGGTCTGCCGTGGTCTGGAGCTGCTTCTTGAACAGTTGGAGCCTCCAAGTCCGAAACCAGCTATTAAAAGTTTCATCAGGGTCTGAATGTATTATTAATCTGCTTTGCACTTTTTTATAAGACACATGGGCCCCTATTTAGCCATAAATACCAGTTCCTTCGAGGCTGCACTGTAAAGAAGGGACAGCCTAGTCTAGATTTTATTTCTGATCTCAAGTCCCCCGAGAGTACTCTCCTCAGCCTTAAAAATGTCTGTGTCCTACTTTACATAAAACCTCTAAAGTAAGGTAAATTACCGTAAATTGCGCAGTAAGCTATATCGATGGCACTCCCACCCTATCATTTCATGGTCTACTCTCTAAGACAAAACTCTTCTGATCAGTCAGATGGCACTGATGTCTAGTTCAACTCCTTGAGCAATACCCTAATCTTCAGAAATGCCTACTTAAACCAACATATATGTATAATGGACCCTCTCACAATTAACCTTGGCTGGTTTGAAAAATATAAGATGAAAGGGTGGATTTTCAAAATGCTCGAGAAACTAAATGGACTTCAGACTGCTATTGCTTCGAGATGATGTATCAATATTGTAGTAGTATATTTACTCTTGAAGATCCTGATTAACAAAGCTAAAGTACATGAATACTCAAAAACTCTTAGGCTTGACGGGATTCACATATCACCTGCAGGTGGCTTCCTACCATAGGATGTCATTATTAATGTCCTTGGTAATATGATTTGTATGACATCATTGATGTACTTTGTGGCATCAAGTCATAATCAGGGCGCCGGGGGGATGTTACTGCTGGCTGGTGTACTAGCTATGTCTGTTTTCTTGTATGTGAGTTTAGATCAAACTTTCAAAAGCATGTTTTCCTTTTTTCAGAAAATGGACAGAAATAAAGATGGCGTAGTAACAATTGATGAATTTATTGAATCTTGTCAGAAGGTAAGGAGAGGAGGCCACTCACGCTATTTAACTATCACTTCACGTTTTGATCCATTTGATGACTGATAGTTGCATTTATTAGAATGGCAACTCAATATCCAGCCCCATCACTAATTCTGTGCTTTTATGTAGGATTCTTTGTCAATTATGTTTAGACCTAGATTCAGTTCAGTTCATATGACTAGACCAGAAGCTACCTTAAGAAAAATATCATCTTAAGAACTTTGGTGATGATATAGCCTTAGAGCCCGACCCAGCGGGCTCTACCAGCTATTAAAGGCCCGCTCCAGCGTTAAAGGCCTGAGTCAAAAGCGAGGGCCTTCAACAAGGGAGCGGGCCTTTAATGGCTGATAGAGTCCACTAGCAGGGCTCTAAGGCTATTAGAACATTCCGCCCCTAGAGGGCAGAATGTTCTAATTACTAAAAACAAAGGCCTCTCGGAGCCCGAGGGGGTTTAAATCCCCACGGGCTCCGAGAGGCCTTTGTTCACAGCAGCAGCTGTGAGCAAAAACAACATTGGAATGTTGCTCTGCGGCCTTCTTCCGGCCCGTAGAAGCCCAGAGCACTCCATTGTATTCAATGAAGTGCTCCACATTCCAGTGTTCTAATATCTTTTCATTTCAACATAACAGTCAGGAAGCACAATCTGTATTGCAAACTATTATATTAAAACCCAGTAAGCACTTAGTTTAGTCATAGTTAGACGTGGATATTAAGTTACTGAACAAAGGGACATAAAGTCCTAAAGTCCCATTTTCCTAACATTAAGGAAAAGTATGAAAACTTCCAAAATGAATGTGAATTAATACAGGTAAATTTGAGAGCAAATTCACATATTATGATGTTTATAAATTTAGTTACAGTATTGCAAATGTATTGCTCTATACTCAACAAGAGGAGATCTTACATTGCATAAATGTTCACTGTTTTAGTTTTCTTGATAGTTTTTCCTGGCTTTTTCTCTAAAAGAACGTAGGTATGTGGCTGACATTCCCTTTTCACTGATTAATTACATGATTAAAAAAATATCACAGTAATAAAACTAGCAGAGCAAAAACATGTATGTCACAGGTAAGTTCTAAGGGTTAAGAGAAATTATTACAATAAAAGGTAATGGAATGGTTAAAGTTAAAGAAGAAAAAGGAAAAAGGTTAATTTATGAGAGGTGCTCCTCTCTAAATAAAAAAAAGAAAATGGAAGGCTACAGGTAAGTATTTAGGAATGAGCAAAGGGTAAACATTGAACATGGTAAATGTAGACAATGTGATAAGATTGCAGGGAGCTCACCCATGTGATTAAAAAAAGGAATTTGAGATTTCGTTCAGGCATCTCAATTTATAGATACTGGGATTTTTTTTTCAATTATACAAAAGATTGGAGGTCAAGAATAAATTGTGTAGCACAGCAAAAAATATTTAGCCAGAAGGTGTAGGTGTAGCTTTGAAGCAGAACACCCTCTTAAATCAGGCACCTGCAGTGAGTAGCAGAGGGATATAGAGACAGAGAGACAAAGTTCCACACTAGTAGGACTCATAATTGGCTGGAATCTACAATGTTTTCTGTTTCAAAAAGGGGACAGAGTTGGATGGTACCAATGTTTCCTACTTGTTGGAGATCTATTGAAAGTCTTCAATATGGAGCAAGTAATCAGGGTGTCCTGGGTATATTAAAGCTTTATTGAGGTGGGGAAGACAACGGATTGTTTCAGTGACGGGCATTGTATGAAAACTTTCAGAAAAGTAACTAAGTGAATTAGAGATACCTGGGTTCATAATGTTAAATATTCACTGGGCAGACCTTTCAGGCTTATCTGGGGCAAATAGTACATAGTCTAATTACCTCACTTTCTTTAAAAGCACAAACGGTGACCCAGCAGGGCATACTCCAAATAAAGTCTTGTTCTTGATACTTTGGAGTCAGAAGCTGTTTTATGAATGTTTCAGCAATTTTGTAATGATTTTAATTAATGGTACAAATAAACTGTTATAACTGCTACAGAAGAAGTTCTCAGGACATTTAGTACTCTCACTCAAGAAATGCATGGCTAGTGTTAACCTATTTCAAACTTTTCGTGCCACTTCCCTGCAGGAATGTGGTTATTCTCAGTTCATCTTCAATCATTTAGAATTAGACTTCTCCAGTGGATTTATTTCTGCACAGAAGCGAGCTGGCCAAACTGCTGAAGGATGATGGATTAGGTGCAATCTGATGAGATACTCCTTGTGCTACGACTCACAAGGGACATGGGCTAGTAATTTATGCTTGACTTCTTTGTTTATTTGTTAAAAAGCAAAACATTGTGGTAAGTCCAGGTTTTTGGCATTGAAAACGAGAGTATAAGAAAAACGAGAAATACATTTCAGAGTACCAGTTCAGAAACAAAAATGGATGAACTCACGCATGATCCTCCGAAATCCAGGTTGCATCAAGGCGTTTGTTCCAAGTGAGCCGAGGGACTTGCATAATTGATACTTGAGTGGAGTGAAAATACTGAGGGTCTGTGCATAATTGATAGTTGAGTGGAGTGGAGTGAAAATCCTTATAAAACATCAGACAGTGACCTTAACTAAGATGTCACACACCAGACAATGACCTTATCTAAGGAGAAGTAATGACCATTGTTTGTCAAAGATCTAAACATATCTCTTCAGCCCTCTCTTTCTTTTTAAAATATGTTGTCATTTTATGTTTAACTTTAGGGCTGTTTGTGCCACTTATCAATTGAGGATAATATTTTTGGCATTATTTGAATGACAGTTACTGTCCAATTTAACTTATATTTCTTATTCAGTAGCATCTGCATTGAGTTACCTGCTTAGTGTTCTTAGCAATCCCTTTTGAAAACAGATTTTAACTATTTTATGATCTAGTGACTCAAATGTTTTACATTATAATAAAGCAATGCCCATAGTTGTTCAAGGAGGAATGGAACAAGGCTAGATTTTCGGGACAACTACTATCCTGAAATGTAAATGAGTTCCATTATATAATGAACATATGTGGCATGGATTCCCACTCTTGAACTTACTTAGGTAAATTTCCCCTTATTGGTGGGTCAGGCTCCAAATTCTACACGTAATCCTTTGGGAAGTTGTATGCCAAACAAAATGTTCCTCATGGTGAAAGTGGAAACTGAGGAAGCCATATGGATGGAGAAGAAGGTGCACAGAGGCTTCCAAAGTGCAGCAGGTGCATGGGCAAGACCATCTGACAGGAAGTAAGCAGACCCTAGCAGAGCCACAACGGCTCTCCAAGCTAGAGAAATGAAAAAGAAAGGCACTGTCTAGCCCTAACTTGAAGAACAGCCGCTGTGCAGTACTTCTTACTTGACCATTTCAAAAAGCATTGCATATCCTTAGAAATCCAACATGCATAACCATTGGCAAATGAGTAACCAAGAGCTGGTGATTCAACTCACTAAATTCCACAGGATCGACCTAGACAATCAAGTGCAATCAGACACATTTGAACAAGATAGTTATTGAGGCTGCTGAACAGCAAGACATGAAGAAGATTTGTTTTTTAGATAGTGACCTCATAGACATTCAGACACCTGAATGAGCCATCGATTTTGATGTCATATTGTAATTTTTCCTGAGGACTCAGGGGATGCGTAGTCCTTTGTTGTTAGGTCTGTTGTTATATCTTTAATAATGAATGGTGTTATGAATTTTGCTGCTGATTTGTTAATTACAAAGCATGAAAGCGTAATCCTCCGGTCAGTTTCCTTAACAAAATTAAGAAAGTTCATAATCAGAAGCTGTTAACACTTTGCTGCAAAGGACATAAAGTGTTTTGAAATTTTTACTGGTGGTGTAACGACAAAGAAGGCGAGACAGAAAATACTGTGGGGGGGGGCTTTAAATCCATTAGTTTCTGCTAAAATGGGTGAAAATAATCTGACTATATTGTAAAACTTGAAGCCTAAAAAGCATAATCAATTGTAGGTAAAGATGCATTAAGATTAGTATTTATTGTTTAAAATTCCATCACACTCACCCATACATTATATTGACTTTCAGTCCTCTACTTGCTTGTTTGATTACGTGACATCCATTGGAGATCTGGTCTCATTATTTTTTATTTGTTTTTATATTTCCTTAGGATGAAAATATCATGAGGTCCATGCAGCTGTTTGACAACGTAATTTAGTTCTCAAGCACCTCTCTTTTCCCTTAACGGCTACACCTCAACCTACATACTGGACGAACTTTCTCCTTGCTGCACAAACCACATAACAGAATCTCTGAAAGAGACATAATGCAGTTTACGAAATCAATCTTTTTTAAGATTTTTGGTTACTGGGAAAACTTGAGACATAACAAGAGGGACCTCCCCGTGGAAGGTCCTTGTGCCCTGATCCATTGCACCCAATACAATAAGAACTCCAATCCACTATGCCATAGGTTGACATGTCAAGGCTTCGGCTTGCTCACGGGTATGGCAGGTGGATTATTACCAATACTGGACAGCTAAATGCACTAGAGGTAGACTGTCGGACAATTCAAGATGGATCACATTCTTCAGCATGAATTTCATACCTCCTGTCACTTACATGCAGATATTTTATTAACTCTTTGTGGAGTGAGGTGGTCTTCACTCTGGGGTCTGCTAATGGCATACTCCTGCGGAAGCATACCCAGCACTGCTGCTGATACTCTACAGTCTTACATCTGTAACCATCAGGTGTTCTTCAGTGAAACATAATGTGTGACTAGGAGACCTGTTAAAAAATTACACTAAGAAGAAGCATGGCCAGTAATGAATGATGAAAATCTGGAGATTATTGCATGCACAATACTGAAAGGCGTGCCGGAAAGGCAACTGAACATACTATGGACCGATGGACATAGTTAACATTACAAAGGACTACTCACGAACTGCAGCTTATCAAATCATCAAATTGCAAATACGATAAGATCAACCCGAAGGATGTATCACTAGTACATTTTTGCACCAATATCTGCTTGCTGTATCTTTTCTAAGTTAGTTCATTTATTAGAAATTGTCCTCTGAAATCCAAAACTTGAATCAAGTTTGATAAAGAGGGAAGGGAATCCTGCACTGTTGTAAGGTTCCTATAGAGACTACACATCCTGCTTGCTTTGTTGTTATCTTTTTTTCCGGTTTGCATATTTAAGTAGACCTCAGTTACAGGACATGCTTGCGTTATCAATGCTGAGTTGCATGAACCAATTTCAGTTGGGGGGAGGAACAAGTTGAATATAGGTACAAAGGAGATGAAGCCAGTGGCCAAACAACATAATAGAACAAGTGTTTGGAAAGACCATCTCTTACGATGCAAATATACAAAGATGTGGTTGAGGCTCTGAGATTGATTCTGCAGAGTTCCTGCTCATTCTCTTGGCGTTTGAAAGTTTATTATGGCCCGCTTGTGATAAAACACTGGATAGATGTCTTTGCAAGTTTGCTTTCTCTGAAAGAACAAACTGTTTAGAACTGTCCAAAGTCGCATAGCTTTAGAATCCAATAAAAAAACTATCACCGCTAATGTCGGTAGAATTATGTGCTTTCAATAGTCATTAGTAATAAAAATGTTCCTGAGTTCCACATTTCAAATGTAATAGGCCAGCCAATACACAGCTACGTTTGCTAAAAATAACAGATATTGCCCATTTTCTGACTAGACCATGGATTAAAATAATCAATGTGCTTCTCCTGCCTAATAGATCAGTGTGATTTTTTAAAAATAATCTGCCAGTCATGTAGCGAGGCATCCTGTCCTTTGTTTGAAGAAATGGAAGGAGAGTATTGCTCTAGAAATAAGCATGTTATCACCTGAGAACAGGCAGTTTTAGTAGTGCCCTAGGGTGGTTAGTGGTCAGCTTTGCTTTGTTGATTGTTAAGTCGTAGTCACTTAGTTGAGACTTATATTCCATTGCCTCGATCTCAGAGTTAGCATTTTGGACATGTTAGGTTCAATGGATGGGTTTGTACCTATGTCTGTCTGTTTGACATGGAATAGAGCGTTAGATTGTTGTGAGGGGTACAACATTGAAGGACTAAAAAAGATCATTTCATCTGACATAAAGGAGGTGTTATCCTAATACTTTTCTAATTAATTGTCCACACTACATAAAGGAGCAGGAGAAGGGGCATATTCAGTGCTAACTTGCATTTGGTAGCACTTCTGATGTTGTGTCACAATTTTGATTTACACATACATGAACTAAAGATAATTTACAAATGAGCAACCACAGACAGAAGTAACCTTCCCAGAAATCCCTGAGGCAAGCTCAAATGAAATTGACATGGCAGTGAAAAAGAAAACCTTATTACAATGGCAATTTTCA
Organism: Triturus cristatus; assembly: GCF_964204655.1. NCBI lineage: Eukaryota > Metazoa > Chordata > Amphibia > Caudata > Salamandridae > Triturus > Triturus cristatus. Next base: position 557,163,339 of record NC_140580.1, read on the forward strand.
TTAATCTTGGAAAGTGGCAGGAGATTGTGCTTTCCATCTCTAGTCATACAGTAACCTATCAAACACTTACTCTCTATTTGAATGCAAAGGCAGAACCTTTTCAGAAACCTGGCCTAGGTCCAAGTTGTGCAGTGATTCTATGTACCTCTTGTCATGAACTCCCTCTTCTACTTGTATTTTCTATAGTTCGCCTTTTCTCAATACTTGTTTTTATCATTCATGATCTCAGTTATTAGTTATTGTCAATATTCTTGTATGTAGTGCTCCCGAGCTTCCTTTGTGGAAGGTCATCCAGGAGGGAAATGTTCTAAACTGGTAGAAAATGTGTTGCTCTGAATAAGACTGGCATTTTATTATGCCAAGAATGACATCATCATGTTCAGCATCGCCTGCTAACACCCCATTCCTTCCAGTTGGAAGTCACTCAAATAATGAGGTACACATCATTTTGAAATCATCAAGTTTCTAATGTGGCACTCCAATGAGTTTGCCTATCTACCTAAAACTTTTAAAGGGAGTCAATCGATAACTTTCATTTGATAATGAAGCTTCTAGGTTCATGATTTGCATGTGGCCCCAGTCATTACTGCCCGGTACTGTGCCCATTACAAAATTAGTTTTATGGTCTCAGCGTAAACACCAAGTAGTTGCTGATACACACGGTCTTTACACACATCAGTAATTGACACTCAGGCTGGAAGTTTTGAAGTGAGATCAGCGACTGAACCGGTGCGGATGCTGACTTTTCTAATACCCTCTAGAGATATGCGGTGGTACGGCTTGCGGGTGGTTGCTGTTACATTTAGAAAGAGTGGATGCCTGGGGGCTCCAGAGTTTCTAGAAACTTTTTACGTGCCCCATCATAATTGATCATCCTAGATCCTGAAACATTGTACAACATCTAAAAGGTAGGAATTGCCTAAACAAATGCATATGGCCTGAACCAAAGGAAGCACAGCTCAATGTCTAATAGGGTGATTTTTCAGAAGCTTGGCAAGCATAGTCATATAGTATAATAGGCTATACTTTGACCCTCAACAACAGCATAGGATAGTATTGAGTGTTAAGCATTAAAACCATACTATTTTAATTTACTTAGGAACTGACATATCACACATGATTAAGGTATGCACAACCCTCAAAGTAATCACATCTGTGTCAGCAAATCTTAGGCAAACCTTAAAGCAACGTGAATATTATGTTGAGACTTCAAATGTAAATATCACAGATTTGATCCAAGATATTCATTATTCTGACTTGTGGCCCTAAGATAAATTACATCAATGGACAATCACTACCAGGATGAAGTGACATGAGTAAAAAGTTTGCCGTCACTTGTATAGGGACTAACACCAACACCACTTAAACAACCCAAACCAAATTTAGCTCCTCGGAACTACACATGATTCAGAACGCCACACTGAATTAAACATCATTTAAGACGAGATTAGTGTGAGGACTAAATAGAATCCAAAAATAAACAATGCAAAATCTAATGAGTTTAACAAAAGCAGTTTCATTGTAAAGATAAGCGATTTGAAGCATGATCTGTTTTAGCAACTGCAAAAGCAAACCTTGGAGTGAAAAGTTTTAAAAAATCCACCCCCCACACCTGCTGGACGGTGGCTTCCTTTACTGAGACAGGACGGTGATGGCAAGAGCTAACGTTAAATTAAAAGGATATAGGGGCATATTATCAAGAACGGCGATAAAATGATCGCCGCTTTATCGGCAGGAAACTGCCGCTAAAGCAGCGATAATGGGCTTGATAATATGCCCTAGAGAATTCCCATAGGATCCCAGGTTAGACGTCTAACCTGGGTTTCAATTGGAATTCTATAGAGCATATTATCAAGCCCCTTATCGCCACTTTAGCCGCAGTTTCCTGCCGATAAAGCGGCAATACTTTTATTGCCCCGTCTTGATAATATGGCCCATAGTCCTTAAACATACAGACCCGTCCTTTAACTAAGCTTTGAAAAAAAGAAGGGTTTTAAAAAGTGTCCACTTAATAATTAATTAGTACAGTAACTTATTATTGAGTTACTAATGTGCCATTTTTGACTTTTCATTTTAATGCTACTGCAGTCAGACCCCTGGACCTGGCACGAACCAGTATTGCTACTTATTATTCATTACGTCTGTCCATTTCTCCCACTTGATTAAATGGAGCATCGCACCTAAGGTTGACAGTTGCAGGGAGCCTTCTTCGGGAGGGGGATACAGGTGACGGAGAGGAGGCGGCGAGAAGGGCCATCACACTACGGGCAGTTCACACCACTAGCTATGCCAGGATCGCAGGCTAATGTGCTATTTTTCTACCATTGCTTGGATGGAGATCTAAACCGTAAAACTGTACTGTGGAGGATTTATGCCAAAAGCAGTTGTAAGGGTGAGCAGCAGACCTTGTATTCCACCCCCCTTGTGATCACCCCTTTCTCCAGCAGTGCCAGCCCCTCCAAGTGTGGCTCCTCCAAGCCTGATCCAGCATGGAATCCCTCCTGTGGGGATTGCCTGGTTGCATCAGCTGCTGGTGAGAGGAGCTAAAAGGATCTATGAGTAAAGATTAGATAGAGAGTCAGAGCACAGTCAGATGGCTGGGGGGTCGTTGGGGAGGGGGGTTTTCCCTGTCATCTTCCTGTCATCCCATTAGCCTTACAAAACATGTCCTAAGCGCACCCACCGCCTTGCGGCACATGTTGGATTATAACGTTCTTGAGACGTTTCTTCAAGGGTTAGTCTGCCTACTGTGTAAAAAGATGGCAATTATTAGGGCCTGGTGATGGTGTAGAGGAGTGGGGCTCATTCAAGAAGAACTTAAAGTGGTGGATTAACATGGCTGCATTTTTTTCTATTAGGGCCTGTCTCCAGTCATTACCTGTGATAACCCTTGCAACCATAGACCCCAAGACGCAACACTTCTATTGCCCCAGTGGAGGTGCAGGCGAAGGCATGGTTCTACCCACAGTCCTCTTTTTCATTACACAGGGTCAGATATAATGTTACCCTTTGTGCCTGCCAGAGGGGTCTGTTCACAGACAACAAGAACATTTTATAAAAGTGGAGTCCTGCAAGAAATTTGGTAACTTTTACAACTAGTTTCAGAAGAGTTTAACTTTCTTTTTGTCCTGTAATTGTCCCATTGCTATGTTCAGCATAAATGAAGCTGTAAAGTCCATGGGGAAATGTTAGTGTTTCTCAACTTGCACCCTACTTCCTCCTCCTGCATTACTGATGGGATTACAGTTTCTGGAAACTAAACTATTCCCCTTGATAAAGACTCGCCGGAGATTTAACTAAATTGCTGAACATTTATAAAGGTGTGTGCTGTGCAAATCACGGTGTCATTGTGACGTGCATTTATATTTAGCTTAAATGTACATATATTTCTCTCCCCTCCCACTCCTATCAGTGCGCCACAAAGTGCCCAGTTACTTAGTAAGGACTGAAACTGTTTCTGAGCCAATTTAATTGTAGAAATATGTTTTCACTGAAACTAAGCACAGACAAGTCTACGGATTTGTGGCATTTTTGCCATTTCCTGGAGAATTAACTAGGAAGATAGTATAGGTCTAAGAATTCCCTTCTACATACGTCGTAAAATCTGTAACCTCAACGGCAGAGGTGATGAAAAGTCATTGTGAGCCATGTCTGACCACTTCTAAATTGGGTCTTGTCTGGTTTGGTTTATATGCCTTGCACATCCTTTCACATCTACTACCAATACAGTACTGCACAAATATTTGGATTAAAAAAAGACCGAAAGGAAAAGGAAACAAGCATTTGCAATGCAAAAGGTCTCACATTTTTTTTAGAGTTAGAGCTATTGGCGTTGTAATGTAAATGTTTTTAACTTATTTGTTTTGTAGTGAAGTGGGTGTATATGATGCCAATTTTGTGTTTTACAAAGCATCTAAAAGGAAGCGCACTTAAACAGAACAGGTTTATTTGCACATAAAAAAACCATGTTCACCCCAATGGAGCTTCTTGGCACAATATATCAGCTGTTCGTTGTTATCCAATTCAATTGTAATCATTTCACTGAAAGGTGAGAGGACACGCCAGGATTCAAACCCATGCCCCTCAGGGTAAAAAACTGATGACGGACATGGGTACATTCAGTTAATCAGCGGCCAGACCCAGCGAAAGTGCAATCCTGTGAAAAAAAGGTACCTGGATAAAAAAAAGGCAACTTTTAAAAAGTACAGCTAATTAGACCCGAGCTTTTGCGGGGTCCAGGGAGGATCAGAGCGCTGACTCATTTTACCAGTAACGGAGCACTCTTCACGTGGAAATATACAGCCGCAGCCCGTTCAGGTAAGAGCGGTGGGGCTAGGTGAGGGGGGATTTCGACGGACGATGAAGAGAGAAAAATAATTATTTATTTAATTTCCCCTTGTCATTGTCTGTCGAAATCCCCTCTCACCTGGCCCTACCGCTCTTACCTGCACCGACCACGGCTGGAAATGTAATCGGTCCAGTCCTTTAGCAGAGATTGTGTTGCCCATGCACAAGATGCTTACAGCCCATTTCATGCCCCCATTAGTAAGAAGTGGCTACCGGCAACCCTGGACAGGAGTACATTTTTTTTAACTTACAGCCATTCCTTGGATTTCTCTTGCCAGACCCAGGATTTGCCATGGCTGCAAGAAGTGGAGGATTGAACCGAACCTCCTATCACACACACTCAGCTACATAGCAACCCAGAAGCCGTTCATCAAGTTCTCTGCCCCAAAACTGCAACTCGATAAATCTCACAAGCTGGCAACACAGAAAAGCACATATTAAGGAGGATATGCAGTATGCTTCTGGCTTCACAAATGGCCCACAATGTGGCCATATTGCTTTGAGGCCGATTTTACAAAGCCAGGGGCACAAAGCTTGTCCCGACTGAGGGCGCCTCAAAGGCTCGAGAGAAGAAACAGTGAGAAACTTTAAAAAAGCAAGGGGAGCTGCAGTGTGCCGCGAGGCAGCTGGTATCTGGGGAGAGATGCAGCTAGGAGGGTGAAGAGCACAAACCCACTCATGCACTGGCAAGAGTTGTGCTGATAAAAAAAAAAGTATGGCCGCCATCTTAAATGATGAAACGCGGCGGTCGCCCTGTTGATAAAAGGAAACATGCTGCATGCCTCCTGAAGTGGCTGGTTGAAGTGCGGTTGGAGAAATGTGTAGCTGTTGTGTCTCGAAGAACAGCTATGAAAAAGGGGAAGTGTGGTCACAGTCATAAAAGCTGGAGAACGTGTCACGGTACACTTTGGCCATGCTGGCGATTAAAAGTTAACGCAAGCCCATAAAAATGCATTACCATTATAGAATGTATGAACTGTAGCGATTCCTACATATATTTTATGTTCGAGGAAGTGCGGTCCGGGAAATGCGTAGCTGTTGTGCCTGCAACAACAGCTACGAAAAAGTCATTAACAAAAGAGTGCTAACAAACTGTAAATAAAACTTACACTCACATGTAACGGGCAGTCCTCAGTGGAGGTTAAAACTGAAGAAAAGGAGGGACTAAGGAGAGACTACTGAACACATTAGCCAAAGAAAAAGAAGTCTTTCTAAAAGACAGTCAAAGGAGGCAATTAAAAACATGGGTGGAAGATGGGTGGAGCTTAAAGCCCATATTCTGGATACAACATGTCTCGAAGAGACAGCGCATGCGCTGCCTAGACGACACCTAAAAACAAAATAAATGGTACCAACCATGGTTCTGCTCACTAAAAAATAAACAGAATGACAGAATAGGACACAAATGTGTCTTAGCATGGCACTTTACAGTCTCAGGGACAATATTTGTCTTCCTACTGCAGGGTTGTTACCGATAACAAGGTACCCTTAGTAGCAAATATCACTGAGATCTATGACATAGTCACCCTGCGTGAAACATAATCTGTGCAGCTATCTTTCCAGGAAAAAACATGGCTGATATATGTATGTCTTTGGAATGTATCATTTGTATTGCCGTCAAACAGGTAAACAAAGTAAGCATAAAAGCCCAGCTATAGTATGAGCATTGGTAATATGGGGTCAGCTGTCCTGCAGCTGTGGTATAAATCATACCAAACTACACAACCCCTCTGCTTAATTGAAAACTGAACATCGTTTAGACCTGCATTAAATTTAGTGCCACATATGTACACTCGTCCATCTATCCTGGTCCCTAATTAGAGAAATTTCAAAATCTTCTCCGTGCCTCTAGTGAGGACTCCTCTCTGTGTGAGCCCGTCAAGTGGGTCCATGTCAAAGAAAGGCATTCGCCACAATTGTGCGGATCTACAGCTTCCCTCTGCCACAACATATCTCTACATGACAATGGTTAATTGAGTACACCATTTGGCACTATCAGGACTTGGTGCTATTGAATAAAATATCTTAATCCTATAGCAGATGGACCACATGCACAGACCGGTAATCTCTGCAGATGTTTACCTGAGCTGACAATGATCTGAAGTGTTATCTCCTTCAATGTCCCAAGCAAATGGCTCTATCTCAACAAACTCGCCACTTTTCTCATGATGTTCCATGGAGCTGCAGGAACCATGGACCCACACGAAAATCATAGGCATTCGTTTGGCAGCAGATCATTGGCTCAAACTGGCATGCCCCTTACTCAGGAGAGGCCTCCAAATGCCGCTGTTAACTGGCAAGCAGGAGCAGCAGACAGTATAAGTTGGTGTTTTGTTCCTGATTTTGGGCAGTTCAAAGGCTTAAGGATAGGAGTTATTGAAAGGGCATTAGCTTCCTGAAGAAATCTATCACCACGTTTGCCCTAGTTTACCAATAGAGCAGTACTATCACCTTGAACTTAGCAAGTTAGGCCTGAATGCAGCTCCCTCACTCAGAAACTAGTAAGATACCATAGTATCTAAGCAAAGTAATCACTGCAACAAGGAATGGTGCTCCTGGCTCTCTTCAAAGTTGTTATATCCTAATATGCATGTTGGGCCGCAGTATGGTAATTGCCAGCCATAAGAGGAGCTCTAATGCCGCTTCGGCTTGATTGAGTGGGATTGTGTGTGTATGTGCTACTTTTGAACACTTGTGACACCAGAGTCTAAATTTGTGACTAATCCATTGCAGAGATTGCTTCTTCTTTGCGGGTTAAAGAAAGACACGTACTGATGCACCGGTACCTGGTGGGAAGTCGCATGTACTCATAACAGATGCTGTAAGAGTGACCACTACTGTGACCTTGACCCTCACATTGATACAATGAGAAATCCAGATGTTTGTGATTTGGCACAATATTTTGCCTGTGACAGTCTACAGTCCTACAGAAGAAGATCTTTTTGAATTTGGTGAATGATGTCCCGAAGGGTGTAAACAGCTATCGCTCAGGGAGGAGTAAAAGCAGTTCCAGCAAAGATTGCAAAAAACACGAGTGTAACCATATTTCCAACCAAATATCTGAAATACGAATTATTCAGCGCAACAGAAATTATAAATGTGGATTAGCTGCCCTAAATGTAATTAAATAGTGATGTATTAGCCAAACGTAGACTACGGCAAGATCTATAAAAGAAATGCGTATAGGGGCTCAGAAGTAAAGTAAGGAGGTGTAGGGTGCAAAAATAAAAGTGGAAAGTGGATGGACTCTTTCTCCATCGTAGTGTGAGCAGAAAAAAAAAGATTGGCAAGGATGGAAATGTTCAGCAAAACTCAGGGGTAGTAGCAATATTATTAGGGCAAAGCCAGAGCTGGAAAGTACAAAGTGAGAATTTCTGGTCTTAAAACAGGCTAGAAGTAGGCGGAGTAGACGGGCCTCGCAACCATTATATACCTATCATACCTGCATCTTTGAAGATACAGAAAGCATAGTGCTCTTTGTCGTTCTAGAATTACCGGCCAACCAGCACTGACAGGGGTGTCATGAAATAGGAAAAGAAGTAGTCTAAAATTTGCCTTTAATCTTCATGTAAAAAGAAAAAAAATGTTTGTGTGGGCTGGCTAAGTCATTTTGCTCAAAACAGCAATTTGCAAGTTACAAATAATTTTTTCCCAATTCGGCTTTGGTAGTAAAAGAAAGCAGACTAAAGTGGCACATACAAACATGTGGAAATCACAAACAATGGATGGTGGCATTTAATAAGTAAGCTATTTGTTTAAAGAAAATTAATTGCTGTAAGTCAGGTAGAAAAAATGAAGCAACAGAGTAAAAACCTAGTAACCATAAAATTTGACTAGAACGGAGAGGATTTTGGGCTCATTAACTCTACCTTCAGTCTGAAGTTGACAACAGAAGTGATTGCTAATCCTCATAATGACATGTATAAAGACTTATGTGGGTACTGGGATTCTTGATCACCCACCTGGCTGCTGTTCTGCCCCCTCCAACTATAAACAACTTTAAACATGTCAAGGTAGATGAAATGAGATACCTACTACCATCAATAAACCCATTCACTCCTTTTTGGATGAAGGGGGCAGCTGGGTTTTAACTTCTTTTCTGGAAAATCATGCGTCATGTAACATTATCAACGTCTCTGTAAGAGATGGGTTGGTTCTTGCCCCTCAATGTTATTCTCGCATGGACAGTGACAGTTGCCTGGTGTGCGTCTCTAGGCTCAATTAGCACAAGACTTGGTTGCCCGGCTCTTTGGAGGACTTTAAAATACTCCTATTGTTCGCCATAATTTAATTTGCTAAGTTCACTGGTCCCAATTTGTCTCACTAAGCTGCCCTATCTCTGTCCTGATGATTGCCTATTAATTCCCTCAGCTGGGCCGAAACGTCAACTGCATAAAAGTGGCTTATAAAATAACAATTGTGCACCATTAATGTATTATGGTCCTCATTTCCTCGCAGTTTGACCAGTGACTTATTTATGTGTTTTCATGGCAAAAAGTATATGCCTTTTTGAATAATCTTTTGTATTACTATTATTTGGCTTTGCACATATTACACTGGGCACTTTGTCGTTCAGCGTCTTTGATATACATGTTAGCCTGTGTAGCATGGGTTTTTATTTAGAGCACTCATATTATTTGCCACGTTACTCTGGAAGGGGGTTCAAGCCATATGTCTCAACTTATTTGTCTTGAACCAGCCCCTCTAACCTTCAGAGTGCTACGATCATTGAACATCTCTTAAATATTTGCTTGACTAGGTTAAAAGGCACTATTGGGTTCAAACGGAAAAACCAAGCAAAAATTCCCCACATCATTCCCGGAAAAATCCTATTATGCATGTTATTGGGTCAACTTTTGTTCTACATTACTGATTTGGGAAATGCTATGTGGGAATGCATGGTAATTAATCCGCTTTCTCAAATATTTTGGCAATAAAATGTACTCCAGGTATTACCTGGAACAAGTTTTGGATGCCAAAAAGAGGAATTGAATGCAATTTGCATGACACCTGTGATTTAAAATCACGCCTAAACACAATTTGTGCCAAATTTTAAACTCAGCACAAAACTCTGAAAGAAGCCCTTAGTCCATTTCCAATCTTACCCACGGGACACTCAGATCAGTATTAAAGTAGCCAGTGTGGAAAACTGGTGAGAAGCACCACAAGAAGATCTTCTAGCTTGCCTCTACGGCACTGAGGTCTACTGAAGGATCACTGGTTCTAATTAAATGACAGAAAACAGGGGCAATATTCTTCATCCCCAAAATAACACTAGGCAAGGCTCCGGTTCATGTTCTGATATATCAGTACTATTTTGTAACAGATTTCAACTTGATTCTATGTAATCGACTCCGTCCGCAATGTACCACAAATAGCCCAATAAATGTGTTATTAAAAAAAAATAACACTAGCCAAAAACTTATCGAGCATCCGTGCCATCACTCTTAAACCAGGACATCACATTCTCTAAGAAAGTAATACATTTATTTATTTATTTATACGTTTTATCAAGTGCTAGCTAGACCCGGGGGTATCAGAGCGCTTTACAGAATCAAGAGCCAGACAACAATCCAGTGACTTAGTAAAGGACGCGGAACAATCCTAGGCACATGTACAAACAACAATAAATACACATGGAAATATTAGGCAATGCGGGTAGAATACAATATGTACACTGACAGCAGCTTGACCCTGAAGGAGGTTACTGCTTATGGGCAAGTTGCCACTTATGAGTCCAGTGAGAGAACGACCTTCAAGGTAAAAAGAGGCAAACAGAAGTAAACAGCCAGCTGTTTAACGGGTCACATAGAGAGACTGATAGAACCGAGGTTAAGAATTGTTCAAGTGTTCCAGTATTTGTTGAGGAGATGGCATTTAAGGTCTCTTTTTAGCCAGTGAAGGTGGGGTTGCATCGTAAGTCCCTCGGGAGAGAGTTCCAAATGCTGGTAGCGTTACCCAAGAACGAGTGAGCCTGGGTAGATTTCTTTTTAGTTTGGGAGGAATGAGACATGTAATTAGGAGTTCTTTATTGGCCCCCAAGGTAACACCATTGGTCAAAATGTGTTTTTGTTTTAATCTGGCAAGGTTTAAAAGTGCTGCTACTAAAGTACATTTTATGCTATGATTATTGGTGAAGTAGGGAATTGAACAATATGCTCAAAAATAGGACACAGGCTGTCTACTATAGGAGGCTGGAGGTTAACATCGACTTCAGCGAAGTTATTCAATGCCTTTCCCCAGTGACTGTGTAACACTACATAAAAAATGCAGTCTTCAAAACTACTTTAAAAGCATAATATAGTTGGACTTGAAATGCAGAGCAGTGTTGATGATGATTCATTGTATGGTGCACAATACTCACTCATTCACTTATTCACTAATGCAGAACCAGGAAGAGTTGAGGAAATGTGTCTAAAGTGAATTGTTGACGCACAATTCTTTCAAAGTCCCTCTCAGTTCCTCATCTCAGGAGTTAGGCTCTGGTCTGAATCAATTAGAAGACAGGACCACATATTAGAGTATATAGGACTAGGAGTGTGGAAAATTGTCAGTTCCTTTTGCATAATTGTATGAAATTTAAGAAAATTGCACAAAATTATATTAAATGTAATTCTGACATTTGGTGCTATATGTTAGTGCGAAATGCCTCCTTGCATTCATTTTCGATGTGTAATGGCGTAATATGGGGAATTTTGCATAACATGAAATGCTGAAAATTACACAAGATTATGCCAACGTAACAAAAATTCAGAACCCTACCTTTATGGAGGCAAGTGGTGATTCCCTCCAAGACTGCCACAGATGTAATAGCATGTACGTCTTAACCACACAGTGTATCATGGAATGAACCACTGGTATTTGCTGGTGGTCCTCAAGGTCTGTACCAAGCACACCTTTAACTAGAATCGCAAAATATGCACATTAAATTCAGATCCATTTTATATGCAGGTTTCTCTTTACTGCAATTTATCAATAAATAAGGTTATTTGTTAAATGGAAACCTGACCCTAGGTTGCTGCCCAGCCTTGTAAATTGCAACAGGGATAAAGAAAGGTATATTAATTATGGCTTTGTCTTTATCTTAGTATTGCATTTATATTTCAGTTACCCATTCTGATATTGTAGTCCATAGGCTCATGGGTTACAGGGTTAAGCATTGAGATCCAGTGGGTCATATTATCAAGAACGGCGTTAAAATTATCGCTGCTTTAGCGGCAGTTTCCTGCCACTAAAGCGGCAATAATGGGCTTGATAATATGCCCTTGAGAATTCCAATAGAAGCCCAGGTTCACACCAGAACATGGGCTTCTATTGGAATTCTCAAGGGCATATTATCAAGCCCATTATCGCCGCTTTAGCGGCAGTTTCCTGCTGCTAAAGCGGCGATAATTTTAACACCGTTCTTGATAATATGCCCCAATGTGTTTACTTACAGTTGAGTTGTTCTGGAAGGAGCTGACCCAGATCAGTTGGCGTGAGAGAAATTAATATGAAGAATGGCAACACTGAATAATGACAGCGATCAGACCCAATGAATTGTGCAGTAAGATGAACTACAGAAGCAACGTTTTTAGATCTTTCTGAAATAAGAGGAGGGAGATAGTTTAAAGCCATGTAAGAGTTTAGATGCTTAACAGGAAAATGTCTTACAAAGGTAATGTAATGAAAATCCCAAAAAACCGAGCTGGTCCAGCTCACAATGATAAAATCTAAAGGGCTGATAGCCAACATTGTCGTCCAGACTTAATTCTCAACATACAGCACCCCTGTGTGCAGCAAGGTGTCTGAAACATTTATTCTAAAGAATGGTGAAAGAGAAGTTATGATGCTTCAAAACCAGTCAGTCAAGGTTTTCTCAAAGAGAACGCCCGGGCACCAGAATGCAAACTGAAAGATCACATGTAAATGACAGACAAGGACATCTAACTGATGAGCAGGAATAGCGATATTTAGGAGTTAAGGCGCTCCACCTGATTTCATTGGCCATTTCTATTTCTTCTCCAATGTCATGCTATTGACCTAGTACTTGCCTTGCACTGCACATTTCAATCTTGTGGCATGAATTAGTCATTGCTGAAATGTCAAACTGTGTGCCGTTGCCATCCTGTTAAACTAAGGATGCAGACAACTCAAAGTTCCGTATTGACTAATCTAAAGGAAGAGCTTCTAGTTCCTCTTTCGAGCGACCATAGCAAATTCCTCTAAAGTTTGACTTTTTATTAGAATTATGGCACAGGCACATGTTCAGCCCAGCAGATTTTTGCATGGCCTCTGGGCATGAGTATTCACACATGGCAGGAATTTATTCAGTAAAGTACTGGGCCAGCATGGGTGGGCAGCAGCCCAAAATAGTTTTCTGCACAGATAAACATGTCTACTTTATTATTTGGCCATTCATTGTTCATGAATCCTGGGAGAATGGACTTGACACATTAAAAACCTAGATGTCCACAAAGATGATTGCATAACACAAATATAGGTTTCAATTATATTGTTTATGTACCTCTATGCAACTAACTCTCACATAACCAGTAAAGTCTAAATCAATCACCAGTACAGAAATAGAATGTTAATTTAACTTGTGCTGCAAATTAAGTCAAAGTGGCTGTGTGTTGGTCAGAGTGTAGGTGATAAGAAGAATGCAGAGTATGATTTTTTCTTGAATTCAAAGGACATTGGACTCTGGAGTCAGAAGTTCACTATTGTCAGTTAAGAAACATGCAATACACCCTAGTGAGATGTTGTGTGAGCACATGCTTTTCTGGTTCTATGCATGTCGCATATCTGCTCCACATTCGCTTTGCCTTTACTAACCTGGTTCTTGTGTTCCGGCTTACTGGCACATTTGTCAATGGCAGTTAAATTAACCAAATGGTTCGACTGGGAATGGATTGAGACCATCAAAATCATTTCATTCTCCTTGGTATTTATAGAATTATATAACAGAAAAATATTGATTTCCATTTAGAAGCACCAACACTAAGATTGATACCTTACAAAAAGTTAATGCGAGATGAGTTCTTAAACACTGGTGAAGTATGACAGGCGACTTGTAATAAAAATGTAAAATTTGAAGTACTGCTAATTACTTAATTGAACAGTAAGACACATTTTTCTTGCTAGTTCAGCGTTTACGTTGTTAACGGGACTAGATACTTTATCAAGCCTAAAACAATGAAATGCTTTGATGCATCTTACAGTAATGCTCCAATGGGAAATCATTTTGTGTGTCTGTCCCATGTTTTCATTTGGAGATCCATCTTGTTTCTTCTTCACAGTGTTCCTTCCTTTAATTTATTTTCCTTTCTTGGTAGCCATTTAACCACTCTAGGTCAAATCTCTGTTTTCATTTAAACAGAATGAAATTGTATTTCACAGGATGTCTTTATTTCTCACATTATTACTTATTGTTTTGATGAGCAGAAAAAGTAATCCCTCTAAACGTTCAAAAGCTGTAAACAAATGTTTATCAGAAAATTGGTTGACTTATTACTGCTCTGTAAGTGCACCAAAATAAACTAAAGGTCTGAGGATTAGACACCCAACAAACATGTATTTTTTTTAAATCAGCCACGTAGCAACAGTCCTCCTCCACCATCCAACTATCACTACTATCACTGATTTGTGTTTCTAGTAATACATGATAAGTTTAATAGTGAAATGCAATCATCCCTATAACTTTCTCCACAAGCAGTTTGATTCTGTTTCAGCCGGATTAACTGCAAGGCTCGATTAAGATGATTCATATGGTGCATTTATATATATTTGAAAATGAGCACTGTTATTCTTCTATGGCAAAAGGAGATTATCCTTCGAGTATTTTTCCTGTGTGTGGGCTACTGTATTTATTTATATAAGGTTCTGTCAGGCTATTCTCATGACTCTGAGGACTTGACTTCATTTGTGTTTGATTCAGGAATTCTAAGGGTTAGACCAACATGCTTGTTTATTGCAGCCTGGCATCATTGCTAGTTCATAGGTGGTGTGTCTCATCTTACGTTTATGCTTTTTTAGACTTTTGAAAGTGTGATGAAACAAATGGCCAACTAAGAGTGAATAGATCTTTTTATAAAAAAATCCTAAAACAACCATTAGGGAATTGAAGATAATTTCTAGCAATTAATATGCTGTCAAAAGTCCCTAGAACTAAAACTACATCCAGCGCATACCAAACAAGGGAAGAAAAACATCCTAAATTCCTCCTAGGGAATACAAACTATATGTAATTTCACATATAGCTTTGCAGTTAATTAATTATTTATGAGGGAAAACACCCAAAACAAATATTTCATTGAAGGCATTTTCTTCATCTGTAGAGTTCTTCCTGTATGATTTCATATCCTGAATAACTACTGACAAATTATCCGACTGAAACACTGTCAACATGTTTGCATTGAATTTTCATAAGTATGTTGTCTGCCACTGTTAAACTAAAAATGTTTTACAAGAATCAGATCAGTGAGTGTACATGAACGCACTCTATAACTTATGTGTTGTTGAAAATATTGATAACTGAGTCAGTTCAAGATACAGTTTTATAGTATCCAAGAAACAGACAGTTACTTCCTTGCTCTATACACAACATAAACAATAAAAGAAGCGTTGTCCTAGACCTTTGTTTACAGCTTTTAAATGTTTGACTAGCAGAACTCCCCATTTCACAACGAGAAATGTACTAAAAGCGAACATCCTCACAAACAAACTGATGGCAGGACACCCATAAGTGTACGAGGACTAAATAAATTAACATTTTGAGTAAACAAGATGTATTCTAAAGAATGTGCAGAGCTTTGCAAAATAGAAAACAGGACAGCCATATAAAAGTTACATTGGAGTATATCTCTTATGTGTAACTCACCTACTTGATTTGGGTGTAGTACACAGTAGTTCTACTGATTACTAGATACAAAATTGCAATGCATTCTATAAACATTTGCAACATTTGCTCTAGTGCATAAGGACTCATCTATTCAAAATGTTGTCGAATTTTTCAACAACATTGTTGGGGATAAATAACAAGAAACAGATTAATTTATGGTAAAAAAGAAACATATCTCCTCACTCCTAAACTGCTTCTGTCATTAACATCATTTCACTTCGTGTTAGTGGCCACTGTTCGTGTTTTGGCCCCTCTGTGGCTTTGCATACATGTTCTACTATTGTTTTTTATAGCTACCAGGCATTTTCACAACAGCGACCGTGTAGGCGATTGGTTGGAGAAACATTACTGCTCGTCCACAAATATGTCAGGCCCACTTCATTTCTTTGTGTCCCACCTTGCAAGGTGGTTTGGCATGTGTTGTCGTCATTAATTATCTGCCCGAGCATACCAAAATAATCAAAACCTTTAAAGATTTAAATCCAAGGGCTTGCAGGTGCGCGCACATAAGTGTGTCAGTCACCAAAACATAGCATTTTCATACTTTTGTATACACTGTATGAAATATATGTATGAATCAAAAAGTTAGTCTTTTGACTCCACTAAAATGATCATCTCTCTGCAGAAGTGCCAGTCTTTCTATACTTTCATAGAGACTGGAGAAGGAACCTGTAGGAACAACTCTCAGACGAACCTCTCAAATCTTGCTCATTGAGTGTGAGTCTCACACCATGAAGCACATTCTCACTCTTAGACAGATTCAATGGCGGCATAGACTGAGCCTATGGTATCTTTCTGTATTTCAAAACATTATATGGTACTCCAAATCCTTGGATATTAACAAACTGGTCTCCTTAGCTTTGAGATACATACTCAGGCATGCTGGTGGATGAATGCATCGCTCAACAATAACCCCAAGCACAACCCCTAAACTGACATAAATACACCCACAGACAGACACACTCTGTTTGTTTCCTTCATTATCCTACACACAAGCAGTGAGGAGAATCTGTTTTTTGTTACAAAACTGGTGAAATAAGATGTGAGAATCCTTTGATATGAGTAGGAAAGCTACTGCAGCACGCGTGTAGTGTCAACCTCTTCCAACAAACGTTAGGGCAATAAAAACAAGCAATATGTGTGAGCTGGGAAGGGCCAGCTCCCGACTTGTGCACACCTTGCCTGGCTGGCAGTCACATAAGGTCAGGGTGGATGGGTTGTGGTCGGTAAAAGCTGAAGTCCTGAGGCATGAATGTTACTAGTTGAAAATGAGTTTCCTTTCCTGAAATGAGCATGGACCAGTTACTATTAAAATATGTTTCCTTTTGTTGCTTTGATTTTGATGAATGCAATGTAACTTCTTTTACTTTTGTTTTTGTCGTCATTGAATGCCAGCCTGAGCTTTAATGTGTAGTTCTCAGCGCACCGGCCTACAACCCCCTTAGAGTCGCATGAACTGTGTACATATCATTACATACCTGTATTTAAAGGTGTCTAGTTTGCTGGTCTCCACTACCTGCTTTGCATTTCAAATTATGTATATTTTGTACAAAAATGAAAATAAAATGACAAATGCTATGCATAAGTTGTGTGATTGAGTTGTGGCTTTTCTGGGTTGACATGCAGTCAATGAAGTTCCTTGTCGTTTGGAACAAGTTTTCCTATAATGATTTCTTAAATTTCTTAACCTCAACTATGCAGTTTAGATGTAAGATAAATTAACTTTTTACATTTTTTTCTTATTATGTGCCACTTTTTTTGGGGGTTGTCTGTTGACTTTTTAGCATCTTGGATTCCACCGACCTAATCACGACCATTGTATTTACGGCCCTCATTGTGCTCCTTTTCAACAAAACACATCACTGGAACACAAACAACCAGCCAGAGCTTGAGTTGGTCATCAGAGTGCTTTAATATTCACTGACACCATTCCTCACCTAGTAAAGACACCTAGCACCCTTCTTTAATCCAGCAATAACACTGAAAGCAGTGCAACTGTCGGCGTTTCACAGGCGCCCTGCCTTCACCAACCTATTATTCCTATAATCAAGAAGGGTCAAATTGAAGAACATGGTTTAAGGTGTAGCAAGGTTTGTAACTAAGTGTTGTTGTTTATTTCTAGCTTATGCCCTAGGTGTGTCATCTAAATGATCATGCTTTCTGTTCTACATACCTTGAGCATGTTTCAGCCTCACTCAAAAAACATATTGGCCTTTGTGAGGATAAAAGGTTAGTCACAACCTCTCTTTTGTTTAATCACACAGGATGTGAACTGTCAGTGGACTACAGCACAAACACACACACACACACACACATATATATGTGTTCCTCAAACAGGCAGGTGCACACACAATGGTATGATACCGGCATATTATAACTAAAATATAATCCGATATAAATATTGTGTCCTAAAAGAGTTCCATATAGATTGTCCCCTTGGAGTGAATGCTAGAAAACCTACACCCAAGAGATTAATATTTTGTAAACAATATTGATCACACAATATTTATGTCAGACAATATTTTTGCGATTAATATTCTAACATACAACTAACAGGATCTCACTTACACCCATATCATTGAGATTAACTTTTTAGAGTGCTATCTCAGATAATACCAAACAACTGTCAGTCAGTAGCTAGAAAAGTGACTTTCATTACCTTAAGAGTTCTGATACTAGAGGGCATATTCACAATGAAGCGACGGAGCCCCTGTTAGCCATGTTGGCTTAACGTCGCGCTCCGCCACTTCAGAAAAATAGGGCTGCACCATATTTAGAAGAATACAGTGCAGACCTGCGTTTCACCCTGCGCTGGCTCTAATTGCAGCTGCCTAGCGCCAACCCGGGCACTCTTGCATGAGTGTGCAAGGGTGCCTGCTTTGCAGGGAAAGATTGTTTATGTGCAGGACGGTCTGCCTTCTTGCACATAAACAATCATCAATGGCACTTTGTAACTTCTCTGCAGCACACATAGACGTTGCAATGCTTCATTTTAAAAAAAAGATTGTTTCTGTTCAGAAAGGGACACCTTCCTGCACAAACAATCAATAGTGTTTTGCTGTTTCTATGTGTGCTGCACAATGCAGCGCACACAGAAACAGCAAACACGAGGAGAAATGAAGCATTTCTCCTCGTTTCTGCAGGTTTTTTTGGTCTTAATTTTGGCACTGCCCCATATTTACGCCACCCTTGTAAATATGGGGCAGCTTCAAAATCAATAGGTGTTGCGGTGGAATGCCCACCGAAACACCCATTTTCCGCCCTTTTCACGCTAAGTATAGCATAAAAGGGTGCCTTATTCAAAAGATAGCTTTAAGCTACGTTAAGTGTCTTAACGCCTCCTTGTAAATGAGGTGAAGCCCATATCGTCACCAGATCATCACTAAAAGTGACATTCTGGTGGCATTAGGGGCTGGTAAATATGCCCCTAAATTCTGTTGGGAATTCTGTCTTCGCTTCACTCGAGTGCTGGAGGGGTAATTAGAGGGATGTGGCATATTTTTTTAGACCTAAGGGTTGTTGCCCTCTCCTGATAGTGGAAGGGTGTTCACAGCGGTTAATCCACATTATGGAGGGCATTAACTGCTATTTATTATAGAGTTAACAATGAAGCGCCTTAACTGAAGGCAAGGGTTCATAACTAGGAAAGAGGATAATAAACAGTTGTTAACGCCCACCTGTAGGCTGGTAATAAGTCTTTTAGGGGCATATTATCAAGACAGGCGATACAATTATCGCCGCATTAGCTGCAGAAAACTGCCGCTAAAACGGCGATGATGGGCTTGATAATAAATAAGCTCTATGGAATTCCAATTGAAGTCCATGTTAGATGTGAAGGACATCTAACCTGAGCTTCAATTGGAATTCCACAGAGCTTATTATCAAGCGCATTATCGCCGTTTTAGCGGCAGTTTTCTGCCGCTAAAGCGGCGATAATTTTATCGCCTGTCTTGATAATATGCCCCCTAGTTTGTTAAACAGCATACACTAAACCACTCTGTTAGACATGGATATGGCTTACTTCAGGACCTTTACTGATGTCATGCACACTGTAGATTCTGATTAATGTTGAAAAGATAATCCATTTTCAAAAAAGGAAAACCGGTTTTGGGGGTTATTGGTGTCTCCTCCTGCAGAGTAAGGCAGCGCACAGTCTTTGTTTCTTCTCTCATCTTCTGGCACAACACCACCTTCAAATGGACCCTGGGTCTTTTCATCTCCACCGTGAATGGCAGGGCCTATGAGCTGCGGCCAAAGCAATTTATACCCAGTTTACAAGGGAGGGAATTTTACCGGAGTAGCCTGCTTCCACCTCTGTAACAGTGTAGAGCAGTCCTGGTAGGCACCTTTCGCATATTGTGGTATATCCTGCGAGGTGTTGACGTCTCTGTGGGAATCCATACCCTCCCAGTGCAATTCCAAACTTTGAGCAATCTTTATAACAGAGTCCTAGGCTTTCACATATCTTTTGAGAAGCATGGCATGCACAAAATGGGGTGTAACATGACCTACTTAAAAAAACACAGCCAGTGCCTCACTCATTATTATACTGTGAAAATGAGCTGCTGATTGCACAAATATGTGTCAACCTCATCTGTTTTGGGGTGTAGGTTTCTAGAGGAAGGTGCTTTAAATACACATGTCACCGATTAAAAAGAGCGATTAGAGATCACTATCCGAATTTTCCAAGCGAACCATCTCATCTTCAATCACTGCAACTACTTTTAACTGTCCCTTCCAGGAAAAAGCTTATTACTAAACTATACAAATCAGTACAGGAAGAAACAGTGAGATCAGAGAATAAAGGTTTGGAACGATGGAATGCTATACTAGACCCTCAAATCACACTGAAGGAATGGGAGAACATATGCACCTTAACTGGTAGACTGACGCCCAACGGTATTTTGTGTTTTATTCATTTTAAATTTATACACCAAATGTATTATACTCCTATCAAATTGCATAGAATGGGGCTTCGGGATTCGGATCGTTGCAAACGTTGCGGTCTAGAGGCTGATGACTTTCTTCATCTGGCCTGGGGGTGCAGGGCTGTCCTACATTACTGGGGGGAAGTTTTACAGCGGTTACACACTATGACAGGTGCCGTTTTACAATGCACACCCCTCATATGTCTGCTTGGTTATGTACCTCAACTGAAGGGAACTATGGGCAGATTCACCAGAGTGGCCCTCCTGATGGCCAAGTGGAGAATTACATTCACATGGGAGAGTAAACGCAGTCCACAGATTGAGGGGTGGATCACGGATTTGGTGTACTGTCGCGATAACTTGGAATTATTTGCAGAGGAATTACCATCATCATCGAGACACAAAGACATCTGGGAACCACTGAGGCAGTATTTGCTAACACAGGCCCAAATGGACAACACACAGCCTGAGTGAATCCTTCTAATGTTGTACTGTCATGTTATCTTAAATGTACAATTACAAGCATGTGTTGAGACCTAGACAAGGTTTGCTAACGATTGACCAATCAATGATGTTACAATCTATAGTTGGTTTTATTTTTGTTTCTATTTCTTGAACGCACTGCCCTGTGAGGCAGATAATGTCTTGATGGCAATGAAAATCCAATAAAAAGAATTAAAAAAAAAAAAAAAAAAAAGAGGGTGCTTTAATTGCAAATTTATTTTTGCATGCTAAGTCTTCAATTTCAAGTTAGGAATAAATATGCGTGGAGATTCTGGGTGGCTGGAGTTTCAGCTTCCAAGCAATAGCTCCACACGTATTTATGCCTATTACTAAGTCTGGGCGGTGAACTCCGCTCATGGAGTTTGCAGAGTTTTCTGCACTCTGCATTATGCGGAGCTCGCGGAGTTCCACAAAACTCCACTTCACGTTGCGGAGGGGAGGTTTTTTCCTCGCTCCTGTTCGTCAACGTCAAGTTGGCGAGCGAGGAAAATCCACCTCCCGGCGAGATTTTTCCTCGTTCACGATCGTCAACATCAAGTTGGCGAGCGCGAAGGTGGAAAATCAACCTCCCGGCGAGATTTCTCAACGCGGGCCGTCAGATTTCTCATTGCGAGTGGTCGCGTATGCTCGCGACCTCTCGCATTGAGAAACTGCCAGCTCACGTTGAGAAAGCTGCCACTCGAGTAAAAATCTACTCGATCGGCAGAAAAGAAGCAGTGCCCACTTGCGCTGTGCATGATGCCGTTCGCGATGATTGCACGGTGCGGACAAGCAACTGGCACTGACAATCACCGCGAACTGCATTAATTTAAAGAAACTCCGCTGCTCGTGGAGCTCCACGTAGTGAGGCGACGTTTTTTGTGCACTTCGAGGAGTTCCGCGTAGCGAAACTCCGCAAACTCCGCCCAGGGTTACCTATTACATGCTGAAAGGATGGAATGGGGGAATTACACTGCAGATCTGTTTTTTTCCAGTAGGAATTACCAGCTCCATGTGGCTATTGTATCTGTGCCAAGATCTGTGCTGAGAGCAGATCCAAAAGCTAACCAAAGGTTTCATACATTCAGAGGAGGAGTGAGCACTCCATGGACTGCCTGAGAGTGCATTGTTGGACGCCACATTGAGTTCATGGCTGGGATTGCTCATTGCCTGGATTGTTCTGCTCTCTCTGCACATGCAGTCACCTGCAGAAGGGCTTTGTGAGCAGGCGCAGCCCTTGAAGGGAAAAGCGGTAAGGGGAGGGGGCAGGGTGGGGGGCTGATTCGACATGCGATGATGTGTGAAACTTTAGAAAAAAGAAAAACATGTTTTTTGAGTCTCTTGGAATGCGGAGCAGAAAAAAGTGGCCTTGGGATTGCAGAATTCGTCCCAGCACAAAGGATGTCAAAGTAGGCGATCACTAGAGGAAGATGTACTGCAATACATTCATTCTCAGATTTTGTGTCACATTCTTCACCCCGTGCTACTATTTTTGTGCCACGAGATTGTCATGCGGTTATTTGACCCTTTGGGCACCTATACATCCTATCTGAGACCTCCTGAAGAGACATTTGACACCCTTTCCATATATTATTCTGTGGAAGGGCCACCGCTGCGACTTGGAGTAATCACACAACTTGCTCTGTTCAACTATTATGTTTGGTAAATAAAAGCATTGTGTATGTGTGTATGTGTGTGTGTGTGTGTGTGTGTGTACACACTTGCCTAGTAGCTTGGCCTTTGCCAAGGCATGCTTGTGAGCATGCCCATATCACGTACACTGCATCCCTGCAGCAACCCTTCCAGACTGAGGTGGTAGAAAACAACTGGGCGGCTGAATTATACTTACAGCGCACTGCCACAGTGTGCACCATGGCACATTCTTAACTTAACAAGGTGCATAGGGAAGACTATGACAAAACGCCCTATTACAATCAATGGGCTATACCCATGGCAGATGCGAACTCGCGCCTGCCCTGGGAGCAGCGTATTGGTGAAGGCAGAGCGGCAGTTTGAAGCTGCCACTTTGCAGGCTGCATCCAGATGGCACTTCAAAGGGGTTGGGTGCAGAGATTCACTGCCAGTGGGTGCAGTGAGTGACTGACTGTAGCTGCCGGCAGGGGGGTGTCTGGGGGTGTGCATGTCCATGTCTTCTCCCCTTGCAGGGGTTGCCATAAGTGGCAGCACTGCACTGACTGTGGCCATGTGTTTGTGGAGCACCGTCAGGGCACTTCCTAACGGCCTATTTGCCTTGGCACCTGTGTCTATAATATGGCATGGAAGCCATTCTGAGGAAATGTTCATAGAACACCCTCATCAGAAATCTCTGGCATTTCCGTGAATTACAGTGGAAGGTATTTTCTCCACAATCTTCGCCTCCCTAAAGCCATGAACCGACATTCTACCATTTTCAGGACATCTTCTGTCTTTATAGACGTGTCCTACCCATGTTGGAGAACTCTTCATAGGTCAAGGGGGTCGTCAGGGTCAGAGTGAGCTCAGTTGTCATTACACTTGCACGGCTCTTGCACAGCAGTTGCGCTACAAAGACTTGTGTTGCATTGGAAGAAGTCACCAGGTACATGGTGAAAGTATATGCAGAGCAGGAAACCGATATTGAAGAGACTGTGCCGACTCCACCTGCATTCCTCTTCAAACCATTTCATTCTGCACTCTTACTCTGCAACCCTCTAAGGTTGGACCATGTAGAGAGTCCAGGAGAAGTAGGGAAGAATATGCCACTCGTTTTCAGTTAAAAATACTTAAAAAGAAAAGATGAAGAAAGTGAAAACAAAAACATTTTGCAAAAGGACACACAAGAAACTTAAGAACTGCAGAACCGTTTGAGAAATACAAAGCAGAACAACTTGGAGTCTCAAAATAAACATAGATTGCAATAATTGCCAAGGTCCTCCTTTTGCCTCATGTCCCCCAATTACTGCACCAGAGAATGGAGCCAGGAAAAATATGTCACCAGTTCATCTGCCCTTCAAGCCTGCACATTCTGACTGATAACTCTTGTTTCTACTACCAATCAACTTGAGATTTTCCTGAATACTTTCCCACATATCTTACGTTTTACTTCTGCACCCTCAACGTTGAACCTAGACCATTCTTCCTATGTGAATTACCTTTTCCATCCAATAATGCACACCTTCATATTTACCACAGCCGGATGATCCCGATTTCGTCTCTCCTTAAAGCGTATAAGCTTTTCTGTGTACCCACATTACAACCTATCACTTTATGCCTGGTTTGGAAGCTAGAATCAACCTACCAATCAAAGACCAGAGATCAACCTTTTGGCAAACACACTCCCATCTTTACCTTGTCACACCTGAACTGAATGATGGTCCCTCCCTAAATACCCATTCAGCTAAACTCAAAATATATGCTCATGGTTCTGCTGGAACAGTTTTCTTCAGACTTTTATTCTGGTATAACGGCTCATTGCTAATGGTATGAATGTATGTATATATATATATATGGCGCAAACCTAGCCAAAAGACAACGAAGTATTGTAGAGAGTTGTTGGAAACCGGGCAACCGGGTTAGCAGTCACCAGGTTCCCAGCACAATGGTAGCTTGGCTCGAGCGGTTGGGGGTACAGGCACCGTGTTAAGCGTACGTCACACCCTCACAATAACCATGCGTTCATCCGTTCCAAAAACGACACTACACCGTAAAAATTATGAAAGAAAGTAGTTTGTCTTTATCTTATTTTCTCTTAGTTGCAGGGTTCATAAAATAAATACAGTACCATAAGATTCTCCTTTAAAAGGGCAGGTCAAATAAATAATACCACAGTGGGGTTTCAATAAATAGGATCAGGTCATAAATAAACACTGAATAAATAGGGGTGCAATAAATACAAATGGCTAATAAATACTGTCAGACAATAAATACAATGCAGGAATAAATACAGTCAGACAATAAATACAGTCAATAAATAAAGCACCTTCAATAACTTAAATAACACAATTAATGACAATTACAGTTCACATCACTTTCCTGAGGTAGTTTGGTTTTACTATGCCCAAGTACAGCTTGTGGTCATTTGGATGACATGGGGGGTGTCCCACCTAGATTGGTCAAGGCTGGGCCTGAACTGAGGTAGAATAAGGGTAACCTAAGGATCTGGCTCTCCCAAAATACACAACCCCTCACAGAGGTCACTGCACCAGTCTCAGTTCACCCCTGGCACTCCCAGGCTGGTTCTAACACCCCTCTAGCCCCTAGAATGGTCTTTTAGGGCTCCACAGGGCCTCAGATGCCCTTTCTACCACTTACTGCCCTTTTCACGATGATCGGCTCCGCTCGGCTCCGGCTCGATGTCGCTGGGCGGCTCCGGTTCGGTGTCGCTGGGCGGCTTCGGATCGGTGCTGCTGGCGGTTCCGGATCGATGTCGCTGGGCGGCCTCGGCTCGGTGTCGCTGGGCGGCTTCGGCTCGATGTCGCTGGGCTGCTCCGGCTCGATGTCGCCTTCCGGCGTCGCAGGGTCACGGTCTCCCCGCATCCGGGTGTCTCCGGAGTGCGACCTCCACTCCCGACCTCCGGCGCGCTTCACCTCAGATTCCGGCGTCTCCGGAGTGCGATCTCCACTCCCGACCTCCGGCGCGCTTCACCTCGATCTCCGGCGACTCCGGAGTGCGATCTCCACTCCCGACCTCCAGCGCGCTTCACCTCGACCTCCGGCGCGCTTCACCTCGACCTCAGGTGACTCCTTACTCGACCTCCGGTGCCTCTCCACGACCTCCGTCGGCGCCCTCTCTCGACCTCTGACGGCTCCGGGTACGACGTCTGCCTTCTGTCAGCGTCGCTTCTCCACCTCAGGCCTCAGGTCTCCAGGCTTCTCGACGTCAGGACTCCAGGAGGACACCGCTAAACAGGTCAGGAGCTTGCTGGTCTTCTTCTTTAAGGCCTCTTCACAATATTTAGGTCCTTAAGATGGTTTTTCTGGTCTTGGTCCCACACAGGGCTCTAGGCTGGGCTTGGTCAGTAGGGACTAGCATCAAGGGTGGGTTTCTGGACCCCACTCCAAGCACTGGTTTCCACCCCTGCTGCCTTACTCCGACCTCCTTCTATCTCTGTCCTCTCTCTTCTCCAGTCAGATGCCAACTGCCACACTGAGATGGCCTCCCAACATTCTAAACTGCCTCCCTCTGTCACAGGGTTCTAGAATGTTCAGGAAACCTCCAGTGGGTTCTGGTGATGTCACAGGTGACAATGGGTGGCCACCATTTTGTGTCTCAGGCCCTCAGACAGAAGTTCCAGGGGTAGGGAAAATGGCTCCCTGACCCTGCATCAACACTAAAAAGTCTGGTGGTTCCCAAAAAGGAAAAATTATAACAGGGTTTGAGGCAAAAGTGGGACAAAATAAATAATGATGAGGAGGGACCACCCAAAGGGCTGACAGGTCTAACACGCGTCCCCCCCAGCTGAAAGTGGGGAGAGCTACCCAACCCCTTGGGAGTTCTCATCACTAAGGCGGAAATACCTTGAGAGACCGTCTGCATTGGCGTGGTCCACTCCAGGCCGATGTTCCACCTGAAAGTCCATTCCCTGTAGGGAGATAGACCACCTTAGCAACTCAGGATTCTCCCCCTTCATCTGCATCAGCCAACGAAGGGGTCTGTGGTCGGTCTGAACTAGGAAGTGCGAGCCAAACAGGTATGGCCGCAACTTCTTCAGAGCCCATACCACTGCAAAGGCTTCACGCTCTATTGCACTCCACTTCTGTTCCCTGGGAAGTAGTCTCCGGGATAGGAAGACCACGGGTTGATCCAGACCCTCTTCATTGAGTTGCGATAACACTGCCCCAATGCCATGTTCCGATGCATCCGTCTGGACAATGAACTCCTTGGAAAAATCTGGGGCCCTTAAGACCGGGGCCTCGCACATGGCTTGCTTCAGTTTCACAAAGGCCTGCTGACAAGCCTCCGTCCAGACTACCCGTCGAGGTTGTTTCTTGGACGTAAGCTCCGTGAGGGGGGCCACAATGGTCCCATACCCCTTCACGAAGCGGCGGTAATATCCTGTGAGGCCCAGAAAAGCTCGGACCTCAGTCTGAATCTTGGGGGGTTCCCAGGCCATGATTGCCTCGATTTTCGCCTGGAGGGGCTGCACCGCTCCCCTACCCACCAAGTGTCCAAGGTACACTACCGACCCCTGCCCGATCTGGCCTTTACTGGCCTTGATCGTTAAACCAGCTTGCTTCAGGGCCCGGAGAACAGTTTGCAGGTGACGCAAGTGATCCTCCCAGCTGTTACTGAAGACGGCAATGTCATCCAGATAAGCAGCAGAGAAACTCTCCATTCCGGCGAGGATCTGGTTCACCAGACGCTGAAACGTGGCAGGTGCGTTCTTGAGCCCAAAGGGCATCACGCAGAACTGCTAGTGGCCCTTGGGCGTGGAGAAGGCTGACCTTTCCTTAGCTCCATCAGTCAGAGAGATCTGCCAGTACCCGGAAGTAAGGTCAAAGGTACTTAGATATTGGGCAGCTCCCAGCCGGTCAATCAGTTCATCCGCCCTCGGGATCGGATGAGCATCAGTCTTCGTTACTGAATTCAGTCCCCGGTAGTCCACACAGAACCTCAGTTCCGGTTGGGCACCCGGTGGTGCAGCTTTTGGTACTAGTACCACCGGACTGGACCAGGGGCTGCTAGAAGGTTCAATCACTCCTAGCTCCAGCATCTTAGTGACTTCACTGTGAATGCTGGCCTTCACCTTGTCTGTCATCCGGTAGATCTTTGACTTCACAGGTGGGCTGTCTCCTGTGTCCACGTCATGGACGCACAGGTGAGTCCTACCCGGGACAAGGGAGAACAACGAAGAGTACTGCCCCAGGACCTGGCGGCAGTCCTCCTGCTGTTCAGGAGTTAGGGACGGGGAGAGAATCACTCCCTCCACCAACCCATCCTTCTCTTGAGACGCAAATAAGTCGGGGAGAGGCTCGCTTTCCACGTCCTCTGCTCCGTCAGTCACCATTAACAATAGGACTTCGGGCCTCTCATGGTGGGGTTTGAGGCGGTTGGCATGCAGCACCCGTAGGGGCTGACGAGGGGTCTTCAGGTCCACCAAGTAGGTAGCCTTTCCCTTCTTCTCCAACACCTCAAAGGTTCCTGACCAGCGATCCTGGAGGGCGCTAAGCTCTCCTGGTTCGATCACCCACACCTTCTGGCCAGGCTCCAACTCCACCGGGTGAGCATTGTGGTCATACCACGCCTTCATCACTGCTTGGCTGGCTTCCAAGTTGTCAGAAGCTTGCTTCCACAACTTGGCCATTTGGCTCCGGAAGGCCAGCATGGAGCTCACCACGTCCTGGGGAAGCTTTCTGGGAGTTCTTTCCCATCCGTCTCTCACCAGGCTGAGAGGTCCACGCACAGGGTGCCCATACAAAAGCTCGAAGGGGCTGAAGCCCACTCCCTTCTGTGGCACTTCCCTGTAGGAAAACAATAGACAGGGTAGGAGGACGTCCCATTTCCTCCGCAGGCTTTCAGGCAGACTTCTGATCATGCCTTTCAAGGTCTTATTGAACCTCTCCACCAGACCATTGGTCTGGGGGTGGTAAGGAGTGGTGAACCGGTAGGTCACTCCACACTCCTTCCACATCGCCCGCATATATGCTGACATGAAGTTGGTCCCCCTGTCGGACACAACTTCCTTGGGAAAACCCACTCGGGTAAAGATTCCCATCAGGGCCCTAGCCACAACAGGTGCAGTAATGGTCCTCAGAGGTATAGCCTCTGGGTACCGTGTGGCATGATCCACCAAAACCAGGATAAACCTGTGACCAGCTGTAGTAGGCGGATCTAACGGACCCACAATGTCGATGCCCACCCTTTCAAAGGGGGTGCTAACGACAGGAAGTGGTTCCAGGGAAGCTTTCAGCTTCACCCCTGTTTTCCCACTGGCTTGGCAAGACAAGCACGTCCGGCAGTAGGTGTCGGACGACACTTTCATTTGAGGCCAATAAAAGTGCGGGACAAGCCGGGCAAAGGTCTTGTCTTGCCCCAGGTGTCCTGCCAAGGGGATCTCATGAGCCAATTCCAAGAGAAAGGCTCGATAACGTTGAGGGACAACCAAGGCCCGTGATAATCCGTGCATGGGTGCCTTGGGTTCACTGTAGAGGAGGCCATCCTCCCAGTAAATGTGGTAGTTCCCCTCAACGTTCCCTGCTGCCTGGGCTTCGGCCTGTCGCCTCAGTCCCTCAAGGGTAGGACACTCCTTCTGGCCCTTGCAGAATTCCTCCCTGGTCGGCCCTCCCTCCACGTGCCACTCGGCCGGGATGGGTAGGTTCTCCAGTTCGGTAACATCCCCCTCCGCGGACTCCTGGTCCACCACCTCCGGTGGCCTATCCGTCACACGGGGCGCAGATGCCGAGGCAGGCTCCTCCTGTCCTCGGTTCTTCCCTTGGTCGGCAGCCGGCTGTGCCTTTGTTCCAGGCTCCAGCCTAAACGAACTCCCTCTCCGGGTAGTCGCAGACCCTGTGCTGACACAGGCCCAGTCAGGTGTACCCAGCGTCTCAGCATGAGTCCGGTATTCCACCTCCTTCCAAGCATTATGCTCCATGTCATTCCCCAGCAGACAATCGACTGGCACGGCAGGGCTTACGGCAACTCGAAGCAACCCTGCAACCCCTTCCCATTCAAATGGAACCTCGGCCACCGGATAGTGGCCCATTCTGCCGTCAGCCATCGCGGCAGGGTGGAGTACATGGGAAATCACCTGCTCTGGAGACACCAGTTGGCTACGTACCATAGTCATACTGACTCCTGTGTCTCTCAGAGCCTCCCCTCTTTGGCCGTTGATGGTGACCCATTGCCCATACTTTGTGGTATTTGCGGGCACCTGGATCTTAGGAACCATCTCCCGTTCTCCCAGGGACACTAAAGTGACACCCGCCCACTCCCTTCCCTTATCTAAGGGCATCTCCTCCCCGAGCACTACACTAGCTACTCCGGGGGCCTTTCCTCCGATGGGAGGGGGTGGTCTTTTCGGGCACTTCACATCTCCCTTATAGTGTCCGACACCACCGCACTCGTAGCAATGGACAACCCTTGGCTGCTGACTCTGGCCAGGATTAGGGTTTCTGGGTGGGTTAGCCCTAGGGGTGAATCCCGTTCCCTTCCCTTGGGAACTATTTTGGGGGCCTTTAGAGAACTCCGTTTTCTTTTCCCCTCCCTCTTTCTTCTGGGGGGCGCCCTGTCCGGTCTTTTGAGAGTCCCCTCCAGTCCCCCTTGTGGACACTCGGGTACTAGCCCAAATGTCCGCCTCCTCAGCAAGCTTCCGGGGATTGGTCAGCTTGCTATCCACCAGGTGTTGACGCAGTTCAGGGAAACATTTTTCGAGCAGGTGTTCCTTCAACATCAAATCAAACAACCCCTCGTAGTCCCTCACCTCGCTGCCTTGTATCCAACCCTCCAATGCCTTCTTTGCATAGTCCAGGAGATCCACCCAATTCTGTGTGCCCAGTTTGTGGCTACCCCGGAACTTCTGTCTGTACTTCTCGGGTGTTAGTCCAAACTTCCTCACGAGCGCCACTTTCATGGTGGGGTAGTGGGTCTGCTCATCCTGCTCCAGGGCCAATAATGTATCCCTACCAGCTGGAGGCATGTATTTATACAATCCCCCTCCCCAATACTTCTCTGGAACCCCATGGACTCTTAATGAGATCTCATAGGCCGCTAGCCACTTGGCGATATCATCACCCGCACTATAACTAGCTACTATGTCTTTTGGCAAATAGGGTTTGGGTTCCCTGGTGATATCTCTTTCTTCGCTGCCACCACTAGGAACAGGGTGTGCCCCGACCCGTAGGATCTGGAGATCTATCTCCCTGAGCCTCAACTCGTGAGCCATCCTCCGTTCCTCTTTTTCGTTCTCCAGCTTCGCCAAATCCCATGTGAGCTGTCTTTTCTCCCTCCGATCAGTGAATTCTGCTTCTAATAAGCCGTTGCTAGAGACACTGCTGCCCTTCCTTGAAAGTGTTCTGGGCCCCGCTACTAGGTCCCCCACCTCAGGTTGGTACAAACCAGCCCCCTCGCTGTCAGGCTCTCCATCCCTGTCCTCCTTCTCAACCTTACTTTCTCGTCGTGCCTCCCCCCAAGCCCTTAAGCTGGTCTGGAGTTCACCCTTCTTTGCACCTTGGGGACAAAACACCCCCTCTCGCTCACAAAACTCTCTGAGTTGGGCCACAGTGTAAGTTTCCAGATCCTCTAATACAAACTCCATTTTGCCCACTCAGGATAGAAGACAGTTGCTTACAGAAGCTATGCAGGGGGGTACCTTTTGTAATACCTCCTCCCACCACCAGAAGTAAATTTGGAAAAAACAAATCTCAAAATTAGGAAGTCCGCTTGGAGAAAACTCCCGGTGTAGGCCTATGGACTACCCACAGTTATTGTCGAGTAGACGCAAGCACAGCTCTATCCCACCACTGAACACCAATTTTATGTTGGAAACCGGGCAACCGGGTTAGCAGTCACCAGGTTCCCAGCACAATGGTAGCTTGGCTCGAGCGGTTGGGGGTACAGGCACCGTGTTAAGCGTACGTCACACCCTCACAATAACCATGCGTTCATCCGTTCCAAAAACGACACTACACCATAAAAATTATGAAAGAAAGTAGTTTGTCTTTATCTTATTTTCTCTTAGTTGCAGGGTTCATAAAATAAATACAGTACCATAAGATTCTCCTTTAAAAGGGCAGGTCAAATAAATAATACCACAGTGGGGTTTCAATAAATAGGATCAGGTCATAAATAAACACGGAATAAATAGGGGTGCAATAAATACAAATGGCTAATAAATACTGTCAGACAATAAATACAATGCAGGAATAAATACAGTCAGACAATAAATTCAGTCAATAAATAAAGCACCTTCAATAACTTAAATAACACAATTAATGACAATTACAGTTCACATCACTTTCCTGAGGTAGTTTGGTTTTACTATGCCCAAGTACAGCTTGTGGTCATTTGGATGACATGGGGGGTGTCCCACCTAGATTGGTCAAGGCTGGGCCTGAACTGAGGTAGAATAAGGGTAACCTAAGGATCTGGCTCTCCCAAAATACACAACCCCTCACAGATGTCACTGCACCAGTCTCAGTTCACCCCTGGCACTCCCAGGCTGGTTCTAACACCCCTCTAGCCCCTAGAATGGTCTTTTAGGGCTCCACAGGGCCTCAGATGCCCTTTCTACCACTTACTGCCCTTTTCACGATGATCGGCTCCGCTCGGCGCCGTGTCGATGTCGTGAGGCGGCTCCGGCTCGATGTCGCTGGGCGGCTCCGGTTCGGTGTCTCTGGGCGGCTTCGGATCGGTGCCGCTGGCGGTTCCGGATCGATGTCGCTGGGCGGCCTCGGCTCGGTGTCGCTGGGCGGCTTCGGCTCGATGTCGCTGGGCTGCTCCGGCTCGATGCCGCCTTCCGGCGTCGCAGGGTCACGGTCTCCCCGCTTCCGGGTGTCTCCGGAGTGCGACCTCCACTCCCGACCTCCGGCGCGCTTCACCTCAGATTCCGGCATCTCCGGAGTGCGATCTCCACTCCCGACCTCCGGCGCGCTTCACCTCGATCTCCGGCGACTCCGGAGTGCGATCTCCACTCCCGACCTCCAGCGCGCTTCACCTCGACCTCAGGTGACTCCTTACTCGACCTCCGGTGCCTCTCCACAACCTCCGTCGGCGCCCTCTCTCGACCTCTGACGGCTCCGGGTACGACGTCTGCCTTCTGTCAGCGTCGCTTCTCCACCTCAGGCCTCAGGTCTCCAGGCTTCTCGACGTCAGGACTCCAGGAGGACACCGCTAAACAGGTCAGGAGCTTGCTGGTCTTCTTCTTTAAGGCCTCTTCACAATATTTAGGTCCTTAAGATGGTTTTTCTGGTCTTGGTCCCACACAGGGCTCTAGGCTGGGCTTGGTCAGTAGGGACTAGCATCAAGGGTGGGTTTCTGGACCCCACTCCAAGCACTGGTTTCCACCCCTGCTGCCTTACTCCGACCTCCTTCTATCTCTGTCCTCTCTCTTCTCCAGTCAGATGCCAACTGCCACACTGAGATGGCCTCCCAACATTCTAAACTGCCTCCCTCTGTCACAGGGTTCTAGAATGTTCTGGAAACCTCCAGTGGGTTCTGGTGATGTCACAGGTGACAATGGGTGGCCACCATTTTGTGTCTCAGGCCCTCAGACAGAAGTTCCAGGGGTAGGGAAAATGGCTCCCTGACCCTGCATCAACACTAAAAAGTCTGGTGGTTCCCAAAAAGGAAAAATTATAACAGGGTTTGAGGCAAAAGTGGGACAAAATAAATAATGATGAGGAGGGACCACCCAAAGGGCTGACAGGTCTAACAAGAGTCAAAGACAAACATTAAAGCATAATAGTGCACGCAGCCCCAGAATGCACAATTCTTCACCAATCCTAACACCTCTCAAACATACTGCATCCTTGGGAGGGGTTATATCTCGGAGTATAGTGGCCAGAAATACCGGCTGATGTGACTATTGTGCCTAAGTATCATTTATAAAAATATTGTCCCATTGGGTTGAGATCTTCTGTTATTAGCTACAGTGGGGCAATGTTTTTGTAAATGGGATTTAAGACATGTCGTTTATGTCAGACAATGTTCTGACGACGATATTCTGGTACTATAACCTTTGCGTTTTTAAATGTCTCAGTGTCCAAAATAATCAACCCACGTATGCATTTGCCTCTAGTTTCTCATCCTCTTTCCACCATAGAACGTTGCTATCTGATCCCTTCTGATGAATATATTTAACTCTACATATGTGAAAGAAATGTTTATTCCTTTCATACAACGAATTTCGTTGCGCGCACTGCATCCCCAAATGCGATGTAGTGCACGCAACGAAATTCGTTTTATATATTTATATCTGTACTTACCTGAAAACCTCCGTAATCCATAGTTTACTACCCCCACCCTGCCCCTCCCCACGTCACTGCCCAGCAGCTACTCCCAATACCAACTGCGGGTGAGTTCAATACTATCACGGTACGGGTGTTTTGATTAATGTCTTCTAGCACCAATAATATCCTTGTGGATTACTAAACAACAGCCTCTCACTTGATAAAGCCTGTTAATAGCTTTGTTTTTAATGTATCCTCCCCTTTGCACCACACAGGCGATGGAGTTTCAGGGACATTTACCACAAAACCTTTTTTGTACGTTGGAGGGGCCTAGTGCAAGATTAGATTAAATTTTATAAAGCGCTTGGTTACGCCAATGGAGTTTCCCCACGCTGAGACATATCAGCCTAACAGCAGAGCCCTATCCCCCCCAACCCGAAACCCCAGATCCCAGCATAGAGCAATCTATCCGCAGCAAGAGCGCTTAACACCAGACCCCTGCAAGAGCTAGAGATGAACCTTCTATTAACACTCAGCAGGGGTCCGTTAGCAACACCCAAGGTCACCTGCTTCACCCTGATTGCTAAACTGTCTACATCTGGGAGGAGGTCCTGAGGACCTTAAACACCTCTGTTGATTAATCAATTTTCACCCACCAATTTCCCCTGAGTTAATTTTAACCTGGTTACAACATATCTTCAGGAGGCCCTGTGGGAAGGTGTACTGGACTAGACTTGGTAATTCTGATCTGGGACTGGGGGTCCTGATTGAATGTGTGCTGTTGTATGTTTGGGAGGGGAAGAGACCTCACCCCAACTAGTTGATTAATCGTGTTAGTAAGGAGTGTAATCAAGGATTTGAGATCCCCCACTTCTCCCACTTCCTCTCTTAGATCCTTTATTTGTTGTGTGAGGTGTGAAATATCATTATGAGAGACAAGTAATGTGGTTTTACCACTTATGGGCATTGATATCCTCTCTGTGGTATTATAATCCTCAGTTAAATCCTCTAAGGGCGTGAAATGGCTACTACAGGGTATTACAAAGGAGATGGAGCGGGGCTGGGGGACTCACTCGTGCTGGTCGATTTATGGACGGCCGGTTCAGGATCCCCCCTCCGAGCCTACTCTTAAATAACTGAGGGGATAGCTACTTTTGAGATGTGTTACCTAATTGGCTGCCCTTTAAAAGACTGGCAATAGTGGGAGCTCCTGTCTTGTATTTTGGGATGGCACCTGGGGCTCCTTGGGATGAAGAGAAATCTGTACCTATGATGGATTCGACCTCTTCTATTCAGAGGTCAATTCCTTTAAGGGTACAATTATCTGATTTAGCAGGGCCCTTTGACTGTTTAGCGGTGCCCTGAACTACTTCAGTAGCCTTCCGTTTCCCCATTGTCAATAATCATTCGAGTAAACCTTTGCAAAACCACTACCTGTTCCGAGTTAGCACCGACAAATGTAGTAAGCATACACCAAAAAGATAGATGCCAATGGATAGGGTTATTAGAGATCTAATAAATCCACCTCAAGGTGTTACCATGCAGGACATCTAGTCTTAAATATGTGTTGTTATTAATCAATGGCGGTCTCAATGATGCAAAAGTCTTAGGCGTAAATACTACAGCATCAAAGAACACAGTACCTTTAGAGTTCAGGAAACATAAACCGTTCCAGCCCAACCCCATCCGGGATCTGACATGAGCAGATGGGCCCGCCCTTGGCCTGGGCTTTGCCTTGGTGTGTGCAGCACGTGTCCCGCACGGCGGGATTGTCAAAACGCTTTTGAGCCGGTGAGAGGAGGCCCTGCCCCCAGGAGCAGAAGACTGCACCCACACTACCTGGCACATTGGTAGATGGGGGAATGATTCCCTGGTGCCTTTAGGGACTGTTAGGGCGGTACACCCCCACAGACACTTGCAATGGGTACTGAAGCAACAAGCAATCAATTCCTCACGGCCTACTACAGTTGTATGCATCTGGTGTCCCTCACTCAATGCCGTATCAGCCTATGCTTTAATTTCCTTGAAAACTCACCGGGTCGTGTGGCCCTCTCCACCTAGGACTGGTGTGGTGTAAGTTAATTCAAAGTCATCCTCAAGGACACATGAGAATGGTTCACGGAAGATTCATTTGGATTCACCATTTGCAAAGCAGCAAAATTACATATTTTCCTAGTCAAACTCATATTTATCTACTGCATTTGTTTTATAAAGCTCTAGCTTGTCATGGATTGCCACCTTCGGTGCTCTTGACTATACAATCAGCAATGAACCCGGACAATCCCGTGCTTAGTACCCGGTTCACCAAATTTGTCACAAGAGCAGTAAAAAGACTTATAAAGTGCGAGAGCCAGCAAGCTAACAACTGTTAATCTATAGTGGGGAGACCTAAGCCC
This sequence comes from Triturus cristatus, assembly GCF_964204655.1. Lineage (NCBI taxonomy): Eukaryota > Metazoa > Chordata > Amphibia > Caudata > Salamandridae > Triturus > Triturus cristatus. The sequence goes on from NC_140580.1 coordinate 557,199,239, forward strand.
TATGTTGTTTTGCCGATCTACTTACTTCATTGAACTACTTGACAGCGGTTGATTGAATATGGCATTTTGCATATTGTTTACTTACTGTCCTCTGTCTTGTGTGACCCTGGAACATTTAATTATTATATGTGGGGGTTCTATTTGTTTACAAATAGAATTGCACTATTAGCGGTTTAACAATGACTAGTGTCTTGTCCCATGGCCTTGGTCGACGCCAAAACTAGAACGGATCACCACGGCTCTCAACGGTTTCTTAACTGTTTCTTAATAAAAAAGGACCAATTGTTTAGATGAAGTTTACATTTTAACAGCATGAACAAATAGATATTATTAGGTTTTTAAACAATTATTTATTGTTGAATTTCACACCCCTCTATTACTTACCATTTGCTTGTGGCAGTATTAATGTATTAAATGGCCGCATTTAGGCGGCTTCTAAAAAAGCATGAGGAAATAATGTAAGCAAAGACACAGGAGTTTAGTTAACGCTTGTTTACTACTCTATATGTAAATTTTTTAGCAATTGTCCAATATAATTTTTTTGTTATTGATGCACGCCCATTATTGTAATGATTTTTACTAATCAAACAATAAAGTATTCCAGTTCCAGTACAATCAGCAATTTGAAGTGTGTTACCCATCCCCAACCTGGCTGGAAACAGAAGCTGTAAAGGTGAACCATTACGGCTTCTGTCTGCGGCCAGGCTCACACTCAAGCATTGGAGCCCTGGCGTTTCAGGAGAGAGGAGAGTTCCCGTGGATTCAAGGAGGGTTCAGGAAGGTTTCTTTGAGAATGCCTGTTGCATGTGATTTCCGGGTATTTTTTGGAATGTTGCCACATTAGGTTGGTTATTGAGATTTGGCGATAGAAAGGTCCAAAGCGGAGCTCCTGTAACACAGACTGACTCCTCACTTCTTTTGGTTAAATCTGGCCTAAACAAACATGTTTGCATGTTCAATAACAGCTTTGACTGAGCTTGTAGTTCAGGAACAATGCCTTTAGGTATCTTGAAGCCTGATCAATATGAGCCTTGACGATGGCACAGAGAATTTCGAACCCCATTCTCTGCACCAGTGGAAGCAAGTGCAGTTCTTTACTTGCGGCTCTAAAGAGAAATTATTTTTTCAGTCTCTAAAGTATCAATATCACTTTCTTTCGGGCTCCAGTATAAATAACATGGCAGTAGTCCAGTCTTGAGTACTTCAAAGCTCTTATCAGTGTATTGAGGTGGGGCAGCTGGAACAGTGGGAGAATCCTTCTCAGTAGTTTGAGGTGAGAATGTATATTTTTAGTTTCCTCTGAGGTATGATGATCAAATGGCACATTCTAGTCAAACCACGCTCGAAAGTGTTTCACTGTTTTGTTGAATGTCAGTGAGACGCCTCGTCCCTCTGACCAGAGGGAGGGCAGGCTGTCGCAACAGGTATATACAAACTCTGGCAACTTTTTGACACCTACAGATAGGTCTGCCTAATGTTATTCCAACTCTCTTCATATTTAAAAAATGTTATTCCATCCTTACATGTCATAGCCGTCTCAACTCTGATCTCAAATAGATTCCCAGAAACATAGGCTGGAGGAGTTCCTTTATCTCTTTCTTATACCTATTCGATGCCACTCATCGGGATCAGGGAACTATCCCAGCGTGGTCTCGGTGGCTCTTGCTGCATGCAGAATATGCAAAGTGTATTTTCTGTAACCCCTTGAGACTAGGTAAGTTAACTATCCATCTAAAATATTTCTAAGTGGGGATCAATACTATACCAATTTTAATAAAAGTTAGTTCTTAGAGCTTCTCCTTGATCATTGTTTTAAAGAAATTTTGTTTTTCAAGTAATCAATTCACTTACATATTTGACACCAGGGACATAATTTGCATGAGCCATACTGTTTCACTGTGTGCCACGTCACACATTTAAATCTCTGCGCCAGGTGCAGAGTCAGACAGTGCACGGCATCACAAAAAAAGCATGTTCCCAATGCAGGCACAAACCTAAGCCTGCACTGAAAACAAAGCATTAGTCAAAGACTAGCTGTCAGAAGCTGCTCATTTGCCTTTCACTGTACATAGTGCTTAATTTGAGCCGGTGGTTTCCGGTGCTTAGCACAGGCACTACATCAGCAACACCAGCGCTTTTCATGAGCACCAGTTAAGGACACATTCATTTACAGGGAGAATAAGTGATTGCCCAGAATCAGAAGATGTTGAGCCGACGCTGAGACTCGAACCTGGTTCCCCAGCTCCGAGGTCAGCAACTCTGACCATTATGCCACACCCCCTCCCCACTTTCATGGTTAGTAGTTGGTTCTCTTTTAGGCAGCGCTGACAGGAGAAATGATCTGGTGCAAGCTGCCTCCTGACAGGAGCCCCGGCATTTATGCTTTTTTTTACAAATTAACCACGGCTGTACAGTCAGCAAAGTAGCTGCATTTCAAAGGGGAACAGAGATCCCCTGCAGTCTGGTGCCGGCACTGAATGCACCCACCTTCAGGGGAAAGCCTGGGGGATCCATTTTCAAGCAGCACCTTCGAGGACCGCATTGACTGTGTGCCACTTCACAGCTCCACTGTGCCTGTGTTTGCATGTAGGTCCCATGCAAATGAGGGACGCCCTGTTGAGATGGTGCCAGAAAACATGTAGCACCAGCACAGTCTGTATTACAGACGGCGCCGCACAATCCTTTGTGACCCCCCTTCTGTAATGCAGAAGTTCCCTGAGGGAACAGAAAGGGGCACACATGCCCATTGCAATCCTATCTTATTTACTCAATGTAATGCTGCCTCTGGACAACACAAAGTCAAATCTGTTGATACAATTGTTTTTACTACTGATGCTATTACTGCATAAAGTTTACTTATACTTCAATTATATCGCAATCTCTACAGCTAAATACATATTTCGTTAAAGTCACCTAAATAAATTTGCTACTCAGATTAACCTTAAACTATCTTTCACTGAAAACCCCTAGAATCTTTCTCTTGTTTCACTAAACTGAGTCGAGGAGGGAGATGTGTTTTTTCCTCGAAACAGCAAGACAGGAACCTTCACACAGCTGTAAATCCGAATGGCCACAAAAGCACATCAGGCTGGGCACTAACACTGCTACTACCCTGCGTGACAGGTAACGCCAAAGAACAGGCATTTATTGTCCTATTCTGGAAAAAAGAGCCAGGCACAGATTGACTCATTTAATGATACACAAAATCCTCAAGGAGAGTATTGGGAAATCTAGGAAAATCACAAATGTCCAGGAACGTTCGTACTCACACCGACCTTAGCTCTGCAGAGTGTCCACAGGTGGATGACTCATAGGTTTAAGGCCAAAGGAAATGTGCATCTTTTCCTCCACATGGAAACCCTCTCAAACGCTACCAGGAAATATAGGAGGCGGGAGTGATGGGAACATGCATCCTTATCAAACATTCACTCCAACTTGTTTTACTAGTAAATCTGCATATATCATTAGCAAGAAAAAAAGTATTTGAGAATGTTTATGAATATCCATAAAGCTTCTATCTTGTTTTAGTTTTTTGCTCTAAATTTCCCAAAGATCACCCCGGACCATCTCCTAAAACCACCTACCCTTTCCTAAATTTACCAATAAAAAAATACCGTAGCCTGGCGTATCTTCTTCAGTTATAAGTTCTAATCACGACCATACATGTCCAGAGAGATAGATTCTGTCATTTTGGTCGTACCTGATACATAACGTGCTCATCTAAGTGAAACTGAAGTGCACAAAATCTGCTCATACATAGAGTTCCATGCACTCAGTTTTTCTCATGATTAAGTGGCAATGCAGGCTAGGCCAAAGAAGAATACGATTCCTCCATCTAGTGGTCAAAATAAAATATGCAGCCACGCTGAAAAGTTTCCCTTAAAAAACGGGGTTTTTTCAGCTTAGCTTGTTTTTATTTCGCACAATTTCTGAGAACTACCAGGCTTTGTTAATCACCCACGCTAATTGTACTAAAATTATCAAACTCCGAAGGAAAAAAGCATGAGTTACGAACCTGGAGTTCCTGATCACACACATAAGCCAGATGCGAATTTGAATTGACAGTCGCGGTTTTAAAAATGGCATGTATTTAATTACGATAAAGACGCGGAATAGAACGACCTCCTTGCCTGGACCACCAGCAACTTTTCTTCCTCAGTTAGTCATCTGTCAAAGAATGAGCGCTGGTGCCCAAACGTCTGCTCAGAAACCAACGACCGCTAGTATCATAAGTCAACACGCGTGTAGTTTTGAATCCACCCTTTCGGATGGTTTGAATGCCTTTCTTTTCCACCTTCTTCCCCAGTGTTTGTTTTTCCCTCTCTTGCTCTCGGTCAATGTATGATGAAGAGAAAGAAGTGCCCGGTCCGACCCCGAAAAAAAGTGCCACCATCGGCTCAAATAAAGCACGGTTCTTCCTGGGATCTACCCATTTTACCAGTTCTAGATTGTCTATGAACAAGGTCGGACTCGGACTCGTACATAAAATAGTCCCGGACACCAGGTTAAAAGTGGCCCTCATTAGGGAATCAGATAGCTATACAAGCATAAGCAAAGGTACGACATCTCACCTATGCTAAACCTTTTGGCTTTATCAATGTCTTTTACCCATGTTTTACAGCAGCATGGCTGTGCATAATGGCTCAAAGTTAAGTTAGAGAAAAGGCGTTATGACAAAGCCAGGGCTGGCTGCGTCATACCTTTTTTTTATCTCTTTGTTGGGTTAGAGTAGGTAAGAGCGAATACAGAAGGGAGGGTCGGAGTAAGGAAACAGGCAAGACAGACACAAGTGGAAGTAACAGGATAGTAAGAAAACAAGCATTTACAATGCAATGGTCTCGGCATTGGTAAAGTTAGAGCTATTGGCATTGCTCATGACATTATTTTTGTTTATGTTTTTGTTTTTAAAACATTTAAAGAAACGGCATTGTCATGAGCAATGCCAATAGCTCTAACTTTAACAATGCCGAGACCGTTGCATTGTAAATGCTTGTTATGCAGTGCTTTGTGCGCATGTCACAGTAACTACAAACAAGCATTGGCAAACCCAATGTATCTGGACTTGGCAAGCTGTCGCAATGGATATTTTGCAAGCGGCACAAAAACAAAAAGAGAAAACAGGCAGCTACCTGACCAATCCACTATATGCTTGCAATAAATATTGTGAAATTAAAAATAATAACATCGGACTGTTTTACTGGTGATGTTTTGTCACAAGCATTTCAGTTGTATCGTGCATTTTATTATTATGTGACAGGGAGAAGAAAAAATCAACACCGAACAAAACAATTAAGTTAAGGGGAACACTTATAAAAGCAATGTGTTAGGTTGTGTCTCCCAGACCGTGCAAGAGGTCTGGTTGCACACAGAGGCGCAACTAGAGCCCATTTATGAGGGGGGGGGCTAAGACATTTTTTCGCGGGGGGGTGCTGGGCTGAATCTTGAAGCAATAGGCAGAGTGGAGCTGCAGGGGCTCTTAGAAGGGGTGAAACTCCAGCGAGGCCTCATTAACATGCAAATGGTCTTTCAAAGACCTGTGAAGGGCTCGGGTGCGGCTGTGTGGGCACTGGGAAGCTGTCTCATCCTGGGCTGCCACACACGAGGGGGGGGGGATGAAGCCCTTTGAGTCCAATTGGTGTTGCGCGCCCGGTCCCTGGGGACGGAGATGAGGAAGTAAAGGGGGTGGGGGCAGGAGTAGAGAGGTGGGAGTGTAGGGGCCGCCACAAGAGGGCCCTACCCCAGTTTCATTGTGAAATTAAAAATAATAACATCGGACTGTTTTACTGGTGATGTTTTGTCACAAGCATTTCAGTTGTATCGTGCATTTTATTATTATGTGACAGGGAGAAGAAAAAATCAACACCGAACAAAACAATTAAGTTAAGGGGAACACTTATAAATGCAATGTGTTAGGTTGTGTCTCCCAGACCGTGCAAGAGGTCTGGTTGCACACAGAGGCGCAACTAGAGCCCATTTTCGAGGGGGGGGGCTAAGACATTTTTTCGCGGGGAGGGGGTGCTGGGCTGAATCTTGCAGCAATAGGCAGAGTGCAGCTGCAGGGGCTCTTAGAAGGGGTGAAACACCAGCGAGGCCTCATTAACATGCAAATGGTCTTTCAAAGACCTGTGAAGTGCTTGGGTGCGGCTGTGTGGGCACTGGGAAGCTGTCTCATCCCGGGCTGCCACATACAAGGGGGGGGGATGAAGCCCTTTGAGTCCAATTGGTGTTGCGCGCCCGGTCCCTGGGGACGGAGATGAGGAAGTAAAGGGGGTGGGGGGAGGAGTAGAGAGGTGGGAGTGTAGGGGCCGCCACAAGAGGGCCCTACCCCAGTTTCTGCCCTGCTGCACTCGAGCACCATGGTAGTAGCTGATCTTACCGCGGCAAGTTTTATTTTTCTGGAACTTTGAAAATATGCACAATTTAGATTATAGAAGCTAACTTTCCGTCTTGGTATCACAATAAAACGAACTGCAATATTGCACATCAACAGGTACTAAATAAGCGTATGGGAAGGCACATGCTAGAAGAGAGTTGGGAGAACCCTTGCGAATGACGGAGCACCGGTTTCAATCTGACACTATAGCGTACTACCACAAAGGGCGCAATACGGCGTTGCACACTCACCTGCCGAAGTGGCAGCCGGCCAAGGTGGGAAGAAGCAGTAGGAAAGCAGGACAGTAGAACTCCTAAAGTTAGACTTTATAATTACGGTAGGCAGTTGTGGCGTAAAAGAGGTAGAGTGCTGGGTTAGTATGAAGGAGACGCACGACCTGTGATGTGACGATTATAGAGCCCGGGTGGCTCCCGGCGGCGGTCTGTTGTCTTACAAGTTGCTGTCACAGCCGTATCAGAACTAGGTTGGCTGCCAGTCATCAGCGACCTCCCCGTTTACGACGATTAAAAGGATTTTTGAGGTACTTGTGTCCCAGTTCACTGGCTCGCTCAATGGGGTTAGCAAAGGCACCAAGTGAAACTCCAAAGAACCAATTCATTTACAAAAGGGGGAGGCCCGTCTGTTGCAAAAATCTAATTTTGTTCCGGTCACGTGAACTCTCCGGGCATCACAACCAATGAACAACTGGGTTTGATGTTTAAACTTCAGTCTTTAAACGCACAAGCGGTTTTCCAACCAATCATAAGCATCCAAAGCCCGATAGCCAATGAGCTCCGTGAATGCCCCATTCAATTAAGGGCAACACAATTTTTTCACCATTTTTAAAATACGTTTCACACTCCTACGTGGTAGTGTGTGTGTTAGCATCCAAGCGAACGAGGGGTTGGAAGCGGGCGAGGTGAGGGCCAGGAACACCACAGCCTTTCTCCGAGGCAAAACAGAAATGCCTCGGAGAAAGGCAGCATCGTTTTCGGATTCGGGGGCGTGTTTTGCTGTGATCTCCTCCTTGAGACTTCTTGCAAAAAACACGCCCCCCCGATCCGAAAAGGACGGGGCCTAATCGGAATGACTGACCTCTTCTCCAATGGCTGGCCAGCATTCAAGAGGCCAGCCAATGGAGAACAGGGGAGAAGAGGGGCGGGTTCAAGCCCCTCTTCTCCAAGTCATTAAATCTCGGAGCTAGACTGCGCAAGCGCAGCCTTCGCAGCCGAGACCTAAAAAGTGCTATGATACGACAACTTTTTGTAGGTTTCGCCTGCACAGCCGTTGGGCTGTGCTTGCGAAATCTCTTGTATCGAAAAAATATATATATTAAAAGGGGCTTAGAGCTCAGCCATTACTTACCTGTAACTACCATTGGTTGGCTCCTACGTGACTCCCATGTCACTTTACTTACCATTGGCGGGGTTCCCATGTCACTCTTATTTACTTGCTTCCTATTTGTCAGCACCTCCTCCTTGCCTCCATCTTCATCCTGGGCTTTGAGTCTTCTTAGTGCCAGGAGTGTGGACCAAGTGCTTGTTCCAGTGGCCAGTGTCCTTCCACTACAGGCTCCTGCAGATACTCTTTTTGCTTTCTTTGCTTTATCGCCAGTACCCATAGTATCAATTTATTTTTACATCCTGTGTGGCATTTTCATCTTGCCTTTCTCGCCTTCGTGGCATGTCCAGAGTCCTGTAACTGCAAATGCTTTGTCTTAGAGGTAAGTGTTTACTATGGGCTTTTTATTTGCAAACACAAGTACATATACTAATACAGCGTGATTTATTACAATATCAAGCCAGATGGACATTGCAAAAGCAACTGCAAAGTAAACAAGCTGAGTGCATCACGCAATTCAAATATTATTGTAGTGTTCGTGCATGCGAGTCCCCTCCAACATCAAGCACAGACTCCTACACCTCCGAGATCCACGTCACGGTGGAAAACGCATCTGACTGCAGTAGGCCTGACTTTAGTAGTATGCCCCTACACCTGGAGCCACTTTACCCGTGTAACATGAAGCCACTCCTCACTACTTCCCCAATCGTGCATCACTTTGGATAGAGCTTGATGTGGTTCATTTAACTGTCATCAACAAATCTTTATTCAATTGTTACATCATGAAAGATACAGTACAATACGATAAAAGAATTAAAAGGAACAAAAAGTATACATAGAACACAAATACGACAAATCCTCCATGTGGTTCATTTAAATTTCCCGCATGCTTCGAAAGCGCCGCATACCTGTCACTGGGGGTAAAACGATTTAAGCAAATTTAAAATGCCCAGGACGTAAAGAGATGCTACTGTGTTTAAAAGCATCGAACACCATGTTTTATTTTGTATTTCTCCGTGCACTGTGTGGCAGGAAGGGTGTATGTTGTGAATAACATGTGCTTCTGAAGTGCAGTCACAGTTCGGATTCTTTCACTTGCACACATGCAGGACACGCATCGCTTTCACCAATTTAATGATGTTGTAGTCTCATGGCTTCAGGCATGGACATGGTGCACCCGGAGTAAATGCAGCATCTTCTGATGATGATGTTGGGTGGACGTTTTCATACCTCTTTAACGGATGCCATGTTGTTTTCTGCATGCCACCAGAATTATTTACACACAGACTGCAAATTGCTTCAGTGCCACAGCTCTTCCAAAAAACACTGACTATACACACATCTTGTTGTTCCCTGTAGAGCATGTGCAGGTCACCTATTGAAGAGAGGCTGACCCAGCTTCAGGCAGTGCTGCTGCTGCCCATGCTGACTCGAGCTTCCAGCATTGTCATTGGAGCATCCATTCAAAGATGGCTCTTTTGATTTCTCTTCGGGACTTTTAGAGGGTGCTCGCCATGTGCTAGTATCCAGGCCTGGAGGCTATACCTTCCAGGCCTTTTCTGTGCCTGGCCTTAAGATGTAAATGCCAATCGGGGTCAGAGAGAAACACATCTGTGGATTTCATATCAGGGCTTGGGGCTTTTTCATTTTGGAGATAATTCATTTCTTCCTTGAGTTTGTCTACGGTGAAGATGTTGTTCCACAACTCTTTGTTATTTACTGTTATTTCTACCTGTACGTTGGACTGTGGTAGGTTGGGTTTTAGGGGATAATTTCTTGGGCCCTGAAATTCACAGAAAAGTGTGACAACCATGAGTCTTCCAAGTACTTTTTTTTGCACCAACCCTTCTCCTATTTTGTGCCAAAAAACTTGACGATGTTCCTCCAATGTGGCTCTCTCTACTTTGTGCCACTTTGTGTTGCAGGCTTTGATCCCTTTTTTATAAGGGCTTTACATGAATGTCTTACATTCCTGATTTATTTACATGTTGCGTTGTTGCTGACTCATTTTTGGAATCCCACATGTATGAGTTTTCTATGATCTTCAAACCAACCTCTTTTTAGGTGGTTTTTGGATGCTAATGTTTTGTTGAAAGTGTGTTGTCTTGACACGATAGGGGAAAATGATTTTAGTAGTGCATCGTAGAGGGACAGCACTTTAGCTTGTTTGATTCGCAGTGGAACTCTATACGAGCATCGGCACTCATTTTAAACACAAGCCTGCCGCCCACAAGTATTTGAAGAGAAGTCATATATATTAAGAGTATTCCCACAAACACTCACCCGGCCTTGAGCTAAGAGAGGTGACCAGTTAGGGGTTTAGCAGTTGGTGGTGCAATATCTGGGCAGCAACTAAGTGTAGAATTCATGGCTCTTTCAGCATTTTTAGCTTCCTGCTCCTTCATATCGTTATAATCTTCGGAAGAAGGAATATTTGTGGATTGAAAGTTGAGTCTATTTATGGTGAGCAAGGACGGGCATTGCCGCAATTGGTTCGGTTACCAAGGCAAGTTCTTTTCACTGTTCGTTTCTCACAGACGGGTTCTTCCTGTTGGACCTAGAGACCTACGGTAGCTTGGCTCAGGTGGAAAGGCCTCGTTCCAGAGTAACATGTCGTGCTTGCATCACACTCACCTCAGCACTCCAGCGTACCATCACTAAAAACGACGCTACACCAAGGAATTAGAAAAGTTAGAAAAGCTTTATCTTCCCTTTTATCATGTTTCTCTTTTCTTTCCAATGAAACCCATCAGTCTTTATCTAAATCACATTGGGGTCAAAACATTTCATTGTGACTAGATTGGCTGTACATAAATACCTTAGACCTGGTATGAAATCAAGCGCGCCACCTGGTGATTCTGGGGAGCGTCAAACACAGGATAACATATTCAATAGCACTTTTAAAACCTAGCATTGAACTGAGCTCTACACATAGCAATTTCATAGCGCTTTAAAATAGCTCATTAGGAGGAGCCTAGCGCGCACCCAAGATGGCCGCGTAGGTGCGAGGCTCCCGAGGACCTCCGCGACCTCCTGCATAAATCCTGACCGAATCCTGTCCTAGATGAGGGGACTGTGTTTGTGAACCCGAACTGAGGTGACGCCCGTTTTCCGTTTTCAATTCGGACTTCGGACACCGGCGGGAGCACCAATTAAGGTTTGCGGCCTTCTCCACACCGGCCCCCCGTACTGGAGTTGTGAGGCGATCCGGCGACAAAGTGAATAACAGCGGCGGGCAAGGCCGGGCGACTCGCGCACCCCGCACTTTCACTTTCGCTTTTGCGCCCTCCCTGCTGCCAGGCGAGGTAGGGTCGCGAAGCGGTGTGCGGCGGTGTGGCCTCGTTGGGGTGCCCTGCCGGCCCGCCGGCTGCGGTCCGTCCTGCGGAGCGGTAGTCGCCCCCCCCCGGAGCCCTTGAACGGGATTGTCTACCCCCTTTTTGAGGAGATTGGCTCGATTTGGGGACCGCGACCATGGCCACAAAACAAGATGGCGACCGGGCTAAAGTGAAGTCTACCCGTCGTGGCGCGGCCCATCAATCCAACAACATGGATCGCTACACCCTCCAGAAGGGGTCTCCAGAGGCGCTGCGTAGGTCCCCTACGGGCCCGACTGATGCTCCTGCTCTGCCCACGGACCTGACCCTCCGAGACGTCATGGGCGCCATCGCCGAGATGAAGGCCTCGGTGGACCAGCGCTTCGACACTCTGGCGCAGAAGATCGACTCGGTCCTCGTGGACGTGGGCCTCGTGAGAGCCGATCTGTCAAAAACAAATGACCGGGTCGATTCTTTGGCCCACTCTACCTCGGGCCTCACATCTGACGTGGCGGCCCTCCAACAGGAGGTGCGCAGGCTTGGCCAGGCGAGCGCCCTGATGCATCGTCGACTGGAGGATTCCGAGGGTCGGGCCCGGAGAAACAACGTCCGCATTATCGGGGTGCCGGAAGGACGCGAGGCAGAGGCAGCGGATCTGTTTGTGGAGGACCTGGTCCTCACCCATCTCCAGCCTCGGGGGCTGAGTAAATTCTTTGCAGTGGAACGTGCCCACAGGGTCCCCGGGGGTAGGCCTAAGGCCGAGGCCTCTCATCGCCCGGATTTTCAATTTTCGGGACAGGGACGCTATCCTGCAGACTTCCAGGCTACAAGGGCCGGTCAGACTTGATAATATGGACATAAATTTCTATCCTGACTTTACTCCGGCGGTCCAAAAGCAGAGACTGAGCTTTCTCGGTGTCAAACGTTGCCTACGGGACCTGAATCTCAAATATGCGATGCTTTTTCCGGCTAAGCTGAGGGTGGAGGTGGATGGCCGCACGCACTTTTTTGATCGTCCCGAAGCGGCCGGGGACTGGCTGGACACTTTGCCCGGAGATCGGGGCCGGGGGGGTGGGGGGGGAGCGGTTGGTGGGGAGGGCCCGCAGGATCAGGACTGAGGGACTACTGGTAGGCCTTGCTCGGGACTGTGTTATTGTCACCATTGACTGTTAGGGTAAGTTCCCCTCCTGTGGAGGTCGTGTGGGGTCTCTTGGGGGATCTCCCTCCTCCTCTGGGGGACTAGTTAGTTTTCTTTCTATGGGGCGACAGGCACACTGCACTTTGGGGGGGCTGTTTGGGCTCATGCAGGGGTGCAGGGTGGGGGGAGTTCTGTTGGGATGGGTGGGTTGGGGTGGGGTGTGGTTCGTTTCTACCGCAAGGCAAACCCTTCATTGTATTGATGTTTTTGAGATGCTCTCCGGGGGACAAATGATGGCTTCTGTATGTGATGGGGGGTAGGGACCTGACTTTGTTGTCCTGGAACGTTAACGGACTGGGTGATAGGATTAAGCGGGGTGTGGTCCTGCAATATCTGAAACGGATTTCGCCTGATGTGGTCTTTTTGCAGGAGACGCACCTCATTGGTAACACCTTTTGTGCCATGAATCGGCGTGGCTATCGTTTGGTGGCCCACTCGGGCTTCACATCTGGCTCACGAGGGGTGGGCATTATGGTCAAGACCTCGCTCCCGCTAGAAATAGACGAGGTGCGCCATGATGAGAGGGGACGATACACTGTCTTGGTGGGGAGAATGGAGGGCAAAGTAGTCGTCTTTGTCTCAGTGTACGTCCCACCGGGGTTACAGTCCACCACCTTTGCGGACCTGGGACGCCTCCTGCTTGACCTTCCGGGGGGGCTTCTGGTGGTTGGGGGGACTTCAATGCGGTGGCCTCTGGGACTATGGATCGTTATCCCCCTAGGGACCTCCCCCGGGCACAAGCGTGGCTGTCTGGCCTTTTGGACACACTGGGATTGGTGGACTGTTGGCGTCTAAAGCATCCCACTCAGCTGCAATACACCTTCCATTCGGGGGCCCATGGTAGCCTTTCGCGGCTTGATCATGTCCTTGTCCCTGCGGCCTATGCCGGGAGAGTGGGGGAGGTGCGCCATTTGGCGCGGGGTATTTCAGATCATTCCCCACTCCTGTTGCACTTTGATGTCTTCCCGAGGGGGGAGGGCAGGGTAGCTCCAATCAATGCCTGGTACCTGCGCGACCCCACTATTCGTGTGGACTTGATTAAATCCTTGCAACGGTATTTTGAGGAGAATGTGGGGTCTGTCTCGTCGGCCATCTCCCTGTGGGAGGCTTTCAAGACAGTGCTTAGAGGGGAGGCCCTCTCCTTTATTTCTCATGCCCGGAGGCGCGCACAGGAGGAGGTGACCCGGGTGGAGGTTGAAATTACTGAACTGGAGGGTGCTCTGGGGAGTGGGGTGACTGACGCTGCGCTGCACGTTCTACACCTGAAGCAGGCGGCATATAGGTCCCTCGTCACGGAGGCGGCCAGGGGCCTCAGCAGAGAGCAACAGGGGAGATTGTATGATGTGGGTGATAAGGCTGGCAAGTTGATTGCGTGGTTGGATAAGAAGGAGAGAGCTAGTCGTGTGGTCCCGCTGATTGAGAGAATGGATGGTGTACGTGTTACTGAGCCGGAAGGCATTGTCTCTTGCTTCGCAGATTATTTCCGAGAGGTATATTCCCCGGTTTCTCCCTGCCCGGAGGAGGATTCCCATGCCCTGCTGCGTGACATCGCGCTGCCCTCCCTCTCAATGGAAGACAGGGAGTTGATGGATGCCGCCCCCACCTCGGACGAAATTGCCCTCGCCATCCGCTCGGTCGCTTCTGGCAAGGCCATGGGCCCGAACGGTATTCCTATCGAGTTGTACAAACTGCGACCGGATGTACTTGCACCCCATCTCCGCGCAATGTTCCTGGCGGCCCACTCGCGGGGCTCCCTCCCGCCGGACCAGCGTCTGGCTACCATCGTGGTTATCCACAAGGAGGGGAGACCGCGAGACCGGGTCACATCCTACCGGCCTATCTCGCTCTTGAACGCGGAGCCTAAAATCCTCGCCAAGGTGCTCGCCAACCGGCTGGTCGGCGTGGTGGGCGATTTGGTCCACCAGGACCAGTCCGGCTTTATTCCCCATCGCAACACGGCCCTTAATCTGCGGCGCTTGCACGGGGTGCTCGCGCGTGTTCCGTTCGTGCGGGAGCCGGCCATCTTGGTGTCCTTAGACGCCACCATGGCGTTCGACACGCTCGAATGGCCCTACATCTGGGCGATGCTGGCAAAATTTGGATTTGGCCCGGGATTCATCAGTTGGGTCAAATTGTTGTACTCGGACCCATTGGCACAGGTGGTGGTGAATGGTCGAGTCTCGGCCCCATTCGGGCTGGGACGGGGCACGCGACAGGGTTGTCCCCTGTCGCCGCTCCTTTTTGCACTAGCCTTGGAACCCCTGGCGGAGTGGCTGCGGTGGCACCCTTCTATCCGTGGTCTCCGTTGGACCCCCGAGTATGAGGACCGCGTGTCCCTCTACGCTGACGATATCCTTCTGTACTTAGCCTCCCCGCGCAAGTCACTGATTGTCCTGGTCGATGTTTTGCGCTCCTTCGGCCGTAATTCAGGCCTTGTCATCAACTGGGCTAAATCCTGTGTCTATGTGCTTTCCGGGGAGGCTCCTGTCCTCCCTCGGGGTTGTCCGATCCAGATTGCCTCGCAGGGATTTCGATACCTGGGGGTCTATATTACGCTGGACCCGGTGGCCCGCTACGAGCGAAATTTGCTTCCCCCCCTCCAGCGCTTGAAGGAGGACGTCGCACGCTGGCGGCGCTTGCCGCTCTCGCCGCTCGGCCGGGCGGCATTGTTCAAGATGATGTCATTGCCGCGCTTTCTGTACGCTCTCCAGAACACTATGGACTTGGTCCCGGCGCGCTACTTCCGTGAGGTGGAAAGCTTGCAGCGCCGTCTGTTTTGGGACGGGAGGCCGCGTATAGCTCTGGCAAAATTGACGCTCCCGTGGTACGACGGAGGGATTGCCCTCCCGGATATTAAGCGGTATTACTGGGCCTCCCAGTTAGCTGCAATTAATCACGGTTTCTATGGGCCCGCCCTAAACCCGGCATTTGAAATGGACAAAATGCTCCTGCCCGGTGGCGACTACAATCGAGCGCTCTACACTAGCGTGCCCGATTCCCGCTTGACGGGACCCACGCGTGTCATGGTGCGAGTATGGCACGCGGCTAATGCAGCTATGGGATGGAAGGACCGTTTGACCCGAGCGTCACCGTTGTATGCGTCGGAGAGGCTGGGCTCTTTGTGGACCTCGAAGGGCTTCGAGAGGTGGGACATGATAGGCATCAGTACAGTGGGAGATCTCTGGACGAGGGGAGGATTCAAAACATTCGAGACGCTGCAGGCGGAGTTTCAGCTGCAGGGCAGTGAATACTTTCGCTACCTGCAGGTCCGTCACGCACTGGGTTCCGTCTTCCCAGACGTGGCCTCCATCCCGGAGTCCTCCCCCCTGGAGGATAGAGTGCTAGATGGCCACGTTCCGGACAGTACGATCTCCCTCATTTACAAGAAATTGATAAATGACCGCTCGGGCTTACTGACTGGCCTCCGCGAGGCTTGGGTTGCCGATGGGCTGGAGTTGGACGACGAGGACTGGATTTCCGCGGTGGCCTCTCCGAAGGAGGTGGCCATCCCGGCTCGCCTTCGCTTCGTCCAGCTTAAGATACTCCACCGGGTGTATATGACGGGGCCAAGGCTTCTGCGTATGGGCTATGCCGAAGATGGATTGTGTAAGCGTGGGTGTGGTGCTTTGGCGACTTTTTTGCACATTCTGTGGGAATGTCCGAGGGTGGAGCGATTCTGGCGTGGTGTGCAAGAGGTCCTGCGAGCGGTTACGCATGTCGCGCTGTTGCCTGAAGCGAGGAGATGCTTGCTGAATGTGTGGGAACCGACCGATTACTCGGTTCCGCAGACGCGATGGGTGACTCTGGGATATATGATAGCTAAACGTGACATTGCTCAACTGTGGGGATCCCAGAGGCCCCCGGCGGTGTCAGCCTGGAAAGAACACATGGATTGGTGCATGTTCCGAGAAAAGGTGGTGTATGTGGCGCGGGGTAAGCCTGGGGCATGGGTGAAGATATGGGGCCCCTGGAACGCCTACCGCGGGGGTATTTGCGAGCCGCCGTCGTTGCCTCCCACTTCACCAGCTCCATCCCCCTAGTTGACCCCTTCCCTTAGCCCCGGGCACATTGTTCTCCCAGTCCCGGATCTGTTTCCCTTCCCCTCTCTGGATTTCTTTGGATGGTTGGGGTCCCCCACTGGAGGAGCACGTGTCGTCATTTTCGATCGCGGGTTGCCTTGCGGGTGTGGTTTTATGTTGTTGTGTTGTATAAAACGAAACCGTATTGTGGGCTCAGAGTCATGTGACCTACGTTGTTGATACCTCCTCTTTATCGTCTCTGCAAAGTCAGGTGCCTTATTGTATGTATGTCATTTGCTTCTGTCACTTTAGTGGCCGGCCGGAAGGTTGTAGGCCCATACTTGTATATACTTGAGATTGCAATAAACGGTTTCAACAAAAAAAAAATAAAATAAATAAAAAAAAAAATAGCTCATTGAACATAGCTCTACACATAGCAATTTCATAGCGCTTTAAAATGGTTCACTGAACATAGCTCTACACATAGCAATTTCATAGCGCTTTAAAATAGGTCATTGAACATAGCTCTACACATAGCAATTTCCTAGCGCTTTAAAATGGGTCATTGAACATAGTTCTACACCTTCTAGTTCACCGCAGTGCTAAACATACTATCCCTGGTGTACCAACTTTGCAGTTCCTTGAGGCGCCCACCGGTAATCCCTTCAGCGCCTTTCTTGGGGGTGGGGGTGGGGGTTAACCCGGGTCCCCTCTCCTCGGATCCCGCCGGGCCAGAGACACAGTTAATTAATTCTTATGCGGCCGCTGGTCGGTGCTGTGCCGCTCCCGGGCGTTAGGGGGCCCTGCAGGGGGCAAGGGACATGGGTCGGCTTATTCCCTTGACAGGGTCGGTGGGGGCCCACCCAGCTCACGGAGAACTTCCCCAGGGGAGGGGCGAGTCCAGGGCCTCTCTCCGGCCTTCCGCCCGCCTCCCCCAGGGTTCACCTGGTTCTTCGACCCACGCGGGTCACTGCAGACGGCTCCGGCACTCCGGCTGTGGAAGCGCGCACTCCTGATCCCCTCCTGGCGATGTCCGGGTCGAGGGGGATGGCGCGGGGCTCCCGGACTGGCCAGACGTGGCCGGGGAGCTCCGCAGGGGCTTCTTGTCGGCTTTAGGGGCCCGCGCCCGCAACCGCCAATCAAAGCGCGGTCTGCGGGGGTGCGGCCCATAAAACGAATGGCACAGCGGCGGGGGCGGCGTTTGGCAGTCCGCCCCCATCAGGTGACCCGAGTTGCTGGCTTCAGACCTACGCGGCCTTCCTTGAACTCCGGCGGCCCTCTCCTCACGGAGGGCCGCGTTTCTGAGGCTGCGACGGCAGCGGCGGGGCCCCGGTCTTCCCCGTGGGCCCCAAGGATGGCAGGGAACAGGCAACACGGCCCAGGGCTACGGCGGTGAGTTATTCTTTGGGGCAGCCCTGACGGGGGTGGCTCAAATTAAGGGGTGGCCTGCAGTTCGGGGGTGGCGATGTGCTCGGCGCCTAGCGCCCCCTTTTTCCTCACAACGACTTTCCTGGGTCTGTGGCGATGATCACGTTTTATTCAGTCAAGGGAAGTTGACAGTCACTAGATCTGGGTTATTCCAGGGCTCCGGGCAACAGCAGGGATCCTGGCTAGGCGGGGAGCATAAAAGGTTGACGTGATCCCAGGGTCAGAGGCTGAAAGCACGGCTAGGTCACGAGGTAGGGGGTAGTGTCAACCGAGGGGGGAAGAAAAAGCAGGCCCTAAGAACAGTCAGTTTCCCCCCCTCCAGCGCACCTACCTCCCCACTCAGGTGCCTTACTCCTGACTACCTCACTTCACACAAAATGGCTGCCACACCTCACCTCTATATATAGCCTGGGCCCCAACTGTCTAGAGTGGCCCAGAAGGTTCTGGAACTCCTCATGCCAGCCTATGGCCCAGGCTCTGAGGTGACAGTTTAGGCCACCATTTTGTGGAGGAGCTCTCTCTCTCCCTCCATTTTAGGGAAGCACCTTGCGCCACACCACCAATTAGTGATAATGGGGCGCCCAGAACGTCTAAGTCAACACCAAAAAAAAAACTAGTGGACAGAAAAATTAGGGGGTAAAGGAAGAAAAATGAGGAGGGGACAGCCAAAGGGCTGGCAGGTCTAACACGCGTCCCCCCCAGCTGAAAGTGGGGAGAGCTACCCAATCCCTTGGGAGTTCTCTTCACTAAGGCGGAAATACCTGGAGAGACCGTCAGCATTGGCGTGGTCCACTCCTGGGCGATGTTCCACCCTAAAGTCCATTCCCTGTAGGGAGATGGACCACCTCAACAACTTAGGATTCTCGCCCCTCATTTGCCTCAGCCACCTGAGGGGCCGGTGGTTGGTCTTAACCAGGAAGTGCGAGCCAAACAGGTATGGCCGCAACTTCTTCAGAGCCCACACCACCGCAAAAGCCTCCCGCTCGATCGCACTCCACCTCTGTTCCCGGGGGAGTAGTCTCCTGGATAGGAAAACCACAGGTTGGTCCAGACCCTCTTCATTGAGCTGCGACAGCACTGCCCGATGCCATGCTCCGACGCATCCGTTTGGACGATGAACTCTTTGGAGAAGTCAGGGGCCCTGAGGACAGGCGCCGCACACATTGCTTGTTTTAAGGTGTCAAAGGCTCGTTGACACAGCTCGGTCCAGATTACCCGTCGAGGGTGCTTCTTTGATGTAAGCTCAGTCAAGGGAGCCACGATAGTACCATACCCCTTGACGAAGCGCCGGTAGTAACCGGTGAGGCCGAGAAAGGCCCGGACCTCCGTCTGAGTCTTGGAGGGTTCCCAGGCCATGATGGTTTCAATCTTGGCCTGGAGGGGTTGCACCTTGCCCCGACCCACCAAGTGACCGAGGCACACTACTGACCCCTGCCCGATCTGGCACTTGCTGGCCTTGATCGTCAGACCCGCCTGCTGCAGGGCCTGAAGGACAGCCTGAAGGTGACACAAATGGTCCTCCCAGCTGCTGCTGAAGACGGCGATGTCATCCAGGTAAGCAGCCGAGAAAGCCTCCATCCCGGAGAGGACCTGGTTCACCAGCCGCTGAAAAGTGGCAGGGGCATTCTTGAGCCCAAAGGGCATCACGCAGAACTGGTAGTGACCCTCAGGTGTGGAGAAGGCCGACCTTTCCTTTGCTCCATCTGTCAGGGAGATCTGCCAGTACCCGGATGTAAGGTCAAAGGTACTTAGATATTGGGCAGCTCCCAACCGGTCAATGAGCTCATCCGCCCTCGGGATAGGATGAGCATCGGTCTTCGTCACAGAGTTCAGTCCCCTGTAATCCACAAAAACCTGAGTTCTGGGGTGGTGCCCGGCGGGGCAGCTTTAGGTACCAGTACCACCGGACTGGACCAGGGACTGCTTGAAGGTTCAATTACTCCCAGCTCCAGCATCTTAGTGACTTCACCATGGATGCTAGCCTTCACCTTATCCGACAAGCGGTAGGACTTGGACTTCACAGGTGGGCTGTCCCCTGTGTTCACATCATGGGTACACAGATGAGTCCTTCCCGGGATAAGTGAGAACAGTGAAGCGTACTGCTCCAGAACCTGGCGGCAGTCTTTCCGCTGTTCGGGAGTTAGAGATGGTGAGAGGATCACTCCCTCTACCGACCCATCATTCTCTTGGGACGCGAAAAGATCAGGGAGAGGTTCACTTTCCTCTTCCTCTGACCCATCAGTCACCATCATCAAAGTGACCTCTGATCTCTCTTGGTGGGGCTTGAGGTGGTTGACATGGAGCACCCGATGGGGCTGCCTGGGGGTCTTAAGATCTACCACATAGGTGACCTTGCCCTTCTTCTCAATCACCTCAAAGGGGCCTGACCAGCGATCCTGGAGGGCGCTAAGCTCTCCAGGCTCCATGACCCAACCTTCTGGCCAGGCTCCAGCTCCACCGGGTGAGCATTTTGGTCATACCACTCCTTCATGACCGTCTGGCTGGCTTCTAGGTTTTCGGAAGCTTGCTTCCACAACCTAGCCATTTGGCTACGAAAGGCCAGCATGTAGCTCACCACATCCGGGGGAAGTTTTCTGGGAGTCTTTTCCCATCCATCCTTCACCAGGCTGAGGGGACCACGAACAGGGTGCCCATACAACAGCTTGAAGGGGCTGAAGCCCACTCCCTTCTGCGGTACCTCCCTGTAGGAGAACAGCAAACAAGGCAGGAGGACGTCCCATTTCCTCCGCAGGCTCTCGGGCAGACTCCTGATCATGCCCTTCAAGGTTTTATTAAACCTCTCCACCAGACCATTGGTCTGAGGGTGATAAGGGGTAGAGAACCGGTAGGTGACTCCACACTCCTTCCACATAGCCCGCAAGTATGCCGACATGAAGTTGGCACCTCTGTCAGACACAACTTCCTTGGAGAACCCCATCCGGGTGAAAATCCCCATCAGGGCCCGTGCCACCGCAGGTGCGGTAATGGTCCTCAGAGGAATAGCCTCTGGGTACCGGGTGGCATGATCCACCAGAACCAGGATAAACCTGTGACCGGCAGAAGTTGGTGGATCCTATGGCCCAACAATGTCGATGCCCACCCTTTCAAAGGGGGTGCCAACGACAGGCAGTGGTTCCAGGGGAGCCTTTAGCTTCACCCCTGTTTTCCCACTAGCTTGGCAGGTGACACACGTCCTACAAAAAGTGTCGGACGTAATCCTCATCTGAGGCCAGTAGAAGTGAGGGACAAGCCGAGCTAAAGTCTTGTCCTGTCCCAAGTGTCCTGCCAAGGGTATCTCGTGAGCCAATTCCAAAAGGAAGGCTCGGTAATGCTGGGGAACCACCAAGGCCCGGGATGATCCATGCACCGGAGCCTTGGGTTCGCTATAAAGGAGACCATCTTCCCAATATATGTGGAAGTTCCCCGAGACGTTACCCGCTGTCTGGGCTTCGGCCTGCCGCCGTAAGCCCTCAAGGGTGGGGCACTCCTTCTGGGCCCGACAAAACTCCTCCCTGGTAGGTCCTCCCTCCACCTGCCATTCTGCAGGGGTAGGTAAGCCCTCCAGGGAAGTCACATCCCCCTCTGTGGACTCCGGGACCACCTCAGTTGCCCCATCCATCTTACGAGGTGCAGATGCCGGGGCAGGCTTCCCCTGTCCCCGTTTACCCTTTTTGGCAGCTGGTTGGGCCTTTGTCCCAGGCTCCAACCTCTGTGAACTCCCCCTCCGGGCAGTCACGGACCGCGTGTTGGCACAAGTCCACTCGGGCGATCCCAACATCTCCATATGAGCCTTGAACTCGACCTCCTTCCAGGCCGTATGTTCAAGGTCATTTCCCAACAGACAGTCGACCGGCATGGCAGGGCTTACCGCAACTCGAAGAGGACCCGCAACCCCTCCCCACTCAAAGGGAATCTGAGCCACCAGATAGTGACCCTCTCGGTTGTCTGCCATCACAACCGGGTGGACTCCGCTGGGAACCATCTGCTCTAGGGACACCAGCTGACTCCTTACCATAGTCATGCTGGCTCCTGTGTTCCTCAGAGCCTCCACCCTCTGGGCATTGATGGTGACCCATTGCCTGTACTTGGTAGTGTTCGAGGGCACATGAGTCTTAGGAACCATCTCGCAGTCTCCCAGGGACACTAATGTTAGCCCTGCCCACTCACCTCCCTTATCTAGGGGCAACTCCTCCCCGAGCAATGCACTCGCCATCCCAGGGGTCTTTCCTCCAGTGGGCGGGTGTGGTCTCTTGGGACACTTGGTATCCCCCTTGTAGTGCCCAATCTCGCCACACTCATAGCAATGGACAACCCTAGGCTGCTGACCACGGTCAGGATAAGGGGGTTTATGGGGGCCAACCTTAGGAGGGAATCCTGATCCCTTTCCCTGCGAACTCTTTTGGGGACCTTTAGGGAACTCCTTTTTGTCTCCCCCCTCTTTCTTCTGGGGAGCGCCCTGTCCAGTCCTTTGGGAATCCCCCCCAGTTCCTTTTGAAGACACCCGGGTACTAGCCCAGATGTCCGCCTCCTCCGCAAGCTTCCTAGGATTAGTCAGCTTGCTGTCCACCAGGTGCTGGCGCAGCTCCGGAAAACTTTTCTCGAGGAGGTGCTCCCTCAAAAACAGGTTATACAACCCCTCGTAGTCTTTCACCTCACTGCCCTGCACCCAGCCCTCCAAAGCCTTTTTGGCGTAGTCCAGGAAGTCCACCCAATTCTGGGTGGCCAACTTTTGGCTACCCCGGAATCTCTGCCTGTACTTCTCAGGGGTCAGCCCAAACTTCCTAATCAAGGCGACCCTCATGGTGGGGTAATTGGTCTGCTCCCGTTGTTCTAGGGCTAAAAGGGCATCCCTCCCCACCGGAGGCATGTACCTGTACAGACCACCCCCCCACTGAGCTTCCGGGATCCCATGGGCTCGCAAGGAGACCTCATAAGCAGCCAACCACTTGGCGATGTCGTCCCCAACACCGTAGCTGGCAACTACGTCCTTTGGTAA
The DNA here is from genome assembly GCF_964204655.1 of Triturus cristatus. Taxonomy (NCBI): domain Eukaryota; kingdom Metazoa; phylum Chordata; class Amphibia; order Caudata; family Salamandridae; genus Triturus; species Triturus cristatus. Next base: position 557,221,908 of record NC_140580.1, read on the forward strand.
GTGGGGTCTAGGCTACCTGGGAACTTCTTTCTGTACTCTGCCACCAACAGGACTACTGGGGTTCCCTAACTGAAGGGCCTTGAGATCCAATTCTTTTAAATGGAGCTCATGAAGGAACCTCCGCTCTTTCCTCCCCTTCTCCAAGCGGGCTCATTCCATCCTGAATTGCCTCTCCTCCCTCCTGTCGGCTAAGTCAGCTGAAGACAGGCTTCCCCCTGAAGCGCTACTACCGGCGCTTGAAGGCGCCCTGGGTCCTGCAACCATGTTGCTGCTCTCAGGGGGAAGAAGTGACTCTGCCCCTTCCGTGGTGTCCGGTCCCGGTCCCTCCTCCTCCCGTCCCCCGCTAGGGTGGGCCATCACCCAGGCTCTCAAGCTAGTCTGGAGCTCCTCTCTCTTTGCTCCCCGCTTGAAAAATATCCCCCTCTCCTGGCAGAATTCCTTTAGCTGGGTTACAGCTCAAACTCCATCCTGCCAGGTGGGGCCCTAAACAATGCGGAAAAGAACTCTCAAGGTAAGAAGAACCTTCTTTCAAAAGAAAGCCACACCACAGGACAGAGATAATTTCAGAAAATCCAATCAGGGAGACAACCTGGAAAAAACTCCAATAAAAACAAAAATCAGGTGTAGGGTGCGTGGTGCACACTGAATTGCTGATGAGTGGACGCAAGCACAAGCTCAGAATCCCACCGCTGAACACCAACTTGTTGGACCTAGAGACCTACGGTAGCTTGGCTCAGGTGGAAAGGCCTCGTTCCAGAGTAACATGTCGTGCTTGCATCACACTCACCTCAGCACTCCAGCGTACCATCACTAAAAACGACGCTACACCAAGGAATTAGAAAAGTTAGAAAAGCTTTATCTTCCCTTTTATCATGTTTCTCTTTTCTTTCCAATGAAACCCATCAGTCTTTATCTAAATCACATTGGGGTCAAAACATTTCATTGTGACTAGATTGGCAGTACATAAATACCTTAGACCTGGTATGAAATCATGCGCGCCACCTGGTGATTCTGGGGAGCTTCAAACACAGGATAACATATTCAATAGCACTTTTAAAACCTAGCATTGAACTTAGCTCTACACATAGCAATTTCATAGCGCTTTAAAATAGCTCATTGAACATAGCTCTACACATAGCAATTTCATAGCGCTTTAAAATGGGTCATTGAACATAGCTCTACACATAGCAATTTCATAGCGCTTTAAAATAGGTCATTGAACATAGCTCTACACACAGCAATTTCCTAGCGCTTTAAAATGGGTCATTGAACATAGCTCTACACCTTCTAGTTCACCGCAGTGCTAAACATACTATCCCTGGTGTACCAACTTTGCAGTTCCTTGAGGCGCCCACCGGTAATCCCTTCAGCGCCTTTCTTGAGGGGGGGTGTTAACCCGGGTCCCTTCTCCTCGGATCCCGCCGGGCCAGAGACACAGTTAATTAATTCTTATGTGGCCGCTGGTCGGTGCGGTGCCGCTCCCGGGCGTCAGGGGCCCTGCAGGGGGCAAGGGATATGGGTCGGCTTATTCCCTTGACGGGGTCGGTGGGGGCCCACCCGGCTCACGGAGAGCTTCCCCGGGGGAGGGGCGAGTCCAGGGCCTCTCTCCAGCCTTCCGCCCGCCTCCCCCAGGGGTTACCTGGTTCTTTGACCCACGTGGGTCACTGCAGACGGCTCCGGCACTCCGGCTGTGGAAGCGCGCACTCCTGATCCCCTCCCGGCGATGTCCGGGTCGAGGGGGATGGCGCGGGGCTCCCGGACGGGCCAGACGTGGCCGGGGAGCTCCGCAGGGGCTTCTTGTCGGCTTTAGGGGCCCGCGCCTGCAACCGCCAATCACAGCGCGGTCTGCGGGGGCGCGGCCCAAAGAACGAATGGCACAGCGGCGGGGGCGGCATTTGGCAGTCCGCCCCCGTCAGGTGACCCGAGTTGCTGGCTTCAGGCCTACGCGGCCTTCCTTGAACTCCGTCAGCCCTCTCCTCACGGAGGGCCGCGTCGCTGAGGCTGCGACGGCAGCGGCGAGGCCCCGGTCTTCCCCGTGGGCCCCAAGGATGGCAGGGAACAGGCGACACGGTCCAGGGCTACGGCGGTAAGTTATTCTTTGGGGCAGACCTGACGGGGGTGGCTCAAATTAAGGGGTGGCCTGCAGTTCGGGGGTGGCGATGTACTCGGCGCCTAGCGCCCCCTTTTTCCTCACAACGACTTTCCTGGGTCTGTGGCGATGATCACGTTTTATTCAGTCAAGGGAAGTTGACAGTCACTAGATCTGGGTTATTCCAGGGCTCCGGGCAACAGCAGGGATCCTGGCTAGGCGGGGAGCATAAAAGGTTGACGTGATCCCAGGGTCAGAGGCTGAAAGCAGGGCTAGGTCACGAGGTAGGGGGTAGTGTCAACCGAGGGGGGAAGAAAAAGCAGGCCCTAAGAACAGTCAGTTCCCCCCCTCCAGCGCACCTACCTCCCCACTCAGGTGCCTTACTCCTGACTACCTCACTTCACACAAAATGGCCGCCGCACCTCACCTATATATATAGCCTGGGCCCCAACTGTCTAGAGTGGCCCAGAAGGTTCTGGAACTCCTCATGCCAGCCTATGGCCCAGGCTCTGAGGTGACAGTTTAGGCCACCATTTTGTGGAGGAGCTCTCTCTCTCCCTCCATTTTAGGGAAGCACCTTGCGCCACACCATCAATTAGTGATAATGGGGCACCCAGAACCTCTAAGTCAACACCAAAAAAAAAACTAGTGGACAGAAAAATTAGAGGGTAAAGGAAGAAAAATGAGGAGGGGACAGCCAAAGGGCTGGCAGGTCTAACACTTCCATCATGATTTTTGATAACCAATATGTTTTGTGTGGTAAGCAAATTCCAGCATGCCCCCCCCCCCCCCCACTGCATGGTTTGTGTTGATCCTCTGCACACTATACAATATATGTAATACTTCTGTACCGCGGCACTTAGTTGTGACTTGGTCCTATAGTTATGCATGCATAAATGGTAAAATTACCACAGAGACACTCGACGGTATTGTTTTGGTCCTGCATGCATCCTCAGATGATGGCATTTGTGCATTACAGGGAATATCTTGACGTCTGGTCACAGAGTTGTTGGTATCTCCTATGGTTATGCGTGCATGCATGGTAATAGCACCACAGGACAAGTGACAGTACGTCTCCATTCGGAATGCAGCATGTCCCTTTGGCATGTCCCTTTTTTTCCAAGAAGAGGATAAAGCTTGCGATTAATTGGTAGATGTGGATTGCTCCACAGCAGGTTCAGTCTCTCTCTCTAGATATATATGTGTGTATGTGTTTGTAAATATTTAATATATGAATCATTTTATATTTGTTTCATTGGTTTGTGTTTTCTTGCCTTTCATTTGTCCAGAGGAAGCTGTGATTTAATAAGGCCGAAACACATTGACCTTTATAAGTGGAGGAGTATATTTGTAAAAAATGGACAATGGATTAACTAAGTTCCTTTGCAAGGCACAAATAGTAAGCTGTGTGACTCATTGCCATTGTGACTACCTCCAGGTGGATTATGAACTGAAACTTTTGGATAAACACCTACATTGTATATGCTAACAGTGAGGAACAAGGAACAAAAATATATTGTGCACACCTCATGTTGAATGTCTGTGTTAGACATGTAAATTTATGTTTGTATGATGTTCAGAGCCTTTGAAACATAATAGAAAATGGTTTGATGTTTCCCCTGGTGGCTTGCTTCTAATCATTCAGGCCCGGATCTTAGAACAAGTCATGCAACACAACGCAGAAAGACATCTAGTAAGATATGGCAAATTCCTGCCCTCTCCCTGCAACAGCGCACACAGTGCAACCTAGTGCCAATGCAAGCACCTTTGCATCATGGTGCAAGGTTGCCTGCGTTACATGCAGGATAGTTTTTTGTGCAGAAAGGGACACCTTCCTGCACAAAAACAATCCTATGAGGCTTTTTCCTCTCTCTACGTGTGAGGCAAAACCAAGGTGGCTCTGGGTGCCATAGTAAATCTCACTTAAGGGCTTGCGTCGCCTTTGATAATGCAACGGCGGTGCAAGCACGTTGTAAATCTGGGCCTCCATTTTTGCAAGATTGATTTAGCCTAATCCTCTCCCTTCTGGTTGTGTGGAGGATGGATTCTTAGTTTATGTTGACATGTTTTTGTTTCGATTTTCCATCCTGCCCACTGGGGTTATAGCCAATGTTTTCTCAAACATGTGAATATTAACTGGAGCTAACAGGCTCTTTGCCTCGAGGAGTGTGGCACTGCTTTTGAATTGATTATTTTTGCTTTCTTGATCCTTGCGTGATTTAAGGTGAACAGGAACCTGTGCAGCAAGGTATGGCTCAGGGTCTTGGGCAGATGGGAATTTCAGTTAACTGGGTTCCTTTTGCGGGTTTAGAATTAACACAATCCTATTTGCCGTAAACAGGCTGGCATGGCATGCGGGTTTAATCATATAGTCTATTAAATATGAGGTTCCCGTGCCAATTCGGATACAGCCATTTTTGCCACTAGAGTTGTTGTCATGTTATATCACAATCTGTAAGTCATTCATATTCACAACACTATCTACTAATTTGTCTGTTAGCCATTTTACACCTTCTTTTTCAAAGTGATTCTTCCTATTTTTTCAGCGAATTTTGGTAACTTGCACATGGCAAAGTTCCATGTGTCCTTGACCCACGTGGCTGCTGCCAAAATAAAATGGTGGGGACGTGTGGGTGCAAATAAGTTTTAAAAAGCACATACCTGCTTCTCCAGCTGCCGCTCTGTCTGCCGGTCGCCTTGTGTTTTTTAGACGCTGTCTCTCAGTCAGATCCAACAGGGCTCTCTTGTTTTTATCACATGACTCTGTGAGTCATTTTGTGTATATGGTGCTGTTTGCTTTACATTTGTTATTGGGAGCCTGGTAGGGTTTGCCTCGCTTGCATTCTGTTTAACTAGTGAAGATCCTTTCTGGGAGTACTTTGTCAGGGGTGGCAGCTGCTCTTACATGTGGAAGGCATGTCGCTTTGGAAGCACTTTGTTCACGGGCTTCTTGTAGATGGCACCACAGGTGTGTGGATGACACCACAGGTCATTGATGTCCAGTCTTGTATATTGCAAATACAAGTATGTTAACAGCTTGGTCTGTGTTTGTGTGTTGGTGGTGTTGAACCCATTTACAATCAGTGTAAGTCGTGCAGGTGTCATCAGCTGACATCTTGAGAGCCTTTGTATTCTCCAAGAGCTCCTTTGGCAGAGCCTGAGATAAGAAATCCAGTGGTGCATGGGGTATTCAGGAGAATAGTGGGAACTAGTTATAGCGTCAATGCAACAATGTGGTGGTGTCTTGACAACAAAGCAGTAAGGAGCTGTCCTGGGATTTAAGTCAGACTCCTGTGGACTCCTGTGAGGCCTGAGTGGGTTTGTAGCTGAATCTAACCATTGCTACTGAAAACTGATGCTCACTAGGATGCCTTGCCTCACCCGACTGCTGAGCCCGGCTGTTCTCTCAACCCACAGTGACTTTCTCTGCCCACTTTGAGCCCACTTTCACTGCTTTTACTGCTATCTGTGGTGGTCCTCCTCCACTTTTGTTCAGTATAAAATGTGGACCCCACGGCTGGCCTGCAGAATATTTTCACATGGCCTGCTCTCCTCCATTAAATGGTGACATACAAGGGGATGCCAAAACAGCACAGATTGTTTTGAGTTGACTGCAGAACAAAAGGAGTCCAGAGACCACCTGTGCACCTGCTTGACAGGTATTTATCACAGAGCAGCCCTGTGTGTACCCTTCTGTGTGCCGGCGCATGCTCTTGTGGTCAACATATGGACCAAGAATGATCCCAAGACCTAGAGATCCCTGGTGGGGGCTAGGATTGTGAGTGTGTGGATGTACAACTCTGGTATACATGAGGATGTATGTTGCGCTACAGAGGGTTATGGGCACAATGTGAACTAGTCTGTACCAATGCTAGCTCTAGTACAAGCACAAGCTTAGGCAACCTTATAGTGCAGCGGATCTGATTGTTTGTCTCAACACTTACCCCTGTACTGAGACAGGCTGGGAGGGCCAGGATACTGATCATCGTCAGGAACCTCAGGACCCTCGAGGCTCTATGAAGTGTTGGTCCAAGGAGGCTGCACCAGCTGTACAGCATGTCACAGTGGTGATAGCAAGATCCTTCCATGATCCCTGAAGATCCCCGACTGCTCTGCATCACGTAACAAAGGATCAAAGTAGCAATCGAACAGACTCCAAATATCGCTGTGTCTCGATCGACAGCCAGCTATCCCATTTTTTAATCTATGTCACTGCAGCTTAGCATGCTTACCTGTGGTCTGCAAGAGCACACGGAGCGTGCAAACTGGATCAGCTACTATTCTAATCACTTTCGCCTTTATATGCCCACCCCAAACATCAGATGCCTAGCAGGCTGACAGGCATCCTGAATCCTATGCAGATGAGAGTAGAGGCTCCTTTGTCATCGTCTTCAACTTAAAAAAATAATAGGATACAAGTGAGCTTTTTAAAGTATAATGGGCCCGATTCATAAAGGTAAACTTAGACCAAAAGTCTAAGTTTACGACTTTCATCATTCACAAAGGTAAGCTACATCTGCAGATGGGCTGGTATCTCAGCCCGAGTGCTGAGATTCCACTCTGTACCCGGAGTGTGCTCTTTGCACTCGGAAAGTACACTCTGGGTGCAGACTGGAATCTCAGCACTCCGAGCGAAGATTCTGGCCCGTCTGTGGACATAAAGATACTACTCGTAACTTACCTTTGAGAATACCGAAAGTCGTAAACTTAGACTTTCGGTCTAAATTTACATTGTGAATGCTGAAAGTCGTAAACATAGACTTTTGGTCTAAGTTTGTGGACGTAAAGATACTACTCGTAACTTACCTTTGTGAATGCTGAAAGTCATAAACATAGACTTTTGGTTTAAGTTTACCTTTGTGAATCGGGCCCAATGTCTACAATCTATAAATGTAACATTTTATGATATTCACCTTTTCTAGGAAGCATGTTTTCTATCTAATTGGCTCTTGATGCTGTTAAATCAACACAAACAGCCCGTGTAAGGCCAACTCAAAGTCTTAATGATCTAAGAGTTAGATAATAATCATGTATTTTAGTTTGTGGCAGCTATCTTATATGACAAATCTAATACAAGCCCATCAAAAAAGTATGTGTCCGACTAAAACTCTAGATCCGCAAAAAATGTTTAATCAATGCTCTTGATACACAGACTCACTGTTTTGAATACCAAGATCCATTTAGAATTGTGCTACTTAAAGATCCCAGCTTGGCTAAACACACTGGGCACAATGTACGGTGATTTTGTGGTCATAAAGTCTGTGTTTCACAAAATAATAGGCTTTGTAGCCACAAAATCAGGAGTTACAACGTAATAAAGGTACTTACTGAGTTGGAAAAGTCTTTCTGATACACAAAGTGTATTTTGCAATCTAATCAGGATCACAAAGAGAAGGGGTTGGGAGCAGAAAAGGAGCAACCCCCTTCTCTTTGCGATTTGGAATGTACATATTAATGGTTTCTGACTGTAGTTGCTGTCACAAACCCTTACGTAGATATAGACACCTGCCCTGAGGTAGTATGGGATTTGTCGAGCTTCCACTTTGTGAATGGTGGCAGGTAGCCTCAGAGAAAGCAGTCAGTGGTTCAGGGTGCCACTGCATCTCCCACAGTTTCTCATTCCCTTCATTTGAACATGTGGGACAGAGACTGCTTTCACAAAACTTCACATGTAGGAAACAGATGGAGATGTGTCCCTCACAGATCTCCATCCATGCATTCACATGCCATCAGAGGGAGTTGCGAAATAACTCCTTCCTCAGAAATATAAATGAGGAAAGAGGGTTTATGACCTCCTGCAAATGTATATTTTATAATGCATCTGTGGAGAAGTGTGGCTCACTGGTTAGAGTAGGCAGACCTGGAAGCAGAGGTCAGCCCGGGACCAGGGTTCAATTCCCGGCTCGGCTGGGTCTTGAGTCCATAAATTGTCCATGGACTCGATAATTATCGCTCCAGTGCATACTCGATTCATGGGTTCACACTCTGCGACTCTGGGCAATAGCTTGCTTAATCTCCACAATGGCCCTTCGCGGCGGGATGCCTGGCTTTCACCTTGTGGATGCCCTGCTGGGTTATCTCACAGGGGAATACCAGGACGGGTTCCCTAAGCAAGCGCTTAGAGACCGGTTGGTGATTTGCGCTATATAAATATCTGCACATTTACATTTACATCTGATTAATAGAAAGTCACATTGCATAATGAAACCTAGATCTCAATGTAGCCAGCTGGTTTACAACCAGGACTTAGTACATCAGGGGCCATATATTAGAAGTGCCCCTGGGGGTGCAACAGGCGTTTGCGCGCGCTTTACACACCCCCGGGGCACGTTGGTATTACAGAAGGGGCAGCAGACGCATGTGTATCCTCTTCTGCAATTCCAATAGCGCTGGTGCACATAAAGTGCCAGCGCTATCTTCACAGGGCGTTCCCTCATTTGCATGGGGGGTATTACAGACGTGGAAGATGGAAAAATGCTGTCAGGAGGCACATAGACAGTGCACCGACAGTACGCTTCCTTATGGCAGCCCTCTGGAGGGGGGCAATGAGGTCCCGTGGACTCCCCAGACATCCCCTTGCAGGCGGGTGCAGTCACTCACTGCACCCGCCTGCAAGGGGATCTCTATTCCCCTTTCAAAGTGTAGGCAGGTTGCCGACTGCACTCTGAAAACATGGAGAGGCTTAAAAGCAGCTGCTCTGTTTTGAAAGGAATGCGCTGCACCCAGGGAAATGCGAGTTCGCGGCTGCCCTGGAGGAAGTGCATTCATGGTAATATGGTGCATTTCCATCTTTAAAAAGGTGCGTCTGGCGTAAACAATTAAAATGTGCCGTTAGCATAATACACCCCCCAGGCCCTCCTAATAAATATGTCCCTTCAATGTTATGATCGTGGTAATTGATACACTCCACAGTCTCTCCTGAAATATCCAAACCTCACAGACAGGGTAAACAACGTTTACCGCGAAACTTTGTCCCCGCAGGGAATCACAACGCGGTCGTTACAACGACCGCGTTGTGATTCCGCATACCATTACTCCGCAAGTCGAAACAACGACTTGCGGAGGGGGGTGGGGGGAGGTGTTGGATTTAAAATCCAACACCTTCCCTAGTGTCCGCACTGACTGGAGTTGGAATAGTAAATTATACTATTCCAACGTCCAGCACCCCCCTCCGCAAGTCGTTGTTCCGACTTGCGGAGTAATGGTATGCGGAATCACAACGCGGTTGTTGTAACGACCGCGTTGTGATTCCCGGCGGGGACAAAGACTGCGGGATGACGAGATAGATTCCACAAAAAGATATGTTAATGATGACACATAGATTCATACACCCAAGCTCCTGTTCTTAAAAATATGTAAACTCATTTAACCCTTTACTCTGAATAACACCCAAATTGTGATCTCATGATGAATCAATCTAATACTTCCCTATTTCTCATGGAGCATTAGATGCAGCTCCAAAAACCCTAATGTACATTAGAAACATTATCTGATCAGCCGGAACCCTGAAAAATAAACTGTGAATGTTTGAGTAACAAAAGAAAGGTTGTTGAAGTGAAACACTGAACAATAGCTGATACAATAATAATCATACATCCTCTATAACCAAAAATACTACCCCGAGGAACACTGTGCTTTCTTTAAAGCACAGTCTCGTACTAGTGGTGTACAATGGTAGAATGCCAGCCTCCAAAACATTCTGAAATATAAAGAAAATGATGGCTAAAATATTTAAAGTAATCTCATCCACTGGCAATTGACCATGGCTGGCATGCCAGTACATTGTTTTTTACCTGAGTATGCCACCTCAGAGAGTGGGTAGCTTTATCAGACACTGTTGGGTATTCCGCAAAGCTCTTTCCAAATAGAGCCCACACAGGCTTGTACCAGCTAAAGTCTGTGGACTCCTTTACTGGGAACAAGAGCTAAACTTGGCCTGCTTGTTACCAATCAAGGCACTTCTAGCTCCCCTAGTCAGCATCATGTACACTACTAACCAATTTCTAATCACTTATTTTATACAACTCATACTACTGTGATTTCGCAGTTCCTAAGCTTTGTAAGTCATATGGGTTATTAGCAAATATAATGGTATTCAAAGTCTTGATTTCAGAATGATTAGGGACTGAGTTGATCTTGACAGAATACAGATTTGTGATCTGAAGAGTCCACAAATGTAAGTCATGACTGCTTAACTTGCAGAACCAAATTCCTTGGTTGATGTGACTTTATGCTTATTGGCTGGTTCTTCCAGTATTTAGGTATAACGTTTGTGATACAGTTGGATGATTGTCGTAACCTAACACTTTTGTGATTCGGCTTATTTTCAAAGAGTATCATTTTAAGATATTTCCACAATTTTCGCTAACTAAATAGCAGATTGGAGTCAACCATTATTTATTTTATCCTTTATAGCACCGAAAAGTATGTTGAGCGTGAGACGCCCTTTGTTACTCACACCACATGCCTAGCAAGGATACCTAAATAGTGCTAAACTAGGTGGATTCTTGTAACCAAAATGTGAGCGCCAATTAAATTAATATTGTAAATGGCTTTGCATTTCTTTGGGGTTGAGTGGGCTCATACACATGCTGAACAGACCCCACAAGATCAAATTAGAGAGGAAGGTAACAGCACAGTTGAAACCCTATTAAAATAGAAAATAACATTATATACACCATAATCTATGCCATTATTTCACTGGAAATGCTGTGAATGCTACAAAACATGCTGATTAGTTGGGTCAATTGTAATTGTGTCAGTTTCTAATAAAAAAAAGTAAGGTTTAAGAAAAGACAATATGAAAAAAGAGTCAATATTAAGAGGAAATATGTCTAACTTAACCTTCTAATTAGTCATACTTTAAAAAATATCTGCATACTTTCTAAACTAATGAGTTTTTAAAATAAAAATTAGCGTTTTAAGAAATCTTTGAAATTGCTTTCTCGTTTCGCTCTCTCCGCTGCTGGTGCCAATGTGTAATTCGATTCAAGTTACAAATAATCACACATTTCTCATAAACTTAAAAGCACACATGTGCATCTCAACAAAATAGTAAGTCTGTTAGAAATTGTCACTAAGTTTTAACTATGCACGAAAATAAATTTCCAAAGATGTCTTTGTATAAATATCTTGTAAAATGCCGTGTCATGTTCCGTTATTATCTTTAATTTACTCCCATGACATAGGGGGTGTGGGAGCACCCCAAGTTCCAGCACCTATGCCCACAACCAGTGCCTGAAGCACTGAACTGCCCCACATCACACTCAACAGCTCATACTGAATAACAGAATACTGTTTCTCTATATCAGTAAACAATGTACAATGTAGAAGCAAATGCTACACTGTCTAGAGGCCCATCTTCTTGCGATCAAAGTGCCCCCAATCTATAGCCCCGGCATGCAGTTACAGTATACATTTTTCTTAAAATCAACTGCCTACTTTGCCCATGCCTTAAAACGACTTTGAACAGTGATGGTGTGTTGGCACGTGGTTACAATTATCATTTGACGGACCTCTGTGGTTGACTGAAAAGTAGAGAGGTTTGCATTCAATAAAACAATTTACAATTTGTGTAACCCATTTGACCACACAATAAGGGCCAGGAATCGGTGGCTAAAGTTAAGTGGATTTATTTCACATTAGTAATCAATTCAAATCATGGCAAATTCAGCATCATTTAGATACAGAATTTGTAAAGAAAGAATAGTAAATAAAGTAAATTCAGTTTGATAGCATCAATATGTGAAAAGCACAGCCACATAAGTACAGTTGGCAAAAAACTCTTAGTAATCTAAGCAGGGCTCTAAGATGGATTAGGGAACGTTTAGAATGAAGGAATTCAGAGAAATTTAAGAAGCAGGAAGGTGTCAGCATAGTGAGTATTTCTGTAGAAACTCTTTAAAGGGAACAAGTGTTTAGCATATAGCTTTACACATGCATGAATAGGGCAAGCAGAAAGGCCTGTACCTCTCAAAGTCCAAAGGGGTCTATCTTAAACTTTAACAATGTATGTATTAATTAAAACGTACAGATACATTCTCATAGTTCGATCCTCAGACCACCCTTCGAGGAACCAATACAATTGCACTTCACTGGCACAGTGGCATCATCTCGAGGATTTCTCATTCCACAAAACCTGGATCTTCACACAACCTTGGATAGCACACCGTTACTGATAAATAGAAAGCTTCTTCGGCTTATTAGCTCTTCGCCTCTCTGCCAAGATTTTCTTCCCAGGCCTCACTATCTCTAATACACATCACTCCTTTCTCGAGCTACTGAAGCCTTGAAACCGCATCTGCAGAGGAGAGAACACACAAGGCAAACAAATGCATTTCAAATTCAGGCCTAGTTAAATTAGCTAAGGTGAAGCTTCACGATATGCACTTCATGTGCATGGTTTTATGTGCCTGTATAAACTTCAGGACAAATGGAGGGACAGGAGAGGCCGTTTTCCACTCACAAAGGAATGGGAGGTCCAATAGGAACAGGGGCCCTAATACAATAATAGCAAAAAATGTTCCTATAGTTCCTCAGAGAAGAAGGAGACAGAGTAGTGTAAACGCAAGAGGCTTTAGGAGGATAAAACACACCGTACAGTCAGTGTGGAAAATCCTTATGTCGGATATAAATGCCCTCACACACCCTTGCAGGTGTCATGCTTCATCATTTGGGCTGCTCCTCGTCGGGCCGGCGGTGCAATGCCCGACGGGCTCCCTAAAAAGGGGCTCTTTGGCGGAGATCTTCAATCCGACTGCCGTATAGATGAAGTGCGGGTATGGGGCCAAATGAATGTAGATATAGATAAGTGATATTAAAATAGGGTAAGGAATGCCTATTTGAGGTAAATTTTATTCAGATGGCTTCCTACCTTAGTTAAAAACGTGTATACAGAGCACTTGTGTGAGTGTAATGTCTCCTATTCAAGTGGTATGTATATTGCAATACTGGGTCAACATGTTTCTCGCAATGAGTGAGTAATACTCGCGATTCTTCAGGACCTAGGGGGATATGTTAACTATAAACTATCTACATTACACAACCTGGTTGGTTGGGGTTAATGATCAATCTATGTATTGAATACCTGTTGGTACCGGGAGCTACCCTAGTCAGTCAATATCCAGGTATCAACAGTACTCGGTGGGTTGTACACGAATGTGACTTCCTCTAGATTAAGAGGGCGTCTTCCTTTCGAGTACCATGTCACGACCTACCCTCTCCACCGAGTCACTACTCTGTCTCCTTCTTCCCTGTATAAACTTCAAAATAGATGCAGCAAGCTGAATGTGAATATAGGTAAATTAACTCATGCTTACATACACAGTGAATTTCAAATGAAAGCGACAACTTGAGACATAAGTGTAAAACTTTATGAGAACTGAATTTTTCATGATTAGGCTAAACATTAATGTATGCACGTTTAGAAATCTGTACAATAAAAGTATTTCAGTAATACAATACTTCAATCCTCATTAATAAAGTTGAGGCACACAGAGCACATGATGCTAAATGCAGGTACATATCACGTTTTTGTGACGTGTAAGGGTGGAGCTAAAATTACACTGCTCCAGTGGCTAGTGCCCTCAATGCCATGGCCACATCAGCTTTAAAGGCATGCCTTAAGGGCAATACTTCCGGTGAAGATAAGAGGCACCAGTGGGAGGTCTTGAGCGCCTATTAACATTAGTGTGTTGCACGGTTTGGCATCTTGTCACCCAGTTCACATCCATCATTTTATTTGTTTTTGCCCTGGAGTTCAGTTTGTTAGGGAACGGCTAGGGCTTTGATTCTGTGCTCGAATATTGTTTCTGTTGTAATCTCTGATGTTATAATTCATATTGGTACAGTCCATGCCTCCCTCCCTGCTGGCCCTGTTGGTACGGCTGGGCAGAGAGCTTACTGTAGAATGTTGACAACGAAGGTTCTATGATTTAGGAGAGCGGATGACTGGAATAAACAGAGTCACACTCACCTCGTGTGAAGTGTTTCATTTTGATTATAACAGTTTTCTTTTTCTTGCCTATTCCCTTTTCCTAGTTATTTTTGCAGTGCACTCCGATTTGCTCCCCGGTGACTGGAGTGGTTCCACGTGATCCTAACATTATACAGTGCCATCAACATTGGAGTGATCCGTGAGCTTTTGTTCTTATTAATGTTACATATTAGGTTGCGTTTCTCTTCTTTATCCATAGTGAGGCTTTCCTATGCTCTATGTGGTTCCCATGTCATTGGTGAAATCACTGGAGAACTCTTGAACTTTGGACGTGATCAAAGCTTACTTTTCCAGCCCTCACTTCCCCATGTTACATTCTGTGCTCAGTTCTATGTCCTGTCATATCATTATAGTTGTGATGTTTGAGGATTGGCTACTGGAGTCCATTAATATGTCCTTTTTGCATTCCTCACATGTAGAGAATGAACCAAAAAACATAATTTGTACAAACTACACTCAGTGATAAGTGTTGTAAAATGCCTCAATCCTGGAGATAACTCAATTTTATGTTAGACAAAGCCTGGGTGCCCACTCAACATAACTCTCATTTCTCTATGTTGGCTGTAGGGTTAGAATCATCAAAAATATTTTAGTCAATAGCCTTAGGTACACTCACATCCTGAAATTCCAATTATTAGGCTAAACCATAGTCAAGACCCATTTTATGACTCCATCCCTTCGAAACACCATCTATGCACACGTCAGTAAAAATCCTGTCTAAATCCTCTCATTCAAAGACAAGCACACTATGCAGTGTGTGTGCGATAAAATCCTTTTTGAGACAAATCTGGTATATGTAACCTCAATTGTTCTTAAATATCTAGCAAACACCTTTGGAATTTCCTTTACAAGAGCATCCCTTCAGCCCTCCATAATATAAGTAACACCTGTTCCTCAGAACACAGGTCTACCCATTACTTATCTCATGTACCTTTGCAACAACAGTCCATTCATTTAACCATGTCACTGATTCAAAATATCTGGAAAGACAAAGGGTGTAATTTAGAGCTTAGCCAGGAAGGAGCACCATTGTAAATCAGTGAGGCTTCTGGTCCACCAAGTACATTTAAGTTGGGCCACCACTGACTAGCCACTGGTGAAGCCTTCGTCAGTGGTCAGTCGTTGGCAGCAGGTAATTTCCACTGGGCAGCTGTTGGTAGGCACACTCTATTTAGGGTCAGCTTTCTGACAACAATTTTCCATTCGCTTAGACACAATTCAAGGCAAGGCGGACCCAGGAAGGAAAGAAATGACCACCATGCACTGGGATAAATATTTTTAGGAGTCGGGTCAATTTTTTCTTTTCGTTTCTCAGAAACAAAGCCCTGTGACCAGAATTTGTTTCTGGGAAACTAAATAAAATATTCAACCGGCATTAATTTCTGATAAATACACTCATTTTCTTTGGAATTGATTCACCAATGCCCACATTTTATATATAGTGGGTGTGGTAGAGGCAACGTCTGTGCTATCTAGAAGCCTGAGCAAACAACCCACTAACATCCATATGACCCTCAAGTTTTGTTATAAAACCACACTTATTCTAGGTTTAATATGTGTTTCTAAAGCATGTCATTCTCTACACAAATGCATAGGGTTCATCCCACTAGGGCGTAAACTACGTAATTCATAAATATCTAAAATAAAAATGTCTGGCTCACTATTTATGTAACTTCTACAAATTTCTAGCATTTTTAATCGCAATAATGTTTCATGGTACAGCTGCTTGCCAACGAAGAAGATTTTAAATCCTAGTACAGGTGCACAACCTTAATTAAGGTAAGAAATATCATTTGATGAAGATTTCATCAAAAAATATATTGAGACCCAGGAATATAATGGTGCAAAATACCACAGGTATTATATTGTTTTTAAAAATATGGTTATATATATATATAGTATAGATTTTGTACTATTTTGTAATGTTTTATGATTTTGTGTGTTTTAAGTTAATATGACAACTTTACTTAATTGTAATTGTTTTAGTAGTTGTTTTATTGTTTAGGTAATTCATTATTTATTTAAGAGTTTTATATATTGCTAGCTAGAGCCGAAGGTATCAGAGCGCTTTACAACAGTAACTGTTTGCATCAAAGAAAACAAGTCTTTAGAGAGCAGGTGAGTAAGGGCGCTTTACAACACTAAGGTGCCGATTCCGATAGATTAAAAAAAATTACCGTACGACTCGTATCCGTATTTTTTTACCTACGAGTCGTACAAGTACCGTACAAATGGCCAAGTATGATTCGTACGTGAAAAATATCTACGAATAGCGTCGGGAAAAGTCTACGAGAGTGCGGCGGAAATTTTTTACGTCCGAATATCGTCGGGAAAAGTGTACGAGAGTGAGCCGGACATTTGTACGTGCAACTCGTAAAACACAAGTCTGAGCGCGCAAGTACGATCTCAACCGTCCGTCCGAATACACAATTGCACGGAAAAAGGCCCGTACGGAGCTAATGCAGTAGCACACATGTACACGGGTAAACCTATGCCCGTGTACGAGCCGTACAGCCCCCCCACCCCTAATTCTGTCAGCACCGTACACCACCCTGTCTGCACTGTACCCCAGCCCCGCAACTGTACGTGCCGTCCCCCCATGTACGCGCATCACCCCGCATGTACGCACCGTACCTCCGCATGTACGCGCCGTACCCCAGGGCCGCACGTGTAAGCACTGTACCCCCACTGCATGTACGCACTGTACCCCCAGCACCCCCACCCCCACCGCATGTACGCAGCGTACCCCAGCACCGCATGGATGCACCGTACCCCCTGCCTCCCCCACCGCATGTACGCACCCTACCCCGTGCCCCCCCACCGCATGTACGCACCGTACCCCCTGCCCCCCACCGCATGTACGCACCGCACCCGAGCACCGCATGTACGCTCCGTACCCCCTGCCTCCCCCACCGCATGTACGCACCGTACCCGCTGCCCCCCCACCGCATGTACGCACCGTACCCCCTGCCCCGCCACCGCATGTACGCACCGTACCTCCTGCCCCCACCGCATGTACACACCGTACCCCAGCACCGCATGTACGCACCGTACCCCAGCACCGCATGTACGGACCGTACCCCAGCACCGCATGTACGCACCGAACCCCCTGCCCCCCACCGCATGTATGCACCGCACCCCCATGTACGTGCTCTCCCCCCCTGTACGCCAGTACCTCCGCATGTATGCGCCGTACCCCAGGGCTGCCCGTGTACGCACCGTACCCCCACTGCATGTACGCGCCACACTCCAACACCGTACCCCAGCACCCTCACCCAGCATCGCAAATGTACAGATCGCACCTACGCGAAAAAGACTCATACAGAACCAGGGCACGGTAAAACAGCACAAGGAGGGTCAATTCGACTCGCACAACACCACCCTCCAATTCTGTCAGCACCGTACACCACCCTGTCCGCACTGTACCCCAGCCCCGCAACTCTATGCGTCGTCCCCCCATGTACGCGCATCACCCCCGCATGTACGCGCCGTCCCCCCATGTACGCGCATCACCCCCACATGTACGCACCGTACCTCCGCATGTACGCGCCGTATCCCAGGGCCGCACGTGTACGCACCGTACCCCCACTGCATGTACGCACTGTACCCCCAGCACCCCCACCGCATGTACGCAGCGTACCCCAGCACCGCATGGACGCACCGTACCCCCTGCCTCCCCCACCGCATGTAGGCACCCTGCCCCCCCACCGCATGTACGCACCGTACCCCCTGCCCCCCACCGCATGTACGCACCGTACCCGAGCACCGCATGTACGCACCGTACCCCCAGCCTCCCCCACCGCATGTACGCACCATACCCCCTGCCCCCCACCGCATGTACGCACCGTACCCCCTGCCCCCCCACCGCATGTACGCACCGTACCTCCTGCCCCCCACCGCATGTACGCACCGTACCCCAACACCGCATATACGCACCGTACCCCAGCACCGCATGTACGGACCGTACCCCAGCACCGCATTTATGCATCGAACCTGCTGCCCCCCCACCGCATGTACGCACCGCACCCCCATGTACGCGCCGTCCTCCGCCTGTACGCGCAGTACCTCCGCATGTACGGGCCATACCCCAGGGCCGCCCGTGTACGCACCGTACCCCCACCGCATGTACGCGCCGCACTCCAACACCGTACCCCAGCACCCTCACCCAGAATCGCGTATGTACAGATCGCACCTATGCAAAAAAGACTCATACAGAACCTGGGCACTGTAAAACAGCACAAGGAGGGTCAATTCGACTCGCACAACACCACCAAACACATCCACACAACAAAATACATCTCAATGACTGACCTGGCACATCCAAACAGGCAAACAGAGGCCCCAAATCACAACCACCTCTTATAACGCACCCACCAAAATTCAAACACAGCCACACCCAAAAATGGACCAATAAAAAGGGCCCACACACACAACCCATGAGCCTTTGCAACAGACCCACTGCTGCTAGACCCCACACACAAACAACTCCACATTACTCATACCTTCACTACACCTTCACTCACACACCTTCACACAACCTCCACCACAAACATCCTCCTCTTCACATTCACACACACACACACTCACATACACACCCACACACCCACAACCATCCACACCCACACCCACACCATGCCCACAGACAAGAATCCAAAGTTCACTACGGCGGAGCTGGACCTCCTTGTCAACGAAGTCATCAGAGTCGAGCCACAGCTGTTTGGAACATTGGTCAGACAGACCAGCATATCTGAAAAATCTGCCATGTGGCAGAGGATTGTCGATAAGGTGAATGCTGTTGCGCCCATCCGAAGGACCAGGCATGAATGCCAAGCCAGGTGGTACGATCTGCGCCGGGCGGTCAAGAGGAAAATTAATGAAGAATATGCCCAGACTAACATCACTGGAGGTGGGCCGCCCCGCAGACCCGTACACTACCATCCCTGGGAGGAGAAGGTGATGGCCCTGCTACCGCCGGTGGGAGTACACGGAGTTGAAGGAGTCGCAGAGCCTGGTGAGTACACAAACAACTTACGTAACATGGGGGCGATGGGGTCCACACCACATATACACCAAATGCACGCAACTTCCCCCAAGCACTCAGCGCACACAACCACAATCAAAAACCACGCTCATGCCACTAACGTCTCCATGCACCCTTCACAAATCAAGGCAAGGCCATGTCCAAGGCTACAACAACCACAAACACAAGACTGGATGTCCGGGAGGCTAGGAGGGTGGGCCCCACACAACACATTGTGGAAATGAGACGCAGGCAACAATGCCATCAGCCCATATGGTATATGTACATACCCATGCACAATGCACAGGGACTGGCAAAATACTAACAAGGTAGCTGACACTGGGCCCTGCTGTATGCAGCACAAGGCCCTCCTGGGACCACTGTACACTCAAACTCCAACTCCACAAGCACAGGTATCTAGCACAGGAACTCACACTCACTGTCATGCCAGCATGCACCATGAGGGGACAGACACATCACCTGGGAGACCCAATGACAACTCACACTACACACAACAGCAGGCCCGGTCACACCCCCCCCCCTAACACAAGCACACACCCCCGGGGCAGGCAACGGATTTACACACTCCCACAATGGACATGTGACACAACTAAACCAATCCAGAGCCAAATAAGCATCAGAGCCACCAATCTACAGGTCAAACACTCAGGAGAACATCCCAATCTGTCCCCCGCAACATACCCATCCCCAAGTGGACATTGAGAGGAATGCTAGGGACAACCAACTACCTGGAGGAACTGTGTCAACTTGAATATGTATGAAACATAGATGTCGCAGGAAACACCATTGACATTGACTCTCTCTCACACACAGGGCAACGTCTTCGATCTCCCCCCAACACTGGGGGGGAAGAATCACTGTCCCAGGCTCCGCGTGAAGACGATCCCACCGGCAGCGACGACTCTCACCTCTCCGTGGATGACCCCGACCAACCTGGACCCTCTGGTGCCCAAGCACCTGCAGCACCTGCGTCAGGTACATCTGTGCCAACCACCACCCCCATTCCTGCCACATCCCAGGACACACCCAGGAGCCCTGCTCACACTGAACAACAGAGCCAGTCTGACCAGGAGGGACAAGGTTCTCCAGGCACCCAGGAGGAGGCAGGCAACCCTGCAAATGCCATCCCTCAGGGGTCCCGTAGACCCAATGTGCCCACAAGGGCAGGCCAGGCTCAAGTGGGCAGGGGTGGTGGGAGTGGAGGCAGGCGGAGGCGCAAACCTGACCAGCCAGCTCAGGACACCGGTATGTCACACATACGTAATATCATGGACTCATACCGGCGTGACACCAGAGGCATCAACCAGGTCGTGTCAAGACTCTCCGATATGCAGGGGACCCTCGATGAGATTAAGAACCTGCAGGTCGAGCATCATGCCAGTCATCAACAACACCAAGGACGGATGGAGGCAAGACTGGCTGAGCTCCTGGCGGTGCACAGGGACGTGAGCCAATCACTCCGTCAGATCGCCCAAAGCCTGGCAAACCCTCCCTGTGCCACCAGGCGTAAACCAGCACCAGACACAGGGAGGGAGGAGGAGGAGGATTCATCTGACGGAGCGTCCCCAGCATCGTCAAGGCCTGCATCTGAGGGTCCCCGGAGGAAGGTGGGTCGTCCACGGAGAAGACCGTGAGAGTCAGCGGACCATCCCCATCTC
Organism: Triturus cristatus; assembly: GCF_964204655.1. Taxonomy (NCBI): domain Eukaryota; kingdom Metazoa; phylum Chordata; class Amphibia; order Caudata; family Salamandridae; genus Triturus; species Triturus cristatus. The sequence goes on from NC_140580.1 coordinate 557,242,691, forward strand.
CCAGGTCACCTGGCCTGGCACCTGGCCCTCTGGCGCAACAGCAGCACCTCATCCAATGACATTCTCTGCCACATGGACTTGCTGGTCACAGTCTGACCAATGATGACCAACACTGTGGTCTGGACTCTGATGACTTCCAATGCCAAGGATACCATCTCCCCCTGTGAACTTTGGATTCTATTACCCCGGTAGAGCACCTTAGCACATCTACCAAAAGACTCACCCCACCAACAATAAAATCTTATTTTTCTTCACATGAGATGTTGCTGTCATTTGGCATTATTCAGCGACATATGTGTGTGGAAATGTCAAACTATGCCTGAGTGTTGAACTATCTCCAGCCAACCATACCCTGGGATCCGAGTCTGGTACAGGACACACATGGGTCACAAGGTATCATTCAATGTAGGCATGGAGCACAACACTCACCTGTGATGGCCTCTGGCTGCTGAGGGGGGGCTTGCTAAACTGTGCGGACAGACCTATTTGGGAGATCATCATCAAGGCGCAGAGGTCATGGCTCATGTGGAGGTTCCCGGGGAGGGAGTCCCAGGTATGTGTGGCCAGGTGGGAGAACAAAGTCCTGTATGCTGGAGTACGGTGGATGTGAAGAACGGTGGCCAGGGCAAGGTTGGATGCACGGAGATGGCCCAACGGGATCTAGGATGACAGACGTACAAGGTTGGTGTGGGGTCGGGTTTGTGGACTGCCTCCTGAGTGTGGGTGGGGAGTGTGGAGGTCATCCTGCAGCAGACAGTGATCCATTGCAGCTATCTATGGTGGACGGTGAGGTGGCTGGGGCGCTGGGTGTTGAAGCTGAGGTGTGCAGACGCCCCCTGGAATTGGACCAGTTTCCTGGGAGTTTGGATGTACTTGCTCCGTAGAGGGCAGGGCAGTATTTGACATGGATGTTGTCATGGACCTGGGGGATGGTCTGTCTGTACTTGGAGTGGATCTATCTGTGGATCATCTGCATAATGCAGAGGGCGTTGCAGTATGAGGTACAGATGCTGTGGACTAGCATGGCATATATGAGCGAGCCAAACATGATGCACACCATCATGTGTGTCTGGCCACTGGGTGCTTGTGCAGGGCTCTTGCGGGTGGGACACAGGCACTTGACCCAGCTGGAAGGGGACAATCCTCAGATGATCACCTCAGCCCTATCCAAGTCCAGCCTCAGGTGGCTTGTGTTCAGCCATTCATCAATGGATCTCATGCATACTTGAATGATGGAACTGCCAATGTCTGTGTCTTTGTTGAGGGTGAGGAGCACCTGGCTGTCAATGGCATACGAGCTGATGATGAGGTGCTGTGCGCATGTGATGGTGGAGAGGGGGGTCCTGGGCACTCTGTAGATTGACCTGCTGAGAGATGATACCTGTGCCATGTCACAGACGATGACCCCATACTACATGCTGAAGCCTTGAGTCCCACTCCCATGTCCTTGCTGGGCTACAGAGCCTGTGGGGAGTATTAGGGACGTGACCTGGTTGGTGTGACAGGGCCTGGAAGGCGGGGAATCGCAGTGTAGGCAGTTGGAGTTGCACACTCAGCATGCAAAGGTGTCGTGTGTGTGCCCAGGGCATGTCTGACAGCAGGCGTTAGATGTGCGGATGGACATAGCTCGGAGTGTGTCTGATACATCAGACTGTAGTGTGATGTGGGTTATGCAAGGACAGGATGGTGATGCAATGTGCACCTTGCATGTGCTGATGGTTCAGCCTTTGGCACCGCGTTGCGGCAACAGTGGCATAGACAAGCTGAGGACAGCCAAATGAATGGGTGGAGGGAGAAATTGAGGAGCATCTTGGAGGCGTGTCTGTTGCCAAATCTGGATACTCTGTGGGCCCTTGCTGCAGGGTCCGCAGCAGCAGGCGGCATCTCCTTGCAAAATGACAGAATCTGCACACAAAGACTAGGATGTCAGAAGGACAACTGCAACAGGCGCGTGTGGAAAGTAAGGAGTGTCCATTGTCACATGGCACACCCAGAGACAATGCATGCACAATCACCAAATAAGCATTACACCGGATCAGGAAACAGACGGCCGACCTGCGCACAGGAGACACACCCTCAGCAGCTGTTGATGGCCCATTGTGTGGACCAACATGCCAAAATACATACATGACCATGTACTTCATGCCCAATAGGGAGCCTAATCCATGAGCTACTGCATGCATGTTGCTAAACTACACATGGACTCTTATGCATAATCTCCCACAACTATGCCAGATATGCCGCATGCAAAGTGGCAAGAGACCTGCATTGACAGAGATGAGGCACCTTGGAGTGTGACCAACACCTTTATTACACAGCCTCACACTAATGCAAATGCATCCATTGGAACAGACTCACAGGTCATTTGGCTGACCATGTGTGACCCACACTGGACACCCCCTTCAACACACAGATGTGGTAAATCCTACTGAGCTGGCACACAAGTGAAGGGGTTGAGCCTAGCACCCCTTGCTGCACACGGAGAGTCTGCAATTCCCCATTGAGCCTCATATGGGGATGTCCCACACTATGTCCACCATTAGCATCCCGTATGTGCCTGAGGGACGTTATACACACATTGATGCCTTCATCAGAATCCACAAACCATGACAGATGACTGTCAGGAAGGGTGACTATCAATTCATGGGAGCCATGCAACACGTCATGTGGCCCATGGTGAGTCGACATGTATGCATGGTAACACTACATGCACAGGAGGAGTTCCCACATATCACAAACACGTACCACCCACAAAATGCCTTGCTGCACTCCTTACCCCAAATGACTTTTCACCATGTCTGTGCATGTAACTCCGATCCAGCACACGTTGCAATACTCATGAGGAGTAGCAGGAGGGCAATGATGACATGAGCAGATGACACCCGCAATAACCTGGGGAGGACAGACACACAACAAGTCAGCAAATAGCTAGTCATCCGCAGACATGTACATGTACTCTACAGGGATGATAATGTCACCATGCCCTTAATAAAGTTTGTGTCCCAGCTAAAATGTGTGGACTGACATCATCACTTGAATGACACATCAGAACACACCTCCAAGTCACTTAGCACACAGTCAGCTGGACACACACATTGCAACACATGCCACACAAGGCTCAAAGCGTGCACACTCAGACAGAGGGACTCACCATCATGAGAAGAAGTTGCGGATAAGCTGACTCCGGATGTCCTCATCCTCATCCTCATCCTCACTTGCCCTGTGCCCGAGCCCTTCATCCTCCACGGGTGGATAATCCTGCTCATCCGGATCAAGGATGAGTGGCACGGCCTTTTCCACTGCCATGTTGTGCAGCATGATGCACACAATGAAGATTTTGCAGACCTTCACCGGGGCATATGGGAGGGCGCCGCCGGTCTTGTGGAGGCACCGGAATCTGCTCTTCAGGAGTCCAAACGTCCTCTCAATCACGTGCCTCGTCTGCCCATGGGTGTCGTTGTACCGGTGTTCTGCGGCTGTTCTGGGGTTGCGGAGAGGCGTCATCAGCCATGGCATGTTGGGATAGCCAGAGTCCCCTACATGGAAACATCATGTGAAGAAGTGGGTCAGGAGATGCCGTAAGATACAAAGATAGCACTGAACACAGGACCAACAGAGTATACCCACCAACAAGACATGCTCGTTCCCCGTGCAGCTGCAGCATCATTTCTGGCACCCTGCTACGCCTCATGATGTATGCATCATGTGCGGACCCTGGAAAACGGGCAGAGACATGGGAAATCAGCATGTTAGCAAGACACACCACAAGGGCATTAATGGAGTGGCAATGTTTTCTGTTTCTATAGGCTACCTCCTGTGCCTGTGGTGGTACCAAAGCCACATGTGTCCCATCAATGGCCCCAATTACATGAGGCATCCCTCCCAGGGCATAGAACTCACCCTTGACACCTGTCAACTGCTCACGAGTGGGGAAGTGGATGAAGTCATCCAGGTGCACCAACATGGCTTCTATCACATCATGCAGGACACGGCTGAACATTGTCTGGGACATGCCACCGACATCAGTTATGGTCAATTGAAACGTGCCGGTGGCAAAAAAATGTAGGGCTGCCATCACCTTCATCTTGGGGGTCAGAGCTGTAGGATGCCTGTGTTGTGGTTGGAGGTATGGTGCAAGCCGGCGGGTCAAGTCCTCTATCAACTCTTGGGAGAAGCGGTATCTGCGTATGCAGTCATGTTCACGTATGGCATCCAGGTCTGGCATTCGTCTGGGGAGAGGCGGTGCCCTGCAGAGATTTGGAAGGAATAACGAAGAGTGAGTACATTAACAAACCAATTTCACTGAGGTGAGCACATGTTCAACAGCTAATACACATCTGCTTAATACAGAGTCTGTGCTGTGCAATACATCCAGGACACGTAGGCCAGCCAGGTGATACTCTTACGAAGAGCCTGCCACAATAGTTGCATGGCAATGTTGACGTGACATGCCATTAAAATAGCTGTGGGCCAGTGTAAGTGAAAAGCCAGACACATTACATGAGTGACAGACATCCACATATCAGCATTTGAAGGATGTCATCTCATACAGACAGGTGGCGGGAGTCTAGACGCACAGGTCACATGTAATCTTGAAAAGGACAGATAACACACATTACCAAGAAGGGGTACATGTCAAAAACTGATGACACAGACATTGAGAGAATGCAGATATTGCCTCATGTCAGGGAGTCAGCTTCGAACCATCATGACACATGTAACGTGTGAGTCCACATGTGCCATGGTGTGCGTATATGTGTGTCATACACATATGCACACAGACACATGTTGGATGCTGCAACAGCAGATGGATTTGACGGAACACCAACGGAAAGCTCATGGGAACACATGACACACACTTGACATAGTCACATCGTGGCACGCTGGGAGTCACATGTCAGGTGTAATTATCCGTGTACCCGGCATCAGGGGACAGTTGCGGGTGTTGCTGACTGTGCCATACCAGTGATGCAGTGCTTGACACGTGTGTCCTACATGCACACATGTGCAAAGTGTGAATGGGAAGTGTGCCACGTAGTGCCCCATCACACATGACATGTGTAAACAGCTCATCACACATCTATTGTGCCACAACATGAGGAGACATGTGCCACATCACTGCCTGACACACCTAGGCCCTGCACATGAAGGACTGCACTGACAATGACTTGATGTACAGCCTTGTGCGAGTCTGACGGCCCGTACACGCGTGAGTACGGCCCGTATCACTAGGACCTACGGTACTCCCAACTATAGTGATAGGCACGTACTCACGCGTGTACAGCCCGTACACACGTGAGTACGGTCCGTATCACTCGGACCTACGGTAAACCCAACTATAGTGATACGGGCCGTACTCACGCGTGTACGGGCCGTACACACGTGAGTACGGCCCGTATCACTAGGACCTACGGTAACCCCAACTATAGTGATACGGGCCGTACTAACGCGTGTACGGGTCGTACATGCGTGAGTACGTGTCTATCACTATAGTTGGGGGTACCGTAGGTCCTAGTGATACGGGCCGTACTCACGGGTGTACGGCCCGTACACGCGTGAGTACGTGCCTATCACTATAGTTGGGGGTACCATAGGTCCTAGTGATACGGGCCGTACTCACGCATGTACGGCCTGTACACACGCTCTGGGGGCGTGGGTACGGTCCGTACACGCGTACCCCTGCATCACCACTACAATGGTGGTACGGACCGTACCCATGCCCCCAGAGCGTGGGTACGGGCCGTACCACCATTGTAGTGGTGATGAGGGGTACACATGTACGGACCGTACCCACGCTCTGGGGGCGTGGGTACGGCCGTACCACCAATGTAGTGGTGATGTAGGGGTACGCGTGTACGGACCGTACCCACGCTCTGGGGGCATGGGTACGTCCCGTAACACCATTATGGTGGTGACGGGTACGCGTCCACGTCCACTTCCGTTGTGGCGGGACGTGGGATTGGTGGACACGCCCCCCGAAGTGACCAGACCATGGAGGTAATTAATGTGCAGGTTGTATTTGTATTTTGTGGGGTGTGGGTTATGTTTCCTGCCCCTTGCACCCCCCCCCCCTTTGCCCCTGGGGGTGGTTCTGACCTTCTGCGGCGTCTGCGGCGGTTTCTGAACACGAGGTCATAGGCTATGAGGGCCGGGATGACGTGTAGGTTGGGGTCCATCGCTGTCCGTCGCGTACCGGTGCTCCTTGTTCGCGTCGTCCTCAATTTCCCGGCAGTTTTTGGCTCCCGTAAAAAATGCTACGTGCGGAGTGACGTAGGCACGAATCGTACTTGCTGGTCCATAAAACGCTGCCTGACTCCATCCGGACGTCGCGTCTGCGCCGTCCAGACTCAGATTTGTATGTATTTTTTTGCCGGTCGGTGTTTTTTACGACTCGTACGGAAATGGTGTTTCTGTACGATTCGTACTTGCAAGTTTGTAAGGTGTTTTTCCGGGGTACGAGTCGGACGGAGAAAACGCTCCGTACGACCATTTGTACCCGGGTTTTACCGGATCGGAATCGGCACCTAAATGTTCGCATCAAAGATAGCAAGTATATACAGAGCAGCTGAGTCATATCAGATCAAATCAGTGGTTGAGCATAAGAGAGGAAATATAACAAGGAAGAGGTAAAGGGAGGACTGCAGTTAGAGAGTCTATTCAATTGGATGATAGATGACCCGCTAGTTTAGATGTCAGTTTAGGAGGAAGTCCTTTTGTTGTCACTTGCAGCTCAAGAAAGATGGGTTAATTCCAATATGTACTGGGATGAGTTCTTTATTTTTGGAACATTGCTCAAAAAAGAGCATGCCAGTGTTTCTTGTTTGTGGGCTTTAGGCGGAATGGGGAGTAAGGTGTTAAAGCTTCTTAGGTTTCTTGTCTGACCTGCCTTTGTTAGTTTTGAGGGGAGGTAAGCTGGTTTTCCTGGGTGAAGGGCTTTGTGAGTTAGACATGTAGTTTTGAAGCTGCAGCGAGCTTCAATCAGGGTTGAGGTCATGTGGTCATATTTTATTATTCCTGTGACCATTCTGGCTGCTGTATTAAATGTGGTTCTAAGGGACTTAGGTGGGATTTAGCCGTGCCTGTTTCACGTAAATTCTGCGAGCGGGTGGAACTCGGCAAGTTGCGCTGCCTGCGCTGATTTTTAGCACTTAGAGCTTGCTCCACGCTGTAAAATCAGCACAAAATGTACCACCGTGTGCACCAAAGGGTGCTGTTTCTTTCTGCCACACAATTATATTTGCTACTCGAGCGACAGCTTTCTCAACATGAGCGATCGCGACCTGCCGCGAGCACCCGAATTGAGAAACCTCACCGTGAGGCATTCTAGCGTCCGAAAATTTGTTTAGTGTGTAGTGCTGCGCAGTGCATGTATGAACTACATGTGTTGGGTGAATGTGTGGCAATGAATGATAAAAAACAGGGATAATGCAGTAATGTACAGTCAGTGTATGTTATATGCATGTGCTGGATTTATGTGTGCATGTGAATCGTACTATACATGGAAATGAAATGAAATACCAGTATTTGTAAAGCGCACAGCTACCTCTGAAGTGGTGTCCCGGTTCTGGGGGCCGTCGGGAAGATTAGGCAAGCTATTGCCCAGAGTCACATGGTGCTGGGCTAACCTGCCGCTGGCACCGAGGATCGAACCGTGAACCCCGTAGTCCGGAGTCAGGTACCCTGGCCGCTGCACCACACCTCTTCCACATGGAACACTCTAGGTTCTATTTTGGGAGACCAGAGATGCATGGTGAAATATAAGAATCCCCCTAGACAGATTTGTGAATTGCTCCATTCCTGTAAGCTGGGTGGGACAACCCAGAGAAAGGGAGAGCCAGGCTCTCAGAACACTTCAATGGGTGCTCTTTGATTCAGAGAGTGGCATAACGAAGGGGCCTGGGCACATCTTAGGAAGGAGATTGTTGCAGGGATTCTGCTCATGCACAGAACTATGCGCAGGAAACCAGGACCTTAGTGAATTGTGGTGTACCAAAAACTCTCCTCAGAACCCAGAACCCCTATCCGACCAGCATCAGTGTCCCATTCGTTATCCGTATTTATCTCGGCAGTCCCAATGTATAGACAACCCAGAACAAGTGACTTAGTAATCAGAAATACCTATTCGTTATTATCCTCATATCAGTCCACAACAAGAGTAAACAGAGACACTGTAAAGTTTAAAGAGTTTATTTATAAACCTCGTGTCCTAACATGCAGTACTTTGGCTAACATAAGCAGACAAATGATTAAAATCAAAACCATCAGCATAGTTACAATACCATAGAAAATGAAAAGAGAAATCATAATATAATGACAGTGGAATACAGCCACCTTCCTTTCGCTAGTAAACTAATATTATTATTAGACTAATAGAAGGTCTCTAGGCTTGAATGGGGAACCCCATATTGTAAAGATCAGCTTAGTGGAATCACATCACAGGATCAGGTATACTCTGCTCCTGGGAAAGCTCTTCTTCCGAATGAATGTGTTAAGCATGCAGCCTGAAATATTAAAAGCGCTCGACTCTCAGGTATTTGCAGCTGTGTGCGTGTTATGGCTAAATAGTGGGCCGATCAACCTGAACATGCACCGTCTAGCGACCCAGACTGTTTCTTTACACAATGTTCAGACCAAGGTCGCAGCTCACGGCTAGGGAGGTGAACAACAGACAGTTCTCATGTGAAGAAAAGGCGAGCAAGCATTTCTCAAACAATAACATGTAACTGCAGTGTCGTGTGCAAAAGCAGCAAAAGTGGCCAGATGGCTTTCTAACATATAACGCGGTTATGCTAACTTAGCAATGTACGTATATAAATTGCAGCCCTCACTACAAGATGGGACTGAGAAGAGAATCAAAGAGAGTAGGGATGAGGCCTGGGAGTAAAGTTTTGATGAACATATCACTGTCACAGTCAGCTGGTTCACCCCGGAACTCCTCGACTCAAAGCGCACCTGCTGGAAATTGGAGAACATATGGCACAGCGACAAGACGCCAGACAGCCGCGCTGCCCACAAAGACGCCATCCGCAACCACCACCACCTCATCAGGACCACCAAAAGGACCTTCTTCACAGACCGCCTTGACAACAACGCACACAACAGCAAGGAGCTCTTCACCATCGTGAAGGAACTCTCCAACCCCAGCTCCAGCGCCAACGGCATCCCACGATCGCAAGCCCTGTGCAACTCCCTCGCCACCTTCTTTCACCGGAAAATCACCGACATCCATGACAGTTTAAAACTCCGGACGACCCCTGCAGACCTCGGTGCACCGGACCCACCGCTCCCCACCGCCCACGACACCCTGACAACCTGGGCCAACGTGAGCATCGAGGACACAATCAAGACCATGGGCACAATCCACTCTGGATTACCGTTCGACCCTCTCCCACACCACATCTTCAACAAAGCCAGCAATTCCATCGCGCCCCACCTGCACAAAATCATCAACCTCTCCTTCGAGACCGCCACCTTCCCTGAGAACTGGAAGCACGCAGAGATCAACGCCCTACTGAAGAAACCCAAGGTGGACCCGAGCGACCTCAAGAACTTCCGACCCATCTCCCTGCTTCCGTTCCCAGCAAAGGTCATCGAGAAGATAGTTAACACCCAGCTCACCCGTCACCTCGAAGACAACAACATCCTGGACCCCTCCCAATCAGGATTCCTCAGCAACCACAGCACCGAGACCGCCCTCATCGCCGCCACAGACGACATCAGGATCCTTCTAGACAATGGCGAGATGGCGGCCCTCATCCTCCTGGATCTCTCCGCCGCCTTCGACACCGTCTGCCACTGCACACTTCGCACGTGACTCCAAGACGCAGGGATCCGGGAGAAGGCCTTGGACTGGAACACCTCCTTCCTCTCCGGCAGAACTCAGAGAGTCCGCCTCCCCCGTTCCGGTCCGAAGCCTCCAAGATCATCTGCGGCGTCCCTCAAGGATCTTCCCTCTGCCCGACGCTGTTCAACGTCTACATGGCACCACTAGCACGCATCGCCCGACAGCACGACCTCAACATAATCTCCTACGCTGACGACACGCAGCTGATCCTCTCCCTCACCAAAGACCCTCTCACCGCCAAATCCAATCTCCACCAGGGAATGAGGCAATCGCCGACTGGATGAAGGAAAGCCAACTTAAGCTGAACTCAGACAAGACGGAGATCCTCATCCTTGGGTCCAACCCCTCAGCATGGGATGACTCATGGTGGCCCGCATCACTGGGGACCCCCCCCGGCCCCCACCAACCACGCACGCAACCTGGGAATCATCCTCGACTCAAAACTCACCATGACCAAACAAGTCAACGCAGTCTCCTCCACCTGCTTCAACACCCTCCGCATGCTTCGCAAGATCTACAGATGGATCCCGACAAACATGAGGAAAACAGTCACCCAGGCCCTAGTCAGCAGCAGACTCGACTACGGAAACGCCCTCTACGCTGGAGCCTTGTCCAAGCTCATCAACAGACTGCAGAGAATCCAGAACTCCTCTGCACGCCTGATCCTCGACGTCCCGCGCCGTGACCACATCACCCCCCCCCTGAGGAACCTGCACTGGCTCCCCGTCGACAGGAGAATCTCCTTCAAGCTCCTGATCCACGCACACAAGGCACTCCATAAGACCGGACCAGCCTATCTCAACAGTCGACTCTCCTTCTACGTACCCAACAGGAAACTCCGCTCTGCTGACCACGCCCTGGCCACGGTCCCGCGCATCCGTAGAACAACTCCCGGAGGCAGGTCCTTCTCCCACCGCACTGCCAGGACCTGGAACAACCTCCCCTTCTACCTACGACAAACCGAAGACCTACTGACTTTCAGGAGACAACTCAAGACCTGGCTCTTTGACCAGTAGCTACAGCACCCCCCCCCCCCCCCCCAGCGCCTTGAAACCCTTACGGGTATGTAGTGCGCTTTACAAATTACAGGATTGATTGATTGATTGTGACTGACATCCAGGTGTGAACCTCCAGTCACGTCCATGGCCTATGTTGGGGGGCCTTTTGATTTGATTTGGAGTTGCCTCTGCTGTGCCAGACTGCTTTCAGGAGGAAGAGAGAACAGAGGAGTGGGCACCTCAAAAAGAAGAAGACCTTCAACTTAAACTGCAAATACTCAGGTTCTAAATCACATTTGATTTCTGGAAATGGACTCTAAATCACATTTGATGTCTGGAAATGGACTATAAGAAGGGTTAATTGAGACCCCACAAATTCTCAACTGTCAAGCAGCCAGTCAGGCTGTGCAAGGAGGAGAAACTCTGCAAGACATCTACCTGTGACCAGGACAGGGGGCTGAAGGTCTACTAACCTCCCAGCCAGTGGCAGCTGGTCTTAAGGGGCGTATGGGGCGTTGCCCCACCTACCAGCATCGGGGGAAAACTAAAGGGAGAGAATGAACTCAACTCACCATGGAGCAGTTTTAAGAAGTGCTCACACTTCTTGGTGCTCCCCCGTGAGGCTATGTGACATCTTGTTTTTGTGCTTGTCGTCTCGAAGAGTCTTTCTGCTCCGCATGTGCAAAGCTGGGCGAGGGCTATTCCTCGCCCTCGAGGCACAAGCGAGGAGGCGGGTGAGTGGTGACATCAGCCTTGAGGGAGTGGCCACATAAAGCGGCAGTAAATGGATTACAAATGGGGCGCTAAGGAATTGGCCCAGGGCGCGGTCAGTGGAGCGCCATTCACAATAATGGGAAGGGGCAGGGCTGGTGCACAGTGGTAACAAATGCAGCAAGCCTTTTGCCGCCTCGTGAATAAGGCTTCCTAATTGGGTAAGTAAGGCTGAGGCGACCTTGGGGGAGTGGCTGGCTATGCATTAGTTTGGCAGCTCCTATTTCCGGGACACAGTTGCTGGAATTGGAAAAAGAAAGGCGCCTGCAGCCGTTACTTTCAAATGAGTGCGCAGCAGGTTGGTTTACTTTTAGTAAGTTATCGAGAGCTGAATTGGGGCTCGGGCCTGCCATTAATTTTAAAAAATGTACCTGCTTGATTATTTGCGATGTGATGACCTCCTTTGTTTCCCACAGTAATTAGGCTACAACCTTCGCGCCCCCGCCTTTTACAGCTCCCACCGGATGCTATGCATTATGTTTTAATCTTCCACCTCCCCAACCCGAGCTAGATGTCCCGGAACCCAGCACAAAGACTGATTGCCTCCCTTCCCGAGCTGGATATTTTATTTTCTATGCCCCTGGTGCAACATTGGCCGTAAAACGACGAGGGGCAGGGCGAGGTGGCGGACTGACTGAGAGAGAGTAACTTAATCTACTCTCTCCCAGTCGCTCCATTACACAAAACAAAATCGCTAATTAATTTGGCAGAGCTGTACAGCTGTGTTTAAACTGCATTCCTGCCCACGCGAATGATCGAGGATTTGAGGGGAATGAAGTGAAATAGTAAAGTGTTGAACTCCCGCCAGACAGAGAACTGTGAGGTATTTTACAACCAGAGTCTGGGAACTGATTGTCAGATGTCAGATGTCAGGTTTGTGTGCTTAGCCTGACCTCAATGCACCGTCCGGCAGGGCCTCACAGGTCAGTGTGAGGGATTTAAGAGGAGAAGACAGACGGAGAGGCGCAGGGAGAGGAGGATGGGAAAGGGGTAGAAGAGGTGAAGAGGGCAGAAGAAGATCACAGGGCAGAAGGGGGGCAGAGCGTAGACGGGGTGCATCAGAGTGTAGAACAGGAGCATAAGGCGCGGAGGATCAGAGGGCTGAGGAGGTACGTAAAGCTGAGGAGGTACGCAAGACAGAGGATGCACGGAGGGTAGAAGAGGCACGGAAAGCAGAGGAGGCGCGGAGGGCCGAGGAAGCACGGAGGGTAGAAGAGGCACGTAAGGCAGAGGAGGCGCAGAGGGCAGAGGAGGTGCAGAGGAGACACATAAGGCAGAGGTGGCACGGAGGGTAGAAGAGGCACGTAGAGCGGAGGAGGCTTGTTTAGTGCTGTAATATGGGATATTTTGTAATGTATTTGCATATTTCAAGTCTACACTTTCAGAATTGCTTTATAAACATTCTTGCCCTCTCAAATTTGCTTTAAAATGCTCCATTTGCACACACTTTGCAAGTCCCTCTCCCCTCGAGTCCCTCCAATCATAGTCGGCTTGCTCGCTATCGACATAACACATATCCTCAACTTTTACGCCCACCAATTTCAAATGTCACCAGCCGCCCCTGCTCCCAGCTGGGTGAAGGGACATCTCCCAGGGAATCCAAGACCACCAGCCCAGGAGCATGGAACACAAGTGCCTGTCTGCTTGGTAAGACCAGTGTGCCATGAGAGGAAGAGGAGAGAATTGGAGGGAGTGAGGTCCAGAAGGGAATCCTAGCTATTGAATCCCCAGAGTGAGGCATGAGGAGGCTGCTACTGTACCGATCAGATTGTTGTCCGTGTGCAGGGGAAGTTGGTGACCCTCATATGCCTGAGGAAGCCCACCTGGAAGTGAGTCGTGATCATTGCTGCATCCAACGGGTCATCATCCATGTGCAGTTTACGTCAGTGATTCCGTATGCCAAGTGGGGTCACCATGAAGAGTACTGCTGTGCTGAACAGGCCGTAGCTTGTGTGTGGTGATAATGGGCAGTAGCATGTGTGTGGTGATAAACCTGCAACCCGGTATGCCAGCCGGGCCAAAGTGGAGAGATCCATTGTGCCAAGTGGATCGGAGCCAAGGTACAGTGAAGGAATGGTGATCCCATATGCCAGAGGGGGCTACTGAGACCAAGCAAGACGTGTGACCTGGTCGAGAATGTCATTAGAGAAAAGAGGCCACCATGGTGACCCCAGTAGGCCTGAGCTGTGACTGAGGACCAGCACCAGGACCTCCACCCGTCCCACTGTCCGTGGGAAGAACCAAAAAACTCACCCAACTTGGAGGACCATAGTGAACCCCCTGGCGGCTACTGCAGGGCCATGTGTGAGGAACTCAAGGACAGCCGATTGCAGCCCGCCTGGGGCGCATGTGAAATACTTACCAGAGGCAACTGCTGCAGCCACAGTGCCTGTCGAAGGGGCACACTCACAGACTCCGCTCGCCCAAGTCCTGCTGGTGCGGGTATGACTGATTTCGGGCAAGTCAGCCCAGAGGGAACTTGCTTGCCAGACAGCCCATCAGCGCTGGAACACTTTTGACTTTAATATAGATTCTGACTGGGACTCCTGAATGGTGAATATCCACTATCGCTAACTTGAGAGGAGTGGAACTCAGGCATCTGTCTATGAAAAACTAGAGCACTGACATCTAGGGAGTGAGTGTATTTTTTATGAATGTCGTATTTTACTTTGTAGTTGTAGATAAATACTTCTTTAATCACAAAATCAAGCATTTGTCTAGACAATCATTTTAAGCTTCTTCAATGCATATTGTTAGTTGTGAGCTTGTGTTCATACCCCTGTTTCTACCCCTCACCCTCCTTAGCTTTCTCCACCAGCGCTATCACTGAGAGTCAAGTGCTAAAGTGGTACTTAACTCAGGTGCTCAGGATCCATAGTAGGTCAGGCCCCTGGACATAAGGAGTAAAAGACCTCAAGCCCCATGGTTGGGCCCAGTAACCCCTGCTTGCCCTGTAGAATCTACAAGGAGTTCTGGCAAACCAGATCTTGAAAACGGAACTGGAGACCCTAAAATTACTGTGCAATTCAGTTCTAGTCCTGTGTTTCGATCATCTATGTCACAAGAAGCAAGCAAACAGGATAACAGTTCTCTGTTGAATCATCTGGCTGAGATAGGACATAATGAGGCAGAATTACAGAAAATCTCAAGCAATGCAGTGCAGCTGGCATAAAAGCTGTGCTGCACTGCGTGAGAAGAAGAGATCAGGAGAGTGCTATATTTACAGAAATATGGCAGTCTCCGCCCATCTCCCTAGCGCCGGCGCTGTAACTAGCTGCAATGTGCCATGTACACACCTTTGCACCATAGTGTAAGGGTATGTGCATGAGTCTAGTATAGGTTTTATACTGGAAGGATAGCCTTTCAGTACAAAATACTATGCTCAGACTAACTTTAAACCGTTTCCAACTTTGTTTGTGTGTTGTACAGTTCAGCACACATAATAAGGGCCTGATTACGAGTTTGGCGGTGCAGGAGCAGACTGCCATGCTGGCGGCCCACTCCCGCTCAACCAAACCTGTGGTCGCACCGCCTGCCTGATTACGAGTTTTCTCGGGTCTGGCAAGCTGTTCTTGGCAGTCCCATGGTGGTGCCTCTCAAAATGGGCACCGCAGTGGGAATCCCTAAAACAGTTCCTGTATGGCATGGACTGTAAAGTTCTTGCCGCGCAGGAACTGGGGTGCATGAACACAAGGGGGCACATGTTGTGCCCCCCTGCATGCACCCCTATGCACATGGGCAAAAGTTTGTTTCAGGACCACCTGCCTTTTCATGGAGGGAAGACCTCAATGACACCACTGGCAGTATTGAAACTTGTAATATGCATGACGGTGCCGCAGTGGCACCACCAGTATATTACTGATGCCCTGCCTGCCGCGCCACGGCCAGGGAAAAGCCTGGCGGCTGCGGCGATACAATTGTGGTCCGACCACCCAACTTGTATTTGGGTGGTTGGACCGCCAGTGCGGCGGAGCCTGGACTGCCACAACCGCGCCCCCACAAGTCCGACAGTCCGAAGACCGCCAGACTTGCAATTTGGCCCTAAGTCTGAACTGTAAGGAGAAATTAAAGCATTTCTCCTTCAGATCATTTACTTGAAATGGGCACTATTTTCTCACTGTAAACCCTGTCTACTTTTGTAAGTTAATAGATTTTAGCATCAGAAACCTTGGGTGGTTGCATGGGAATGCCCATGCACCACCCGTGGTACACGCCCATGCCGCTAAGTAATGCAAAGCGTTACAACAAACAAATGATGGACGGAATGCTGACAATGCAGACATTCTCCCCCAGTCAAGAGATCTGGGTTAAATCCATCGTTCTTTTGCCCACTACGCCACCGCAGTTCAGACATGGCCATATGCAAATCAGTCTTGACCCTGTGCCTCATGGGAACAGTCCAGCCCGAACTGCCAAGCCATGTCTTCCCTGGACCGGAATCTAGCATCCTAGGACCGGTTTCTGGCTATCAGCCGTCATCAGCCAGGATAGCTTGACTCCAGTGGCGTAGTGAGCACGGGTCCCACGTCTGGGAATACCCATCCCACTTAGGGCGAAAAGCGTTACAACAAACAAATGATGGACGGAATGCTGACAATGCAGACATTCTCCCCCAGTCAAGAGATCTGGGTTAAATCCATCGTTCTTTTGCCCACTACGCCACCGCAGTTCAGACATGGCCATATGCAAATCAGTCTTGACCCTGTGCCTCATGGGAACAGTCCAGCCCGAACTGCCAAGCCATGTCTTCCCTGGACCGGAATCTAGCATCCTAGGACCGGTTTCTGGCTATCAGCCGTCATCAGCCAGGATAGCTTGACTCCAGTGGCGTAGTGAGCACGGGTCCCACGTCTGGGAATACCCATCCCACTTAGGGCGAAAAGCGTTACAACAAACAAATGATGGACGGAATGCTGACAATGCAGACATTCTCCCCCAGTCAAGAGATCTGGGTTAAATCCATCGTTCTTTTGCCCACTACGCCACCGCAGTTCAGACATGGCCATATGCAAATCAGTCTTGACCCTGTGCCTCATGGGAACAGTCCAGCCCGAACTGCCAAGCCATGTCTTCCCTGGACCGGAATCTAGCATCCTAGGACCGGTTTCTGGCTATCAGCCGTCATCAGCCAGGATAGCTTGACTCCAGTGGCGTAGTGAGCACGGGTCCCACGTCTGGGAATACCCATCCCACTTAGGGCGAAAAGCGTTACAACAAACAAATGATGGACGGAATGCTGACAATGCAGACATTCTCCCCCAGTCAAGAGATCTGGGTTAAATCCATCGTTCTTTTGCCCACTACGCCACCGCAGTTCAGACATGGCCATATGCAAATCAGTCTTGACCCTGTGCCTCATGGGAACAGTCCAGCCCGAACTGCCAAGCCATGTCTTCCCTGGACCGGAATCTAGCATCCTAGGACCGGTTTCTGGCTATCAGCCGTCATCAGCCAGGATAGCTTGACTCCAGTGGCGTAGTGAGCACGGGTCCCACGTCTGGGAATACCCATCCCACTTAGGGCGAAAAGCGTTACAACAAACAAATGATGGACGGAATGCTGACAATGCAGACATTCTCCCCCAGTCAAGAGATCTGGGTTAAATCCATCGTTCTTTTGCCCACTACGCCACCGCAGTTCAGACATGGCCATATGCAAATCAGTCTTGACCCTGTGCCTCATGGGAACAGTCCAGCCCGAACTGCCAAGCCATGTCTTCCCTGGACCGGAATCTAGCATCCTAGGACCGGTTTCTGGCTATCAGCCGTCATCAGCCAGGATAGCTTGACTCCAGTGGCGTAGTGAGCACGGGTCCCACGTCTGGGAATACCCATCCCACTTAGGGCGAAAAGCGTTACAACAAACAAATGATGGACGGAATGCTGACAATGCAGACATTCTCCCCCAGTCAAGAGATCTGGGTTAAATCCATCGTTCTTTTGCCCACTACGCCACCGCAGTTCAGACATGGCCATATGCAAATCAGTCTTGACCCTGTGCCTCATGGGAACAGTCCAGCCCGAACTGCCAAGCCATGTCTTCCCTGGACCGGAATCTAGCATCCTAGGACCGGTTTCTGGCTATCAGCCGTCATCAGCCAGGATAGCTTGACTCCAGTGGCGTAGTGAGCACGGGTCCCACGTCTGGGAATACCCATCCCACTTAGGGCGAAAAGCGTTACAACAAACAAATGATGGACGGAATGCTGACAATGCAGACATTCTCCCCCAGTCAAGAGATCTGGGTTAAATCCATCGTTCTTTTGCCCACTACGCCACCGCAGTTCAGACATGGCCATATGCAAATCAGTCTTGACCCTGTGCCTCATGGGAACAGTCCAGCCCGAACTGCCAAGCCATGTCTTCCCTGGACCGGAATCTAGCATCCTAGGACCGGTTTCTGGCTATCAGCCGTCATCAGCCAGGATAGCTTGACTCCAGTGGCGTAGTGAGCACGGGTCCCACGTCTGGGAATACCCATCCCACTTAGGGCGAAAAGCGTTACAACAAACAAATGATGGACGGAATGCTGACAATGCAGACATTCTCCCCCAGTCAAGAGATCTGGGTTAAATCCATCGTTCTTTTGCCCACTACGCCACCGCAGTTCAGACATGGCCATATGCAAATCAGTCTTGACCCTGTGCCTCATGGGAACAGTCCAGCCCGAACTGCCAAGCCATGTCTTCCCTGGACCGGAATCTAGCATCCTAGGACCGGTTTCTGGCTATCAGCCGTCATCAGCCAGGATAGCTTGACTCCAGTGGCGTAGTGAGCACGGGTCCCACGTCTGGGAATACCCATCCCACTTAGGGCGAAAAGCGTTACAACAAACAAATGATGGACGGAATGCTGACAATGCAGACATTCTCCCCCAGTCAAGAGATCTGGGTTAAATCCATCGTTCTTTTGCCCACTACGCCACCGCAGTTCAGACATGGCCATATGCAAATCAGTCTTGACCCTGTGCCTCATGGGAACAGTCCAGCCCGAACTGCCAAGCCATGTCTTCCCTGGACCGGAATCTAGCATCCTAGGACCGGTTTCTGGCTATCAGCCGTCATCAGCCAGGATAGCTTGACTCCAGTGGCGTAGTGAGCACGGGTCCCACGTCTGGGAATACCCATCCCACTTAGGGCGAAAAGCGTTAGAACAAACAAATGATGGACGGAATGCTGACAATGCAGACATTCTCCCCCAGTCAAGAGATCTGGGTTAAATCCATCGTTCTTTTGCCCACTACGCCACCGCAGTTCAGACATGGCCATATGCAAATCAGTCTTGACCCTGTGCCTCATGGGAACAGTCCAGCCCGAACTGCCAAGCCATGTCTTCCCTGGACCGGAATCTAGCATCCTAGGACCGGTTTCTGGCTATCAGCCGTCATCAGCCAGGATAGCTTGACTCCAGTGGCGTAGTGAGCACGGGTCCCACGTCTGGGAATACCCATCCCACTTAGGGCGAAAAGCGTTACAACAAACAAATGATGGACGGAATGCTGACAATGCAGACATTCTCCCCCAGTCAAGAGATCTGGGTTAAATCCATCGTTCTTTTGCCCACTACGCCACCGCAGTTCAGACATGGCCATATGCAAATCAGTCTTGACCCTGTGCCTCATGGGAACAGTCCAGCCCGAACTGCCAAGCCATGTCTTCCCTGGACCGGAATCTAGCATCCTAGGACCGGTTTCTGGCTATCAGCCGTCATCAGCCAGGATAGCTTGACTCCAGTGGCGTAGTGAGCACGGGTCCCACGTCTGGGAATACCCATCCCACTTAGGGCGAAAAGCGTTACAACAAACAAATGATGGACGGAATGCTGACAATGCAGACATTCTCCCCCAGTCAAGAGATCTGGGTTAAATCCATCGTTCTTTTGCCCACTACGCCACCGCAGTTCAGACATGGCCATATGCAAATCAGTCTTGACCCTGTGCCTCATGGGAACAGTCCAGCCCGAACTGCCAAGCCATGTCTTCCCTGGACCGGAATCTAGCATCCTAGGACCGGTTTCTGGCTATCAGCCGTCATCAGCCAGGATAGCTTGACTCCAGTGGCGTAGTGAGCACGGGTCCCACGTCTGGGAATACCCATCCCACTTAGGGCGAAAAGCGTTACAACAAACAAATGATGGACGGAATGCTGACAATGCAGACATTCTCCCCCAGTCAAGAGATCTGGGTTAAATCCATCGTTCTTTTGCCCACTACGCCACCGCAGTGGCACCACCAGTATATTACTGATGCCCTGCCTGCCGCGCCACGGCCAGGGAAAAGCCTGGCGGCTGCGGCGATACAATTGTGGTCCGACCACCCAACTTGTATTTGGGTGGTTGGACCGCCAGTGCGGCGGAGCCTGGACTGCCACAACCGCGCCCCCACAAGTCCGACAGTCCGAAGACCGCCAGACTTGCAATTTGGCCCTAAGTCTGAACTGTAAGGAGAAATTAAAGCATTTCTCCTTCAGATCATTTACTTGAAATGGGCACTATTTTCTCACTGTAAACCCTGTCTACTTTTGTAAGTTAATAGATTTTAGCATCAGAAACCTTGGGTGGTTGCATGGGAATGCCCATGCACCACCCGTGGTACACGCCCATGCCGCTAAGTAATGCAAAGCAGTGCTATGCGCTGCTTTGTGCTACTTTCAAGTGTTTTCCGACGCTAAACAAGTTTAGCGCTGGAAAGTAAATTAGTATAAAAATATTTACCGCCATTTGGCGTCACTTATATGACACAAACAAATCATTAAATCTTAGTAAATAGACCTCAAGGTTTCCCTAAGTTTGTTGCAATTATGTTAGAAAGAAGTCCTGTATTTAGGACGGCATATTGAGAAAGGAGCAAGGAAGGTGTCTCAGGAGATAATATCTGCAAATCTGAAAATGAACCCTCCAGTTAAGCCTCCAACTAAGCCTGACATCAAAGGCGAACCACTTGCAGGGCATGATTAGGTACTATTTGTAGACAGCTCTTGTTTAAGAGATGATATATGGAATCTGAGAGCTGCTTATAGCGTTTGCACCTTAGAGGGTGTAGTAGAAGCCTCCTGGTTGAATGATGTGACCTCTGCCCAAGTGGCTGAACTGGTGATTCCTACTACAGCTTGCTGTGTTTCTGACCAATTGAGAGTTACCATTTACACGGTTTGTATGGCTTTGGAGTAGTCCACAGCTTTGGGCAGTTGTGGTCACAAAGAGGGTTTATGCTGTCTACTGGGTCCCCAAACAGGAATGGGAAGTATGTTATGAGACTCGCAATAGAAGTCAAGAAGTGTACAGCATACAGCAGCAGAAATATTTTGTCACTGCCTGAAATCGGTTTGCTGATAAAGTTGCCCGATATTGTGCTCATAGGTCCTGTGTTTTCAATGCAGAGTAGTCAAATGAATCTGAAAGTGAGACTGCCATGAACATTTTGTTGACCGTTGTTGGTACGTGAGAGGAGGTTAAGAGATTACAGGAAGTAACACCAGAGAGTGAGTAGCAGGGATGGGTAAGAGCGGTGTGTGAATAGTGAGGATAAAATTTGAGTTTCTGGCGATGGAGGGCCTGTCCTGTCAGACAGTTTGTTGTCCCCTATGGTAAGACACTTTCATGGTCCTACGCACCCAGAGAGGGACGCGATGATGTCCTTGTTGAAGCAGAACTGGTTTAACCTGCATATGATGGTATGAACATTTGCCAGCTGTGCATGACTTGCCAATATTTAAATGTCAGAAGACAGCATTGAAACTGAGTCATAGAGGGAGATCAGGAGGCCCGTGGAATAGTTTGCAGTTATATTTCATTGAGATGCCTGCTTGTAATGGGCTTTGATATGTTTTAGTTGTGGTGGGCATCTTCTCCCAATGGGTGGAAGCAAACCTGACTAAAAGGAAGGATAGTCTCACTGTAGCCAAATTATTGTTGCTTGAATTAATTCCATGTTTGGATTTCCAATTTCTCTTGAGTCAGACCCTTGAAACTCATTTCAACAATAAGGTCCTGAAAATGCTGTGTGAAGCCGTATCAGTGGAGCTGAAACTATAATGTAGTTACTGGCCTGAGGTTTTAGGGACCGGTGAACAAATTAATGGCACGCTGAAATCTTGCCTTGCCAAAGTTTGTGTTTCTGCATCCCTTAAGTGGCTGGATGCTTTACCTCTGGTGTTGATGAGTATAAAAATTTACCCTAATCAGAGGACAGGATTGTCACCACATGATATTCTAATGGGCAGAGCCATGAGGCGCCTGTTGTGCCTGCTAATGTGCTTGTAAATATTTCAGATGATATGATTCTCAACTACTGCAAGGGACTAACTGATAAGGTATGTTCTGTTTCTCACCAGGTCAAAGCAGCAACTACCCTTCCAAACTAGGAGCAATACCATGACACTAGTCCTGGAGACTGGGTCCTGGTGAAGAAGCATGTCAGGAAGTTGGGTCTGGAATATCGTTGCCGTGGCCCCTTCCAGGTCATCCAGGTCACCAACACTACAGTCAAATGTGGCGGTCTGCATAACTGGGTGCATGCCTCCCACACTCAACAAGTAAGCCACAGTGGTGAAGAAGTGGTATCAAAGGCGACTAATTTGTGGAGTTGAGCTTCTGACTGTCCCAAAGAAGCAGAGGTGGGGAGAAGAGTGAATCCAGGTGTCTCAATTGCCACCGAATCAAGAAGTGCCTCAAAGTCAAGCCCAAACAAGTGCTGAGCCTGTCGTGAATGAGTCAAGAGAAACCACAGTAAACCGAACCCAATGAAGTAGAGAATAGTAGATCTGAACCAGAAGAAGGACAGAGTAATGTGACCAGTAGAAACTATGAAAAAGAAGATTGTGAGCGACTGAGAGCAAGTGTATCTGAGGAACGCATTCCACAAACTGTTGCTGAAGAAACAGAGAAAACAAACAGAGTGACAGTGAAGATGAACAGCCAGTAATCAGAAGACCAAAGAGAACAAGCGTGCCTAGTCAAAGGTACTCAGCTCCTGAGTGGACATACTTTGCTGAAAATGAGCTAGATCCGATCTTTTATGAATTGGATGGTACATGGACAGTGCCTGCAGAACCATCATGAATAAGGCTACCATAGTTAAAATTGCTTGAGTTGCTTTTTAAGACCATTGTCAGTACAAATGAACTGTACTTATGGACCGTACTATATTGAAATAAGAAAATCTCTATGGCCGAGGCTCGTGTGGTACAGCATGGTTAACATTTTATAAGAAGATAAAGTAGGGTTCAGGATAATTCACAAAGACAACTTTACATAAAATATTTGATTGAAATGACAAAGTTTTGCAATTTTGCACAAGTTGAAACACAAAGTAGTAACCTTTCTTTTGCTTTAAGCTGCACTTTTCCCAAGGTCTGACTATAGAGAAGCGATGCTGATGATTTTGAAAAACCAGCTTAGATTAATGGTGGTTATAGTGTTGATTGTCACTATTATCATTTTAATGATTAGTCTGCTAATAGGTTTAGGTTCCCCTGTGCAAATCAGTCCAAATACGTCTAACCCCAATCCCATTCCCACTGCTTCGCACCCAGTAGAGCAGCATATTTTGATCATAAGATTTTGCATAGGGATGCTTCAGAGGGACATTTTTCCTCTAATGTCTTTTAGACCTGTTACATAAGTACGCTAGTTTAATGAAAGCTAAGGACAGTTATGTCTGTATCCACTTACCCGCATCAGTGGCGGAAGTTATGACCTAGCACCACATTCCCCTTTCTTATGGTATTTGTGTAGTATAATCATTAGTTTGCTATATCATCAAGGTAATTTTGAATACTGTTTCACAAATTATGATCTAGTTTTATCTGAAGTGCCTATGTTCAAATATTTGAACTCTCATTATAATGCCAAATATATGGCTACTGTGTGGCATTTGTCTAAATCCCTAGTTCATCTTGACTGCACGTGACCATAGGCAGAATTTAACTTGTAAACTGAGCCAAATTTAAAAGAACTTTATTGATGATTTAAGGACAGGAGCGAAGAGCATGAGTTGAAGGTGAAAGGGGAAAGGGGAAAGACTGATCCGAATAAAGCATTGGGAAAAGAATAGGAGAAATACAAACTGCTTGAAATACAACCTAAATTAAGTTTAGCTTGGCAACAGCAAGGGAAGTTGTGTTGTATGAGGAAGGAAGAGAATGTTTATAATTTCCAAAGAATGAAATGGAGTGAATGTCCTCACAGGTTTGAAGTTCTGGGTTATACTGATCAGACTTTTGCCAGGAATGATCCTGTCATTCCTGGAGTTTATTATATGTGTGGAAAGAATACCTACTTTAAACTTCCTGCTACTTTGGGTGGGAAGTTGCTATTTATCAGTAGCATTTCCCAAAGTATATAATGTACATAAGATGAATGGCCAGAAGATTGGATTCGATGTAAGAGCTAAATGTAGCGGTGCTTCACAGATAGTAAGAGACAGCTTTTGTGTTATAATTCCTTCTGTAGGTGTTGTTTTGAATGATTTACAGATTAGAAAGTTTCCTGTTTTAGTTTATAGGCTTGGAGCAGCACTCCTGGAGCTTTATTAGCTATTGATACTGAATTGGTAGCCATCAGGGCTATGGGTTTGAAGAATAGGCTTGCTTAAGGCATTTCACTCACAAAAGAGGGCGGAGTTTGTGAAATTCTGAAAGTTCAACAGTGAGCTGACATCCCTGACAAGAGTAAGGAGATTAAGAAATATGTGAAGAACACTTACTCATTTAGGGGCTTATTTACAAACTCAGGGCACTGCCGGAATGTCACTTTTAATGACGTTCCAGCTGCGGACTGGGCTTACCCATATCTACCAGGCCACGTAAAGCCACCCTGCATGGCTTTTTATGGCTTCGTAGATATGGTGTGCCGCAATACAGCGCTAGTCCCTGCGTTGCCTCACACTACGATGGGGAGGCATGCCATGGGCGTTGCGGTGGGTGTGTCCACATTACACCCATGGCATTTGACACATTCTTAGATTTACAACAAGCTGTAAACCTGAGAATGCGTAAAAAGCCTTTACCTCCCCAGCCGTGGCGTAAGAGTTGTTTTTGTGAGGGAAGGTGTCCTTTCCCCACAAAAACAACCCGATTTCAACGCCGACACCCTTGCACCATGATGCAAGGGTGCCTTAATTGGTGCATGGCAGCCATTTTTATGCCAGTGATGTGTAAGAGGACAGGAATGAGCTGTATCTTATAGATACAGTGTATTCCTGCCCTTTTCTTTTGATGTAGGGCAGCGCAGCAGGAAGGCTTGCGGCACTGCCCTACTCCAAAATACAGTAAATGAGTCCCTTAGTTTTCATGATGTCTAGTGCTATACGTATGTGACACAGCCTTTTGTGTGAGTTTCTCCATCAGTACCTTTGCTGACAAAGAATGAACTTGTACACCCTCCCATTGTAATCTCTGTGGGAAAGTACCTATATTAGTCAGTGTCAGCAAGCTGAAATTACTCCCACAGATCCACCGTTATTTATTTTTAATAGAGATTAGATATATTCCATAAACCAATATGCATTTCAAAGTAACACATAAGCACTTATTTTGTGTGGAATTGAAAGTCCCTGGTGCAGTGTCCATATGACATTTGGTTCCTAATTTTTATTATTCTTGCAGAATCAGTTTGTTTCTGGTGCAAGAGAACCATGTCAAAAGTGTCTTGTCCCTTGTCCAGTGCTGTATGTGGTTATGGCATGTTGTTCATTGACGCAGTGATAGGCTCTGTTAGGATAAATATCCCCGACAAAGTGTCCCTTGCTCAGGCTAAAACACTACTGCTGGTTGGTGGAAGCCAGTTTTAGAAAAGTACAAGCCTTCCCTCCTCAACTTCATGGGGGAGGAGGAGGAGGAAGATGTGCCTGCTGGCTCTCCCTGGTAACTTTATATAGTACATCAGCACTGGACCCCCCTCATCCCGAGTATATGTAGCATATGCATGTGAGCATGTGGGTATGTTTGAGGATTGACACCCAGCTTATTGTATCCCCTCTATGTATGAAGCTCCTATGTATGTAGGCTGCTCCATAAGGTTAGTGATTGGCAGAAGCTGCTGTCTCCCTTTTCCTACATGTTCTCGCATGCTACTCCTTTAGCTCCTCTACCATTTAAGTAAACTGTAAAGCCTAGTGCATTGACATATTCCTATTAAGGACCTTTCAGCTCTGGCTCAAACTCCAAACCAGTTTTAATAAGCCAAGAGATGACCTGAGAAATAGCAACTCCACGACAAACGCTAGGTGACCTGGCCAAATGGTGCATGCTTTAAAGAAAGCAAGGGCTCTGATGCCCCATCCCTGCATTCTGTGGTTTTTGCTTTGAGAAGAATCTGCCTACCTGGTACAGACAAGAGGCAAGGAGGCTTTTGCATCGCTAAATGATTGCCATGGAGATGTGGCTCTCTGAAAAAGTAATGCGCTTTGTACCATTGGTGTTCCTAATGGTTTGCGGTGAACTTTAAGTCCCCTTAGACATTTGAAAATATCAACTTTTCTTAAGACTGGATAAAGCAAGCCTATTTAGCTTATCCAGGATTCGCCTTTTAAATCACTGAAGTTCTGCACACTGGTTTAGTGAAAGTACGGGACCAGATACAGAATCCATGGCAGTCTTTCTTTAAGGGGTTTTGGACAAAATTCCTGGAAATCCGGTGGAGATTAATGCTTAAGAACAGAGGAGGTAAACCTGCCCAAGTTGCTTAGAAACTGCCTTACTCCGCTAAAGCTTGATACCCTGTGCACATACTACTGTGAGATACTAAGTGTTGCCAAGTGTCAACAAGAGATGATATTCACCTGCTATAAGTTGTTGCGCTCTGCATCGCAAAGATGGCATGTAACCCAGCAAGAGGCGCTGTATGAGGTGGTCAGTTGCTGTTGTGAGCATAAAATGCAGCAGGCACAAGGCCAGTGTGTGATTCTGCAAGAGGCACCCCATGAGGTGTCCCGTCACAGCTGTGAGCCCTTGCTTTCCCCTGAAATGTGATACCAAGTATGACTGTACAAGTGGCATCCCATGTGGTTGCCCTTCACACCGGTGGACCCAGTGCACAGTGGCCTAGAGTTGGATCTGTAAGCTGGCACCCAGGAAGTGCTGGCCTCAAGCTGCAAAGAAGACATTGTCTCCCCCTACAAGCCTGCAACCATCCTCTAGGCTAGTATGGCTCTAATTGTCGATATCTTTGGTGAAGAAATTTCCACGCAGTCCATTCATCAAAAGCGTGTATCCTCACACAGCCACTGGTTGTCTGACACCACTCAGGAGCATTGTCCTAAGTTGAAAGATTATGTGTTGGCATTAAAGCACCACACCTCTTTTGAACTGGGAAGGCCCGGAACCTCACAGAGACCTTGAAACCCATCCAGTATCCCCGTGGCTCTGAACTCACACAAAAGTCTATGAACAGCATGACACAGACTCACACTGGTGCACCAGTAGAGATGAAGGGAAAGCACCTGGTTAATTCTTGGGTAAGGTTGTATAACTGGAACTCTGATGCTCAACGAACCACTCTGCCACCTTAGCACAGAAGGTGGTAGGATTGTAGTTTCTAAGAATTCTGAAAGTAACTTGGGGTCAGATATACAAAGCAATTTGCGACCTGTAGTTTTGCGACCAGTGTGGTATTTTGCAAACCCACCTATGTCATAATAGGTCGGTTCACAAAATACCGAATCATAATGGGTTGCAATTTGACCTGCATCTTGAATATTAATGAGGCAGTTTGCAATTTTGCAACCCACTATTATTTGCAGCCATGATAGGGATGGTGGCCTGCTGTGGACAGTAGAACACCATGTCTGTGATTGCTTTTAAATAAAGCAATCTCTTTTATTAAAACACAGCCTGTTTACCTTAAAGGAAAATGGAAGGCATTTTTACAAAAATGAAAAGTTTAAGTAACATTTGTTAAGATTAGGCAGTGCTCCATGGGACCACTGTATATTCCTAAATAAAACAAATTATCCACATTCACAAAAGGAATGGGGTCTCTTGGGGAACTCCGCCCATTTGCAAATAGGTTACTACTACATTTGGGTATTTGGTAAAATATTAATATTCTGCAACCAGATTTAGGTGGCAAAATATTATTGCATCCCATTCGGAATTGGTATTTGGAAGGGACGCCCTAAACACGCCCCTTTCAAATACAGATTCCGTATTTAGACACAATACCAAATAGCATGTTACCAAATCGCAATTGAGTTTGTTACATGCCAAAAGGGCTTTTTACTGTTTCAAACACCCCAATTTTGTGAATCTATCCTCTTGTGACCCCAGAATGTCTTTATACATCTGACCCTGGTTAATAAAAGTCTTATTTATTTTAGAATATTGTTTAATTCTTATGAATATTCGATTTATTGTAAGGGATACATCTACTGCCTGAACTACCTCTTCTATCCTCTCACCAACCTCCTAGAGTACCCTTTGGCTTGACCGTTCGACCCCCGGAATATGAAAGCCTAAAATGGAGGCCTTGGCATTTCAGAGAACTTGCAGTAGTGTCTCTGTTTTGTAGTTCCAGGGACAGCAGCAATACTTACTACAAGAATTTCCTAACTGTCCCAAAATTGCGTAGACTGAAGAAATGAACTGGCATAGTGAAGATGGTTTCCTTGCAAAATCCGCCAGAGGGGAGGTGTGTTTTTTTCACTTTATCAGTGGTTCAAATGTCGAAGTGCGGAAGCTAGCTGCTTACAGCTTCAAAAAAAGCTGCCAATGAACAAAGATGTTGGCACAGTCGTCAGGTTCCAGAATTGTAAATCTGTTTATTTAATTACACACCGGTATACTAATGTAGTCTTCGTGGTGAGTCACTTATGAGAGAACTGATTTATATGTGTTTTTTAACAGATTATTTTTGTAAACATGTTGCGTTTATCCAAATGTCGAAGTACTATTGTGTTTCTATTGGGCTGGAACAGTCCATTCGCTGAATGTTTAACATTCACTGCAGTTTTTAGGTCTCGGGACCATCCGGTCGGCAGACCGGAAGTCCGGAGATTTAATGTCATTGAGAAGAGGGGCTTGCACCCGCCCCTCTTCGCTCCTGTTCTCCATTGGCTGGCCTCTTAAATGCTGGCCAGCCACTGGAGAAGAGGTCCAGTCACTCCGTTGAAGCCCCGTCTTTTTCGGATCGGGGGGCGTGTTTTTTGCGAGAAGTCTCAGGGAGGAGACAACAGCAAAACACGCCCCCAGATCCGAAAATGAGGCTCCCTTTCTCCGAGGCATTTTCGCTGTGCCTCGGAGAAAGGCGGTGGTGTGCCTTTTGCTCTGCCTTGTTTTCTTTTGCTATAACATATTGCCGTGTTTGTTTTTGATTTGCCTCCTGGCAGCTCCGAGCTCTGCTTGATATACGCTCGTCTCTTAAACTCTGGCATGTGGCCGTTTGATATGCTTTAACTTTACACAGTCCATTTAGTAGGAGAGGCTTCGTCACGCCCGGGGTCAGCTGAGATTGACCGCAGAAGGTCTCTGGGGGATAGAAGGGATGACAAGACCAGGAAGGGTTGCTGCGTGGGCCCCACTGTGGTTCTTAACAGGGTCTGTGTCAGGGGCGCTTTCTCCTATATGCTGGGCGTCGGCCCTTAACAAGGGCATCAGATGCATAGACCGGAAATCTTTTATTTTTATTTGTCGAACCTTGCATTGCTGATTCATTGGCCCAGCATTCACGGCTTTCGGCATGCGAGCATTGCTACTACTTCAGGCATTCTTTCGGTAGAAAGTTTTAAAATATGAACTTAATTGCTCTACTCTAACATTCCAAGTTGCAAGGACAATCGGCTGAGTCTGTAAGCTGCGCATGCTCCCTGCTAACGTGGGTACTTGACTCCCAGCTGCAACAGAAAGTGAATGTATCCAGTTTCCTAGACTCTCATGGCAACTATTGACTAACAGTTCAAGCTTAGCTCAAAAAGGGCGTCTGTGTGATTCAGGATATAGTACAGCACAGTTTTCACAAGTCCGGTAAAGATATGAATTTCCGTTCAGAAGTTTGTGTTTTCTTGCGTTTTTTTTACCGGCAGGCTTCAGCTCTGCCTCTTCTCTCGCCCTTTCACTGTCTCCCCCGCCGCCCCCTCCTCAGCCTCTTCCTCTGCAGTCTCAGCTGGACCCGATCTCCCTCAGCATTGGTATGCACAGCGCCCTCTCTCCCCCAGTCCCTCCGCCTCTGCCTCTCTGCCTCCCTCCCTCCTCCTCGCCTCTCTCCCATGACGTCTGATCACATCTCGATGCCTTGAGAAGGATGCCCGTGCTATCACCAGCAACAAACAGCCTCAACGCTGCATCAGCCCTATAGTCACCCGGAGCTAAATTTAGAATTAAACAAATAAACGTCGAGGATCACATGTTGCCGCTGGTCGCCAGAGGTTTCTGGGATTCAAACACAACACCCTGCAATACAGTATGAAGCCACTTAAGCAGCATTTTGTTGCCATATACAGCCTGACATGGAGTAAATTGACGCATTGCATTAAACCTCACAACATATTCCACTTATCACTTCTCGTCTGGCTCTACCTTGTCTGCCCCGCCCCCCCCCCCTCCCTACATTCCTAAGTTATGTGCATGTGAATAGCGCTTACTACAGCTTGGAAGTTCCGTGGCGCTTTCGGAATCTAGGCGCCCGGACCCCTACTGTCCCTGGCTAGTGGGTGACAGGAAGAGGTCTGCTGATATATGTTTGTTTACGTCTCAGGCTGTTTAGAGATGAGTCACTGTGGGTGGTGGTCGGTGAGGTGAGCATGGGCCGGAGTCTGGACAGTGGTTGGACGTGTGCACTGAAAGGCTAATGCTCTTGTTAGGAGGCAGACATTAGCTCCAAGGACAGTTATATTGTAGTGGCTTGAAAATAAACACACGCAGTGCCAGCGGGTCTACTAGGCGCTGAAACAGGAGTGCAGAGTCTCGGACCTGATGGAATTCCCCTCCCCCACATCTCCTGCTCGCTGTCTGTAAGGGTCACCCTACAACTGGAAATGCCTGTGCAACCCTCTACTTAACAATGGAAACAGAACACAATTACCAACAAATGCAGCACAGACTGACCTTTGTGCTCAAGAAGCTCGTTTCCAGCACCCCTTCCCCTCGGATGCTTTAAAACTGCTTAAATCAAGCCATATGGCTCAGTGAGTTATTCAATACTCTACTACACAATAAACCGCGCCTGAGCACTTCACAGGTCTTTAAAAAGACCATTTGCATGTTAATGAGGCCTCGCTGTTGGTTCACCCCTTGTAAGAACCCCCGCAGCTCCACTCTGCCTAGATTCAGCCCCCCCACCCCCGAAATCAGCGCCACTCTGCCTACTGTTTAAAGATTCAGCCCCCCCCCCGAAATTTTTGCTTAGCCCCCCCCCCCCCCCCAACATTAACTAGCAAGTGATTTCGCTGGTCGCTTTTTCACAAGCTCTGAACTTTGGCAGTGATGTTTCCCCTTGATAGAGAAGTTTCAGTTTCTGTATTTGGATTCCATGCCCATTCCTTCTTTGTCCTCTCTGCTGAAACTGCTCTCTGAAGTGTCAAATTTTATTAATACTAAACAAAAAACGCACTACCGTGCCAGGGCCAGACTTGGCGTTGATAATGATTGTTTGAAAAGGGAACTTTAAAAGGATACGAACTTGAACAATTCTGGTTTCAAAATATAAGAGAACACTGTAGAGGCATGCGTCTACCGACTGTTATATATAATTTGGGATATATTTCTTAATCTTTCAGTTCAGCCACTGCATGATTATATTGTTGTCTCTTTTTGAAACTCAGGAGCAGTAACATTGTCGTGGTGTCACTAGGGCTTCAAGTGGATGCTTTTTCAATATTCTATACAAGCCACAGTTACTGCTAATTTATCTTATGCAACTAACAACGATTGACAAAGCCAATAGTCGGTACTTGTTGTAGGTATCATGTTACTTGCTGTATCATTATGCCTGGATGCAATGACAAAAGAGACAGCAAAATACAAGTCGTATAGACCCCGCGCAACACCGCCCCCCACCCCCACCCATTTTTTTTTATCCCACTTAAAGCCGTGGGTCGGATACTCAACAACAGGACCGAACTGGAACCCCAAAGTAGGCCTGGCAATTATGTCGGAACAGCTGGAGGGTCATGGGGGAGGTTAACTGGGAAGCACTTTTGCTTCAGGAAACGCCCGATGCCCGGGCAAGCCAGCCCGGCCCTGCTCAACAACCCCGTTCTCTCCCGCATTTACCTGTGATCGGGCGCGCATCACCAATTGGGAGTTTTGGTGCTTTGGCGTCGGGCTGTATATTTCCGTTTGTGTCCGCAAAAAATCACTGTAGAAGATTAAAACTGATAGAAAGAAGAGTTGATATAGCAAGAAAACCAAAGTCCATGGTGGAGCAACGGACAAACGGGAAAACATCGCCCTTTCACTCTTTTCCCGGGAGGGGGCGCGTGTTCCGGTGTTAATTTCGAACATTTTGTAAATGAGTGTAGAACACGTATAACAAATGGCTGAGACAACCGCTGAGGGGTTAGATAAGGCAGAGCAAAAGGCACACCACTGCCTTTCTCCGAGGCAGAGCAGAAATGCCTCGGAGAAACGCAGCGTCCAGGACGGGGTCTGATCGGAGTGACGGCACCTCTTCTCCAATGGCTGGCCAGCATTCAAGAGGCCAGCCAATGGAGAACAGGGGAGAAGAGGGGCGGATAGCCATGGATTTCCAAGCTATTGGCATTGCTCATGACAATGCTGTTTCTTTAAATGTTTTAAAAACGAAAACATAAACAAAAATAATGTCATGAGCAATGCCAATAGCTCTAACTTTACCAATGCCGAGACCATTGCATTGTAAATGCTTGTTTTTTGTTGATTGGCACATGTCGGAGCAGTCATCGCCATGGCAACAGTGGGGGCCGATAAAAAGAGGCAGAGGAATGCATCTCTAAGCAACAGGAGTTGGATAGAGCAGTTCTGCTGATTTTTTTTCGTTAAATGAAGCGCATCGCAGCCGGATTTTCGGGTACTGTGGTAACATTTATTCGTGCGTGCTTTCAAAACACTTGGGTACTTGAGTGGATGCACTGCAAAGACGGTAGCCATGGTACACTTGTCATCCTTCTATCTCCTCAAAATCTAAGGGGACGTCTGGTAAATAACTATACGATGAAGCAAACAACACCATTCAATTAAGAACACATTTGAAAATAAATATTAATTGAAGGAGAACATTTAACCAAAAAAGAAAGGTACTAATTGGGTGCTCTCTGACATAGAATTTTGGATAAAACAAAGATTTTTGTGGAAATGACCAATTTACACATACATGCCTAAATTGGAAACACCTGCGAGGGAGATTTAGAAAAATAAAATACTGACAGTCCCTCCATTCAAAAAGAATGGAAATGGTGGTTCCTACTTCTTTGTTCAGACCACCAAAATCTGGAACCCAGTGCCAGCTCGAAGATAGAGCAATAAAAATCACTGCCAATTCTAGAAAGCATTGAAAACTGGGCCCCAGATTTATCATAATTTCACGATAAGCAGAAAGACACTTTGCTGCGCTGCATGAAATGGAAAGGGCGAGAAAGCGCCATATTTAACAAAATATAGAGCATTGCTGTGCTTTCCTTGTGATGGAGCAAGGTTTCGCATGAAAAGAAACTTGCTCGTATGCAATCCTCTCGAATAACCGGTAACACTATAATCAACCCGTCTGTGAGTACTAACAGAGCACCACATTTTACATTTATATCCAGGGGAAGCTTTCCTATGTGCTTCGCTAATGAATAACCTGAGTGTCTTAATATGGCCGACAAAACGCGGGAAATCTTCTGCGCATGCGTCTACCACATCACGTGGTGTGACGTTTTCTGTCGCTTGGGGGGAAATCTTTGCAGCTGCGCACTAGCTTTAAATTTGGCTGTTCAAACCCATTGCACTAACGCACATGCTGAGCTGAAACTAACTTATGCACATTTTACTAAGCTAATAATGCAAAAGATTTGTTAAGTAAATGGGGTTAGAGTAGAAGTAAGTGGTATACAGTGACTTCATTTTGTTTGTATTCTAACATGTTTTTCTCTGGCTTTATTAATAGTACGTATTTGGGCCTTGGAGGGTGAACACGTCTCTGTTCCCTTGTGGTTTCCACACATGCGCAAACATCTGTTTGTTCTGAACAAGTGAAGTGAATTGACTGACTGCCAAACCCTAAGCCCAACAAGGACATGGGAAACCCAACTCTTGACCCTATGAGCGGAAGAAGAAGCAACATTGTAAAATAGACTTACCGATCGACAATATGAATTGCTTGTGGGAATAAAGCGTGTGGGTATTAAAATTAAGAGGAGGAGACCTAGACAATAGACTAAAGAAAATTATTGCACTTAGTATGGTGTGATGTCCTCACCCCACTGCTTGGCCAATCAAAATTGCGGGTGAACATGGAATTGAAACATTTGGGGGTGGATCATACATTTGAATTGGTATAACAGAGGTAAGTTCTAGATAGTTAGACACACTTGATGCTGAGATGCTGATGCTATGCTGAGATGCTGCCCGATTTTGCTGCAATCTGACTGAAGAATTCAACACTAGGGAAAATTTGTGGAACAACCGAGGAGGCACATCTAGAAAGGGGTCCGGACGAGCCCGAGACGGAGAGAGTACCACCAGAGAGGGGTGTAACGCTGGCGTTACACTAGAAGAGCTCACCTTCCCTGTCCTGAGCTGATCCTGAATCTTTGATGCTCTGATGTTGGGGTCCTCACACCATTCTAGGTAATTATAACTGTAGGGTTAATGCTCCGTACTAGCTCCCTGTTCTTTTCTCCCCAGGTGCTGTCATTGCAAGAACTTATTAATGCAAACTGACTATAAGCTAACTGTACTTTTTTTCCTGATGGAGAACTTCGGTATATTCATGTGTATTTTGATTTGACTCACAAAATTATTAATTCAGATAAACTTTCAAAAATCCTTCTGAGTCTGTGGTTCTTTAAATAAAAGTTAATGCATTATTGTAATTTCCTCCCTATTCTAATCTACTACTAGATCTTTCTAAAGTGCATTTACTCAGGAGACAGGAATGGTAAGAATACTGGTATAAGGATTTCCTAGGGTAAAATAAAATTGATGACTAGTGGATATTTGCTAGCTCATTGCGTGTATGAATGTTTATGGGCCCAAATGAGTGTTGTGTGTATGAATGTGTGGAGCTGGTAAACTCCGCTGCATCAGTTTTACTTGGTAGCAGAGGCATGGTTAGTATAGTTAGTTAGGTGAGGAGTGTATTTGAAATTGAATTATTGATTTATGTTTTAACCAAAACCCGTTATATATTGTTTCATGTTGTCTGGAAATTCCCGGGAAAATTGAATAGCGGGTGGCAAGTGGAAGCCACACTGCAGTGAGGTTATTGGTCTGGATCGAGAAAGTGCTGAAAGTTATACAGGACTGGAAGCACTAAATTAGGGAAAAATGTATTGTATTTTAGTGAGAATAATTGGTAGCGAGGAGTTCGATGTTGAAATTTTGGTATTATATCACCTAGAAATGTGAAGGAGTAGCAGGTTCTCTGATGCTTGTGTGAAGAGCAAGCGGAAAAGTTTTACTCGTAGTGTGTGAAGAGTAAGCGGAAGGGTTTTACTCGCAGTGAAAGAAATCTTACTATTCTTTGAATTAGTGGGTCAGACACAAAAGCAAATGTTTATACATTGTTAATTAATGAAATTGTGTGAAAAGTTTGTGAGAAAATAGGTTTTTGCATTACCTTGTGAAGGAGGGGTCAGTTGCAGTTGCTGCACTGACGTCACTGAGAGCCGCGCTGGGATTGGTTGAAACAGCGACGTATAGTTGATGTGAATTTTGTAATGGAGGGGTCAGTTGTAAGGAGTGATACTGATGTCATAGAAAAGCCGCGCAAGTATTGGCTGAGCGAGCGAGCAGAACAGAAGGTGATTGGACTTCAGACTAGAAATCGCGCTGGTATCTTTTTTTAATTAACGTACGTTTTTGATTGGTCATCCATATATAGATCCAGAGAATAATGATAGAGGAGATTGCATGTATGATCCAACTTTAACAGGGACTTGACCAGATAGAAGATTTATAGGGTTTGCTTACGAGCAGTACCTTAATAAGCACAAGCATGCAATGTACGGAGAAAAAAGAAAAATGACATTTATGCAAAAGGTTAAGAATTATTTCAAAAAGGACAAACCCATTAAGAGTAGAGAGGGGATTCTCATTCCCCCTCCATATACGCTTGCATCTTACATGATGGTGGAGAGACGCTATCATACCTGTGTATGGTTAGAAAATTGGGTAGAATACACCAAAGATGATGGAATATTAGCATTCCCTGAGTACGGAAGTTTTAATGGAAGAATATTGTACAATTTAAAAACACGAATGAATGAGTTAGAACCCAGACCTAGATTGACTCAATATGAGGCTTTAGAAGAATGGGAAATGGAAACCTTTGAACTTGACAGACCACGAAGCAACAAGACTTTAAGCAAATATTACCCGAAATTTCCTCGAGAGACTAGAGATAGTCAAATGAAGAAATGGAGACAGGCCATGCTGGCAGAAGGTTTATATCCTGTGTTAACATCAGAAGAGTAGATGGGAGGTAAATGTACAGAGAAGACTAAGCACTTAACCATGATAGATAGCAGAGAAACAGAAGACGGGTATTTAGAGGACATATTGATGGAAAGTCCTCCACCTTATAATGATGGATTTAATAGAATGACCCCTCGTGCCCCGATGAACAAGTTACTTACCTTCGGTAACGCTTTTTCTGGTGGATACAGTATCTGCCTGTGGATTCCTCACCTTGTGAATATCCCCTGTGCCAGCATTCCACAGAACTTTTTTCCCCAGCTCTCTACGCCGACGTGGACGACGTCATAATGCATCGGCTCCGCTCGCGACTCTGTATGATGTCACCGGAGCCATAAGAGAGCCACGTCGGCGTGATAACGTCAGTTCCACCCATTCTTTCCATGCCCCCGAGGCGCACAGGTGGACCAACAACAGATTCAAAGTATACACAGTATACAATATACAATCAAATATACATAGTACATAAACAAAAGGAAAGCTAAATAAAACAAGCATTTCCTACCAATGTACCAGAAAGCATAACAACATCTCAAACAAGACAACTTTTAAGGTATACAAAGGTGGACAACGGGGAGGCGGGTGGGCCAGTAAGGAATCCACAGGCAGATACTGTATCCACCAGAAAAAGCGTTACCGAAGGTAAGTAACTTATTCTTCTGATGGATACATCTGCCAGTGGATTCCTCACCTTGTGAATAGATTCCCACAGCAGTCCCCACTCCCGGAGGAGGGTGTCCACCTTCCTATACCAGAAAGTCTTGCAAGACAGAGCGCGCAAAGTGGCCCATCCCTCCTCATCTCAGAGTCCAAGCAATAATGCTTTGCGAAAGTATTGAGGGAGGCCCAAGTCGCGGCTTTACAAATATCTGCCACAGGAACACCCCTGGCCAAAGCAAATGTAGATGATTTAGCTCTAGTTGAATGAGCCCTAATACCCTCAGGAGGAACCTTACCAGCCAGGGCATAGCAGATCTTGATGGCAAGGATGATCCATCTTGATAGAGTGCGCTTGTGCACCGATCTTCCTTTGGAATGACCAACATAACCCACAAAGAGCTGATCGTCCAGACGAAAGTCCTTCGTTCTGTCCAAGTAAAAGCTTACAGCTCTCTTTGGGTCCAGGCGATGAAGTTTTTCCTCCTCTTTGGAGGGATGAGGAGGAGGATAAAAAACAGGGAGAGTAATAGACTGCCCCAAATGAAACGGAGTAACTACTTTAGGCAGGAAAGCAGCCCTGGTCCTAAGTACCATCCTTTCAGCATGTAATGTAAGAAAAGGGGGTTTAGAACTAAGAGTTTGAAGCTCACTCACCCTCCTTGCCGAGGTTATGGCTACAAGAAAGACCGTCTTAAAGGACAAAAGCCTCAGAGGACAGCTATGAAGAGGCTCAAACGGGGACCCCATCAGAAAAGACAAGATTAAGGTCCCACTGTGGCATTACAAAAGGAGTAGGAGGAAACATGTTTGTAAGGCCTTTGATAAACCTTAGTACAATCGGAGATTTAAATAATGACGGTTGATCAGGAAGACATTAAAAAGCCGATAAGGCCGATAGATAGCCCTTGACCGTGGCCACAGCACAGCCCTGATGAGCCAGGGAAAGAGCAAACTGAAGCGCATCAGAAAGATGGGCTTTTAAAGGGTCAATGAATCTCTCTCCACACCATTTAACAAACTTAGACCACCTATATGAGTAAATGGACTTGGTGGAGTGTCGCCTGGCCGATAAAATAACATCCACCACATCAGGCGGGAGAGAGAAGGAATTGCCCCGTTCAATCTCCAGGCATGAAGGTGTAAGCTCTGGAGGTGGAGGTGTAGAACCTGCCCCTCCGACTGCGAAAGGAGGTCTGCCCTCAGAGGGAGACGGAGCGGAGGGCACGAGGAGAGGTGGAGAAGATCTGTATACCACACCCTTCTTGGCCAATCCGGGGCGACCAAAATAACTTGGGCCCGGTCTTGGCGAATCTTCCTCAGAACCCGAGGAATCAAGGGTATGGGAGGAAACGCGTAAAGGAGTTGTGAGCCCCAACTCAACTGAAACGCGTCCCCCAACGCCCCCTGCATCGGATACTGGAGACTGCAAAATGACGGGCAGTGCGCGTTCTCGCGGGTGGCGAACAGGTCCACCCGAGGGGTTCCCCACGTCCGAAAGACGTAACGAACCACCTCCGGATGGAGCCTCCACTCGTGATCGGTGGAGAACTGCTGACTGAGACTGTCCACACATACGTTCAGCGCCCCGGCCAGATGATTTGCCATCAGACAAATCCGATGGTCCTAAGCCCAGGACCAGAGATGCAGAGCCTCTCTGCAGAGACAATGCGTCCCCACTCCTCCCTCCTTGTTGACATACCACATCGCGGTAGTGTTGTCCGTCAGGACTTGAACCGACTGACCGCGAAGGGAAGGGAGGAAGACCTTGAGCGCCAAACGAATCGCCCGCAATTCCAGAAGGTTGATGTGAAGCAACCTTTCCTCTGGAGACCAAAGACCCTTGATCTCCAGATCCCCCTGATGCGCACCCCACCCTAAAGTGGATGCATCCGTTATCACTGTGGCCACCGATGGAGGTAGATGGAAGCGCTTTCCTTTGGGACAGATTGCCCTCCACGCTCCACCAAGATAGATCCGCTGCAGCT
Organism: Triturus cristatus; assembly: GCF_964204655.1. NCBI lineage: Eukaryota > Metazoa > Chordata > Amphibia > Caudata > Salamandridae > Triturus > Triturus cristatus. The sequence continues at coordinate 557,281,535 of NC_140580.1, forward strand.
TCTCTGGAGATCCTGATCGACTCCCTGAGATCGCCGTTGTGCTGATACCACTGCCTGCGGAGGCACCACTGGAGCGCCCTCATGTGCCAGCGTGCATGGTTGACCAACAGAATGCAGGAGGCGAACAGACTGAGCAGGCGAAGGACCTTGAGCATCTTGAATTTTTCCTGTTTCAGGTAAAAGTTCAAGACTCTGAGATCCATAATCGGACGCAATCTGCCGTCCTTCTTGGGAATCAGGAAATACCGGGAGTAGCATCCCTGACCCCTTTCCTGCTCTGGAACCACCTCTATCGCACCCTTTCGAAGCAAAGCTAACACCTCCTTCTGTAGAAGAAGTAGATGGTCCTCTGAGCAATAACCCTGGCAAGAAGGGTAAGGGGGAGGAAACTTCCGAAAGGGAAGGGCGTACCCAGTCTCCACGAGGTTTAAAACCCAAAGGTCGGTTGTAACAGATCTCCAACCTCGCAGAAAGTGGGACACCCGACCCCCCACCGGTCTTACATGTTCCAGGATGGGGGATCTAGGGCTGCTTCCCTGAAGCTTCATTGGGAGCAGAGGTGGTAGAAGATGAAGAGGGGTTGTGGCCAGAACCTCTCTGACCTCTTTGTCTCCCTCTATAGGACCTATAGAAGGGATTCTGCTGCTGCTGTTGCTGCTGCTGCTGAGGCTGCCGGAAGGAGCGAAATGAAGACCTCCCAAAACCTCTGAACTTCAAAAGCCCAAATCCTTTAGCAGGATCCTGCAGACCTAAAGACTTTGCCGTCACCCTGCTGTCTTTAAACCTCTGCAAGGCAGAATCAGCCTTTTCACCAAGAAGCCTCTGTCCGTCAAATGGCAAATCCACCAATGTGGCCTGAACGTCCGTAGAGAAGCCAGACGAACGAAGCCACGCTTGCCTAGTGGCTATAGATGACCCCATAATCCTTGCCACCGAGTCAGCCGTATCAAGCCCCGGCTGAATCACCTGCCTGGCAGCAGCCTGAGTGTCCGTGACCACTTCCATAAAGGACACCTTATCACCTTCCGGCTAACGATTTCATTCAGTCCATAAGAGCATGAACATAGCGCCCTAGCAAGCAGGTGGCATTAGTGGACTTAAGCGCCATGCTCCCAGACGAAAAGGTCTTTTTAGCCGCCTGATCCGCCTTCTTAGACTCGTTATCCGCAGGAGTCTGAGGAAAAGCCCCTGAAGCATGCTTCGAGCATGACGCCTGTACCACCAGACTTTCTGGAGAAGGGTGTGAAGATAGAAAACCTGGATCCCCAGGCGCCACCCTATATCTTCTCGCTACCTGTCTGGAGACTGCCGGCGAAGAGAATGGCTTACGCCAGACGTCCATAACTGGCTCCAAAATAGCCTCATTAAAGGGCAGCAAAGGCTCACTGGTCGAGGTAGGCGAGTGTAACACCTCCGCCAGAAGGTAAGGCTTATACTCCGCAGAGGGCAACTGCAAGTCCAGCAACTCTGCAGCCTTCTTTATCACAAGATGGTAAGGAGCCAGCTCCTGTGGTGGAGAAGACCTAGAGGAAGAATGCTCCCACTCCGGAGTCGTATCCAAGCCACTAGCCTCCTGAATCCCTTCAAATTCGTCGGAAGATGTATCCACGTCAACTTCCTCCACCTCCACTCTATAACGCTCCTCCTCTAAGACCCTCTGGGCCTCCCTCCTTGAACGGATCCGAGGAGCCGGCGTCGGCGGCGCCGTACGCGGAGTCGGTGGAACCGAACGTGGAGCCGGAGGTGTCGGGGTCGGCGGCGCCGGAGTCGGAGTCGGCTGCGCCGGACGCGGCTCCGAGGGAGTCGGCAACGGCATCAAGGAAGGCTCCGAAGAAGGTCGATCTAATCGAAGCCGAGATGGATCCCCAGACGGCGCCGGAAACTGCCACGAAGGCACCATCGGCAGAAAGGGCATAAACGGGGCCTGAGCATAATGCTGCGGCACTCCCAGAGTATAAGCCATAGGACCCACGGGACCAGTAGGTGCGCCGGATGGGAAGGCAGCCCGTTGGAAAATCCCATACATCGCATTTAAAAAATGCGTCGAATCTGCACCCGGAGTCGGGAACTGCGGATAAGGGAATAATCCCGGATCCGGTTGAGGAGTACCTGGTACCAGAGCCGCAGTGTCCTCAACAGGCGCCGCAGGATCATCCGGCACTGGAGAAGGCTCTTTCTCTTGCTCTTGCTCGGCCTCCGAAGCCGAAGACTCCACTGGAACCGGTGACTGCGCCGGTGACTGCGCCGGAGATGGCGCCGGGGACCGCGCCGGAGTCCGCTTCGGCGAAGGAGATCCCTCTGGAGACTTAGACGGAGAAGGAGACACATCCTTACTTCGACGTCGAGGCGAAGTCGATCTCGACGCCTTGCTCTTCGAAGACCGGCGCCGAGAGGAATGCTTCCTCTTCTTATGATGCTTCTTCGACTTCGAAGAATGCGAAGTCGACGACTCCGGTCTCGATCTTTCCTTCTTCCTACCTCTCTTCTCCTTCTTAGCCTTGGCCATGAAGAGCTTCGCCTCCCTTTCTTTCAAGGCCTTGGGATTCATCCTCCTGCAGCTGGAACAATCTCCCACGTCGTGGTCGGATGAAAGGCACCACAAGCAATCTTCATGGGGGTCTGTCATTGACATGTGGCCCCCACATTCTCTACAGGGTTTAAAATCCATCTTCCTAGTTGAAGACATGACAATTTACTCCAACAGTAACCACTTAACGACTACAAAGTAGCAGGAGAGTGCTGGAAAAACCGTTGCGCGTCGACGGCGCGGAAAAAAGGGAACTGACGTCATCACGCCGACGTGGCTCTCTTATGGTTCCGGTGACGTCATACGGAGTCGCGAGCGGAGCCGATGCATTATGACGTCGTCCACGTCGGCGTAGAGAGCTGGGGAAAAAGGTTCCGTGGAATGCTGGTGCAGGGGATATTCACAAGGTGAGGAATCCACTGGCAGATGTATCCATCAGAAGATAGGAACAACTTTGGTTCCCCAGATAGTACATGACACAGCAGACAGGGTGCTTCAAGAAAAGGAAAGGGAAGCAATAAATAAAAATAAAGATGAACTGATCCAGAAATTAACTCAGATGAATATACATCCTGATGCTTTGACCATACCAGTGACAATAGGTCCGGTAGTTCCATTGTATGGCGATAAATCAAACTGTCCTAAAAATCCTGTGATACCTACTCCAAGTATAGAACCTAGAAAAGAAAAGATAATAATAGATGATCAAGCAAGTGAATGTGAATCAGTAATATCATTGATGGATTTGCCCATATGGGAGCCAATGATGGAAACCCCGAAAAGAAATTTGCCCAGTAGTTCGAAGGAAGTTAGACTGGAAACATCACCAGGAACTAGAAGTGCCACAATAGTAACCCCAGAAGATATTGAAAGATGGTCATAAGAAATCGAAAAGCCCAAGTCTCAGCCAAAATTATTAGACATTTTTAAATTGAGAGTAGAACTAGAAGAAATGGTTGCTGGAAATGTGGGTCTGGACAGGTTAAACACATGTTTGAAGAAGATTTACTACTTATCTGTAGAAGTATTACACGAAATACAAAGGTATTCCATGAAAAGTTGACAAATTTGGCTTCAGAAATGGGAATTGACATAGGAAAATCAAAGGTGTTGCAGAAACCTTATAGAGCAGAATTTTCTGATAAGGATTTGAAAAACATGAATGTGTCTGGAAGAAAGTTGCAGATCAGGAAATTGTTATTACTGTTGCAAAAATCGGGAGATCTTGAAAGATGAAAGTTAGATGGGCAAAGAAAAAGTAAGAAGCACAGGCAAATCGAACAACATCTGAATATGTCGTGAGGGAAACAGAAAAAGCTGAAAGGTTGTATCCGATGAGAGAAGTACCCAGAGGGGGGTAAGTCCATGTGCCATGGAATAGACAGGATATTTTGTCTTTTACGAATGATTTCCCAAAATTGAGAGAGAAACCAGTGGAGTGGTACAGACAAGTTGTAAGGTTTGTGAAAGTTTCAAAAGTTTTATTGAAGGATCTGGATGGTCTGGTTGACATAGTAGTACCTGCAGATTTGTGGACAAAATGTAAGATTACTGTGGATTGGTCTAGTGAGGAATATCCAAGAGACTCAAAAACAGGAGCCCCGTCAGAGGATGTAATGAAAAAGTATCATCAGGTAATCACCTTACTAAAGAGTAAAATTCCCCCGAAAGAAACTGATTGGGTAAAGATAGACAGAACAACCCAAAAAAAGGATGAATCTGTACATGCCTATTACGAACGTCTTTTACGTGTGTTCAAACAGTATAGTGGGTTTGAAAGTTTAGAAAATGAAGATATGATCCATTTTGTGTATCGATTTGTGTCTGGGCTGAGATTGGATATATCTCAAATGATTAAGCAGCACATGCTGTGCTGGCAGTCAAAGCCCATTGACGAAATTTTAAAATATGCAAAATATTGTGGGGATGAAATTGATAAAAAGCGAAAGGCGTTAGAAGAAAAAGTAATGTGGGATCAAGTAAAATTAGTTGAACAACAAGAGCTCCAATTAAATAAACAGTCAGAAAATCAAGGAAGAACACAAGGTCATGGTGATAATAATGGGGGAAAGCCACAGGGAAGATTAAATCGGGAAGAGGCAAAGAAAATATTTCCCTGTCATGGGTGCGGGAAGTTGGGACATTGGAAGAACGAGTGTAAAGCTACACAGATTAATAATGCCCCGAATCAAAATTTAAATCCACAGACGCAGAATGAGGTGTTAATGAGTCATCAGCAACAGGGTATAGATCTTCACAGTCAATTGCCATCTGCCCCTAAATAAAATTTTGTGAGTCAAGCCAAGTACAGTGTGGATGCCGGATTTCCAGAAGGAATTGATAAGAACATTTTTGTAACATCACAGTTTCTTTTACAGGACCCACTGATTGATTATGATCAGGAATGACGGTGCCCGAGGGGGGAGGAAGGGGAGAGCATGTTTGGAGCATCCCTACCGGTAGATCAGTCAGGTCCTTACATAGAGGGTGAAGTAAAAGGAAATGATATTACCTTCCTGTTGGATACTGGTGCTACCAGGTCTACTGTGAGAACAGCAGACATTCCTAACCTGCCCCTCTCGGGAGAGAATATACAAGTTGTAGGTGTTTCAAACAAACGGATTAGCACTCCAATCACAGAACCCATGGAGGTGCGAATTGGTAATTTTAAAGAAATGCTTAAGTTTGTGGTCTGTGACTCAAGCCCTGTAAACCTGCTTGGAAGAGACCTGTTGTGCAAGATGAATTGCACAATATTCTGCACACCGGATGGTGTTGCAATACAAACCCCAGATGAAGATGGAGTTTACAAGTTCATGTTAGCTAAACAGGGAACAGAAGTAAATGAATTATATTCGATGATGACACAAAATGAATTACCTGCAGAAGTCAAACTGGCTGTAAATGCAGAAATATGGGATTTTACTGGAAAAGAAATAGGATTAATGGCAAATGTGGATCCCGTAAAAGTGACTGTGAAAGAAGGGGCTGATTAACCGTATACCAGAAAATACAAAATGAGTCCAGAAGTAAAGGCAGGTGTCGCAACAGAAATAGAGCAATTGGTCGAACAAGGTATCCTGAAAGAAATAATGAGTAGCCCTTGTAATTCACCCATAATTGTCATTAAGAAACCGGAAAATACAGGGTGGTCCAAGACCTCAGGAAAATTAACAATATTGTTGTACCATGCTGCCCAGTAGTGCCTAATCCAACTGTGATTCTTTATCAGATACCATGGAAAGCAGGATGGTTCACATTATACGATTTATGTCATGCATTCTTTTCTATTCCATTGCACCCAGATAGCAAGTTTTTATTTTCGTTCAAATATGAAGAGCATGTTTATGTCTGGAATCATGTGCCTCAAGGGTACACAGAAAGCCCTTCAATTCTCAAAAGAAGCCTTGAATCTCTTGTATTGCCCAGAGAGTCAGTCCTGGTGCAGTATATTGACGACCTATTGGTGGCGTCAAACACACGAGAGAACTGTGTTACTGATTCAATTGCATTGTTAAATCATTTGGCAAAGGCTGGACATATAGTGTCCCCTGAGAAACATCAGTTTTGTAAAAATTCAGTTAAATACTTGGGACATCAAATAGAAAGAGGAGTTAGAAGGGTGACTTCTGAAAGAATTAGAATAATAAGACAAATGCAGTTGCCACGAACCCAAAAAGAATTAAGAATGTTCCTTGGAGTTGTAGGGTATTGTAGACAGTGGATTGTAGGGTTTGCTTTACTAGCCAAACCTCTGATACAAATGACCAGAAAAGAGCAAAGGATCCTATAGAATGGGATGAGGAAAGTATAGGATCTTTCAGAAAGTTGCGCGAGTATTTGTGTGAAGCACCCGCTTTAGGCATGCCCGACTATTCAAAAGAATTAGCATTGTTCTGCTATGAGCGGGGTAATTGTGCACTTTCAGTACTAACACAAAAACACGCATTGATGAGGTCAGTGGCATATTTTTCTGCTACCTCGGATCCTGTGGCCTGCGCATTACCTGGTTGCCTGAAAGCTGTTGCCGCAACTTTTGTAAGCATAGAGCAGAGTGAGTCAATTGTGATGGGACACACTGTCAAGGTGATGTTACTCATGCAGTGGTGATTTTACTGACCAGGACTCGAACACAGTACCTAACTCCCAGTAGACTGACAAAATATGAAAGAATAATATTGGGAGCTGAAAATGTGACAATAGTGAGGTGTACTGTTCTTAATCCAGATACCTTACTACCTGATCCTTACGAAGAAGAAGTGAGAGATGAGGTTGAGCATGAATGTCTTGATGTGACTAAACTTAGCACCAAGCCACGTTCTGACATACAGGAGGAACCCTTGAAAAATGCAGAAAATGAGCTGTTTGTAGATGGCTCATGCATGAGACACGAGGAGGGAGGATTGAGTGCTGCTTGCGCTGTATGTACATTAACTGGAATAGTCGAAGCATCCTATTTACCAGAGGTCACATCTGCACAAGTAGCTGAATTGATCGCTTTAATTAAAGCATGCAAAATTGGGAAAAATTGGAGAGTAACCATATTTACTCACAGTCAATATGGTTATGGGATTGTGCATGATGTTGGCCAACTGTGGGTGCAGAGGGATTTTCTGACTTCTTCAGGGACTCCTATTAAAACTGGAAATTTTGTGAAAGAATTACTGGAGGCAATTCAATTACCAAAAGAGGTGGCCATGGTTAAGTGTGCTGCTCACCAATCAGGAAATGACTAAGTGACAGCCGGTAACCGATATGCTGACGAGGTTGCCCAACATTGTGCAAGGCATAAGATTGCCTTAAACAAGAAAATCGAAACTTGTGGAATCAGCTGCCAATGTATGCTACTTGCAGAAGTGGGAACCTGGGAGGAGGTGAAAGATCTGCAGGATGCAGTAGACATGAGACAAAAGGAAGAGTGGGCGAAAATAGGATGTCAAAGAAGGGCAGAAGATGGTGTGTGGGTTTGTTATGATGGCAGACCAGTCATGCCAGACAGTATGTTTGCACCCATGGCTAGAATGTACCATGGAGACACACATGCGGGCAGAGATGCAATGATTCGACTTTTCAGACAAGATTGTTTTAACGCAAAGTTCAGAAATGTAGCAGAGAGCCTTTGCCAGAGATGTTTAATATGTCAACAAATGAACCCTGGCAGGAAAACTGTGGTCTGCATGGGAAAAATTGGAAAGGCAGAGGGTCCTCTTGTGAGACTTCAGTTAGATTTCATTCAACTGCCTGCTTGTCGAGGGTTGAAATATGTACTTGTCATAGTTTGGTAATTCTCAAAGTGGGTGGAAGCATACCCGACCTGAAGAAATGACAGCTTGACAGTAGCCAAACTTTTATTAAGAGAACTCATTCCTAGATTTGGTTTTCCAGTAACGAACGAATCAGTTAGAGGATCTCATTTTAATAATGAAATAATTAGACTAATCTGTGAAGTGTTCAAAGTCGAATAAAAAGTGCACTGCGCTTACCGTCGAGATGCTTCTGGAGCGGTAGAACAGTTGAATAGCACAATCAAGTCAAGACTTGGAATGGTGTGTGCATCCATCCCACTGGAATGGCCTGATTTGACTCACAAAATATTAATTCAGATAAACTTTCAAAAATCCTTCTGAGTCTGTGGTTCTTTAAATAAAAGTTAATGCATTATTGTAATTTCCTCCTTATCCTAATCTACTACTAGATCTTTCTAAAGTGCATTTACTCAGGAGACAGGAATGGTAAGAATACTGGTATATGGATTTCCTAGGGTAAAATAAAATTGATGACTAGTGGATATTTACTAGCTCATTGAATGTATGAATGTATATGGGCCAAAATGAGTGTTGTGTGTATGAATGTGTGGAGTTGGTAAACTCCGCTGCATCAGTTTTACTTGGTAGCAGAGGCATGGTTAGTATAGTTAGTTAGGTGAGGAGTGTATTTGAAATTGAATTATTGATTTATGTTTTAACCAAAACCCGTTATGTATTGTTTCATGTTGTCTGGAAATTCCCGTGAATATTGAATAGCGGGTGGCGAGTGGAAGCCACACTGCAGTGAGGTTATTGGTCTGTAAAGAGAAAGTGCTGAAAGTTATACAGGACTGAAAGAACTAAATTAGGGAAAAATGTATTGTATATTAGTGAGAATAATTGGTAGCGAGGAGTTTGATGGTGAAATATCACATAGAAATGTCAAGAAGTAGCAGGTTCTCTGATGCTTGTGTGAAGAGTAAGCGGAAAAGTTTTACTCGTAGTGTGTGAAGAGTAAGCGGAAGGGTTTTACTCGCAGCGAAATAAATCTTACTATTCTTTGAATTAGTCGGTCAGACACAATAGCGAATGTTTATACGTTGTTAATTAATGAAATTGTGTGAAACGTTTGTGAGAAAAGAAGTTTTTGCATTACCTTGTGAAAGAGGGGTCAGTTGCAGGTGCTGCACTGACGTCACTGAAAGCCACGCTGGGATAGGTTGAAACAGCAGGCATATAGTTGATGTGAATTTTGTAAAGGAGGGGTCAGTTGTAAGGAGTGATACTGACGTCATACAAAAGCTGCGCAAGTATTGGCTGAGCGAGCGAGCAGAACAGAAGTTGATTGGACTTCAGACTAGAAAACACGATGGTATTGGAGAATCTTTTTTTAATTAAAGTAAGTTTTTGATTGGTCATCAAAATAGAGATCCAGAGAATAATAATAGATAGAGGAGATTGCATGTATGATCCAACTTTAACAGGGACTCGACCAGATAGAAGATTTATAGGGTTTGCTTACGAGCCGTACCTTAATATGCACAAGCATGCAATGTACGGAGAAAAAAGAAAAATGACATTTATGCAAAAGGTTAAGAATTATTTCAAAAAGGACAAACCCATAAAGAGTAGAGAGGAGATTCTCATTCCCCCTCCATATACGCTTGCATCTTACAAGATGGTGGAGAGAGGCTACCATGCCTGTGTATGGTTAGAAAATTGGGTAGAATACACCAAAGATGATGGAATATTAGCGTTCCCTGAGTACGGAAGTTTTAATGGAAGAATATTGTACAATTCAAGAACACAAATGAATGAGTTGGAAGCCAGACCTAGATTGACTCAATATGAGGCTTTAGAAGAATGGGAAATGGAAGCCTTCGAACTTGACAGACCACGAAGCAACAGGACTTTAAGCAAATATTACCCGAAATTTTCTCGAGAGACTAGAGATAGTCAAATGAAGAAATGGAGACAGGCCATGCTGGCAGAAGGTTTATATCCTGTGTAAACATCAGAAGAGCAGATGGGAGGTAAATGTACAGAGAAGACTAAGCACTTAACCATGATAGATAGCGGAGAAACAGAAGAAGGGTATTTAGAGGACGTATTGATGGAGAGTCCTCCACCTTATAATGATGGATTAATTAGAATGACCCCTCGTGCCCCGATGATAGGAACAACTTTGGTTCCCCAGAAAGTACATGACACAGCAGACAGGGTGCTTCAAGAAAAGGAAAGGGAAGCAATAAATAAGAATAAAGATGAACTGATCCAGAAATTAACTCAGATGAATATACATCCTGATGCTTTGACCATACCAGTGACAATAGGTCCGGTAGTTCCACTATATGGCGATAAATCAAACTGTCCTAAAAATCCTGTGATACCTACTCCAAGTATAGAACCTAGAAAAGAATAGATAATAATAGATGATCAAGCAAGTGAATGTGAATCAGTAATATCATTGATGGATTTGCCCATACGGGAGCCAAAGATGGAAACCCCGAAAAGAAATTTGCCCAGTAGATCGAAGGAAGTTAGACTGGAAACATCACCAGGAACTAGAAGTGCCACAATAGTAACCCCAGAAGATATTGAAAGATGGTCACAAGAAATAGAAAAGCCCAAGTCTCAGCCAAAATTATTAGACATTTTTAAATTGAGAGTAGAAATAGAAGAAATGATTGCTGGAAATGTGGGTCTAGACAGGTTAAACACATATGGTGAAGAAGATGTACTACTTATCTGTAGAAGTATTACACGAAATACAAAGGTGTTCCATGAAAAGCTGACAAATTTGGCATCAGAAATGGGAATTGACATAGGGAAATCAAGGTGTTGCAGAAACCTTATAGAGCAGAATTTTCTGATAAGGATTTGGAGAACATGAATGTGTCTGGAAGAACGTTGCAGATCAGGAAATTGTTATAACTGTTGCAAAAATGGGGAGATCTTGAAATATGGAAAGTTAGATGGGCAAAGAAAAAGGAAGAAGCACAGGCAAATCGAACAACATCTGAATATGTTGTGAGGGAAACAGAAAAAGCTGAAAGGTTGTATCCGATGAGAGAAGTACCCGGAGGGGGGTACGTACATGTGCCATGGAATAGACATGATATTTTGTCTTTTACGAATGATTTCCCAAAATTGAGAGAGAAACCAGTGGAGGGGTACAGACAAGTTGAAAGGTTTGTGAAAGTTTCAAAAGTTTTATTGAAGGATCTGGATGGTCTGTTTGACATAGTAGTACCTGCAGATTTGTGGACAAAATGTAAGATTACTGTGGATTGGTCGAGTGAGGAATATCCAAGTGACTCAAAAACAGGAGCCCCGCCAGAGGATGTAATGAAAAAGTATCATCAGGTAATCACCTTACTAAAGAATAAAATTCCCCCGAAAGAAACCGATTGGGTAAAGATAGACAGAACAACCCAAGAAAAGGATGAATCTGTACATGCCTATAACAAACGTCTTTTACAGGTGTTCAAACAGTATAGTGGGTTTGAAAGTTTAGAAAATAAAGATATGACCCATTTTGTGTATCGATTTGTGTCTGGGCTGAGATTGGATATATCTCAAATGATTAACCAGCATATGCTGTGCTGGCAGTCAAAGCCCATTGACGAAATTTTAAAATATGCTAAATATTGTGGGGATGAAATTGATAACAAGCGAAAGGCGTTAGAAGAAAAAGTAATGTGGGATCAAGTAAAATCAGATGAACAACAAGAGCTCCAATTAAATAAACAGTTAGAAAATCAAGGAAGAACACAATGTCAAGGTGATAATAATGGGGGAAAGCCACGGGGAAGATTAAATCGGGAAGAGACAAAGAAAGAATTTCCCTGTCATGGGTGCGGGAAGTTGGGACATTGGAAGAACGAGTGTAAAGCTATACAGATTAATAATGCCCCGAATCAAAATTTAAATCCACAGAAGCAAAATGAAGTGTTAATGAGTCATCAGCAACAGGGTATAGATCTTCAGAGTCAATTGCCACCTGCCCCTAAATTAAATTTTGTGAGTCAAGCCAAGAACAGTGTGGATGCCGGATTTCCAGAAGGAATTGGTAAGAAAAATGTTGTAACATCACAGTTTCTTTTGCAGGACCCACTGATTGAATATGATCAGGAATGACGGTGCCCGAGGGGGGAGGAAGGGGAGTGCGTGCTTGGAGCATCCCTACCGGTAGATCAGTCAGGTCCTTATATGGAGGGTAAAGTAAAAGGAAATGATATTACCTTCTTGTTGGGTACTGGTGCTACCAGGTCTACTGTGAGAACAGCAGACATTCCTAACCTGCCCCTATAGGGAGAGAATATACAAGTTGTAGGTGTTTCAAACAAACGGATTAGCACTCCAATCACAGAACCCATGGAGGTGCGAATTGGTAATTTTAAAGAAATGCTTAAGTTTGTGGTCTGTGACTCAAGCCCTGTAATCCTGCTTGGAAGAGACCTGTTGTGCAAGATGAATTGCGCTATATTCTGCACACCGGATGGTGTTGCAATACAAATCCCAGATTAAGATGGAGTTTACAAGTTCATGTTAGCTAAAGAGGGAACAGAAGTAAATAAATTATATTCGATGATGACACAAAATGAATTACCTGCAGAAGTCTGACTGTAAATGCAGAAATATGGGATTTTACTGGAAAAGAAATAGGATTAATGGCAAATGTGGATCCCGTAAAAGTGACTGTGAAAGAAGGTGCTGATTAACCGAATACCCGACAATACAAAATGAGTCCAGAAGTAAAGGCAGGTGTCGCAGCAGAAATAGAGCGATTGGTCGAACAAGGTATCCTGAAAGAATTAATGAGTAGCCCTTGTAATTCACCCATAATTAGCATTAAGAAACCTAACGGAAAATACAGGGTGGTCCAAGACCTCAGGAAAATTAACAAGATTGTTGTACCATGCTGCTCAGTAGTGCCTAATCCAACTATGATTCTTTATCAGATACCATGGAAAGGAGGATGGTTCACAGTAATCGATTTATGTCATGCAATCTTTTCTATTCCATTGCACCCAGATAGCAAGTTTTTATTTTCGTTCAAATTTGATGAGCATGTTTATGTCTGGAATCATGTGCCTCAAGGGTACACAGAAAGCCCTTCAATTCTTAAAAGAAGCCTTGAATCTCTTGTATTGCCCAGAGAGTCAGTCCTGGTGCAGTATATTGACGACCTATTGGTGGCGTCAAACACACGAGAGGACTGTGTTACTAATTCAATTGCATTGTTAAATCATTTGGCAAAGGGTGGACATAAAGTGTCCCCTGAGAAACATCAGTTTTGTAAAAATTCTGTTAAATACTTGGGACATCAAATAGAAAGAGGAGTTAGAAGGGTGAATTCTGAAAGAATTAGAATAATAAGACAAATGCAGTTGCCACAAACCCAAAAAGAAATAAGAATGTTCCTTGGAGTTGTAGGGTATTGTAGACAATGGATTGTAGGGTTTGCTTTACTAGCCAAACCTCTGATACAAATGACCAGAAAGAGCAAAGGATCCTATAGAATGAGATGAGGAAAGTATAGGATCTTTCAGAAAGTTGCACGAGTATTTGTGTGAAGCACCCGCTTTAGGCATACCCGACTATTCAAAAGAATTAGCATTGTTCTGCTATGAGCGCGGTAATTGTGCACTTTCAGTACTAACACAAAAACACGCATTGATGAGAAGGTCAGTGGCATATTTTTCTGCTACATTGGATCCTGTGGCCTGCACATTACCAGGTTGCCTGAAAGCTGTTGCCGCAACTTGCGTAAGCATAGAGCAGAGTGAGTCAATTGTGATGGGACACCCTGTCAAGGTGTATGTTCCTCATGCAGTGGTGATTTTACTGACCAGGACTCGAACACAGTACCTTACTCCCAGTAGACTGACAAAATATGAAAGAATAATTTTGGGAGCTGAAAATGTGACAATAGTGAGGTGTACTGTTCTTAATTCAGCTACCTTACTACCTGATCCTTACGAAAAAGAAGTGAGAGATGAGGTTGAGCATGAATCTCTTGATGTGACTGAACTTAGCACCAAGCCACGTCCTGACATACAGGAGGAACCCTTGAAAAATGCAGAATATGAGCTGTTTGTAGACAGCTCATGCATGAGACACGAGGAGGGAGGATTGAGTGCTGCTTACGCTGTATGTACATTAAACTGGTATAGTCGAAGCATCCTATTTACCAGAGGTCAGATCTGCACAAGTAGCTGAATTGATCGCTTTAATTAAAGCATGCAAAATTGGGAAAAATTGGAGAGTAACCATATTTACTGACAGTCAATATGGTTATCGGGTTGTCCATGATGTTGGCCAACTGTGGATACAGAGGGATTTTCTGACTTCTTCAGAGACTCCTATTAAAAGCTGAAATTTTGTGAAAGAATTACTGGAGGCAATTCAATTACCAAAAGAGGTGGCCGTGGTTAAGTGTGCTGCTCACCAATCAGGAAATGACAGCCGTTAACCGATTTGCTGACCAGGTTGCCCAACATTGTACAAGGCATAAGATTGCCTTGTACAATGCTGCTGCTGTTTGTCTCCTGAGGCGGAAGCCGGGAGTTTTTACCTTTCGAATTCGTTTTAACTTGTTTTAACAGTTTTAAAAACTTACTGTAAATCCTGCGTCACTCTCCCACCTGAATTCCCTCACACCGCACAGCAGATCGAAGCGCTGCCACGGTGATTGCCGCCAGTCAGACAAGCCCTCGAGCCTGGCCACGCCCCTGACGCTCGGCCACGCCCCCGCCACACTATTTAAAGCGCGCTACTCCCCAACGCGTATTAGCGCTGCTGTTTGTCTCCTGAGGCGGAAGCCGGGAGTTTTTACCTTTCGAATTCGTTTTAACTTGTTTTAAGAGTTTTAAAAACTTACTGTAAATCCTGCGTCACTCTCCCACCTGAATTCCCTCACACCGCACAGCAGATCGAAGCGCTGCCACGGTGATTGCCGCCAGTCAGACAAGCCCTCGAGCCTGGCCACGCCCCCTGATGCTCGGCCACGCCCCCCCTCCCACCCCTCTTAAATGGGATGGTTTCCTCGGCCGCGCAGCGGACGCGCGCAGCGGGCGCGCCGCCGGCAAGCCCGTCTGTGCCCATCGGCGCATCGGCGTTCGGGCGCAGGGCCAGAATCTATGCCTGAATCTATGCCAGGCGCGGAAACCAATAAGGTGAGCTACTCGCGGCGTGCCTTACTCAGTCTCAGACCCTTAAAGAATGCGCATTGCGGTTATGTACACGATTCAGATGAACTTTTTGTAAACTGTGTACTCTGCCACCCGGTCAACCTACAACTGTCTCAGGCACCAATCTCACACTCTGGCCTGAAACTAGCGGAATTGAACTGCAGGTCGCTCCCCAAGCACGCCTTGCTTATCAATCACCTGCTCGTGGACCATGAATTAGACATCCTGTTTCTTACAGAAACCTGGCTCACATCTCACTCGGACTCGGATGTAGTCTTGGCCCTGGCCCCGGGGTTTCTCACCCAGTCCCAAGCACGCCCCTCTGGTAGAGGGGGTGGTCTGGCCATTCTGCATAGAGATCATCTCTCTTGCCAAATTAGCGACGCTCACATTACTGACTCAGAGAGCTGCCATTTTACCATCAATTTGAGCCCTACAACCTCTATGTCAGGTCTTTTAGTGTACCGCCCCCCCGGCCACCCTGGTCCCTTCACTAGCGCCCTACTAGATTCTATCTCAGCACTTGCCCACTCCACACCTAACTTCACCGTGCTAGGGGACCTCAATATTCACTTTGATGATCCCCTAGACACAGGGGCTGCAGATTTGATACTAGACTTGGCTGCCTACGGCCTTCATTTGGCCAACACCGGAGCTACCCATATCAAGGGCCATCTGCTAGACGCAGTTTTCACAAATATCTTCACCCTCCAGGCAAAACCCTCTTGCCCCCTCCCTTGGACAGACCACTTCTTGGTGCCTCTCTTCTGGCCAGGAAAATTCAGGAAGCCCCACAAGCCCGCCAAATTCACCCAGGACAGGGCATGGTCCAGACTCGCAACTGAGAACTGGGCCAGAGCTCTGGAATCAACGACCTATGCCCCCTCAGAGGATCCTGTTGTAGCTGATAGCAATTTTAGGAAATGGATTTGCGACTCTCTCGATTCTATCCTACCTATTAAAACTCGTGAAGACAAGAGCGGAAAGACTGGCTCGGCCACCTGGTTTAACCCGGAACTCAGAGCCCTCCGCAAGGAATGCAAAAAAGCGGAGCGACTGTGGAGGAAGGATTGGCTCCACTCTAGTAAAGACTCCTACCGGAGGACTGTGAGAGTATATAAATCCGCTCTTAAACTCTCCAAGGCCTCCTACTACGACAATAGGATTAAAAATGCCACGAACTCCGCTAGAGAATCCTATCTTATTGCTAAGGAACTCCTTAAGATACCACAACCCCCCCTACCTACCAGGACTCCATCGGACAGGAGTAATGAACTGGCAAAATATTTTGACTCTAAAGTCTCTCATATTCTAACTTCACTTCCACTGCCGAACCAGCCACCCTGCTGGGATAACGTTACGCCTGACACTTGCCCTGCAGGCGACCATCGCCCGCAGCTTAATGCCTTTAGAGCAGTCTCGTTGGTCGAAGTTGAAAAAACTCTGGCCAAGATGAAAAGTGGCTCTCCGTGTGACCCTGCTCCCATGAGGTTCCTGAAATCAGTCGCTTCAGTGATTGTCTCTCCAGTTCAGGAGCTGATTAATGCTTCACTGTCCCAAGGCGCCGTTCCTCCCAGTTGGAAGGGGGCGGTAGTCAAAGCCCTTCTCAAAAAACCACAATTGGACCCCGCCGATCTGGCCAACTACAGGCCAATTTCGCTCCTTCCGGGCATCAGCAAAATCGCTGAAAAACTAGTTAACGTCCAGCTGTCCCAGTTCCTGGAATCTAACAATCTGCCTCGACGTTCCCAAACGGGGTTTCGCCCTGGCCAAGGCACGGATACTGCCCTCCTCGCTGTCATCGAGGAGGCAAGGTGCATTTTGGACTCGGGGGGATCAGTGGCAGTGATCCTCCTGGACCTTAGTGCAGCCTTTGACACGGTGAACCACCGTGTCTTGCTCCACCGGCTGACCAGGGCAGGACTTGGGGGCACCACGCTGGCCTGGATAGAGTCGTTCCTCTCGGATCGCTCGTTCCAGGTCTGGGATGGCAACTCCCGCTCTGACTCTCTTCCTCTGACAAGTGGGGTTCCCCAGGGTTCCTCACTTAGTCCCACTCTCTTTAATGCATATATGGCCCCTTTGGAGGACGTAGTCACCCCCTTCGGCATCAAGATAGTGAGCTATGCGGACGACACGCAATTGGTCGTCTCGCTCTCTCATCTTGAGCAATGCCCAGACAACCTTCTGCACTGCCTCCAGAAAATTCATCTCTGGATGTGCGAGTCCTCACTCAAACTTAATGGGTCCAAAACGGAAGTTATGCTGATGGGGAAGAAGTGGTCAGCAATTCCACCATCTGTCTGGCCCGATATTATGGGTGAGGTTCCGGCCCCAAAAAAAGAAATCAAGAGTCTTGGGGTCTGGCTCGAACCAGACCTCTCCATGAAGACCCAGGCGACTAAAACAGCGGGAACCTGCTTTGGACTTATGAGGTCAGTCCGCAAGATCATTCCTCTGCTTCCCCCTCAATCCAGGAAACTCCTGGTTCAAGGACTGGTCCTGGCACGATTGGACTTCAGCAATGCTGTCTATTTAGGAGCCCCTGTAGCCACTCTGGGCAAGCTTCAACGAACCCAAAACGCGGCGGCCCGGATGCTGATGGGTCTCCCCTCCAGAACCTCTGCCAGACCTGCGCTCAAGGCTCTGCATTGGCTACCAGTCCGAGAAAGGATCCAGTTCAAGGCAATGTGCATCGCTCACAAGCTTCTCAATGGACAAGGTCCATTGATCCTGGGAGACATGATAACCCCTTACAAAGCACCGAGATCTTTGCGCTCGGACAATGAGGGACTGGTGACTGTCCCCAGGTTTAGGAGGGTGCGTGCTGGAGGCCGTCGTTTCTCCGTCAAGGCGTCCACCCACTGGAACTTGCTCCCCCGCAGTCTGCGGCTGGAACCCTGCCACCAGCGTTTTCGCAAACAACTTAAAACTTTGCTTTTCCCAAAGTAAGTCTTCCCTCCCCTCCGGACCAACTTTAGCTCTCACAGCGCGGGGATGCCTACGGGTCACCAGGCGCTTTACAAATCCTTAAATAAATAAATAAAATAAATAGACAAGAAAATCGAAACTTGTGGAATCAGCTGCCAACTTATGCTACTTGCAGGAGTCGGAACCTGGGAGGAGGTGAAAGATCTGCAGGATGCAGTAGACATGAGACAAAAGGAAGAGTAGGTGAAAATAGGATGTCAAAGAAGGGCAGAAGATGGTGTGTGGGTTTGTTATGATGGCAGACCAGTCATGCCAGACAGTATGTTTGCACCCATGGATAGAATGTACCATGAAGACACACATGTGGGCAGAGGTGCAATGATTCGACTTTTCAGACAAGATTGGTTTAACGCAAAGTTCAGAAATGTAGCAGAGAGCCTTTGCCAGACATGTTTAATATGTCAACAAATGAACCCTGGCAGGAAAACTGTGGTCTGCATGGGAAAGATTGGAAAGGCAGAGGGTCCTCTTGTGAGACTTCAGTTAGATTTCATTCAACTGCCTGCTTGTTGAGGGTTGAAATATGTACTTGTCATAGTTTGTTTTTTCTCAAAGTGGGTGGAAGCATACCCGACCCGAAGAAATGACAGCTTGACAGTAGCCAAACTTTTATTAAGAGAACTCATTTCTAGATTTGGTTTTCCAGTAACGAATGAATCAGATAGAGGATATCATTTTAATAATGAAATAATTTGACTAATCTGTGAAGCGTTCAAAGACGAACAAAAAGTGCACTGAGCTTACCGTCCAGAGGCTTCTGGAGTGGTAGAACAGTTGAATGGCACAATCAAGTCAAGACTCGGAATGGTGTGTGCATCCACCCCACTGGAATGGCCTGATGCTTTGCCTCTTGTTCTGATGGGACTCAGAAGTATTCCAGACAGAAATACTGGATTGAGTCCCCATGAAATACTCATGGGAAGAGCAATGAGACAAGCATGTGTACCAGGATACAAGCTGTTGAATATTACTGATGACTTGGTTTTGGAATATTGCAAAGAGTTGGCTGACAGAGTGTGTTCTATCTCTCATCAGGTTGGGGAAGACTCTTTCAACAGAAAGCTTAGCCACTCGCATGATCTGAATCCTTGTGACTGGGTAGTTGTGAAGAATCACACACTGGAATCGTGCCTGGCACCAAGGTGGGATAAACTGCATCAAGTTATATTGACTACCTCAACCGCTGTAAAGTGTGCAGGGTTGCCTAATTGAATTCATGCAAGCCGTACCAAAAGGGTACCAGCTCCTGAAGAAGAGGAGTTACAATTGAAACCAGAAATTGATGATGCTGAAGGTTGTGCAGCTGAAAAACTTCCTATAGAAGATCTTGAAGTAGCTGCCTAAGATCATGCGAGCACTTATCAGGACGACTGGATTCCAGTGGTGGACATACCTGAAGTACTTATAAGAACTAGAAGTCAAACACAGTTAGATAGACAGGAGAAGAATGAGGACCAGACAGGTATAGAAGAACTCGCTCAGGAAAGTAGGGAAACGACTGATAGGGAGCCTGAGCAGGAACAGCTAAGGAGAGAGCAATATACTCAGACAGAAGAAACTCAAAGCCCTGTTCTGGAGTCTGAGGAGGGACAGTTAGGACTTAGAGAAAACGTTCAGGCAGAAAAAGGTAAAGAGGTAAAAAGACCTGAACAGGACCATATAGGCATAGAAACGC
The DNA here is from genome assembly GCF_964204655.1 of Triturus cristatus. NCBI lineage: Eukaryota > Metazoa > Chordata > Amphibia > Caudata > Salamandridae > Triturus > Triturus cristatus. The sequence continues at coordinate 557,301,170 of NC_140580.1, forward strand.
AAGTTCAGGATACAGAAGAAAAACCAGACATCACTAATCCTGAACAGGGTCAGATTAAGGTAGATGAACTCATCCAGGCAGAACCGGCCGAAATAATAAGCCCTAGACAAGGTCAGATAGAGAGAAAATCTGAAGACGAAGCTGATTAAGTTGCGCCAAAGTCTAAAGAAAATAAGAGGAGTCTTGAAGAACCTGGCAGTGCAGTGAAGATTAAGAAAAGTCGAAAAGGTGATAATTGGCCAAGAATTATCAAGAGACTGAGATATCGACTTAAGACAATCAATGAAGAACCTGATCAAGTAAATGAAGTAACTAGTCAATCTGGACCTTCCAAGGTAATACCAAAACGAAGGAGTCAAAGATTGAAGACATTGAATAACAAGTTCAAGGGTCCTGAATGGACGTATGTTATTCTTGAAGACTTTGAAAATCTCGACTTAAACGAAGAAAGTGATGAAGAACTGAGTGCTGAACGAATTAAAGAAGAAGTGATGCCGACCTGAAAGAGAAAGGTGCTTAAGGTGTTATCTCATACCAGGTTCTGAAGTTAAGAAGATATAATCTTCTTGTCCCAAAATGTCTGACAATAATGTTGCTGGAAAACCAAAACAAAGCTGTATAAAGAAGTGTTGTAGGATTTGTACATTTAGTTTAATATTAGTGCTAATAATATGGGTGATATTAGCAATAGCTATTCCCTATCTGATGGTTACTGAAAAGCAACATTGTAGTAATATACATACAGAAGTTGCAAACATTAAAGGAGATAGAATAGACTTAGAAACCCCGGAGGAGCTACATTTACACCACACTGTAGATAAGAATGAAACTGATTTAAATGTATTTGCAAATCTCTTAGTACATTATGTAGAAACTATGGAAGTTAGTGATTGTTATGTTTTATTAAATTGCCAAGCTCAGTAGCTGAAGGGGTAACTTATCATCATTTACCTTTGACATATGGAATTTCATGTAGTGTACTAGCTAGTTTATTCTATAGAACTGGAAAATTGCAGTATTGTTATTCGAATGTAGATGTAATATTTTCAGAAGTTCCCATGCGGAAGAGCATGAACCCTGTCTTTAGTACTAGAGAATCACAATTCATGGGTGAATATCTCCTAACAATGAAGACAATAGATATAGCTGATGCACATAAACGCAACTTAACCTGTAAATTCCACAAAGAAGAAAATATATTTTTGAATTTAGTAGAAAACAGGAGACAGGATTTCCAAAGAAGAGCCTCTGAACCGAAACCTCAGATATCTAAATGGGCTGAAAGGGAAGACCTTCTAGTAATTGGCAAAACTCATGCTGCTATGTCTCTGGACTTTGAAAAGAAAGGGAAAATCTGTCTCCATAGACTTAAAACAGAATATAACAACGTATTTATTGGTTCCAGTGAATGTGAACATAACTTCTTAGTAATTGGGGGTTGGGGACTAAAAGGAGGAACTGATCCAGTATTTCCTGGAATTTATTATATTTGTGGAAACAAAGCCTATTTTAGGTTGCCTGATCACTGGTATGGGAGTTGCTATTTCGGAATAGTATTTCCTAAAGTCTATCATGTTAAAAGAATCACTGGAAGTAATAATGACAGTAGTGGACTAACAAGATATAAAAGAGCTAGTTTTTCGGAAATAGTAGGTGATATAGTTGGTGCATTGATACCTTCAGTGGGGGTTCTGCTAAATTCTCGAAAAATGTGTCAATTGTCAACAATAGTTAATCGGTTATCTACTGACACTGCTGGAGGATTTTTACTGATCAATACAGAATTAGTTGCTGTCAGATCTATGGTTTTGCAAAATCGACTTGCCCTTGATATCTTATTGGCAAAAGAGGGTGGAGTCTGTAAAATGCTGAAAGCGCAACATTGTTGCACGTATATACCTAACAAAAGTGTAGAGATTGGAAAATATATTACAAATATTACACATTAGGAAGAAGAACTGAAACCACTGGAGGTTGACAATGTATGGGAGAAAATAACAAATACTTTTTTCCACCCTTAGTAATTGGTTTTCTAAAATAGGTAAAGGTTTCTTAGGACAAATATTATTGCCAATCATGGGCATAACTTTGCTAGTTCTGATGATAATGTGTTGTCGCAAATGCAGTGGGAAAAGAAAAAGGTACAAGTTGAATGAGAAAGGTAGAAAGAGAAAATTAGAAGAAATACCACTTGAAGAATTGAAGGGAAATATTTAAAAAAGAATGAAAGGATCACACTTTAAGAAAGATAAAGGAAGGAATGTAAGATTTGAAGACATTGAAATGGTAGAATGCTAAAGTTGGCATCTGATTTAATAGAATTTAGTGATGGCATAAAATGCCATCAGAGAGGGGATTGATGGAGCAAGGTTTCGCATAAAAAGAAACTTGCTCGTATGCAATCCTCTCGAATAACCGGTAACACTATAATCAACCCGTCTGTGAGTACTAACAGAGCCCCACATTTTACATTTATATCCAGGGGAAGCTTTCCTATGTGCTTCGCTAATGAATAACCCGAGTGACTTAATATGGCCGAAGAAACGCGGGAAATCTTCTACGCATACGTCTACCACATCACGTGGTGTGACGTTTTCTGTCGCTTGGGGGGACATCTTTGCAGCTGCGCACTAGCTTTAAATATGGCTGTTCAAACCCATTGCACTAACGCACATGCTGAGCTGAAACTAACTTATGCACCTTTTACTAAGCTAATAATGCAAAAGATTTGCTAAGTAAAAGGGGTTAGAGTAGAAGTAAGTGGTATACAGTGACTTCATTTTGTTTGTATTCTAACATGTTTTTCTCTGGCTTTATTAATACTTTGTATTTGGGCCTTGGAGGGTGAACGCGTCTCTGTTCCCTTGTGGTTTCTACACATGCGCAAACGTCTGCTTGTTCTGAACAAGTGAAGTGAATTGATTGACTGCCAAACCCTAAGCCCAGCAAGGACATGGGAAACCCAACTCTTGACCCTACGAGCGGAAGAAGAAGCAACATTGTAAAATAGACTTACCGATCGACACTATGAATTGCTTGTGGGAATAAAGCTTGTGCGTATTAAAATTAAGGGGCGGAGAACTAGACAATAGACTAAAGAAAATTATTGCTCTTAGTATGGTGTGATGTCCTCACCCCACTGCTTGGCCAACCAAAATTGTGGGTGAACATGGAATTGAAACATTTGGAGGTGGATCATACATTTGAATTGGTATAACAGAGGTAAGTTCTAGATAGTTAGACACACTTGATGCTGAGATGCTGATGCTATGCTGAGATGCTGCCTGATTTTGCTGCAATCTGACTAAAGAATCCAACACTAAGGAAAATACACGGAACAACCGAGGAGACACATCTAGGAAGGGGTCCGGACGAGCCCGAGCCGGAGAGAGTAGCACCAGAGAGGGGTGTAACGCTGGCGTTACATTAGAAGAGCTCACCTTCCCTGTCGTGAGCTGATCCTGAATCTTTGACACTCTGATGTTGGGGTCTTCACACCATTCTAGGTAATTATAACTGTAGGGTTAATGCTCCGTACTAGCTCCCTGATCTTTTCTCCTCAGGTGCTGTCATTGCAAGAACTTATTAATTTACACTGATTATAAGCTAACTGTACTATTTTTACTGATGGAGAACTTCGGTATATTCATGTGTATTTTGATTTGACTCACAAAATTATTAATTCAGATAAACTTTCAAAAATCCTTCTGAGTCTGTGGTTCTTTAAATAAAGGTTAATGCATTTTTGTAATTTACTCCCTATTCTAATCTACTACTAGATCTTTCTAAAGTGCATTTACTCAGGAGACAGGAATGGTAAGAATACTGGTATATGGATTTCCTAGGGTAAAATAAAATTGATGACTAGTGGATATTTACTAGCTCATTGAATGTATGAATGTATATGGGCCCAAATGAGTGTTGTATGTATGAATGTGTGGAGCTTGTAAACTCTACTGCATCACTTGCACAGGCGCACAATGTGCTGCCATGCTCCAATGCAGGCACCCCTGGACAGTGTTTAATTTCAGCTAGTGGTTTCCGGTGCTGAGCAACTGCACTAAATAGTCAACACCAGCAATGATGACAGCTTGCCACATGGTGGCACTTTTAGACTAATTTAGAGATGAGCACAAAAACACATAATTATTCATTAAAAATAAATAATTCCTATTTGTAAAGCACAAACATATTACCCCCTTAAAGATTTCAGGCGCTCGCCGTCGGGGAGATTAAGATAGCTATTGCCCAGAGTCACATGATACTCAGCTGAGCTGCCGCCGGGGATCGTACCTTAAGCCCTGCACTCTGAAATTAGCCGCTCTGGCCGCTGTGCCACACCTCTTCTCTCAATATACAATACAATCAACTAATACCTGCTGCCCAAGCCATCCTTATAGCTATGGGGACCTGGAATAGTCTGAATTGTCACATTTGCAGGAGCATGATGACAAGTAGTTGTGTTGGTACTGTCACTGGCAGCGCTGTTGTTGTACAAGTTGTAGTGGCTGCCTGACGAGGGCCCTGGCACATATTTTGTTTTACAAATTAAGCACTGCTCTTGTGTCATGCTGCAAGGATGCCTGCATTGTAGGTGGGCTTTTTTTCAGTGCAGGAAGAGACTCCTCAGTGGCATTTTCCTCTTTCTGTCTGTGCTGCAGGTTACAGCACACGTAGAAAGCAGAGAAAATGAGGAGAAATAGCTATATTTCAACTCATTACGCCTCCCTTGGGCAGGCGTAGCATTTTGACGCATTCCCAGGTCTACTACTAATGGTAAATCTAGGAATGCTGCAAAATCCATGGGTGGATGTGTGGGAACACCCACGCTCCACCGATGGAATGCCTCCCTGTGGCAGAGTAACGCAACGCAGCGATTTGCTCTGCCGTGCGTTACTCCAGATTTATAAAAGCATTGCAGGGCCACGCAAGGTGGACTAGCGTGGCTTGGTATATCTGACTTTAATTTGAGCCTGATGCAAGGGCGAAGCAACACTATGATAAATATGGGCCTTGGCTCTCCTCCCTTTGTATACAAGATGCACACCAGGGCTTCAACTGGGATGCAAAAGGTTGGGGGTCTCTAAAAGGAGCATAGTGTATGTAATTAAGGCTTAAACATGTACATCTGAACTTTCTGTTAGGGCATCTAGATTTTTAATACAACTGACATACACCTACAACCAGCCATGACTATTGCCTTTGTCAGTGGTTGTTAGCAGGGTTAATATTTTCAAGGGGGCAGTGTTTGGGGTTGTGACACCCCCAAATAAATGTATTCTTGGCCTGGTAGTTGGTTCAGGCGTCCGGGGGTCGGGTCTGTTATATCTGTTTCAGGTTTCCTCGTCATGCACCAAGAATAAGAGTCAGAAGATTGACCTTTGATGTAAAATAGCAGAGAGAGAGCGAGATACAGAGATAAATATCTGGTAAATGGATTTCAAAATGTCAAACCAGATAACCTGGAATCAATATAGCTTCTCTGCTTAGCCAACAGTGCTTGTGTGATCCTAGGCAAACAGTTTATTTCACAGAGCCTCTTTTTTCTTTATTATCACATATGAGAGCACTTTTAAGGACCTAAATACAGGATGCGCGCTGTACAAACACCTTTTATGGGTTTCTTTTAGACTAAAATGTTGCTTTGTCTGTAATTAGAACTAAGCCATGTTTAGGGTTTACATGACTCCTGACTTGCATCTTAGTTTACAAATGGCATTATAATTGGGGGGTGAACCCTTCATGTTACTAAGTGTATGTTTAAAAAACTTGTAATAAATGTCTGTCTATGCAGTGATATAACCTCATGACCAAAGGCAAAACACTTTGGCATGTTAAACAAATACACTTTTGAATTTTGAAAGCAATGTATCATATTTTTTACATTGTGTTTGTTGCACCATATATAAGGCAAATGTTTTCATAGTTGGCTCATGCATGGACTATTAGAGCCAAGCGAGACCCGTGGCTCGGCTCTGGCTGGACTCACCCTATTAATAATTTTCTAGTGCGTCGACCTCTATTTGCAATTATGATTCAGTACATGGGGTCCATCAGTCACTTTATAAAATGATTTGTTAAAGATGAGGATTGGAAACATTGAGCCCTACATGCACTGATTTGACAATTCTACCATCAAGGGCTCTCGTAGGGGAGACAAAGAAGAGTGTGGGTAGGGAATATACATTTAAAATATGTGATCTCAGTGAAAGGATTCTAGTTTGTTGTATTGTACATGGCTGTAGTCATGGGTTCATATGGACAACTACCTAGCCCAGGTGGGAAGGGCAGGGGCATAACTTCAGGGGGATGTTTGAGGATGTGGCATCTGCCCAAAATATTCTTGGCGGTAGTTGGATCTGGGTTTTCTGAATCGGGTTTGCTATGTCTGTGTTGATTTTTCTTGTCGGTCTCATTTCACTAAGAGCTTTTAACTTCTTCATTTTTTGGAGCGGAAACTTTTAGTGAGGGGTTTATCAAAATAATTGCAAATCTGCATCCACAGAAGTGTGTAGTAATGATGGTCAGGTAGCCGAAGTGTAGTTTTATCTTATTTATTCAGTCTTAGTTGTAGTTTGGTAATCCATGCACAGCAGCCCCACAAGGATTCACCAGCCTGCTGCTTAGCCCATAATCCAACTGTAACATTTCACCTCACAGGCACCCAAACATTACATTCATCATCACCACTCCAATCATTCCACGCAGCACATTCCAATAAGCTGAGCAGCTAGGACCAAAGCAACAGGGGAGACGTGTGAATACTTATACAAGATACTACATAACCTCACCCTTTATACAACACAAAAAATAAAAATGCAAAATTGAATAAAGTATTGACAAGAAGAAATATGAAAAGAGAAATCACATCAAAATACACAAACGCCAAATTGAATCAAGCATTAACCATAATGAAGCATTAAGAAAAATAAAGTTTGAAGATGCCTAGATAAATATACAAGATATCACACATCCTCTCCTTTATAAAATTCATAAAATATAACAGAAGAAACAGCATTTTCTTTAATACCACGCATTGCTAGACAATAGATCAAGGAAGAACCCCATCAGTCCCACATCAGCATACAAGATAACAACACAATCGCACCTATTATCACCACCAACCACACCAACTGGCCAGACAAGCATGAGAGGTGGCACAACACAGCACAACAAGAGCTAACAGTGGGAACGACTCACACACACAAAAAATTGTAATAAGAATAATAATTCAACAAACAGACGTCAAAACATAGAAGTAATGAGTGACGTACACCTGGCCAAATGTCCCTAAACAAGGGCAAGTAGAGTAACATGTAACAACAGGTGACATTCACACGCAACAAACATCTTTCAAGTAAGGACATGTGGCGAATACTGTAGTAATGGGTGACTCCCACCCATACAGCCACTTCTTGTGTAAGGGCAACAAATGAAATGTGCAGCACAGGGTGTCTTACAAACCGTCCAGTCATCCCTCATGTAAGGGTATGTAAAGCGTAATGATGGGTGACTAGCAACCCATACAGACATCCCTCAGAAAGGCCATGTAACCAACTGTGTAGATATGAGTGACTTCGACCAATATACATCCATCATGTCAGGGCCTGTAAAGTAACCTGTAGAAATGGGACTTTCACCCATTTAGACATCCCTCTATATAAGGGTCTATAATGTAAACTGTAGAAATGGGACTTGCATCCATTTAGACATCCCTCATGTATGGGGCATGTAGTTAACAGTGTTGATATGGGCAAATACCACCAATACAATATTCCCTTGTGTAAGGGCAAGATATGTAACGTGAAAAGGTAGAAATACATCCACCACAAAGTTGGGACACCCTGGACCTCACATACCAGAAAGAAACTTCACAGACCAGAAAGAGAATATCACCATAGCACTACTGAAAATACATCAATGCAGGGGAAAATTGTGCACCATAGGAATAACACCTACAATGTAAAATATGTAACCACAGCACCTCAGAAGCGTCACCAACACAACGAAAATTGTGTACTGGAGAAGCATAAATGCATATACAAGATACTACAAAGTGTTCCTTGAATGGGTGCAAATGTACAACTTTTTGAATTTACAAACATTGGCAGTAGTAGGCTTGGAAGCTCACCAGTCTCAGGTTTCCAGGCATTCTTCTGGCAATGAAACACTCACAAGGTAATGGGGGGGAATGGTTGCAAATAGTCTAACCAGTGGTAATCACTCAGGGAAGCATTCCATTATATTGTTTTTCAACCACTGTCCCATTCTAGACAGAGGCCCAGCTAATGCAAATCAGTACTGACCTTATTCCTCCTTCAAGGAGTCCATCCTGAACCTCGGTCATCTCACCCATCCACTCTGCAGCCCACTGTTTTTTTATTTAGGGAATTTGAGACTCACACCCGCAGAATCTCACTGACTATGCTACGCTACATTATTAGTTGTTTAAGATAAATCAGTAACAATGATTTTGTGGCAAATAATTGATATTGAAAAATTTTCAATTCTAAAATTGTGAGATGTGGGAAAAATGAGTATTATGTAGTGAGGCTCGCTACGCTTCACTCTGCAATACTCTCACAATACCCCAAATCGTTTTTTTTTTACTAATGAATCCCTAAATCAGTCCTGGTAGTAGTGTGGCACAGAGCAGTCAGGCTTTACTAGAGGAACATGTGTTTCGCATTTTGGAGTACCGACATGGACAATAAGTAATTGACACAACTCAAAATAAATCTGTCACCAATTTATAAAAATAAAGCAGATTTTATATAAATTTAGACACCAAAACAAAGACAATCAAATGAGTACAACCGAAGCTATGGATTGGAGAAGGAAAAATAAAATGTTAACTTTGCAGTCAGTGGAGAATCACTCCAGTGAACACAGGGGCATATGTACAATGAATTGGCGGAGTGCAGGTTAGCTCCAAAATTGTTAACACCGCACTCAGTTAAACAATGCAGGGATGAGCCGTATTTACAATGATACGGGCAGCACACCCCTGCATTTCCCCTAGCGCTCGAGCTAAATTAAGCTGTCCAGCGCTAGCACAGGCATCCTTGCACCATTCATTTGTTTTCAAAAGTTGGAGTCTTTTGCATTGATTGAAATTCTTAAAATGCATGTGCACATTTTCAGAATTCAATATATTAAACTTAAAGCAGTTCTCATTTCTGAAATCAAGCAATCCCAACTCATCATTGAGGTTTTTGTTTAACTCTAAACAATATAAAAAAAAAACTTCTGAGAGCTCACAAGTAATACTTAAATACCATTGTTTTTATTTTAATTCTGAACAAATTAAGAGGGTTGGTTTTGTGAACCAATTTGCAGAAATCAATACAAAGGGTTTAGGTATGGGCAGCAAACTCTCACAACCTTGTCCTGTTCTAAGGCAAGGCATCTGCCACACAGTCTGCTGGAATAAGGGCCCAAGATATTTTCCAAAATCCGATTTCAAACTACACTCCCACTAGAAACCGTCAGTCAGCATCATCACACCTGATCCTAACTGTTCTTTCAGCTGTCAGATACTGGAAAGTACTAGCAACCAAAGTTTTTAGAAAAAAAGCCCTTTGAAGCAAAGTCTCCCTCAGTTAACACCAGGACTCCAGAGAGAGTTCCAAAAGGGTTTATTAGACTGGGAAAACAAGCCCAGGCATCCCGCTCACAGCTGCTCCATCCCCAACTCTATTTCAAACCACAACATTTTTAATTGGAATATCTGCTCTCCACCACATTCCAATGGGAAGGATGACATCATAAATTCCCAGTTACCACACACCTCTCACTTTTACAAAACCCGAAAAAAACGCATTACCCAGTCTGCAACGCATACATTCCAGATCATTTCCGACACTTTGTTCCCTTTGCATTCACTTTGAAAATGGTCTTTCTTATCACAGTTTCTACATTCAGCTTTCAAAACAGGACATTCCCTGTGAAAGGCCAAATGGCCCTCACTCCTACATCTAATGCATTTTTTTTAGGCTCACTTTCTTCTCCTGTGTACAAAATTTCTGGTTGACAACATAATGTCTTGTTCAGTCTTTCCTAATAACATCCACATATTTGATCGAATGTTCATTTTTTTTAGCTATAATCAAGACCTCATCCAGTGCTGGTTCACCCTTCTGCCACACGTTGTCTCTAAATCTATCAATGTTGCATTCCAACATGAGTTGTTCCCTACTTCTTTCTTCCACCATTCCCAAAAACTTACAGAGTGAAGCAAGTTTTCTCAAGTCTGTGATGTAGTCCTCTACTGATTCCCCATTCCTCTGTATTTACTTTTTCCAAAGCTATACCTCGCTAAGCTGGTGCTAACCTTTAGCAAATAGTGATTATGACGTTTTCTAATGCACAACTCATATTCTTTCAGACTCATAGCATCACTATTGGAAACATCAGGAAGATGGTTGCCGACATCTTGCCCTTCGGGACTTAAACAACGCAACAACAAAGCTGTTTTTCATTCTGAGCTTAATGAAGATCCACATAACCCAGCAAACCTTTTGAATACTTTCTTCCACTTGCACCACTTTACGTTAGGCTCTCATGGGAAAGATTACAAAAATGGTGGTGCTGTAACATTTTGCATTGTACCAGAAAAACCACTCAGTTCACAAAAATAACATAAGTAGTCAACCTGCACCGACACTCCACAAATGTGTCTGAGTTTCCACCTGCTGAAAAACACACACACACACCGATGTCACAGAAATAGTGTGTCCATCACTGTGTCATTAATGTAGGGACAATTTTCTTTTTCCTTCCCTCACTTTTTCCAGGTGTGTCTATCTCTGAGATTTAGACATCCTTGTTCCGCTTATGCAGTCCTCCCTCCAGCAGCAATAAACAGTATGCCCCCAAGACTACACGATGCAAATGTCACACTTCTTTAACATACTAATGGTAATCCTTCCAAAACTTCCAAAATGAAGGAAGTAGACTTCGCACACCATCTCTTTCTATTGGCATTGGAACTTGTTTTGATCTCTGAATGACATAACTACGCACACGCACGGAGATGAGCACTGCCAACGAATGGAGGCTCGAGACCTTTTCCACCGGAGGCAGCAGCTGCAGTACAAGAAAGGCACACAGTAGGTGCCTGTATCCTTCACTTGTGACAGCTGCTGCTGCAGGAGGAGAGCTTGTGGTACAGTGCAGTATTCTTGGCAGCACATGGACTCTTGGCTGCACATAAACTTCACAGCATGAGTGGACACACAGCTAACGGAAAACTCCCCCTTATATATTAAAATAAAAAGAGGGATATTTACAATTGTATGCCATGCCAGGTAAACCCCATATTAATGCCGCTGGGATTACAAGGACTGCTCACGCTGCTTCTCTGACACTAGACTGCGCACATGGATCCTCTTACACTGGCTCCCAAAGCGCCTCACCTTGCTGTTAGGGATATGTTCTCCTCATTAATCTTTGTTTTCTTGTTGCCAGTGAAACAAAGACTCCTGCAGTAAACACCAGGGCTTCAGAGAGCGTTCCCAAATGGGCTCGGAGAACAAATCCAGCGATCGTCCTTACAGCTGCTCCAACCCCCACTCTATTTCAAACCACAACATTCTTCATTGGAATAGCTGCTCGCCACCACATTCCAATGGGAAAGATGATATCATAAATTCCCAGTTACCACACCTTTCTTTGAGGCTTGCCTCAGGGCGTTGTCTGAAAAATGCCAGAATGGAGGACCAACTCAAATGGCGGAACTTTAGTGGCCTGGTTGTTATCTTATAAAACTGTATGTTTTTCATTCCTTTTTAGTTCTTGACTGAGACAGTGCGCATGCGTTGTCGCTTATGATGATCTATTGTGTCTACAAAAAGAAAACAACTATAAAAAGGATCTCCTAGTCCACCCATTACCTACCATTGGTTGGCTTAATTGTTTGCGCTCGGATTGTGGTACTTTTTGTTTGTGAATGTGTATTGTTTATTTGTATGTTCTTACACACTTCTTTTTTTTAAATACTTTATTTAACATTTTGTCACAAAGGTAGCATAATATATATTAATATACACAGTCATAAGTAGTACGTGAAAGAAATAAAGAACATTGCACATTTATAAATCTCCATGTGTTAAATTTCACTTGTCAAGCCGACATGTCTAGGGCCTACACAACGGTTAGTATTCAGCAGTCTTAAAATTGAAAAAGTGCAGTATCACATCACATTGTATGATTACCATAGTCAAGAACCCAAGGTATAAGAGGTATAATTTCAAAAGGAGGGGGTGATCTGGAAAGAACAGGAGGCAAGCACTGTAGTTGCGGGTTAGCGTCCCATTAACCAACCCCAGTGGGAACTATGCCTTGTTCTAGCTGTGAGGCCGAGTGTCGTCGTCGCGCTGTGAGATACGCTCAGAGTGGACCCCATATGTCTCTGGGACGTGACGAGGACGGGAGTGTTGTGGAGTACAAATCGCTTTTCGTGTTACAGGAAGCCAAGCTGCCCAACCAACTCTGAACTGTAGGAACAGTCTTACGGCCCCAGTGTATAGCTACCTCTCTCTTAGCCAATAAAAGACAAAGAGCCACAAATTTCTGAACCTTTTTAGGAAAGTGGGCCACTTAGCCCAGGAGGGCGATTTCAGGTATGGGATCAATTTATGAGTTGATAGTGTCGCCCAGTGTTTGTGAACTGTTCCCCAATATGGTTGTAAGCGAGGACTCGTCCATGCTATGTGTGCGAAGTCTACTTGGGGGGCTTCGCATTTGCGGCAGCAATGTGGTCTGGAAGGGTTCAGTCTGTGGACTCTGGCAGGTGCAATGTAGACTCTGCGCAGGTGGAGTAGCTTGTGTCTGCTTTTGAGGGAGGCTTCTTTTGTGACTGCGCAGCAGGCACTCCATTGATCGCCTGTTATCGTGCTGTCAAGATCCCCCTCCCAGTCCCTTCGGATCTTGTCATCATTGACTGGGATGAGTCTCGCGCAGGCTTTGCATAATTTGGAGATGAGGTGGGCACCCAATTCGCTTTCAATAACTAACGATAAGGGGGCAAACGATTCCTGTTCCAGGGGAAAGCCCGGTAGTGCGGCGTGCATTGCTGATTGAATTCGCCCGAGTACAAACCGGTCCATGAATGTGGCGTTAGGGAAGCGGGTGTCATCGCTCACCGCAAAGGCATGGCCATCGGGGTACATGTCCCCCATTTTTGCAATGGCGAATTTGGTTAAGGTGCGCTGCACGACTCTCTCACCCGAGATTGGTAGCCAGCGGGCATTAGGGAGTGGTAGGGCTGTGGAATATAGAGTGGCCGTGTTGGTAACCCGCCTTAGCTTTTCCTAGGCCCAGCTAGTTGTTGAGACTGTCTGAATATCATTAGGGTCTCTAGGGAGGCCCTCATGGAAAGACTGTGGACAATTGGTCGGGTAGGACAAGGTCAGATTCTGGCCGAAGGAACGGGATCCTGGCATCAGGGTGGTACCAAGCATAAGCATAGCTACATTGAGCTACCAGATAATATAAATGGAGATCTGGAACTCCGTAGCCGCCTCTGTCATAGGGAAGAGTGAGTACTTGCCAGCATACTCGGGCCCGCTTATCGCCCCAAACCATCCGAATCAAGTGTGATCTGAGTGCAGAGAAAAAACTGTTTGGAAGGGGTATGGGAATATTGTTGAAAAGTTATAGGAATTTGGAGAGGACAAACATCTTGATTATGGCTACCCTGCCTGCCATATATAATGGCAACTTCAGCCATCTGTCAATTTGGGTCTCCAAGTAGGATATTGCCTGCCCATAGTTGAGGCGCATGATCATCTCACTGTCTAAGTGTATGTGTATGCCTAAATATTTAACCAAATCTGTACACCATTCCAGTGGGAATTCAAGTTCCCAAGGGGTCATGCTGCGCGTTAGGGGAAAAATCACGGACTTGTGCCAATTGATGCCCAGGCCCGAGTGTTGGCCAAAGCGGAGTATCTCTCATATGAGGGGATATAGATTAACATGTGGCTCACGTACATAGAGGATGGTGTCATCTGCGTAAAGGGAGACTAGCAGGGGGCCTGTATTAAATTGCAGGCCTCTCCGTAGATGTTTTTGTTGGAAATGCCTAACGAATGGGTCCATAGCTAGAATGAAGAGTAAGGGCGACACCAGGCAGCCTTGTCGTGTGCCCCGCGACAGTGAAAAGGGTCGGGAGAGCGTACCGTTTAACCGGAGACGCGCCGTTGGGAGACGGTAGAGCAACGCCGTGGTAGCAATGAAATCGATAGGAATTCCCATGCGGCGCATTATTGACATGAAAAAGGGCCATTCTAGAGAAAATAGCAGCCGCTGGTGTTTCCGGATTTATTCTGTGTAGTACGGAAAAGAGAGTTCTGAGGTTCAGTGATGTGAAACGGTGGGGAACATAGCCAGATTGGGCAGGGGAGATGCCACCACAGTGGAGATGATGAACTCCATTAATTGAGACAGACGCCCTGTGATAATTTTAGCAAGGATTTTATAGTCTAAATGTAATAATGACAGAGGCCTGTAGGAGTCACAGAATTTTGGGTCTTTGCCAGGTTTTGGGAAAAGAATTATGACCGCTTCGCAAAGAGTGGGAGGTAGGATTAGTCTCTCGAGGGCCTCGACATATACTTCTATAGGTTGCAGTGTCAATAAATCTTTATAGGAGGCGTGGCTTAGCAAGCCAGCATGGCGGACGTGTGCTAAGTAGGCTCCATCCAGCCCTTTCTTTTATCCTGAACTGATCCTGCTCCTCTGGCTCTGATATCCCCCGGCCAGCATGCCCGGAGGTGGGGAGGCTGGGCGACGCTTGCTGGAGGCACTTGCGGACCTGTGCTGTTTCCTGTGGCGGTGGTGTGGCGACAGTCGGCTTTGAGGCCTGAGGGCAGCGCTGGGACCAAGGCCTCGAGTACGGCCCTGTTTGCGGATCCCAAGGGAGGTGGAGCGATTGCGGCTGGCTGGTTCCCCCTGATGGTGCGGTGCGGGATACATATCTCCCCTCTGAGGCCGGTCCCTGCTTGTGTGCTGGTGTCCTCCGCGGTGCCAAAGGTTCCCCCCTGGGGATCGGCGGTTAATCGGACCGCAGGGGGAGAGTGCGGAGGTTCGGGAAGGCTCCTGTAGTGGATGCCGCCATTTTGAGCCACCCGGCTGCGGCACGCCCGACCCTCTGGCGATTCTGAGACCTGCCTGCTATTTGTTGGTGCCTCGCCTGGGGGTGCCTGGGGCCGGCGTGGACTGACGGTGTTGCTCACTCGGCGCTTGTCCTGCCTGATGCCCT
Organism: Triturus cristatus; assembly: GCF_964204655.1. Taxonomy (NCBI): domain Eukaryota; kingdom Metazoa; phylum Chordata; class Amphibia; order Caudata; family Salamandridae; genus Triturus; species Triturus cristatus. The sequence continues at coordinate 557,316,435 of NC_140580.1, forward strand.
TCTTGGTTGGCTATCTGTGCCTGCTGGCGCCTGTGGACCGCGGCCTGGCGTGTGGCCCCCCCGACGCTTACTGGTGGATTTTGGGGCTGCGGAGGTTGGCCCACCCTTCAGTGGCTGCAGACGGGATCCTGCTCACCTACAGAGATCCTCCGATGATCCCCAGCCTCTCCAGTGCCCGTTCCTCCCGAATCAGCGGCTGGTTCGGGCCAAGGGGAGACTCGTGAGCCATGTGGTGAGTGGTTGCGTCACCTGCTGGGTCCTGAGACGTGGTCTGGAGGCCTGTGGTCGTCTGGTTGCCCTTTCCCGGCAGGCCTGGGTCTGACTGCGGCGCTTGTGGGCCGTGGGCTCCCTGGACTGATCGCTGGCGTGCTTCTCTCTGGGCTTCTCCCACCCCCCTTTTTTTCCCTCAGATTTCTGTGGGGGTTCGGCGGTGTTGTCGGGCTGCGTGGGGGTGTGGTCTGGACACTATAGCCCGCTGAGCGTCCTGGGCTCCATTTGATGGCCCTGTGACACTTCCATGTGGACTTGTGGGCTTCTTGGTGGTCCGGTGGGGGCCTAAGGAGCAACCCGTGTGCTTACAATCGGCAGCCCATGTTCTGAGGGCCTACTGGGCTGGATCCCTGCTGTGCTCCTCGATGTCCTGGGGGCCCCCCCTTGCCCCTCAGCGTATTGCTGGACACTGAGACTTGCCTGCCTGGGGAACACTGTCCGGTGGTGCGGTGTTTAGACGCTTGGTGCATGGGGATTTGAATGGATAATTGAGTGCACTTTGGCGGCCACATCGGTAGCTGGATCGATCTGCGCGGGCAGCTGCTTGACGGCAGTGCCGCCCCTGTGTCGCCTACATTACCCTGCTGCCCGGGGGTGGACTTTGCCAGCACCTGATTAACTGGAAGGGGGGTCACGAACGAATATCCGGTCCGCCATGACAAGGGATAGAACCGGCGGGGGTCCCTCCAAGCAAAGTACACTGGTTAAATTTGCTGGCCCTAGGGCCCCCCCAGCGGCGACCAGTGGGACCCCGGGGGATGCTCCTGACAATGCCGCTCTCCTAGCTGCCATTACACAATCCAGGGACACTCTTGATGCTAAAATTGGGGTGGTAGGTGCAGACGTCATGTTATTGCGCCGAGACTTGCGAAATGCGGTGGCACGCATCACTGAGACTGAAACTAGAATCTCGGGGGGGGAGGATGTGGTGACGACCCTGCAACAACGAGTGACATCTCTGGAGAGTACCCAGCAGGGCCTGGCGGCGAGGGTGGAGGATGCCGAGGGCCAGGCGTGGCGCAATAATCTCCGCTTTGTTGGTTTTCCAGAGGGCAGGGCCGGACTGGTCATTCCGGGCACCGGGCAATCCCCCGGTAGGCTGGATGGGGTGGGGGCCGGATTTGTGACAGGGGGCCAGTTCTGTTTTGCTGGGGCCGATTTGGACCGACCGGGAGTCAGACCAAAACTTACATTAAGCACAATGCTGCCTGCCTGAGCATAACGATTTCATGCTGGTGCTCTGTCCGTGTCCGCCGATTTCAATTTCATTTATTTAAGGCAGCAGGCAGGCTACTATGAATGATCAGGCCGCCGTCATTATAATTTATTGAAAACCACCTGACCATGATGACGTAGGTTAGGTAGAAGTGCGCAGCGCGCAGATGTCACCACCTCTGCGTCTGCGCGCTGCAGTTTTATAGTTAGTTCAGCCTTAGTTAGGGTGGGGTCTGCTGCCTGGTGGTGAATGATGCTCATGCGCATTGGGGAGAAAAGTGCGCGTGACTTAGAGGCGAGGTCGAGGCAGGCATCTCAGAGGCCTGGTAAAGAGAGGCACGCACCCCATAATTTAATTCCTCCTGTCTGACTGCCGCCCGCAGGTGAGTCTGTCTGTTTACGACTTTAAAATTGCATGCAATCCTGCCCTGATCCTCCTGCTCCTGGTGATCGGATTCATGGGTGGTGGCACTGTGTCTGTGAGCGTCGCAACTGGGCCAGAATTAAAAGCAAAAGGGGCCTAAGGAAGGGGCACGGGCCTTGGCCCCGGCCCGGTTCCACTGCGCAGTGGCTTTTGATTGTTCCTGAGCGAGGGTGGTGGCTGGCCTCACGCTCAGCCTTGCTCTATTCTAGGCCACACTCTAGTACGTCTTTGGCATCGTTTCTAGGATTGCTGCTGCACAGTGTGTTGTCTAACAAACCCATGCAGAAAGTTGTAGCAAAACGTGCCGATTCAAGCATGCTACAGTGTGCATGCTAACATTATCAGACTTCAGTAACTGTACTGTACATGGCGACTTTTCCATTTGGGTGCCTCATAATGCATGCAAAGAATTTTAGACCGTGTTCTCATTTGCACCTCTGCAACAGCATGCCTGCATACTACATGCCTGTTTACCAGTTCTACACAGCGGCTAGCCTGCTAGACTGTGTCTGCCCTCCTCTGATTACCTCAACGGCCATCCCGGACCTCGGCCGCGACCCGATCGATTCTCCATGTAATAACCAGCCATGAGCCATCACCCCTCCGAGGTTGAAACATGCTACATGCATGATGCATCAGGCCTGACATGCATGCAACCTGGAATCCAGGAGGAGGACCTCGGAGTCGGACCCGGTCCCGGACCTCGAGGGGTGAATGTGATGGCTAAGTTTGCGCTGTCGCCCGTCATGCCCGTGATTGATTTCACATTCCCACGTCTCACCGGACCCGGTTCTAGCTTGCGGGACAGGCCCACCCAAACATGATCCTTGGCCGTCCCAAGTCACGGTAGAAATGCCAATGCAAAATACACCTGTTAACGTCTCCTGTGTCATTGCTGAACCTTGCAGTGATTTCCACTCCCTGCTTACCGGAGTTGCGTGATTGGGCCAGGCTTTGGGTCTCAAAGGAGACCCAATCAGGCATCTCCTTTTAGAAAGCTGGTCTTTGTCTCCTCTTACGAATGCAGGTTCATTAGGTGTATGTAATGGAGAGGGGAGTAAAGCTGTACCTCTCTTCGGGGCACGGATGGGGTAATTTAGATTTCCATATGCTCTATGTCAGCTGCAGAAATATGTTTTACTACTGTCTGGAACGCCATCCTGTTGTGCCTGATCCGATCGTGTTGGGGGCGTTTGATTTTAGAGATCAAAGAAGGTACATACTGGTGAGTGTGTGGGGGGGTAGCTACATGGGGGTGAGTTGGGTAGGCTGCACATTTCCACAGTAAAAAAAAACTGCTTATTCACATTGTTTAGGTTCTGCAAAGGCTCGAACATGACCCATGAATAAAACTTAATGTTAAAGATATTTGTTTTCATTTAAACCATTCCTTTTCTGATTTTGTTAACTTCAATTATCATTCGCATATAAATGTGCAACTGTGAACACATTTAGAAGTGCATTTTCTTATTTTTTTGCTGTTTTAAGTGTGAATTGGGAAACAATATCGGCCTTGGGTGATTTTATAAATTGTTCTGCCAGTGAGGCCTGCGTAAAACAGGCAATACAGCAAACCTATGTGTGGGATGTAACACCTCTAAATGTTTGAATTTTGAGCTGCAGGATATAGACTGTGAGGCTTTGATCTGTTTTACAGAGATTGAATATTTTGGGAGAGTGTTAGAGATGTTGGTGTGAGGAGTGATAGGACAGGTACCCTGGTAAGCAGAAGACAAGAGATACCAGAGTGCAGCTGGTGCATAGGCACCGGGTCCTGGGCAAGAAGGAGCCACAGAACCCTGATTACTGCAAAATTTCACAGTTTAAATAGGTGGCCCATTTTCTTCATTGCACTAGGACCCGTAGCACACTGGCAGATACCGGAGAGGAAGACTCTTCGAAGTGAGGCTATTAAAGTTTTTTTTTCTTCCAGATTCATATTACAGGCAAACACTGTAACTTCTTCCTCAACTATTGGAGGTCTTGTGATGTGGGAACACAGTGCACCTTTTTAAGACTGCAGTGGGATCGGCAGACTGGTGTTGTAGGATCACCTGGACCCTAATGGAGACAGATGATTCCCAGTGGTGTAACATAAAATGATGAGGCCCCCATGCAGAATGTTATGAGGGACCCCTGACCCTTTCATATCTCAGAAATTAATTGGATTAGTGATGAATAGGGTCCCCTGAAGGGTCGGGGGCTCATCTGTACCACATGGGCTACAGGGGCCTGCATTACACCCTTGATCATTCCATTGAAAGCTATAATCAAAGTAGATATATGCAGAACTGAGGTGCTCTGCGACACCACACTCACAATTTAAATTCCAAAATGAAAATTGGAGTTTATCAATGAAAAGATTGACACACAGTGATAAGTAGAACAGGCCAATTCTAATCCGCTCCTTTGGACTTTCATTGGTGGAAATGCACAGATCATTAATGGAGTATCAGTGGTTGCCATTCGTAGGTAATTGTATGTTTGGGGTGATTGTTCGAGTCTCGAAGAAGGAGTGTATCTCCTACTTAGGGGCATAGGGTTTGATCTCCTGCAGTAAGTGGCATCCAACTCTTGTGAAAGAGGCAAACACCCTAAAGGTGATGTAGGCTGACCTGTGAGCCAGGTGCAGGCCTGGTGCTTGTGGTGATGATTTCAATGGCATCTTGAATCTCATAGGATAGGAGTTCTTCTGCGCTAGTCCATGGTTAATGTGTAGATTTCTGTTATGTTAACCTACTCTTGCTCCTTTTACTCAGTAGTCAGAGATGGTAAAAATGTGGTTTTAACATTTCCACGTAATATTGTGTCATTGAACTCCAGTGCAAAGGACACGAGGATTGTAACCCTGACAGTTGAAGATTTGAGTTCCAATTCCAGAAGCTCTCTCTAGGCCTCATTCCGTTTAGGAAGCTTTCTCCCACGGAAATATGAAGAAATCAGAAGCGATCATCTGTGTATGGTGACAACTTCCCTCCTTGTAACCAGACATCGCTTCCAATCCTACACTTTAAACTCACAAATCATTGCTATTCGTTGTTTGTCTCATTCATTTGATAGAAGCAAACTAAGACTGCAACACACAAACTGCTCACATCCCTTTAGCAATACCCACTTCTAAACCCTAAAATTACCCTTAACCCAATTTACCACTACCCACCACGAAAGCTATCCTTACCCCCTAATAAACTTACTAAATTTACTTATAATTATCATGTGTGGTAAAGGCTTATGCATGATAAAAGCATGTGTAGTAAAGGCTTCACTGTAAAGGCTTTGCTTGGTAAAGACAGTGTTGTAGATGTGTTTTCCCAAGAAATATGAGCTGTTTTTGTGATTAAAGCTACCTTCACCATAATGAATATAGGTATCAGACTACAGGCTGCAATTGAGTACTTACTGCACATATAACCCATCTGAAAAGGGATACCTTAACACAGAGTGTATTATATTGTTTGACACTTGGGAAATGGAGGGTCATATTAGTAATGCATTCCATTTACAATGACAACCTGTATCTGGTGCAAGCATTAAGCTGTCCCTCTGTCGTTCTCGGGTGGATGCAGAGTATATATATGCTGGCTGCCTATAACCCCTTCAACCCTTTTATGCGTTGGATTGCTACTCTGTTGATGCTAGATGAATCTACCTTCTTATATCAAGCTCATGTCTATGCTATACTTTCTTCTTTCTCCTGCATGGAGCCTAGACAAATCTCCTCTGGCTGTCTGTCACTGGTGCACTCCTTTGGATCACTTGTCATCACTGCTGGTTGAGATCAAGATTATTTGCCATGGCTGGCATGTACACAGTACATGCCTGCTGGGTGCTCGCCTAATCTGGGGGATTATACAGAGATATACCAGGACTATTGTTATCGTGACCAAGTCGTTTATCACTCATCTGTTGTAGCTAGGTGGATCCTAATATGACGTTCTCAATCCGATTTTGTAAATTTTATGCATTCCATCTCTCACTCCTTCCTGCTATTATGCATCAAGTTAATTGCTACCAAGTAAGATTCACAGGTCAGTGCGTGACTAAATAGACTAGTCGCACTTTTTTCTTAAAATTCTGGGACTTGTAGTCCCAGAATTCTAATTGAAAAACAAAACTAGACTGGCCTTGCTAACATGAACTTGTAAAGAATGTCTATGGGTACATATGACTGGGTTGGTAACCTGGTGCTCTTTAAGGTCATCATCTACTATTTACTGTGCTTTGAAAATTGATACAATTGAATATGTAATGAAAAATGTGCTGTAAAATTCACCATTTTGATCTGCCTTTTTCCAAAATTTTCTTGGGGCTAAAACACTCCCAAACCCCCTAGTAGCGGTCGGGCTCGTTCGCTGCGCTCGCTCGCTACGAACTGGGCGGGAGCTGGTCTGGCAAAATTTGCCAGGGCTGCTGTCAGTTCCCAGTCCGGCCCTGCCAGAGGGGTGTGAGGCTGGAGACATGGAGAGGTTCCTCACCCAGTGGCTGGAGAGTTGGCTGCCCCCAGACTCCCTGTCTAAATGCTTTGTGGTTGAGTGAGCCCACAGGGCACTGATGCAGAAGCCCCCTCCGGGAGCTCGCTCGAGGCTGGTGATTGCGAAACTGCTTAACTATCATGACCGAGACGTTGTTGTGAAACAGGCCAGGGCCAAAAAACCATTGCTGTATAATAATGACCGCATCTTGGTATTCCTTGATTATACTAAACTGGTCCAACAACAGCGGCAATCATTCCTCGCAGCTAAGGCCCACCTTCGAGAACTTAAGCTTCCATATGCATTGCTCTACCCGGCCCGGCTGCGGGTCGTATATCGTTCTCGTACACATTTTTTTGACTCCCCAGAGGATGTGTTTCAGTGGACGGATGAGACAGTGCAACTGCGCCCTCATTCACAGCCTGGGAGAGACTCTGATTCGTCCTCAAGTGGGGTGGTACGGAACTTGCCTGTTGCCAAGGGGAAGCGGTCTCGACGCTCCAGGTCCAGAAGGCGGTCCAAATCCAGTGATGCCCCGTCATGCATGGGATCTGCTTCGGGTCAAGCTGCACCAGTTGACTGATTAATTTCTGTGACTTTGCACTGAAGGTCCTCAGACAGCTTAGAATTAGCTGGAGGAGCCCGAAGATGGCCGGTATTTCTGCTGGATATTTCCAGACGGGGATAGGGGCCAGAGGATGATGGGCTGTATGTTGGGGATCAATTGGCGGGAAAGGGGTGGTACCTCCTGTTGGGGTCTGCCCGCTTTGCCCGCCACAACAGATACTTCACTGTTATTGAGGTATAGGGTGGGGGTAGGGAGTTGGTTGGGATGTTCAAGGGAATTGTTGTTGTGTTTAAATCGCACTGTTCAATTGCATGTCAGGGCCTTGCTACACTCTCAGTCCTGGGCCACCGGGTTCTCCATGTCCATGATGCCTATACATGGCCTCCACTAGGGGTGCGTCATTAGAGTCCTTGGGGTCCCTGTACATACTGAGCTGGAATGTCAGAGGGGCGCTGGACAAGATTAAGCGCGGAGCAATCCTTAAGCAGGCAAAGCGCGCCGGCGCCAATATTTTAATGCTGCAGATGAGTCCCTTATATCCACATTAAGACGTGGGGGGATACACAGGGCAGATACCTTTTCTCCAGGGTATGTTGAGGGGTGAGTCCTTGATATTGGATAGCGTTTTTGCCCCACTGCTGTTATCCTGGGGACTGGTTGAGAAACTTGTCACCATGTGGACGGATATTCCAGAGGGTCTGGCAGTGGTTGGTGGGGATTGGAACGATGTGGTAGATGTAGCCGTTGATCGTTGGAGGCCCGATGGGGCCCCTGTGGTTCGCCATCCCACCAAGCGTCATTCCCTAGTGGTGGGTCAGGATTGGGATGACCCGTGGCGCAGGCTGCAAGGGGGGACTCAGGGGTTCACTTATCTTTCGGCAGTCCACGATTCCTTTTCCCGTATTGATTATATCTTTGTGTCTCGGGGGGGGGGCTGCTGGCAGAGTGGCAGAGGCGGATATTCTTCCTCGAGGGCTTTCGGATCATTCGCCAGTGGCCATTACATTGCGGGCTGGGCTGACATGTGGGCCTTTCCGGTGCCGCCTCTCCACGTGGAATCTCCAAAACGAAGAGTATAGGAAACACATGGAGGAAGCTATCGATCAGTATCTATCGCATAATGTAGGGTCGGTGCTGGCGGCGGAGTCTCTGTGGGAGGCAATAAAGCCCACCCTTCGCAGGGTGGACATTTCCTTCTGCGCAGTGGTGCGTAGGGTCCGTAAGGAATTTCTTATTGGGGTGGAAGCTAAAATTTTGTATCTGGAAGAACGTAGCAGAGACGAAGGGAGGCGGCTGGTCTGCCGCCAATTGCTGCTTGCGCACCAAGACTATTCGTCCCTTCTGCTGGATGAAGCCCGCCAGGCTTGGTTGGCAACCCGAAGTAGGATATACCAATGGGGGGACAAGTCGAGTAACCTCCTACAGAGACTATGCCAGGGGGCGTCGGGCTCCCTGGTCCATCCGAGTATTGTTGGATCTGATGGGATCCTGATATCCGACCCGTCGGCCATCGCTGAAAGCTTTGCGGTATACTATGCCGACCTTTATGCTCCCAGGGAATGTCTGCCAGTGGAGGCTATAGGCCGGTTCTTGGATGATCTCCCACCCAGAGCTCTGTCGGATACGGTTAGCACGGAACTGGACCATCCGTTCTCAGAGGATGAACTGAGTTCTGCCCTCCAGGAGCTGCGACCCGGGAAGGCACTGGGTCCCAATGGCTTCCCGAACAAAATTTTCAAGCAGTACTTCTTTGCAGCTAGGCCCTCATTATCGCAGGGTGGTGGAGGAGGCCAGGGAGCTTGGTCAACTGCCCAATGATTGGCGGCATGCCGAGGTGGTGGTTTTCCATAAACCCGGTAGGCCTCCCGAGCACCATGCATCATACCGTCCTATCTCTCTTCTTAACGCTGAGGCCAAGGTACTTGCCAAGGCATTAGCTAATCGCCTCCGTCCTCATATCTCTTCCATAGTTCATCCCGACCAAGACGGGTTTATGACCCAGCGGGCGACACGCCACAATATTCGCAGAGCACATACAGCGATCGCGGCAGCCAGGGGCCTGGGGGTACGCGTGGCATTATTGCTCACTGACATGGATCATGCTTTCGATTCATTGAGCCGGGAGTACTTATGCGCACGTCTACGCTGACTGAATTTTGGACCTCGCTTCCTGTCTTATCTGACTACTCTGCACGGACATAACGGCGTCGGTGCGCGTGGCGGGTTCTGTCTCGTCGGTCTTCCCCATTGGTCGAGGCACCAGGCAGGGGTGCCCCTTATCACCGTATCTGTTTGCCGTGGCAATGGAGCCTCTAGCCACATGGGTGCGTATTGATGCGCAAGTGACCGATCGCGAATGGGCGGATGGACTGTCGGATCGCATAGCACTATATGCTTATGATGTGCTGTTCTTTCTCACTGAGCTGGACAGGACGGGCCCGCGGCTGCTGCGCATCATGCGGGTGTTCGGAGAGACCACTGGCCTTATATGAATGAGCGGAAGTCTACTCTGTGGGTTTTGGGCGGAGGGGATGATTCAGGTGTCTGGGCCTCCGAGGTCCAGGTAGTACACGGGGGCTGAAATATCTAGGTGTGTTCCTCTCTGATTCGCAGCCGACAGCCTGGGATAGAAACCTAGTGCCGGTGTAGAATAGGGTGCGTGAGGATATTAAAATCTGGTCACACATGCCCTTATCTATATATTGTTGCTCGGCCATCTTCAAAATGGTCTCTCTTCCTCGTTTGTTATACCAGCTACAAAATCATCCGTATCCTATATCTTCGGGATGGTTCCGCCAGGTCACTACGGCCTTGGGCCAGTTCCTCTGGGATGGTGGGGTGGCCAGGGTGGCTCTCCGTACCTGCTTCCAGTCCACATATTGTGGGGGGCTTGCGACATCCGATATTCTTTCGTACTATATGGCCTCACACCTATTGGTCCTTAATGAATGGTGGTATGGGGATAGGTTGGATACGGCTTATGTAGTCGAGCGACGACTTATGGGCGATCACTCGCTACACTTGCTCCTATATTATGCGCCCTTGCGGCATTCCTTGCCGAGTGTAATCCAGCTGGTGTTTCAGATATGGAGGCCGGCGCTGCGGAGGATGGGTTGGTGAAATCGCCTGACTCGGGAGACGCCACTATAGCAAAATGGACGCCTGCCGCAGTTGGTGGCCTTGCCTGGATTCCGAAATTGGGACGTGATTGGGATCTCCACCCTGGGAGATGTTATGCGGGGGCCTGTTCTGAAATCATTCCAGGACTTGCAGGAAGACTTTCAAATGCCGCATACACAATTCTTTAAATACTTGCAATTTCGTCACGCTCTCTCCCCTAGCTTGGTGGGCTTGGAATAGCTGGCCGATTTCAGCCCGGTGGAGGCAAAAGTTTTTATGGGGGATCTGCAAGACCATAAGATATCTAAAATGTACCAGTCCCTGGTCAGGCATTGCTCCTCATCCCTGCAGCATCTCTGTGAGGCATGGGAGGATGATGTAGGCTCACTTGAAGAGGAGGACTGGACTGAGGCCCTTGCCTCCCCTTGCTGGGCGGCTATAGCCATGAGTCTTCGACTCATCCAGTTTAAATACCTCCACAGGGTATATTTTACTAGAGTCAGGCTGTACAGGGCGGGTTTGGTGACTTCCCCGGAATGTCTTCGTTGCATGCATGAGGAGGGTACCCTGCTGCATACCGTATGGGATTGTTCTGCATTGGCGAGGTTTTGGAGGGGCGTAATGACGTGCCTATCTGAGGTTCTGGGTTGGGATCTCCCTCGTTACCCTAAATTCGTGCTCCTACATGTTATGGATGACATAGGTGGTAACATTTACAAATGACACCTTATGCTCCTGGGCTTCACCCTTGCCAAACGCGACATTGCTAGAGCTTGGAAGGCGACGGCCGCATCCTCCATCTCGGTGTGGAAGGCAGGACTGGATTTTTGCAAGGGTCTAGAGGCCTCCGTTTTTATAGCAAGGGGTTCCCGCGTAAACATTACAAACTCTGGAAGCGCTAGGCAGATTACCGGGGACTGGAATTTGAGCCAGTTCTGGCGCGGGGCTCGGACAGGCCATAGTGTTCTCCTTCCCTCCATACTTATACAGGGTGATATAGTTTCTTCTCAGAACTTTGTAATAGTGAGTGTAGGACTGCTGCTTCGACCATACATATTGCTTTGTTTGGTTGACAGTGCGATGGGGTGTGGGTGGGGGGTATTGTTTGTTTATTGTTTATTTTTGTTTTGTTTCATATGTAAGTCCTTTCATTATTCTTTATTTTTATACTGTGAGAAAAGTGTCAAAGTCATGATGCTGTATATTGATGCTACGGAAGCCTCTGGGTCACAGAGCTCCGCTCTATGTACATTTGACAAATAAAATATGTTTAAAAAAAATAAATCTTTATAGACCTTGTAGAAGTCGCCCGTGAACCCATCCAGCCCAGGGGCAGAGGATGACCATAGGAGTCAATGGCCCCCAATACATAATTTTTGGAGATGGGTTCCGCTAGGAAGTCCTGCATATCTTTCTCGAGGTAGACTAATGCTATCTCAGACAGGTAGCATTCCAGGGCCGTGTGATCATTCCCTATTCTAGAGGTGTATAAAGTTGCAAAATAGGACAGAAATTAGTTGCGTATTTCTGTAGTACCAGTAAGTAGCTGGCCGGCGGACGTCTGTAACTCAGTGACATAAGCATTACTGTACAGGGGTCGGAGCATCTGTGCTAGCACCCTCCCCGGTCGCTCGCCCTCACCATACTCTTTTGCAGTTTGATATTTGCCCATGAAAAGAATCTCACTGTCTGCAGTGTCCCTATATTCCGCTAGGAGGGCTACTCGGGTCTGTTCAGTGTCAGGGCTGCAGGTTTGTGCCAGGGTGGCGTCCAAGTCAGCCAGCTCGCGTTCTAATCGGGACAGTGTGATGCGGAGTACTCCAGCATGTTTGGTAATACATACACCCCGTATATTGGCTTTGAATCCCTCCCAAAGAACAGCCATTATGTCTACAGAGCCTGTATTGATGGTAATCTTCAATTGCTTCCAGAATTTCATGTTGAAACAGGTCATCTTCTAGTGCGTGGCTTGGGAAGCATCAGTGCCTTTCGAACCCTTCCAGGCGGGGGACCTTCAGGGACAGTGTCAGTGGGGAGTGGTCTGAATATGTCCTTGGGAGGGTCTGGATCGAGTGGCACCAACTGGAAATGCTAGGGGACAGCACCCAGTAGTCAATTCTAGTCCATGTGTTGTGATAACCTGTATAGTGAGTGTATTCCATGAGGGTGGGATTGCGTGTGCGCCACACATCAATCAGAGACAATTGTTTGCATAAGGACATAATCGGCGGGTGCGGGGCTTGGAATCAGGAGCAATGGAGGTACTATCCAGGGCCAGGTAGGGAATAACATTGAAGTCCCCTCCTATTAAAAAAGCCATAGGACCCAATTTTAGGAGCTGAAGAAGCAGTGAGTGAAAAAAGTCGGGAGAATCAGTGTTCGCGCCATATACGCTTACCAGTGCCACCCTGTGCCCCATCAATGCCCCAACCACAATGGTATATCTGCCCTCCCTGTCGCGTAGAACCGTGCGGAGGTTGAAAGGGACCCTCTTGTGAATAAAGACGGCTGTGCCCCTAGTGTAGTTGCTGTAACTAGTAAAATATCTGTGCGCGCCCCAACTGGAAACAAAGCGGGCGGGGTCAGACGTGGGCAAGTGAGTCTCCTGTAGAAAAGCAATATCAATTTTATGGTGCAGTAAGTGATGTAAGACATGGCGCTTTTTACGGTTATCGTTAAGGCCCCGGACGTTCCATGACATAAACATAGGTCGGAGGGTCCACTAACGTTACCTAGCTGGGCCATGGAGGGGTCGTAACTAGGATGTAAACAGTATTGCGCAGTATTTCAATACAGGTTTTGACTGTGATCAAACACGTGAACAACCAAACGTGACTCAACAATAGCAGTCATCCCCCCCTACCCCCCACCCAACCTTACAACCCAACAAGTACCAATATTTCCAAATATGACAAAAGTACCAATCGAGGCAGCAAAAAAATGCAAAAAGCCCAAAAGAGGTACATCCGAAAGCTAGAAAGCAAAACCATGGTGTACACCAACGGGGAGTGGCAACGCCACGACAGTCAACCAGCGATATGTAACGGTGATTAGGGAAATGTGATATCCCAAAGTTCTCAGGAGTCGGTGGAAAAAACATCAGGATAAGATCAGCCAAGGCCAGTCCCAGAGAGAAGTTCCATGCTGGCCTCTGAACCATTTTGAGAGAGAAAGAGGGCCAGCGCCATCTGCGACCGGCTTATTGTTGTTTTTGTATGTACGACAGAAGTCTTGAACTTCAGTGGGGTTGTCGAAGATGTGGGCCCTGCCGTTGACCTCCACTCGTAGTCGTGCTGAATATAGCATGCCATATTTTAGGCAGAGGTTCCTGAGTGCAGCTTTGGCGCCATTGAACTTGCGGCGGGCCACCTGGACCATGATGGTGAAGTCTGTCTAGATAGAATGACAGTTTGGAGCCCTGCCAGGTGGTGTCTCCACATTCGCGAGCCAGGCACAATGCAGTATCTCAGTCCCTGAAGTTCATGATCCGTGCAATGATGGGTCTTGGTGGACATCCAGGGTTAGGTCGGGGGCCCAGCGTACGGTAGGCACGCTCCACCACGAAGCCAGGGGTGAAGGAGTCCCTCCCAAATATGTTAGCCAGAAGTGTCTCAACAAAGACGTCCAGACGGCCTGTGGCGGTCAACTCGGGCACTCCCAAAATGCAAACGTTGCTCCATCGACTGCGTGCTTCCAGGTCTTCGTTCTGTATACGTTCTACCCTTTCAAGCCATTTAAGGTACTGCACCATGCTGTCTTCGATGTCGGATATGCGAGCTTCTGCGACGTCAAGGCGTCTGTCATGCACCTGGATTTTAGCGCCGAGATCTGCAATGTTCTTGTCTAAAGTGTCAAACCTACCATCGAGAGCCTTAAACCCTGCCCTCATCTCTTGTAGTAGCGAGCCAACCTGTCAGGGTCATCGAGGCGCATTGCTTCTTGTCCGGCCTCCACCATTTCACAACTGTTCTCAGGGGCCGTCTCTGCAACTTTCTCGAAAGGGAGAGTCCTCTGTTTCGGGTCTTTGCGGCCCATGCCGCACCCTAGTACAAGTGGCAGGCACCAAGAGGATGGTCCCAGGGGTGGACTCGGGTGGAAGGCAGGGGCCAGGGCACTCACCCAACGAAGTGGATCGAAGACCAATAAGGTGGGGAGTGCTATGCTTCGTCTAGAGGGTGGGCAGTGCTGGCCGGGTGTGTGAGGAAGTTCAGCAACTGTGGAGGGTGTCGTGGGCACAGAAGGACAGTGTGGACAGCAATGGCCTGGCAGGCCAGCAGGTACAGGCAGCAATTCAGGAAGTGGTTGTAGTGGAGGTCAAGCATAAGAGCGTAATGTGCTTGTGGGAAAAGAGGAGGCAGCAGTTGCGGCGTAGCGGGGGCCACTTGTAGGGGACAGCAAGCTGTGCAGATCACTGAGTTTAGGCGGTGGGGCCGCAGCAGAAAACCAGCATGGCGCAGGAGTCCTAATCACTCAGCTGGTCTGGAGGAGGCGGTCGCGCGAGCTGTTGGAGGTGATATCAACAGGGGGAGGGGGAAGCTGGGTGCGGGCTATGGCGTTGCCCTGTAGATCTGGCACTCTGAGCCCACTATGCTCCTGGGGCTCCTGGGGCTGCAACTGTACAGATCCCACGGGCCCTGTGCCCACAGGGCTCAGTGTGGAATGGAGGCGCTCTCTGTCCGCCGCGCGAACGGTCAAACGAACCGTCGCATATTCCGGGCTCAGATCAGTGCAGTGCAGACGGTGGATGATTAAGCCCCGCGCCCAGCGCACTCACCACCCCTCTGCTCCGTCGCCACTGCTTGATGGAGTTATGGTCCTCGCGCTCCATTCACAGGTCTCGAGTGCTCCAGGCCGGCACCGCTGCCATTTTGTGGATCTCCACCGCCTTCCCAAACATCAGAGCTCTCGACCACTAAGGCTCCGATCCGCACGCATCAAGGGTTGCTGGGCTCAGGAAGCGCTCACAGGTCTCATGGTGGTGAGCTCATGGCAGTCCATCCCGTTTCAATGGGGGATATAAGTAGTGTCGCTGGAAAGGCTGGCGGAGCTTCAATGCTGCGCGGCCATTATGGTCCGCTGCTTGGCCACGCCCCCTTCTTCTTACACATTTCTATGCCTGTCTATCTTGTTTTTTAAGCTGCTGTATGCCCATTTGTTTTTCCTTTTTTGTCTTAGGCCCAATGCTCCCCTCACTCTGTGTTTGCTTTCCAGATTTTTCAAAACATCACTTTCTAGTAGTCCATTTTTCTCTGGCCAGTCTTGTTTGAGCCACATAACAAAACAACGACATAATTTATAACTTAATAAAGTTACATGTTACAGGATTCACTATGGGTGCATCTGTTTTTCAATCACCCTCGTTTTAGTTGCATTCTATGTAATGTTGCCTTCCTTTCAATTTAGGACAGCCAGCATAAATTACATGTTTTAAGCGGTACGAACTTGTGATATCTGCGCTTGCCTAAATGCATGTGTATGCATGCTATTAGCAGTTCATAGGTCATGTGCCTCAATAACATGCCACACAATATTCATACCATGATATACTGTACAATAACAGGCCATGACATACCACACCGTACCATTCAATATAATAACAAACCATAACATACCATGGTACATATTAACAAAAACCATGCCATACCATAACATACAATACCATACTACTTAATAATAGGTCATACCATACCATACAATTTAATGACAAGCCATACCATATCACACTATTTTATCCCATATCATACCATACTGTACTGCGCAGTGACAGGCTGTACCGTAATATACTATCTGATCAAGTTACCCTCACCTCCCTTTGCCACTACCCACACCTGAGCCGTCAAGGCACCCTCACCTCCCGTTACCTCTACCCACCCCTAAGCCCTCAAGTCACCCTCACCTCCCTGTACCTCTACCCACCACTGAACTCTCAGTTACACTCACCTCCCTTTAACTCTACACATCCCAACCCTTAAGTCACTCTCACCTCCCTTTACCTCTACCCACCCCTCAACCCTCAGGTCACCCTCAATTCTCTGTACCGCTACCCACCCCTCAACCCTCAACCCTCGTCACCCTCACCTTACCTTTACCTCTACTACCCCTCATCCCTCAAGTAACCCTCACCTCCCTGTACCTCTTTCCACTACTGAGCCCTCAAGTCACATTTACAGCTCCTTACCTATACCCATTCATCAACCCTCAAGTCACCCTCACCTCCCTGTACCTCTACCCACCCCTGAACCCTAAAGTCACCCATACCTTCCTTTAACTCTGTCCATTCCTAAACCCTAAAATCAATTTTTGTTTTTAAATAACATAAAAGTATGTTATTTAATCAAATACTTACCTGTGTAGTGAAGTACTACATTGTAAAGGTAGAAATACTTACCTTTCTGGTATTTACTTGCGTGGCGAAGACTGCGCGGTAAAGGTCCTGCGTGGTAATAGTTTTGAGGTAAATGCTGGACACAAATGTTTAGGGAACACTATCAGAAGTTTTATGCTCTTCAGTATATTTGACAGACACATTTTTCTCTTTTACAGTTTGCCCCTTCTCCTCCCTACTCCCTATACTTTAGGTCTCGTCTGAGACAGCCCATGAACAGTTGCTTGGTAGACATTTTGTTTACTAAGGGGTTTTAGAGCCCGCCCATTGCTTACCATTGGTTGGTTTCATCCTCATTCTCATTTCTGTGCTTCTCTTTGGTCAGCAAGTGCCGACTTCGCTCCCTCTTTATGTGTTTGGCCTAAGTACTGCTTCCCTTGCCCGGTGTTCTTACACTGCTCATCGCTTTCAGAGGTACTTTGATTTCCTTTCACTTGCATCTCCTTCCTCCTCTCGCATTGTTGCTTGCCTGGCCCCTGGCCTCCTTCTGCGTGTTTGCTTGTCTGGTTCGCCCCTTACCCATTATTTTTAACCCCTTCCATCTCCGACCCGCTTCCTCTTTGTTGATTCATTGCTTGCTCCCTTCTGTACAGCCCAAAAAAAAGTGCCCTTAAGCCACGCCAATGAGTGTTAAGATGCTACAAAGATGCAAACAGCACTGCACTCCCTGCTCTTCTTGGACAAACGGCGAACACCAGCTCAGACTTAAGATAATTAAACTGTGTTTTTTTGTTTGTTGTGAAGACAGAGAATAATCCTAAACTAAGAAAACAGATCACTGCCCCTTGCAGTCAGCGCTGGCTGCATCATAGCATTCCGCCACTCAATCAGTCACTCATTCACTTCCACTCTCATTATATCCACTCAATTCTACTCCCACCACCACTCACCCAATCTTGATCTCATCACTAATCACATCACTAGAACTTTAAACACCATTCACATCCATTACTGCATCACAGCCTCTGTACATACCCCTCTGCAGTGGCTGGCCCCACATGACCATGTTCCATAGTCATTATTTTCAGTCATATTATCCAATCACAACAACCCTCACAGTTACTAACCAGATACACTCAGCTCCTCAGAGTCGGCATTACATGGTCACTTCTCGCCTCAGTCACCCTGACTTAAGTTATTCTTCAACGTATGATTTTGAAGATGCAGGGGCAGCAATGATAAATGGGATAAAGTACCTACTCACGTACATTTTAAGGTTATTGCAAGTCACTGAGGAGTTCCATGACCATATTGAGGAACAAGGCCAAAGGCCGAGATCCTTTATGAGGTTATGGAACTCCAAGGAGACTTGCAATATCCTTGTCTTTTTCCTATATTCCTTAAATAATACATGGTCACACCACCGCTGTTCCCACAAACCACTGAAATCCTTAGAGCCTAGCTTTTTCATGTGAAAGAGAGAGAGAGCATGTTTGCATGCAAATGTGAAGAATAAAAACAGAATCTTCAGTTCAAAATAAAACCCTTCAAAAAAGCTGTTAAATATAAATATTTAAGATAATAGAATCAATTTAATTCAAGCCAGTTTTTTTTGTTTTAAAAGGACCAGTAGTTGTGTAGAAACATGCAGAAAGATTCTAACTTGATAATTACCTAGAGAGTGCAAAACAAATGGCATTTTGCTATATTTATCTCCTTTCTGCTTGTCACTGTACTGCTAGAAAAACATAACAGGCGGAAAAAAAGCAATGTTTCCTTTTCGTTCTTTAAACAGCTGCTTTTTTTATGCTCCATGACCTGACTCACCTTTCCTCTCAGTTGCTGGCTCTAGCAGTAGGCACTGTGACACCAGAAGTCAACTGTAATAAGTTATTATAGTTGAGTTTTGAGGTAATTTCTTTATAACAGGCGACTGGGTGCGTCACAAGTTGCCTATTACAGCAAAATTAGAGATGGGTTTTTATATAGAGATTGCAGAATTCCATGTATTTGTTTTTAGTTTAAAATGCTTTATTTGTAAAATATATAACAAACAGTTACAGCATATATGAGCATTTAAATATCTGATAGGTAAATATCAGGTTGAAATACAAGAGAGTAATATGCCATAACATAGATGCCAGGCTAAATCTTAAGTATGTAGATTAAAATAAGGCACTATATAAGCATAACACATAAAAAGAAAAAAAGTATAACTAGAAAAGTGGATGTAATAAATAATGTCAAGCAATGTCAAATGAAACCTATTTATGGAGGCTTAAATACACCACGCTTTATATATATGGTGTTGACAGTAACATTGTTAGATAAGAAGAAAGTCAAGGGTAACCAGAGTAAATTTCTCTTAATAGACAACTGAATGTTTGGTATATAGGCAGTATCCAATCTATAGTTATGACAGATAAAGTTACACCAATGAAGATAAGTGATATTGTCAAGGTTTTCAAATTGGAGATAATACCTTGAAATGCAACAGACAATAGTCTACCTTTAGATCTATCTGTAGACCAAATATGAGAAAAACCACCACAGTAAAAGAATATGTGCATAAAATCTCCACAAACTAGAATGGCAAGACCAGAAGAAATCAGCAGTGGAAACCTTGATAGGCGTAAAAAAATAACCTGTTTCAAAAAACAAATGTCTGGTTGGTGCTAGCAGAGCAAGATGGAGTGGATTTTGAGCCATACTGTAATCCATAAGGAGATAGGAAATTACATGTTTAGATCTTTTTCCCAGGAGAGTTCGGTTTTTCATTTAGGTCTATCTGTATTAGAATCACAACGTTTTTATATAAAAAGAAACTTTGATCTCTGTGTAGAAATCTCAGAGTTGGGCAGGGTCTAGTAAACTTTCAGAAATTCTTAATGAGGGGTCTATGATATTAAGCCTGAGAATATCAACCAACTAGTCATATTCAGTCCGGAAAGAAGTAGGAACATTGAACGTGTTAGGAAGCTCAGCAAAAGTCATAACATTTTTATTAGATAATAAGGGGCCGATTCCGATCCGGGTCAGAGAGCACTCCGACCAAGCCGGATCCGGAGTGTTTTCCGACCGAGCCGGAGTCCTGCAGTCCGACCGAGAGAGTACGATGCGGCCGTATGCTGCCGGACTCGGTTCGGTCGGACTCCCATAGAAGTCAATGGGAACCGGTCGTAAGACGTGTACATGGGCTCCCATTGACTGAATTGGTACGTCGCGGACAAGTGCGCCCCCTACAGTGGGTACGCATCGGTGCCATCCGCACCATACATGCCTGTGTTGGGGAGACCCATGGGTCTCCCCCTGTGTCCGAGTCGTAGGGCTGCGGGTGACAGGGGGTCCGGCGCGGACCCCCAAAGGCAACCACCCGGACAATTTGCAAGCCAGACACTCCGGCTCGCACAGGCTGTCCGACGCGTGCATCGTACTCGCTCGGTCGTGAATCGCATCCATTGCCACGGTTAGCTTACGACCGAGACGTACGGAGCGGTTCGGACCCGGAAACGACTCGGTCGGTGAATTTCATGTAGCTCGCATCGTACTTGCTCGCTCGTACAGCTGTACGAGTCAGCCGGAAAACACGCGAACGGCTCGTAGTTTTTCCGGCCGGATCGCGTTCGGTGCCCTTACGACCCGGATCAGAATCGGCCCCTAAATGTGAAACATCAGTGATACCTTTAGATATCAAACTATACCATTTCAATACTTTTTGATCAATTGTAATATTAGAATTATGCCAGAGAGGGGAAAGTAGTAACAGATGTTGAGGTGAAAATGTGCGAGAGAGAAAGGAATGTGTCACCGCACCAGGGGAGTTCAATAGAGGAGAGGAGACTTGGGTTTATGAGATATTAGTTTATATTCTATAAATGAAAAAGGTGAAATGAAGTAAAGCACACGTCTGTGCCAGACAGGGGGATGTTAGGAGGGAGGTGATGCCAAGGAGGGCCATATCTGTTTCAGGACAAATGCTGTGTGATATTTAGCAAAATATGGAAAATTAACACTGCTGTTATATTTAGGTTTTTGAAGTTTAAATAGTGAAATACAAGCCATTTTCTTATTACAAAGGAATTTAGATAATGCTCTATCAATGGATCAAATAAAGGTTTGTGGGTGTAAGTGTAAATTAGTAATGGGTTGCATCATCATTTTTATGGTATCTGATCTGTCCCACCATGATCAAAAAGCACTGGCAAGGCCAATAGGTCGCAGCAATCCGAGAGCTAGTGCCTTTAGCAATGCCAGTGGAATTTATCCGTAGTTTATTTTATTGGTTAAAACATCTGTTATGTCCTCCACGTTGCTGCGAAGAATGCTGAATCAAGTTCAATGCAAAACACAAATTATGTGAAAATAAATCAATTGGGCAATTAGAACTAAAGGTTTTGACAGTCCTTTTTGACAATGCTGAAATACATCGATAAAAAGCTTTTCTTTTCTCAGTGCTGTTTAGTATGGCAAAAAGAAAAGGATAGATAATTAAGCTGCTGTTGGCTGTAGCATCATTCTTTAGGCCCATGAATGCACCATTGTGTGTGTGCGCGCATGCATACAGAATGACAGTGGCACCTTTGTTTTTTGTGACCGAGCTAAGATAGTGGGTACCACTTAGAACAAACATGTTTCCTATAACAATTTGCTAGAAAAAAGATGTGCTAAATTTGTCATTCTCTCATACAGCTCACATAATAATTTAAAAAAAAACTTGTCAAAAGCATAATGTCCTTTTGCACAGTACTCATTTCATTAACTTCAGTATGATGAAACGCCAAGTCAGCCCAGCCGGGGCTCAAACAAGTCAAACATTTTACTGGGGGTAACGTGATAAAAATGGTTATTATCACCTAGGGCAATGGGACTCACTTGAAAGACTTCAGAAAGATAAAAGGTTGATGCAGCCCTGTCGGGGGTTGAACCTGTGACCTGATGGTTAAAAACAAAGACCTTGGCAGTGACTGCTTAAATTACAAAGCTAGACACCCAGCAGAGATAAAGATATTTCTGTAGCAGTGCCATTCACCCACTACTTCGCCAGGTCAACTCAACAGTGCAATTAATCACATGGCACAAGAAGATGCATGATTCTGTGCCTACCTATCACAGGCACAACAGTAATTTAGTTGAAGATAAACTTATCTTTAAGATTTTCGTTTGCTAATAGGGGCAATCCACATCTGTCACTGCCTATGTTAGATTACATTTATTTTAAAAAAAAAACAAGCATTGGCAGCACCAATGTCTACCTCACAATTGGCCATGCCTCTTCATCAGCTGCTGACTTGGTCTGTGGAATTGAGGATGGACCAGTTGCTGAATGCAAGAATGAGTTAATGGTTAGATGAACGGCTTAATGAGCGCGAGGATAAGTGAGTGATTGTATGAGTGAGGTGTGGTGGGTGCTTGGACTCAATGGCTCATACTGGATTCACCCACCCGTCTATCCACAACATCACTCATAAAAAGTGATCCAACCAATCAATAATTAGGATTAGCTTTCACTTACGTTCCAGGTCCACAGGCTTTGCCAATGCTGTATATGTTGACGCAGCTATTAATTTACATTCTGCTGTTCAGCACTCTGAGCTCCAGTTTTGTGGAGTAAAGCCCTATATAAAACAAACCATTAACAGGTACAGTGCTCAAAGGATCCACTTGGAACTAAAGGTTATTCTCAGCTAGCCGCTCATGCACTGCCCACCAGAAGAGGAAGTAAAACGAAAGCATTTATTAGGGTACACCACTCAGCCATGTTACCTTGGTCGGCCCCACCGTGAGTGTTTTTATGTGTATGAGATTGTTCTGACGGGTGTGAATGATTGCTTGATGGTTGAGAGTGGGGTTATGACTAATTTTTACAATGTTATTTATTGATTTTTGTATGGTGTTCTGCCTTTTTCTATAGGATATAACTTCACACAGATATTAATTGTTTTGCATTTGTGCAATATCACATGGCTTATCCTTTTTATATAAATTGTGATTAAACTGTACAATTCTGTTAACAATAAATTTGTATGATTGGAAAAAATCTATAAAAAATTAATCTTAAAATGATTGAAAAGATAAAGAATTTGTTGTTGTTTAGGTCTGTGCTGAGGATTTGTTATGAGTGTGAGCCGATAGCAAGCCATTTGTAAAGAGATACAGGTCTGACAAGAGGTTTTTTTTGATAGTTCTGTTTGATAGTTACAGCCCCGGCGCCCCTTCCATTTGTCTCTGGGAATTGAGGAATTCCAGAAATGTGAAATCTAGGTTCTAACATAGTATTTGGGAGGAGACCAGTAAATCTTTACTGTGCATGACTCTCAGGGAGCTTAAGCAGGAAGAATACAAAACAGCTTCTAAAAGCTTCGGTGACCATCCAGCTTGATACCAGCACTAGACTGCATGCCGGAAACACAAATATGCTTGCAGGTGGTGCACACCGTATCGAGTGGTTTCATTTCCACGTTCTGTTTCCTTTCTGAAGATGAAAGTGGATATGTGTGACCCAATCACTTACGCTGTGTTTTCATGAACAAAGTCACTATAACAAATAACTTTATTTTAGAAATCTAGCACTATATACCTTTTGTTGTCCCTAAGCACTATAAATAACAGATACTACTATTACCAAATACACAGTTTTCAAGTCACCAAGCTCAGAAGAATGGAAGGCTGAGTCTTCCTTCCTGGGAGTCTAACTCAAAACATCCATAATACCTTATTTTGTCAGCAGCGAGCGTCCAACTCACTGTGCTATAACAGTGTGCAGAAAGCCTACTTGTTTAGTTTTTTTAATGTAACACCAGGCTACTGATCCCCTCCTACAGATTAAGCCTGCAACAGGGTTCTTCACATGCTGATCCAAGTGCATTAGTTAACCAACATCGCCCTCTGAACCTTTTCAAAACCAGCTCTTAGATTAAGAGCATTTGGGCACCACTGTGTTCTGGTTTTCATTATAATTCTGCGACCAAGGTAAAATCGTATTAGCAAAAAGTCATTTTCATAGGTGGATCCCACCAAGTAATCTAGATAATATTAGGATGATACCAAATATTGAAAGGGCAGAGTCACACTCTAATGCACGGATAAGGCCTACTGATCCCCCAGGCTACGGAATAATTGCTCTCTTGTTAACTCAGTAATAATCCATAACAGAGCCAAAGGTTTCCAAACTCCCACTCAGACCTGCGCACGCTTCATTCTCACCGGCACACGCACGCATCCGAAACAAGCAACAAAGCAAGAGGGGGTTGGCACACGGAACAGGTGCTCTTTGAAAACAGCAGCTGACAATTGATCTAGCTCTGTGAGTGCTCAGCAAGAGTGATGAGATAAGAACAAGATTTTAACAGGGGTGTCGGAGCTAGGAGTGACTGAAAACACAGAGCGCTCATGTTAAGTGCTCAAAACAAACAAAAAAAGTAGTTCCTGAAACACATCCTAAAATAAAAGAGATACTAGTAGTTGGCCCCTGCTCTCGGGGAGAGATAAACACAGGAAGAGGCATGACGGATACATGCCATAAACAAATGGGGAGAAAGGCTAGGACAGCAGTAAAACAGCCAGCGAATGGGAAGCTCAGGGGTGGGCTGAAGCCCACAAAGTATATACAACATGTTGCTTCGAGACAGTGCATGTTCTATCTAGAGCTGAGACCTAAAAAAGAGGAGACCATAAATCTGATAGGAAGGAAGGTTTAGATTTAAAAATTTTCAAGTTCTTAAGTATAGTATCTTTAAGATTGGTGGCATAAGTTATACCAAGAAAAATAATAGTGCCACTTTTCCATAGAAAACTAGACTCCTTAAACATGTCTTTAAGACAGAATTTATTGAGTGACAACATCTCTGATTTATCAATATTTAATTTATAACCAGATACTAAGGAAACTAAGATACTAACAGGAAAGAAGTTTTAGAAAGGCAGGAATGGAGGTTTGACGTTTAGAAATATAATAAAATGTCATCAGCGTATGCTGTAAATTTGATTTCCAAGTGTTTAGACTGATATCCAGAAATAGATATAGAGCTACGAAAGGTTTCTAAAAAAGGTTCTAAGGACAATATGTAGTGGAGGTAAGGGACAGCCTTATCTTGTACCTCTTTCAAGAAGGAAATAGTGAGATTGTAGGCCATTAGCAAAAAGAAGCTCACCATCAGAGATGTCCTGTTCCAAACGGGAGAAGTCTACTGTGTGATCTATAGTGTTAAGTATGTTATTAAAAAATGTATTCAATATTACTTCATTAGAGGATGAGTCGGATGCCTAGAGTTGAGAATATAAGTCTATAAAACAATTCGAAATATCACAATCTTTACATAATGCTTTGCCATTAGCATCATGAATAAGTTCTATTTCCAATTTTTGTTTTTTAACTTTTAAATAGTTTGCCAGTAGCTTACCTGCTCTATTAGAACCTCCATAATAATGGGAATTAATGCACAATAAGGTGTTGAATGGAGGTTCTATTGAACAGTAACTTTGCTTGAGTAGGACGGTTTACAATTTGTGGAATAATTCTCATGATCCACTTATTTAATTTGATATATTAAAATAGAGGATTTTTTTAGCAGTAGTCTTTTTTTTAACTACATAGTTTGTAATATACCCTCTTGCACTAGCTTTAAAAGAATCCCAAACAAAATGTAACTGAGAATTAGGAGTAATGTTGATGTCAAGAAATGTTGGTCATAAAATGTTGAAAAGCTTTAAACTCTAACTACTGCAACAGAAAAGTATTAAAATGCCGTGTGAGCTTTTTATCTATAAAAATATATAGTCTATGCAAGATTTAGAATGATGATATGGGGAATAGAAAGAGTATTCCAATAAATAAGGGTTATAAATGTGCAAAGCATTCACAAGACCTTTATTAGCAATTGTGCGGTGGAAGTATTTTGCATTTTATTGGGAATATACTTAAGCGAAGACCTACTGTCTAGAATGGGATCTAGCAATTGATTGCAATCTCCGCCTGTAACAAGATTAGTCTTTTTCCAATACATAAATCTGGTAGACATAGAATCCCAGAATTGGGGGTGCACTCCAGTTGGCCCATAAATATTAAGGAAGGCATATGGAGTACCAATGATCTTAGTATCTAGATACAACCACTTCCAATATAATCACAATCTTGCGCTATACTGTTAACTGTTAAGCCATTATGGAAAAAGATAATAACACCATTCTTATTTTGAGAAGCTGGGGAACAGCAAACAGAGTCCACCCATCTGTTTCCTTAAAGGGCAGCCGCCTTTATAGAGAGGTGAGTTTTCTTTAGGAAAGCTATGTGACCTTTTAGTTTTGAAGGATGAGTAAGAACTCTCTGTCGTTTAACTGGGCTCCTAAGGCCCTTGACATTCCAGGAAAAAATTCTAGGAGTATTCATAAAAAACATTATATTACAGAATACTACCTCCAAGCATAAAAGTGATCCAACCAAAAGAAACAATAAAAGAATAAATGTATTATGATAAAACGGGCAAATGTTATATACAGGAAACGGTTGGAGAAGGGGAAAAGTGGAAAATATAAGATGATAAAGCAGGGTATACTAATAAACCCTAACCAAGAAAAAGTACTGTGAAAAGTCTGAAAGATTTAAACCATAGAAATGTAAGAAAGAAGACAAAGTGAATTGAAAATGGGAAGTAGAGAGACACGATGTGGTAGCGCCAATCCAAAAAGAGAAAAGAAAAGGATAGAAGGATGGATTCCGAACCCTAAGATAAAAGGGGAGAAAAGATAGATACAAAAAGTAAAAACGTTAAGTGACCGAACAATGTAAATGTAGAAACAAATAAATAAATAGAGACTTTACATATTGGGATCAAAAAGGAAGAAAGGTGAGAACTATCTCAATCATAAAAAACAACAAGAGGGAGATGATTTCACATAGGATGGTGAACAACAAATCAGTAGACCACAGCAGTTGTTAGAGAGACACAGGCAGCTAATGCATTTTGACATAACTAACAAATGACCCGTAAAATAGAGATGGGATACAAGTTAGAAGAAAGAAGGAGGGATGGTTAAAGAACGTATGTGACAGAAATAATACTAGAGACAATTATTAAGCTATAAGAAACTCAGAATAACATGTGTGAGTAACAGAAAACCATTCAAAGAGTGCTGATTTCCATTGCATCTCTTTTATGAAGTTGAATACAGTTTCTAAGTTGATCTGGAGAGTCAAAGGTGGAAGTCTTGTCTTTATAGGTGACCTTAAAACACACCGAGGTAATTATCCAAATCTAGCCTTCATGGCTCATAAGGAGGGATGTAGATTCCAAACTTCCTTTCAACAGATGGCAGTAGCACCTGAGACATCCTGAGAGAAGAAAGCCTTTTATCCAGACCACAACATTTGCTTCCGCTGCTTGGCAGCTGAAATGACCTTCCTAAGATCAATACACTGTATAAAAAGAATTATAATATCTCTGGACTTAAACTCGAAACCTGAAGAAGAACGTTTGGGGCCAAGACGATATGCTATCTGAATATTGAGAGGGACACCATCACATAAACTAATAGGTTTCGGTATGGCATTATTCAGGAAAAATCATGTCTCCTCCCTCAACCCACTCTGGAATGCCATAAATTCAAAAAGTATTGTGTTTATTACTGTTTTCTAAGTCTTCTGTTTGCTTTTTGAAAAAATCGATTACCTTAGCCACGCCTGTAACCGTTGTTAAAATAACTTGCGCTTTGTTAATTTTAACCTAAAGATCCGAAACTCGAGACTCAAGGGTGGACTATATGTTCTTTAGTCACTGAAGAGTGTCATTAGTATCCATGACAAAGGGTTTAACTTGTTTAACCTCCTCAATTAAGTCCTTCAGAGTAAGCAGCAGAGGAGATTTGGAAAGCAAGGCAGGGTCTTTTTCCAGTTGGTTGCTGCTGCCCTCCAATCCATCCTTACTGGGGTGGTGAGAGTTGGAGGTTTGTGTTGTAGGCTTTGATAAGGAAGACGTTATGCCACCACCCTCAGCCACAGTAGAAGATAATTCACTGTTATGGGACAGATATGATGCTCTGGATAAACTTGTTGAGGAAATAATATGACTATGAAAGCCCCTGATCCTTCCCATGAAAGGTAAAAACTGCAGATAGTGAGGAGGCTGAGCAAAATGTCTTTTTAAAGTGATAAATTATTCACTTCAGGCGCCACATGGAGGACTAGGAAAGAACAGTTAAATAGACCAAATATTCTGCTCAAAATTAAATGTTAGTGAAATAGTGCCCATAGAGTAATTGCTGCTTTATTTACAGCCCATTAATTGTCAGACATAAAGTATTCCACAGCACGATATGCGCAAGTGCCATTCATTCTTGCAAAGAGGGAGTGACTGGCAAACGTGAAAAATGGCGGGCAGGAGCTCAAAGCACAGAAATGTGTGGTATTTCCAAAATAGGACCACAAAAGCTAAAAACAAAACTCACCCAGCAGTTCTCCGATAGCTTAGCCTACCCCTGCCTGTTGTTCAAGGGCTGTAATTTAGAATGAGTCAGGTTGGAGAACCCGTGAAGGGTTGGAGGTGTCCAGACCACAAGTAGATGGTGGCCATCTTGCCAGTGCCCAAACTACACTCCCCTGAATACCATGTATTATATAGAATTTACAAATGATCTTTTATACAGGATTTGCAAAATCCCATGCATTATAATTTTATCCTGTGGCAAGTAAATAACACTAACCTCCTTTGTTCATAGGGGTACAATATCAAAACAAGAGAAAAAGTGGATCTACCTTCTGAGAAACTGGCTTCTTTGACAATGACCCACAGTTCAGTCGAGAAAGGTGAAAAGATTTTCCTGAAGGTTTCTTGGCCCATCTTCTGTAGCCAGGCTGGAGTAGCGAGGCTATGCCCAGAGAAAATGTATGAGGTGTTTTGTACAACAGCGCAACCAAACAATACAGTTAAGAAATAAAGAGCTTAAAGGTCCACCCTGAAACTCAGGGCTTCTATTACAGTTCAGAGACTCTTTTCAGCACTAGCTTGGAGCAGGTAACAATGCCACCACACTGGAAGCACGCAATCTGCTGCTTTTTTACTTTTCCTCCTCTGCAACTCTCATCTGCATGGGAGCAATAATGTGACCACAGTCACTGACTTTATCCCTTCAGACATCTCCTCTATGACTCCTCTGCCATGACTCAAGCCTCAAGGTTGCCCCTCTGACTCTGGCTCCTTTTGGCTGCACCCCCCTTCATCTGCCTTCTTTGTGCTGTGCCCTGTCAGACCAATTATAGGTACAGGAATTGTATTTCCATTTAACATTTCCAGTACCATATTTGAAATATTCCATGCTTATTTAGATATTGCATGGGTCTTCCTTCAAGATCAGAATGCAAGGACATCTGAAAATGGGGATGCAACTGTAATCTTAAAATGGGTGGCTGGTCCATTCTCGTGTCGTCAATGGCAGAGTGGAAGATAGCTCTTATGATAAGATATGATATGAAACTTATATTGCGCGCAGCTACTCAAGGGAGTGTCCGAGCGCAGTAAAAGCTGAAAGCCAGAGAGAAAGCATGCTCAGTTTGCCAAAAAACAGGGTTTCAGCTTCTTTTTGAAACAACCCTTCTTTTTAAACAACCATGGATCGCTTGTAGCACGTAATTCCAGGGGGAGCTGATTCCACGCCGCCACCCCCAAAAAAGCAAGTAATCTGCCTCCAGCTCTCTGTCTGCAGATCGTGGGGGTGCATGCCAGATGTTTATTGGAAGTTTGAAGTTGTCTTGGCGGGTTGTATAAGCTAAATCTGGTAATCAAGCAGGTAGGTCCTTTGCCATAAAGGGCAGCATGAACCAGCACCAACGACTTAAATTTCACTCTCTCCCTAATGGCATCCAAGAGAGATCCTGAAGATGCAGCCTGAGGCACACCCTCTGGGGGGGAATTAAGCAGGAGTCGAACTGCCGCATTCTGGATCAACTGAAGTTTGTTCCGGAGATATTCTGGTAGTCCTGCGTACAAAGCATTACCATAGTCCATAGGGGAAGTGATCAATGCTCCAATGATCCCAATGCAGGTTTCAACCAACCTATTGATTTTGGGACCAAATGACAGCATGTTATCAAACCAAATCCCCAAATGTTTTACAGGCTCGCTTTGGAGATCCGGAGTAGGAGCATCATCTGGCCAAAAGGTTAGCCGGAACTGAGGAGCAAACTCCCCAAAGAGAATTTCAGTTTTATCTTCGTGTCATTTCAGTTGCACCTTTGCTAGCCAGTGAAAAACTGCGGTAAGACAGGTTTTTACATGAGAACTTTCCAACTCTGTTCCCTTATTTCAGCAGAAGAGCAACTGTGTGTCATCCGCATAGGGGATCACTTTTGCTCCTAATTTGTCTGATAACTGGATAAGTGGAGTAAAATAAATATTAAAAAGTGTAGGGTTCAACGCCGGACCCTGAGGGACCCCAGTATCCACCTTTTGAGGGCTTGCCGAACAGATTTGTTGGCTTCTGTTTTCCAAGAAGGATTTTAACCAGCTCCAGGCTAGCGCTGTCACTCCTATCTCCTGAAGATGATCTAAGAGAAGGGCATGCGGGACCGTGTCTAACGCTGCCGGCAGATTCAATAATACTAGTGCCGCTTTACCCCTGTGTCCAGGGTACCCTTGACAAATTCCGATACCTCCATTAGAGCCGTTTCAGTGCTGTGCTGGGCCCTAAAGCCTGATTGACTTGAGCAGAGAAGCTCATTGATCTCCACATACATCGTCAGTTGTCCATTTACCTGCTTTTCAAGTACCTTAGAGAAAGCCGGCAGTAGGGAAATGAGCCTATAATTAGATGGGACGGCTGGATCTACTGTAGGATTTTTTTTTGTTGCAGGGGTAGAATCATTGCCTGTTTCCAAACTCTAGGAGCCGTGGCTGTTTCTAGGGATAAATTAAGAATCTTATTGACCAGTGGATTGATAACGTCCGCCCCAGCAGTTAGCAGTTTAGGGGAGCAGGGGCCGGTCAGGGAACCTGATTTTAATGTTTTAAAAGCTGTAAGAGAACCCTCCAAAGAGATGGCTTCGAAAGAGCTCAGTTTAGGATTACTTGCAGGTAGCGTCATATTTGGAGTGTCTACTTCCATAGCCGGTATTCTGCCAACTCCTAGGCTTGCCTGAATACATTGGACATTGGATGCAAAAACAAATGGTCAGTTCTTCACACCACACGTCTGAGGCCTCTTTTGAGTGAGTACAGGCCGATAGGTGTCATAAAACTCATAACTATCGTAAAAATCTCTTATGAATTATTTCCTAATTTCCCAATGCACTCCTTGTAGTACACTCATTTAGCTTTCAGTATGGCTGCAAAATAGTTATTTTGTGCTTTATTGAAGGATTCTTTATCCACTGAATTATATTCTCTCCTCCATTTATGTTCTAATGTCTTACAGTATTTTTTTCCAATTTAAGAGTGGACGAGAACCAGGGTTTAGAGGGAGTGCCTCTGGATCCTCTACACTGGAGGGTGGGGCCCAGCTCCTCAGTTAAATTTCTATCCAGTTATAGCATTTTAGTGCATTGTCCTTGATTCTGTCAGATAGCTCTGGAGTGTTCTAAGTTAGACCCTCAATAAATTCATGAGGATTGATCTTATTAATGTCTTCACCCTCTGGAGTTGCCCATTAAGAAGAGGATCCCGTTTTATAGGGAGCTGCCATGAAAACCTAATCAAATAGTTATCAGACCAGATGAAAGGTAGTGGGTCTTCAATTAGAAGAGCCACATTTGAGCAGACTTGGTCCAATATGTGACGCCCCTTGAAATGTTGGTTTCAACACAAATTGCTTCAGGTTTAACTGATTCATAGATTCATTGAATTGGATGGCCTTGCCATCCTTAAGTTTATCTAGGTGTAAATTAAGATCGCTTAAGAACATAAAATGAAAGTATCTTAGGGCAAGGTGTACTGGCGTTGCCCAATGATTTTAAGGAGAAACCTGCTGCACCCAGTGACTTATACACTAAAACTCCTGGAACTGTGTGTTGTTGAGAGATTGATACAGAAATCCATTGCTTCTGCTCCCATTAGCTCAGTAATCTCATTACGCTGAAATGGAATGAAATGAAAAATTATATTTATATAGCGCGTAACTACCCGGAGGCCTCGCAGCGCTTTAATTGATCACTGTGGCGGGCCGCAGGGTGAGACTAACACGCTTTTGCGAACAGGTGGGTTTTCAAAGCCTTCCTAAATGCCAACCGGTTATTATTTTCTCTGAGAGCTAAGGGGAGGGAATTCCAGAGTCACGCGGCGGTATGGGAGAAGGAACGGCCACCCCATCGGGCTTTGTTGATTTTTGTTGTAGTTGCTAGGTGCAGTGAACCAGAGCGAAGGGCTCTAGATGGAGCGTAAGGCATAACTAAGGGGAACAGAATGGCAGGGCCTGTACGATGGAAGGATTTGTGCACAATGCACATAGCCTTAAACTGAGCTCTGGCGGACATTGGGAGCCAGTGCAGTTCTTTTAGAGCTTTCTTAGCTGACTGCCAACGGGGGATGTTAAATAGTAATCGAGCGGCACAGTTTTGTGTGATTTGAAGCCTATTGGTCACTGATGCCGGAGCACCTAGGTATAGAACATTTCCATAGTCCAGGCGGGAGAGTATCAGGGCCTGAACCATGATTCTCCTCGCCTGGAAAGGAAGCAGAGGGAGGACTTTACGGAGCATTTTCATTAGACCGACGCACGTAGAGGCAGTTTTGGTAGCCTGGATCGAAAAGTCCAACGCTTTATCGAGCCAGATTCCAAGGCTCTTTATCTGAGGTTTAGGAGGAGGAGCACCGAGGCAAGTGGGCCAAATGGAAGCCAGCGTGGATGGGGGAGAGTTGCCCAATAACATAATCTCCGTCTTCTCCCCATTAAGTTTGAGACAGGAGGACTGCATCCACTTAGCAACGGCCTCCAGACAGAGGCCCAGAGTGTTGGACGACTCCTCGGTGTGGTCCAGAGAGACCACCAGTTGGGTGTCGTCCGCGTAGGTGACAATACGCACACCAAAAGACTGGACTATCTCCGCTAGAGGTCGCATATAGACATTAAAAAGGGTGGGGCTCAGGGACGAGCCCTGGGGAACCCCACAGCTAAGTGGTTGCTTAGGGGAGACTACCTCACCCTCAAACACCTGGAAGAAACGCTCGTCCAGGAAGGAGGTCAGCCATTCCAGGGCCGCGCCCGACACGCCCACGCCTTTCAAACAATGTAGTAGTGTGGCATGGTTAACAGTGTCGAACGCGGCACTGAGGTCGAGTAATATGATGGCTGCTTTTCCTCCCTGATTCAGCACCGATCTAGTTTCTTCCGTCACCGCTAGGAGAGCAGTTTCAGTTCCATGCTGAGGGCGGAAACCTGTCTGAGAGGCACATAGCAGATTACTTGATTCTAAGTAGTCTACTAAGATATTATTGATGTGCCTTTCAAGCAGTTTGCTCATCCAGGGCAGTAAGGAGATAGGGCGAAAGTTGGCCAAGTTGTTCTGGTCCAAGGTGGGTGTAGGAGAGTAGGGTCTGCTATCCTATGGTCACCCCAAATTTTTGCTTTTTGCTTCACTGGTTTTTGACATATTGAGGCTGTGGGCCTGCTAATCAGACACCCAGCCTGCTGTTCTCTCTACCTAAATTGACACTATGCACCCTAGGTGCATAACCAATTGGAAGTGGATCACCCTGTGAGCCCCTGTACCAGTGTACACTAGGTACCCAGGGCATTGGTGTATCTAAGGCCTGCCAGGGGCTGAAGCATGTATTATGCCACCCCAGGCTTGGCCTAACAAATTTGACACAACTGGCTGATCACTCAGCTGGGGTAAGTGGGTGTAACCACCTCTTACTTAGGTGTAGTATACCTATACCTAACCTTAAATGGGACACATGTTAACCTATAAGTCACTCCTATTGCAGGCCTTAACAATCCTGAAGGCAGAGTGCTTGGTTCCATGTGCGATGGTGCTCTGGCATGAGCTGAGCCTGTCTGCAGTGGTCGGAACAACTTCCTTCTACCGTTTCCAGATATCGTCATACCATATACTCTTAAGTGCATTATGAACCTCGCGGTTAAATGCTATCTTTGGTTTGGCTTTATCAAAACATGTCGAGTAAGGTGTCATACGAATTGGAATACTAACCCCTCGCCAATTCTGGCGACGGGGTTAGCATTCCACCCTTCTAGAGGGACACGACATGTACAGTACCTGAAACCCGGGTAAAATCAGACATAGCCTCAGCTCCACAAAATGGATGCTGCCACCACGGACACAAGTCTGCCCTCCTGCTGCTGGGAGTCCTTCCAGCTTGGGAGACGTGGACAAAGGGTTTCCTGCCAGGGGAGGTGCGAGCACCACCCCAGACAGGATTTTGTGTATTGGTCAGGTAGGGCTTGAAAGAAACCAGACATGCCTGAGGCTCACAAGGAGCCTCGGTGCATATGCCAGTTCAATCCGGTCCTGGGGCTCACCAGCCCCGGACCTGGGGCGAGCTGGACAAAGGATTGGGGGTGTAACCACCCCCCTTCCTGGTCCCACCCTTAGGGAGGGACCTAGCAGGTAGTCCGGCCCCTAGAATCCGCTTAAAGGTAGGAGCTGTGTCCTAAGACTTCAGACATCCTGGAATCAACTTAACTACAAGAAGAAGACGGGAACTTCGACGCTCTGCCGCCCAGAGGACTGAAGCCAATCTCCCCTGTGGTCAGGGAGTGACCACCTTGCTAACGCAAGCACCATCCAGCGAATCAACGTCTGCTTTGCCGCCACCTCCCGCTGGAGCCCGAGCCCAGAGACTGACAAGACCTGGACCTCCAGACCTCTCACCGCCCGATCCACAGTCCCTGAAAAGCAGGAACCCGTGGAGGCACCGAGACACGTGGAGCCAGCCATCTTGAAAAGACCACGACAAGCTGCAAGCGCAACAACCGAGGCTCCCTCCAAGTTGTGCTTTGGGATCTGAGAAGCCCAACACCCGAGCAGCATCTGCACCAAAGGTGAGCCCTCCAGCATCTCCACGATCTGCGTGGGGCCCTTCTGCATTTTGCCACTCGACGCGCCTAACCGGTTGCTGGCCCGCTGGCTAGTGGCCATCTTGGCGACGAACTTCAAGAATTACACCACTGGTCTGGTTGCGCCAGACTGGCCCTTGCTCCCCTCCAAAGGAGCAATCCCTCTGACCTTGCTGGTCAGAGCCATCAGCTTATTTTGTTTTCCACAACAATTGCTTTTGCCAAGGCTTGTTTGCTTCGATCAAGTCGCCGACACCGCCGACAGCGAGAGCCTGCGTGGAACAGCTCGTGAACCGACTCCTGGACGTCGTCGATCTTCAGGGACCACGTGGCTGCAGAGACAAGCTACACCTTTCTTCCTGTTTGCACCCGACATCGCCTGGTACCCACCTGGTGCCACGCTGGTCACTGGCTAGTGACTGTGAACACTGTCCCCTCTGCTTACAGGTCTTCTACAACTCCGATCCACTCTTGGATCCACCGCATCTCTTCCGGACCGACCGCCTGCAGCACCTTTGTCTCCAGGCTCCATTGAACAGATAGAAGAAACCCGACGCACTTCGAGACCTATGCACCCGCTTCCTGTGGGTGAGGTAAAGCTGGCACTCCGGTGCCCAAGTGTAGAGTATCATCTCTAGTGTCTGTGTTTCCAATCTTGAGTTCATAGTCCATCCGGAAGATCCTCTTTGCAGTAACTTTGTAACTTTTACGCACCCATTGAAAACCTATGGGAGCTCGCGTGTGACTATTTGCTCTGCACACGCAACCCGTGGACCTCCTGGTCACTAACTAAAGTTAGCTCCTTGTAGGCCCAGCGATTCTAGAGGCCCTAGGCCTTTTCCCTTTCCTGTTCGTGGTACTTATACCACTATTTTAGTATATGGTTCGAGCGGCCACCAGGGCCTATCCATATAAAGTGCAACTTCTGTGTATTCTAACGTATTCTTGTTTAACAATTTGTGCTCCTGTGCTCATAAAGAGTCTAGGGGTTACTTTGAGAAATAAATACATATATATTTTGAATATATATCTGTGTGGTGTCCTTTCATTGGTATAAAAGGGGGTTACATTTGGTAAAACAGCCTGCTTAACACGCTTTCACGAGTTTAGCCTCAAAGACTGCTTAGCCTACGCTACCACTAGGGCAGCTAGTCCGAAAAGGTTGACTTACAACCACACCATAAGGATTGCTTGGCATGGTACAAGGTGGTCACTTTAACTAGTGAACATCATATACCAGGCCAACTTCTCACATTGGTGAGCAGCGGTTGGATTTGAGCTTGCTGTGTTTTACCATTGTAATCTCTCGGTTACCAATTGAAAGATCACATAGGTACCTGTAGGTACATATAAAACAAGATAGATATACTTAAGTTCTACTGAACTTAGTTGTTGTAGAGCAAAGGGAGTAGCACACCCTGACTACAACTACTAGATAGGTTTAGTAGGAAAACCCAAGTGTCGGTAGATTGCAACACATCCACCCACACTTAAGAGCAATGGCTGGGGCAGAGGGGTCCAAGGTACCCATCTCTGTTGAGAGTGACCCCCAGAGGGCACCATCCATCTTTGCTACCCTAAACCAAAATGAGCTCAGGCAGTTGGCAAATATCAGGGGCCTTAAACAGCCCAAGAATCCTACTTCTGCTGAACTCAGAGAGCTTTTACAGGCTGATGAAGATCAGAAAGCTCTCAGGAAAGCCTCCCAGTTAGGCCCCTTAGGGACAGGAACAGGAGGCCCCCCTTCTGAAGATGCTACTGAGGTACCCCTTCCCAATAGTCACCCCTTAGATGAGGTTCATACTACAGAGGATGAAAGTGAGAAGGGTACTGATACAGAAGGTAGTGAGGATGAAGGGAGAACTAGCCCAGTGCCAAGTGTTATACGTGGCCCAGCTAACTTAAGGCTATTGGGGACTGACAATGGGATCACCCCATTGGATCTCCCCAGTGGACTTAACCAGGGGTCTGGGAGGCAAAGGAATCACTCAGGTGAATCTAATGCTTCTCATGCCTCTAGAGGCTCTCAAGGTCACTCCAGGAGAAGGATGACCACCCCTCAGAGGAGGGAGCATGAGGCCAGAATGCAGGAAGCCCAGCTGAGAATCAGGAAACAGGAGCTAGAAGTAGCCCTGATGGAGGAGAAACTGAACAAGGCTAGGCAACCTAGAGAGAGTGGGTCTATACCCACTGGTGGCAGCATTGTCCCTAAGGACAAAGATAGGGTCTTTGACAATAGGAACCTGTCCAAGGTTGTGCCCCCCTACAAAAGTGGGGATGACATCCACAAATGGATGACTGCTCTTGAGAGAGCCTGCAAAGTGTAGCAGGTTCCTGAAGACCAGTGGGCAGCAATCTTATGGCTCTCCTTTGAGGGGAGAGGCAGAGATAGACTCCTCACTGTTAGAGAAGAGGATGTCAGAAATTACAGAGTCCTGAAGAGTGTCCTAGTTGATGGGTTAGGCTTAACCACTGAACAGTACAGGTTAATGTTCAGAGACACCCAGAAGACACAGACTCAGGACTGGTCTGAATACATTGAATGTGCCACTAAGGCTTTGGAGGGTTGGTTGCTG
The DNA here is from genome assembly GCF_964204655.1 of Triturus cristatus. Classification (NCBI taxonomy): domain Eukaryota; kingdom Metazoa; phylum Chordata; class Amphibia; order Caudata; family Salamandridae; genus Triturus; species Triturus cristatus. The sequence goes on from NC_140580.1 coordinate 557,353,402, forward strand.
GGAAGTAAGGTATCTGATTATACAGGATTGTACAATTTGATGATGAGAGAACAGATTTTAAATAACTGTCAAAACCAGCAACTGCATCAACACTTGGTTGACTCTGATCTGACCTCTCCCCAAGAATTGGGAAAGAAGGCAGACAAATGGGTCAGAACCAGGGTTAAGCAAAAGAACCAGAACCAGGGCCAAGGGGGTGATCAGAAGAAAACAGACCAAAAGGGTGGAGATCAGAAATCTAAAGACCAGAAGTCTTCAACAGGGCCCCAAACTAGTACTAAAGAGGGTGAGTCCCAGCCTAAAGGGAAGAAGAAAGAAGGTCAAAAGAAACCCTGGTGCAACTCTTGCAAGAATACAACTCACTGGACTAGTGATTGTAGAAAGGGTGGAGCCCCCAACACTGTTGCCCCTAAGGCACCTGCTCCCAGTACTACTGTTAGCAGTGTTGGCCCCCAAACAAAGGGTGTAGTGGGAATCACTATGGGAACTGAAGGAGATTCTGACTTAGACAGAACCCTGACACAGGCAGTCCTGATCTGTGATGGGGACATAGATTTGTCCCTGACTGTGAGCCCCAGTAACCTGGGCAAGTACAGACAGACTCCTCTAATTAATGAAAAAGTGGCTCAAGCCTACAGGGACACATGTGCCAGTGTCACCATGGTGACCCCAGGCTTTGTGGACCCTGGACAGTACATACCAGGTGAGAATTACCTGGTGACCAATGCCAGCAATGCCACTACTTCACATAGTGTGGCAGTTGTTAACTTCTCATGGGGAGGGGTAACTGGCCTCAAAAGGGTTGTGGTTAGTGCAGACCTCCCAGTAGAATGTTTGTTGGGCAATGACCTAGAGAGTTCTCTATGGTCAGAAGTGGAGTACAGGACACATGCAGAGATGTTAGGTATATCACCACATGTCCTTGCTGTGACCAGGTCACAGGCCAAAAAGTGCCTTACTGAACCACAGGTCTTGGATCCTGGAACAATGGACCAAGCACCTACCAAGAAGAAGAACAGGAGGGTCAAGGCTGTGCCTTCCCCCCTGCCTCAGAGTGATGATCAACCTTCCCAGGAAGCTGATCTAGAGAACCCTGAAGGAACTGTCCCTGAAGAGCTTGAACCTGATAAGGTTGAGTTTCTGGGGACAGGGGGACCTTCCAGGGCTGACTTGAGGCAGGCTCAGTTATCCTGTCCCTCTCTTGAACCCCTCAGACAGCTGGCTGCTGCTGAGTCTGCTGGGAATGCTCAAGGTACCCATAAAGTGTATTGGGATGATGGGCTCCTTTATTCAGAGGCTAGAGACCCCAAGCCTGGTGCAACCAGGAGGTTGGTTATACCTCTGCAATTTAGGGGCTTCCTTCTTACCTTGGCCCATGATATTCCTCTAGCAGGACACTTAGGCCAGAACAAGACTTGGGACAGGCTTGTCCCTCACTTTCACTGGCCTCACATGAATGAAGAGACAAAGGAGTTTTGTCGCTCCTGTGTGACCTGCCAAGCCAGTGGCAAATCAGGTGGCACAACAAAGGCCCCCCTAATACCACTACCTGTGGTGGGGGTCCCCTTTGAAAGAGTGGGAATAGATATAGTGGGTCCCATGGATCCTCCCACTGCATCTGGGCACAGATTTATACTGGTGGTAGTGGATCATGCCACCAGGTATCCAGAGGCAATTCCCCTTAGGACCACTACAGCTCCTGTTGTGGCCAGGGCCCTGCTGGGAGTATTCTCCAGAGTGGGGTTTCCTAAGGAGGTGGTTTCTGACAGAGGTACCAACTTCATGTCAGGATACTTGACAGCTATGTGGAAGGAATGTGGTGTCAACTACAAGTTCACCACTCCTTATCACCCACAATGCAATGGGCGTGTTGAGAGATTCAACAAGACCCTAAAGGGTATGATCAAAGGATTATCTGAAAAGCTCAGGCGAAGATGGGACATCCTTCTACCCTGCCTTCTGTTTGCTTACAGAGAGGTCCCACAAAAAGGAGTTGGCTACAGCCCCTTTGAATTATTGTTTGGGCACCTTGTGAGAGGCCCACTGTGTTTAGTGAAGGAAGGATGGGAGTTACCTCTCAAAAAGCCTAAACAAGACATAGTGGACTATGTACTTGGTCTCCGCTCCAGGATGGCTGAGTATATGGAGAAGGCATCCAAAAACCTTGAGGCAAGCCAGGCCTTACAGAAAGCTTGGCATGACCAAAAGGCTGTCTTGGTTGAGTTTCAGCCAGGACAGAAGGTATGAGTGTTGGAGCCAGTGGCCCCAGCAGCACTCCAAGACAAATGGTCTGGACCCCATACAATCCTGGAAAAGAAGGGAGAGGTTACCTACTTGGTGGACCTAGGAACTCCCAGGAGTCCCCACAGGGTACTCCATGTTAACAGGTTAAAAGCATATGTTGACAGGGTAGACATGGGCTTGCTCATGGCTACAGATGAGGGACAGGAGGAAGAGAGTGACCCTCTCCCAGACCTGTTGTCTCAGAACCCTGAAGATGGCTCAGTTGAAGGAGTGACCCTTGGAGGCAACCTCACTGATCATCAGCAGATGGAATGTAGACAGGTTCTACAATCATTTCAACACATGTTTTCCTTGATACCTAGTCAAACTGACTGGTGTACCCATGTGGTGGACACTGGTGACAGTCTGCCTGTGAAGAACAAACTTTACAGACAACCTGACCACGTCAGGGACTGTATAAAGGCTGAGGTACACAAAATGCTGGAACTGGGTGTCATTGAACCCTCAGAGAGCCCCTGGGCTAGCCCAGTGGTTCTGGTCCCCAAACCTCACACCAAAGATGGCAAGAGAGAGATGAGGTTCTGTGTGGATTACAGAGGACTCAATGCTGTCACTAGGACAGATGCACATCCTATTCCAAGGGCAGATGAGCTCATAGACAAACTAGCTTCTGCTAAGTTTTTGAGCACATTTGACTTAACAGCTGGCTATTGGCAAATCAGATTAGCTGAGGCGTCCAAGGCCAAAACAGCATTCTCAACTCCAGGTGGGCATTATCAGTTTGTGGTGATGCCCTTTGGTCTGAAGAATGCACCTGCCACCTTCCAAAGGTTGGTGAATCAAGTCCTTACTGGGTTGGATGACTTTTGTGCAGCATATCTTGATGACATTGCTGTCTTTAGCTCCACCTGGGAGGATCACCTGATCCACCTGAAGAAGGCTCTTGGGGCTCTGCAAAGGGCAGGCCTCACTATCAAGGCTACTAAGTGCCAGATAGGGCAGAGTAAGGTTGTGTATTTGGGCCACCTTGTAGGTGGAGGCCAAGTTCAACCACTGGAGAGTAAGATACAATCCATCAAGGACTGGTCTCCTCCAACCACCCAGACTCAAGTTCGAGCTTTCTTGGGCTTGACTGGGTACTACAGGAAGTTTGTTAAGAACTATGGGTCCATTGTGACTCCTCTTAATGATCTGACATCCAAAAAGATGCCCAAAAAGGTTCAGTGGACAGTAAGCTGTCAAAAGGCATTTGATGACCTGAAGAAGGCCATGTGCTCTGCACCTATCCTGAAAAGTCCTGACTACTCCAAAGAGTTTATTGTCCAAACAGATGCTTCTGAGTTGGGTGTGGGAGCTGTGCTGTCACAACTTAATGTAGATGGTCAAGACCAACCCATTGCTTTTATTAGCAGAAGGTTGACCCCCAGAGAGAAGAATTGGTCAGCTATTGAGAGGGAGGCCTTCGCTGTGGTGTGGGCCCTGAAGAAGCTGAGGCCATACTTGTTTGGCACTCACTTCAAGATTCAGACCGACCATAAGCCCCTCTTGTGGCTAAATCAGATGAAGGGTGAAAACCCCAAACTGCTTTGGTGGTCCATTTCCCTACAGGGTATGGACTTTACAGTGGAGCACCGGCCATGTACAGACCATGGGAATGCAGATGGTCTCTCCAGGTACTTCCACTTAGGACATGAAGACGAGACTGGTCAAGGCTAGTTTAATGTCCCTGCATTTGGGGGGGGGGTTGTGTAGGAGAGTAGGGTCTGCTATCCTATGGTCACCCCAAATTTTTGCTTTTTGCTTCACTGGTTTTTGACATATTGAGGCTGTGGGCCTGCTAATCAGACCCCCAGCCTGCTGTTCTCTCTAACTAAATTGACACTATGCACCCTAGGTGCATAACCAATTGGAAGTGGATCACCCTGTGAGCCCCTGTACCAGTGTACACTAGGTACCCAGGGCATTGGTGTATCTAAGGCCTGCCAGGGGCTGAAGCATGTATTATGCCACCCCAGGCTTGGCCTAACAAATTTGACACAACTGGCTGATCACTCAGCTGGGGTAAGTTGGTGTAACCACCTCTTACTTAGGTGTAGTATACCTATACCTAACCTTAAATGGGACACATGTTAACCTATAAGTCACTCCTATGGCAGGCCTTAACAATCCTGAAGGCAGAGTGCTTGGTTCCATGTGAGATGGTGCTCTGGCATGAGCTGAGCCTGTCTGCAGTGGTCGGAACAACTTCCTTCTACCGTTTCCAGATATCGTCATACCATATACTCTTAAGTGCATTATGAACCTCGCGGTTAAATGCTATCTTTGGTTTGGCTTTATCAAAACATGTCGAGTAAGGTGTCATACGAATTGGAATACTAACCCCTCGCCAATTCTGGCGACGGGGTTAGCATTCCACCCTTCTAGAGGGACACGACATGTACAGTACCTGAAACCCGGGTAAAATCAGACATAGCCTCAGCTCCACAAAATGGATGCTGCCACCACGGACACAAGTCTGCCCTCCTGCTGCTGGGAGTCCTTCCAGCTTGGGAGACGTGGACAAAGGGTTTCCTGCCAGGGGAGGTGCGAGCACCACCCCAGACAGGATTTTGTGTATTGGTCAGATAGGGCTTGAAAGAAACCAGACATGCCTGAGGCTCACAAGGAGCCTCGGTGCATATGCCAGTTCAATCCGGTCCTGGGGCACACCAGCCCCGGACCTGGGGCGAGCTGGACAAAGGATTGGGGGTGTAACCACCCCCCTTCCTGGTCCCACCCTTAGGGAGGGACCTAGCAGGTAGTCCGGCCCCTAGAATCCGCTTAAAGGTAGGAGCTGTGTCCTAAGACTTCAGACATCCTGGAATCAACTTAACTACAAGAAGAAGACGGGAACTTCGACGCTCTGCCGCCCAGAGGACTGAAGCCAATCTCCCCTGTGGTCAGGGAGTGACCACCTTGCTAACGCAAGCACCATCCAGCGAATCAACATCTGCTTTGCCGCCGCCTCCCGCCGGAGCCCGAGCCCAGAGACTGACAAGACCTGGACCTCCAGACCTCTCACCGCCCGATCCACAGTCCCTGAAAAGCAGGAACCCGTGGAGGCACCGAGACACGTGGAGCCAGCCATCTTGAAAAAACCACGACAAGCTGCAAGCGCAACAACCGAGGCTCTCTCCAAGTTGTGCTTTGGGATCTGAGAAGCCCAACACCCGAGCAGCATCTGCACCAAAGGTGAGCCCTCCAGCATCTCCACGATCTGCGTGGGGCCCTTCTGCATTTTGCCACTCGACGCGCCTAACCGGTTGCTGGCCCGCTGGCTAGTGGCCATCTTGGCGACGAACTTCAAGAATTACACCACTGGTCTGGTTGCTCCAGACTGGCCCTTGCTCCCCTCCAAAGGAGCAATCCCTCTGACCTTGCTGGTCAGAGCCATCAGCTTATTTCGTTTTCCACAACAATTGCTTTTGCCAAGGCTTGTTTGCTTCGATCAAGACGCCGACACCGCCAACAGCGAGAACCTGAGTGGGACAGCTCGTGAACCGACTCCTAGATGTCGTCGACCTTCAGGGACCACGTGGCTGCAGAGACAAGCTACACCTTTCTTCCTGTTTGCACCCGACATCGCCTGGTACCCACCTGGTGCCACGCTGGTGACTGGCTAGTGACTGTGAACACTGTCCCCTCTGCTTACAGGTCTTCTACAACTCCGATCCACTCTTGGATCCACCGCATCACTTCCGGACCGACCGCCTGCAGCACCTTTGTCTCCAGGCTCCATTGAACAGATAGAAGAAACCCGACGCACTTCGAGACCTATGCACCCGCTTCCTGTGGGTGAGGTAAAGCTGGCACTCCGGTGCCCAAGTGTAGAGTATCATCTCTAGTGTCTGTGTTTCCAATCTTGAGTTCATAGTCCATCCGGAAGATCCTCTTTGCAGTAACTTTGTAACTTTTACGCACCCATTGAAAACCTATGGGAGCTCGCGTGTGACTATTTGCTCTGCACACGCAACCCGTGGACCTCCTGGTCACTAACTAAAGTTAGCTCCTTGTAGGCCCAGCGATTCTAGAGGCCCTAGGCCTTTTCCCTTTCCTGTTCGTGGTACTTATACCACTATTTTAGTATATGGTTCGAGCGGCCACCAGGGCCTATCCATATAAAGTGCAACTTCTGTGTATTCTAACGTATTCTTGTTTAACGATTTGTGCTCCTGTGCTCATAAAGAGTCTAGGGGTTACTTTGAGAAATAAATACATATATATTTTGAATATATATCTGTGTGGTGTCCTTTCATTGGTATAAAAGGGGGTTACATTTGGTAAAACAGCCTGCTTAACACGCTTTCACGAGTTTAGCCTCAAAGACTGCTTAGCCTACGCTACCACTAGGGCAGCTAGTCCGAAAAGGTTGACTTACAACCACACCATAAGGGTTGCTTGGCATGGTACAAGGTGGTCACTTTAACTAGTGAACATCATATACCAGGCCAACTTCTCACAGTGGGCTTTTTCGAAAGGGCCCTAACCATCGCACACTTCCAGGGTACTGGGACAGATTTAGAGGAGATGGAGGCATTAAGGACATCCAAGATGACTGGGCGGATAACATCCATCACCTTATTGAGAGTCTGCGGAGGTGCTGGGTCATTAGGAGATCCCGAGGTGACATTAAGAAGCATTCTATCTAAAGTGACGGGATCTAGGAGGGGGAATTTGTCCAGTGAGCTGGGAACCAAGAGGTCAGAATCTGTAGTGGTGGTGCACATCGTGTCACCATTGCCAGTAGAAAATGAAGAATAAATGGCCTGGATCTTCTGAGAGAAGAAGGTGGCTAAATTATTACAACGGGTTTGCGTGCCGTCGGATGACAGACGCTCAGGAGGAGGGGGGGAAATTAAAGATTTGGCTATTTTAAAGATTTCTTTAGGGGAGTTTGCAGCTAGGTTGATTTTGGCTTCATAGAAATGGGCTTGTGCAGATTTTATTTGGTTTTTGTAGAGCTTTATTGCGGCTCTGTACTCAGCTTTCTTTGATTGTGAGTATTCTTGTCTCCAGGCTCTCTCTAATTTGCGACAGGATTGTTTCATAGTCCTAAGAACCGGGGAGTACCAGGGAGCAACTTTAGCTCTGTTTATTAAGTGCAGGGGTTCCTTTGGCAGGACTAGGTCAAGGGAACTGGAAATCCAGTTATCAAAATTGACAGTGGCTGTATTGGGATTGGCCACCTTCGGGGGTAGATGTTCTGTGAGAGCTAGTTGACAGCCCCATTGTTCCTTCATCACGATTGCTAGCCCACATCCCCTCCCCTTCTTCAGGTCTAACCTAAAACTCTTAAAACCCTTGGAAATGGCCATGGGAATGACCGGGTTCAAGGCTTCAGACATCCAAGTTTCTGTAATACAGAGCAAGTCGAGATTCACCTCATCTAACAAATCAAAAAAGTTATGTGTGTGTTTTTGTATGGAGCGAACATTGACTAAGGCTACCCTAACCGTGGACTTGCCCGTTGCCTGTGCCCTGGATTGAGTCAGTTTCTGAGCTACCCCAGAGAACTTAAAGCTACATTGTGGCAGAGCAGCGTGTCTCTTTTTAAACATGAGCCCCACTGACGACTAGAGCACGGACCAACAGGAAATGGCGTCTCTAATCGTCCAACCTGGAAGACTCTTTCCTCCCTCTAGTGAGTAAGAGCCCACTTCCATACTCAATGGCCACAACAAGGATCAAATTCAAGAGGACAACAGTTAATTAAAAAGGTAAAAAGTGGAACAGGCTAAAACAAGTACAGCGAATAAAACTAATTGTTTTATGTCTAGACACATAGAATGAGTTTAAAAATGTAAAGTGCAGCTGACCGACCTTCAGCTCTTGTATAAGGTCCACCATCTTGCACATTCTCCAAATGCAGCAGGAGAATGCAGAGGAGGGTATCCGGGCTGACATTGATTTTTGGCAGAAGCACCCCTACCACCCTTCTCCAATGCAGGCACTGAATGTAAAACCTGCAAATAAATAATAGGAGCTAAGATAAATTTGGATTTTGGCAGAGAGACTCAGCAAGGTCCAACTACTCAATTCAGGAACAGGCAATGACAGAACCCATTGGAGAAATGGCCAGGTGGAGGGGAGGTCTTGGGAGGCATTAGCTCAGTAATCTCATTACGCTGACAGCCCCATTGTTCCTTCATCACGATTGCTAGCCCACATCCCCTCCCCTTCTTCAGGTCTAACCTAAAACTCTTAAAACCCTTGGAAATGGCCATGGGAATGACCGGGTTCACAGCTTCAGACATCCGAGTTTCTGTAATACAGAGCAAGTCGAGATTCACCTCATCTAACAAATCAAAAAAGTTCTGTGTGTGTTATTGTATGGAGCGAACATTGACTAAGGCTACCCTAACCGTGGACTTGCCTGTTGCCTGTGCCCTGGATTGAGTCAGTTTCTGAGCTACCCCAGAGAACTTAAAGCTACATTGTGGCAGAGCAGCGTGTCTCTTTTTAAGCATGAGCCCCACTGACGACTCGAGCACGGACCAACAGAAAATGGCGTCTCTAATCGTCCAACCTGGAAGACTCTTTCCTCCCTCTAGTGAGTAAGAGCCCACTTCCATACTCAATGGCCACAACAAGGATCAAATTCAAGAGGACAACAGTTAATTAAAAAGGTAAAAAGTGGAACAGGCTAAAACAAGTACAGCGAATAAAACTCATTGTTTTATGTCTAGACACATAGAATGAGTTTAAAAATGTAAAGTGCAGCTGACCGACCTTCAGCTCTTGTATAAGGTCCACCATCTTGCACACTCTCCAAATGCAGCAGGAGAATGCAGAGAAGGGTATCCGGGCTGACATTGATTTTTGGCAGAAGCACCCCTACCACCCTTCTCCAATGCAGGCACTGAATTTAAAACCTGCAAATAAATAATAGGAGCTAAGATAAATTTGGATTTTGGCAGAGAGACTCAGCAAGGTCCAACTACTCAATTCAGGAACAGGCAATGACAGAACCCATTGGAGAAATGGCCAGGTGGAGGGGAGGTCATGGGAGGCAGGAAAGGGTCCGAATGTATTGAAGGTGATGCCATCTAGGGAGACACCGGGACTGAAAAGGACACTGCTGAAAGCAAAAGAAAGGCCAAACAAGTGATAGAAATAGTTTTTATAGCTCACACAGATGAAGCGATTGTCATTTTCAGGTGTTTCTTGATGTATTTCGTTGTTTATCAGGTGCTAATGAGGTGACAGCTTTGTCCAGACTGTGTTAAAATAGGGTAAAAAAGACAAAATAATGAAATAATACTATCACAAAAGGCGCCTCTTTATGCCACATAATTTGCCTTTTCTTGATGCATAACTTAGACACATAATTCCAGTGACCCTGAAGTTAAGTTGTACAATTAAAAATTTGCGAACATTCGTGCCAAGAATTTTCAATTCTATTAAGGACACGGAGGCGAGGATTATGCTTCTCATTTCTTTACTTAGAAACTCAGCAGCCAATGAAAACACAATAACAAAATCACATGACCAACCATAGAGTATCATGGTATATAAGGACCCAGCACAACCATAGTGTACTCTATCTTTGTAACCGTAGCAGTTAAGTCCATTCACGATCTGCTCTTGAAAACAACCGGCGGACGAGAACTTCTCAGCAAACTGAAGGCCCAACGGGGCTGCACTTCCAAACTGGGACACGGCCGAGGAACTCCAACATTGTGGAAACACGAAGAACTGTATAATACTCAGCAGCAGCTGCACGATTAGTCAGGCTTTACTTATTATCAGCACCTGGAATAGTAAACGAGTACCCCGTAATGGAAATCCATCACCAACAGGCGAAAACATCAACAATGCAGAATAATGGGTGGGAGAAAAAAGAAGACATATGCAGTATAAATAGCATGATTGATCAGACAACATGTCATATAATGCATCATAGTTCTGGGTGGGATAATCCTCGCCTCCGTGCCCTTAATTGAATTGAAAATTCTTGTCATGAATGTTCGCAATTTTTTTTATCTATGTCAGGACCGGAGGCTCCGATTATGCTTGTTCAAAGCTTAGCCACCACCACAGAAGCCACATCCACAATGGGTTTGTAATGAAATGCCTTAAATGTACTTTCAGTAGACAAGTCAGCTGCGTTCATAATGTCTGACAGACTGACACCTGCCGAATAGGCTTTGGAGGCCAAAGCACCATGGGCTGAATGTGCCCCAAATTTGGAAATATCAATACCTGCTTCGCCCATGAGCCAACACATCCATCGAGACAAGGTAGCTGGAGTCACTGGGCAAAAGGGTTTCTGCAGAGCAATCAACAATTGACCTTGCATATCAGCACAAAACTCTGCAGTACTTACCTCTTAATCTTTGACACATTGCACTACACACAGTTTAGGATTATTGGGAAAAGCTGGATAGTAAATAGATGCAGTATTACATTTAGTCCTTCTAGATAAGGTGAAGGTCACACCCTCCGGGGAAAATCTACGCCCACTAAATCCAATGCTCACACATCCGAGACTCGTTTACATGAACCTAGACATAGTAGCATTGTCAATTTAGCCGAAAGCTGCTTTCGGGACAAATACTTATTAGAAGGCCATGCTACCAGAAATTTAAGGACAATGGAAACATCCCATAACTGTGAATATTTGGGACACGGGGGTATAACCAGCCGTACGCCTCTAAGCACTTTACACACCAACGGATGCTCACCAATGGGCTTCCCATCCATGGGTATATGACCAGCTGTGATGGCGGACCGAAAGGTGTTGACTTTTCTGTAAACCTGAAGACGCTATTGAGGCCAGAAAGTTAACAACTAGAGAGACATGTGCCTTAGAGGGATCCACCTCCTGTTGAGAGCACCAATCACACCATCTTCTCCAAAAGGAAGCATGTCTTTTATGGGTGTTGGCCGACCAGGCTTCATTGATAAATCTGTCAGCCTCTCGTGAAAGGCCTGGGACTTTCCATCTGTCCCTGAAACCTGCCAAGCTACAAGAGGAAGTTGACCCGACAGCATTAATGGGTGAGGATTCTGTAGAGGGTCCAGCAACAAGTTCCCTAACCGAGGGAGAAGAATGGGAACTGCACAAATCATTCCCAGAAGGACGGGAACCATGCTTGCGCTCTCCATAAAGGAGTGATCGGGATGAGTTCTGCCCGATGAAATCTGGTTCGTGCTAGAACCCTGGGAATCATCATGAACGGCGGAAATGCATAACACAGGGTCGATGGCCACTCCTGTAGGAATGCATCCGTAGCAAGAGCCTCGGATCCGGACTCCAACTGAAAAACTTGGGAACCTGTCTGTTGAGGCGGGATGCAAATAGGTCTACTTTGTCACGATAACCAAGCTCCTCAGGATCAGGGCGATGCTCAGAGGGGTCCACCTCCTGACTTCCCCACACTCTGACCATATATGTATACACAGAGTATAGAGGCAATCAAGCGAGGGATAGGGTTAGGGTAGGAACAGCGGTGGAAAAAGGGATACCTGAAACAAAACAAGCAAACAATTAATAATATGCAAACCCTGTCTACTCTCATGTGGTTCTCACTAGATTGTATCCATACCTAATGTAGGTTATTTCCTGAGGTAAACCCTTCTTCTCTCTCTCTTTCTATGGCAAGATGCTTCTCTCACCGTAGGGAAGTTGCTATACCTAAAAGTCAAAGCACACTTTAGTAAACTCAAAGTAACACAGTACCAGACTTTTATACCAACGCTAATCATCCACATACATACCCTTTAATCCAAAAAGTAAAAGCCAACTCCAGCACCAAGAAAAGTTCTCTGTGCAAGATAACTGTAAAAAGGTATACAGCTAGGATCACAAAAAGATTTGAAAATACTGTTCCATGAAAGTTCAAAAAAAGAAGAGTGTCAAATTAAGGACTCCAAGTAATAACCAGCCGCCCCAGCATTACAGTTTGTTATACTTGTGTTTGGTTACACCGAATCATGAAAGAAAAGAAAGTCTCTTTTCTCCGACATCCACTCCGGATGCTCAGGAAGCTTAGTGAACCTACGGATGCACCAAATACTCCAAGCACAAGGAAGGAGCCCCAACAGGACAGAAGACCGGTCCCTCAGCTACACACGCTGTCCTCCTTTTCTTTACCGCGTCCGCGAGTTAAGATACATGACATGGGGGGAAATGCGGAAACACTCCTGCCACAGTAGCAAGCGGAGTATTGCCAAAGTCAATGGCGTTCACGCTCAGCTGAGCAGAACACGACAGATGGCTCGGACGGAGCCCAACAGTGAACACGGAAGCACTTCCTCGGCAAATCCGCTGCAGCAGCTAACTGGAAAAGCCAAAGAAGCAGGCGTTCACGCTCAGCCGAGCGGAACGCGACAGATGGCTCAGACGGAGCCCAACAATAAACACGGTAGAATCTTCACGTCTCAGCCGAGAACTCTAATCCAAGGAAAAACGCGGGCAGCAAGATTCAGAACCGCCGCTCTGACAATGGAAACCAACACCAACCAGAATCACGTACAACGCTCCATGCGCAGTACGTGATTATAAACGTTATTTACTCCCTCCCAGAAGGAAGGCCTTCTGGGAGATGTATTCTTGTATGATTCCTGTAAGTAATGTAGGCGCAACCATGTAAATTCCTGACATACTTGACAGATACCCCAAAGACGGGTCAGGTTCTGAAATACCTGGGGAAGCAGCATCCAGTCGCTGAAATCCTGCAGGTGTGGGAATGCCAGTCTGCCACCTCGTTGTTGTAGCCCGGAAGATATTCCGTCACTACGGAGATTCTGTTCTGAAGGCAGAAGTGCCAGAAGTCTTTGGCAATCTCTGCCAACATTCGGGACTTCGTACTGCCCAGTTTGTTGACGTAACGTACCGCCGAAATATTGTCCATCCGAAGGATACAACAATCTGTCTTCTGGGGAGACAAGCATCGGATCGCAAAGGAACCAGCTAACAGTTCCAGGCAGTTGATATGTAAATATAGCTCTTCCGGCGACCAACGACCACCCGTGGACAACTGGCCACAACGGGCTCCCCAACCTCACCGGCTGGCATCGGATTCAATTACCACATCCGGGGCTGATCCGAAGAGAGCTCGGCTGTTCCAGGCCTCCATGTGGTTTAACCACCATATCATCTCTAGCCTCGCCTCCTCTGAGAGGGGAATTTGTTCTGAGTGTAGGAGAGTGGCATAGACTGCATAGTTGCCCCCAACTTTTTGCTGATGTTTTGACTGTTTTCTGACTCTAGCCAGGCTGTGGCCCTGCTATCCAGGACCCCAGCCTATCTGCTTCCTCTCTAAAGTGATGTGAGTACCCTAGGTACATACCAATTGGATACTGAGGACACCCTATTAGCCCCTTGTAGATGCCACCCTAGGTACCCAGGGCATGGGTCCCTCAGAGGCCTACCAGGGGCTGCAGCACTTATTGTGCCACCCCTGGGACAGCCATACAAACTGCCACCACCAGACCACTACCGTAGTCTGGGTAAGGTGGTGCTGGCAACCCTTACAGGGATATAGGTATCCTGTATCCCACTTAATACAACACATATATCCTCATAGGTCACCCCTAAGGCAGGCCTTGCTAATCCTACAAGGCAGTGTGCTGCGATATGTGTGAGGGGGAACCCCTACCTGAGTAGGGCCCCTCTGCAACCTTCGTAAAACCATTGCTGGGTTGTTTGTAGTGCAGCCATACCATATACTCTTAACCACATTATAAGTAATCGCAATAGGGTGATAACTTGAGAGTGGCTGCACAGAACCATGTCGTGTTTGGTGTCAAACATGTAGGACTCATACCCCCAATCCAACCATGGGAGTGAGGGCATGATTCCCCCCTGCTAGAGGGGCGATATGGTAAAAGCGGCAGATTTTAGACACCAATTTAAAAGTGCACACGTAGTACAAAATGGATGCTACCCGCCACCCACACGACTCTGGCTGCCTGTTGCTGGGCAGAACTCCAGCCACGGCAGCTGGACAATAGGGATCTTGTTGCAGGGAGGTGCTCCCACCTCCCCAGACAGACTATGTGGATTGGAACTGGGTGGGTGCACCATAGGATGTCTTTCAGACTTGCACGTAGGCTTCTCCAGTGCCTACTTCTGCATACACCACCTCAAACCAGTTCAGGGGCATCCTGTCCCCTGCCCAGGCGGGAAAACACACAAAGGGGAGAGGGTGTAGCCACCCTTTCCCGCCTGAACTCTCATTGGTGGGCTCTGATCTAGACACTCCCCTAATCCTTGGATAAAGGTGAATACAGGGTCCCCAGAGCCTCAGATTAATCTTGGACTTCACAGACTTGAACCTTTGACTTGCTGCCGCAAAGCTGAATGAAGAAATGTTCCTTGGGGTAAATGAGTTACCCCCCTGCTTGGCAGGCACCTGAAACACTGCAAGTGACCTGGTTGGAACTCCACTGCTCCTACGGACATCGAATACTTATGACTACCTTGAGGTATGTTTTCAGGCATCTCAGAGGCCAGTGAGTGAGTACAGCAAAGCTCAGCCCCGTGGACCCCGTGGGTGCCGAGATGCCCAATACCCAAGGACACCAGCCACCTCTTGCATAGCACACGACCCTGACCAGTGGGGAAGTTGTGCTTTGGCCCATTATTGAGCCAACCTCTCAGCATGATCTGTGCCAAAGATCGGCGCCCTAGCCCGCTCCAGCGACCCGTGGGCGCATCTTTATGCACGCCAAATTGCTGCCTCCTGCGGTCCCTTGTCTCTCGACTGGTGGGCCCTAGCGGAGGTCAATCTTCACTTTAAAGGGCTCCCCTGGTTGCTCCAGGCCTGCTCTACAGTCTCCTTGCTGGAGACGTTGCTCAGACCTCGTGGGTCTGCACCGTAGCTGTTTTGTGATCCTTGCGTGGGTTGCGGTTGCCAAGGCTTAGTGGATCCAATCTGGACACTAACACTGCAGCAGCCTTCATCCTTTGTGGGACAGTCGCCCTCCAAAAGCTGGCCTTCCTTGAAGCCTCCTGAACCCCGTGGCTGCCGATCCAAGCTACCCATCTTCCACCTGGAAGCACCCGACATTGAAGGGCTCTTTCTCCTGAGCTCCCTGGTCACTGTGCCGTGACCCAGACTCTGTCCCCTCTGCTTTTAGGTCCTTACCTTCAACATCTACATCTTCAATCTGCACGACATCGATGACGCTTCACACCAGCATCAGTTCTTCACCTTTTCCCATTGAAAACGAGATCGCGACCCGACATCGAAAACGACCTATGCACCCGGCTTCCCTGGGGCAGGTAACAGTGGTACCTCGGTACTGTCGTGGGTGTGGGCCCTCCAAGAGCTTAACTCTAAGCTGCTGAACTTGAACTCCTGCTAGAAGTGTTTTAATTCTTGCAATTTCCAACCGCGACATTCTCCATAGGGTTTCATAGAGATCCCGACAGTGGTTTATACCACTGCTCGAGTCTCCCGTGGGCCCCCTTCCTCACTACCTTGGGTGGTTTCTTAAGGGGCCAGTGACCCTCAGTGCCCTAGGCACTGTCTGTAGAATTGTCGTGGTTCTTATACTACTTTTTTAATATATCATCATCATCAAATCTTTATTTCGGCCACCAGGGCCATAAAAGAGTACAAATATACATCATTACTTAAAAACAAAATAAAAGACAATAAAAACAATTCATAAAGAATAAATTGAGCTCATCAGGGTATTGGACTCGGTGGGAAAGACTTGAGGTGGCGCATGCGAGTAAACCACATTGATGTTAAAAATTTTGCCACCGCGAATACTATTGGAGGGGAGAGGTCTGATTTCAGTATTCTAAAAGCGGGGTCAAAATATCTAAAACCCATGTTAGTCAGAAGGGGGCGGAGCCAGTAGTTCCTTGCTCTGCGGTAGGCCGGGCAGAAAAATATAATGTGTAGATCCGTTTCCTCAGGGAGTGAACATATGGGGCATTGAGCAGTGTGGTTTGAGTGTGCCCGCCGAGCCGTGTAAGCCCTTAGGGGCAGTGTGTTATAACGCCATTTCATAAAGAGTTTCCTCGTTAAAGGCGGGCCCATCATCATAAGTGAGCTCGAGACGGAAAAAATCTTTGAATCCTAAAAAATGTGCTGTTTGTGAGCCCACTCGTGCGCTCGTAATTGCCAGATTCAGATGATAGTCATAATAAACTTTGGATATGAACCTTCGGGAGACCTTAGGGCAGGCCGATGCCGGATCAGACCACAATTCTGATCTGCCAAGTGCTTCACAGATGCGTTTAATATAACTGAGCCATGGGATTGGAATACTTTTACACAAACGCAGAATCTCCACCAGCTCAGCTCTATATTTCAGAAGATCCGGGGAAGACCAGATTTTACACCAGAAGGTCAGGGGTTTGAGACCCAGGACCTCTGAAATCGGTCTTAAACCCAGATCCAATCTTAGCGGCAAAAGTGGAGTGCTAATTGGTAAGACAGTCAGTTGTCTGAGGAAGTTATTTTCCGTGGTCTGGAGCTCCAGTCCCAAAGTATGGCCCCATAATTCAGCTCCATATGTCGCTGATGCTCTGGCTTGGGTTTTGTAAATCTGCAAGCGGGGCGCGAATGGCCTATACGTTAATCCTTTCGCCATCCTTGCAATGCCCCCCACAAGCTGGGAGAGTTTCATATTCATCTTAGTTAAGTGAGGGTCCCATGACATGGACTGATTTAATACCAACCCCAAGTATTCAAATGTGTACACCCGTTCTAAACTTGATGTCCCTATAGAGGGGGGTGCTCGGGTCCTGGAGGGGGGATTGAAGATCATGTATTTTGTTTTTGCAGCATTGATCTCCAATCCCCGGTCCGCACAGAAACACGCGAACCCGTCCAAGACCCTCTGCAAACCCATGGGGGATTTAGAAAGCAGCAGGGTATCATCCGCAAACATAATTGCGGGAACCCTGCTGCCGTCAAGCTTAGGGTCGTCGATGTTACTCAGCTCTTGAAGAAAGCTTATGACCCCGTTGACAAAGAGGCAGAAGAGGGTAGGTGCAAGAACGCACCCCTGTCTGACCCCCCTGTCAACGGGGAAAGCATCAGAGAGGGAACCATCTCTGCCACACCTTACCCTGGCAAAGTTCCCCTGGTGCAGTCTCCTTAGAATCGTTAGGATGTCAGCCGGGACCCCCAGGTCCAAAAGGACTGCCCACAGTTTGTCCCTTGGGACCAAATCGAAGGCGGCACGTAAATCCACGAAAACCGTGTATAGACTGCCGCCCTCGGAGAGAACCGTCTTCCAGTAGATGAGGTGCACGCGTAAGATTTGATCAGTAGTCGAGATGCCCCTTTGGAAACCTGCCTGATATGGGCTCAGGATCTCATTTGTTTCGATCCAATCCTGGAGGCGATTTAACATGAGTCTACCAAAGATCTTTTGTGGGACATCAATAAGGCTAATAGGTCTGTAGTTGGCTGGGAGCAGAGGAGAGCCCTTCTTAAAGATTGGGACAATCTCTGCGCCCAGCCAAGTACCCAGAATAGCCATGCCTTCAAGGATAGCATTAAAGAGGATCGTAAAATAGGGCGCCCAAACATCCGGCTCCTGTTTAAATAAGTCACCAGGCATACCATCCAACCCTTTTGCCTTTCCAGATGCCAGGCCGGCTACAGCCGCGCGCACCTCACCCACCTCGAAGAGTTCCCCCGTCCCTCCTTGCTGTGAAGTAGAGGTGGTACTAGTCGGGGCGTCCTGCGGTAGTTTATAAAGAGACTGGAAATGTTCCTGCCAGACCTTTGGTGATATGTTGAATAGTGTGGCCGGGGTCAGCTCCTCCAGGCCAGAGTTGACACAACACCAGAATTTGCGTGAGTCTCCACTGGCCAGGAAGGAAGTCAATCTTGCCCATTTGTCATGCTCCCATTCACTTTTAGCATTAATGATCAGGGATTTATAAGCTACTCTGCTTGCCCTGATTTCGTCTTTACCCTTTCCCTCTTTAATGAGGAGCAAAAGTTCGGTTTTTGCCTTCCGACAAGCATTATTAAACCAGGAGGGGAGGGAAATTGTCCTGCCAAGCCTATTTATATTTTGGGTTAGGCATTTGGAAAGATGTTTGATCAAATCCTCATGAATCTGTCCCAATTGCATAAAAATGTTCTGGGGAGTTTCTTCCATTTTAAGTGCCTCAAGCTTTTCGAATATGGGAACAACCTGGGCATATAGTAAAGGTATCTTCCCATGGTGTGAGGCTAGGTGCTCCCATCTTATTCTGCGCCTATTATTAGCGAGATCCAAGGAATTCTCCGCGTTGGTCCTTGGAATGTCTCTAACCTCCAACCCAGGGTGATCATAAACTAGTTGAAGGGCATTATGGTCGCTGTCCTCCCTGGCTAAAACACTAAAATCCCTTATGTGAGTCCATAAAGACAGGTGAACCATAACATAATCTAAACGCGATTCACTGCCCCTTCGATTAAAAGTACATCTGGAAGGGATGTCTGACTTGAACCTTCCATTGCAGGCCCTGAGACCAAATTGGAGGGACAGGGAAGTAATTTGTAAGGCTAGGGGGGAGCATGATCTAGCAGCCGGGGCCTGTGGGGGAGGGATGGACCACAGGAGATCTTCTTCCGAGGTCAACCCCTCCATTATACCTGGGAGGGGCTCATACTGGCAGTTTAAATCGCCACCAATTATAAAGGGGGTGCCCTCCGGGATTGTTTCCAGGACCGTCACTAGCTCCGCAATTGTAGACGATTCCTGTGCAATGTTCACTGGCCTAGCATAGATGTTAATCAATAAAAGATTATGAGAGTTGGGCCATTCCAGCAGTACGGCTAAAATATCTGCGGAATCGGTCGGGAAAATGGAGGCCTTACACCCCAAATCAATAGCCACCCATATGGCTAGGCCTCCGGACGGGCGGCCTTTCCCCCCCCAGGTCGCGTGTGCAGAAAATACAGCGAAGCCAACGTGGGAAATCTCCTCCCTTGCCCAGGTCTCCTGAAGCAAGCAAATATCTTTATCCCCAATAAAGGAGCTCCAGGCTGGATTGATCCATTTGGTGGCTAGGCCCGCGACGTTCCAAGATAAAATCTTGAGGGGAGACAAAGCATCCGTCGCGGGATGTGCAACTGGGATATGAGCTGGTTCGGAGCTCGGGCCCTTGTGTAAGTTAGAAAAGGTATTAGGGATATAAGGATTCATAGCCTTGGTCGAGTTAGGCGGAAAGCAGATAACCCCCACGGGACCTTCTGTATTTGGATGATTACAATCCAAGTGGGTCAAATGCTCCTGCACAGTTGAAGTATCGGGATGGGCAAGGGAAATGCAAGGCATGGTTTGATGCAGGACTCCGCCACCCCCCCAAGCGGGCGGTCAATCCACCATATCTAAAGAACTAAATCTATTGTATGTGGGGAAATAGTCATAATGAGAAGGAACCATAGAAAGGTGGTCCCTACTGAACCCTTGGCCACCCCGTTTCCCTCTCCTGCCAACCAGTACCCAGCGATCTTCCTCCTGGTCGGGCGTCGTATCCGGGTAGAAAAATGACAGTGGGTAGGGTTGGATAGGGGATCCCTGGGTGGTTTGAGGCCACCTGCAAATATGAGAAACCGTGCGGGGGTCCCTGAAATTGATCAGTACACAGTCTCCTTTGATAGATTTGCTGGTATTTCCCAGCCATGGGGCCCTCCTCACCATAAGAACCTCGCTATAAATACCCTGGGGGAGGGGTGTATTAAGAGAGAGCCAGTGGATGACCTTATTTTTTAGAGCGTCAACTGGTTCTTTAGCAAGAGGTCCTAGTTCGGGAATGCCGGTTAAAATGACAGTGTAGGGGTCAGCCTCCGGCGGCAGATTGATTGGCCTGTGTCCAATATCAATATCTTGCGTCCCTGCTATAGATTCCAATGCCAACCCGTGAGAACTGGAATCGGTAGTGCAAGGTACGGTCGAGGGTTCGATTATGTGAGGGATAGGTGCAATGAGGTTGCGTGGCCGGGAAAGCTTAGGTGGAGGACAGCCTTCTTTTACTGGAAGTGTTTGGGTGGTGTTTGCCTCTTGGCTATCTGGTCTAGATACTTCTAGGAGTGATTGGATTCCCCTCTGGAGGTTCACTAAAGATGTTTCTATTAGAGCCAAACGGTCTAGTAGTGGAATGAGTGATTTCTTCAGGAGTGAACTTAGATCCAAGGAAGAGAAGCCAGCCACAGATGGTGTTGGGTTATGATTCTGAAGTGTATAGGCAGGTATATCTAGTGGAACTGACCCTGTTTCAGTTGGTCGTAATTGATTAGGTACACTCCTCAAGTTAGGCTTGGCAATTTTGGGCTTTTGCCCTCTGGTAGTTTGCGCCTTTCTTTTCCTCTTCGGGATTGCACCTTCCCGCTCCCCCTGGCTAGGTTGTTTAGTTGGAGAATTGCTATAAGGGGTATTAGCCTGATCAGGGATTAGAAGGTTTAAATTATGTTGAGCGGGGTGCAATCTAGGTGGAGGAAGGGAAGAAATACTTAACTCAGTTGGGGCTGAAATGTCGTAATCAGTAACAGAAGAAATCAGCAAATCTGGTTCAGAGGTACGGGATTCAAGGGCTGCATTAGGTGACGTGAGGTCATGGGCGTGAGCTGGGGAAATAGCCTGTGCAAGAGGTCCCAAGGAGGATCTCCTTACCCAATCAATCTCCTGAGAGATGCGCCTTTCTAAGATAGTAATTTCGTCGATCAGCAAAGAGCCAGCCTTAGCGAAATACCTATCCAAAGTGCCGGAGGCAGCTCCAGCAGCTAGCGCAGATTTACTTCTAGTTTCTCTAGCAGACATGATAGGGATCAAGCGGGAACCTCAAGAAGCCCTTGGCTTACCGCAATGAATGAAAGTAGTGGGGCCTGGGCCTGGCTCGCCCGTGCTCGAACGGCCTCAAACGGCCCGCTCTTTGCCCGGTCTTCGCCCCGGGCTAGGTCACGCGCGCGTCCTGCTTGCGCGCGGAGACAGGGCTGTGCTAAAAAGGCGGAGGGGCGGAAAGGGAGGAGTCGGGAAGAGGAGACAGCTGCGATCACCGCCAAGCAGCCTGGTCCTCGCAGTCCCGGTTTACGATGGTCCTGGTAAGTAGCACCCCCCAAGCAGCACAGCGTCCTCGAGCAGAGCCCACAATAGTCCAGCAACAGTGGCAAGCCTACGAGCGGCTCCCGCGAAGCGGGGGCCGCGAGGCGTCAAGTACCGTCTGAAGGAGGAGTCGGGAAGAGGAGACAGCTGCGATCACCGCCAAGCAGCCTGGTCCTCGCAGTCCCGGTTTACGATGGTCCTAGTAAGTAGCACCCCCCAAGCAACACAGCGTCCTCGAGCAGAGCCCACAATAGTCCAGCAACAGTGGCAAGCCTACGAGCGGCACCCGCGAAGCGGGGGCCGCGAGGCGTCAAGTACCGTCTAAAGGAGGAGTCGGGAAGAGGAGACAGCTGCGATCACCGCCAAGCAGCCTGGTCCTCGCAGTCCCGGTTTACGATGGTCCTGGTAAGTAGCACCCCCCAAGCAGCACAGCGTCCTCGAGCAGAGCCCACAATAGTCCAGCAACAGTGGCAAGCCTACGAGGGGCTCCCGCGAAGCAGGGGCCGCGAGGCGTCAAGTACCGTCTGAAGGAGGAGTCGGGAAGAGGAGACAGCTGCGATCACCGCCAAGCAGCCTGGTCCTCGCAGTCCCGGTTTACGATGGTCCTGGTAAGTAGCACCCCCCAAGCAGCACAGCGTCCTCGAGCAGAGCCCACAATAGTCCAGCAACAGTGGCAAGCCTACGAGCGGCACCCGCGAAGCGGGGGCCGCGAGGCGTCAAGTACAGTCTGAAGGAGGAGTCGGGAAGAGGAGACAGCTGCGATCACCGCCAAGCAGCCTGGTCCTCGCAGTCCCGGTTTACGATGGTCCTGGTAAGTAGCACCCCCCAAGCAGCACAGCGTCCTCGAGCAGAGCCCACAATAGTCCAGCAACAGTGGCAAGCCTACGAGCGGCACCCGCGAAGCGGGGGCCGCGAGGTGTCAAGTACCGTCTGAAGGAGGAGTCGGGAAGAGGAGACAGCTGCGATCACCGCCAAGCAGCCTGGTCCTCGCAGTCCCGGTTTACGATGGTCCTGGTAAGTAGCACCCCCAAGCAGCACAGCGTCCTCGAGCAGAGCCCACAATAGTCCAGCAACAGTGGCAAGCCTACGAGCGGCAATATATGGTTTGGTCCCCCCCTGGGGCCCTATGATTCTAGAGCTATTTATTGTAACTATCAATGCTTGTTTGAATTGTATCTTTACCTCCAGTTTCATAAAGAGACTAGTGGGAATATTCTTAGAATAAATACATATATTTTATATATATACCTGTGTGGACTACTCTTTCATTTGGTTATTCAAGAGGTTATCTATGGTAAAACAATAAGCTTAACACTCCTTCAAGACTTAGCCTGAAGGCTGCTCTCCACAGCTACCACTAGGATAGCTTTCTTTAAAGGTTGTCTTTTAACCTATAACCTTAAGAGTCGAATTGGACTGGTGCAAGGTGTCCCCTATAACTAGTGGACAGCATATGCCAGGCCAACTTCTCACATTGGTGTGCAGTGGTTGGATTCAAGCTTGCCATTGTTTTACCAGATAACAAATTGAATTTCTAAAGTGAAAGCCACTTGGGTACTAAAGGTACATATAAATTTAGCTTAGAATACAATAAGTTCTACTGAACTTGGAGTTGTGTGTAGAGGGCTTAGCACACCTTGACTACAACTCAAGAAAGGGTTCAAAAGGCCACACCTAGTGTAGGTAGATACAACAATCCACTACACTAGAATTGTCTTCAGGATCAGGAGCACATTAGGCCCTGGAAGGACCTTCAAAAGTCCCAGTCGACAGGTATGACAATCTCACTTTTGCTGAGCTTAGGGAGATGTGCAATGCTAGACATTTGAAGACAACCAAAGGTGCCAACACTCAACGTCTCAGAGAAATTCTGCTCATTGCAGACTTCAAGCAGACTTTAGTGTCTGATGGGGTAGACAGGTTGAGTGGGCAGCCCACAGAAGAGGACACCCAGGTGGTGGACTCTAATGAGGACCAGGAAGAGGACAATGAACTTGACCTGGATGAACCAGACCACTCACAACATGGAGGTGATGGCCCAAGAGGCACTCCCTCCATCCCTAATGGGAGAGTGGTGGATCCAAACAGAAGGGACAGATCCCCCTCAGAGGAATCTAACCATCCTAAGAGATCCACAAGGACCTCTGTCTCTTCTCAGAGAAGAGAGTCCTCCCAAGAGAGGAAAAGCAGACTGATCCAGTTTGAGCAAGCTAAGCTTCAGCTCAGGAGAGAACAGCTAGCATTAGACAGGGAGTCCCTGGAGCTTCAGAAAGCTTCAAGAAAGTGTGGTCTAGAGACCCCTGGTGGCAGTAATAATACCCCTAGAGTTAGAGAGAAAGCTCCTGACCATAGGAACCTGCATAAAATTGTGCCCCCCTATCAGACAGGGGATGATATCCATAAATGGATCACTGCACTTGAAAGGGCCTGTAAAGTTCAAAGGGTCCCAGTAGATCAGTGGGCAGCAATCTTATGGCTCTCCTTTGCTGACAAAGGAAGAGACAAGCTCCTCTCTGTTAGGGAAGAGGATGCAGATGATTATCTTGAAAAATTCTTTGATAGATGGGCTTGGTCTAACCACTGATCAATACAGGTTAAAGTTCAGAGATTCCCAGAAAGCACAAAATTAAGATTGGGTAGACTTTGTAGATTGTGCTACTAAGGCTCTGGAGGGTTGGTTAAATGTCAGTAAAGTAAATGATTATCAAGGATTGTACAATCTCATCATGAGGGAGCAGATTCGTAATAACTGTCAGAATCAACTATTGCATCAGCACCTGGTGGACTCAGATCTGACCTCTCCCCAAGAATTGGGAAAGAAGGCAGACAAATGGGTCAGAACCAGGATCAAGGAAAAGGTCCAGCCCTTGGGGGGGTGCAACTAAAAAGGAAGATGCCAAAAACTCTGAGAAGGACGGGGAAAAGGGAAAAGACCAGCAGTCTTCAACAGGCCCCTAAACAGCAGCATCTGATAATTCCCAATGAAACAAAGCTAAACAGCCAAGGAAGCCATGGTGTAAAATCTGTAAACAGAAAACCCATTGGACTTCAGACTGTAATAAGGCCAAAGACTCCACAAGTACCACTACACCTGCCCCTAAGGCACCTGTTCTCCCTAGTCCAGCTATAGGTGGTGGTACACAGAACAAGGGGATAGTAGGGTTGACCCTGGGATCTGGAGAGGACTCTGGCCTAGTCAGAATGCCTACTCAGGCTGTGTTGGTTTGTGATAGGGACCTGTCCCTATTTGTGAGTCCCAGTGGTCTGGGCAAATACAAACAGCAGCCTGGGATAAATGGAAGGGAGTCTCTAGCATACAGGGACACAGGGCCTAGTGTCACCATGGTGACTAAGGACCTTGTGGATCCTAGCCAAATCATACTTGGAGAAACTTACCAGGTGACCAATGCGAGCAATGTCATTATTAACCATGCTCTGGCAGTTGTTAACTTCTCTTGGGGAGGGGTAACTGGCCTAAAGAAGGTTGTGGTGAGTGCAGACCTACCAGTAGAATGTTTGCTAGGGAATGATTTGGAGACCTCAGCATGGGCTGAGGTAGAGCTGACTACTCATGCAGCAATGCTGGGTATCCCTGCAGAAGTGTTTGCCCTGACAAGGTCAAAAGCTAAGCTGACAGAAACTGAACAGGCCTTGGATCCTGGAAAAATGGACCAAGGACCTTCCAAGAGGAGGAGTAGCAGGGGTAAGGCAGTGCCTTTCCCCCAGGATCAGTCTGAAGAGACTCTTATAGCAGAAGAGGATCTTTCACCTGAAGAAGGAACTGTCTCAGATGAACTTGAACCTGATCAGGTTGAGTTCTTGGGGACAGGGGGACCTTCTAGGGCAGACTTGAGCCTGGAGCAGCAGAGCTGCCCTACCCTTGAACCCCTCAGACAGCAGGCTGCTGCTGAGGCTGCTGGGAATGCTGGTGGAACCCATAAAATATATTGGGATGATGGACTCCTTTACTCTGAGGGTCGAGACCCCAAGCCTGGTGCAGCCAGGAGGTTGGTCATACCTCAGAAGCTTAGGGGTTTCCTGCTCACACTAGCCCATGATATTCCCTTAGCAGGATACCTAGGCCAAAATAAGACTTGGGACAGACTTGTCCCTCATTTTCATTGGCCTTAGATGAGTGAGGACTGTAAGAGCTTTTGTAGCTCTTGCATTACCTGCCAGGCCAGTGGCAAGGCAGGTAAATCCACAAAGGCCCCCCTGATACCACTACCTGTTGTGGGGGTTCCCTTTGAACGGGTGGGGATTGACATTGTTGGTCCCCTTGACCCACCAACAGCATCTGGGCACAGGTTTATTCTGGTGGTAGTGGATCATGCCACCAGATACCCAGAAGCTATTCCCCTTAGGACCATCACAGCACCTGTGATGGCAAGAGCCCTCCTGGGAATCTTTTCCAGGTTGGGTTTCCCTAAGGAGGATTTGTCTGACCGAGGTACAAACTTTATGAGTAGTTACCTCAAGGCAATGTGGAAGGAGTGTGGTGTTAACTACAGGTTCACCACCCCTTATCATCCTCAATGCAATGGGCTTGTTGAGAGATTTAACAAGACCCTAAAGGGTATGATCAAAGGGCTCCCAGAAAAGCTTAGGCAAAAATGGGATGTTCTTCTGCCCTGCCTTCTCTTTGCATACAGGGAGGTGCCACAGAAGGGGGTTGGTTACAGCCCTTTTGAACTTTTGTTTGATCACCCTGTCAGAGGGCCACTCTGTCTAGTGAAGGAGGGATGGGAGTTACCTCTCAAACCCCCTAAACAGGATATTGCGGACTATGTACTTGGTCTCCGCTCTCGGATGGCTGAGTACATGAACAAGGCGACAAAAAACCTTGAGGCAAGTCAGGAATTGCAAAAAGCCTGGCATGACCAAAAGGCTGTACTGGTGGTGTACCAGCCAGGGCAAAAGGTATGGGTGTTTGAGCCAGTGGCCCCAGCAGCCCTCCAAGACAAATGGAGTGGACCCCATACCATATTGGAAAAGAAGGTAGAGGTCACCTACTTGGTGGACCTTGGCACTCCCAGAAGTCCCCACAGGGTACTTCATGTAAACAGACTGAAACCATATGTGGACAGGGCTGACATGGGCTTGCTCATGGCAACGGATGAGGGACAGGAGGAGGAGAGTGACCCTCTCGCAGACCTGGTCTCTCACAACCCTGATGATGGGTCAGTGGATGGTGTAGTCTTGGCAGGCAGCCTCACTGCCCAGCAACAGTCTGACTGCAGACAAGTTCTCCAGTCATTCAGGCATATGTTTACACTGACTCCAAGTCAGACCACCTGGTGCACTCATGAAGTGGACACTGGGGACAGTCTGCCTGTGAAGAATAAGATCTACAGTCATCCTGACCATGTCATGGACTGCATAAGGACAGAAGTCCAAAAGATGTTGGAATTAGGAGTTATTGAGCCCTCAGACAGCCCTTGGGCTAGCCCAGTAGTCCTGGTACACAAACCTCACACCCAAGACGGCAAGGGAGAGATGAGGTTCTGTGTAGACTACAGAGGACTCAATGCAGTCACTAGGACTGATGCACATCCCATTCCCAGAGCAGATGAGCTCATAGATAAATTGGCCTCAGCCAAATATCTGAGCACATTTGATCTGACAGCTGGCTACTGGCAGATAAGGTTAGCTGAATCTGCAAAAGCCAAAACTGCATTTTCTACCCCTGGTGGGCACTATCAATTTATTGTAATGCCCTTTGGTTTGAAAAATGCACCTGCCACTTTTCAAAGGTTCGTGAACCAAGTCCTCTCAGGCCTGGATGACTTTAGTGCAGCATATCTAGATGATATTGCTGTCTTCAGCTCCACCTGGGAAGATCACCTGATCCACCTGAGGAAAGTTTTGGAAGCCCTGCAAAAGGCAGGACTCACTATCAAGGTACTAAGTGCCAGATAGGACAGAGTCAGGTTGTGTACCTGGGTCACCTTGTAGGTGGAGGCCAGGTTCAACCACTACAGAGCAAAATCCAGACCATCATGGACTGGGTTGCTCCAACCACCCAGACTCAGGTCCAAGCTTTCTTAGGCCTGGCTGGTTATTACAGAAGATTTGTTAAGGGATATGGATCCATTGTGACCCCCCTAAATGACTTAACCTCTAAGAGGATGCCCAAGAAAGTTCAGTGGACTGTCAGCTGTCAGAAAGCTTTTGATGACCTAAAACAGGCAATGTGCTCTGCTCCAGTGCTCCAAAGCCCCAACTACTCCAAAGAATTCATAGTTCAAACTGATGCATCTGAGGTGGGGGTAGGTGCTGTATTATCACAACTGAATCAAGAGGGCCAGGATCAACCAGTAGCTTTTATTAGCAGAAGGTTGACCTCCAGAGAGAAACGTTGGTCAGCTATAGAGAGGGAGGCCTTTGCTGTGGTCTGGGCCTTGAAGAAGCTGAGGCCATACTTGTTTGGCTCTCACTTCATTGTTCAAACCGACCATAAGACCTCCTATGGCTAAAACAGATGAAGGGTGAAAACCCCAAACTACTCAGGTGGTCCATTTCCCTACAGGGGATGGACTATACAGTGGAACATAGACCTGGGAGCAACCACGCCAATGCAGATGGCCTCTCCAGATATTTCCACTTAGAACATGAAGACTCAACTGGTCAAGGTAAGTTTAATGTCCCTGCGTTTGGGGGGGGGGGGTTATGTAGGAGAGTGGCATCGACTGCATAGTTGC
The DNA here is from genome assembly GCF_964204655.1 of Triturus cristatus. NCBI lineage: Eukaryota > Metazoa > Chordata > Amphibia > Caudata > Salamandridae > Triturus > Triturus cristatus. Next base: position 557,381,397 of record NC_140580.1, read on the forward strand.
CCCCAACTTTTTGCTGATGTTTTGACTGTTTTCTGACTCTAGCCAGGCTGTGGCCCTGCTATCCAGGACCCCAGCCTATCTGCTTCCTCTCTAAAGTGATGTGAGTACCCTAGGTACATACCAATTGGATACCTAGGACACCCTATCAGCCCCTTGTAGATGGTACCCAGGGCATGGGTCCCTCAGAGGCCTACCAGGGGCTGCAGCACTTATTGTGCCACCCCTGGGATAGCCATACAAACTGACACCACCAGACCACTACTGTAGTCTGGGTAAGGTGGTGCTGGCACCCCTTACAGGGATATAGGTATCCTGTATCCCACTTAATACAACACATATATCCTTATAGGTCACCCCTAAGGCAGGCCTTGCTAATCCTACAAGGCAGGGTGCTGAGATATGTGTGAGGGGTAACCCCTACCTGAGCAGGGCCCCTCTGCAACCTTTGTAAAACTATTGCTGGGTTGTTTGTAGTGCAGCCATACCATATACTCTTAACCGCATTATAAGTAATCGCGATAGCGTGATAACTTGAGAGTGGCTGCACAGAACCATGTCGTGTTTGGTGTCAAACATGTAGGAATCATACCCTTAATCCAACCATGGGAGTGAGGGCATGATTCCCCCCTGCTAGAGGGGCGATATGGTAAAAGCGGCAGATTTTAGACACAATTTAAAAGTGCACACGTAGTACAAAATGGATGTTACCCGCCACCCACACGACTCTGGCTGCCTGTTGCTAGGCAGAACTCCAGCCACGGCAGCTGGACAATAGGGATCTTGTTGCAGGGAGGTGCTCCCACCTCCCCACACAGACTATGTGGATTGGAACTGGGTGGGTGCACCATAGGATGTCTTTCAGACTTGCATGTAGGCTTCTCCGGTGCCTACTTCTGCATACACCGCCTCAAACTGGTTCAGGGGCATCCTTTCCCCTGCCCAGGTGGGAAAACACACAAAGGGGAGAGGGTGTAGCCACCCTTTCCCGCCTGAACTCTCATTGGTGGGCTCTGATCTAGACACTCCCCTAATCCTTGGATAAAGGTGAATACAGGGTCCCCAGAGCCTCAGATTAATCTTGGACTTCACAGACTTGAATCTGCGACTTGCTGCCGCACAGCTGAATGAAGAAATCTCCCTTGGGGTAAAGGAGTTACCCCCCTGCTTGGCAGGCACCTGAAACACTGCAAGTGATCTTGTTGGAACTCCGCTGCTCCTATGGACATCGAATACTTCTGCCTACCTTGAGGTGGGTTTCCAAGCATCCCAGAGGCCAGTGAGTGTGCACAGCAAAGCTCAGCACCGTGGACCCCGTGGGTGCCGAGATCCCCAATACCCCAGGACACCCACCACCTCTTGCATAGCACACGACCCTGACAAGTGGGGAAGTTGTGCTTTGGCCCAATATTGAGCCACCCTCTCAGCATCATCTGTGTCAAAGATCGACGCCCTAGCTTACTCCTGCGACCCGTGGGCGCATCTTTACGCACGCCAAATTGCTGCCTCCCACGGTCCCTTGTCTCTCAACTGGTGGGCCCTAGCGGAGGTCAATCTTCACTTTAAAGGGCTCCCCTGGTTTCTCCAGGCCTGCTCTATAGTCTCCTCGCTGGAGACCTTGCTCAGACCTCGTGGGTCTGCACCGTAGCTGTTTTGTGATCCTTGAATGGGTTGCAGTTGCCAAGGCTTAGTGGATCCAATCCGGACACTAACACCGCAGCGGCCTTCATCCTTTATGGAGCAGTCGCCCTCCAGAAGCTGGTCTTCCTTGAAGCCTCCTGGACCCCGTGGCTGCCGATCCAAGCTACCCATCTTCCACCTGGAAGCACCCGACATTGAAGGGCTCTTTCTCCTGAGCCCCCTGTTCACTGTGCCATGACCCAGACTCTGTCCCCTCTGCTTTCAGGTCCTTACCTTCAAGATCTACATCTTCAATCTGCACATCGACGACGCTTCACGCCAGCAGCAGTTCTTCACCTATTCCCATTGAAAACGAGACCGCGACCCGACATCGAAAACGACCTATGCACCCGGCTTCCCTGGGGCAGGTAACAGTGGTACCTCGGTACTGTCGTGGGTGTGGGCCCTCCAAGAGCTTAACTCTAAGCTGCTGAACTTGAACTCCTGCTAGGAGTGTTTTAATGCTTGCAATTTCCAACCGCGACATTCTCCATAGGGTTTAATAGAGATCCCGACAGTGGTTTATACCATTGCACGCGTCTCCCGTGGGCCCCCTTCCTCACTACCATGGGTGGTTTCTTAAGGGGCCAGCGACCCTCAGTGCCCTAGGCACTGTCTGTAGAATTGTCGTGGTTCTTAAACCACTTTTTTAATATTTGGTTTGGTCCCCCCCTGGGGCCCTATGATTCCAGTGCTATTTATTGTAACTATGAATGCTTGTTTGAATTGTATCTTTACCTCCAGTTTCATAAAGAGACTAGTGGGATTATTCTTAGAATAAATACATATATTGTATATATATACCTGTGTGGACTACTCTTTCATTTGGTTATTCAAGAGGTTACCTATGGTAAAACAATAAGCTTAACACTCCTTCAAGACTTAGTCTGAAGGCTGCTCTCCACAGCTACCACTAGGATAGCTTTCTTTAAAGGTTGTCTTTTAACCTATCACCTTAAGAGTCAAATTGGACTGGTGCAAGGTGTCCCCTATAACTAGTGGACAGCATATGCCAGGTCAACTTCTCACCCTGAGTAACTGAGGCCTTTTTGGAGATGACGGATCTTGAGCCATTGAAGAGCCCGGTAGTGAAGGGGCCGAGAAGATAGCCAGAATCGATGAAGCCAGCAAGCCCACTATTCGGGCTAAGGATCTCAGGGATATCGTCTGCCTGTAAAGTGTAGACCTCACTTCCCGTTTGATAGCTCTGATCTTTTGCATCAGAAGCAAGAGTTGACAAGTCAGGGAATTGACTAAGAAGCCTAGGAACTCGATCGATTGAGTTGGAATCATTATTGACTTCTCTGGATTCACAATGAACCCTAGATTCTGTAAGAGATTGATTGCCCAATTGAGGTGTAAGTTTACTAGTTGGGGAGAGGTCGCCATCAGAAGGATGTCATCTAGATAGACGATGAGGCGAAACCCCCGGGCTCAGAGAGATTCTACCACTGGTCGAAGAAGCTTCGTGAAGCACCATGGTGCTGACGACAGGCCGAACGGGAGAACCTTGTACTCGTAACAAATCCCTTTCCACAGAAACTGTAGGAACCGGCGATGAGGGGCAAAAATGGGAATGGACAAATATGCATCTTTCAGATACAGCCGGACCATCCAGTCCCCTTCTTGGAGGAGATCGCGCAGAAGATGGATGCTTTCCATCTTGAAGTGTCTGTAAATGATCCAGGAATAGAAATCTTTTAGGTTCAAAACTAGCCGGGATCCACCCCTTTTCTTCTCTACAAGGAAAACATTGCTAAGGAAACCTCGAGGGTCGAGAGTGGAGATCTCTATGGCACCTTCCCGCAGTAGGGACTCGATTCTGCAGAGATAAAGATCTGATCTCGTTGGGAAAAAGACATCGGAGATGGGCATACATCTTGAGAGGGGGAATCATACAACTCTACTTTGTACCCTTGCACCGTTTCTAACACCCAAGCATCCTGAGAGATCTTGCGCCATTTGTTGAGAAAACACATTACTCTTCCCCCCAAAATCACTTCGGAACAGGTAATCAGGCTCACCTGAGTTTCCGGAATCCTGTTGACCACTGGAATTTCTGCCAAATCTGCCTTTGCAGAATCAGTTTCTGGAACGTCGAGTGAGGTAAAAGGAGGAGGTATTGGAGTTGTTATCTTGATAACCTCCTCTTTGCTGGCCACGAGGGGCACCTTGACTGTAACCCCGGCCGAACGAGCGCCCCCTTAAGCGTCCGGCCCTGCCGAAAACCGGGCGGAAAGCCCGTTTGAGGGATCCTTGGGCCTTGTCTAGGCCACTGAAGGTGGCCACAAATTTGGTCAATTCTTTCAAAAAGGGTTGTCCAAACAACAGACCTTGGGCTAGAGAGCCCGCTTCAGATGTGGTCAGTTCGGCCAGCTTGGGGTCCAGTTTCAGGAGAATAGAACATCGGCATTCCATGGACAGAGCACAGTTGCCATTGTCAAGTTGGCAAACTGCCCTCTGGGCCCAGCCAATCAGCTCGTCAGGATCAATGGTGAAAGCGGAATCTTTGGCTCTAAAGCCAAGCTCAAGAATTTTGGTCAGGGGACCAGCCATATCTAATAATTTGTCCTGTCTGAGTCTAAGCCCTGTCCACCGGTAAGTTTTTGCAAACATGTAAGCATGCTGTGTTCTTGTTCCTAACTGAATGCGACTAACAGGTACTCTATGCAGTGCTTAATTTGTAACAGAAAGAGTAATGGTTCCCAAAGCACTGCTCAGAAGCAGCCGCGGTCGGTAGTAGGAGTAACTGCCGGGCGGTGATGTGGGGAGGGGGAGGGGCAGGGTGGGGGGTAGTAAACTATGGATTACGGAAGTTTACAGGTAAGTTAACATATAAATGAATAAAACAAATTTCGTTGCGTGCACTGCATCGCATTTGGGAATGCAGTGCACGCAACGAAATTCGTTTTATTCATTTATATGTTAACTTACCTGTAAACCTCCGTAATCCATAGTTTACTACCCTCCACCCTGCCCCTCCCCCTCCCCACGTCACCGCCCTGCAGTTACTCCTACTACCGACCGCGGCTGCTCAGAAGCCCACGGTCGGAGCAATTAAACCTCAGTGCACCAAATACCATGGCTGGTAATCTTAAATCCACCTCATTCCTCTTTAATCCACTACCAGACACTCCCTTCCCTTTTATCTCGTCCATGCAAGTTCCTGCTTCCTCCCTTTGGGACGGTTTTGCTTTCTCTTCCTCTGTGTTTCTGATCTGTTTGTTTTTTCCTCTCTTGTGCTCCATAAACATTTGCGGCAGAAAAATAAGTGCCGGTCCCCAAAAATAAGGGCCGGTGGCCCCCCACTTGCTACCAGCTGACATTAAGTACTGCTTAATAATAATTTCGACAGACAGAAAATCGACCTACAAATATATCGCAACAAAAATATCGATGTCAAGAATATCGACATCCTATCTACAACATGGTAAGTACAAAAATATCGAAAATTAAATATCGATGTCAAAAATATCGTTATTAAAAATATCCTTTTTTTTTTACTTTAAAAATATATGTAAAATAAACCAAATTATACTTAGAAATTAAATAAACATAATTAAATATATTGTATAATATTTAAAATGTATAATTAATATATATAATCTAATAAAACTTTAATTAAACATATACATATAATATATAATATATATACTTACTTAATAATTAATTTTACTAATAATTTCTGTAACGTATAAATTATTAAATGTTTTTAAAAATTACCAATACATCTATACACATAAAATAATAACATTAATAAATATTTAATAATTACATATAGCAAATAATAATCAATATTTTTAATGTGAATAATTTTTATTATTAATGATATATTACAATAGCAAAAATAATACAAAATATATGAAATATCAGACACAATAAAACTACTAGTCCAACTCCAACAAAAACAACAGAATGTAAAATGTTGGATACCGTAGGGGTAAAAATTACTATTCCAACTCCAAAGAGTGCAACAGTAGGGAAAGCGTTGGATAGCGTAGGGTTAAAATTACTATTCCAACGCCAGAGAGTGCAATAGTAGGGAAAGCGTTGGATAGCGTAAAGGTAAAAATTACTATTCCAACTCCAGAGAGTGCAACAGTAGGAAAAGCGCTGGATAGCGTAGGGGTAAAAATTACTATTCCAACTCCAAAGAGTGCAACAGTAGGGAAAGCGTTGGATAGCGTAGGGTTAAAATTACTATTCCAACTCCAGAGAGTGCAATAGTAGGGAAAGCGTTGGATAGCGTAAAGGTAAAAATTACTATTCCAACTCCAGAGAGTGCAACACTAGGAAAAGCGCTGGATAGCGTAGGGGTAAAAATTACTATTCCAACTCCAGAGAGTGCAACAGTAGGGAAAGCGTTGGATAGCGTAGGGGTACAAATTACTATTCCCACTCAAGTAAGTGAAACAGTAGGTAAAGCGCTGGATAGCGTAGGGGTAAAAATTACTATTCCAAATCCAAAGAGTGCAACAGTAGGGAAAGCGTTGGATAGCGTAGGGGTAAAAATTACTATTCCAACTCCAAAGAGTGCAACAGTAGGGAAAGCGTTGGATAGCGTAGGGGTAAAAATTACTATTCCAACTCCAGAGAGTGCAACAGTAGAGAAAGCGTTGGATAGCGTAGGGGTATAAATTACTATTCCCACTCCAGTAAGTGAAACAGTAGGGAAAGCGCTGGATAGCGTAGGGGTAAAAATTACTATTCCAACTCCAAAGAGTGCAACAGTAGGGAAAGCGTTGGATAGCGTAGGGGTAAAAATTACTATTCCAACTCCAGAGAGTGCAATAGTAGGGAAAGCGTTGGATAGCGTAAGGGTAAAAATTACTATTCCCACTCCAGAGAGTGCAACAGTAGGGAAAGTGTTGGATAGCGTAGGGAAAAGAATTACTATTCCAACTCCAGAGAGTGCAATAGTAGGGAAATCGTTGGATAGCGTAGGATAAAAATTACTATTCCCACTCCAGTGAGTCCAACAGTAGGGAAAGCGTTGGATAGCGTAGGGGTAAAAATGACTATTCCCACTCCAGAGAGTGCAACAGTAGTGAAAACGCTGGATAGCGTAGGGGTACAAATTACTATTCCCACTCCAGTAAGTGAAACAGTAGGAAAAGCGCTGGATAGCGTAGGGGTAGAAATTACTATTCCCACTCCAGTAAGTGAAACAGTAGGGAAAGCGCTGGATAGCGTAGGGGTAAAAATTACTATTCCAACTCCAGAGAGTGCAACAGTAGGAAAAGCGCTGGATAGCGTAGGGGTAAAAATTACTATTCCAACTCCAGAGAGTGCAACAGTAGGGAAAGCGTTGGATAGCGTAGGGGTACAAATTCCTATTCCCACTCCAGTAAGTGAAACAGTAGGGAAAGCGCTGGATAGCGTAGGGGTAAAAATTACTATTCCAACTCCAAAGAGTGCAACAGTAGGGAAAGCGTTGGATAGCGTAGGGGTAAAAATTACTATTCCAACTCCAGAGAGTGCAATAGTAGGGAAAGCGTTGGATAGCGTAAGGGTAAAAATTACTATTCCCACTCCAGTGAGTCCAACAGAAGGGAAAGCGTTGGATAGCGTAGGAGTAAAAATTACTATTCCCACTCCAGAGAGTGCAACAGTAGTGAAAACGCTGGATAGCGTAGGGGTACAAATTACTATTCCCACTCCAGTAAGTGAAACAGTAGGGAAAGCGCTGGATAGCGTAGGGTTAAAAATTACTATTCCAACTCCAGATAGTAAAACAGTTGGGAAAGCACTGGATAGCATAGGGATTCTATAAACATAATAACCAATTAAATAATTAGTTATAAAAAAATAGCATATTAATAAATAATTTACAAAATATGTATTATTAAATACCAATTATTTAAAATAATTATTTATATAAATAACTTTAAATTACATCCCACACTATTCCCCCTTTAACACACAACACACTACACATACAAAATACACAATACATTTAAATATCAGTTTATCTATTATTTACAATTCATAATACATTCTTTATAATTAATATACTTATTATTTACAAATTTATACATATTAACTACCAAATTACAATTATTCACAAATTAATTATTAATTAACAATACATTAATTCGCAATAACAACAAATAACATGGAATAATAAATTATTTATATTTACTATATTTAACGTACTAATAACAATTAAATACCAATTAATAATTAATTAACAATTAATTATTATTAATTACAAATAAATAAAAATTATCAGTAATTATTTGAATTTAATTACATCCCACCCTATTCCCCTATAAACCCACAACCCACTACACATAAAAATTCACATAATTAATTTAATCATCAATTAATCACTTAATAAAATTAAATCACCAATTAATTAGTAATTAACAATTAATTAATTACCAATAACAATAAAAAAATATTAATATTAAACTAATTATAACTTATATAATTAACCAAATAATAAAAATAATTAACAATTAATAATTAATTAACAATTAATTAATAAATTAATATATTTAATTAATAATTAGTAATTAATTAACAATTAATTAATCATAAATACCAATTAAACAATACATATTAATTAATTAATTATAATTAAATTACTTCCCACCCTATTCCCCTATAAACCCACAACCCACTCTGATACTAAAACGCTAAATTATATTTTACATAATTATTAATCTCTAAACATTTATTTTTAAATGTATTAAAATACATTACAATAGTCTTTAACATACAAATAAAATACATATTAAAATACATTACACTAATAAAATATCGATATTCTTGACATCGAAATTTTTGATTACGATATTACTTACATCTATATTAATGCCTTCGATATTATTAACTTCGATAATACTTACCTTGGGGTCGATATTCTGTCCATCGATATTCTTGACTTCGATATTCTTTACCTACGATATTTACAACTCGATATACTTGTAGTTTGAAATTTAAAACTCGATATTTAGACTGCTCACCGTACTGCCTATATGGGAGCCAAGCCAAAGGGAAGACATTCCCTTTAAAGCTCTGTTGCACTAAGAATAATGTTTTGGAAGCAAGGCTTGTTTAAGCCCTGAATGCACTGAACAATATTTTACACAAGGCTGGATTTGTTTGGGCACTGCTATATAGCGGCTGCGCGTAAGGGACACTAGGGAATTAACCCACTACCTCCTTCTGCCACTACTGCTCGGCATTTTACAGCTTCTACATGAAAACAAAAAATCTCACGGATGGTTTGCATGTAAAATCTGAAATATTACCTTGCCAGAAGAAGAGAGCGCCACTAGCCGTACTGCACATATGTGTCAGGTGTGCGCTGTTACAGTCCGGCCTCACACAGACAGGATACATTTCTGACATGCTGCACTAGCTTCGTGCAGTACAACATGACAGATAATGGAGCTTCAGAGCGTGTCAATCATGCACCCTCTTACCCTATCAGAAGCTGGAATAGAGAAAAAAAGTTTACCTCGGTACCTTCAACCCTATTCCAGCTTCTGATTGGGTGGAAGCTCATCATCTGGCTCTAGTATGCTGTAGACGGGTAGACAGTTGCAAATCTTGGGCCTTCCCCAGGTATGTTTTTGTGTTTAAAAGCATGAATGTGTGCGGTTGTCTGTGTGCTGCGGAGTATATGTGGATATCTGTGTGACTGGCTTTGTTTATGTGTCAGCAACTGTGTGTGTATGTATGTCTGTTTGTATGCCTGAGTGACTGTTAAGTATATGCGTGTGTGTGATCTGAAAGCCTGGCCCAGGGGCTGACATGGCCCGAGGCCAAGTGTTTGGTTTCTAGGGGCCTCGCCACTTCAATTCACCTGCCTCCACTGGCGACCTGTTCCGAGTACTAACAATGCTGTTTAACAAAGAGAACAATCTGGAAAGAAAGGGCCATGATGAGATTATGAAACCCACCCAGCTACATTTGAAAAGAAGGATATAAATACGGGGTTGTAACCAGAGGAGGGCATTTGAGGGCCGGCCCAGCCCATATTAACCTTTGGCCACCCCAAATGACCAAGGCAGCTGGCACAGTATTTATCCAAAACCCATTTTAAACCCAGTTTTGCTCAACAAACCGCATTCAGATTTGAAGGAATATACTAATCGGAAGAAAAAAACATGCTGGAGTTTAGTAGGTGAACAAGCACTAAAAATGCCCTTTTCATCTTGTTATATTTGTTGCAAGTTCAAAGACAGAGTTTAATTGTCTGGCTATATCTTCTGCCAAATTGCTTCTTATTCTTTTAAACATGGAGATGTTTACTTTTCTGTCTCTGAGTGCAAAGTGACAGGGTTTTGTTAAGTTAACTATATGACAGTCTCGCTGGGGTACAGGCAGGGCCACTTGAATTGTACATCAGGAGAGAACCAAAATATACAACAAGGTTGACAGAATTATGCATCGAGAAAACACAAATTATGCGGCTAATCACAGCACATTTTGTGATGGTATTAAGTATTATTTTGTCATTTTTACACGTTAGCACTGTCTTGGCAAAAGTTTCACTTCTTAAGTCCCAGGTTCACATCCAAATCCAAACAGCAATAAGTAACTGAAAGGTGTCAAGACACCCTATACAAAAGACCTTCTACTGCACAGCAGCACATGTTGCAGCATTTTTGTAACTTTTGATATGTTTCAGCAAAAAACGAATTTTTGGTTAAAATATGCAGATTATGCAGCAGACGATGGATTATGTGGCAAATGCAGTAAAGTCATAATTATGCTGAAAACGCAGCTGCTGCAGATTTGTAGAATTCCAGTGGCCTTGCATACAGGGAGTGCGAAAAGAAAGATTGTAGGATGTCAATTTGTTTCTAATACACAAAAAAGTAAATAATGTAAATAAACTGTATGAATATTTGAACATATATCAGCAGTTATGAAAGCACAAATGAAGCACATTTTGTTTTGTTATACTAAAGTATAACAGAAAACAAAGATTTAAATTGGACCAAAACAAATCTTAGTGATGCTCAAATGAAAAATATTGTATTGCAGCATTTTTAAATCACTTACTAACCCTATGTGTGGCACTGAAGTGCTTACGTAAATGGGCAGGAAGGTATGTCATATAGGATGGTGTGTGTTTTGAAGGGTATTGTCTTTGTTTTGTGATCCTATGTGGGAATTGCTCCCATGTGTCTTGACCACTGATGTGCGGTTATCCTATTATGGGACGCAGCGCTTAGTGTGCTGGATGATGAGGTGTGAGAGATAAATGTATAGTTTATGATTTTTCAGTACGCTGGCAGATTTGAACAGCTCTGCAGTTCCCTTTATGGTATTTCTTATGACTACTGTCTGCTTAGATAGTAACTGTACTGGGTTGTCCAATCAGTAATTTTTTGCATAGTTTTGCGCCTGAGCTGGCATGGTTGTAGGGAGAGAGAACTGGAAAGATCTGCTGGGATGTGCGTTGTTACTATTATCCCTTATATGAGTTGTCATTGTGAGGTGTAAAGAAGTGGAAATAGCGTATATATACACAAATTCTCTTTCTCTCTCCCCCCCCCCTTGGTGGTTGCCACCAGTAGGTAGTTATAGATAGGACCCTGTTTCCATAGAAAAGTGTTTTTTGATTTGCCAATACGCGGCTCCTCCCCCCTCCCCTCATTTCCGCCACCAGGGGCCTATTAAAACACCATAGGTGCCCGGCCGCTTTCTACGTATCCCCGCATTTCTGGAGGCATTGTTTAACAAGGCTTACCTGCACTCATTTGTTCCCCCGCTCTCTGCCCTGCGGTACTTGGTCCACAACCGCAGTTTGCCGATCACAGCAGAGGGAGGTGGCTCCTCCCCCATCCCCTCATTTCCGCCACCGGGGGCCTATTAAAACACCATAGTTGCCCGGCCGCGTAGCAGTAGACGATAGCGTGCCAACGTGACAGGTCGCCATTGTCTTTTAATTGTTTTTAACCTTTTGCACTGTATGCTTGCTGAAAACTGCTTTCTACGTATCCCCGCATTTCTGGAGGCATTGTTTAACAAGGCTTACCTGCACTCATTTGTTCTCCCGCTCTCAGCCCCGTGGTACTTTGTCCACAACCGCAGTTTGCCGATCACAGCAGAGGGACGCGGATCCCCCCCCCCCCACTTCCCTCATTTCCGCCACCGGGGGCCTATTAAAACACCATAGGTGCCAAGCGGCGTGCCAAAGGCAAGCCCGTCCGCGCCGATCTATCGCCGGACGCCGGACATGCTGCCAATTTGGTTGAAATGAGCTATTCCTATTCCCAGACTGAGCTGCTTGCGATTGGGAGATGCATAACAGAGTGCAAACAACCGTGGTTGCACGATCTAGAGGGCCCCTTTGGGTGTATATGCTGTGGTTTTGTTTCCCTGATCCCGTCCTGCGACTGTTTTTCATCTTAATTGCCGCTCACTAGCTAAGCATTTCGCTGATGTTCACGACCTCCTAGAAGAAAAGTCCCCAGAAGTCTTATTCCTTACTGAGACCTGGCTCTTGGAGGACATGGTGACGGAGCAAGTACTTGCTCTTCCGGAGGGCTATGCGATCCATACCCTTAATAGACCCACAAGAGGTGGGGGCATTGAGGTCATCTTTAAAATCGGGTACCCCTGCACCTTCGTTAAGCAGCCTGTCACTGATTGTGAATGTGCCTTTTTTAAAATCACTCTCAATTCTAACTACACTGTGTCAGGTTTATTGATCTATCGACCCCCAGGTCCGTCCAGAGGGTTTAGAGATGCTCTCTCTGAGACAGTCAGCACTCTGGCGGTCACTGCCTCTAATTTCTCAGTTCTAGGCGATCTTAATATCCACCTGGATAATCTTTCTGATCCTGATGTGTCAACTTTCCTGGCTGATCTCGCTGCCTGTCAGCTTGATCAACGGGTATTGGGCCCCACGCATGTGGCTGGCCACTTACTTGACCCTGTCTTTACAAATATACCCTCCCTTGTGGTCCTACCTCCTGTTACGATGGACTGGACTGATCATTATTTAGTCCCCATGTTGATTCACGACATTATGCCAGCACGCAACTTAGTGAACACTTTTTCTCTTAAGCGCCACTGGCATAAACTGAATTGGGAACAATTTCAAATCCATCTTGTTGCCACCTCTCCTGCTGTCCAGGCTGACCCTAACAAGGCCAATTCGGCCTTTTCCAATTGGCTTACTCAGCATTTGGATGGCCTTATTCCAGCCAAGTTGTCCATGAACCGTCATACTAAATCTAATCCTTGGTACAACGTTAAATTAGCTGCCTTACGTAAGACCTGTAAGAAGCTGGAGAGAACTTGGCAACGGGACTTTGACCCTACCTCCAAGAATCTCTACTGTGCTGCCGTTAAGCGATACCACAGGGTCATCCACGTTGAGCGTGCAGCGTTCTACGCAAAGCAAATCAGCAGGAGTACTAATCCAGCTAAGAGCATTTTTTCTATAGTCTCGGATCTTAAAACACAGAAGGCCGCCACTGGCTCATATGATTACCACCGACCGGCATTGTAATGAGCTGGCAACCTTCTTTGTCAGGAAAGTAGAGGACATTTATAAAAGCTTCCCTACGGTCCTTACAGGCCCCCCTAAGACATCCTGCGACTCCACCAATGGTATCCTCGAGGTTTTTCCACAAAATTACCCAAGAGGTTTTTCTGACACTTTGTTCCACAGTGAAGACAGGCTCCCCTGCTGATCCCCTGAAGCCTGACCAATTACGAAAAATCCTACCCACCATCTCACACTCTTTGGAACAGGTGATCAATGGGTCCCTGAGTGCAGCGTTCGTGCCCAAGGCTTGGAAACAGGCCAGGGTAATACTGCTGCTCAAGAAACCTTCCTTAGACCCCAAAAAACCTGAACGTTTTCGGCCCATCTCCCTGTTACCTTGGACTGAGAAGATTACAGAGGCCTACATTAATTCCCTTCTCACAGAATATCTTACTGCAAATCACAGGCTCGACCCCTCTCAAAAGGGTTTCCGCCCTGGCCACAGCACCGAGTCAGCACTCTTGGCCGTGACTGAACATCTTTGGAAAGCCTTAGACGCGGGGCAGATGTCGGCACTGATCCTTTTGGATCTCAGTGCCGCGTTTGACACTGTATCTCATCCCATTTTGCTGATTCGTCTGTTAGAGGTGGGAGTTATTGGCTCAGCATTCAAGTGGCTATCATCTTTCCTCACAGATAGGACGTTTCAGGTGATCGCCCCCCTTTTGCTTCTGGTACTTTTCCTATAGGTCAAGGGGTTCCACAAGGCTCGTCCCTGAGCCCTCTGCTCTTCAATCTCTATGTCCAACCTCTGGCTGGAGTAGCCAAGAGCAGAGGGCTGACCATGGTCTCTTATGCCAACGATACTTAGTTGGTGGCGGCTCTCTCGAGTGACCCCGAGCAGGACGCCAGGAAATTTCAGGGCGACCTCTAGGCAGTTGCCGAGTGAATGACCGCCAACTGTCTCCAACTGAATACCAACAAGTCGAAGGTGTTGTTGGTGGGAGGGAACCATGACCGCTGGAACGAGCTATGGTGGCCAGAAAGTCTAGGCACGGCCCCTGTCCCTAAGCCTGTAGTGAAGAACCTGGGGGTCTGGATGAAAACTTCACTCAATTTTCAGACTCAGACCAAAAAGGTGGCGGGAACCTGTTTCAGTTTGCTGCGTGGACTTAAACCCATTCTGGGCTTCTTTGATGCCCCGACGAGGCAGATCATTATTCAGGCCTTGATCTTGTCTAGGCTCAACTATGCCTGCTCTTTGTATCTGGGAGCTAACAAGTCTGAAATTCAGAGGTTACACAGAGTCCAGAACGCGTCTGCAAGATCCCTTCTGGGCTTGCGCAGAACCTGTTCAGTGACTAGTGCCATCCATCACCTCCACTGGTTGCCTGTGGCCAGGCGAATTGAGTTTAAGGCACTGTATATAGCCTACAAGATCCTGAAACTGGCATCTCTGCAAATCCTGACTGACCTTCTCTTACCCTATACACCCACGCAATCGCTTCGATCTATGAGACAATGTTTAGTAGTGATCCCCCGCGTGAGAAGGGTTCGAGCTGGTGGCCGCTCTTTCCGTAATAGAGCTGCCATTCTCTGGAATTCTTTGCTGGCCCATATTCGAGGGCTCACTAACTATCTTCATTTTATCAAAGCCATTAAAACATTTCTTTTTCCTTCTTTGTAGGCTTCCTGTGCCTTCTGTGTGTGTTATTCTCTTGCTGCTCAGCGCCGGGACGCCTCTTAGCTGGGGCAGCTGTTGCGCTTTATAAAATCCTAACATAACATAACAATAACTTTGGCGCTGTTTGAGGAATCTTCTGGAGATTTTCTAAATTAGTATGACGCTCAGTTCAGCTGCTGTATTGAAAGTTTCTGGGGTGATTCGTCAAAGCAGTAGCAGAGAAATGGGGGGAGGCCCAAAATGCTTTTTCCCTATGCAATTTCCCATAGGGATTTTGAACACGATTAAAGCTCATACCGCTAGATGGAATTACACCAAATTTGCAGAAAGCTAGCTCTTGGTCCAGAAAGAGCTCTTTTCAGTAATTTTGGAGATAATAAATGAAAAACAAATTTGTATATCTAGATGTATGGACCCTCCACGAATCTTATCGATCTCTTGCAGAGATCTGATTGGCTGCAAACACTTCAACCAGTAAGTGTTGGCAGCCATCTTGGGATTAGGACAAACAAAAACGTACAAAAAAAGGAGGCAGGGTGGGAAGGGTAGGAATACCCTGACCCCCCTTGGACTGGTGGTGGAGTTCCGACCTTGCCAGGCTCCCAAATCTTTTTTTCCAAATGTTTGCAGGGAAAATTGCGAAGATTTGTGATTTCCAGTGAAGCATAAAAAAAAAACAAGCGCAGTCTCTTGCACTTGTTAAAACATCGGCCCCTGGGTGGGCCAAGTGCTGGGGCCAGCGTAAATTGAACAAAAAGGGAGAAGGGTGCTTGTGGCCCCCCTCACCAAGGGCACTTTAAGCCCACGGGACCACCACCTTCCCGGAGTTTATCTAAAACAATTATGGGAGGGGGGGCGTGCTGCCCCCTCCTTTGCCCTTTAAAGGCCCTGGAGAGCACCTCCTCCCTGGGGCATGTTAATATATAAGGAGGGGGGCCACGTGGACCTCCCTCCAACATTTAAATTTTCTCCAGGGACCGCCACCTCTCCGGGGCATAAGACTGGAAAGTAGGGGGAGGGGGTCCCTGTAACCTCTGGCTTTTTCAGTGGATATATATATGAGGGACCTGCAGTCGTTGACTAAATTGGGTCCTACGATTGATCCACAGTGTGTGACAGATCTCTTCAGTTATTCCATGCCTGTTCATTTAGTGATGGCTGGATTGTTGGCGGTACAATACTGGTGATAAACAACCCTTGTAGAATATATGTCTTATGTCAACTAGGGAGGTGCAAGTAACAGTTGGCTGCTGACCGCTGAGTGTTATGGAATTATTGTTAGCGTGGGCCAGATATGTTATATGTGAAATTACATAACTATATAATACACCAGTGAACCATTAACTCCTTAACCTACCTGCCTATCAAAAGTAGTTTCTTGGAGGGGTTGTCTCCAATCTGTGGATTGTAAGCTGAAGAGTGAGCTTGAGGCTGTGACTGTTTTTCAGGGTTCTGTTGTCGTAATGTGTGGTGGTAGAGTTGTCTTGGAAATAGACATGTTTTCAACTGTCTTCTGAAGTGTATGATCCTGAATGCTTCGAATGCTGACTAGTAGCTAGTAGTAAGATCCAGGGGTTGGCGGCTTGTATTGAGCAAGCAGTGTCTTCTACAGATTTCTTATGATAAGGTGGTATGTTGATAAGTGGCGCAATTCTGAGCGCGATGCTCTTTTTTGTTTGCATTACTTTTATTTAGTTTGCAGTTATAGAGGTCCTTTGAGGCTCTCTTGACAGCAATATAAGGTGACTTGAACATTGCCCTTCTTGCTATAGGTAGCCAGTGGAGTGATTGCAAGATTGGGTCCTTCATTTGTTTATGACTCAAAGGAAGTTGTCACGTTTTAAATTATAAATTTCTTCCAGACCATTCATTTTTAAAATAGTTTGGGTATCATCTCGTAGGTGTAAAAGGTGTGGTTGAATGATGTAATCAAGTTTGGTAAGGGGGTTAGGCTGATGTTGTATACCTGAGGGGACATGATGGACACCTGAGGAACTCCACTATGGCATGCATGAGGACCTGATGTGAAAGGTGGTACCAACACCAGATCAAGGTCACAGCTGAGATGCAAAGAATAGCTAAACTACATCTCACCTTTCACATATGGTATGTCAAACAAGTATTTGCTGTATGAAAAGATTGCACAACTGTAAAGGACATTGAGACATGTTGTTCTTAGGCTAGAATGTTTCAGGACCATTCCTATTCATGATACATAAGTGGTTGTCACTACCTAAAGTTATCAGCCATTCAGAATCAATCTCCATAGTGCTTTGATTAGCCGATATGGCTGGAGACGAGTCATCACAAGTCAGGTATGACTGACATCTGACTGGCATTACTTCTGCCCACAGTATTTCTTGGGGCACAGACCTGTGGTGAAATATAGCCTGGTCAGATAATATATCTGCTCTAGAGATATTTTTTTTGTTTGCAGAAGCCAGATAGTTTGTTAGGTTAATGTCCCAGCTGCAGACTGCTGTAGTGTGAATCTGAAATCACTGAACCTAGCCTACCATGCCACAAAAGGCTGCTATAACAGACTGTCTATCTTTAGCTTAATATCTAGATAACCCTGCCAGAGGCAACATGCTGAGGATTCATCTCCTTGAACCAAATATTGTGGAAACTATACACAGCATATGAGGCTGAAAACATTTGATTTATAATTGACCTCTTTAGACATCCCCACAGAACATAAACTATCATTTTCAGATTTTTATATATTGTCATTTAAGATGTGTGTGGTATGAATCTGTTTTTGAAATGCATTGACACATTTGAAATTCTGCTTTACCTTGATGTAATTTATGGTCATAGCAAATACATTGCTGTTATGAGGTCCTATATAATCAATATCCTAAATATGGGTGGTAGGAATTTAATGTATCCTCACAGATTCTGGACTTTTCCTTCACGGAAATGTGAGGAAGATCTGTGATTGAACCAAAGTGTGGTGTTTGCAAGCCATTTTGAGTAAGAAAAGATATAGGGATCCATGCAAGTCAAACCACCCCAGACTACCCTAGGTGTCTTGTTTTCAGAAAGGTCTGGGCGTTGTGGGTTTCCCTGGGTACCAACCAAACCCTGACCTTAATACTGCATCTAGTCACATTGCCAGAATGGGTCAATTTGCAAGGCAAAATCTTGATGTTTCCTTGTGTCTTAGGGGGCTTAGGAAGCCTTTCATTATGAAGGTGATAGCCCAGTCACACAAGTGGGGTAATATTGTTAGCGACAGAAGTGTAGGAATGCTGTGTAGCAGGACATGTGTGGATCCGCACAGATTTCATTAGTGTGGTCTGCTTTTGCTTTCGTTTTGCAGTGCAATGTCAGAGCACACAGCATGCTGCGCAATACAGCAAAACAGAAATTCGAATTTAGGACTTGTGGGAAGCCTTTCCTTCGCGTCCCAAATTGGATTTTGTAAAACAAAATTATTCTGGTGTTTTTACCAGAATTATTTTTTTTCCAGTACCGTAAATGAGCCGTTGTAGTCCATCAAACTGTAAAGGTAGAATGGTGGACATCAACAGGTTGACGACTGCCCTAAAGTAGTTAAAGCCCACCAAATCCATGCAGCCTGATGTCCTTTCCAACAAAAACTGACAACATGCTGCAGGGATCTGATTGCCATATTGCGCTAACTTTGTTCCTTGATTATAGGGGACGTCTCCAGTTCCAGGAGGCCTCTACGATGGTAGACTTCTGTAACTGAAAAACAGCAAAAAGGACAGTGGCTAAAGAAATGTAGCAGGTGCTGCTAATGGCCACGCACACCCAAGAGAAAGTTTCAGTTGCCATGCATGCTATTTGGAGAAGAGGGATAGAGAGAGAATAAAAAATATTGAGATTTTCAAAGAAGATAGAGGCAAGAAGGTCTAGAAAAGAAAAGAAGATTGAGAAAAAGAAAGGAGAGTAAATAGAAAAGGCAAGAGAGAGAATAGGACAGTCAGAAATGGGAAGATAGATGCAGTAGCAAACAGTAACGGGTAGTAGGTAAAAGGTTGAGAGAGACAGTGGGGACAGAGATTAGGAGATGGGGAGAGAATATAGAAATTAAGAGACTCTAAAGCAGCAAAATGAGAGCTAGATACACATGGCTCATCATATTTTGGCCAATACACCTGGCTCAATGTGATTTCAATGCACAATTTTACACTTCATTTTCTGAAAGAGATCTTAATGTAAGATCAAAAAATCGCTTTGTATAGTGGTTTTTAAAGCCCAGTAATGTCTAAGTATTGTTACTTTATCAAAAGAAAAATCTAAATACTTTATTTTGGATCAATTTGAACATAAACGTACAATTTAAAACTGAATGTGCCTTCATCAATTGCTCAGTTGCATTTTGACTATCATGTTAGGGATACAAATAGTCCTCCACTGATATTAGATCCCTACTATCTGTAGCTCACCTGTAACTCTGAGCTTACAGATTCTTTATCTAGTTTCACTTGGATCCCTACTGATATGTAAGGGGTATTGCAATATTTGCCCTTCCACTGACACAAAAGAATAATTGCACTGTTTCCTGAAGATTCCTTGTTCTCCCTCATTTGGCATTCTATTATTGCTATGGAATGTAAGGGAAATTGCATCTTTTGCTCTTCCATTGACATAAGAAATTATTGCCCTGTTTTCTGAAGACTCTTTGTTCTCTCCCGACTGATACGCCAATATGGCTAGTTAGTGGCTTTTTGCATTTCACAATATCATGCCTACTCATTGTTCAGCAACACAGTATCTTTAGAATCTAACTACCTTAAATGTTTACCAGTCTGGGGCGATATTTGCCATTTTGGCATGTACATCAAGATAATTCCCCACTGTGAAAATCTAACATACTTTGATTTCCGTAAAATACCAGCTTAAAAGGGGTAGATAGGGCAAACGTTCATGCAGCCTTTGGGATATATGCTACATGGTAACACTAGCAAGGGTTATAGATGCCTGGAGGCTCGCCTACACTGACCAGTAAGATTTGATGTCCATACCCCGGCCATGGTAATTTGCTACTTGCAGCCAGATCTCAAAAGGTCTCCGGGATCCAGCACAGGGCCGTAGCAGGTAACCAAACAGGTGGAGAGTATTGACGAAGTAAGTGGACACCAGGATTCTTCTCTGAGATGTCTCTGATGAAGCAGATGCTTTCTTAGGATACGGCTACGTTCATAGCTCTTACCCTGATGATTTTCTTAACACTCCCTCTAATTTCTTCCGACAGAGTGTAACAATAGGCACCGCCTCCTTCCAGGATCCATGCTATGAAAAGATATCGTAACCATATTAGGATCAATATTTTTGGGTTAAGGGGTGACCATACAAGCCCCTATTTGCACAGGGTTATTACTCCACGACTCATGGTTCGTTGTCTGTCTGTGTGTTTTTTACTGTGTGTATACGTGATTCTTCTATGTATGTAATGATTGCAGTCACCATGAATGCATGAACACTGATCCTGAATTTTCAGGATCTTGCCTTCGGTGTACAAGTGAATTCCATGTTAAGATTAACAAGCACGTTATTTACACACAATGCTGTGTTAGTGAATCAACTGTAATTTCTCAATGCAAAACCTCATTTACCTCTAATTTACCGCTGTAAAGGTACTGGACCCTTGCCACTGTATATTACCTTCAGGAGACTTTACATAAACATGAAAAATCAAAAATGCATTTAATATTTTAAGCCAATAAAGAGAGTTGTGAGTATTTTTAAAGGATTTTATTTTCTAGTTAAAAGTTGAAGTTTTCTGACCCTTTATTCATTTAGTCAAATATCAATGAGGTTACAGGATTGAAAATAGGAAAAATAGAATTAATACAAACATTTATAGATTGCATACAGCAGGAAAAGACCCTAATTCTATGTCAGTCACAACTCTTTAGAGAGTTTCAGGAAAAATATAATTCAAGAGTGAGTTTGCAAGGCTAATCAATAATTAATTAATTGGCAAAAAAGCTCCCATAAAGAGAAATAAATGCATAAGACAAATAAATCTTTTCAAAACTAATTAATTAATCAAAGCATAAACTTAAAGTTTTAGCATCTAAATCTAAACCTTCTGCCATGGTCTGCCTTTCTATGCTTCACAAGGAGTGAGACAGCCCACCCTTCACAAGACCACAGAGGAATATGATCTGCCTTACCAAAAATATGACGTGCAAGGCTAGCCTATGCCCACCACCTCCCTCTATCTCTCCTCGGATGCAATCTCCTCCCAGTCTGCACCCGAGACATTCATGTACCGAACCCATATGATGTCTGGCCTCATCTGCCTCCTCCCCTCCTAAAGCCAACACGCCTCCAAAGAGGTATTTATTTATACTCTAATTCTTGGCTGACTCTTCTAATAATGTTGCAGTTTTCAGTAAAGCTTGCGCCGTGATTGGTTAGCATAGATGACATGAGGGTCTCACCATCCTGTTCTCATTGCAAATTCCAAACCATACCAGTTTTAACAAAAGAAGCGTTAATGATTAATACAATTATATGTTTTAGCAACATTTACTAGGAAAAAAATGTTTCAGTCTATTTCCTCCTTCCTGTCACATCGCACGCAGGATAAACACATTCTACAAACACTGGTACATTGGCAAGATAAAAAGAATGTACAGTTGATGCTGGCCTTGAACCAGGTCTTCACTTGAGGCACTTGGCAGTATGTAGCTGGTTCTGCGCATGCGTCTCTCATTCAATACAATTCACAGCCTTGCTGGATTCACAGGCAGCCATTTTATCTTAGGCCAAAAACAAAACAAAAACAAAAAGAGTATTAATTTACGAAATAAAAAAAACATTCTGTTTACCTCCCCCATACTAGTACCCTGTATTAGTTATTACCTAGCTACAGCTATTAATTTAAAGCAGCTTTTCTATTATTTATTGCACAACATGCAAAAATGTGCAATGTATAACATAGCATAAACATGTACCAGTGTAAAGTTTCAAAGCCCAAACAGTTAATTCATACTTATAGCAACATGCTCTAATGTTTTAGATAGCTTTTCATGCAAAATGCTTCAGCCCCACGTGTAATGTTGGTGCATGGTTGATTAATACACATTATAAAAAGATGTGTTATGAACTGAATATGTATTTGTCTAAATATGCAACAAAGCCAGAGTCTCTTGAGACAGGGAACAGGGAGTGTAATTTTTAAGGGAAAGGAGCTGGGAAGAGAGAACACACATTCTATGATTATCTTCAAAGCTAAAGAGGCCACTGAAATCACAAGTTTTCTCTACACTGCAAAAACACATGTTAATTCAGCACAAGCATTTCAGACTGAAAGCATTTACCAGGCCTCATTTCATGTCTTTCACTTTGAATGCATCGAAAGTGCCACTTTTAATAAGCATTTGACTAGGCCTCATTTCATGTTTCATGTGCCATGTGTTTTTCACTTGCACCAAAATCTGCATGTCATTTTAAATGCAGTCTGTCTGAAACTCAAAATAAAGCAATGCCTGAATCCAGATGAAATCTGAGCTACATAAATCCTCCCTTTTGATGATATCAAATCATGATACTTCAAATGATTTGTAAATCATCACACTTATTTATTTTCACAAGTGACATTTTTCTTGCAAAAGCTGAGCATATAACAATTTTACCTCTATTTCTAAGGCAAACACAAGTTTTTGTTTGTAATCAGATCTTATATAGCCAGGCTCAAAGTTTAGTGCAGTGTTCTGTAAGTAGCTTCTTGGAACTGTTAGTCTTCTCTAAAATAAGTAACTAAAATAATAAAATGAAATTTCAACAGGACAGTTTCAGCATCTCTTTGCTCTTTGTCATCAGCTTGCCATCAGTATGGCTCATACAGTGTGGCATTCTGTACTTTTTCCATGCAAATTTTGACCACTTAGGTGCTGAGAAACTCTGACAGAGCACCATCAATTCTTTGCACTTTTTCAACCCAAGCCTTTCACTTTTATTTTCACTTTGATCAGATTCAGCTGTTTCAGCACAGCATCTCTCAGATCAAAGTCGTTGCACCATCCATTATGCAGATCTTGTGTAGCAGCTGCAATCTGGTGAGAAACTGCACGCTCTACATCAACCAGACCTACACAGCAATGGCTAGTGTTTTCATCAGTGTTTTTCACAAGTGCTTTTGCATGTAAATACTCAAGCCACTTCGGTGATGCTGAAACACAGTCTTTTGCAAAGTGCAACTCTGGGCTGTCTTTTTGTTGCTTTATTATGCTTGAAACTTCAGGCTGATGGCTACAATTGAATCTTTGTCTAATCTGTGGTTCTACACACATCATCTTTGAGACCTCATTATGATCTGATTTCAGAGAAACTGGCAATCTATACCTCGGCATCCGTTTTTGCAATAACGCATTGCTACTATGCAGTTGTCACTTTTCTCAAAAACAGTTCTGATACAACCCTGTTGTTCTGCTTCTAAAACAATTTCTTGAGCCTCTATTAATTCACCTGTGAAGATTCCATTGAATGTAAATGCTAACAGAACACAATTTTGTGCAACTGAATTAGCATTTCTCTCTCCCACGGCAACAGTGACTCCCATTTGAGCAGCTATACTGCATGTTATGGTAAGGGCAATCAATTTCGAATTTTGGGCTGAGGTAACTACTAAAAGCCATGAAGCTTTGTCAACATAATGTATAAGAAGCACAGCATGTGCTGCTCTTAATGTGTCATTATTACCTTTCAAATATGGGCCATCATCAAAATGGACATTGTTGGGCTGAATCAGACGTTCATCCTTCAAGTCTGATCTTGGCTTTCTGCATATTTTCATGACATCTAGACATTCATATTCAGTTTCATTGATGTTGGGATCAAAGGTCATTGGGAAATACATCACAGATCCTTGAACACATTCATGTTTTTAAACAGGCACTGAGAGAGCGCAGCCCTCCCTCTCACTGCAAATTGGTGTGTTTTCTTTTAAATAAACTTTCATTCCTAGTGCTGGGGCGCGTCACTTTTTCTCTTTCAACTCTAGGAATGCTTTTGTGCAATTGTTGTCCAATGGAAGCGGATCAGATACATCCTTGTGTGTCATCCTCAGTAAAGGCTTAGCCACTAGGGAAAGGTTTGGTAACCACTCTATACAGCAGCTAACCATTCCCAAAAACATCTTGACTTCTTTCTGAATTTGAGGTGGATTCATCTGGTGAATTATTTACACTCTCTCTGGTGACACCTTTCTACCTCCCTTTTCAATTATGTGTCCCAGACATTCATTTTCTTTTTGACAGTACTCCTGACTATTCTCATGCAATGGCACTGTGACATGAACATGACAAAAATCAATAACAGTAAGCCATTCTTCAGCACGTGGAATGTGAAAAAATATAGTGGCTGGATTTGGTACCACAGGACAACATGGAAAAGTTATGCTATTAATCTCCTGCACTAATCTGTTCTTTTCATTTAGTTTCTGTGAACCTGTGATCAGAATGTTACATAAACTTCCAATCAATTCCATTAAAATTCTTTTACTCAGTGTATCTCCAATTATGGGTAACATTTCTGCAACTGCTGTGTTCTTGAATACATGTAATTTGATTCTAATTTGAATAAGACATGTTCTGCACATTTTATTAATCTGACATCTTTCTCTGTGAACTCCCTTACTTTTGTGTTTATTATTTCTTTCAAATCAGAAGGTAATTTTTCAACTGTCTTTTCTGAAAACAATGTTACAGCTGTCTCTTAGGCCATTTTAAAATGTACATCCTCATCAGGAATTTGATAATTAACATAATCTGGTGTACAGCAATCTGTGCTGTTTAATTTGCAAAACAATTGTTTTCCTGCCAGGCCTGAGTCACAAACAACAAATTGGTAACTTTCCTCAAATGGGCCTTATTTTGGTGCAAATTCTTCTAAAACTGGGTTTGTAATTTCTTTGTTTAAAACTCCTACAACTAAGTCTGGACCTTCCACTGCTTTCACAATTGACTTGGTAAATTCAGAATTGTTGGGGTTAAAACTCTCATTTTCAAATACAACAACCTGTTGAACTGGGTTCTGATTTTGTTTCTGAAAATAATTCACATTTTCTCTGGACACCGTATTTAAATAGATTTTAGCATTTTCCATATTTTGTGGTACCATTTGGGCTCGAAAAACTCCTGCCATTGGTACCTGTTTCTGAACAGACATTTGTATTTGCTTGACTGATACCTCTTGCACCTGTATTTCTCTCTGTTTTTGCACATTTTCCTACTGCTGCCTCATGTTTACATTTTAATTTCTTCGTCCAATGTTCAAATCTGTTATAAAGATGGCAAAAGAATACTTTTTTCAGCAGTGCAACATCCATACCCAAATTTGCACAAAGTAAAATACCTTTACTTCCATCCTGTGTTCTTTTTATCTGTACCCAATCAACGTCCTTTTTGCTGGCACTCTGCCCTTCAGGTAAGTAATCACTGCTATGTTTTTCTCTATAACAACAGAAAATGATGGTGCATTCATGCAAACCCTTTTCATGGTCTCCTCACCTGACCTATGCACAACAACTTTAGATTCAAACCACAATTCAGTCTGCATGGCAATGTCAAAGAACATTTCCACATTAATGCACAACTCTTTTCAACAAATCCATCAACTTGTGGGTACCACAGCATAGGTTTGTCCCCCAATTGTGGGAATGTGTTCAGAAATGCTGCAAGTTCACTTTTGTTCCGTGGCACATGAACATGCAGTTCTCCCACCTTTTCTCTCAATGAGTAAGCAAAAGCTTCTCCCTCATCCTGTTTATTATTTTCCCTAACAAGGTCTGGTGGTTTCTTTTTCTTCTCATGTTTTCTTGCCCACTTGTCTCCTAATCTCTCAAACCCATTGCATTTGAAAATATATTTTATTATTTTTGCAATGTGCAACTATATTCCTGAAGAACACATTTTCTCATTTGTTTCATCATTCATATGTACCCTAAAGCTTTTCTGAAATGTAAAGCTTCCTGAAACATCAATTTCATATTTTTGAGCCACATCTGTCAGTCCATCATGCGTAGTTACTGCACATCTCGCTGTTTCCTTACTCATGGAAATTAATTCTTTTTCCTGACACTGGTTCACATTTTCATGATTTAAACAGCAGGGAATGTTAATTAGTTCATGTTCAAATCTTGAATTTAAAACACTAAGCTGTTTCTCTTTTTCAGGGTCTGGGTTAATGTGTTCCCCCATGCTCTCTATCTTTGTAAGCACTGCTGCTTCTTCAAAACAGGCTTGAAAAATCCCATCTTCAAATATATTCATTTTATCCTGGGCTGCAGATGTTTTAAATACCATTCCCCCCACCTTCCAGTGCTTGGACTGTCTGGGGTAATTTCTGTTCAATAATCTGTGAATTCTGTGATTCTGAAATAAACCCTGACATAATTACTCCTTCTGCAGCTCTTTGAATCTTTTGAATTGAGGGCCATATTAATTGGGACAGTCACAATGTTTCTAGGCATTGCCTGTGCATCTTTAGTTTGTGATATCTGGACTGAATCAGTCTCATTTGAAGCAGTAACACCTGGTGGTATCACTGTCAGTGTTGAATCAACAGGTAGTGGGTCAATCTGAAATGTCTGCACAGTTCTCTCAATATGTGTTTCTCTCTGTTCAACAGAAGCAGTAGCCACTGTAGTACTTACTGGTACACTATTTTCAGTATTTTTAATGGGAACCACATAAAGTGGCGAACACTCAGTTAATAATGCATCCATTATTTCATCCCCTGAATCATTATTTATTTGAAGCTTTTTATCATCATTAATTCCCTTCTCCTGTATCTGGTGCTTTACCTTTTTATCCTCACTTGCTTTGTCTCTTGCTGTCTATTCACACATGCTTAAGGCCTCAAATTGTGCAGCTCTAGACGGTGTCTTTATTTCACATAACACTTCCCTTAATTTGTCAATAATTTGCAATTCAAAAGTACCATCTTTTGGAAACCTCAAAGGACCTTCTTTTTCTGTAATCTTGCACCATTGGTGAACCCACATACATGCATTTTGTCCCAAATTGGTAGACATAAAATGCACAGGTGTTCCTTCAGGAGCATCACCAATTAAAAACAAATTTTTCACTTTACCTCCCAACAGTTTCTTTAAACCTTCAAACATTTTCATTTCAGCAATAGTTCAATGCAATTTCTTTTCTCCAATGCTGTCAGTTTCAATTTCAGTCAGTTTAACTCCTACTACTGACCCTCCACAAAATCTTACTGAAATATGTTTCTGAGTTTTCTTAATCAAAAGTATGTTAATAACAACATAAAAACATTTGCTATTCTGTCTGTTCCACTAAACAAAGGATAGATTTTTTTTTTCACTGCGAGTAACACATTCCGCTTACTCTTCACAAAGTAAGAACTTCTGTTTACTCTTCAAACACTGCGAGTAAATCCCTTCCGCTTACCCTTCACTCAAGCTCAGATGAACCTGCTACTCCTTTGGTGTTACCCTTTCTAGGTGATATAACACCAAAGTTTCACGAGCGATCTCTTTGCTATCAATCACTCTCACCTTTACACAGATAATAGTCCCTATTCTAACACTGCCAGCCCTGCATAGCTTCTCAGTGCTATTCCAACAGACGAGTAACCTCAGAGTCGCGTGGCTTCCATTTACCACCCGCTATTCCTTTCCCGGAAATTGCCAGGTATCACTGTACCTGTGCTTCCAGACAACATAAAATGAGACACTAACTTTTCATGTTAAGAACATATAATCAATAATCAAAAATTCTGTCCTATGAAATTACCAATAGAATCAATAAAACCATCAAGTCAAAAATGAGCAAAATTTTCATCAACAGTCAAAACCCTCACTATTTTCAACACTTCCAAAATACATCCTAGCACATTAACAACATTTCACAACCCAATTGATACTCACACCACTCCAGCAATCGCCTTCTTGCATCACCTTCCAGTACTGCTTTGCCAGTCTTCAGGTTCTGAGCATTGGAATCAGGAATCAGGACTTGGACATTTATCTAACTTGGGCAATTATTTTACTTCCCTCCTAAGGTCAATGATCCATTACTCGAATAGTTGATGGTGGTATTAATAATTCTTAATCACCAAACTAATCAATAATGACCATCCTCTTGCTACCAGAAACTGATGCAGCGGTAATTTCACGGTCATTTCTCAATGCAAAACCTCATTTACCTCTAATTTACCGCTGTAAAGGTACAGGACCCTTGCCACTGTATATTACCTTCAGGAGACTTTACATAAACATGAAAAATCAAAAATGCATTTAATATTTTAAGCCAATAAAGAGGGTTGTGAGTATTTTTAAAGGGTTTTATTTTCTAGTTAAAAGTTAAAGTTCTCTGACCCTTTATTCATTTAGTCAAATATCAATCGGGTTACAGAATTGAAAATAGGAAAAATAGAATTAATACAAACATTTATAGATTGCATACAGGAGGAAAAACCCCTAATTCTATGTCAGTCAGAACTCTTTAAAGAGTTTCAGGAAAAATATAATTCAAGAGTGTGTTTGCAAGGCTAATCAATAATTAATTAATTGGCAAAAAATCTCCCATAAAGAGAAATAAATGCATATGACAAATAAATCTTTTCAAAACTAATTAATTAGTCAAAGCATAAACTTAAAGTTTTAGCATCTAAATCTAAACCTTCTGCCCTGGTCTGTTCCATCTGCCTTTCTATGCTTCACAAGGAGCGAGACAGCCTGCCCTTCACAAGACCACGGAGGAATGTGATCAGCCTTGCCAAAAATATGACGTGCATGGCTAGCCTAGTCCCCTCACCTCCCTCTATCTCTCCTTGGACACAATCTCCTCCCAGTCTGCACCCGCGACGTTCATGTACCTAACCCATATGATGTCTGGCCTTATCTGCCTCCTCTCCTCCTAAAGCCAACACGCCTCCAAAGAGATCATTATTTATACTCTAATTCTTGGCTGACTATACTAATAATGTTGCAGTTTTCAGTAAAGCTTGCACCGTGATTGGTTAGCATAGATGACATGAGGTTCTCACCATCCTGTTCTTATTGCAAATTATAAACCATACCGTTTTTAACAAAAGAAGCGTTAATAATTAATACAATTATATGTTTGAGCAACATTTAGTAGGAAAAAAAATGTTTCAGTCTATTTCCTCCTTCCTGTCACATCGCACGCAGGAGAAACACATTCCACAAACACTGGTACATTTGCAGAATAAAAAGAATGTACAGTTCATGGTGGCCTTAAACCAGGTCTTCACTTGAGGCATTTGGCAGTATGTAGCTGGTTCTGCGCATGCGTCTCTCATTCAATACAATTCACAGCCTTGCTGGATTCACAGGCAGCAATTTTATGTTAGGCCCAAAAACAAAACAAACACAAAAAGAGTATTAATTTACTAAATAAAAACCCATTCTGTTTACCTCTCCCATACTAGTACCCTGTATTAGTTATTACCAAGCAAAAGCTATTAATTTAAAGCAGCTTTTCGATTATTTGTGCACAACATGCAAAAACATGCACCAGTGTACATTTTCAAAGCACAAGCAGTTAATTCATACTTATAGCAACATGCTCTAATGTTTTAGATAGCTTTTCATGCAAAATGCTTTAGCCCCACGTGTAATGTTGGTGCATGGTTAATTAATACACATTATAAAAAGATGTGTTATGAACTGAATATGTATTTGTCTAAATATGCAACAAAGCCAGAGTCTCTTGAGACAGGGAACAGGGAGTGTAATTTCTAAGGGAAAGGAGCTGGGAAGAGAGAACACACATTCTATGATTATCTTCAAAGCTAAAGAGGCCACTGAAATCACGAGTTTTTTCTACACTGCAAAACCACATGCTAATTCAGCACAAGCATTTCAGACTGAAAGCATTTACCAGGCCTCATTTCATGTCTTTCACTTTGAATGCAACAAAAGTGCCACTTTTCATAAGCATTTGACTAGGCCTCATTTCATGTTTCATGTGCCATGTGGTTTTCACTTGCACCAAAATCTGCGTGTCATTTTAAATGCAGTCTGTCTGAAACACAAAATAAAGCAATGCCTGAATCCAGATGAAATCTGAGCTACATCATTAGTGAGGGCTCAATTTGCATAAAGCTTGAATTGTAGTACGTATGCATGATCGCAATCCTGACCTCTACCTAATGGTACAAAGCTGTTGGTACAGGAAACACACGCTGTGCCAAACTCTGCATCCACCTAAAAAGGTATGATATTGGTTTAACTATGATGTGTGTCTCCTTCTCAATTTCTTTTATAAATATATCGCTTCGGATGCAAATAGTAAGCTATGTCCTTAGCCCACTCATGCCCACCTTAGTTTTTGTTCGTATAAATCACCTGTTTAAGGTCACTTCTAGACCTAACAGCACTGGTCCTGAAGAAAGCCTCCTTAGTTATAGTTAATTGGCTGAAACATGTAGAGCATTTTTTTCATGTTTTGATGTGCGAGAACATTTTACCTCTATCACATCCACCTATGTTTTTCATCCTACCCCAGTAACTCATCTTTAAAAATATTTCTGATTTGATTGAGTATCCTGGATGTAGTTTTAAGGTTCACATTCACTAAATTCACCTATCCACCCCAACAAACCCACTCCGCTCTAATCAGGTGGCACAGCACACCTAGGAGTCACTCGGCCCCCTAGGTGGGAGCCAGATGATGAAGCATGCCACCAACTAGGTTGGTGGGTGAGGGTTCTTTAAAAAATCTAATGCGTTTTTCTTCTGTGAGACTACTCAATACCAACAGGTTGCTAGTTAATTAATAAGCTTTTGAGCTCATTATTTTTGTAGGTTGATATTTAAAACATAAAAATTATCCTTTTCAATGTATACTATAACATGATCACACAAATAAATAACTAAAATGCCATTTATAAAATATATACAATCATGTCATACATATGTCTAAAAGCACTATAAAATGGACGTAAACAAAGACTGAACTCCACCAACAGACAAATGCGATTAAACAATTATAAACTGTTTGTGGGCCCTATAACACTCTCATGCATGAAACAGAATCTGAATTGTTGACTTATTACAAATATCTACAAAGGATAAAAGCTTACACTGTATTGGAGTAGTTATAAAAAGGGCATAAAAACAGAACATACTTAACAAGGCAATTTCTCAGTGCAACCATAGTATATTAAATCATATGGTCTGCTAATGGGCTAGCAGTGTCCTATCGAGGACAAGCAACTTGCCTTATCCTCCACATTGCTAATAAAAAGTGAGATACAGCAAAATCTATATATTGGCTTACGTTGGACTTCAATAAGTAGAGGGCATTTTTATATTCTCTTACACCCAGGATCTGACAGATTGGAATAAGCCACCTTTTCCTGCTGTAAAGATAAGTTGGACAGAAAAACAGCACATGCTCTACATGCTGTTATTTTATCCACATTGCAGTTTGCAAATTTATAACAATGGTATCCCCTTTTTATTTGTTACTATATGCTCTTGGTGAGAAGTGCTGATGCCTTCTCTTTTAATTGAGATCAGCCATGTCTACATATGCAGGTATAGTCGCTGTAAAGTACAACATACTTTTTTTTTTTTAAAGTTCTTTTTATTTGCATTTTTCAATAACAAACTTAAAACAATACAACTCACTGCTGTGTACATATATTCAGCGATGACAATGCGTCTCCCCTCCAGCATAGCATCAAATAGAAGGTTGCAAGGAAACTCACTCAGTGTTATACGACAGTCTGCACTTCACCCAGCTGTCCAACTTTCTCCCCCTCCCGTACGCACCCACCCAACCCATCGTATGCTAATACTCCCCACGGGCAAATGTAATGACCACCATCTCCCTCCTGCCCTAGGGGATAGCAGCGAGTTACAGCGCCTGCATCAGAGCGTGCTCCAACCAGTGTGTGAAGGGCCCCCAGATATCCTTAGGCCTCGATCGCATCGGCATAAGCTCCCAGTACAAGGCGAGCTGCGTCTGGCAGTACAAAGCGCTTCTGACCCAATCCCTAACGCTAGGCGACGTACCAACTCCCCAATGCATAGCCACTTGTCGTTTGGCCAGTAATAATAGCATCGCTGGCAGCTTACGGTGTTTGGGCTCGACCATATGTAAAATTCCCAGCAGCGTGACTTGTGGTGTGCATGGTATCTGTAGGCCCGTGATTTCGCATACTATCGTCACCACCCTAGTCCAGAAGGTCGCCAATGTGGGACAGTCCCACGCCATATGCAGAAAGGTGGCTCCACGAGTGTAACAGCGCCAGCACTCATCTGTGTCTCTTAAGCCCATGCGGTGCAATCGGCTAGGGGTGCGATATGTCATGTGTATGTATTTGAAGTGTATCAGGCGCAGCCTGTAGTTGGGGGACAGCATCTCAAGGATATTACAGCACAAGTCCCAGTGCACATCAGAAATATCTGCACCCAATTCCGCCGCCCATAGGCCCCGCGCCGCTGGAAGAACCACTGGGTGATTAGCCTGCATCCGCACATACAATCGGGATACAAGCTTGCGCCCTGACTCCGCGGACAGCACATTTTCCAGTGCAAGCAGGTCCGGCGGCGGCGCCGGGAACGCGGGGAACAGCTTCCGGCTCGAGTGGCGGAGCTGATAGTAAAGAAGCGTATCCAGTAGTGTCGGTGCTTCCGCACCACACATCTGCTCCAACGTGAGGAAGGTGTCCCCCGGAAACAAATCGCCCCCAGTGTGAAGGCCCAGTGCCGCGGCACGCTCCCCGGTCTGCATATTTCGCAGCGGTGGCCACATCGGGTTACCGCGCAGAGGCACAGATCGGGTGTAAATAAGGTCCAGCCCGGCCCTCCGTCTCAGCCCATCCCAAGCCCACCTGAGTGCGTGCACCGGGGCGATTTCCGTGCATCTCCGGGTGTATGGCGCGTAGAGTGCAACATTTAGCGGCAGCGGGGCCGCTCTATCAGTCTCTATTGCCACGTGCGGTTGAAACGGTGTGGGGTGCGCCCAGTAGTGCAGGAACTGCGCCTGTGCACAGTAAGCATATAAGGAGATGTCCGGTGCGGCCAGGCCTCCCTGTCGCTGTGGAAGAGTGAGGGTCTCCCATGCCACCCTCGGCTGTTTACCTCCCCAGGCCAGCTCCACCATCCGTGAGCGTACCTGTCTCAAAAAATGTGCAGTGAGGGGCAGTGGGATATTCACGAATAAATATAGGAGTTTAGGAAGGATCACCATTTTAGCCACAGCGATTCTCCCAGCCAGCGAAAGAGGCAGGTGCTTCCAGCGGCCGACCCTCTCGTCCACCCAACCCAGCACCCGCCCGTAATTTTCGGACCATATCTGCTGCATGTCAGTGCTTATCCAAATCCCCAGGTGCCGCACAGGCCCCGCTGCCCATTTCAGCGGGCAGTCCGGGGTAAAGCGGGGAGTCCCGGACGTCAGGGGTAAAATGACCGATTTCTCCCAATTTATATTCACTCCCGATAGCCGACCATACTCCATCAGTTCTCTCGTCAGAGGGGAGAGGTTTACCTGGGGATCAGACACATATAGCGTGATATCATCCGCGTATAGCGATATGGACAGCGCCCTGGACGAGAAGCCAATGCCTCTGGCTGCATGATGCTGTCTGATGCGGGCAGCCAAATGTTCTGTGGCGATGGCAAAGAGCAGGGGAGACAGGGGGCAGCCCTGTCTCGTACCCCTCTGAACGGCAAATGGTGCAGATACGAGCCCGTTCACTTTAACCCTAGCAGTGATGTCGGTATAAAGCAGTCTGATGTAACTGATGAAGGCCTCACTCACACCTATGCGCTGCAGCAGGGGAAACAGGAACCCCCATTCCAGGGAGTCGAGCGCCTTGGTGGCGTCTAATAGTACCGCCGCAGCCTTAACATGTGGGGCCAAATAGTGCAGCACTCCGAAGAGGGTGCGGAGGTTGTGGGACGTCGAGCGGCCCGGCACAAAGCCCGACTGATCCGGACGGATAATGAGGGGCAACACCGCTTGTAGCCGAGTCGCGAGCATTTTTGCAAAGATCTTTGCGTCAGTATTAATTAAAGATAATGGCCTGTAGGAATCGCATTGCTGGACATCCTTGTCCGGTTTTAGGAGGGTAATGATGACAGCCTCTCTCATTGATTCTGGGAGTATACCCGTCTCGACCGCCTCAGCATACACTGCTAACGGTCATCACTGATGGCACGAAGGTAGAGGGTCGTTGTGAACGCAGCAGAAGGGCGAGCGTTCTACCTGGGCGATCCCCCTCCACATATCTGCGGGCCCCAGCATGCTTAGTCAGGAACTTAAGCTCCCTATCAGCTTCTGTCTGATATTCAGTGAGCGTGGTACGAGTTTCAGCCAAGATGGCTGTCGAGGGGTCAGAACAGTACTGCACCTCTAGAGAGTGCAGGCGATCCTCCAAGTTACCTAGCGCACCCCTGATAGTCTTAAGGACTTTGGCCTGCCCCGCAATGCAGTGACCCCTAATCACCACCTTAAAGGCGTCCCATAAGGTGCCCAACGATGACACGGAACCCGCATTGTGCTCAAAGTAGTCGAGTATGTGCTGATGGATATCCTCACGGAACACCTGATCTGACAGGGCCTGCGCAGGCAATCGCCAAGTGAAGGGTGTAATGTATGGCTTAGGAACAGCTAGAGTCAGTTCAACAGGAGAGTGGTCTGAGAGGGTGCGCGCCTTGTGGGTGACTGCAGACACCCAGGCATGGACCTGCGGGGTCAAGAGCCAGAAGTCCAAGCGGGACCAGGCTCCTCTGTGAGGGGTGAAGCAGGTGCCTTCCCTAACCGCGGGATGTAATACGCGCCACGAGTCCTGTAGATTATAATCAGCCATTAGGCCGCGTATAAGATCCGCAGCCTGCGGGTGGTGCGCGCGAGCAGCCCCTTCCCTATCTAACTCCGGCGACAGTACTGCATTGAAATCTCCTCCCCACATGCATGCCCCGCCGCCCAGTGATTGTGCCAGGTGCCAGACGTGTCGAAAAAACCCAGGGTCATCCGAGTTGGGGCCATATGTGTTAACTAATGTGATCGGCGTGTGAAATAGCTTCCCTAGCAGTATTATGTAGCGCCCCTCAGAGTCCGCGTGTACCTTAAACGTCTGCCAGGGGAGGCCTTTACGGAGAAGAATAGCCACTCCCCGAGAGTAATTGGAGCAGCCGGGGGAGTGTATCTCGCCCCATCGACCACACCTAAGTTTGTCCTCGGCGTTGCGAGTCAAATGCGTTTCCTGTAGGAAACATATGTCAATTTGGTGTCTTGTCAAATACGCATGGGTCAGGCGTATCTTGCGGTGATCGTTAAGACCACGGATATTCCATGTAAGGCAGAGCAGCGCGGTCAGGGAGGTTTATATTCGTGTTTCCTGTGTAATGATGGAGTCACCAATGACCCCCGTTCCAGGGCCCACAGGGGGATCCCTCGCTTCACATTCCATCGGTTCCACAACCATACAAATTCGGCACTTGGCAAGGCCGCATCATCAGTTAGTGGTATAGGAAAAATAAGCAGTGTAATACAACCAACCACCAATAACCACAACCCCCCTCCACCCACTCCAACCCCCCAATCAGGTTGAGATGCCTTACCCCCCCGCCACCCCACCCAACAGTAACTGTCCTGCAATAGTATCTCGGGAATCATCCCACTGGGGCGTGGGGTCACCGGCTAACTCCCCCGTCTAAAACCGACAGGGTGGCTGAACTGTCCTGCCTTCTACTAACGCAGTATATCAACTTACAGCTAGGGAGGCCCTGCATTTCTCCCTTTACAGTGTTCCGCAGGGTGCCAGCCAGGTCACCCGTGCTAAAGCCGACCAGTCAACCAGTTCCGGGACAGGGCTATCGGTCCTGCAGGCCTCAGGGTCCTCCATAGGTGGCTACAGGCCGTGCAGCCAACAGTCACGGTGTCCGGCGTCCCAACACGTCTCAAGGTGTTACTGTGCTGCGTTATTCAGTGTCACTTAACTGGCCCAGCGGCGGCGAGTCTTGCTTGTCTTGCCGCTCTCGCTGCGACCTTTCCGCCTGTCTCGCAAATTTGAGCGCATCCGCTGCCGCTGTGAATACCATTGGCTTCCCTTTATGGTGTATCCGCAACTTGGCCGGGTACAGCATGGCGTACTTAGTCCCCACCTTCTGGAAGATTTTTTTTGCCGGCACGAATTCTCGCCGCGCAGCCTGCACAGCCTGCGTAAAATCTGGAAAAAGGGAGATGGCCATATTTTGAAACGTGAGCTCACCCTTTTCACGTGCCAACCGCAGGATAGTATCCCTGTCTCGATAATTTAGTACACGGGCCAGGATGGTCGTGGCGGAGCTCCCGGCACAGGTCGCGGCCCCAACGTGCGGTGTGCACGCTCGATCAAGAACATGGCCGACAGGTCCTCCCCAAACAGGTCGCGGAACATCCCCTCAACGAATTGTTCCATATTGCCAATGTTTGTGGATTCCGCAACACCAATAATTCGTACGTTGTTTCTGCGGGAGCGGGCTTCCAAATCTTCATTTCGCCCTCGTATCACCTCCAGTACCCTATCCATGCGAAGTAATTTCTCCTGGGCGTCTCCATGGCCCTCTTCGCAGTCTGCTATCCGCGCTTCCACCGCCATGAGACGTTCCTCGTGCTGGTCGACCTTATGCGATATGCCATCAAGCCGCCTGGCCATGGAGTCGAGTTTGCCGTCAATTTCCTTGAGGCAGCCCTTAAGGTCGCGGAACATGCTCTTAACATCATCCGCCGGCATTGAGTCCAACTGCGTTTCGGGGACCACAGTCTGCAACGTCGGCACCGCCTCGGCGCCGTGCGAAGCCTGCTTCTCAAAGTGGAGCTTCCGCTGCTTGGTGTCCGACTTCCCCATGGCGCCTCTGAGGGGCCACCACACACCGGCACCAATCGAGGGAGGCAGCAGGCACACCGCAGGTCACAGGCCTCACCAAACGCAAGGGCCGCGCCGGTCAGTCGGTCCCAGCACCAGGCGGCCTAACGCTCCGCCCGTGCCCCGCGGATAACACCGCCAAACAGATAATGTCCAGCCAGCTCTCGGCGCCCTCAGGTCGCGGGCCCGTGTCAATCAGGTGTCAACGGCGGTCTCTCCGCGTTCGGGTAGAAGCACGAAGGGCAACCCGGCCGGCCGCACATGTCCTCCACACCACCACCTCAGCAACTCCCCCGCTGGCAGACCTACGGAGTTTTCAGAGCATGGATTCCAAAGGCCAGTTAGCCGGATGTCATTCGTTGCAGGTAGGGGTCGGGTCGCGCTCACAAGGTGCCGCAGCCCCCGTCCCTCGCCGCCTCGCTTCAGCAGGAGCACCGGTATCTGGCAGCAGCGCAGAGCTCGGCCATGCCGGCAGGGCCCAATCAGCCCGCACGACAGCTCCGCAGACGTCTCGCACCAGCCCCACAGCAAAGGGTGTCAGCCGCACAGCAGGGGTCCGCCTCCGTCACCCGGGTGCCAATCGCGGGGCGTCCCACGCTCCACCAGCGGCAACGACAGTCTCCACGCCTCTGACGGGCCACGGCCCACGACCAGGGCCTCGCGTAGCAGAGGACGCCGCTCAGCACGGCTCCTCCCAGTCGCCGGATCGGCTATGGCGTGTAGCTCCTGATCCCCGCTGCCGATTTCGGCCACAGCAGCACCGCTAGACTCCTCTTCGTCTGGGCACCTCCCGCCGTATCTTCCCTGCACAAATATCAAGGCAGAGACCGGATGGGCTGACGGATTAGTTGTCCGGCCGGCAGAGCCCCGTTACACGGCGGCCATCTTGCAGCTCGGCTCGGCCACGCCCCTCTAAAGTACAACATACTTGCTGAGAAGTCTATGTTCTATTAAGTAGGTGATTTGGCTTTTACATTTAAATATGGCAGTCTCTTAACTGTTTCAAAACATGAAGCTTGACTTTATCTG
Organism: Triturus cristatus; assembly: GCF_964204655.1. Lineage (NCBI taxonomy): Eukaryota > Metazoa > Chordata > Amphibia > Caudata > Salamandridae > Triturus > Triturus cristatus. The sequence goes on from NC_140580.1 coordinate 557,419,091, forward strand.
CATCTTTAGTAATGGGAGGTATCATGCAAGCAGCATCAAAGAGAGATGTTATTTCAGAGCAAGATCCTTGATGCAAACCATAAAATCACCAGATAGAACTTTAGAGGCAGTGCTGCTGACTGACCGTCTATCGCTGGCCTGGCTGAGGACATGGAATTGCCCAGCCAGGCCACAGACCTCAAATGGACTCATCCCAGGCTCACACAATCACATGCCCTTGACCATGCCCACCTATCTTGCTGGTCGATGTCTAACGAAGGTCAAATTTTGTGCAGCATATTTCGCACAACCTGCCTGTAATTAATTAATAATTAGTTTATAAATACTATTAATTATTTAATTGACACGTAATTATTTTAATTGTGTAATTAATTTTTTTAATGTAATTTCTTGGTGTGGGTTGTGGGGGTTATAGGGGTAGGGTGGGAAGTTAATTAATTTTAATGAATTCCTATTTAGTTTTTAAAAAATATTTGTTTAATTGTTAATTAATGTTGTTAATTGTGCAATAATTATTATTATTTTTAGATTTTAGGTGTGGGTTGTGGGTTTTGTAGGGGTACAGGGTGGAAAGAAAATACATTTTAAGTGATTGAGATTTATTTTTTAATCAATATTAACTATTAATTTGATAATTAATTATGTTAACTGAGTAAAAAGATTTTTACATTATATGAGTGTGTTGTGTGTTTTGTAAGGGTATATTGTGGGAAGTATATTACATATTATTCATTAATAATTAATTATCATTTTTGTTGATAAATATTAATATTTTTAGTGTAAATATTTTTTTTAAGTTAAGTGTAAAGTGCAGGTTGTGAGTTTTGTGGGGTTATAGGGTGGGAAGTTAATAAATTAAATGTATGTAATAGATATTTATATGAAAATCTTTTTGGTATTTTAGTTATAATAATATGTGTAGGTATTTGTGATACATATTTAACATTGTAATAGGTTTTTACTTTAAAAAATGTTTAGGGACCTGATTACGATGTCTGTCGGAGCTGCCTCCGACTGACACGGTTTCGGTGGAGGAACGGCCCACCATAGGTCAGTGGTTTTGCACACTAAATTACAATCCAAAACTCCCATTTCTCAATGGGAGCTGGTGCGGTGTGTAGAAACCGCCCGCAGCACAAGCAACCACTGAGAAATGGGAGTTTGTGAACTTCCTGCACTGTTCAGGGGGGTACAATAGGTGCCCCCATGCCCAGATGCAGAGGGCCAGGGGGGGGAGGGGGCCCTACAATGTCGCTTTCTGACAGCCATTCCATGTCGGAAAGGCCAACATGGATCGGCTGTTGGAAACCGAATTATAATCACGACGGCGGAAACGCTGTCCTTAAGGGATTATGAGGAGTTTCTAATCAACTGACTGCTGCCTCCGACAGCACGCATTGTGATGTAGCAGTAGATGCAGTTTGGACTGCATCCGACATGCCATCGGTTGCGGTCCAAACCGCATCGCAATCAGGCCCTAAATATATAGATATATATTTTTTTACAACATATTTAGATTTTTCTTTATTTATGAAATAATTTTATTTTGCTCAAGATATTTTGTTTGTTTTTAATGTTGCACTGACTAGAGAGGAAATAGTAGATTTTACCCCTGCACGATCCAACATTTTCCCTACTGTTGTACTGAGTGGAGGGGGAATAGTACATTTTCCCCCTCCGCAATCCAACACTATCCCTCCTGTTGTACTGACTGAAGTGGGAATAGTAAATCTTACCCCTCGGCAATCCAACAGTTTCCCTACTGTTGTATTGACTGGAGTGGGAATTACCCATATGCTTTCAAACACTTTCTATACTGTTGTACTGGCTGGAGTGGGAATAGTAAATTTTACCCCTCCACACCCCAATAGGTTCCCTACTGTTGTACTGGCTGGAACGGTTATAGTAAATATTTCCTATGTGTAATCAAACACTTTCACTACTGTTGCATTTACTGGAGGGAGATATGTAAATTGTAGACAGTCTTATTATATTTTGTGTTGTATTTTAAAAAAATATATTTACTATAATAGTTTGGTAGTTTTGTATAAATTTTAGTGGGAATAGTATATGTATTAAATTTCACATTTTATAATTCATTTTATATTGTTATAATTTATATGATTATGTTTTTGCTTATTTAAAATTATAATATTTTTTATTATTTTAATTATTAATGTTTTTATTGTGTAAAACAATTTTTACTACATTTTAAGAATTTTAAAGTTGTTTACGTTTTTAATTTAGTTAGCAGATTTGTTTTTTTTTTTAAATTAATGTTAATTGAATATATATATATATTTGATACGTATATCAATTACTTTGAGACAGGATTTGGACGTTAAGATTATATCTCTGTGTTATATGGAGACATTTAAGGCTTGATTGTACTGTTTGACCAGCCTTGATTCGAACTGGACAATATATACAGCACTGTGGTCCACCTGATAGAATATTCGGACATTTATTAGCACAATTTACAGACACTTGTATTTTGTTTCGAAAAGCAGTATGTAACTTGGTATCAAATGTTCATGTTATACACTTGCCATAGTCTGCACACTCTACTGCAGCATGTTTCCATTCCAATATGGCCGCCACGTTTTTGCAGTAGTATGTACAGCCCCTTGTATAGTCCTCTGTTGATGTCTATGTTTAATTGCATATATGTGTACAGTGCATGCTTTCACTTATGTGAGCAAGGCTGCCTGACGGCAGAAACGCGTTATGGATTTATGAAGCAATAAATCTTCTCGTACCTTCACCTTTGTTTTTTTCTGAGAGCGCGTACTATTTGACTTTTTCGCGTGCATTACTGTCGGAAGCTCCACCGGATTACGCGCCACCTCTCATGGGTCTGCTGGTTCCCAGAAGGAGTGACTGCTTTCCTTTGTGCTGACGGAGGGAACCGTCTTTGGATTTGGAGACCGGCCGTCTCTGCGTTGGACTACTTGCGTGACGGGGGAACAGAGCGACGCGTCTCAGAAGGTGAGCCTTTCTTGTGTGTCAGTGTTGTTGTGGTCTTCCGGTGTCTACCAATGCAGAAGAACACACCGCAGCTGATTGCTCGGGACTTACCAGCGCTCCGTCTGTCTCCACCCGTACGAACACTGGGAATTGAACCGGGCACACTTACAAGCTAACATTTCCCCCAAGGGCTTTAAAATCGCCAGGGCAGATGCCCTGGTGGGGAGGGGGCGTGGAGTGGCGATCATGTATAGGGACATATGGGACCTTATTAGGGGCGACATTCATGCCTGGGGTGACCGCGAAGCTCTGGATTTCAGCATCATGTTTTCTCCCCATTCTTTGCTGGGAGGTTCTCTGATCTATCGTCCCCGGGCCCTGCTAGGTCCTTTTTGCAATCATGAGGTGATGCAGGGACCTCCAGGGCTCTTCGATTTCCATAATATTTGGTATTGGGGGATCTGAATATTCACCTTGACCAGGCTGATTCGAATGACTCACTTGCTTTTGGTGACATCCTCCAGCTTGCCCAACTATCTCAATGGGTCACCCGCCCTACACATCAAGGAGGTCATATCCTCAACCCTATTTGTTCCAATTTTACTATCACGGCTGAAGATCCTCTTCCAGTTGCTTGGTCAGACCACTCTCTCACCTACTTTTCCTGGGAGCTAGCCTCGGCCTGCCCTTCGGGCCCCTGCTACAGGAAACCAGCCTTCAAAAAAATGGAACCTTCCAAACTTGCCACGGTTCTGGTGGCTTCTAGACCCGCACTTACCCGATGGGAGTCTTGCAGGCTTCTCTAATTGGTTATCCAATTCCATGAACATGCTTGCCACACTGACTTCGTCCAGGTTCTCCAGGGAATCATCTTCTAAACCCTGGTTAACCCCGGACCTGTCCGTGCTTCAGCAGGAGTGTAAAAAACTTGAACGTGCTTGGAGCCTCAGTGAGTACTGTCCCCTGGCTAAGGCCACTCTCAGGGGCAGGCAAAAAATCTACTATACTACAATAACACAGGCTAAGAAGCAGTACTTTACAGCCCGCATTGAGCAGGCACATAACAACTCCACGGAGATTTTCTCTATAGTTCAGAGTTTTACGTCCCCTGCAGCACAAGCATGCTCTCTTCCAGCCACAGAGGGCTGGTGTAACACTCTATTCAATTTCTTCATTGATAAAATACACACGATTTAGGCGGCCTTCACTTCCTGCCCCGGTCCTCCTTCTGTCCCTGTGCCTACTGCCATCCTGCCTGTTGTCTACAAGCACGCGCTGCGAGCCTTTGCTTCTGTGGATCTGTCTAGCTCTCTTAAAATCCTGAAGGGCTTGAAATTGGGTTCGCCCACGGACCCCTGTGCGGCGAGACTGCTTGCCGCAGTCGCGGAGATTATTAACCCAGAAGTTAATTCAATCATAAAACGCCTCCCTCCATGAGGCACGGGTACCAGAGGCCTGGAAACAGGTAAAAATCCTTCCCCTTTTGAAGAAGCCCACTCTTGATCCCCTGACCCCAGGGAACTATCGCCCTATTTCCCTCCTGCCCAGTTTAGCTAAAGTCTGTGAGAAGGTGGTGACCAGACAACATACGGAGTTTGTTGAAGGGACTGATGTTCTGCATTCAGAACAGTCTGGGTTTAACCTCCTCCTACAGCACCGAGACAGTGCTGGTGGAGATTTCCGAAGCCATTGGCGACTGTTTAGATGCCAGTGGGAGAGCAGCATTGGTAATGCTGTACCTGTCGGCAGCATTTGATACGGTCCCGCACTCCCTGCTGCTCGCCTGACTCACTGAGATTGGTGTCTCAGGAGCTGCCTGGGGCTGGCTGAGGTCCTTCCTTGAAGGGCGGGCTCAACAGGTTTGGCTGCCACCGGCCACTTCAACTCCGCAGCCGGTCACCACTGGTGTCCCACAGGGGTCTTCCCTTAGCCCCATTCTTTTTAATATCTATGATAATCCTCTGGTCTATTTAGCCGAGGACCGGGGGGCTAAGGTGATAGCCTACGCTGATGACACCCAGCTTCTCTTTACCTGGGAAAAGGATGAGGACTCTGTATCCTTTGTTCAGCACTGCTTGTCTTCGGTTTTTGAGTGGTTTGCTGCGGCCCAACTCAAATGTTACGAAGACAAGTCAGAGATCTTCCTCTACGGTAATTTCCCCCCAGGCTTCAGAGACATGATCTGGCCTCCTGGGTTCCCTCTACCAACCTCTAATGGAAAATCCTCTAAAAACCTAGGAATGTAGTTTGAGGATAACCTCTCCTTCTCTGCTCAGGTGAAAAAGCTCTCAGGCAGCTGTTTTGGCCTTCTTAAAACACTAAGGAGTTTTTACCTCTCCTCCCTCAAAGAGACGGTCATCCGTGCCTTGATCCTTTCTCGATTGGTCTACACTAATGCATTGTACATAGGCATCCCTGGATACTCTCTGAATAGACTCCAGGTTATTCAGAATGCGGCCACTAGGCTGCTCTTGGAAATCGCTAGGAGGAGCAGCGTGCGTGAACATCTTTGCGTACTCCACTGGCTTCCCGTGGCAGATCAGGTCAAATTTAAATCCCTGGTCATTGCTCATCGACCCCTTTACGGTCATGGGCCAGCCTATTTACAGAAGCAGTTCTCCTTTTATGTCCCATTGAGACAACTGCGTTCTTCAGCTCTCCTTCTAAATAGGGTTCCCAGCTTCATCTGCCACAAGTTGGGCGGCTGCTCCTTGGCTGTTAAGGCTGCCCAGGCTTGGAAAGCCCTTCCGTTTCCATTGCGCAATACTCAAGACCCGTTAGCCTTCAAGAAACTTTTAAAAACTCACCTGTTCCCGTAAATGATGGTGGTGTAGTTCAGTGACTCCTCTTGGATCCACGCCGGGACACTCTTCAGAGTAGCTGTTACGCATTATAAGAGTACTTAATATAACATAACATAACATTCTACCAATTGACATTCATAGCTTAGTGGCCCTGTGTTTTTCAACATCCCTGACATTTATTTACACTCTGTGATGGCAGGAGGAACTTGATATTTTATCAAGGGAAATACCAGCGAAGAGGGTACCTTGTTCTGGGGTATTAATGAAAAATAACCAATACCATCAGTATGGAAGATGATACAGACAGACGTGTGGCGGCATGCATTTTATTTTCGAGACCCCCAGGGAAGGGGCAAATAGACCACACAGATAAACCACGTAAATCCACCGTCACAGATCTGTTAAGGAAATTGGAGAAGCTAAGCAAAGATTAAATATCCAAATGGTGGGAGCCCCTCTCCAGGATTCTGTGGATAAGGAAATGGTCCCAAAAGGATTAAGAATATACATCATCATCATAACTTTATTCGACGGTTAAGTCATCAAAGTATATCATATAAACATACATCAATTATTCAAAATACAGCGAATTTCCCAAAAATGTAAAATGGTTAAAATTAACATTATATTCCATGACACAACATATAAAACTACAATATCTTTAAATATTCCCAATTTACTATAATTTATAACATATTCAACATTTCTAACACATTTAAATCAATAGTAAATACCAATATACTCAAATTAAGAAGACGTTTAAAGGCGGCTTTTAGAGCAAATTGACCATGTCCATTTGAGAAATTTCGCAACTGCTATCACAATTGTAGGGTTACAATCTGTACTTAAATTTCTCAGGGTGTCAACATACCTCCGAGTACCCATAAGCCAACAAATGGGTTTTATCCACATTCGGCGAGGTGCAAGATATTGAGGACAGCCAAACAAAATGTGACTGACAGATTCTTGTTGGTCCTGACACCAGGAGCATCTGTCACTTGAAGACCCCTCTCATTTCACCATAAACTGCCTAGTTGGGAGGGTACCAGCCCTAAATTGAAAATACAGTTTACGATCATATGGCCTTTCAATAACATCCCAATATTCTTCAAGCATGGGCCTGGTCTTAAATTCAAGAAAACGACCCGTGAGATTTGTTGGTAACTTTTCCAACATGATTGAATGGTGGACCATTTCCCAATATCGTGCTTTTAAAAGTTTTTTACATGGGAAGGTTGCATTTTGAGGATTATCCCACAGATCTACCATTCCCTTCTTCCCTAATAGGGATCTAATCTCACTCAGCCATTTTATTTTATGAAAAGGAGCATTTTTAAGAATATCCATAAGGCCTCGAGCTTATTGCGTTAACTCCTCTGTACTCCATATTCTACACCAATATAACAATGGGCGCAAAATTACTAAATATTTAATCCCTTTTCTACCTAGATCCCAATGTAGAGGGATTAAAGGGGTGCTTTGTGATACACCAGTCAATTTGCGAAAAAACTCATTTTCCACCTTGGTCAAGCGGGATACGTTTTCAAAGCCCCATAGTTCAGCTCCATATAGGGCTGAACTTAACACCTTCATCCCATAGATCTCAAGAGCTGGGCGGATAGGTTTAGTCTGTGATGCTTTTTTTGTAGGAGAGAACCTGCTTGTTGCTGATGCTTGAGGACAGCCAGATTAATATGATTATTCCAACGCATGTCTCTCTGCAAAGTCACCCCTAGGTAAGTGAAAGCGTCCACCTGTTCTAGTGGACATTTGTCCATGACTATATTGCCTCTAAAAGATCTGTGTTCATTAAACGCCATGAACTTGGTTTTGACAGTGTTTATTTCCAACCCATGCAGGCGACAAAAATCTACAAAACGCAACAATGCTTTCTGAAGGCCGCAGGGAGTTTTAGAGATGACCACGGTGTCGTCCGCAAACAAGAGGACAGGGATGCGAATACCATCCAGCACCGGGGCATCGGTGGGGGGCAGAGAAAGGTAATCCACCACCCCATTGACCAAGAGCGGGAACAGGGTAGGCGCCATAACGCACCCCTGCCGCACTCCCCGCTCAACGGGGAAGGCTTCAGTAACCTCCCCCTGTATTCCCCACCGAACCCGTGCAAAAGTGTCCTCATGCATGTGGACGATCAGTGTTAATAGTTCCGAGGCCATCCCCAAATCCTTCAAAACCTGCTATAATTTGTCATGTGGGACTAGGTCAAAAGCTGCCCTCAAATCCACGAACACTGCATACAGGGACCCTTTCCCTAGGACCACAGTGCACCAATACAAAGTTACAAAGCGAAAAACTTGGTCAATTGTACTTGTTTTCTTACGAAATCCCGCTTGTAATGAACTCAAGATATTATTATCATCCATCCAAACCTGCATTTTAAATAGCACTAGCCTTCCCATAATTGTTTGAATGGAATCAATCAGGCTGATAGGCCTGTAGTTACCTGGAACAGCCTTGTCCCCCTTTTTATAAACCAGCACTATTTCTGCCCCCTTCCAAGAGGAGGGGACAGCTCCGCCCCTGGGCTATAGCATTTGCCAGTTGAGATATATACACCCGCCATGTTTGCTTATCATTTAAAAAAACATCTGCGGGGATGCAGTCCATGCCTGGGGCCCTACCATCTGTTACAGTCTCCAAAGCCCTGTCCACATCTTTCAGACTAAAGGTAACATCTTTATAAAATGTATATTGATTAGCGTGAGCGCACTCATAACCTCCACTACGTGCGTATTGTGGTTTAAAAAACTCTACCCACAAGTGTTGCGCAACATTATTCTGTGGGCGTTTAGGACACCCCCCCCTATCCCATTTGAATGTATCCCAAAACAATATTGGATTCTTAGCTTTACATGCGTCTTTCAACTCCTGCCACTTACATCTATCCCATAACTTCTTCGCCTCAATCTGAACCTTCTTATTCAGCCCCCTCGCCTCTGTAACCAATGTGGGATCCCGCTTCTTTATAGCCACACCCAGATTCAATCTGGCTTGTTTACAAGCCGCATTATACCAGCTTTCTACATTCCTTCTGTTTTTCCTATTTCCAAGGCCCGATTTACAAAAATAAAACTTCAGGTGATCAAAGAGTTTTTCATGCTCTTGGACAATGCAGGACTGGGGGTCAGCAGTCTTCACAAGGGATCCCAAATCTATCAATACTTTATTTACATCTTCCCTAATTAGCGTCAAGGTCTCGGGGTACTTAGCGACCTGGCTCCACTTAAGATGTCTCTAGTCATTTGCTAGGGCTACTTCGGGGACTATACTATCATAGTTAACTACTCCCACTGTACCTATTTCCAATTTAAAGGAAGAGGTAAGTGGCTTATGATCACTCTCTAGGCGTGTAATGACAGCCATGTCCAAAAGGCAATGCCATAATTTTAAATGGACAAGTAAGTAATCTATTCGGCTAGACCTATAGCCGTTGTCATACGTAAAACTTCCCTGCCTATCAGAGTGCGTGCGCCCATTGGCGGCCCTTAGATAATTTCCCATACATAATCCCTTAAGTTGTATAGCCGCTTCAGTCCACTTTTTTATGGGTACCAACTCAAGTTGGGGAATACCCCATCTGGAGTCTTCCTTCTCCGTTATCTTTTGGTCCTCGTAGCCTAACGGTTCGAATGTAACATTAAAATCCCCCGCAATAAGCGGGAATGAGTTAATTGGTAGGGTCTCAATTAAGTTATCCAAGGCTGAAACTACCATCGATTTTTTACCTCCTGGGAGCCCTCTTGCATAAACATTAAAAATATCTAAACTACCACCAGACGACAAACTAAGTCTCACCGCCAATATATCTTTATTTAGAACCGGGAGTTGCCGCATATTACAACTTAGTCCCTGTTTGACCCAAATCACTAATCCTCCCATTGGCCGTCCCCTTTCCTTTCTGTCAGCAGGGACAAAGAAATTCACATACCCCCACGAAAGGCAGGTTCCACCAACCAGGTCTCTTGGAAGAGGCAGATGTCATATGTGTCAACAAAAGTGTACCAATCAGCCAAATTCAATTTGGAACCGAGACCTGCCACATTCCAAGATACCAGTGACAAAGATGAAGATCTATTGGATTTACTATAAACATTTTCAACCCCCCCTGTACCTACATCCAATTCAATTAGAGATGGTGAAGTCACCATTACATTACCTTCCTGTTCTAATTGAGCTATAATCTCTGAGCTTGATTGGTTCACGCCTGAATTTCGGGGTATACCTTCATATAGATTCTCATCATTCACCTGCATGACCCGTAAACATCTTTCTAGGGGTGGTGATCGACGTCAATCACAATCTTCCAATCCTGACAATACCTCAAATCTATTGCAATCTGAAAGACCCCTTACATTACTCCTATTCCAAACCCCTCTATTCGATAACAATTTCCTGGGTGCTGAACTATCACTGGATAAAAAAAGGTCAAGGGTAATGACTGAATCACAGTGTTTGTAACCTCGTAAGCCCATTTACAAATGTGATCAACAGCCCTCCGATCTCTAAAATTAATAATTATACAATCACCATCTATTGACTTTCTCCGCACCCCCACCCAATCCACTCTTCTCACAAACAATATTTCTGCAGATACGTCTGGAGGCAGAGGGCGATTTGTATTAAGCCAAAAGATACATTTGTTCTTAAGTTTCATGTACGTCTCCCCCTTATCCTGACACAACTGGGGAGCACCCACAAGAACCACCACATATGGAGTAGAATCCGGTGGAAGATCAATGCATGGTAAATTTTGTGAGGAGTCCATTGCAAGGGTAGTAGCATCCCTCACCAGTTGAGACTGGGTCACAGATCTCGGAACATCTGTTACCACTATCCTATCGCTAGAAGGGGGTGGATTAATAGGTTCTACTGGAGATTTATCGATGGGTAAAGATATAAGCCCAAGGCCCATAGATTTGTCATCGTTTTTTTTCCTTCCCCCCTGAGAGGAAACTGGGGCTACTACGATTCCTGTTTTCTCCACTTGAGCCTTTTTAGTGTTTTTTGCTCCATTTACCCACACACCACCCCGCAATTGGCCCGATGCAACAGCAAGTTCTAGACAAACTAATCTACTTTCAATGGTATCAAGTCTGTCATAGATTGGGAGGCAAATCTTTTTTAATATGTCCTCCAACTTGCTCCAAAAGTTAGATCCCAATTCATCTGTCGAAGCATCCACTGTGGGGATCGAGGGATCCGCGTTTATTTCAACAATTGGATGGCATGTGATGGGGCTTGTTGAAGGTATTGGAGCTGAAGGACCATTAGTTTTCATAACTTTGGCTTTCCTTCCCTTTATTTGTGTTTGTGCTCCACTCCACTTCCTTTTGTGTGTTTTATTTACTGCTTGGTGACACACCCCAGCTTTATTACCATGGGCAGATCTAGTCTTAACACACGATAGCGGTGACCCAGAGTCTCTAGTGTCCAATTTAGAATTTGCTGTGGCAGTAGTGCGGATTTTACGTGGCTGCAAGACAGTCCGACATCCATCCGTCTGTAAAGGGGAATTCTCCTCTCTTTCATCAGTATCTATCACTGCATCAGTAACCGATACCGAAGAGGGCAAGGGGGAACTAGCTAGGGTTAATCTACCCAGGGAAGATCGTTTACTAAGCGCAATATCCAACGATAATCTTTTTTCTGTTAGTTCGGTTTCATGCGCCAAAACGGACGAAGCTCTGACAAGGAACTGGTCCAAAGTGCCTACTGTAAGACCACCCGACATAGTTTTTTTTTAGAGGTTAGGCATGGATTTACAACTTGTACACTGACCTTACTTGCCGATGTTAAGGGGGTGGCCCGTCCCGTCCTCTCCGTTCTCGAACGGGCTCAAACGAGCCCGCCCTTGGCCCGGGCTTCGCCCGCACGCGTCCCGTGATGCGTTAAAGGTGCGTGGTTAAATACCACCGCTAGGTGGATAGGAGGTCACCGGGAAGAGGCACCAGCTGTGCCAAGAGCTAGGGCTGCTGGTCCTCGCAGTCCCGCAAGAATGTCCACGATGCTGCTACGAGCGGAATATACATAACTCCCTCTTACGAGTCACCGGATCCGGGCATGCTCGGAGAGTGGGTGATGAACTCTGCAAAGAGCTCGAGGACCATGATGGAAATACTAATCAAGTTTGCATGGAAGGACAGATAAGTAACTCTAGCAAGCATTAAACAATTGAGAGATGACATTACGAAAAGCAAGGGACAAGATATTGTCACCAAATTTATCAGTGAAATGAAAAGTAGACTTACAAACTATGGGGATGATATTAAACAAAGGAAACAAATAAAGTTACACCATGATTGTGTCGATTACGAGACAGGGAGGATTCTCACTTACAGCAGGAAATATGACCATATGTATGAGTCAAACCTACAGAACCCATGTAAACCCAATACAAGGTCACCTGATGAATCCAGGGAAAACTCTAGTGAAGCAGATATTGACACACCTGCAACTTCCATTACATCAGGCAGCTCCACGTCAGGCAGTGACACGGATTTAAGACCGAAGACCTTTTTAGACGAATACCAGCTGCTACGCCGGGGACCTCAGACCATGAGAATCACGCCAAAACCCAAGATCAAGAACACCAATCAACGGGGAAGAGGAAGGGGAAGAGGTGGGCGGCAACGAAAGAGGAAGAGACTCCAGCAGAGGTAGTTCTTGGTTCAGAAAGAAACCTTTTTTGTTAAATGGTGTAAATCTGTTCAGTAGTTGCTGAGAAAATAAAAAATAAAAAACACATATATATCTATGGCCGCGGAGGATCCGCACACCCTCCCGATCACGAGCTTTATGCTAATTGGCTGTCAACACTTCAAACCAGGAAGTGTTGGCAGCCATCTTGTGCCTCGGTAGAACCGAGGCACAAGATTGTGTTTTTTGAAAAATAAATAAATAAATAACCTGTGTGGGGTGGCTCGGGCCCCCCCACATGCCCCGGGGACCGCCACCTCCCCGGGGCTCTAAAAATTATAATTGGGGGGTCCGTGACGGACCCCCCCAGCTCCAGGGACCACCACCTCCCCGGGCCTTTTGTAATGTTGGGAGGGGGGGCCGCGCGGCCCCCCTCCTGAAGCCCTGTCATGGCCCTGGGGACCGCCACCCCCCAGGGCCGACTCCTGCAGTGTCCCAGGTTGCCCACCTCTGGGACACTGTAGTTTGCTGTGGCAGGGCGGGGCCTGCCGGGTCCCGCCCTGCCATAGCAAACTGCTTTGGTTTTCGGAAGAGAGAGCAGAAAACCTGATCTCTCTTCCAAAAACCAAAGACGATTGCTTTTCCACACGGGGAGCTGCATCTTAACAGCTCCCCATGTGGAAAAGCAATGCCGGCTCTCGCAGGAGGCGGGGCCCCCGGCGGGACCGTGGGGGGATTGGGTGACGCCCCCACGGTCCCCAACGGAGAGAGCCAGCCCTGGGGGATGGGGTCCCTGGGGCTATTAGTGGCCTCGGAGGGGGGCCACGTGGCCCACCTCCCCAATTATAAATTTTTTTAAAAACTAAATAAATAAAGGAAAGGCCGGCCCCGGGGATGGGGTCCCCAGGGCCATAAATGGCCTCAGGAGGGGGCCCACGAAAGCCCCCTCCAATAAATAAAAATGGTCATGTCCCGGGGGATGGGGTCCCCGGGGCCAATTATGGCCTTGGGAGGGGGCCACACGGCCCCCTTTCGAATTGTTTTTATAAAAAAGGGGTCAGGCCCTGGGGGATGGGGTCCCCAGGGCCAAAGAAATAGGAAAAGAAGGGGGGCCACACAGCCTCCTTCTTAAAAAAATACTGGGGGGAATACTGGGGGTCCCTGGGGGCCAACTAGCCCACCAGGTACCTCCAGTATGCGCCAGGGAGCTGCGCTGCAGAGAGGTGTTCAGAGGCTACACCCCTTTTTACACTTCTCTGCAATGCAGCTCTGTGGTGCTTAATGGAGCTACCTAGAGGGCTAGTTGCACTCCAGGGACCCTCAGGATTCAAGGGGAGTTAATCCCCCAACTTAAAACGCACCACGGGGCGCGTTTGCACAGTGGTGAAGGGAGGGGGTTGGGCCTGAGGTGACATGTGTGCAAACACGCCCTGTGGCGCGTTTTAAGTTGGGGAATTAATTCCTCTTCAAACCTGAGGGACCCTGGAGGCCAACTAGTCCACCAGGAACCTCCAGTAAGTGTCACAGAGCTGTGTTGCAGAGTGTTGTAAAAAGGAGCGTGGCCTCTGAACACCTCGCTGCAACGAAGCTGTCTGGCGCATACTGGAGGTACCTGGTGGGCTAGTTGGCCCTTAGGGACCCTCAGGATTGAAGAGGAATTAATTTCCCAACTTAAAACATGCCACAGGGTGTGTTTGCAGACATGTCATCTCAGGCCCCACCCCCTTTCTTCACCATTGTACAAACGCGCCCTCTGGTGAGTTGTAAATTGGAAAATTAATTCCCCTTCAATACTGAGGGTACCTGAGGGCCAACTAGCCCACCAGGTACCTCCAGTATGTGCCAGGGAGCTGCGCTACAGAGAGGTGTTCAGAGGCCACGCCCCTTTTTTACACCTCTCTGCAACGCAGCTCTGTGGCGCTTACTGGAGGTTCCTAGTGGGCTAGTTTGACCCTAGGGACCCTCAGGATTCAAGGGGACTTCATCTCCCAACTTAAAACGGCCACAGGGCGCATTTACACAGTGGTGAAGGGAGGGGACAGGGCCTGAGGTGACGTGTGCAAACACGCCCTGTAGTGTGTTTTAAGTTGGGGAAATAAGTCCCTTTGAATCCTGAGGGCCAACTAGCCCACTAGGTGCTTCCAGTAAGCGTCACTGCGCTGTGTTGCAGAGAGGTGGTCCAGGCCGTGCCCCTTTTTACACCTCTCTGCAACAGTGCTTACTGGAGGTACCTAGTGGGCTAGTTTGACCCTAGGAACTCTCAGGATTCAAGGGCACTTAATCTCCCAACTTAAAACAGGGTGTGTTTACACAGTGCGGAAGGGAGGGGACGGGGCCTGAGGTGATGTGTGCAAATACACCATTTTAAGTTGAGGAAATATTTCCCCTTCAATCCTGAGGGCCCCTGGGGGCTAACTAGCCCACCAGGTGCTTCCAGTAAGCGCCACTGCACAGCAGAGAGGTGGTCCAGGCCGTGCCCCTTTTTACAACTCTCTGCAACGCAGCTCTGTGGCGCTTACTGGAGGTACCTAGTGGGCTAGGTGGACCCTAAGGACCCTCAGGATTCAAGGGGACTTAATCTCCCAACTTAAAATGGCCACAGGGCGCGTTTACACAGTGGTGAAGGGAGGCGATGGGGCCTGAGGTGACGTGTGCAAACACGCCCTGTGGCGCATTTTACGTTGGGGAAATAATTCCCCTTTAATCCTGAGGCCCCTGGGAGCCAACAAGCCCACCAGCTACTTCCAGTAAGGGCCACAGAGCTGCATTGCAGAGAGGTGGTCCGAGGCCATGCCCCATTTTACACCTCTGCAATGCAACTCTGTGGCACTTAGTGGACATACCTGGTGGGTTAGTTGGCCCCCAGGGACCCTCAGGATTCATGGGGACTTTATACCCCAACTTAAAATGCCCACAGGGCCTGTTTGCACACATATCACCTCAGGCCCCCCCTACCTTCATCAGTGTGCAAACGCACCCCGTGGCGCTTTTAAGAGGTAGTTTTAATCCCCCTTCCCTATTATATACTAGGGGCTTACAGAGGAGGTCATGCTAATCACAAGGATACCCCAACGCATAGTATTCCCTAGTGTATGTAGGTGTTTTCACTGTATTCTAAGTGTCTTTAAACATAGCACTGGCTCTAGGACTGGTTAGTCAGACTCAGCTACCACCAGTGCCCGTCTGAAAAAGTTGAGGGTACAGGATGATTTTGCAACAAGGCTTCTTTCTGCTCCTCTGTTTGTTCTTTCTGCACGTTTTCCTTCTACCTGCACTTTTCTTCGTCTTTGAGGACTTCTGTTGCTTCTTTCTGCATTTCTTTTTTTTTCTTTATGTGCATTTTTTCTTCTTTCTTCACATGTCCTAACTCTGTAGGCATAGTTAAAAGCTAGCATTTAATAAACCTTTGAAATTCACTTAAAAAACCATAGGTTTCAGTCACGCTAAAGTTAGAAATTTTCATTTAAAAAACCATTGAAATTCACGGAAAAAACCATAGATTTCAGGCACGTTATAGTTAGGAATAAGCATTTAAAAAACCTTAGAAATTCACTGAAAAAACCATAGGTTTCAGGGGCGTTATAGTTAGCTGGACATTTCACTCGTACAAAACCATTGAAATTCCCCCGTTATAGTTAGTTCAGCTAACTATAACTCGCCCGCCCGCAATGCACTGCTGATGACGTCACATATTACATCACTCATGACATGGTCAGTGACATCACTCATGACATCACTGATGACACCTCAAATGACATCATCCTTGTGATAGAGTGGCAGACCTCCTCTCACCCTAATATAACCTTTGATACACACATTCAAAAATAGAAACTAAAATTTTCAAAACAATGGACATACCAATACCAGTTACAACAACCTATTCAGTAATTCCAAGATCTACATACACATCCACTCATTCACCAACAGTCCTATATAGTCACTCATACATGTACTCACTCATCATATGTACTCATACACCTATGAATCCTGTTACACACCGCCACTCATCCATAGAGTTACTCACACACATAGTCACTCATGCTAATAAAGAATCAAACATCCTTTTACTTGCATATACAGTTATACACACACCAGTACAATTACTTCTACAGAAACTTACACATACTTAATGCCTTAAGCAATTACTTATAGAAACACATACTCATTTATACAGGAACTCTTCCAATCTCTCACTCTCACATATACTCACTTATATACACCAATACTCACATATACTAGTTTAAAATATATGTAGTTACTTATAAAGACACTATTGAGACAGTCATTCACTCACTAACACACCCATACACACACTCATCCACCCATACAGTCCTGCACACATACTTACTTTAACACATACAAACAGTGACACACTCATTCATGCATCTATGCACTAAGCAATACCCCCACTGAATCATACAGACACTCAGACACTCATACTGATACTCGAAAAACCAAGTAATAACCCATATAGACACTCATGTAGCTACTCACCAACCCATGCAGTCACTTATACACAAAGTGAGAGACTGATACAGATATTTACATATTTAAACATTACTCACTAACCCATGTATTCACTAAGATACACTTAATCAGTCCGTTACACAATCAAATTTACAAAAACAAAATCACCCATTTAGACACTTATATACCCATTTATTCTTCCATCGACCTTGAGATATACATATATAAAACATATTTAATTTTCAGAAAAACACACATTCACTGGATTGATGTCATCAGTGATGTCATTTGAGATGTCATCAGTGATGTTATGGGTGATGTCACTGACCATGTCATGAGTGATGTAATATGTGACGTCATCAGCAGTGCATTGCGGAGGCGCGAGTTATAGTTAGCTGAATTAACTATAACGGGGGAATTTCAATGGTTTTGTACGAGTGAAATGTCCAGCTAACTATAACGCCCCTAAAACCTTTCCTCCCCCACCTGAGGGGTGGAGTTGGCAGAGGTGGGCACACCTCCTGGGCTGGTTAGTTTTTCCTACCTGTCTTCCCACCAAAAAGGGAGGGGGGAAAGGAAGGGGGCCTACTCCTGCTAGCAGGAGAGGCTGGGGGTCACATTACAAAGGCTGCCAGGCCTTTGAAGCTCCCCTGCCACAGATGGCTCTTACTGGCCTGGGGCGGTGTGAACACCTCCGCCCAGGAAAGGCTTTGTTTCTGGGCTCAGGGAGCGTAGGCTCCACCCTAGGGGTCCAGAAACATGTCTCGTGGTGGCAGGCTGGTGTGTACCAGTCAGGGAACCCACCAGAGGCTGGTAGTTTTTCAGGGGGCATCTCTGAGATGCCCTCTGTGTGCATTTTTCATTAAATCCCACACTGGCATCGATGTGAGTTTAATGGGCTGAGAAGTTTGATACCAAACTTCTCAGTTTTCAGTGTAGCCCTTATGGAGCTGTGGAGTTCCTAATGACAAGCTCACAGCACCATATACTCTTAATGGCAGCACTGCACTTACAATGCCTAAGAATTGGCTTAGACACTGTAGGGGTACAGGGCTCATGCACCTGTACCCTCACCGCTGGCATAGGGCACCCAGCTAGACGGGTGACTGATCTATGCCAGAGCAGTGGGTTGTAGGCATGGCACACAGGGATGTGTGCCATGTCGACTCTTTACTTTGTTCTGCACCAAAACATGTATGCAGTATGTGTGTGTAAAGGTACAGGGCCTCTAAGGTTGGCACAATAAGTACTGCAGCCCTTAGAGGTCTTCCCTGGTCACAGTGCCCTGGGTACCTATGGTACCATTTACCAGGGGCTGTCCTGTGGCCAGAGACGCCAATTGGGTTAGTTTTGGGGAAAGAACACAGGCCCTGGGAACCTGATTGGCAGGGACCCAGGGCACACCAAGAAAAAGTGCATCAGTAGTCTGGCAAAATGTGGGGGGGTTACTGCAATAGAAACCGACTTTCCTACAAGAATCCAGAACTATTTTCGAAAAGTCACGCTAACAAAGCGCACCCACCCTGACCCCGGAAAAGGTGCAAAGGTAACAACAAAAAGAAGCCCATTATCCCTAACGAGGCCAGCCACAATGAGCTCAGAGCAGCACAAGCCTACGGGGACAAACTTAGGAGAACAAACTCCTACCTCACACTCCATCAAGACTGTGACACTTAAGGACTGGTTACTCAAAATAACCATATCACAACTACAGCGCAAATTCACATAGAGCTTCTCTCGCAGGAAACTGTTACTCACTTAAGCCCCCCAGTCTCCGGGGAGTCACGATCCCCACAAAGGGAGCTAATTCGGTGCAGCATATCAGACCCCGAGTTGGGGCCACTATCAGAGGGATTTTTAACAACTTTAGAAGCTCAAATAGACGGCCAAATGGAAGCATCACTGGCCCAAATGCCACTATTCATGAGAACAATTACCACCAATTATTTCTCACTGCACCAATCACATGGAGGTGGCAGAGGGCAAGTTAGTCTGGCAAGCCCAGTGATCCTATACCAGGAGGATTCCTCTGTCTACAAACAGGATACAATAGCCAAAGCCCTACTCTGGCAATAAAAAAAAATGAAGATGCAGATAGACTTAATTAAGTCGATAGCAATAAGCCTAGGGGACTTAGGAAACAGGCTAATGCTGATTGAACTCAAATTTGGCCAGATAGATGTGGGCCAATTTTGCTCTTGTACTCATTTGATGGAAAATGTTTCTCATTAACAGATATCCTGTGGGCCCTATTAGACAACATAAAAAAGAACTGCTCCCTAAAGAACCTTCAACCAGATAATGCAGCAGCGGCAGTTTGCTCCCTCACACCAACAGGGGAACCAGGACCCCTCTCGGTGATCCCTAGCCGAAGTGGAAATATGGCCGCTAACGCCAATGCAAGCACTAATGCCAATGCTACCTTAAGCTCCGAAATAAATCCTCAGATACACGTGAGTCCCTCTCACGATAGCCCAAACTTCTTAAAAGAACCCTCCCTCTCCAGAAGAGTAAAGAAGAAACTGAAAAACTTTCCAAAATACAGCGCCTTAAAAAAAGGTGCCTGGGGATATCAGGCTTATGTCCCACTACAGATCCTTCTAAACAACAAAAAAAGCCAGCCAAATTCTTTCCAATTTTTAACAGGAGTTTCAAAGCAAGTAAAAATCTCAGCATAACCAAATCAATAGTAAATAATTCAGGGGCCTGCAATCAGAAAAAGCAACAGCCTTTCAAAGCAGAAGCAACACAGGGTGCCCAAAGAATGCCAAATACAAATAAAACGGACTGTGGCAATTTACGTGACCCGTTGTTGATTCCCTCCCATACAACGGACATGCTATGACCCTCGGGAGAAACGGCACTCGAACAACAGTCCAGGATAGGAAAACTGACTTCTAACGTAGAAAGTCCAGCCCCACTAAATGAAGCCCATCCTAGAGTCATCTCCCCTTTCGCCGGTACACCGGCGACGTCAAGCCAATCTGAACCTCTACCACGAAGAACAGGCACAGGATAACTTGACAATGAGGAGCAAGATCTCCAGGGACTCCACAAGAACCACTTTATACGGCTCAGCCTCTGTGACTGAATGTACATCGAATACACTCCAACTTAGCAATTCTTCAAAGGAGAATAAGGATACATGGGGGATCGGCCGCAGCTCCCCACAACACAAACAAGGGAGGGTCACTTACAACCAAGCGCCCAGAGCCACTGTGCTCAGGGACATCAACAAAACAGGCCCACCAGAAAGAGAAAGCCCAGCACCTCCAATCCAGCAACTAGGAAAACTAATGTATTCCAGCACCAAAGGAGCTGGGCGAATGGGGGAAGACAAATCCAAGAACGGCCTTGCATTCACCACCCCACTACACCTACAGAGGGCGATCGGATATCTTGAATAGAGGTAACCTTCTAAGATTACTCCAACATATACCAACCCTGAACCATCTCACTACTGTGGAACTTCAATCGGTAAAACTTGCCCATCTCCCGGACTCAAGGGTACTCGAATCAACAATAACGAACTGGGACTCAATAGCAACTAGAGACGCCATCCTCAAAGAGTTTCCCACTTTTGAGGAATGGGGCATTGAGCTAGTGCCCATTCGGCCCTGGAAATATCCACATGTTTAAAGTGAAGTCCATAGAACTCCCCCTAGAGGAAGCCTACAGAAGGGAGCCGCACCATGAATGGCTAGTAAGGTCCATGACGGAATCCAACCCCTTAACAGTTCACTGTGGCTCCATGCACAGGACCATCAGCTGGCAAACTGTAGCACAGATCCAATAGGGGACATCCCTGCAGCTAACAGCGAGGGACAGCAATTTTGATCTTACTTCCTAGCATAACGGAATCTTTTTCCTCCATACCCCCTCTGCACCCTCAGATCAGTAAACAGGCTTCAAAAGATCAACTTTCTATCATCTGCTGGAATGTGGCGAGGCTGGATTCAACATTACAATCAAAACAGGGGTGCGACTTCCTAAACATTAGCAACATCTTATGCCTTCAGGAGACATGGTCATTGAATACTACAGCAATCTATGGATTCTCTGAAATCTTACAACTGGCCATGCAAGCAAGTCTTTTGGGGCAGCCCTCGGGGGCCTCTCGATTTTTTATTAAGCAAGCAGACATATTATCAACTTCTATACCCACACAATATTATAGGGACTTACAAGCTTTATCAATAGAAGGTCTAAAATGCGGCCAGAAGACCTTCTCCTTGCTCCTCATCAACTGTTACTTGAACCCTCGCAAAACTTCTAAAGCATGGGTCCCTGTACTCGAGCATAAATGAAATCATTGAAAACTAACCTACTCACAAAATCGTCCTGGCAGGGGACTTCAATACTAAATACCTCGGTCATCACAATAATGCTGCGCAAAAGACCAACAAACAAGTTCAATTCAACAAACTACTCTCCACATTTGGTCTAACATCGGCAGACCAGACCAAGATGAATGCTGGGAATGTAACCTGCCCTTAGTTCAAGAAACACTCAACAAATGACTACATTTTTATGTCAAACTATTTAATAAATCACCTCCAGAGTTTCGACATAGTAACTTGCGCAGAAAGTGATCACAATCCCCTGGTCTTAAGCCTGAATTTAAACCATCAGATAGCGGTCACTGGCCAGGAGTTAGGCCTCTCAACAGAAGACAAATTATATACCCTAGTAAGGAGAATTAAGTGGCACCCTTACCACTCGCCCCAGGTGGCTAAATGGCTCAAGCACTCGTGAGGTGAAAGTTCCTGGCTCATAATCCTACAGCTACCTTGGGGCCGGCTAGGCCTAAAACAGAACACCAAGCCACAATTTCATCTACGGAAATTGTAAAATTAATTAAATCTATGAAGGCCAGCGGAGCGCCTGGCCCAAATGGGCTCCCTCCTGGGATCTTTTAATCTACCCCAGAGTCCTGGGCTGTGCTCCTAACCCCGTTATTTAACAACGCTTACACACTGGGTAAAATATGTGAATCCTGGAGAGGCTCAATACTATACCCGATTCACAAAAAAGGCGACCTCCTGAAACCAACCTATCACCTTAGGACCCAAAATCCCAAAACCGACTAGCTATAGTGTCTCATTTGTTCTCCTCCAAAAATCACGAAGCTACAAATGATTGGACAACCCAGAACACAACACTCCCGACTCTCTCAGGCATCGCGGTAGCAAGACATTCTCTTTCGCTCACTCACTCGTACTTGTCCACAATAAGATTTTGCAGAGTCACTGTATTAGTTTAAAATGTTTATTTTAACTATCTTGCTCTACAATACAGTATACGAGCCGCTACCAGCAGCAAAATGCATAAACTTAAAACAATTAGCATTGTTACAATTCCATAGAGTACAAAGGGGGAAGACATTATATAAAGACAGTGGAAAAAGGACTATAAGGCCTAACCACCCTACCCTGGACTAGAAGTTTATTTATAAAAAGGAAGATCTCTGGGCTTTGACAGCAGCCCCCATACCTTAAAGCCTGGATGTAAGGGTAACATCCTAGGAACAGCATAGCTCTTCTCCATGGAAAGGGCTCTCTCCAAGTGTGTATTAAAACAACATGTATCCCGTAATATCAAAGCACGAGGCTCCAGCATTGCAGCTGAGTTTAGCATGTTATGTCTAGGTGCTAGGGACTGACCAGAACAGAATAACAAGGGGCATTATTTATCGACCTTGCACATCGTGTTCAGACTAAACTCCAGGAACTTAGCAGAGAACGCGAAAAGCAGACCGTTCTCATGTGAAAGGCACAAACAGAGTCTTGCAAAAACAAAGTCATGTAGTAACGTGCGCAAAAGCAGCATCATGGCAGCAAAGCTCATGCTAACTTAGCAATGTCGACAATGTCCCTAAGGGCCATATAACAGACTCCCCTTGGTAAGGTCATAGAACAAAAGACCAAAACAGAGTTCAAATGCCAAGCAGAGCCCAACGCATTGGAAAAAAACAAATTGGAAAAAATGGAAATAAATAATAAAATTCAATATTCTTATTACGGCTATTGAAAGAGTGCTGTCTCCAGGATAATAAAGTTATTATGAAGTAGGTGGTGAATCCATCAAAATATGTGAACCAAAGAATACAATTCCCTCCAAAAGATTATCCCTATCGTTGGTAGAAAAAAAGGATGCCGTCCAATTTAATAGGTCGAAGGAACAAACGTCCTCCTCGTAATCAGATGCTTCCAGAAGCATAACCGGACAACGTGCGTGATATTCGATGAAACTCTTATGCAGGAAGTTCTGTGCAGCCACACAGATATCCTATTCAGCCAATACTCCGAGTGCTGCCGCACGTGCCAGACGGCCATCCCCAAAACAAGTCTGGTCATGAGTCTCTAAGGGATCCATCAACTGGTTAAAATCCGGGACTGGACATGACGGGTTGGAGAGGCATAAATCCATAGCCCAATAGAAGGGGCACAAGTAAAGTAGGCAGAGCGAAAAGTTAATCCATAACTTACGCCAAGAGTTGCTAATGCCAAGCATCCAAAAACCTGTTGAATCTGATCATGGTACAGTTGTAATTGGCCTGGTCTGTGCATTATCACAAGATGAGCAGGCATTGCGCAGCAGGAACAGAAGAAGCAGGATTCCACCAGCTAACGCTAGTAATAAGGGGAATCCTCCAAAGATGCTGAAAAAATAGAATGAATAAAAGCCGGTATTACACCAAATATCGTCTGAAAGGAATTCACAAGGCCGGATCCCACCCGTTTAAAAAAATGTGCAAGGCATTTAGTGTCAGACGCAATAAATATCTGATGTATAAGCTCCCCAAAGTGAAGTGGGAGGTTAGTGTTCAGAAGGGACCGAATCTCGCTAGATGTCCTAGCCACCTGCAACTCAAAGGTCTCTCGAGCCTAAGTGAGAGCCACTGATTGTTGGAATAATAGCGCTTTGAGCCAGCTCAACTTATTGAAATCTGTTTTCAAAGTTGGAATGGAAGGCCAATTAGAACTATCTAGACTCCCATGTGGGGGCAAAAAAAGCACATTGCTACAACAAGTTTTATTTATTTCTAAACTTTTTTTTTTTTTTAGAGCGCGAACAAATACCACGAATGGTGTCTCGGCGCTGGGCAGACAGAGAGGCACTTCCTGTGCATTATTGAGTGAATAACCAAGTCTTCACTTGCTTTCTGAAGAGCAGCAGTGAAGAGCTGTTTTTTATGTGATGGGGCAAGGAGTTCCAGAGCCTCGAGGCAGCTACCAAGAAACGTCTGTCTCCCCAAGTAACTGTTCTCACTCGTTGAATGCATAGGGATGCGGATGAGGCAGATCTTAACGCTCTCTTGGGAACATACAGCTGCAGTGATTCCCTAAAAAAGTCGGGTCCTTGGCTATTCAGTGCCTTGTATATAATACACAAAGCCTTGAATTTTGTTCTTTTTTTTTACTGGGAGCCAGTGCAGTTGGTAGACGACGGATGAAATAGGCGCGAACTTGGGAGTTTTGGTCAAGATTCGTGCAGCGGCGTTCTGCACCATTTGTAACTTTTTGAAGACCTGCTCCTGAGCATTCAGCAGAAGCCCATTACAGTAGTCCACCTTGGATAGCACCAAGGAGGACATCAGGGTTTTCCCTGCAGACAGGGGAAGGTAAGGTAGTAACTTTTTCACTTTCCGTAGCGTAAAAAAGGAAGAGGAGACTACTGCATTGGCATGATTAGTGAAACTTAGTTTGTTGTCAAACAACACTCCTAGGTTTCTGACCTTTGAGACTGGGATGGGTGGGTTGCCCATTTCCGGTGGCCACCAGATCGGAGACCAAGATGGTTTTAGGTCTCCAAACACCATTACCTCGGTCTTATCGGTGTTCAGCTTTAGACAATTACTGTCCGTCCAATGACTGATGGCTCTCATGCCCGTCTGAAAGTTGGCTGCCACTTCGGTCTCGTTTTTATGCACTGCCAACACCAACTGGGTATCGTCGGCGTACGAAGTCACTCCCATTCCGTGGGTTTTAATGACCCTCGCCAAGTCCGACACATAGATGTTAAAAAGTGTTGGACTCAGCGAGGATCCCTGGGGGGACTCCGCAAGGCAGCACAAACGTTGGTGAATAGAAATTCCCCATCTTTACTGACTGTTCTCTGTTAGCCAGGAAAGAAGCCAGAAGCTCCGCAGCCTTGCCCTTTATGCCCATGGCTGTGACACGGTCAATCAAGATGTTGTGATCGACCGTGTCAAAGGCTGCCGAGAGATCAAGCAAGATCAGAACAGCCGAGCCACCCTGGTCCATGATCTGTCTGATCTCTTCAGAAGCCTTGATGAGCGCCGTCTCCGTTCCATGTCCTTTCCTGAACCCAAACTGGGTGTTATCTAACAGGTTGTTATGATCAATATAGCTAGCCAACTGTTTGTTTATAACTTTTTCAAGTATTTTTGATGGATAAGGAAGGGCTGCTATAGGGCGATAACTTTTTAATTCCAAGGTGTTAAGGGTAGGTTTCTTTAGAAGTGGCTTTATTGTAGCAGTTTTCCAACTTTGAGGATAGTTTCCTGATTCACAGATGGTACTGCAGATGTTCTCCAGGATTGGTGCTACCACATCAGATGTTAATTTGATGATGGTTGGTGGGCAAGGATCCAGAGGGGAACCTGACATAGTTGTTTTAATGAGATCTTTTATTTCTGATAGAGATGGAGGGAGAAATTCATTCAGAGAGGAGGATGTGAGTTGTACGTTCTTGGTGCTATCTGAAAGTTCCCCAGTCTTGATGTTATTAAATTTATCAAAGATTTCTGTGACCTTGGTTCTGAAAAAGTCAGCCATTTGATTACAGAAGTCTTGGGTAGTCTCAGTAGTATTGGCTGTTGGTATAGTTGTTAGTGTAGCCACTACCTGGTATAGTTGCTTACTGGAGTTCTGTGCTTTTTCTATCTGTTCACAGAAATATTTGCTTTTTTCCAGTCTTAGCATCTTCCTGTAGCCTGATAGCGCCTGTTTGTATCTTTCTTTGTCGTTGTTGTCATATTTAACTCGCCAGCGCCTTTCTAGATTGCGGCATTTCTGTCTTTCTATTCTTAACGGTTCAGAGAACCAAGGGGCTGATGGTGTTGGACGATTTAACCGCACTCTCTTTAGAGGCGCTACTTGATTAAAGGTGTCTGTAAGCCATTGGTTGTAGTTATTTGCTGCTAGTTGCGGGTCTGACACTTTGGATGGTTTAGTATTTTCAAGATTCTCGGCTAGTATATTCATATCTATGTTTTTCCAATCCCTGCTGGGCCTCTGTTGCTTTTTTGCCGAGGGTTGATTTTTGTGTTTCTTGACACAGGCGTGGAAAACCACCACTGCATGATCTGACCATACAATGGGAATAACAGTAGGGGGGGTAATGGCCGGGTTATTCGTGAATAATCCGTCAAGGACGTGACCTGCTTTGTGCGTGGGTGAAGTAACCAACTGGTTTAGGCCAACGGCCTTGAAATCCTCAATCAGGCTCAGAGTATCTTTGTCTAATGTATTTTCTAAATGAAAGTTACTCACTGTGAAACTGTTACTAAATACGGGATCCCTGCCCGTAAACCACAGCAGTCTTGGTTGTTCAAAATAAGATAACTGCCGTTAGTAAGCAAGGTAAAAGTGGGAATTATTGACGGAACTGGGGTTCCTTTTAAAAAACAAGCCAGATCAGGCGCTAATACATTACTCGCACCGTGCAATTTAACGTGTTTACAAACCAGGGAATGTCCCACTGTGGAATTGCAGTCCTCCCCTGTTTGAAAAACTCTGTTATCCTCCAGCTGACATCTGTAAGTGAAAGGTAGGGACCATAATTCATGGAGAAATGCACTACCCAGTGGTTCAAAATGGCCAATCGGAAAATGTTGCATGCATGATTTAAATTGAAACAGTGAAAAAGGGAGCGAGATGACCCCATGAATTAACCAAACAGCAGAGTCCGTTTCCGCTACAGAGAACGATAAAGGCTCCAATTGTTCAATATGCAACAGTGTGTATGTAGCATGATTCATGGACATAAACCTCTGTTTATCAGTAAAATTAAATGGTAAAAACAAAGCAGAGGTATTCAAATAACCCCAAAGGACTTTACTCATTTTGAGAGTCTGCAACATCCATGCAATTTGCATAACAGATCTTAATTGATTTTGAATATGATATAACACAGCTACATCACTTTGAACAATATCAATAACAGATGAAACAATATTATCCAATGTATAAATGCGTGATGAAAGTGTATTGATGCTTTTGTCGACCACGGCAAGAACTTTTTCTAAATTGGCTTGATCAATTTGGCGCAGACGAAGAGCTGCCTCAAAATGCAAACGTTTCCAAATTTCGTTGTAAGCGGCATAAATAAATCTCTTAGATCTGGGAGTCCTAGGTCCTAAGATGAAATCAGCCAGATTGATATCATTCAACAAGAGTGTGAGGTGTTGTTTCACTGATGCTAAGGTGGAATGTTCCAACCATTATTGTCAAAATTTACTCACCGAGTATGTGGTGACCGAATGTGTAAGTGGATAATGAGGATCGGGTCTAGTTTGAGTGACATCAGGTGTAACATTATAAAAATGCAATTGGCATGCATTTGTATTTGTTTGCCACACCAACCACTTAGATTAACCAGTTTCAGAGACATTGAAGGGCTCATTTCGAAACAAAGCTTGCAATGCATTAATAGTATAATTTGTGCTCCAATTGTCGTGTTACGCTAAGGACTAGTTGGGATATTCAAATTTTTTACTGTGGCCAGGCAGAAACAAATGGTTTGGTACACTGTATCATTTAAAAACAAAATTTGATTTGGGATCAGGCAGGCACGATGTAAAGCCTCAGTTCCCTGAACCTGCCAAGGCTTTGTGCCCCAGATTGATTTCAAATCAACTGTCTCTTTCCACTGATCATAACCCTGTGTAGCTAATTTAGTCCTGAATGAACTGGCGTAAATCAATTTAGTATGGGTCAATATAAATTTGGATTGAGATGACAATTGTAGTTTAAAGAAATAGGATTCTGGATTAGACGTGACATAATCCGTAAAATATGTGAATTTATCTCTAAGAGTTTTAGAACTCCCTTTTACTGGAGTAGGACAATGTTCCCATTGAGTGTAATTAAAAGCAGGTCGTAACGTGTTTGTTTTGTGCAAAAAATGATGCCCATAATGTTGATAACAAAAGAGATCAGCATAATTGGCAGAATTTAAATACAAATCTTCAGCATCAAATGCAGCATAATATTTTAAATCTGAAAACAATTAATGTACTGATTGCACAACCCAAACGTCAGAATGTATGTCCCGTGTTACCACATCTAATGAGATGCGAAACACATATGGCACCCTGAGCACCTCGGTAGGACCATGAATTTCGAAGGCTACTTTGACCCAAACTATGCCATCACCAACCGGGAATGCTGAAATGTTCACAAGTGTCTGATTCCGTTTCATGATATGGGACGATGTGTGAGGGGCCAGGATTCCATCGACCAAGTTCACAGCAGAGGGTTCTGGCAATTAATGACCATTGATGAGTAAAAAGAACACTGTCACAAATCCAATTGACGTGGAAAGGGAAATTAGGATAAGCACCAACCAAACGTAGGTCCATGGAGGGACCAGGTAAGTCTTTTTGAACCATGAGAAGAAAATAATTTAGTCGGTGGGACTGCCAAACTGGATGTCGAGGAGGATGAGCCAGAAGAGAAGCTGGCATGATCTCCAAAGTAACAGCTTGCAGTTCTGTTAATCGGAGGTGGTAGAGCCGGGTCCGCCTGATGTTGTCAAGGACTGGCCGGCACCTCACTAATGGACTCATCTGTAGGATATGTGTACTCGACGTCCGTATTGGAAGATAGAGGCTGGACAGGTGAAAAGTCAATAGTAGTGTCCATCACTTCCTTAGCCACACAAGCTTCAGTGAAAGAGGACGAAGTCAGTGCATTCAATGAAATCGTGTTGCACGAAACAGCAGGTGTGACACTATTCCGAATCAACCACCCGGTGTAACTTGACATTGTCCACTGGGATGTATCTGTTATCTTTGCGACCAGGTAAAGGTGGTAAAATGGCTATACGAGTACCCTTCGGTCCAAGCACTGGAACCGGTGCATGATAAGAGGGACCAAATTACTTTTTGTTCTCCAGCTTTTCTTGTACCAGGTCTCCGATTTTTGGAAGCCAGACGGCAACTGGAATCAGCAGTGCTGCATCAGTAGAAGAGGGTAAATGTTCAGTTGCATAGTTGTCACAGGCTTTTTGTAGATCCTGTAACACAGTAGAATGATTATCTATGTCAAAAGTTGCAGGAAAACATGGCGGCCAGCTAAGGAGGCAGGTCGCGGGCGCCCGGAGTCTTAGGAGTCAGGGGAATGTTTGGTATCT
Source organism: Triturus cristatus (assembly GCF_964204655.1). Lineage (NCBI taxonomy): Eukaryota > Metazoa > Chordata > Amphibia > Caudata > Salamandridae > Triturus > Triturus cristatus. Next base: position 557,448,367 of record NC_140580.1, read on the forward strand.
GTAAACGCACGCTATCATAACGGGGAGGATGAGGAACGGGTAGGAAGTCGGATAGACGGAGAGAAATCCCGCTATTTGCCGCTTACCTCTGATTAGAGTATTTTCTGTTTCTGTCGTTTCCCCCGCTTGCCGATAGCATTGCGCTTCCCGTTGTGTTTTTCATTACGGCTGGGTAGCGGACGTGGTCAAGAGCGGCGCTGGAGCTCCACAGGGGTAGGCGTGCCGCCTCTCGGATTACCTTCCGGGGGAGAGGAGCTGGCGACGGGCAGAGCAGCACCAGTCCCCTGTTCTCTCGTCAAAGAAACTAAATCGGAAAAGAGTCTTGGACCAGTGTTTATTACTTCGGTGTCTCCAGCGCTAACAAAAAGTGAACTTACAAATAAGGTAGGGTCCCTAACTCTGTTATCCTCCAGTGCTCGCTTTAAGAAATCCTTGCCTTCTGATCTAAGTTGTATGAGCTCTAAGTTGCGAAGAGGGGGGAGAAAAGGGTTAGAGGAACCCGAGGGGGTCAAGAAGATTTCCAGGCACACTTTAAGAAGTACTGGTGCTGTGGACCTTGTGGTTGCAGCCCAGTAGAGGTGACCCCAAATAATTTTAGTAAAGTAAATAAAGCAGACTCTAATTTAAAGATAGCTGGAATGCAAAAGGTACCGGACAATATAAATTCTATTAACAAGTCCACATCAAGACAGGAGCCTATAGTTAAAGAGACGGTGACAAGAAATAGAATTAAAAAGAGATCCAATATGTAACGAAAGATTAGGGTCACTCCCTCACTCAGGACTTACTTTAAAATCTTTCCAAAAACCACGGTTTTGGGTGACCCCCTTTCAACACTTACAACACTTGGCGCTGGGATGGACGCGAACGCGGAGCAGGGCAACCAAATTAAAATTAACAATAATACCCAGTTACTGCTTTCTGCCTCTGAACAGGATATACATATTAACACGGAGGGCTCGTCAGAAGTTGCAGATTTAAATCGCTATCGGGTCTTAGAAATAGATCCTGATCCCTCTGAGCCCTTTCCTATCCCCTCGAGTTTTGTGGAAATGGCAACCACTAACAACCTTCCCAATGAGGAGATGTCATCTTCCCCAAAATCCTCTGTCAATGATGATCTATCTATTACCTCGTTGCTTAAAAGCCTTACGACTGAATTAAAAACTCGCTTTGAAATCTCAGAAAATAACCAAAAAGTTATTTGAGATGCCTGTGATAACCTGGAGAAGAAATTTGATGACCTAAGCTTAAGAATAGGGCTCCTTGAAGGGGAAGTAAAGGTCCTTAAGGAAACACTGGTGGGCAACTCAGCAGAGATAGAGGCATTGAAAAGAAGAGATAGGGAACAACAGGAGAGGCTCGAGAGATTGGAAAACTTTCAAAGGAGAAATAATTTGAAGTTTAAAAAAATTCCAGAGGGCAAGGAAGGAGATGATATTAAACTTTTTTTAGTGCATTTAATTAAAAAAGAGTTACTTTTGGAAGAGACAGAGGAAGAGATTAGTAGAGATATCCAGAGGATCCATAGAGACCCATACAGACTTAATTCAAACAGGCCTAAGCCAAGAAGAATTCTGGTTAATTTTTTGACTTTTTCCCTAAAGGAGAAAATTCTTTCTCGTGCATTGACAAAAAAAACATTGCAGATTGATGGAGTAAGTTTCGAGGTTAGATCAGACGTCTCGAGTGAGCCGTCCAATAGGCAATGGGAGTTAGGCAAAATAATTGACCCTTTAAAGAAGCTTGGGGCATCTGTGCAATTGAAATTCCCAGCAATGCTGAAGGTAATGGTAAACAATAAAATGCATTCCTTTCGCTGCGTAGAAGAAGTAGACAACTTTATTGAGAGTTTGCAGTCAGGGCCCTGATACGAAACGTACCTTTCCTTCCTGTTTTTCCTCTTGAATCTCCTTTTTCTTCTCTTGACCTCCTATAAAAATGGATTTCTTTTCAAAATACAGATTATATACATGTATAATATTAGGCTACTCCGGACAAAGGGCACCCATAGGGTTTCCCTAATTTGATAAGTCAGGGAAGGGTTTTCCTTGGGGGGGGGGGGGGGGGACACAGGGTGGGGAGCAAAATGGTGGGGGAAAAAAATGTATCCTCATTTGCCATACCAGAATTTCAATCTCTATTTACTGTGTAATCAGAATCGAGCTCATAGATGGTGGTCAAGAAAGCAATGAATGAGATAAAAATACTCTCTTGGAATGTTAACGGGTTAAGGGGTAGAGCCAGACGAGAAAAAATTCTTCAATACTTGAGAGATTGCCAAGCACAAATTTTTATTCTGCAGGAGACCCACTTGACAGAGGCGGAAGCTACTAGATTTTTTGTAGCTAAAAAATGGATTTCTTAGGCAGTTGTATCAAAGCAAACAGCGGTAACAAAGGGTGTCGCCATTCTGATCAAAAAGGGGACAAACATCACGATAGAAGGCAAGATATCTGCGGTTTCAGGCAGGTGGTTAATAGTAAGGGTGAAGATTTTTGCTTGGCCATAATTATACGTTGGTGGGTTATTATGGCCCCAATCAAGATGACAAGGCCCTCTGGAAGCCCTATATGCTGAGTTATTAAACTTTTCTGACCCGATTATTATGGCGGGAGATTTTAATGCTGTAATTGATCATAAGCTGGATAGATCATCGATCAGTAAGGCGGCAGTTAATCCTAAAATGTCGGCAATGGTGCATCATTTGAAAAAACAACTAGGTCTTTCGGATGTTTGGCGAGAGAGAGTTGGCCTATACAGAAGATTTACATTTCACAATAAAAAATACAGGCACCACTCCAGGATTGATTATTTCCTAGTTGATAATAAACTAAGGGACGTAGTACTAGATATTCATCATATAGGGGTACATCTCTCAGACCATTCAGCTATATTACTTCGAATTAAATTGGGTCAACTGTGTTCTCAATCTAGATGGACATTAGACCGTTCCATCCTGTTCGACCCACAATATCTTGAAATGTTAACCTCTGAGACAGGAGAGTTTTTTTTATTAATCTGGGCTCCTCTTCAATAGGCACGGTCTGGGATGCATATAAGGCATTTTTAAGAGGCAGACTAGGTACCCTTGCAGCAGCCAGGAGAAGATCATATCATCAGGAGATCTTAAATTTGGAACAGCAGATTTGTTACCTTGAAGATGACCTGATTTCAGTAAGCAATCTGGGACAATAAGATCTCACATTGACTGAAATTTACCCTAAAGGAAACTCTCTCAACAATTGTCCAGGGGAGGCTAAAAGAAAGGTGGGATACTAGTCGTTTGGCACATTTTGAATATAGAGAGGGATCCGGTAAATTATTAGCTTGGAAAGTTAAGAACGATCAAGTTAGGAACACAATTAAGGAGATCAGGTGTGAACAATCTGGGGTTCTACTTTCTGAAAATCAGGCTATAGAACGGGCCTTCCAAAAGTATTATGGGGAAGTTTACCAGGAAGACTTAGTGGTCACTCAAGAAGAAGCAGCTAGCTGGTTGGCTCAAGATCCGAGCGACCAACTACCTATGGATAAAAGTGAGGTTCTGAATAGTGGTATAAGTACATTGGAAATCCAAAAGGTTTTAAAAGAGGGTAAGAAAGGGAAAGCTCCTGGGCCAGACGGTCTGCCACATGAAGTTTATAAGGTCTTGGCGGATGTGTTAACACCAATACTGTTACGTATGTTTAATGGAATATTTTTATCCGGAGTGGGCTTTCCAGATTCATGGAAAGAGGCCACTATTGCCCTAATCCTGAAGCCTGGTAAATCACCTAAAAACTGTGATTCATACAGGCCAATATCACTTTTAAACTGAGATTATAAGTTGTTTGCGAAAATTATTGCAGAACGGCTGAACAGGGTTATTCCATTGGTTGTGCATGAAGATCAAAAGAGCTTTATTCGTGGTAGAACGCTTAAAGATCTAACGTTCAACCTTATAGGCGCAATAGATTTGGCCACCACCTATGAGCTCCCCCTGGCGGTCATAGCACTTGATGCTGCTAAAGCTTTTGATCGCGTTAACTGGGTCTTTTTAAAAGCAGTATCTAAATCGCTAAATCTCGGCCCTAATATTAGCAGAACCTTGGAAGGTATTTATGCTGCTCCGACTGCTAGAGTGTTAGTTAATGGGGCCCTGACAGACCTGATCCAGATTTCAAGGGGAACTAGACAAGGTTGTCCCCTGTCCCCCCTCTTATTCGATTTATATATTGAGCCATTGGCTAGAAGATTAAGAGGATCTCTAGAAATTTTACCTTTTGAATACAAAGGATGGATTCAAAAGATTGGCCTGTACGCAGACGATATTGTGATTTTTACTAGGGATACACAGAAAGCTCTTGAGGCGATTTCAATAATTACTACCGATTTTGGCAAAATCTCAGGTTATAAAATCAACGAACAGAAAACTGAGATCATGGCCTGGAATTTGAGAGCTAGTGCTGTAAGGTACACTAATGAGATGAGATACCTAGGGGTAAAAATTACACATGATATTATGAATCTCACGAAAGTTAATTTTGATTCGGTTAAAAAAAGAAGTGCTTACCGTGTTGAAAAATTGGGCTCACCTTCCTCTGTCGGTGTTTGGCCGGGTCAATCTAATAAAGACGGTAATTCTTCCAAAGTTTATTTTTCTCTTTGAGGCTATCCCTCTTCCTTTTTGCAAATCTTGGTTTTTAAAGCTCCAGAGTCAGATTAGATCTTTTATTTGGGCTTCCAAGGGACCGAGGATCTCTTGGAAGAAATTAAGAAGGAGACTGGAAAAGGGAGGCTTGGCGCTACCTGTTTTTCTCTTCTACTCATGGTCCTTCCTACTCAAAAATGGAAGGATGCTTATGGCTATACTCCCTAAGTCTGACTTAGGTGCATTATTTGAGGTCCAGCTGAGGAGTCAAAATTTGACGGAAGATGGTTTCATGTACAAATATGCCAACCCAAACTTTTTAAGAAAGTTAGATTGAAGATCTTACGAGGTATGGCTGAGACATGGTATAGGGTGAGGAAAGCTGTTAAACTGCCATATTTTAGCTATTTTGCCCCTATCTGGGACTCTCCGGGCTCTCCTGAATGGACTAAAGACGTGTTAGCTATTCCCCTGAGGGAAGCCGGTATAGTTGCTTGGAATCATCTTTTACATGAAGGTCAGTTGATATCTTGGGATTACTGTAATCAGGAAGCTGATCAAGGAATGTCTAGGTTTAAGTACCTCCAGATTCGGAGCTGGTTCCAAGTTTCAACTACAGAGATTGGGAAGTATAATGAATTTGAGGAGAAACTAATTTCCAGTCAGAGCCCAAAAAAGGAAATTGCACTTTGGTACTGGCTGATGGTGGACATGGAGGACGGAAATTTCCTTCTACCAGTTGAGCTGTGGGGAAGATGCTTGCCGTCGGCTACGTTGGAAGAACAATGGCAAGAATCTATGTTTACTTTATACAAAATAGTAAGACCTGCACACCTGAGAAGGAATCATCTTTTCACCATCCACAGAGCATACTGGTCCCCTCAAAGGTTATCCAAGTTTGGGAAAGGAGGAGAGGTGGCATGTCCGAAGTGTGGCAGCATGAAGGAAGATGATCTCCATATGTTCCTACTCTGCCCAAAGATTCAAGCTTTTTGGGGTGCCGTAAGTAAAGTGCTATCTGATTCTTTGAAGATCCAAATCGAGGTAAGCGCTTTACTAGTTATTTTTGGGCTTTTAGATGCTCAGGTAGTAACAAGTAAAAACAATGCAGATATTTGCTAGCCCGTAGAGAAATTTGTAAACTTTGGGTATCACAATCTCCACCAAGGTATGAGGACTGGAGATCATCCGTGAAGAGAGTGGCCAATTTGGATATGTCAGTCAAGGGAGGTCGCAGGCATGGGTTTTGGGTACCCCTATTATGTTGGTGGAATCAACCAACTAATTAATTGGATTAGGAGTCCTATGATTAAGCCTTTCTTGCCCTCGGCTGAAAGCACCTGTTTCAATGTGGTGGGTTTTCTTTTCCCTCCGCCAAAGAATCGGTGTATATTGGGTGTCCATTTGGGGGTGAGAGCCACCAATTCAGGGTGCTTCTACATGTGGCTCTATTCCCCCCAAGCTACTCAAGTCAGCATTATGAGGTTATGAGCATTTCGGCTGGATAAAAAGAGTAAAAGCGAAATGGTGTTTAAGAGGTAAATGAGGACAAAAAAAAAATATAATAAGTTGTGGCAGCCGCCACAACGTCTAGACCATCAAGGTATGGCACAAACATTCTAATGCCAAAGAGCATTTCGTATGGCATTCTCCCGCCCAGAGATCTTCTAGGGCGACTATTAAATGCAGGTTGAACACCATACAAATGGGCCAGCCAGTTCCTGCCAGTACCTAAGACTAGGCCTAGGCTAAAATTCCGTTCCGCTTGCAGAAATTGCGATAATTTGACATTTTCACGTTCCGCGGAGAGCGCGAAAATGTCAAGATTTCCGCAATCCGCATCTTACCGGAAATTTTTTTCTTGCTCGCGCTGTAAAAAAATACATTCTCGCGTGCGCGCGATCGCCTTACCTGAATCCCCACGTTCGCCGACAAGTTTTCCCGATCCGGTCGCGTTCTCCACGAGATGTTGGATTTGCGCTGTCTCGCGACAGTTCATGCTCGCATTAACGTAATTTGTCGCACGATCACGTCATTCGTCGCGCGATCACGTCTTTCTTCTCACAATCATGCACCGCGAGAGTATGAGATGATTGAGATCTCGAACACGTCATTCTCCAACCACGAGCGGGAGCGTGAGGATGCGGGTACGTCAATATCGAACGCGAAAAGGAGCAAGAGACCTCGAACACGTCATATCCAACGCGACAGGGAGCGAGAGAACGCGATCAAGTCATTTTGGACACGCCATCGACATCCGGCGGAAGTAATGTGAAGCTCGAGAACTCGAACATGTAAAATTTTCAATTTGGAGAAGAATATCAGCTCTAGCAGCATGAAACCTTCTGCAAATGATGATTTGGATGAAAACAACTCCTCAGATTGACATTTGGCTGTCCTTTTTTGTGCAAGGAGTCCTTTTTTAAAAAGGTGGGGAGAGGGAGGAAGTGCCACAGAATCTCCCAACTTCCTGTTCCTGTCCAGCAGGCTCCTCCCAGTGCTTTGTCCATCTCCTGCTCATTCTGCCTTTGGATTTTGAGCTGGAAAGATCACACTTTTTGTCTGCTTCATCATTGCAATTGGATTTGAGGATTTTTTAATTGGATATTTTACAAGTAAGTGGTTGTTGTGTCTGTTTGATTGGGGGCATTGCAGTTGTTGTAACTACAATTTATTTTTGGTAACTATCATTCCTTTTTTTTTAAATGTTGTGGGTAGTAGTAGTCAGAAGTAGGGCCGAGCTAGTCATGGCCTCATGGGTGTGTGCATGATGAAGCAACTGTTCCTTTGGTGTTGTTTTAATGTATTTCCTTTTCAAGCATCATTTAGGGCCTGGATGGCATTGGATTGAGTTGGGAAATGTGTTTTTTTGGGGTGGGCTTTCTGTTGTTGGGCCTGGCCTTGTGGCTTGTGGCCATTTAGAAGCCTAGGCCTGCAAGCTTGTCTGGCCTTGTCTGCCAACAGGCCTGCTTTCATCCAGTAGGAGCAGAGCTGGTAGCCACAGCTTTATTAATCAAGTGTTTCTGTGTGGTCTGTTGAATTTAGACATCATTTAGGGCATGGATGGCATTGGATTGAGTTGGCAAGTGTGTTTTTTTGGGGTGGGCTTTCTGATGTTGTTGGGCCTGGCCATGTGGCTGGTGGCCATTTTGAAGCCTAGGCCTGCAAGCTTGTTGTCTGGCCTTTTTGTCTGCCAACAGGCCTGCTTTCATCCAGTAGGCTCAGAGCAGGTAGCCACAGCTGTATTAATCAAGTGTTTCCGTGTGGTCTGTTGAATTTAGACATCATTTAGGGCATGGATGGCATTGGATTGAGTTGGGAAGTGTGTTTTTTTGGGGTGCGCTTTCTGATGTTGTTGGGCATTGCCATGTGGCTGGTGGCCATTTTGAAGCCTAGGCCTGCAAGCTTGTTGTCTGGCCTTGTTGTCTGCCAACAGGCCTGCTTTCAACTAGTAGGCTCAGATCAAGTAGCCACAGCAGTATTAATCAAGTGTTTCTGTGTGGTCTGTTGAATTTAGACATCATTTAGGGCATGGATGGCATTGGATTGAGTTGGGAAGTGTGTTTTTTTGGGGTGGGCTTTCTGATGTTGTTGGGCCTGGCTATGTGGCTGATGGCCATTTTGAAGCCTAGGCCTGCAAGCTTGTTGTCTAGCCTTGTTGTCTGCCAACAAGCCTGCTTTCAACTAGTAGGCTCAGATCAAGTAGCCACAGCTGTATTAATCAAGTGTTTCTGTGTGGTCGGTTGAATTTAGACATCATTTAGGGCATGGATGGCATTGGATTGAGTTGGGAAGTGTGTTTTTTTGGGGTGGGCTTTCTGATGTTGTTGAGCCTGGTCATGTGGCTGGTGGCCATTTTGAAGCCTAGGCCTGCAAGCTTGTCTGGCCTTGTCTGCCAACAGGCCTGCGTTCATCCAGTAGGATCAGAGCAGGTAGGCACAGCTGTATTAATCAAGTGTTTCTGTGTGGTCTGTTGAATTTAGACATCATTTAGGGCATGGATGGCATTGGATTGAGTTGGGAAGTGTGTTTTTTTGGGGTGGGCTTTCTGATGTTGTTGGGCCTGGCCATGTGGCTGGTGGCCATTTTGAAGCCTAGGCCTGCAAGCATGTCTGGCCTTGTCTGCCAACAGGCCTGCTTTCATCCAGTAGGATCAGAGCAGGTAGCCACAGCTTTAATAATCAAGTGTTTCAGTGTGGTCTGTTGAATTTAGACATCATTTAGGGCATGGATGGCATTGGATTGAGTTGGCAAGTGTGTTTTTTTGGGGTGGGCTTTCTGATGTTGGTTGTCTTAAAGACATGCTTTTGTTGGGTGTGTGTGTGTGGTGTGTGTTGGTGTGCAATACATGCACACTGCAGACCTTTTTGAGGCCTGTGAATTTTCGTAATTTGCATTTTGTTGCATTAAAAAGGCAGAGCAGTGTGCTTTAGCATGCATCCTTTGCCTGGCATTTATAGGCCTTTTGTCAGCTCCTGGTGTTTCCCAGCCCCCTGCTTGTTTGTGATTTGTGAGTGTCCATGTGGCTGGTGACCTTTTTTTGTGTTGGGAGTTATTAGTGTCCTGCTTTTGCCATTTAGGCCTGCATGGTTTTCCTATTGGCTTACTGCTTCCATCCATCCACCCTCTTTGCCAGCAGCAGCTCCATGAATGATGAGATGCTCAAATACTTTAATGGCAAATAGGGTCCACTCCACCCCACTTCCATTACATTTTTATTTTGGTGGTTCTTATCTTTCCTATCCTTCCTGAGAGTGTAGTGTGTGTACACAGTAGTATAACATAGCCCTTGTTGACAAAGTCATAGAAATGGCTAGACTATGTCTTTTGTTTGAACTAGTACAGTAGTAAGTAACTGAACCACAACAACAAATGCAACATTTCACTGATGTTCTTCTCCTGGCTTATTTGCTTTTAGGTGCACAAAAAGCCAGAGGAGGAGGTGTCATCATCATCACCCGTTGTACTGCCAGCCAGACAGAAGTCCTGCTGCGCATCACATCCACGTGTGACCAGAACTTGTTGTGCATCTGCGTCCTGCCTGACATCTGAAGAAGATGGCCCCAAAGAAAGGTACCAGGTCCAGTACCAAGAAAGTTGCCGGTGAGAAGAAGGAACAGCAAAAGGAAGTGCCATTAACCACGACTGGTGTGCCGGCCAATGTTTTTTTTTTGGCACCAAAAAAGTTACGCCTGCAGCAGCGTTCTCCGGGAACCAAGCTGGGAGCAGCACCTCAGCACCAGCGGTCCAACCCCACCAACCTAGGCCCAAGGCCTTGAGTGTCCGAGAGATAGCCAGTCTACTAACGAGCAGTGATGTTGAAATGTCATTATCGCAAAGTAGTACACAATCAACGCAGGCGGAAACTCAGCAGATAAGTGTGCAGCCGCAGCAAGAACAGCAGCAGCCGCAAAAAGAACAGCAGCAGCCGCAACAAGAACAGCAGTAGCCACAAAAGAGAACAGCAGCATCCGCAACAAGAACAGCAGCAGCCGCAACAAGAACAGCAGCAGCCGTAACAACAGCCCACCATAGTAGTTGCTGCTCCTGACGTAGGGGCATTTCAGGAAATCGAGCTTCCTTCAGACAAAGTGGAGCAAACCACTGTTTCGGAAGATCTATTGTCTTCCAGACCACCACAAGGAAAAGGAGGCTTAGTCCATCATCTTCTTCTTCAAGCCCCGCTTCTGATGATCGTGATGCCACTTGGCAGCCACCAGCTCAGTCTGAGAGTGATGCACGCCACAAGACAATGCTTCTGAAAAGGAAGGTCCCAGAGTTATGGAGGTAGATGTAGAAGAGGGTGGTGATGTTCATGACGACGAGCTAGTCATCACGCACATCACTCCGCTCCAAAGGGATTGGAGACCTACATTCTCACCCTATCCAGAAATGCTGCTACTGAGCGGGATGTAGCACGGATATCACCAAAACAGGTTACACCACCACTACCTCCAGCTGCCATATTTTCCAAGGCCCGGCAGTGACCTACATCCAGCTCAACCATCTCAGTAGGTAGTGGTAGTAAAAGTCACAGTGTAGCTGCACAGAGTCACATTCCAAGCACACCCTCCAGTTCATCTGGTATTGAAAGTGGCACATCCAGCAGTGCCAGAAAGTTCTCCTCCCCAGTTTGGGACTTCTTTTCTGTTAGCACCAAGGAGGAGAACGTTGCTATATGCTCAATTTGTCGACAAGGTGTTCGGCGGGGTAAGCTTGGTACAAACTATGGTACCGGAGGCCAAGGAAGTCATCTCAGAATACACCACACTATCGTGTGGGAGAATCACCTACTTCAGTTAAAAGAAAGTAGAAAAACTCAACCCATTGAAGTTGGTCAGGAAGAATCAGGGGGCGATATTATTGCGGTGGAAGGTGAAGAAGAGGGAGGCATTTCTAGCCCTGTCCCCAGTAGTGTAGTGGTACCGCCCACATCCTCCTCAGTAACATCTGAGTGGCACCGCAGTAAGAGCCATACTCAGAGTCAGGCTGAGACACCAAGGCGACCGAGTACCGCAATGAGACAAACTGTGTCGTTGAGCCTAAGTGGGTTAATGAAAACAACAGACCCCCAAAGGAAAGTCTACCATTGAGAGCATGCTTAGGTTTGAGGGGCAGTTCCAATGCAACCACCCAACGGCACGGTTGTACAATGCGAAGCTGGCTAAAATGTTAGCGCTGGACCTTCTCCCTTTTTCATTTGTGGAAGGGGTGGGTTTCCTTGAATTTGTGTCAGCCATCTGCCCTAAATGGAAGGTTCCCAGCCGGTCCTATTTCTCAAGAATTGCTGTTCCGGCACTACAGCATGATGTGCTGGAATTGGTTGGACAAGCTTTGCAGCAGAGTGCTGTTCACAATATCCACCTGACAACAGACATGTGGACCAGTTGCCAAGCCTCAGATTACATGTACATCACTGCAAACTGGGTCTCTTTTGTGGGGGTTAGAGATAAGCTATCTGAACGAGGTGCTGTTGACACAGCTGCGATTTTTAATGGTACTCGGAAACATGCAACTGTAGCCATGTTCGCCATGGAGAAATCTCATACTGCTGTAAACATTTTGCAAGAGTTTCGCAGCAAGGTTTTTGAATGGCTGCGTCCAAGAGGGCTTAGTATTGGTTTTGTTGCCACAGACAATGGCAGTAATGTACTTAAGGCCAAGGATCTTGGTTCCTATTTCAGGGTTCCGTGTTTGGAGCACTGCATAAACATTATAGTTCAAGATTTTCTGAAAAAAGAACCCATAGTCAGCAACTTACTGGCAATCTGCCGAAGAATATGCACTTATTTCAGCCATTCTTTTAAAGCTCGGAAGCAGCTGAGGATCATTCAACGTGAATATAGGATGCCAGTCAAAGCACTCATCCAGGAGGTGGCAACACGTTGGAACTCAACGTATTACATGCTTGATCGTCTGTTTGAGCAGTACAGGCCACTCAATGAATATGTCTGGCAAAGAGGGGATGCTACTGTGAAAGGCATGACCCTTCAGATGGATCAATGGGGCTTAGTTAAATGCCTGACTGAGATGCTTTGTCCTTTTGAGGTCTTCACACGTGAAGTCAGCAAGGAGGACTATACAATGGGCCAAGCTATCCCATTATTTCAAATGCTAGAACATCAGCTGAAGAAGGTGTCTGAATCATACAAAGGTGTAGAGGACAAAAAGTCAGCCTATGACTTGGTGGAGAGCTTAGCCCGTCGCTTAGCTGAGAATACAAGGATAGAAAATAAAATGTTGTCACAAGAACATTACATTTCTGCCACAATTCTGGATCCACGGCAAAATTTGGACTGAAGACATTCTTTCCTTTTTCAGAGGTTGATGTTGCCTGCTACAAAACTTGGATAGCTGAGGCAGTGAGTAAGTTGGAAAATGAACGGCTGCTAATTCAAAGCCCGCAAGATCAACCCACAAGAAGTACTGCAGCAGGGCATGCAGCATCAAGTGCAACTTCGGAGGCTGAGGGCAGTGCGTTTGGATCACAACACTCACCATCACTATTGACAACAGCAACAATAACTGGATCATTAGGCCCAGTAGAATCGTTAGACGATTGGTATGTACAGTTAGGCATTAATAAGCACAGTGCTGATGCACAGAGAAAAAGGCCCGAAAGCTTAGCAGCAGCACCCCTGAACATTGGGCGGATGGTCCAGGTCTATCTGGATGACCCAACAGAGGTGTACATTGATCCAATATCCAAAAAAAGGAGGGAGGGGGGGGACCAGGAGCAGGTTAGTGGTCCAGTGCCTGTGCTCCGAAAAGTCAATTGGGTAATTACTGTAAGGCACTGTTCCAGGGTCGGTCTGATTGAAAATCAACCCAGACCGTACCTCAACAGAGAGAAAGTAAAGAGAAGTATCTATATGATAGAGGTCTAGGGTGGGGTACTTAGGAAGGGGGGAGACAGCATGAGTGTCTCATGTTGCCCTCACACATCCCGAGGGATGTCATGCTTCATCATCGGGCGGTGCTCCTCGTCGGGCCGGCGGTGCAATGCCCTACGGGTCCCCCGAAGGGTCTCATTAGCGGAGATCTTTTAAGAGCGCTGCCGTTTGGTGCATGCGGGTATGTGGAGGGGAAGTACCAAGGTCAGTGGTGCTAGTGGTGTGTGCAGGAATAAAAATACCTAAGGGTTACCAGGGAAGCTAGTTTAATACGAAGGTACCCTTGGTACATTAAAATACGTGGCAAAAGTGTTACTAATTAAAACGTGATGTGTTTAGTAGTAACTAAAGGTACAGGTCAAATGGTCGACATGTTTCGCGCCTAGTGGTGGTCAAAATGATCCGGGGCGCTTCATCAGGACCAGTAGAGGTGAATAGTGTGGGGAGAGGTGCCCAGACTATGTGTAGTGGCGGGGGGTAAAATATCGCCCTCCCACTCGGCAATAAAGGGGGGGGGTTTAGTGTCTCCTAAACAGGTGGTGTCTGCAGGGAGAGGTATGTTATGCCCCCTTTGAATTAGACCTAAAGTAGGAGCTGGAGTTGCTCCTTGAGTTTAAAAAGCGGCGTAGGAGGCCCACACCATCTAGGGGGGTTGCTCAGGTGACGGCACTGGAAACCTGCCCGGTCCTGACGCCTGCTCGAAGGCGTCAGTTGCGGTACGGTCTGGGTTGATTTTCAATCAGACCGACCCTGGAACAGTACATTGATCCAACCCATTGCAGTATTGGTATAGGAAAAGGTCTGAATGGCCACTGCTCAGCAGGCTGGCGATAAGCTATCTGGCTTGCCCTGTCGCAAGTGTCTCTTCCAAACATGTTTTCAGTGCTGCTGGTTCCATTGTAACAGTGAGAAGGACCAGTCTCTCGCCCAAAAACGTGGAGAGGTTAACAATGATCAAAATGAATCAGCACTTCATACCACTGCATTACACAATACATGAAGCAAGGGAGGAAGATGAGGACAGTGGCTCAGGTGACGGAAGTAGTGTGTCACATGATTACCTACTACTGGCTGAACCCCCAGAGTTTGAGGACGAGCTATACTTCCCTGACAATTAGGCTTGCACTTACTGTCTTCCTCCCTTTTTTTTCCCTTTATTTGTGTGACTGTCGTTCCGGTTACAAACTTGTGAATCACAACAAATCCATTACCACCGTCTTCTACTCTTCTTATTTAATATACAAGTTTCAGGTGTCTGCAATTTGACAGTACAGTCCTCCGAATCCAGCTCCTCCGCTCCATCATACTGAATCTCCCACCTAAATCCATTGCCCTCATGAATGATGATTGGATGATGGAAAATAGAAGAAAAAATAAAAACTTTCCCAGTCCCGCCAAAAGAAGTCGAGCATGAATCAGATGACTCCTATAGCTATCCTCCTTTCAGAGCTGAGAGATACTGCCCATTAACTGAAAATGAGATGGAACAGGTAATGATTGATGCCATGCATTGGACGCAGAGTCGCAGTCTCGCAGACTGAGTGATGTTGTTGTTGTTTGTTGTGCATGAAGTTATGTCACTGTGCACTAATCATCTTTCTACAGTACACACTAAACGTAACTCAAGGTGAATTTTCCCCTTCTTGCAAATAAGAAATTTGTACTTCTCCTGCAGCTTGATACATTGCTTTTGATTGAATACAGGAAGGGGACGCAATCTGCGCACTGAGTATGATTGACAACAGCACCGTCCATGCTGATGATGGCGAAAAAGACAGCCCGTTAACTTAAGATGAGAAGGAACAGGTAATGAAAATTAATGGCATGCATTGGACACCTGACTGTGAGCGATTGGTGTTTGTGTTTTTGTTGTTTGTTTGTTGTGCACAAAGTGAAGTCAAAGTGTACTAGTAGTCTTACTGTACACACTAAAGAGTGATTCAAGTCAATAATATTTCTACTCTTGTTGTGTAATAACAAAATTTTACTTCTACTGCAGGCCGATCTTCACAGTCAGTCAGTACAAGTATCGGAGATGATTGATGGAAAAATAACAAGTCAGGAGGACGTTTCATGAGTGGCATAAAAGCCTAAAGGTAAACACGTCAACAACAACCACAGCAGACCCAAATGTCTGTGTAGAAGTGGAGTCGAGTGTAGCGGTGGGATGACTGTGGTGCATTCATTTACTAACTTAAATTGTAAAATGCTATGTTTGGAATGGATATGTGCTTTGCCTTTGTCCAACTCTTTAAAAAAAAAAAAGTACTCCAATCGGAGGATGTGCTAAGCAACGTGCCGTCAGGCCTGTCACTGTGGGCCTGCTCCGTCCTGTTGTTGTTGAAGGTCAATGCTGGAAACAGACTAGAGTAGAGATGATGCATACATGCCACCTCGGAAAGTGTTCTTGTTGCACTACACCATAACTTGTGCATTTGTTTCAACTTTGTTTCTCAATATCCCCTTTGTTTTTTCCATCTACAATTACAGGCCGGGCCTTGCCCTATACTTGGGAAAACATTACAATGCACACTTACCTAACCAATAAATCTAAAAACAATTCCAGCCGGGCAGTGGCGAGTGGTGACACCCAAGATTGATGGACGAGAGGACCAAGAGGAATGCCGAGATGCAAATCCAGTCCACATTTTTGACCAGGATAACACAGTAACAGTATCAACTTTCATCTTCTTTTAAAAAATTTGATGAATTCTTTTGTCTACAATCTTTACAACAGTGTGTTCTTGTTGTTGTTGTTATTATCATTAGGTTTGCTCTCTGTTTATGATTCATCCCTACCAATATTTAAAAATTATATTTGCTATCTGTAAAAGTATTAAGCCCGGAACAACAGACCAGGAAGTGTATGTAATGCAGGTCTTCTTATCAATCATCATCATGCATGCATTTCCTTTTTCTCCCTTAACATATTGATATGGATATGGTAGTCTTCAAAAATTGTCGTTGGTTTGTCCATGCGTACTGTTTTTCACTGTCAAACCTTTCCCCAAACTCCCTTCCCATCCATTCAACAAACCCTAACCCTCTTCCCCCGGGCTGTGTGACTTATTGTCGAGGTGTGACTAAATTAAATGTACACCAATAATTAATCACACGCTTGCTTGGGGGGGATGTGGCGAAAGCAACAGTACTTCAATTTCAAGTATATTTTAGAGGTGATTTTTATTTAACAAAGGAACATATACCTCAGCATTAATTGCCGGCATTGATTGGATTTGTTGTCATTCCTCATACACAGCACTAACTGTTACGCTGTAGGCCTAGTCAAGTGAATCGACACAACTATCGTTTGTAACTCTGTCTAGTAGGCTATCCCCACCACCATTATGTTTTTCATCATATTATTGTTGCTCGGTAAGTTCTGTACTGTACTTCATTCTACTACTCCTCGAACAGTCTCTCAAAGGCGACTGACTGTATCATTTTCTTTTTTTGCAAATGTTGCTGCCCTGACAGTGTCCACTACTACTACTATACTACCACCATCACCCCAATCATGGCATGTTAGAAAAAGGAAACCATCTTCACCATGCAGCCATCGCTGTGCCTAAGTTAAACATCAAGCAAAGGTAAGAGAAGTTTGGGGGAGGCATAATTAATAATGGACATGTTTTCAATGAATTCACACACCCCTTTGAGTCCAGATAAAGAATGCATAGACTAGAAGAGAGACTGAAAGTACTAGTAGGACAACTCAATCAGTGAGGGGTGTCGCATCTATCTGTTTGTGTCTTACACAGTCAGCAAATTATTTAAATCAAACACTGGCTATGGGCGGACCTGCACCAGCAAGGAAACAGTGTGATGTAAAACAGTAACCCCACCTACAAAACATTAACAACATTGCATGTAACGTAGAAATATAGATTTAATGTACCCTAACAAAAATAAACTATGTAAAAAAAACACAAAAGCTGACCCACCCCCCTCCCTAACCCCAACCAATGTCCGTAAGAAGAAAGTCCAAAATAGTCCAAAACCCCAACGCCCAATTCCTACCCACCCAAACAAGAATTCAAAAAGGGGCAGAAGACAGGGTCTGAGGTGTGGGGCGGGATTGCAGGACGATAAGCATCTGCTCCTCTAGACGGGCGACGTGGCGCCTGAGAGCGCGGCAGTTGCAGCCACAGTGGAGGAGCACCAGAGATGGTATTGCGGGCGCGGTGGCGGGCAGCCACCAGACGGTGGCGCCGTACCGCTGGAGGGCGGTGGCTGGGGCCGGGGGCACTGGAGGAGGCTTGAAGTGCTGCAGTCTCCTCCACCTCCTCTGCCAAGACCACCAGCCGCCGATATTCCTGCTGGATTGCCTCCAGCTTGCGGCGCCGTGCCTTGGCGGCCAACTCCTTCCGATTAACTTTGGAAGGAGTAGCTGTGTATCAAAAAGAAAAAAACAAGACAATTGTAAAATATACTCTTAGAAAAACAGTAAGACAAGTTAATTATACACAAAGTGGCATGGTAGCACTATAAATCACAGTACATAACATTTATTAAATCTCGCCCGTCCTTCTTCCTTTCACCCGTCTTTCACTTTTTAGTTGAACACCAGGTGATCTGATCTGACTTTTAGTCTTCTCCATAAAACTTTCAAAGCGGAGTTGAAATCAGATAGATGAGGCCATTGGTTACTCAATACTCTCGCCCCTATGCCAATTAAAGGGTGTCTTCACTCTTCAAACGTTCACAACAACTCTTACATCCGCCCGCCATCCTCACGCTAAAAAGGGACTGCCCGCCATAAGGGCGGGGGTCCCGTGGGGACAATTAGGATGCGCCCGCCACAGTGGCGGGCGCATCCTATTTTTTTAACATTGTGGTGGGCGGTGCCGAAAGCACCGCCCGCCGCAATGCTAAAAATACATGTTGTGGTTTTCCAAACACAACGTGACAGGCCCCGCGTGTAGCCTGCCACGTTGTGCTTTGAAAGGCAGGGGGTACCATAGCATAGGTACCCTCCATGAGGGCCCACAAAGGGCAACCCAAGCATACTCCGCATGCCTTTCCGTGGCGGCATTCTAAAATGCAGATTATATGGCTGGCGGTGTGTTCAGACACCGCCACCATATTGAACCCTTTTCTGCCCGGTCGACATGTCGACTGTGCGGAAAATCGGCAGACGGTTTCTATCCGCCGCGGACCCCTCAGCCATTGTAAATGTAATATCTATGGCGGGGGGTCTTTTCTACAGGGATGGCGGTAGGTTTGCCACTGCGGGGTCGGTGGTGAATAGGCCTGGGCTAAATTTCCGTTCCGCTCGCGGAAATTGCGATAATTTGACATTTTCACGTTCCGCGGAGAGCGCGAAAATGTCAAAATTTCTGCATTCCGCAGCTTAGTGATAATTTGGTTCTTGCTCGCGCTGTAAAATAATACATTCTCGCGCGCGCGCGATCGCCTTACCTGAATCCCCGCGTTCGCCGACAAGTTTTCCCGGTCCGGTCGCGTTCTCCACGAGATGTTGGATTGTTGGTAGCGATTTGCGCTGTCTCGCGACAGTTCGCGCCCGCAGTAACGTCATGCGTCGCTCGATCACGTCTTTCTTCTCGCGATCATGCACCGCGAGAAGAGTGAAAACAAGATGGCCGCGCCCGCAAGCAACCGCATGGGTAAGTTGGCGAGCCGCGAACACGCAGAAAATACCGCGAACGGGCGGGAAAAAACTTCCGCATCTTCGCGATATTTCCGCGTGTTTGCGGAGATTTTAAACATTTTCGCGATAATTTGCGAAAGTCGCTTTTGCAAATTCCACCCACCCCTAGTGGTGACTACCGCCGGCCCGGCGGGGGCAATCCGCCCGCCATCCTAATGGGGCCCTAAGTCTGAACAGTACAGTATACATACAATACACCCTTGCAGTGAGTGTAATGTCAACAATAGTTAAGGATTATGAATTTAACTTACCACGGCCCGCCACTGGTGCTGGCACTCCCCCTACCGCTCCATCGTTGGTATCGGCAACTGCCGCATCCTCTCCCTCCGCATCGCCTTGGCTGGCCCCAGCAATGGTGGTCGTGGTCGGTAGTGTGCCTAGAAAACATTACACATTTTTTAGGCGTCATATACACCTCCCCCTATTGGTCAGTAGCAAGTTTGAAAAATAAATTAATAGTATATAACATACATCACTAGTACAAATCAGGTAGTAGTAGAGTAGACACTAGTAGTTATATATGGTCCCCCCTAGGGTCATTCTAGCCTTTGCTTAGTTAGCCCGAGCCATGCAACCATTTTACCTTTGTGTCTTTTATTTTTGCACATGTGACGTTACCTTGCAGCTTGTTGTATAAGACACCTTTGGGCCCACATGACCTCAAACTGCTACTGTCTACGTGCCGCGTACAAGCGGCCAACCAAAACATTAACAAGCCACTTTTTTATGAAGTACTGGTGTCCATATTGCTTATCCATAAATGCTACACTTTTTGGCATGGCTGAGAAATGCTTGCAATATACTAACATGCACCATTTCATTTTTCGCATTACAGACGGAAGATTCCCTTCTATGACCCAGAGCTTTGCAGAACCTATGATGCAACAACTACCAGTACTAGGTTCTTCTAAGGTGAGGGGTCCCTTCACTCAGAGATCTTCATTTGTAATTTATATAAACTAAATTCCTAGGGGATGGTGGTGCTTCCACCACTGTTCAGTTATCATGATTTAATTCCCAACTGTAAGTAAGTGTAACAATGTTTATTGTTTTAATGTTATTGATTTTCCTGTTGGTGCTGCATTATAATAGAACAACGTACAGAGCTTGTCAATACAAAATAAACATTTTGAACGTACATAGACTTGGTGGTATTTGGTGTGGACTTACACGAGTGAGCAAATTAAAGGAAGGGTGTTATGTTCTGGTTGGGTTGTCTACTTGTTTGGTATCTTGGGGGGAGGGTTCGGAGAGCTAATAGTTATGACAAGACACTACTATAACTAGTCGGGCAGAGGATTGTGGTGGGTTCCAAATTTCTGATTGAGGTGTGTGAGGAAGGTCCAACCTACCATCACCAACATCCTATTTTCTTGTGCAAAGGTCTGTATGTGCAAAATCCCTACAACAGTAGTACTATGTCCTATCATATCAAAATAGTAATAAATCTGGTTGGGCATTTGTTGGTGTGAATTGTCAAAGCCTCAAGATTAACAAAGACTCAAGATCAATAAGACTAGAAGTAGTACAAGAGGACGACCCAAAGGACTGGACTCAATGGCTAGAGCTACTGGTGAATCTGAGTTTTATTTACAACCTTTCAAATAAAGAGTGGCCAACTGGGCAAGCTTAGCTACTACAGTACAGACAGACTGATAGTAGTAGTAGTACAGAGAGTCATCATAGCAGAGGCAGGGATAACAAGATTTTTGAAACAGTACAGATTGAAGGATAATTGTTGGTAAAAAATAGCATTGGGAAACTGAAACAATAGTTCGGGAAAAATATGGTGCAGTAAAAGTTATGGAATAAGAATTATTATTAAAAACAAGACGATTTACTAGGGCCAGCAGAGTAGCCCTCGTTGGTGTCCTCGTGGTGGTGTTGTTCTCCTGCCGACACTGTCCCACTCCCTGTCTGCCTGCCCCTGGGTGCTGAACAGGAACGATATAAGAAAGAGACAAACATTGATGGATGGTGTCAAATAAATAAAATATTTTTAAAGAACGGTCAAAAAACACTTATATAAACAACAATTGCAATAACTAAATTGACCGATCTCATCTGGTCAACAAGTAGTATCGGGGGATTCGCGGATCGACTACTTACTATTTATCAACAGTAATCCAGACTTCCATTCTGATTCCAGAATACTAACTAAGCCTAAGTACGACGTACCACCCGACATAGCCCACCTATTCCAGGCGTGCCAATTGTACATTAAGTATGCATTTCCACTTCTTTAACTCCTCAACAATGCATATGGTCAAATGGAGGACACATGACTACATTTTTTGTATGCACCAAATTTTGAGTTGATTGATTGATGCTGATGTTCTGCTAGTGCTAAGCCTATTACCACCACTCATTGAACAAACTAGAAAAGGTTCTAATAAAGACTGGCATATTAGCAGCACGTGACATAACTGAGGGGGCATCACGCATACCACTAAAAGATTACAGACTCATTCAAAGTAACTAAACCTAAGTATCAATCCGCCCCTATCTCTTAGTGACAGGACAAAGTAAGGACTAGAGTCACTATAGCATTACGTAACTTATTCTCTAAAATAAACTCTTACATAATCACGCTAAGCGAGCGCAAACGCAAAGTTGCAAACAAGTAAGATTAGTAGTAGCGCAGAGGAGCACCTGTGTCATAACAATCACAGAAGACTTTTAAACGTAATTAACCTGGAATGTAAGCAGCAACATTCTAGCTGGTTGGAAGAAAAAAAGATATTCGCAATATATAACACAGAGCAGAAGAACAGACACAAAGTAGTAATAATTAAATAGTTACTCACCAAGACCCGGGACCTCCACTCCTAGCAGGTCTAGCAGGTCCTGCTCACGGTCCAGGATGTCGGACCACCGGTGCGTCAACTGCGCCTGGGTGCGCACCTTCCCCCACCGCTGGCGACGCTCCCGGAGCCCGTACCTGGACCCAGGCCTGCTACCTGCTGCCAGGGTTGAGGGGAGGTGGCACTGCACAAAAAAGATGAGTGCAGCCAACTCCACCTCCCCAAATAAGGCCCGTGCCTGCACCCCTTGTGGGCGCCACCTTCCACAAGGAATGCGGTCGCGGCTCTGGCTGCGGTGAGCCCTACCCTTTGACATGGTTCTGGGGAGAGAGAGATGGGGCGGGAAAGAAAAGGTAATACAATTAAAGTAAGTAAATGAAATAAATAGCAGGCAATAGAAAGAGTGAAAAAGTAGCTAAAAAACAAAAAAAAAGTAGACAAAAACAAAAAATATAGAAGCAGGAAAATAGTTAGAGAGATAATAAATAAAAAAGATTTTAAAAAAGTGGCTTCAAACAAAGGATTGGAAAGATACAGGGAGGATTGAAAATCAGGCCCCAGAACCATGCAATAGAGTGAAAAACAAGATGGCCACGCCCATTGCAACCACGTGCGCAAGTTCGCGCGATATTTTCTCCCCAAGCACGCAAAAAGCGACGCGAACAAGTAAAAGCGTTCCCGAACAGGAAATACGTACCGCCAACGGGCGCCAGCATGCATTGCGTGACCGGGAACAGGAAGTAAGCATCGCGGGCGGGCGGGACAAGTGAAAACAAGATGGCAGCGCCCGTGAGCAACCGCATGGGTAAGTTGGCGAGCCGCGATCATGCAGAAAATACCGCGAACGGGCAGGAAAAAAACTTCGGCGTCTTCGCGATATTTTCCTCGTGTTTGCGGAGACTTTTAAAATGTTCGCGATAGTTTGCGAAAGTGAATTTCGCAAATTCCGCCCACCCCTACCTAAGACTCTAGCTGTCAAGGATTGCTTTAAGTCACAGTTCATTCGCTCCACAATTGAATTGCCCTCAGGCCTGTATGGAGACGAAAACTGCACCAGCACCCCCACTGACTTCAAAGCATCCTAGTATGCCTTAGAGGTGAACGCTGGACCTTGGTCAGAATGGAAGGTGCCACAGGCAAACATCCCGACAAAGACACGCAAATCCCTGATGACATTTCGAGCGTCAGCACTGCGTTGTGGCCAAACCCAGAGGAATCTAGTGCACAAATCAACTGCAACAAATATATATTTATACGCAGTATCTGAAGAGAAGGGACCGAAGTGATCAAGATACACACAGCCAAAAGGTTGATTAGAGATATAGAGCTGTGTTTGAGGTGGGCGTGTGACCATAGATGGTTTAAATTGTTGACAAATGTCACAAGAAAGTACATAATTACGGGTCAGTTTATATAAACCATGGCACCAGTAACGTTGCTGTAAAATAGAGACTGTCACCAACACAACGGCATTTGCTGACACAATGCCCTCGTGTGCGGCTTTGATCAGAGCAAGTCTGCGGTCCAAGTTGGGAATCAGCGGATCCCCAACAGAAGGAATCATAGCATAAGGAACCTGTTCGGGAGTTATATGATAAGAGTATTTCTAAGGGAAGCCCTGAGGGTAAGCAGTTCCCTCTCTCGTAGCAGCCACCGCTGCCAAAATATAATTATCTATGTTAGTCATGGACCTTGTAACTGCTGCTACGGAACACGTGGCTACTGCAGATTTGGCCACTTCATCAGCCAAAGAATTACCAAGAGCATGTCCTCCCATACACTGATGGCCAAGAGAATGTATAACATGTGTGAGGGGCAGACGTTGTTTAAGGCCTGCCACTCGAACCCAAAGCGTTTTATGCTTAATTGCGCTGCCTTTAGAGTCTCGATAGTCATTTTGAGTCCAAAAGAATAAGTTGTCGTTAAAAGACTGGACACAGTAATAGGAATCGCACACAATAGAGTGTTCACATTTGGATCGGCAAACTCGAGAGCAAGAACAAGAGCACGCAGCTCCGCCAATTGTGCCCGTACAGTCCCCAATTGCCTGAGTATGCACTATGGAAGACTCTCCATTGACAATTGAGCCAGCCACAATTGCGCAAGCCGCTGCATAAGCATGTATGGAGCCGGTGGCCGATTGAGCCGAGCCATCAATATAAACTATGCATTTGTACTCATGCAGAGGAAGCAACGACAACGGAGGAGGATGAAAATGTTCATACTGTAAAAACTCCTGTGTCTGAAGTGCAGCGTCAAAGATAAACGTGACATCAGAGGATGTCAAAGACGTTGCCCAATGTATCCAACGGATTGTAGTGCCTTCGAGTTAGGTACACTTGCCTTAGTCATGGCTTCCAAAGCAGAGAATGGGTTGCCCATAAGAATGCGTTTACCTTGCGCCAGTGAGCATTCTTTCAGAACTGCCATCTGTACCGCCATCAAAATGTTTTCAACATTTGAAAAACGCATTTCAGCTGCAGTGTATAAATGTGATTTGTATGCAATAGGTACTGTGTCTCCCTCATTGAACGTCAAGTAAGTGAAACCCACCGCCCCTGGAACTATACGTATCACCAGGTTCGTGGTGTTATAACGCATCAATAAGTAGTTAGTTGCAAGCATGTCAGATTGCAAAGAATGTAGAATACAGGTATGTTCCGGAAGCCAGCTGACAGAAGAATATGTGGGTTGTATCAATGCATAAAGCAGTTTGATACACTGGACATAATCGGGAATGTATGTCCTCCCGAAATTCAAAAATCCTAGCAAGGACTGAAGTTTCTTCAGAGTAGAAAGGGGTTGCAAATGTGCACATTTCTCCAAGAAGTGGGGGACTAGCCTCTTTCCTTCATTATTGAGCTCATAGCCCAAAAAGAGTAACGCCAAATGGGCGATGTGCGATTTTGCAAAATTGAACTTGTATCCATAGTCGGCAAAGGATAAAATAATTTTGTCGACACGGACAAGATGCGGTATAAGTTCGTTGTCCGTTAGATGAATATCATCAACGTACGAGAACGCATGTGGGTCTATGTCGTGTAACAAAGACACAACACGTGCTGCAGTTGCCCCGGGGCTATTTTTATACCCCATAGGCAAACGCGTAATTTTTTTCTGATTTCCGATGGCGGTAAATGCTGTCAAGTCTAGGCCTGGGCGTAGTTCGCAGAGTTTTGCTATGCGGAACTCCGCGAAGTTACAAAAAAGCTCCACAAAATTCCGCGAGTGGCGGAGTGCAGTGCCAACTGCAGTTTGTGCTGGTATTCCTGCAGCTCGGGTAGAAATTCTACCCGAGCGGCAGCTCACGATCGTGAACCGTAAGTTCGCGATCACGAGCGGGGAAAAAACTCCGCTGCACATCACAAAGCGGAGTTTTCTGCACTCCGCGAGCTCCGCGGAGTGCAGAAAACTCAGCGAATGGAGCGAAGTTCACTGCCCAGGCCTAGTCAAGTCACAGCTCTCAGGAACGAACGAGATTATGACTGTTGAAACCATTGCAAATGTCTAGTGTAGTTTTGTATTTTTTACGAACAATATTGTTCACCAGCGCAGAGCTGTGCGTGTTCTGCACTGCAAAAGTCCGACAATGACTATACAAATTTCGGTAATCCAATACAATCCGATATGAACCGTCAGGTTTTGATACCGTACAGAGAGGATTATTCATCGATGATGTACAGGATTCAATAACTCCTTGATACTCTAACTGTGTTAGAATGTCAAAAACGTGAGTCTTAGCTTCACGTCGGATTGGATATTGCGGTTGTGGCTGTGGCATGGATCGTAAAGGTATTTCATGAGCCGGTGAATCAACATCCCAACCTGATTACGGTACACTGCCGGGGCAAGGGCCAAAGCCCACTCCGCTGCGAAAGCCTTTGCATGCTCCTCAGGGACGAAACGCGAAAAACTCGGAAGTATCACATCCTCCCCTCTAGAAGCGGCTAACACAAAGGGTGGAGGCCAATCTACCTCCGCTAACAAAATGTCATACTAGGAGGTTAGATTCTCCCAGAAAACCGCCTTGATTGGACGCAGTAGATCACCTTCAATTAGGAAAATAATTTCATAGAGCCTATCCGGGGGGGGGGGGGTCAACCCGGGTATCTGCTGTCTCTAATGTAATGAATGTATCAGTTGCTGTCGCCTCCAGACAGGGACGCAGAGCTTCCCACACTATGTAACCTACGCTGCGCTGTCGAGCAGCGTCACTGCCCATGTCCAGTCCAGGAGTCGCGTTCTCAACGTCTGAGGCATATCTTGCAGTTAAAGTGGCAACTTTTTTCTTTTGAAACCCGGGGTCAAAAACAAGGCAGGTCCTCTTGTTTGGCTTTAACGTCAAACTGTCGAGGTAGATCTCATCCCTGTGGTGCAGGCTGAATTTTGCCACAATCCTGGCAATCTCCTCCACCGACTTGAGAACCCGATGTGTCCTGTGAAGAATGAGGAGAGCGCTGATCAGGGACCTGAAATCTATCAGGAGTCTTAATTTTCACGCGGTCGCGCAAGTCATAAGTACGCTCAGAAGACTCAGGTTTCTGGGAACCAGCATGCGAACCTTGCTTCTGCTGCCCCTGTTTTTTTCTTCCAGTTCTTTTTAGGAAAGAACGGGCACTCGTCTTTATCAGACTGGGCTTTTTGTTGAGGCTGCGTTTGTGTTTGAATAAAAGTCTTAACTCCCAGACTATTGCGGCCTATGGTCTTATAAGCCTTAGCATTAATCTTTGGCAATTCGCGTGGCTTGTCTGCCTCTGGGACAGCCTCCAAGCAGTTTGCCACTTGAAAGCTTACAGCATCACCCTTGACATTAGCAAAGGATCATGTCAGCAATCACGTCGAACACCCCCACCAGTCTCATCCCAGCTCTATAGCCGCTTCGACTCCGTGTTCATCTTGAACACGCTCTATAACGGAGGGGAGTGCGGTCATGGAGGGAGTGCCGAAACACTTCAAATATACCCCTGCAAACATTGGGTGAGGAAGGGCGCCATTAAACCAAATTTGGTGTTGCCAAGCTGTGAGCGTAACCTCAAGAGTACAACACGGTCTATAGTCCCTTGGAATCGCGGTGGCAGTATACTCGTGAAACAGATTGTCTGTCCCAACCTCGAAGCAGAAAGCTGGATCCGCTTCCACAACAAATATAAGAGCAGCACCCACATCAGGTACACCATACCGAGTCAAATATGCCCTGAGCGACGCACGGCTATGAGGCGGAATATCAAATGCCATTATGAAAAACAAAGAACGACAACCTAATGCGCGGCAGTGCAATAATGGGTCAAGAATAAAGCAAAACAACCTTTTAAATATTCAAGCTTGAAAGAACCTATAAAACATCAAAGATAGGAGGTTACGCATCACGGCTGTCTCCAGAAACAGAAGTGAGGGATTTTGTGGACAAGCACAAGCACTACTCAAGAGTCTCTCAGATAAGAACCAGACCAAACGTTGGCGGCACCATGTTGCAGGGATTCTGCACCTACACAGAACTATGCGCAGGAAAACAGGACCTCAGTGTATAGAGGTGTACCAACCTATCACCTTAGTACCCAAAATCCCAAAACCGACTAGCTATAGTGTCTCATTCGTTCTCCTCCAAAAATCACGAAGCTACAAATGATTAGACAACCCAGAACACAACATTCCCGACTCTATCAGGAATCGCGATAGCAAGACATTCTCTTTCGCTCACTCACACATATTTGTCTACAATAAGATATGGCAGAGTCACTGTAATAGTTTAAAATGTTTATTTTAACTATTGTGCTCTACAATACAGTATACGAGCCACTACCAGCAACAAAATGCATACGCTCAAAACAATTAGCATTGTTACAATTCCATAGAGTACAAAGGGGAAGTCATTGTATTAAGACAGTGGAAAAAGGACTATAAGGCCTAACCACCCTCCCCTTGACTGGAAGAAGTTTATTTATATAAAGTAAGATCTCTGGGCTTTGACAGCAGACCCCATACCTTGAAGCCTGGATGTAAGGTGTACATCATAGAAACAGCATAGCTCTTCTTCATGGAAAGGGCTCTCTCCAAGTGTGTGTTAAAACAACATGCATCCCCGTAATATCAAAGCACGAATCTCCAGCATTGCAGCTGTGTTTAGCATGTTATGTCTAGGTGCTAGGGACTGACCAGAACAGAATAACAAGGGGCATTGTTTATCGACCTTGCACATCGTGTTCAGACTAAACTCCAGGAACTTAGCAGAGAATGCGAAAAGCAGACCGTTCTCATGTGAAAGGCACAAACAGAGTATTGCAAAAACAAAGTCATGTAGTAACGTGCACAAAAGCAGCATCATGGCAGCAAAGCTCATGCTAACTTAGCAATGTTGACAATGTCTCTTAGGGTCACATAACGAGCCCTATCAGCCCTCTGCCATCAAGCCACTCAGATTAATCAACCTCCTTTCTTTTGCTGCTTTGTCGACTTAACAGCAGCTTTTGACAAAGTGGATAGACAAAGTCTTTGGAGGACATTAGCAAATTGGGGCATTCCACCCTTGCTCCTAATGGCTTTAATATCCCTCCACTCGGAAACCTGGGTACGTGTGAAAACAGGCCCCTTATCTCTTTCAGCTAAAATCTGCACGACCGGAGATTTGAAACAAGGCTGTGTGCATGCCCCTTTACTCCAACCTGTACACAGCGGATCTGGGTAAAGCTCTCTCTAACAGATATCCGGTACCTTCCCGACTAGGCCACCGCCCCCTACACGTTCTTCAATATGCGGATGACATAGTGATCAGGGCTCACACCAAAGTAGGACTGCAATGTGCTTTGACCAGCCTACACAAGTACTGTATAACAAACCATCTAATCATCAATACAGGAAAAAAAACAAGATCCTTGTACAAAATCACAAAAAGCAAATCACTTGCAGCATAGGTGCCACAACAATCAATTCAGCTCCAAAATACGAATACTTGGGGGTCTGGTTTACAGAATCCCCTCAACCCTCTGCTCACATAAAAGATCTGATCAAGAAATCGACGGCCATTACTTACGGTCTAATCAAATTAACAAGCTAAAAAGCCCGTCAGCAGAGGGCATAAGAAAAGTAACTCAAGCTTCCCTCCTACCAGCACTTTCATATGGGCATCACACGTTCCTGGGTGCTTGCTCGGAAATTCTGGAGCGACCACAGTGCTTGGGTTACAAAAAGATCTTTCAACTTGCAAAACATCTTTCCAGGGCGAGACTCAGGCTGGAGCTTGGTATGACTAAACAATCTTTAACTCTTGACGCGGACCTTCTAAAATATTATGTTTGAATCCTGAAAGCCCCGGAACAATCCCTTCAGAGCTGCCTCAAAGAAATATTTGAAAAAGCTGGATCCCCGTGGAATACTTAGCTCGTGAGAGCCCATGCCAGTTTAGAAAAAAAACAACCAGCACTTGCCCTGCCTTTTATCCCATACGCTACCTGTAAAAAGCATATTAACAGGCAAGTGCAAATAGTTTAAATCCTGCAGGACCAGGAAACAATAAAAACATCTCCCTTCCTGGCCCCGCTCAACTCATCATATTTGGTATCCAAACCCCAGCCTTACTTCTTCGCGGCTCGCTCTCAGCCCCAAAACCAGAAGAGAGATTCTATACATGCGACTGCTGGCATTGCCGAGAGAGGAATTTAGCCCTGCCTGGGCAAACCAAAAAACTGGGGGGGCATGCCGCCTATGTGACTACAAAAGAGAATCACGGCTGCACCTTCTGTGTTGCTGCCCTGCTATAGCTAATGATAAAAGAACCCTCCTTAGGGAGTTATACTTGAGTGAAAAAATCAAGTACCTTCCTAGAGGCTTTGGTGCAGATCGGGGTGTACAAATTCTTCCTACTTCCACGGATAGAGTAATTTCACGCACATACATTCATCATACACTTGGGCCCATTTTACTAACATACGCTCGAATACTCTATCAGCACTGAACCTGTGGAAGAAAAACTCCTAAACACCCTGCATCTACACTGAGGTCGATAAGACCTAATTGTTACTGTCCTGAGTCATGATCTAAACAATCTATACAACAATAATCAAAATAGAGTACTCAATAATTGACAAGAAATAACCACCAACACTGTATTTAAAATTATGGTACTTTATCTAAAATTAGTCAAAGAAATTCAATCAGAGTAAATCATTATTCTCATAATTACCTATTCTAGCTAAATGTCATGAATGGGTCAGGACAGGTCTCTCAGTAGAAGTCTCCCGAGTCGCCGTCCTCACAGCATCAATCCTCACCAACGCAGGTTTGGGAAGAAGTGGCCTTAGACCCTCTCTAGGCTAACAATATTTATAATGAATTTTGCAAAATAAAGAAACATAAAATGTTCTAAACGTCCGCTGAACCGCTGAGCAGAGCGAACAGGAAAGGATGTAGCATCGCTACATTTGGAAAATCTCCGCTCAGAAAAATCACAAAAATAAAAAGACGGAAGAAGGAAACTCTAGTTTTACAAATGTTTCTTTTACATTCACATTTCCTCGGAACCAGAGCTGCAATCACAAAGTTCATTGTGGCTCCCTTGTCCTCCAAGGACACTTGGACATTCGCCCAGAGCTGCTGTCCTCACGGAAAACTTTTAAACCAGGCGAAGACTGTGGTCAGATGACTCTCGACCATGTTCAGCAAGGCCTTCTCATCAAAGTTCGACTACTCGAATGCAGGCTTTAAACGGCAGCCATTTTTTAATAGGCCAAAACGTACCATCTTAATTAAAAGAGACAAAAACAACGTTACCACAGCATAGTGATTAAACAGTGTTAACCCCACTAATACCCTTATGTGTATGTAATCATCTAGCCTTTGCAACACAGAAAAACATTAGTACACGATATTTCAAAAGCGTTTTGTGCTTTAAAACAAACAGCACTTAGCAACATTCATTTAATAAAACATGCACATTATTATTAAGCAACATGAATGCATCCCCACGTATAGTTTTCTCTTGTTAATTCGTATTGATTAATCAGAACATTTACACAAAACAAATAATTAATAGTTACAAATTAATATTTTTTAATTTTCAACAAATAGACAAACCAGAGCTTAAAAACCCAATAGATTTTCAACAGAAAACTCTGCTCCAGCAATCCCCCCTTTGGTGATATTATCACCAAATAATCAACCCCAAAAAAAAAATTTTGTAAAATTTAGTCCCATTTTAGGAGAAATTGGAAATGTCTTTTTCTCCTTACACAACACTACACACCAGACACCCTTTCATCATCCCTCTTCGTTTCCAAGTAAACACTCTCCCTCAATTCTTCTAATTCTATTTCTTGTGGTTCTCTTTTCAACCTTTTATTTCTCTTTTCAATATTTCTTTTGATTAATTTCTTTTTCCCTCCCCTGTTTTTACAACACAAACACACCAATCTTAGTATCAATAAAGCAACAATTATACAGGTCAAAGGAAACAATATCTTACCTATAATAGTACTACCTATTTTTGCAATAAAACTCTTAACAGCAACTATCTTATTAGCTATTTTAGTCCAAATACTCTCAGCTTCCAGTGGTACTAATTCTTCATGCAAATCAGTAATATTTTTGATATAGACTTTCAGGTCTTTGCTTTCGTCTGGAATGTAAGTGCAACAATGTTGAACTTTCAGCATTCCACAGACTCCACCCTCTTTGGCCAATAGAATATCAAGGGCAAGTCGATTTTGCATAGACATGGCACGTACGGCAATCAATTCCGTATTCACCAAAAGAAACCAAAAGAAACCCTCCAGCGGTATTTGTCGATAAGCGATCCACCACTGTTGACAGCTTCCGAATTCCATAAGCATTCAAAGAAATTCCCACTGCTGGAATTAAAGCTCCAAATATATCACCCACAATTTCAGACCAAGTTTCTCTCTTAAAACGTGTTAGTAAATTAATATGTTCTACATCTTCAATTCTATCTATATGAAAGATCTTTGGAAAGACCAGGCCCACGTAACATGTGCCATACCAATGGTCAGGCAACCTGTAATAAGCCTTGTTCCCACAAACATAATACACTCCTGGGAAAATTGGATCTTCTCCTCCCTTGAAACCCCATCCTGTTGCAATGAAGTATGTATCATGACACTCACTAGTCCCAACAAAATATGTATCATATTGGTATTTCCTTCTTGTAATGCACAGCTTACCCTTCTGTGGTGCATCTAGAGCTAAAGTTGGACTAGCCCCATTTTTCAATTCTTTTCCCATCTCAATGTCCCAAATTGTCTCACTCATTTTATATTTCCCTGCTTTCTCATGCATGCTCATTCTCCTTTCCTCCACTATGTTTAGGAAAGCCTTCTCCTCTTCTTTCAGACTGCAAGTTAAATTGTTCTTAAAAATGTAATCTAATGTTAATTCTTCTTTTTCAATAAAAATCTCACCAAAAATGTTAGCTTCTTTAGCTGGATTCAGCTCTTTGTTCATTAGCAATTGCCCAAAAATGTTATCTTTGTTAGACATCTCATAATCTATTTTCTCTAACAGATAAAAAACACTACTTAACACACTACAAGAAATTCCATACGTAGCTGGTAAATGGTGATAAGTAACACCCTCTGAAACGGATGCAGGTAACTGCATACATACGTAGCAATCCCTAACTTCCATTGTTTTCACATATTCGTACAACAACTTTGAAAAAACATTACTAGAAAAATCATTAATTGACCTATCTTTATGTATGTAAGTATTACTAATTCTAGTTGGAACTACCTTTTGTGAACTCTTCCCTACATTAGTCACATTTTCTGTATGCATCTCAAATGTACCTATTGTAACTCTAAAATTAACTAATAAAGCTAAAACACCCCATAGTAGCATTAATAATCCAGTACAGCAGCAGCACATTTTACACCATCTTCTTAGGAAGGCACATCTACTTTGGTTATTCTCTATATTAGCCATTTTACTACTTTGACCGTGTCTTTTGACTTAGCCTCTACTACTCTACTACTTGAGTTTCTCTGGATTACTTCAAACAACTAATTTTCAGTTTTTCTTCTTTTCACTTTCTCCAAGTGATTTCTTCTGTTCACTCAATTTGGATACTCATCACTCTTTACTTCATTTTCTTCAACATCAAATTGTATTAGATCTCCAACAATATCCTCAGTATCCGACTTTTCATCAATATCAGTCAAGATAACTTTCAAGATTTCACCTGTATCTTCCTCAACCACTTCTAGTACGGTCTCCTCTGGATTTCCTTGACTTTCTGCCTCTTCACCTTCAGACAGTGCCACATACGTCCATTCCGGCGACCTATACTTCTGGTTAGGTTTTCTTATCCTCTTGATCTCCTCTGGTTCTTTCAACTCTTTTCGCTTTTCACTTTTTGCTGGATTCTGACTCGACACCTCATTCACTTGTTCAGCTTTCGAGGTATTTGCTCGTATCAGTCTGTATCTCAGCTTCTTTATTCTGTTGTTAGGCCAAAGATCTCCTCCTATAACCTTTTTCGGCCTTATTTCTTTATTATTTCTTTCTCCAATCCAAGTTCTCTTTCTCAGAACTCGACCCTCTGATTTCTCATTCTCACTTTCATCCGATTCTGTTTCAAATGCCTCTTGCTCTTCAGCAGTTTTCTTTCGCTCCACAGTCTTTTTCACCACTGTTTGAAACTTCCCTATTTCTGTCCCTCCTCGGGTCTCCGACACGCAATCTTCTTGCTGTCTACTTGTCCCTTCACCTAACTTGTCAAGAATGTTCCCTACACCTCCTCGGGGGTCTTCCGCAATCTGTCCCTCTCTATCTTCTTCTGACCCTGCTTCTTCAGGTATAATCTCAAGTGGTTCTTCAATCTCCTCCTCTTCTGATTCAGGAGTAGTTTCTGTGGAACTGCTCTTTTCTCTTCTTTTTCCTCCACTCCTTGTCGGAACTTCAGGCTCTCTTACAGAATCTGATCTCCTTTCTGAGACTCTCAATGGTTCTCTCTCTGAACTTTGATTTTTTTCTCACTGGTTCTGTGTCTTCATCATCACTGGAATCTGACTCTTCAAAATACTCCTTACCAGTCCCATCCTTTGGGTTTGGAACTCTCAGAGTATGACTCGCATGTACCCAGTTTTTCACACCAGCACACTTTACTGCAGTTGTCGTAGTCAGAATGACTTGTCTAGGCCTTCCCCACCTTGGAACCAAGCAATTTCTTCTTCTGTGTACTTTAATCCTCACCCCCAGTCCCCTGGACTCTGATCATGAGCTTGCTTCTTCTCAAGTGTGGTAGCTTCTTCTCCAACCTGGTGAAACACAGAATGAACTGCGTCAGCCAGGCCTTTACAGTAATCCAAAATCATGTCATCAGTTATTGTCATCAACTTATTGACAGGTACAAATGCATGACGCATTGCACGTCCCATCAAAATCTCATGTGGACTTAAACCAGTAGTTCTATCTGGAGTAGATCTAATAGTCATTAGCACTAGAGGCAAGACATCAGGCCATTTCATTCCAGTGGCTAAACACATCTTACCAATCCTGTTCTTGATCGTGCCATTTATCTGCTCCACCACGCCAGAAGCCTCTGGCCTGTATGCACAATGTAGCTTCTGCTGTATGCTCAATGCTTCACAAATCAAACTCATGAGTTCATTATAGAAGTGTCCACCTCTATCAGACTCAATCGTTACCGGAAACCCGTACCTAGGAATCAACTCCCTTAACAGTAACTTTGCCACTGTTACTCCATCATTTCTCCTAGTCGGATAGGCCTCCACCCATCTTGAGAACAAGCAGACTACCACTAGAACATATCTCAATCTGTTCACTTGGGGCATTTCAATGAAATCAATCTGCATTCTCGTGAAAGGACCACCTTCTCTGCCTATCGTTCCCAGACTCACCACTGTCTTTTTCCCAGTGTTAAATTGCTGGCAAATCAAACATCTTTGACAGATGCTCTCTGCAATTGTCCTGAACTTTGCATTGTACCAAGTCTGCTTAAAAGACCTGATCATCGCATCCCTTCCCAAATGTCCCTGGCCATGATACATCCTTGCCATTGTCGACAGCATAGAGTTAGGCATGACTGGTCTGCCATCTCTATAGACCCAAACATGGTCTGTTTCTCTTGGGGCACAACCTGCCTTGATCCAGTCTTTCTTTTCTTCCTTTCCTGCCTCATCCTGCAACTGTTTCACCTCATCCCACGTCTCTAGGACATTAGTAAACATCACAGAACAGAAAGACATTTCACCTTCTCGTTCCCTATTAATCGAATGATTATTTTTCGCACAATACTGTGCAATATCGTTTGCAAATCTGTTTCCAAGAGTTACAAAATCATCTCCTTGTCCATGAGCAGCACATTTCACAACTGCTAACTCTTTAGGCAGCTGTATCACCTCAAGTAATTTCCCAATCACTTCAGCATTCTTTATTGGAGTCCCATTCGACGTCAGGAAACCTCTCTGCAGCCAAAGCTGGCCAAAATCATGCACAACTCCAAATCCATACTGACTATCAGTCATCACAGTCACTCTCAGATTCTCTCCAATTTTGCAAGCTTTTGTCAATGCCACCAATTCAGCAACTTGTGCAGATTTCACTCCTTTCAATGGTGATGCTTCCATAACTTCTGAAACCTTGCACACTGCATATGCTGCACTCAGCATACCCTCATCATTCCTCAGACATGATCCATCCACAAACAGCACATGATCACTCTCAAGCAATGGAAGATCTCTTATGTCTGGTCTCGGTTTTGTACAGTAATCAAGCACATCCAAACAATCATGATCATCTTCTGTCTTAACACCCACATTTTCAATATCCGGCAACAATGTCGCTGGATTCACATTCACACATCTCTCAAGAGTCACATTTGATGCTCCCAGAATGACTTTCTCATATTTAGTCAGCCGACTATGTGACATGTACTGGGTTCTGCTTCTTGTCAAAAGAATTGCCACATTATGAGGTACGAATACCCTTACAGGATATCCCATTATGATTCCCTCACTCTGTTCCAGGCTTCTGCATGTTGCAGCCACAGATTTCAAACAACCTGGTAAACCTACAGCTACAGGGTCAAGTGTCGATGAGAAGTACGCAATAGGCCTCCTCAGCTGTCCATGCTTCTGGATTAACACTGAAAGTGCACATCCATTTCTCTCACTGCAGTACAACTCAAACTCCTTTTCATAGTCTGGCATACCCAAAGCAGGGGCTTCACACATTCTGCTCTTCAGCTCCTCAAATGCTGCCATTTGTTCTCCATCTAGTTCCAATGGGTCTTTTACCTCACTTTTTGTCAGCTTAATCAGTGGTCTTGCTATCAGAGAGAAGTTACTAATCCACTGACGACAATAACCCACCATCCCCAGGAACATTCTCACTTCCCTCTGGGTCCTTGGGGCCTTCATTCCCCTGATGATTTTGATCCTGTCATCTGTCACCTTTCTCAGACCTTTTTCAATATTGTGTCCAAGATAATGCACCTCTTTCTTGCAAAATTGCAATTTGGCTGGAGATACTTTTAACCCTCCATCTGCCAGATGATTCAGTAAAGCTATAGTATCTACTTCACAAGCTTCACATGTCTTTGATGCCACAAGTAGGTCATCAATATACTGCACTAGTACTGAGTTTTCAGGCATAATCAAGCTCTCCAATGATTTTTTCAATAACTGATTGAATATCGAAGGACTCTCTGTATACCCCTGTGGGATACGACACCATGCTAAAATACGCTGGCCAAATCTAAATGCAAAAATCGGCTGGCTGTCATGATGCAATGGAATTGAAAAGAAAGCATGACACAAATCAATCACTGTGTACCACTCAGCATCATGTGGAATCTGATACAAAATCACTGACGGATTTGGCACAATGGGACAGCATGCCACCACAATTTGGTTAACTTTTCTCAAATCTTGTACAATCCTGAATTTCCCATTAAGCTTCTTTAGCCCCATTATCGGTGAGTTACACGGACTACTCAGTAGTTCTCTCAAAACTCCTTGCTGAATCATTTTCTCAATTATAGGAGTTATTCCTTCAATTATTTCTGGTCTCATTTTGTACTGAGGAATGTTAGGATAAGTAATTCCCTCTTTCACTGAAATTTTCACAGGATCTACATTATTCATCAATCCCACATCCTCTCCAGTAAAATCCACAGCATATGCACCAACCATT
Source organism: Triturus cristatus (assembly GCF_964204655.1). NCBI lineage: Eukaryota > Metazoa > Chordata > Amphibia > Caudata > Salamandridae > Triturus > Triturus cristatus. The sequence continues at coordinate 557,485,030 of NC_140580.1, forward strand.
TCACTCTCTCTATTTCCTAGAGTCATTCGGTACAAAACATCCTCATCTGGTGTTTCAAAAGCTATTCCATCCGGCGTACAAAAAATTGTACAGTTCATCTTACATAGCAGATCCCTGCCTAACAGGTTCACTGGACTAGTGTCACAGACAATAAATCTGTGCATGTCTGAAAATTTCCCTATTTGTACCCTTACTGGTTCAGTAAGACGTGTCTTGATTTGTGTATTGGCTACACCAACTACTTGGATTGCTTCATCCGAGAGAGGAAGATTTCTAATATCTGCTGACCTGACAGTTGATCTTGTCGCACCTGTGTCTACTAAAAAAGTAACACTTTCTTCATTTATTTTCCCATCTACAAATGGTCCTGCCTGGTCTATTTCTAGAGTTGCACCAAGTATGCACTCTTCCTCCTCTCTTCGGCACCGTCAATAATCACCTTCAGACTCACTCCCTTCATTCTTTAACAAGTACTGCTGTACCTGGTTAGAACGCCTTTGTTTGTTTACCTGCTCATCATTGTAGAATCCTGAATCCTGATTGTACTTTTGTAACCCTCTATTCTGCGGCAAGGGCGGTTTTGGCTCTTGACTCTGCTGTCTCACAACCTTCTGTTGTTGCTGCTGTTGATTATTCCCCTCGTTCTGCACCTGTTGATTTAAGGTTTTACCCTCATTATTCGCTAATGGTGGATTGGTACATTCAGATCTCCAATGTCCCAGTTGGCCACAGTTGTGACAAGGGAATTTCTTTTTGGCTTCCTCAAGATTCCCCTTTCCTTTCCCTGCATATCTGGGCCTATTCCCTGTATTATTTGCCTGTTCCACCATCTGTGCTTCCTGTCTTTCCGCAACTTTCACTTGTGCCCACATTGCCTTTTCTTTCAGCTTTCTCTGTTTTGCTTCAATTTCATCACTGAAGTATTTTGCATGTCTCAGAATCTCATCTATTTTCTTACTCTGCCAGTCCACTGTATGCTCACGAATTCTCTCACTAATCTCAGGTCATATACAAATCTGTATACAAAATGACTCAAATCTTTGTCACCCAGGTGCTCATCCCCGCTGAATTGTTTAAAAGCCAGTATCAGCCTCTCATAAAGAGCATGAACTGATTCTTTTGCTTCCTGATGTGTTCGATCTATTTTAACCCAGTCTGTCTCTTTTGGAGGTACTTTACTTTTCAGGTATACGATCACCTGCTCATACTTTCTCATTACCTCTGGATCTGGTGCTCCTGTTCTCTGATCTCTTGGATATTCCTCAGTAGGCCAACTTACAACTATTTTACACTCAGCCCACAAGTCTGCTGGAACAATTATATCAAACAGACTATTCAGGTCAATCCACAGCACCTTTGACAATTTCACAAACCTGTCTACCTGCCTATACCACTCGACGGGCTTTTCTCTCAGTCGAGGGAAATCATTCGTAAATGATAAAATATCCTGTCTGGTCCATGGAACATGTACATATCCTCCTCCAGGTATTTCTCTCATAGGATAAGCATCCACTGTTTTCTCTTTTTCTCTCACAGGAAATGCTGAATAAGTCCTGTCCACTGATTCTTCCCTTTTCTTATACCACCTATCCTTCCACTTCTCTACATCACCCCATCTTCGCAACAATGCAACCATTTCCTTAATCTGTCCTGTTCTACCAGCACCATTCAGATTTTCAATGTCTTTGTCCGTGAAATCCATCCTGTAAGACTTCTGCAAAGCTTTCACCTTATCAATATCAACTCCCTGCTCATTCGCTATTGCTCTTAACCTGTCATGTGTATTTCTTGCTCTCCAGGTGATGTTTTTGCACATAAATAACAGTTCACCATCATGATGATTTTTTAGAATTTCTGTAGGAATTGTCCCTGCAACAAGCTCCTCTAATTCTACACGTAACCTGGCCACATCAATTGCCTGTGAATCTTTATCCCTCTTTTGAAGGACTTTCATCCAATCATTCAAATCTTCAGCTGTTATTTCAGTAGTTTTTCTCACTGGAACCACTTTCTTCTGCGGTTCTAAAATCGGCATCCCTGAACAACTAGCTTCACTAGCATCCAATCTCGAATTAGACTGTACCTCTAATCCTTCACTACATGTGTCATGTCTGGATTGTCTCAAATCACTACTTTCTGTCCTTTTTCCTGAATCTCCTGAGGGACCAGCCAAACTTGTTATCTTATTCCCAACATATGGAATCACCAAACCATTTTCACCTGTCCTCTGCTTATCAAAAATCGGCATAACCGGACCTATGGTTACAGGCACCGTAACAGCTTCCAGATTCTTTGTCAGCTCTCTAATCTTTTCAGTCAGCTCTGATGTAGTTCTGGCTAATTCTCTGTCTCAATGATACGCAATGTATCTCTTATCGGAGAAACAACTGGTGTGCTTTCTTCTGGTTCTGGTCTATATGGAGGTGGTCTCTTGTAAATCATGTCATTCAAGACCTCATCCTCATACTCATTAACTCCATATCTTTTCACTTCTGCCTCAGGAACCCTTTCCGCACCCTTCCTTTCTTCTCTCTCGTCAACTGTTCTCATAGGATATAATCCCTCTGACATACTAGCATCTCGCCATCTCTTCATTCGATAATGATGAGTTTCACGATCATGCCTTCTTCCAAACATGTATCTGTAATTGCCTCCAGACCTCTGCTTTTCTCGCTCATGTACTTCCTCTTCCCATTCCACTAAAGCCTCAAACTGTGTCGGCCTTGGTCTTGGGTCAAGACACTGTACTACAAAACAATGTTCACAAGGAACTCATTTGGAAATAATTATCTATCACATACAACATCAATAGTTGTCTCTGAGTTAATCTTTCACCAAACTAACAAAAGGTTAGCAATTCAAACAGTAAGCCTATACACAACAATTATTTTACAAAGCCTCAGCCGAGGTCTTTTATTTAGCAAAAAAACTTATTTCAAAACACATATAAAAACATATCATATATACAATATTTCTCTCTTTTTCTTATATTCACAGTGCAAAGTGACCCCAGTGAAACCATAACCAAACAAACACAAATAAACAAAGACACTTAATAAAGGTGCAAAAGGTTATTGGGAAAAATTTAAACAAGGACAGTTTTGTAAATAATATAGTAATTCAGTCAGAGCTGTCTCTTATTTTTTTTGTCGACGGCGTTTCGACCCACTTCTAAATACCGGGTCTCATCAGGACTGTAGATATGGGGACTAGTTTATGGCATACACATGTCCATTTCGGATCCGGTATGCAAATTAAATAATAGTATCCACACTTTGACTTCGTTAGCAAAATAAAGCATATAATTCTATCTTCCACCGATATAGGTCATTTGGTCGATTGAGAAATTTGTGGAACAGAATTCTTGGGATTTTATGTTAATATTAATCTCTATTTTCGGGATGCCCCATCATTTTAGGGTGATACGACCAGTTCTTATAATGCTTTTGATTTCTACTGATTTGTCATGTAGGAAAATGGGGGGGTCCGTAATAAGGCAATAGTCGATTGGTTCCACCTTCAACACGCTCGTAGTCCGTGTCTTGGCAAGTAACGGACTGAATCACGCTTGCTCCTAGCAAGGAGCAAGCGTGATTCAGTCCGTATCTACAGTCCTGATGAACATTGTTTTGTAGTACATTGTACTTACCCGGTTCGCAGGGACATAAGGGTTGCTCTTGTGACTTTGAATATTGGGTCAAGACACAACATCTTTTCCCGTAAATTTTTCAACACGGCCAGATTAAATGAACCATGTTCTGGGAATGCTAGGACACCATCTTCCCTAGTATACCTAACCCAATTCTCCAACCATATACAGGTATGATACCCATATCTCGCAGCCATGAAGGATGCAGGTGTTTTCGTTGGAGGTAACAATTCACCTTCTCTTGTTTTAACATCTTTATCCTTGTCAAACCAGCGCTTTATTTTTCCGAACAAAGATTTTTTCTTTTTCTCTTTTTGGTAATACATTTTAGCGTTTACCAAAACTTTCTAATCCCTTCCGTATTACAACTGTACAATACGATTTTTCATCCAATAACAGCGCGACTCACACCAACGCACCAATCCTGGAGCGTCTACGTCACTCTGTACCTCTTCCAATCCTTGCGCGGCTCACACCAACGCACCAATCTCAGCGCGAACACTGTTCTGATCCAATATCCAATCAGAGCGCGGTCTGTTTGACGTCAGCAGTCGCTGCAGTCGCTTTACTCCTGTCTCCTGTCACTCGTCTACCCCTCCTTTACAAAACTTCTCAGTAGACTTCGTGTCAAATTCTACAAAATCTATTAGTTACAACATATAAACATCTCCATTGTCTGCTTCGCTAACCATAGAATAGTAAAGAAAATCTATTTCACAAGAATCCCGTCTTTCACTCACTTCTGTTCCAGTACGGAATTAATACTCTCATTGACACAGTAGCACATCCCTCTACTCTGCCCTTCTATCATGCATTCATTAACTATTTCCTCTAGGACTGCTCCAAAGAGTTTTACAATCAACTAAATGCTCGTACATTCACGCACATTCATACAAGAAAATGTAGTACATACACACAGAATCCTTCCCGAGAACAGCGAACAATCTGTCCCGCTACAGAATTATAACACACGTTAACCAAGCAGTTTACCTCTGCCCAGTCCTTCAAACAAGCTCAGAGAATACCTATTACTTCTCCCACGATAAGCTTTAACGGTGAACCTTATGGATCCCTGGGACTTAAGACCAGAGTTTCACAGATAACCTTCGCTACCATACGCACTCCTTTTATACCAGAAATATTTCTAATAGTAACATACGACAATGTCACTGATTCCGAACCCAGACAATGTGACGCGCAACTTCAATTGTCACACATTTTTCCTGCATACATACAGGACCAACAATCCCGTCTTTCCCGAGAGCAGTATATACTTCCCTCTGCCCTACTACGGAACTGCTACTAGCTCCCAAGTTCCAGAAGCACTACATATAACTCAATACGATGACTCCAACATATAGTATTAGTACATATATCAACATCAATCAATAATCAATAAATCAAAGCCAATATACAAGCAATCTAATCAGATCAAGACAATCGTCAATAACCATCCTCTGCTACCAGGAAATTGGTGCAGATCGGGGTGTACAAATTCTTCCTACTTCCACGGATAGAGTAATTTCACAGTTACACGCACATACATTCATCATACACTTGGGCCCATTTTACTAACATACGCTCGAATACTCTATCAGCACTGAACCTGTGGAAGAAAAACTCCTAAACACCCTGCATCTACACTGAGGTCGATAAGACCTAATTGTTACTGTCCTGAGTCATGATCTAAACAATCTATACAACAATAATCAAAATAGAGTACTCAATAATTGACAAGAAATAACCACCAACACTGTATTTAAAATTATGGTACTTTATCTAAAATTAGTCAAAGAAATTCAATCAGAGTAAATCATTATTCTCATAATTACCTATTCTAGCTAAATGTCATGAATGGGTCAGGACAGGTCTCTCAGTAGAAGTCTCCCGAGTCGCCGTCCTCGCAGCATCAATCCTCACCAACGCAGGTTTGGGAAGAAGTGGCCTTAGACCCTCTCTAGGCTAACAATATTTATAATGAATTTTGCAAAATAAAGAAACATAAAATGTTCTAAACGTCCGCTGAACCGCTGAGCAGAGCGAACAGGAAAGGATGTAGCATCGCTACATTTGGAAAATCTCCGCTCAGAAAAATCACAAAAATAAAAAGACGGAAGAAGGAAACTCTAGTTTTACAAATGTTTCTTTTACATTCACATTTCCTCGGAACCAGCGCTGCAATCACAAAGTTCATTGTGGCTCCCTTGTCCTCCAAGGACACTTGGACATTCGCCCAGAGCTGCTGTCCTCACGGAAAACTTTTAAACCAGGCGAAGACTGTGGTCAGATGACTCTCGACCATGTTCAGCAAGGCCTTCTCATTAAAGTTCGACTACTCGAATGCAGGCTTTAAACGGCAGCCATTTTTTTAATAGGCCAAAACGTACCATCTTAATTAAAAGAGACAAAAACAACGTTACCACAGCATAGTGATTAAACAGTGTTAACCCCACTAATACCCTTATGTGTATGTAATTATCTAGCCTTTGCAACACAGAAAAACATTAGTACACGATATTTCAAAATCGTTTTGTGCTTTAAAACAAACAGCACTTAGCAACATTCATTTAATAAAACATGCACATTATTATTAAGCAACATGAATGCATCCCCACGTATAGTTTTCTCTTGTTAATTCGTATTGATTAATCAGAACATTTACACAAAACAAATAATTAATAGTTACAAATTAATATTTTTTAATTTTCGACAAATAGACAAACCAGAGCTTAAAAACCCAATAGATTTTCAACAGAAAACTCTGCTCCAGCAGCTTCAGCAATATGTTTTACACAAAAAGAACCCTACATCCTGGCCCGCTGTGGGTGATATATACATACAATTAGGGATGCTCTTCAGCCTCACTCTGGGCCCCGGATTCGCCCTCGAATAGTCCAAAAGGTGATCCCCGATCACTTTAAAAGGAAACCAGCATGACCTTACCGCCGCGACAGAAGTAAAAAAAAGGAAAACACTTATTCATCCTCTTAACGAAATGACAGCAGATGGAGCATTCAGCATTCCAATAGATATCAGTCTTTGCCCCGGAGGAAGTAACTGAGATTGGAGATTTCCAACCATTTTATTCAATAAAAGGCTGTTTCAAACTTGCACTAAGCCGCAATGCACAAGCACTTTACCTGGGAACTTAGTAAAATGATAGAATACATGGTATTCAAGGAGAATGGGAGGGAAGGAAGATCAAAAAAACCAAGAGTCAGATGGGCGACCGGGCCGATTGCAGAGCAAAAGACATGTAAGTACAAAAACAAGTTCTGAGCCAAACTATGGCATATAATACTTGCACTTTACTAGAACTTTTATTCTTCACGCATAGGCATGTCCACTATTATGGCTTTCCTTTTTATAATATTCTTAATTAAAAAATTTTATTGAATTGCAATGGTTTTAATTAACTTATGCAAATAAATAAATATTTAATATATATTAAATCTACTTTATTTTTTTAAATGAATATTACTATTTAATATTATATATTTTATTTTATATACATTATAAAAACAAATATTTAATACAACAATATTAATGACCGATATTTTTGCACTTACCATTACAAGTATAGGATGATGATATTTTTGACCTCGTTATTATGGTCACAATATTTTTGACCTCGATATTTTGAGGGTCGATTTTCTGTCAGTGAACCCTTTCTGACATGATCACCCCCACTTTTTGCCTGGTATTTCATATGATTTTGACTGGAAGTGCACTGAGTTTCTGCTAACCAGGTCCCCAGTGCCAGATCTCTTTGCCAAACAAGCATTTGCAATGCAATAGGTCTCGCATTTATGCGAGTTTGAGCTATTGGCATTGTAAATGACAATGCCTTTTATTTATGTTTTGGTTTTTAAAACATAAATATAAGGCGTTGTCATTTACAATGCCAATAGCGCAAACTCGCATAAATGCGAGACCAATTACATTGCAAATGCTTGTTTCATACTGCCAACAAACCTACCCCCATGTCACGTGTATTGATGCATATACCTATATCAAAATACTTCAGGCTCCCATTAGGTAGCTTCAAGCGTGACTGAACAGAGCAAGCAAGAGTCTTCCAGGCTGGCAGGGTACCATAGTCCCGTTCTGAGATTTTCATTCAAAAGACCAGTGCATTCTGGGAGAGGTGGTGTTCATTTCCCTACATTGCAGCTATGCAGCTACCACTGAGAATAATTTATGAAAAAATGTCAGCCAACGATTGCCCGGGATGTGGCCTAACAGCTAGAGCGGTCGACCTCAAAGCAGGGGAACCAGGTTCGAGTCTCGGCAGGGACGCTCAACAACCTGTAATTCTGGGCAAAATCACTTATTCTCCCCATGCCTACTAAAAATTAATGTGTCCATCTGCAATGCAACTGTTATTTATGTGAAGCGCTTTGATACCTTCGGGTCCAGTTAGCGCTATATAAAACTCTAGAAAAAAACATCTTGGCACCAGATCAAGGAAATTGCCCCACTGCTGTGAAATGTTGCGCTCCTTCTGAGTAATTTTGAAGCACAGCAAGTCTTAGTGCTTTTATATTTGCACTAATGAAAAGCGTGAAGATGTTGTTAGTGCAAATAAGATATTTTGTGCTAACTCTGGTCGAGGTGTCTGTTCATTGTGTGAAAATTTGCCAAGCACCAGTAAAAACAAATGCTGCAAACTGTACGAAATGGCCGCCGTTGTTGGTGCCTTTTACATGAGCTGGCCCATAGAACGATTACAAACCATGCTCTGCTGTGGGGTTGCACAAAGCCCGGTACACAGTTTTTAGTCACGTGCACGAAAGCGCCTTTCACTCCCAGGATGGTGGATGAGGAAATTATTCTCATGCCAGCACACTCCGTACTAGTAAAGGAAAAGTCTTGTTGCGCAGAAAATGCCATTTAGACATTCATTCCGGAATGGCAGCCATTACAATCCAAGACAGCGCTGGCCGAGGGTAAAAAAATATAGAATGAAACCGAGTGTGGTGTCCCTGAAGCGGGTGCCGCACTCATTACAAAAGTAGATAAACAAAAAATGAAACCGAGAGCGGTGACCCTAAAGTGGACGCCGTGCTCAGCATACAATTAAAAGCACTATAAGAAAATCGGCTGCCATTGTCCGAACATTTGAAATTTAATATTGACTAGAAAGTTCTTAAAAGGTCTAGTAATTCGTACTGAAAAACAAAGTAGAGAAAATCAATCAAAAGCTTCTTACAATGCAGAATACAAGAAGGATGAGTCACCAAAAGAATGAAAACAAGACAAGCCTGGTGGAGCGTGGGGCGCGCGCTTGGCGGGGGCGGGGGAGCGGACCCTTTGAAGTGCGATGCAGAACGGATTGCATGGCGGCACGATGCGCGTGATTGTGCGCGTGCTCGCCATGCAATCCGCTTTTCGGAGCACTTTTAAATGCCCCTTACTATAGTCTCGCTTTGCAATCGCTTACGCGATAGCAGGGCGAGACCTAAAAATGTGCAATTGTACCCCAATTGCCAGATACCTTTAGCAAGCCCTGTCAGTCCCTAGTAGGTGGTATCCCTGTTACCTAGGGCAAGGAGGCTAAAGGGCACCTTAAGGGCTGCAGCACGAATTGTGCTACCCTAAATGGCCCCTCACCAAATGCATACAGACTGCCACTCCCGGCTGCGTGTCTTGGTGCAGACAAAAGTGAAAACACAACATAGCACACATCCCTGTGCACAAGCAGATATGCCCCTGGGCTGGTCAGCTCTAATGCTGCATGTCCAAGTGAACAGTGTAGCCATTTTAAGTATATTTGTTGGACACTAGTGAAAACGAGTCCCCCAACTACATGATGGCTTCACTGAAAATAGGGGTGTTTGGTATCAAACATCTCGTATTAATGAGCGCACATTAATACCAGTGTTAGATTTATTGATACATGCACACAGAGGGCCTCTTAGAGGTGCCCCTTGAAAACCTACCAGCTACTGGTATGCTGACCGACTGGTTTTCACCAGGCTGCCACCAGAGACTGGTTTCTGATCCCCAAGGGTGAGGGCCTTCGCTCTCGGGAGGCCAGAGACAGGACCTTCTCAGGCAGAGGGTGCTTACCCCCCTCTTACAGGATGATCTGCAGATTAGTACTCCAAGCAAGGGGAGCTTCAAAGAGCCCACCGCCTTTGGTATGCGAATCTGGCTTCTCCCATAGGAAACAAAGTGGACCCGCTTTGTCCAGAGCCCTTTGATACCTAGACAGGAGGGAAAATTAGCTAGCCAGATATGCACGTCCACCCTCTGGCTAGTAATACCCTTTAGGTGGGCTACCTGAAGTTGAGGCGACTTTTCAGAGTTAGCCATTTTTGTGGTGGCAAACTTAGGAACTCTGAGACAGGGTTATGCCCACTTCTCACAGGAAGTGGTCATATAGGAGGCACAGTGACCCTATACTCCCCTAAAACACTCCTAAATTCAGTATTTAGGGATGTCCCTGGCACCCGAAAAGCAGATCCTGATGACCTGCGAAGGAGGGCACTGAAGAACCATGAAAGCAGAAGACTAAAGACGCAACTGATTTGGCGCCAGCCCTGCCGGCCTGTCTGCTGTCCCCACTGAACCTGCAGCAAAGACATCTTGTCCTGCAGCTGTCATTCCTCAAAAGCCTGGAAGGATGGCCTGCCTTCAATAAATACTCAAGACCTCCATTGGGCAGAAGAACTGCTCCCCTGCATCCTGCAGGCACCCCAAGAAGACCAGTGAGGACTCCGGAACCACCAAAACCCGACGATGCCAAGCACCACTGCACCCGAGCTCCCCAATCTGAGTTAAAGTGGGCCAACGGTGTCAGCATGGTCCCATGCCCTCAAGAGACAGATTCCACCTTGGCTGCTGCCCCTGTGTGCAGGCCACCCCAACCGCAAATGCTCACAGACGAAAAAACCGGACATCTCAAAGACCCTCTGCACCCGGCCGCCCCAGCCCGAGGACAAGCCGACCACTGGTGTCCCCACGTCCCCTAGCATCGCATGACTTGAACCCTCCTGTTGGTTCAGCCCAACTGGCCTCCCACTCGAAACCTGCAGCTTCTTTTCACATAAATCTATCACAATAACCTATCATTGGGCAGCTGACTCTGAATTGCACCACTTCACCCAGCCATCCTAGTGCCACTGGAGGTGACCTGCTGGTGCTGCCTTGGTCCTTCCCCATACTCACCTTAAGTCCTCTTGTAAGTCACTGTACTGTACCGGAATATCGTACCAGTTTTTCCTTCTATAGGATAACATTGGTGCTTCTGTAAAAATGCACTGTCGAGTTTATAAACGTGAAAGTATTTCTCTTGCAAAACATACTTCCCAGATTGTATTGATTCTAGTGGCTAAACATATAAAAAGGTATGTGTTATTTTTATAAATTGGTGTGGATCTCCTTATTGAGTCATGTGCATCATTCAGTGGCGGTGCGTCCATTGGGGGTGTTGGGGCGTAGCCCCCCCGCCCGTAGCTCCCTCGGCGTTTCTAAACTTAAGTAAACTGAATCAGTTTACTTAAGTTCAAAGACGCTGAGGGAGAACCAACTGACAATCATGTCAGTCAGCATGACGTCGGACCGCCCACCCCCTTCAGAGTCTGAAGGGGGTGGGCGGTCCGGCGTCATGTTGATTGACATGATTGTCAGACCAGGGGCTACAGGCAGCAGCACAAATGCGCATGAGTGGGGAAGGTGAGCGAATTTTCACCCGTGCCCAGTCATGCGCACTTGTGTTTGCACTGGCTTGCGCATGCCCATTAGGAGCCCCTCGGTCTCCTAATGGGCAGGCGGCGGGCGTAGAGTAAGCTGTGCCCTCAGCCAATCCTGGGGCTGCTGGCAGTGCCAGGATTGGCTGAGAGGGGTTGGCAGGCCCCTCCAGTGCTGTTCGTGAAGGCGCCCAGGGGAGCAGAGGTCTGAGAGGTGGCGTGGACCCGGGACCGGCTGTGAGGTATGTTTTTTGTTTAATATTGGTCTAAAAAAATGTGGCAGTCATAATTTATACACGCCTGCAAATAAATTATATTTTGTATCCTAATCAAGTTATGAAATAATGTGTATACGTATTTTATGTTAAGGGACATTTGAAAGCACTGGTACGCTTGGCGCTCTAACCATATTCGCACACGTATTTATATTATTGTGTATTTTAGATAGAGCTACGATGCTGACTTCTCTCCGCTTCGCAGCACTAATATGGAACCTTAATTATAAAATAGCGTGAATGATTTATTAAAACTTGACATATATGTTGCACCTTATAGGTAATATTTTGCAACATTATTAGCTAAAGAACGATATTATTAATCATAATACCATTATATAATTCCGAAATAAACAGTAGCAAAAATTGTAGCGATATTAACCCTTATAATGTTCAAAATTATAATGTTGTGTTTTCGAACAGATGAGCTTCACAAGAAATATTTATTTTTGAGAAATGTCAATTAAGGCACCGCGTTCGTCTGTGAAAACATTCGCATTAGACAAGGTACTCTTCAATAACCCCATCTCTGAGAACTCGCTTGAATTCATTTGCCTTTAAATCGCTGTCTACAGTCACTGAACACCGCCGATGCGGATTCTGTTCTAGAAACAACGTCTTTTTTTGGGGGGGGGGGGGTGGAGTTTTATAGCTCGAACTCGACCGAAAAGTATTAGAGCACCGGTTGCGTTACAGACGGGCTCATTGATTTTGTTAGAGACGGGGAGGTAAAGTGATTTGCCCAGAATCACGGACGTTGAGTTTCGCTGCTGAGACTCGAACCTGTTTCTCCCGCTTCAAGGTCGATTACTCTAGCCGTTAGACCACATCCTCTTCGGCGTGAAATGTACAAAAACTCAAGGCAGCACCGGGAGGACCTCCGAGAAAAGCTCTCGGATACTTAACGTACCAGGTTCCTACATTTCTCCTTTGCTTTCTTTCTACGCCATACATTTTGACCAGGATTATTAATTACTGCTCACCGTGGTAGTGGTGGAGTCTGGAAAAGTAAAGGCCAAGTGACTCACAGAGACTGGTGAAGTATGTATAATAGAACTAGATAAAAAGAGTCTAAAAAAGAACTGGCTAATTGTGTGTTACATATTTGATCAATAGGACCTCTGGACACGTTTTAATAGTGTCTCAGGGAAATGGTTAATAGAAACTGCTGCTTAGTGATCCTGAAGGAAATGTTTAATAGTGGGCTAGGGAACTAACTAATAGCGCTCCATGTAGTTGGTAAATAGTGCCTCAAGAAATTGGTTAATAGATACTAATCGATCTGGTGGTTAAAAGTATCTCAAGAAACTGGGTGATAGTGTCTGAGAAAACTTGCTAATAGTGTCTTGTGGAATATGCAAAACATGTGCTGCAGAACTGGTTATACGAGTATCATGCAATTAGTTAATAGTGTCCCAGGGAATAGTTTAGTAGTGTGTCATGGTGACTAGCAGCCTCATGCATCAACCCAAAATCCAGTCGGTAAAATACCGATTCGGTAATAGCTCCCGGTATTAAGTAAAAAATACCCAATCCCAATGCATCAACCCAAAAGCAGAAATCGCAATTTAAGGAATCCTTAAATAGCGATTCTTTAAATAGGGATTCCTTAAATACCGATTCCTTAAATAGCGATTGCATTTAAGGAATCCCAAAGTGAGATTCCTTAAATGCAATGCATCAAAGTTAAAAAATTAGCGATTTCGCTAATAGGGGGAGCAAATTACCATGAAGATGAACTGCATGGTAATTTGCAAAAACTTTGAAAAATGCACTTTTGTGCATTTTTCAAAGTTTCATGTTGCGCACACACATGCCCTTAGAGCATGTGTGTGTGCAACATATGTGCACATATCATTTTCAGGGGTGCAACAGGGTGTCCTTTTGACACCCTGGCACCCTTGAAAGTGCTCCCGCTATTAGCGATTCGGTAATACCGAATCGCTAATACAGACTGGCTTTACATTCATTCCTATGGGCCTCCAAGCCCATAGTTAGGAATAGTAAATCTATACTTCCCTATATGCACTTACCTTTCAATATTCTGTTTTTGATATTCTTGTACCACAATATTCTGTGGGTGTCTATTAAGTATTACAACCAGTATTTGGGAAAGAATGCACTTATAGAGCACAGCTTTAATATTTGGTCATAGATGAGGGCAATGCCCTTCTAAAAATATACTTCTGGCTACAAACCTGTATAAATTCCGCTCCCGGTTCCTGTCACGCCTTTTTGGACAGTCCTGCTCCATGGAGAGACTTATCTGATACCCGTCCAGTGTTACAAGATCTTTGCCACGCAAATCCTCCTGTAGAAATAGGTATTCACCAGCAACCAATTTCAGAAATTCTGATGCCACCTGAAAGTAGAAAATAACTAAAGCCAACTCAGACCTTTAGTACTAATTTTAAGATTTGGATGCAAATGGACATTTACGCTTGTGTTTTGGCACAGAGGAATTCAAAAACGGATAACTGAAGTTACAAGAAATAATTGAGAGTGAATTATATAAGAACCTAGCAAAAGCCCATAACACCTGTGGATGTAACAGGTGTCACACACCTGCACTCGCAAGACCACATTGATGGTTTAGGAAAATACTTATCTTTCATAACATTCTCTACAGAACTTTTGATAGAAGTCTTGCAAGCAGACAGTCAGTGGTTTAGTTGACAAAAGTGACTTAGGACAACACAACCATTGCAGTAGTCCCTCAGCATATTTTCTTGAGATGTGCCAGCACACAGAGAATCAACTGGAGAAGCAGAACCACCCTCTCACCAAGGACAAGCAACTCTACAGCTTGTTATAGAAATAACATTGACCTCGAATAGCTGAGAATCACACAGGATTTTAGGAATCAACAAGAGTCCTTCTCACAGGATGAGACTGGAGGGGACCAAACATCGATGTCAGCACGGGCATGTATGCAAATGACCACACACCTGACCACACACCTGTAGAACACCAAAGGAACAAAAGCGTAACTCGACTTGAGCCAGAGGGCATAACGATCACTCAGTAAAATAACTACTTCTGACTACTGCTCCTCAAAAGGCAGAGCAGCCGAAAGAAAGTGAGCGCTCTTCGTCCCCTACTGCGAGCCCTATGTTGAGCAAGGCTATGGATGACTCCAAAGAAACTGGAGCACTCATCACCAACAAATTCATTGGGATTCCATTCAAGTGGTTAGGAAACAACTTGGCAACATTTAAGAGACTTGAAAATGGAACTACACAAATAGAAAAAGGGTACTGATAAACTGGAGAAGAATGTTTGCTCTAAAAGAATTTGGTGATGGAAAAGAAGAGAAGCACAAATTCCTACAGCAAGAGCATATCACATTAAAATAACAAAACGTTGAATTGCAAAGCCACATCAAAGACTTAGAAAATCAAAGTGAAACAATGCCCAGGGGATCTAGAGAGGAGTGAAAGGCAGTATCCATGCACTTACACTTTTACTAGAGCATGCCCTATTTCTGACTCTAGATGAGGTGAAAAATAGTGATTTGCCCTCTATGTTAAGCTACTTAGCGCAAGAATTAAATGGCCATAGGAGGTGAAACTGAGTCCTGATTAGTTTTAAGCTAAGACTATTTGCTAATAATATGCTTATCACATTGATCTTACATTTTTGACTCCCTACATCTCTTCATAATGGGATCTACAAAAAATGTGTGTATATTAGGACTCAAAATAAGCACACTCAAATTTTAGGCCCCTGGGCATCAAACCTTTGCCAATAGTAATGATATGGTTGAGGGTTCACTTGTCCTTTAAGTGGAAGAAAAAGTCCATCAGATGTTTGAGGTACAACTGGCAGCGATGATCCCTGTGACATACGTGGCTAACTTTCCACCACCACTAAAAAATTGAAACAGAATTACAACAATTGCACATACCGGAACTGATGTGACTAAACTAGGGGGAATAGCAACAATAAAAGTGGTGATACTTACCCGACTCTTGCTTCTGTTTCAGGCTCCACCCTTGCAGATAGTGCCTAAATACCTCGCAAATGTACAGAGCATATGCTCCAATTTCATGGAAGAGATGAGAAACCTGCTCAAATCTGTAGTAAATTTGTGAAAAACGGGAGGCATGAGGTTTTGAGATAACACTTTACCACCTGTCAGTGCATCTGAGAATTTTCCTTCAGTGGTCTAATGCTGAAGTGGAAAGACAATAATGCTTTGGAGATCATTCTCTAGCAGAGAGAACACTGTGGGAAGTGCTATGACTGAACTGAAACACAGGGAAGAGCATGAGAGGAATTTCCTGATTGCTCAGGCCTCTCTGTAAATTTGGGACTGAGCAAGCTTGAAGTTGGGGCTGACTAATTTTCTCTCTCCCTACAAGTCACTTTGGGGAAACTTGGAAATTATCCTTTCCCTAGAAATTGGAGACTTAGGGCCTATTTACGATGTCGGTCTTTTCCAACCAACACCGTCTCGGAATCTGTTCCGACCGAATCGTATTCGGCGGGTCCTCCCGACTGATTACGATGGTTCCGAACACCGTTCGGAAAGTCTCCCATTGACTTCAATGGGAGCTTGTGTTCCGACCGACAACACAGGCTCCCATTGAAAAAAAATGGGTGATTGCGTAAAACGTTGCACCCTGCGGCAGGCACCATGGGGTGCCTGCCACACTGTGCATGGTTTTAAAGGGGGGGGGTCCCTTGGGGGTGCATGGTTTTAAAGGGGGGGGTCCATTGGGTACCCCCACGGGCATCAGGGTGAAGGGGAGCCTGCTACAAGCCCCCAAAGTCAGATTCCGACAGCCTTTTTGTGTGGGAGAGACCGAGTTGGAAAGGCTGTCCGAATCCGACATTGTAAGGTGTCAGTCGGAAACGGAGTCCAAAGAGCTGTACGATTCATCTTCGACCGACTTAAGTCTCTGAATGCCAGTCGGAACCGATTTGGACTGACTGAACATTTACCTTTCCATCATAATCGGTCGGTCGGAAATGTTTCAGAGTCAGTCAGAACATAGGTTCCGAAACAGTTTAGGAGATTCCGAATGCCGATCGGAGCCTTTCCGACCGACATCGTAATTAGGCCCTTATTCACTAAGGGGGAAATAAGATCCTTCAATCAAATGGGACGATGGGCTGATGGAGAACGAAAGATACAGATATAGGCAGGGACGACCACCTCATGAGGGATGCAGTGCGAAGCTCTTTACATCATTTCAAAAGCTGCTTTGTAATGTATCAGATGTTTGTTATCTTATGTTATGTTATCAGTGTTTTTATAGAGCGTGCATCACCCGTGATGGTATCCAGGTGCTCTGTAGCAAGCGCGTGAGGCCACACCCGGGGGCTTACTCAAAAACACGTACAAATGAGGTAACAGTTCCTAAGGAAAACAGTGCCACTATGGTCTACTGTGGGGCGAGAGATAGATAGGGCAGGGGGAGCACCGCCCGATGATGATGCTTTGCACCCGCAAGGGTGTGTGAGGGCACTTCTAGTACCACCCAGGAGTATCTGGTCTTCACTACATCTTCATTTTCGAACCTAATTCACAGCCCTCCCCCTGCCCTATCTATCTCTCGCCCCACAGTAGACCATAGTGGCACTGTTTTCCTTAGGAACTGTTACCTCATTTGTACATGTATTTACTCTAGGAGCACCGGTACAGGACCTACCCCTTTCTCATCTTCTATGCTCCTTGTCCCTCCCTCTCAAGTGTGTATACGGCTTACTCAAAAAGCCAGGTCTTCAACTTTTTGCAAACGTCAAGAAGAAAGAAGGAAGCCTTGATGCATTGTGTGAGTTCGTTCCAGGCTTTAGGGACCAGGTATAAGAAGGTGCGACCCTTTGTTCCACCTTTTCTGTATGTGTGAGGTGTCTGATTGTGTGAGACCGGTAGAGCGGCTGGTGGAAGTAAACGTGGCTCGTCGGGTGGGCAGAGCCAGTGTTGTTAAAGCTTTGTAGGTGTGAGTGAGGAGTTTACAGTATGCACACTAGTGTATCAGGAGCCAGTGGAGTGCTCTGAGTTGTGTTTATAATGTGGGCTCAGGTTAGGAGGTTGAGGACTAGTCTTGCTAACATTTCACATTTACTGTCTAGGATCTCTAAAATCCTACTTGTTGGACAATTCTTCCAAAGTGAGAACCTATGAAGAGAAGTGGGAAGCAGAATTGGGCCAAAAATGTACTGATGCGCAATGGTAAATAACACAACACAACAATTTAAGGGGTATCACACATGTTCAAGGATGCGAGGAAGCAATCAAATTTCTCTTACGATGGTACTGAACCCCACAAAGCCTTACTGTACTAGACAGGCGCAGGATGGAATACTGATGGAGGTGCTATAATCAAGTGGGCCTAATCCAAGGTTTACGGTCAAACGTTTTTGAAGCTAGAAAACTGATCACAGGTTTAGATGATCCAAAAATCCCAAACATCATTCTCTTGGGTTGGATGCCCGACATGAAGGGGAGTTCCAAGAAAGGAAATCATTGCCTAATAAACTGTTCATGTTAGTAGCCATAGTGAAGTGCGAAAAGGTTGTAACTACACACATCTAAGAACGGTACCAAGAGTTACGGTTTATAGTGAGATGCTCTACAGAGAACAGAGGAGGTGGTCACATCTCTGTGGGGACAACTCCTGGATTATTTCTTAAAATCTGTTGAGAAGCTATGTACCCAAGAACCTTGAGACTGCTGCAAATTATGTAAAAAGACTGCGAGTTAGAGCATACTGAAGGTGGATTGAAGAGACAGATGCAGTCTAAATAACAGGAAACCAAAAGATTTTTCATTCATGTGCCTGTAGGCAATTGTTAGGAATAGAGGGGGTGGGAAGAGGAGTGGTCCGTTTATTCATGTGAATTGCATGCTATTTGACATGGAAAATCAATAAAAACATATTTGACCTTAAAAAGTAATATATTTTATACTTTAGGTATAGAGGAATACATTACTACGTTCATAAATATCCCACAATGCAATCCATTTTGACCTTTCTGGGATCCTGAATATCACAGACATGTATTTTATGAAATACTCTGCAGTCTATAAAAGTACTTTGAGCGCACCTTTAGTTGGAGAATACTGTCATGCCATGCCTGATGAAAAGTCAGAGATCTTTGCTGTGGCGGACTACATTTCCTATGGGTGCTAAAATAAAAACACTTTTTTTTTAACTCCCCTCCCTTAACTTTTTTTCCCTGGGTGTTTCTGTTCGAAACGTGGTATGCTAGAACTTAGCTGGATACACTAAGCTAATGTCAAATGTTGCATAGATTAATTAACTGGTGAAAAAGGTACTAGAAAATCAATATGGGCCTTTCAATAGAAAGTGATGGGAGGAACAATATTCTGCATAAGAAGCACAGTGGACAAAAACAAACTACTTGTTTTTAATCATGGCAACAATTGAAGTGCATATATTTCTCATCGCTTTAGAGCCTGACACGGCACTAATCCTTGGATTATTTACAAAGTAACTTTCTGTAGCAGTCCTACTCTCTACTACTGACTGATCTCTTTCTCCTCTGTCCTTCTGGATCCTGTAAGGATCCGAAATTTCAGAAACTCGTTGATTGTTTTTTTAATTTTTACAGTCTGGTCTTGTGAAAACCTTTGGCTTTATATCAATCATTTTATCAAGACTAAGAATAAAAGACAATACACTTTTAGAATCCACACATTTGTACAGCAAGGCCTCTAAGTATATCTCTCATCAACTAACTCGTAGAAGAATTTTTGACATCACAATGAATAGATCTTATGCCTATAAACTTCAACTAGAACATGTTAACTTTAGTACCTCTCTATTTTAATATTTGCTACACACCTTATTAAGTTATGTCTTGAACATGATCTACTTCTTTTCCATTACTAGGTGATTCTGCTAATATTCGAACCAGTAACTCAGGTCCAAAACCAAACTTGTGTAGCATCACCTTCATATTCTCTTGAAATCTTCATTTGGGTAATGTTGGTGTTTTATTTCTGTGCTGTTACGAACACAGTGACAACTCCAGTTCAGATTTTGATATTTCCATAATTTTGCCCTTTCAAGTTCTACTATTTTCATTCCTTGCCTTATTCAGACTTTTCTATTTCTTTCATAGAAAGTATGACATTTTCAAACATGTGGCAATGGTAGAAATGTCTGCACCCTATGCACCTTCCTTATCATTATGGTAATGAAGTTGACACATTTTGTCACCATGATTGTTTCTCTTATTGATGGTTTAGTGTCTGCTGGTTCCGTTATTGTTTTCAAAACATACAATGATCGATTATCAGATTCCATAGAAACCCAGGTATCTAACATATTTTAGAGAGGGACTTCACGCCAGGTCTTTCGAGGCAAAGGTCACACCAATTTGCAACATCAACTTTAGACAGAAACAACAGCGAGAAGATGTGGCCTTCAGCAGTTCACTGTTTATGTTCCAGCTTCAAACAAGCTGCAATAGGAAACAGCTAGCTTGCTATTTCATAACAAAAACGCAGGTATGTTGTGTGAACCATCTTTGAAACAATATTGACTCAATAACAATGGGGCTGATTCTGATGGTGGGCGGACTTTCGTCCGCCCAGCACCCTATCGTAAACGCCCGACAGGCTGTCGGTGGTCCCGACAGAGGCATTATGATGGGACCACCACCACAGCGGTCACAATGCCTATCTTTTGCATTGTGGCGGCTTCTGCTGGCTACAGCACAAGCCGCAATGCATAAAGGGGATACATTACATATCCCTGCACTACCTGGCAGGCGGTGCCTGCCACATGGTGCATGGATATGTAGGGGGCAATCACAAGGAGATGATGGACGGAGCGCTGAAACTTTTCAGACACTCACCACCTGTCACAGATCTGGGTTGAATCCATCATCATTCTTTAGCTCACTTCGCCACCTCAGTTCAGACCCAGCTATATGCAAATCAAGTCTTGACCCTGTGCCTCATGGGAACAGTCCAGCCGGAACTGTCTTCCCTGAACCGGAAACAAGCATCTTGGGACTGGTTTCTGGGTAACACTCTTCATCAGCCAGGCTAGCTTGAATCCAGTGGCAAAGTGAGCAAGGGACCAAAGTCTGAGCATACCCTGCCAACTTAGGGCGAACAAAGCAAACACATGGAGATGAAGGATGGAGCGCTGAAACTTTTCAGACACTCACCCCCAGTCACAGATGAAATTGTTCTGCATTCTGTCCATCAATTGTTCTTTTTGCATTTGTGAAACCGAGTGGGACAGGTATGCCCAGATGTGGGTCCCCTGCTCTCCATGCCACCAGCATCAAGCTACCCTGGCTGATATGGGGTGAAACCCCGAAACCGGTCCGAGGATGCTTGTTTCTAGTCCAGGGAAGACCAGGCCTGGCAGTTCGGGCTGGACTGTTCCCATTGGGCACAGGGTCAAGACTGATTTGCATATGGATGGGTTCAAACTGGAATGGCATGGTGTGCAAAAAAAAGATTGATTTAGGCCCAGATCTCGGTACTGGGATGAATGTATGACATTTTTCTGCATTCTGTCCATCAATTGTTCGTTTTGCATATGTAGGGGAGCACCATATGTGCCCACCACAACCCACAGCTTAGGGCAAGGGGGGTCTGCTACAGGCCCCCAAAGTCCATTTCCACCTGCCTTTTCATGGCGGGTTATCCGCCATGAAAAGGTAGGCGGAAAGGGACATCATAATCCCTAAAGCGGTGCCTGGCAGGCACAGCCACCATTGTAGGGATTGGATGTCCCTCCGACGCACCAGCGAACTCAAGGAGCCCGTTGGATGCGTGACGGTCAGTCTTTCCGACCGCCAACCATCCGCCCGCCATGGTAATACGGCAGGCAGATTACATGGTTCCAATGGCGGGGGGACCGCCACCGATGGACTGTGGCGGTGGCAGTCCCATCATCATCGTAATCGGCCCCAATGTTAGAGTTATTCTTGCTATTTTTATTCTGTGCGATTCCTAATCCAATTGTATACTCTAGTAAGGATTTTATAAACAACATTTTAATGTATATGATTCATTTATTAGTGCCAGCTTTGAGTGTGCTATTCATTAACAAAACAGGTTTTGGAATTCCAATGCATTTCTGAATTCCTCTTGTGCGACTGACTGTTACCAGGAAACACCTCCTACGCAGTATTGCTCCGAGGGTTGAGCCTGACTGCAGTCTAACTGGATTTCTACTTCATATTGGCACGTTGACTAAGTTCTTGTGGCAGGGGGGTGGGAAATCTAACTCCTGCGACTCTGGGGGGCGGGGGACCCCTAGAGAACATATCAGTGCCAGTCTGCTTTTCTCTGCTTAATACTGACCTCCCTTTGCTATATACTCCTCAGTTAAAATGTTAGGACTGTCTGATGGCCCTGCAAATGGGGTGGTTTGTAAAAATATTTAAACTAAGAAGGTCAAGAACTGGTTAACTGCGTCAGTAGACCACTTTGGAGCTATGCCCATTTTCTACATAGCCAGTTTGGCTTAGTGGTGACGAGGTCTAATGCCATATGTAACATCTCCAGTCAGTTCTGACCTTTTACACAGTATTCTTTGCATTCTGAAATCTGTATGCGTGGTCTTAATAACCAAGCAATGAGATGTTGGCTTAAATGTTGGGTCTGACTGAAGGTCCCCCACATGACATGGAGTCACTTGAAGGCTATGTTCATTCTTATTTAGACAACAATGGAAAGAGTAGCCTGCAAAGGTTTCAAAGTGGCTACACTTTTCATTTCCTACATTGTCCCTGTGACCAGATTTCAGATGACTTTCAGCTATATAGAGAACATATCCAGATCTACCTCAAGCTGAAAAAGGGATCAGAAACCCAATGTCAACTTTCAAATTGCCCAAAGGAATTCCAGGATTGGATGCAAATTAACAGGTCCTGTCTTAATGGCCAGAAGAGTTTCAGGCCTTGGGTCCTGTGGGCCTCTCACTACTTGTTTTCTTATGAACTCACTCTCCTGGGATTCCACCTGCACCAGTGAAAAGGTGCATAGCTTGGGCCATCAGAAATAATGCAAACTTGGAGTGATATGTGGGATACTACAGCAACAACAGAATTGCCGAGTGCAATGCCATTCATTCTACGTGTGTATAAAAAAAGGAACTATTCCAGCTCCAAAAGGAACAGAACCAAGAGTCTAAGCATATCTTCATTCACAGACGTAGCATGATCACATCATTACCTCATCTGAAATCCCTTACATGACAACCGATCATGGAAATAATGTAGTAAAAAAACACTATGCCTAACACATAAAACACCTCATGGCTGTACCCAAAAATACTTTTCTAAGGTCTTTTGGAATTATCAACCATCACGTTCAGGTTGGCTACTTAAAACAGACTTACCTTCTATCCAACCAGATTCAAAAGTCTTGGAGGCAAATTTGTTGATGCTATAGACTTGTTACTATGGAACACTCTCCATGATCACCTGGGACTTGACAGACACCTGCTGAAAAGCTGAAAACCCACATTTTCCAATGGCACACAGTTACACCAAAGCATTCTTCACAGCTGTCAATTTTCTCAGGTTCATGTGTGATCAGCTTCTCCACTCCGTTTGTTTTCCTTGAATCCTGGGACTTGTAGTGCTGGTTTTAGAATGGAATAAACAAGACTACAAGTCCCAGAATTCAAAGAATAAAAGCTGGACTGGAACAGATAGTTACGCCTGGAACTAGAAGCTTGGCAGGGTGCTTCTTATTATGGTAATCCACACCCTTGTCACAAGCTTAAAATCAGCTTGCTTCTTAAACCAACCAGTTAATCTATTCATTGACGATTTTGAACCTCTCCCCAAGGCTCTACTATCTTGCTCCCTCTATCAGAGAAGTAAAAGAAGACGCATTTGATGTACTAATTTACTGTACCTGGACCCTTCCAAACTATCATGTGTACCCTCACACATGGTGCATCGCAATCCATAGGGAGTCTTACTAATCAAAACAACATTAGACATTGTAGAGTGTTACATGACACACATGATGATGCATGGCCTGTAAACACAAGACTGCGTCCTGATGCGGGGAATGGCGAAGGGGATAATAAAGAATTAACAGACACTGACCATGGATGCCTCACTGTAGTGTTTCTTTTGTTTCCGTTCCTCGTGAAGTGATCCTGGCCTTCACGAGGAACGGGAAGAATGTTAGAATGTTTTTTTATTGAGTGTGTTTAGCATGCGCTTAGGCATGCGACTTGCTAGTTCACTGTTAGAATTCAAGAAATGCTTGGTGTGTTGAAGACGGTTAGCAGTTTTACCGGTTAGATTAAGCTGGATCTGTACCTGGAAGCTGCTTCATCTTCGTCTGGCATAACTTCCGAATAAATTTCGTTTCCTGAAATCCTACGTGTCAGTTTTCACTACACGTATTTTGGCGACGATCCTGCCAGACGATAGAGAGCCTACGCGTCATTCCTCAATTATTTCCGGATAATTCACATGATTTTCTTCGTCCTCTTCAACACTTCTGATTGGCTGAATTCAAGTTTATTCCGCCTCTCCTTCGGAGTCTTGTATTCTTCTTCGTGATTGGATTTTCACTTCTTCCTTCCACCAATCGTCGTGAGCAGTGCGCGTAATTTGTCTTTCACTGCGCATTTTGTGGATTTACTTTGGCGAACATTGCCTGAACTACGGCTGTGCAGTGCGTTCACAACTTTCACTGCGCAGTTATACAGCATTCCTCTCAGGCACATATTAAAGTAGCCTTCACGTTGTTTTGCTGTCAAATTCCCGTTCTCCGTGCAAATAGCCAAGTCTTCCCTGCATTTCATTGGTGGTGAGTTTGTTTATAAGCATCTCAACTGGAAGGTGAGACTCTTCATTTTGGGATTCAACTAACAAGTTACTCAACCTATAAACTCTACGCTGATTCACACAGCTTTATTTTGTGTGATTCTCTCTATCATATTTTGAATTTTATCTTCTCATACTCCGGTTCAAATAAGTTGTTTATAACAACACTATTGTCATTTTAAAGCAATTTCTTTTTTTTAAATTGCCAATTGTATACATGTTGTCATTTTTATCATTATTTACCAAATCTATGTATTAGTTATTCATATTATATTATGTCTGCCCCACTTACTAACATTACTGTAAACCCACCAAAAGAGTTTTTATATATTCCTGGTGATCCACCTGTTCCCTGGATACAATGGAAGGAATATTTTATTAATTACCTTTTTACTATTGACCACGCCAACAAATTGTTAACTGAAAGAAAAAAAGGTTTATTAATGCATAGTTTGGGCCCGGAAGGGTTAAGAATTTACAACAAATTAAACAAGGATTCTGCTGGTGGTGATGATAATGTGTTCAATCAAGCTATTAAGCATTTAGATACATATTTTTCTCCCAAAGTATGTATTGGTGTTTCACGTTTTAAATTCTTTCAGAGGAAGCAACTTAAAAATGAGTCTATTGATGATTATGCTATGGCTCTTCAAAAACTGGCCATTGATTGTAGGTTTGGTGTAATTGAAGAGGAATTGATAAGGGACCAAATTGTTATGCGTTCTTACAATCCCTCTATTCAAGATAGACTTTGGGTAAATGGTGATAATCCCCTTAAAGATGTTCTTGCAGTAGCATGTAAAGGTGAACTGTCTGGAAGGTGTGCTAAGGCACTCAAAAGTTCGGAAGTTTCTCAACAAGAAACGATTAGAAGAGAAACTGTGGCCAGAGTATTATCTAACAAAACCAAAATTAATCTTCCAAATAAAGTTAGTAGTAGAAAAGAATATACTCCTAATAGAAAAGAGTTATGTTGCTACAGGTGCGACAGTAAAAATCACCTAGCTAATGACAAAAAATGCCCTGCAATTAAAAGTCGATGTTCAGTTTGTGGAAAAGTAGGTCATTTCAGCAAGGTTTGTCATGATAAGAAACCCAGTAAAGTCAAATGTATTGAAGAAAGGGAGTTTAATTCCAACAATGAAGAAAGTGATGATGATGAATGTGATGTTTCAACATCTGGGGGTAGAGTCGTACTAAATATTTCCAGTAATAAACAATCAAACAAGCCCATGTGCTCAATGTTTATAGGTGGTGTTAGTATTCGCATTGCCGCAGATTCAGGGTCTCCTTTTACAATTATTAATGAGTCTGTATGGCTTGATAAACTTATCAAAAAGATTGGTTCAGATTTATTGTTTCCTGATATTTCTCCTGAGAGCTTCAATGGAGATCCCATCGAATTATTGGGTTTTAGAAAGCTTTTGTTCAGGATCAAGCACAGAAATGCTCTATGTAAAATGTATGTATCAAAAAAGGGTCCATCTGTCCAGGGGTCCAGGGCTTGAAATACCAAAAGAAGCTTAACATCATTTTAGATCCTAATGGGATTGAACAGGTCTTAATTCTAGATGAAGGTGATTCCTTAGGGAAAAGTTTATGTAAAGATTTTCCAAATGTCTTTTCAGGCACTTTAGTTAAAATTGATGGTTTTGAACATTGCATCCGGTTAAAACCGGATGCTGTTCCCAAAATACACAAATTGAGAAATATTCCTTTTACAGTCAGGGATGAAGTGGCTAATGAGTTTAATAGGTTATCCAATGATGGTGTTATTGAGCCAATTGAGAGTTCTCAATGGATTTCTCCATTGGTCGCAGCTAGGAAGGCTAATGGAAAAATTAGGCTCGGTATTGATTTACGCTATTTAAATGCTAATATTCAAATTGATCAGTTTCCACTTCCCAAAATCAACAAGATGGTTACTAAAACTAAAGGTATGCAAGTTTTTTCAACTATAGACTTATCTCAAGCGTATCACCAAATTCCTCTGTCAGATAAAAGCAAAGACCTCACTGCATTTGTGTCTCACATTGGCTGTTTTAGATACACTAGGATGCCATTTGGCCTGGCCTCAGCAGCTGCTGTATTCCAGCGCCTTATGCACAACATCTTTGGTCATTTGGATTAAGTCCTTATATTTCAGGATGATATTTTAGTTATGGGGAAGGACAATCCTGATCATGAAACTAAACTCGTCCATGTATTTTCTTTGTTAAACAAATTTGGATTAACTGTGGAGTATTCTAAGTGTAAATTTGCTGCCTCTAGTGTAAATTATTTGGGACATGAAATTAGCGCAGTGGGCATTCGACCCAAGGCAAAGTTAGTTTCTTCTATAACTGATGCTCCAAACCCAAAAAGTAAAGATGATGTCAAATCCTTCCTTGGCATGGTGGAGTTTTTCTCCAAATTTATAAAAACATTCTCAAGTAGAACGTTTCATATCAGACAACTTCTAAAAGCCAAAACAGAATTTTTGTGGTGCAGTTCTTGCCAAGAAGAATTTGATGACATAAAAAATGCTATCGCTTATGCTCCTGCACTCCAAGGTTTTGATCCCTGTGGGAAAAATATCATAACTACTGATGCCAGTGCCACCGGCATTGGTGCTGTCTTTTCACAATTGGATGAGAATGGGAAAGAGTACATTGTAGCTTATGCATCAAGATCCTTGTCTCCAGCTGAATGCAAATATGCAGTTATTGAACGTGAAGCACTTGCCTGTGCTTGGTCTCTAGGGCATTTTAGAACCTTTGTGTGGGGCAAGGAAGTGATTATCAAATGTGACCATAAACCTCTGGTTAAAGTATTATTCAATGTTGGTATGATTAACGTTACTGCTAGATTAGCGAGAATATTAATGAGACTTTTAGACTATATTTACAAAGTTGTGTACATTCCTGGTAAAGACAATGGAATTGCTGATTTTCTCTCGAGGTTTCTTCACAGTTAGTTGAAAATCAGGATGACATCATGGAAGATGTTCAGGTCGCATGGTTATGGGACCATGGTGCAGAATCTATTCAAAGGTCAGAGTGGGATGAGGCTTTTGACAAGGATGACAATTTGAAGAAAATTTTGGAATTTGTTAATTCTGGTTGGCCACATAAAATAGAGATTAAAGAGTTAAAAGCTTTTTGGGAAGTCAGAAATGAATTGGCTTGTCTTGATGGAAATCTTATTAGAGGAGATAAGTTAGTTGCACCTTTTAGCCTCAGAAGTAAGATCATAGCTTTGTGTCATGATGGTCATCTTGGAATTTATCAAACTAAATCCATCATCAAGAGTAGATTTTGGTGGCCAGGTTTGGACATCGAGGTGGAGAGAGCTGTTAGAGAGTGTGGATTGTGTGCCTCAGCTGATAAATCACTTAAAACCTTAAGGCCACCTATGAGGGATTTCATGTGTCCGGAGTATCCTTGGGAGAATGTTGCAGTAGACATTATGGGTCCTGTTGGTAGTTCAGGTAAATATATTATTTCCATGATGGACATGTTTTCAAAATGGCCTGTAATTAAAATCATAAAGAGTTTAGATACTAATACTGTAATAAAACATTTTGATGAAGTGTTTCTCAATGAAGAGACTCCTTCTTTGATCATCAGTGACAATGGAGTACAATTTACTTCTGAAAATATGACCCAGTATTTGTCTAAATGTGGTATTACTCATAAAACCACTTCTTTATACAATCCGAGTGGAACTGGATTAATTGAAAGATATAACTGAGTTTTGAAAGGAGCTATCCAATTAGCTTTTAAAAACAATGTTCCCTGGGAGATCCAAGTGTTCAAAACTCTTTGGTCTTATAGGGTCTTTATTTCTGACTCTACAAAATTTTCTCATTTTGAACTCATGAGGGGAAGGAAACCTAGATAAAAATGGTTTCCTGGTTGGATTAAAGGTTTTGGAGATGTTAGTTGGTCATCTGCAGAAGTCATGGAGAACTCGTACTCTAAACATGAAGAATACAATAATTTGTATGACAAAAAACATAATACTCATGATGTTTGTTTGTCCATTGGTCAATGGGCTAGAATTAAAAAACCTGGTTTCATTTCAAAAGATAATAGCAAATTTTATGATCCACAATGTATAGTTCAAATAAAAAAAAATTCTGTCATTTTGGACGATGGAAAATGCTGGAATCTCAAAAGAGTTGCATTATGTAAACAACCTGTTAGTAATGCTCATGATGATTTTGTTCTAGCTGATTCCCAACAGAGTTCAGATAGGACCAAAGAGATCATCGGTGATCCTCAACAAAGTTCAGGTGACATCATGGAAAACGTCCACAGTAAGAACGTACTTGGAAAAAAGGGTTATCAAGCCTCCACGTGCTTTGAAGGATTATATTTGTAATTAAATGTACTTATATATATTTTTTTTTTATGGAAAGGAGGGGGATATGTAGTGTTTCTTTTGTTTCCGTTCCTCGTGAAGCTATCCTGGCCTTCACGAGGAACAGGAAGAATGTTACAATGTTTTTTATTGAATGTGTTTAGCATGAAGCTCGCCCTCGTTCCCAGGATTCCCCGCCTGCAATTAATCCACTGCATATGTCCCTAAGGGTTGACTCCAGTGCAAACCAGCTTACTTGAACCTGGTGCTGCCAACCCACGTCCCTTATTCAGTGAGTTGAGTGTCCCGGCGACGGTAACACCCCGCGGGTACATCTGCATTGCTTGCCTTACCAATTATTTCTTTCAGGAGAAAGCTGGCATGTGCCAAGATATTCAAAAAAAGTTAGACACCCTATTGAGACAGCTTGATCCTCTGCTACACACAAGAGACACAAGTCATCTTTGAGCAGATGGGTTTGCTTGGGCTTAAAAAGGGATCTGGATCAAGCTGATTTGGATATAACCAATATCATCACTTACCTGGCTTTCTTAGCTTCAGAGGGATTATCGAACAGAACCATCAATGCTTACAGATCGGCAATCTCTGCTAGCCATATTCCAATAAACAGTCCTGTTGGAGATTATCTACTGATTTTACAATTGTTAAACAGCATTAGGTTTTTAGCGCCTCCTCGACCCAGGTATTCGGCCCTATGAAACGTTTATGTAGTGTTAAAATTCCTCCAGCCCTGGCCTAATAATTCCAGTTTATCCAGAAAACAGTTGTCAGCCAAATTGACTTTCCTTCTTTGTTTTTTCTCCTGCAAATGTGTCTCTGACATTTGAGCACTAGAGTTAACAGCAGGTAGGTTCTCCACTTCAGAAGACGTTTCCTTTGTGATTTCCAAATGGACAAAATCCGTAACTAAACTAATCTCTTTTTCAGCTTTGCCTGTAGACTAGAAATTCTGTGTGGTCCATTATCTGAAGGAGTACGAAAGAGTAACTTCTCCCCTCAGGAATTGTCCATACGAACAACTTCATATCTCGTTGCAGCATCCTTATGCACTGGTTTTGTGCCCTTCTTTGGCCCATTGAATCAGATGGATACTGGCAGGAGCAGGTATAGACACTTCTATTTTGGGCGCCCGCTCAGTTAGAGGTGCCATGGCATTGAAGTCTTTCTCTATAGGGGCACATCTGGAAGGCCTCATCCGAACAGCAGATTGGGCATCTGACTCAACGTTCAAGGAATTATATCATAAATCAGTAAGTATTACTTTTTTAGTAGTAGTGAATAAGCTTTCAACATACATAATCAGAAGTCTCCGGTCCTGACACAGAATTGAAAATTGTATAACATTAGCGACAAAGAATTTTCAGTTCAGTTAAGAACACAGAGGAGAGGATTAACCCACCTGATTTCTTGGTGGACAGTTTCTATGGCTGTTGTATGCTTGTTTATTATGATTACCTGTTAGGAAATGCAACTAGATATGCTTTGTAAATGTATATCGACATAACCTTGTTGGAAGGGTTTTCTATTATGAACTTAGTCCTCACACCATTTTCTTTCAGTTTCAGACCAGAAGATAGGCTGCCCAGGTTACTTAACAGTAATATTCATTACCCTTAGTCCATCTTGTCCTCAACACAGTCATTATAAGTGAGATGATGTTACCTCACATAAAGAACGGAGCAGCAGGAACTTGAAAGCTAGCCCCACCCACCCCACCTGGGTGCCATAAAAGGGGTTGGCACTCCTGGCTCCTCTTGTATAAATATCCAAGCCCCTTTTTCAGTGACTGAAAGAAGGGAGTGTGGTAGGGGTGTAATGATTGAGACAGGGATGTGGAATTCCTATAGCCTGACGTCTGGGACATATTGTTTGGGTTCAAGGTCAACAAGTTTCCAAGTGTATTTTGTCCTTGGGACAAGTAGGCCCAACCCCCTACATCACAACCCTTTTGACTGCCAGTTTACAGCACCACATTATGGATCAGGGAAAGGCATTGCCTGCAGTTAAGGTAATATTTATGTCCATATGTTAACGCTAGTCAAACTTGTATTTGTGGTTCATTAATGCAAAACCTTTAGTATTAGGGTGAGTGATCTAAGTACATGTTGTAAGCTCAGACTGTACTATTGACAGTGGTTCCAGTATAAAAATGTGTACACACATTTTCAATGTTTAGCAATAGTATACTGCTCCCAGAATTCTCTCTGATTGGATGCAAATATATGCATAAGCTTGAAAGCAAGATTGATTATTCTTTGATTTCAAAATTAAATGTTCACAAAAAAATGCAAAAACATTTCGCTTAATAACTGTAATATTTTAGGTACCGTTTTTCTGCAGCATAATTTAGAAAAATTTGTTGATGTATGCTAATATTTCCCAAAAATATTCATAATGGAAAATCAGTGTAACCAGTTTTAATAAGATTATAGGAAACATAAAAATAAACGAGCATTGATAAAGCCAATAGGTCTGAAATTGTTGGTCAGCCTTTTGGTTCTGTCAATGCATGACTTGTTTTGACTGTGTCGATTATGCTCCTTTTGAAAGAACAGAATGCTGTCACTCACAGTGAAGCTAGCCGATAGACAGAGAGATTTTTAATAAACACAAAATGTCATGGCTAACGCCAGACCTAATTAGAGGCCCTATTATTAAATAAAATTGCAAAAGTGCACTCATGTCCTTGCATTAAGTGCAGATATACGACTTTCGTGAATTCACAAGACTTTATAGACTTAGGCCAAGAAATAGTATTCCTAGAAAATATTTGTGAACTGCATTTTAGCATGAGCAAATATGTCTGTGTAGATTTGCTCATGCGAAAATCTGAGTGTTTGCAAGTTCACTTTTCCTCCAACCACTTTTTTCCCAACTCTGGAAGAAGTTTTATGTCTGCCATTGTCAGGAGTAAATTTCCAACCTTTCTCAGTATGGGAAAAGATTAGAGAAGAGTTGGTGAAAACCCTTAAAACATGCAAGTTAGTAGGTTTGCACAGACTCAAAAGCGCATTCCAACACTGGAACTGTTGCTAACCTTCAGCGCCAGTATGTAGATCTGCTGAAACGTGGCAACATAAGGGAATTGTTAGTATTCAAACCCTACTATGGAAGGAGCCCTGGCATAATCATAGAGGCTATATTTGAGCTCTTATATAATGAGATTGCTGGCATAATTTGTTACTGCATTACATGGCACAAAAGGGACCAGTGGATTTTGTTACAGGACAAGTAGATTTATCAAGCAACCTGCCCCATGGACAAGTAGATATTTTATTAAATGCCACACCCCTGTTGAGAGCAGGATGAGGTGGACTAAGGGTAATGAAGATTACTGGTAAGTAAATGGAGCATTACCCCTACGTCCCTCATCCTTGTCCCAGCCATGACAAGTGAGGTATACCAAAGATGAAGTCGCTTGGCCACATAACAAACCATAGCAAAACAAAGCACAGATTTGAAAATGCAACACACAAAAATGGAAATAGAGAAAAAACAAATAACCATCAAAAGTGTACAGTTTCACCACTCATAATGCTGAATTCACCACAATAGCACCAAATGTTAACTGCCAGTCTTAAACGGAATTCAGATGATAGTGTCTCCCAAAAGTGTGTTCTGAAGCCCAAGTGGCCACTCTATAAATTTCCTGGGTTGTCCCTCCA
This sequence comes from Triturus cristatus, assembly GCF_964204655.1. Taxonomy (NCBI): domain Eukaryota; kingdom Metazoa; phylum Chordata; class Amphibia; order Caudata; family Salamandridae; genus Triturus; species Triturus cristatus. The sequence continues at coordinate 557,517,473 of NC_140580.1, forward strand.
ATTCTGCCCAGGAAGTAGCTATCCCTGTTGTAGATGGTAGATCTCCCTTGGATAGGAAGATCTGAAACAAGATCGTGCAATGCCAAAAGGTTAGTAGTAGATATTAGACTTCTGTTGAGAGTGAGAGTGGTTGCCTTCTTACTCCTTCCAGACAGTCTAAGAGTCGCACACAAGTAATCAGACTTTCTGCAATGCTATGATGTGCCAATCTAAATCAAAAGAGTTTGTTTAACATCAAGAGTATTCAACAACTGTTCTTCTGTATTAGAATGAGCTGGCTTTAGGCACAAGAGTTGGATCAGGTCCTCATACAACCCCATCATCCATAAATCAAAGTAAGGAAGAGTACATCTCAAGGCCCCTAATTATGGTTTTGAAATAATAGCAAACCACAATATATAATACACCTCCCTCAAGACCTCTATTTCTTTATCACGTGAACTAAATGTTAATGGGTTATACATACATTTTGTGAAACATCATGGATACAACACCATCTTATTGTTCAAAAGTTGTTTATTCATTTAACTTGATATTTGTGCTTATTTTCATTGATAGTATTAAAACGAAAAGAAAACTAAGTATTAATGGGTTATACATACATTTTGTGAAACATCATGGATACAACACCATCTTATTATTCAAAAGTTGTTTATTCATTTAACTTGATATTTGTGCTTATTTTCATTGATTGTATCAAAACGAAAAGAAAAGAATTTAATCCGAAAAAACATACATATTCATACAAATCTTTTTTTCACACATTTTTCTTTTTTATACATTTTCTACATGAACCAACAATTTCATATACTTGTGTACATGTTCAATTTAATACTCTTCACTTGACCCCTATAATGATACCATACACTCTAATCAACTTATCAGATTCACATTCACACTCAATCAACCCAATCAAACTAACAAACAACCCTAATGCACATACACATCCTGGTCAGAAGGTCACATAGATGTTATGGGTCTCGTTGACCGTGTTGTGGGCTGAGCGCATACAATGAGGTTGACGTGCGTTTCAGTGGAATAAGCCTGATGTAGATCACCTTCTTCAGGACCTTCCCAAATCATGTGTTTTTCACCAACTAGTAGGGGTACCTAAAATATTCAACAATATGTTTCAATAACCCATACAGCACCAATTCGTTTAAAATTGATTGGACCAAAATCTCATCTCAAAAAAGAAAGAAAAAGGACAAGTTGTGAACAATGTATTTAAAGCAATATAGAAGAAAATAGAAAAAATTAGAAACAATTGTAGAAATAACGTAGGGTGCAAGACTCTTCCTTTCGTAGTTACTGGAAGATTCATCATAATTTCCAGGCCATCTACGCAACCAAGATGTAAAAGAAATGGTGCACAGAACATAGAAGTGCAAAAGGGTTTAATAGCAAACCATTCATTGAGATTCAAGAATCGAAATAGAAAGATCAAGTGAAACACATCCAAATGAAACTGCATGACAGATGAGAATTCACAAGCAGGTGCAGAGAGATTATGAGAGAAGCACCATGTGTCAAAAGAGATCCATTGTTTGGAGTAAGCCTTAATTGTGGAAGGCTTCCTAGAACTATGAATAACCTCCACCAGAGAAGAAGAAAGATCTTTTGCAAAGATGTTGGACTTTTTAACTCCCAAAGTGACAGTGTGAGTTGAAGTTAAACAGGGAACAGAGAAGGTGTAGCCTCTTTTCCGGCAAAGCGGCTGTACCTGACCGCAGTTTAATCTGGACCCTCGTTGTGGGTGGATTCCCGCTTCCCACGGACCCGCGCTGCTGGTCTGTCTCCCGGGCATTGTTACGCCTGGCTGGACGGGACCACATCTCCCAGGTTCCCCTCCGCGGCAAGGACGCCGCCGACGTCATCAGCACGCGCCAGGAGGCGCTACTAAGGCACGCCTGGTGCAGAGTCCCGGGTGTAGCCTCTTTTACAGCAAAGCGGCTGTACCTGACCGCAGTTTAATCTGGACCCTCGTTGTGGGTGGATTCCTGCTTCCCACGGACCCGCGCTGCTGGTCTGTCTCCCGGGCATTGTTACGCCTGGCTGGACGGGACCACATCTCCCAGGTTCCCCTCCGCGGCAAGGACGCCGCCGACGTCATCAGCACGCGCCAGGAGGCGCTACTAAGGCACGCCTGGTCCCTCGTCCCGTGAGGACGCGCGCGGGATGCGCCGGGAGAAGCCCGGGACAAGGGCGGGACCGTTTGTGTCCGTTGGTGTCCAGGTGAGTCCGGGCCGGACCCCCCCTCTTGCGTCATGTGGTTTTGATATCGAACCTGTGCAGTACTTGTTTGCTCTGTCCTACTGATTTCCGTTTAATTATTAACTCCGTCCAAATATTGAAAACATCAGTTTCCTGTGGATATTACACAATCTAATCTCCCGTCATCTAAAGCGGTGAAGAATGGGGAAGACGCGTGCCGCTTCATCTGCCCAAGTTCCAAAGCCTAAAGACACTTCAAACCAACCACTACCCAGTCTGACAGCCATTGACCGTATGCTGCAGAAAACTATTGGGTAGCTGCTAACGCAATTCAAAATACAGAACGCTGCCTTTCCCTTCCTGCAGGTTCTTTTCTCCCCGTGCTCCCGACCAATACATCGACCCTCACCACTAACTCTCAGGATTCGATTTTGGCTCCATCCTTTGTTGCCCTCCCGGGGGCTCACCATATTTCTAATTCCCAGGATACTGTTGCTAACTTGGGCAACGTTTCCCCAGAACTTCTTCCTATTTCATCAGACAATCATTGACTCCCACCATCTTCCTTAGTGACTCCTTTCCTGTTCCCCTCGCCCAGGCAGAGTCTTTCACTGGTAACAGGTCCTTTGACATACCTTTTACATCCATCTTGCCCTCAGCCTTGTCGCAAAGCGTAGACAGTCCCACCTCGAGGGCAATAACTAGAGGTCAGAAGGCCAGATGTAAGACAAAACACACTAACAGGGAGGGGCAACCCGTAAAAAATCCTAAAGGAAGTAAAGGTGGTACTAAACTCAAGAAAGTTGTTGTCAAATCTAATATAACAAAAGGGAATATTGTTAGCAATAATATACCAGAAATTACATCAATTTTTCCTAATGATACAGGCTCACATATTCAAACATCTGAATTAGCAGTTTCTCCTTCTATTCCTCTATCACACAGTGAGGGACTCTTTGTTAAAATCGAGCACCCTATGAAATCTTTATTGTCCCCACTTCTTGAAAGGGTTAAATGTATAAGTGTAAAGATAGATAATCTGGAGAAAGTACTGAAGAACATCTCCATTGTTCCAGAGCAACCGCTGGTCAGTGCACATACGAAGATTATAGACTTACAATGAAGTACTAGACCCCATGCTTTTAGCTCTGGAAACAATAAACAGTTACCATCTGCTAATAACCCCTTAACGCCTCAAACATCGAGGAACACCGACTCTACGATCAGGTGTTCCCAGGTGGCCTTAGGGGTATCTGAACCTAAGATCATGGAAAGTGGGGCAGGTGCTCCACGTAAAGATATGGAACCCATAGAATTGACGACCAATATCCCTGGTGTTTCCAGGTAACTTCCTATGAATATTAACCCTAAGAGGTCATTTCCTCACATTGATCTCCCTCCGCAATCTCTACCTTATACCATAGTTTTGGCTGGAGTCCCGGAGCTATCCCAAGAAAATCCAGAAACCTATACTGAGCTAAGAAACAAAGCTGTTCACTGGCTAAATAAGAACAGGCACTTCCGCCTAATATATCTGGGGAAATACTATTTGCGAGAAGGTTAAGTTGGTTGGGTCACAGAAGAAAGGATCTTCCAGGGGACTGCATTGTCAAGAAATGAAGATGTGCCGCCACTGAAGCCATCACTCTCGTAAATACCGTTGGTGCTGGTTTCAGCCCAAAAGGAAGGACTTTGAACTGCCAATGATGACCCTGTACTGCAAACCTCAAATGTTTGTTATGAAACTTGCAATTTATATGTGAATATATGCCTCCATGAGGTCCAATGTAATGAGAAAGGGATTTGGAGGCATTAACAAGAATATCCTCTGCAAAGTCTCCATCTTAAACTTGATATTCTTGATGAAAAAGTTGAGCATCTTCAGGGCTATCACCAGACAATAGCCCCCTCATGACATTGGGACTAGGAAAACAATGGAGTACACTCCCTGACCCCTTAAGAGTTTGAGGACTGGAACAATTGCTTTGTCCTCTGAAGATCTAGGACTCCCTTCAGCAAGGCTTCTTTCCTGGTTGCATCTCGAGGCAGAGGAGTAGGAGTGGCTACCGTAGGCATTGGGTCCAAGCAAAGTATATTTTGTACCCCTTGGAGACCATCTGAAAACCCCATCTACCCGAAGAAATTTCTTGCCACTGAGAGACGAACTGCAGAATTCGTCCTCCAACTTGTAAAGGAGATTCCATTTTCTCTGCATAGTTAGGCCTAGTTTGGCCTTTGACACTAGTCGTGCTTCTGCTTGGTGAGGAATTTGAAGGAGGACGTTGCCTAGAACCTCAGAGTGATTTTGGTTCTGCTGTCTCCTTGAGGGTTGACAAAAGGAATTTCTTGATTTTAATGATCTGAAACTCTTCAAGGGTTGAAATGAGGATGATTGCTTCCTCTCCTTAAAAGTACGATGGAGATTATCCAGCTCTGCACCAAATAGTCTAGAACCCTCAAAATGCATCTTGAGAGCAGTTGATCTTTTGGCAGCATCAGTTTTCTAATCTTTTAGATACAGGTTCCTTCTAGCTGCTATAAAAGCTCTATTTGCTAAAGCTGCCGACCTGACAAGATGAAATGAAATATCAGAAGATAACTGAATTTGACACTCCATAACCTCCAAAAGAGGGAAACAATCAGATTGATCCTGAACTGCCATAAAAAAGATTCTTAAAATCTGAAATTAGAGATAGGGCTGCGTAGGCTCCACAGATCCCAGCTCCCAATGCTACATGTGAACCAGAAAAAACGTCTTCAAAACAGAATCCACTTTTTCAATCTGATCGATCCTTTAGGATATTCTTTTCCATCATAGCAGAGCGGCACACAACACTTTCCACCACAAAATCATACATGCACATTATCTGTTAGCACTGTCTCCATATTCTTCAGAGGAAAGAGCTTAGCCATAAATCTTGGCAAACTTATCTTGTTAGAGTCCATCCATTCTTTCTTGATAACATCCAAAATGAACTGGTGAATGGGTAACCCCGCATAAGATGGCCTTTGAATCTGCCTCGGCAGAGACTCATCCAAATTTCCTGGCTTTCTAAGTGTGGTAAATAATTTAATTACCGGGACTTAATTTGATACGGAACATAATAAAAATAGTTCAATAAATAAGAGGCAGAATCCGTGGTATTAGAGGTTAGGAACGGGCTTTATTCCAATGGATGATTTCGAAATCGTGGACTCCAGGTTCCATCACCACGGAGGCTCAGGAAGTGAAGTACCTACATTATTGATAATTAATTACTTTTATACAATAGGCATTACAGTGAAGCAAATGCGAGAGGCGTAACAATTGATAAGGAAGATAACATTATTCATGCGTAATGACAATGGGCGTGATTGGGCGTAACAAAGGAACGTCATCAGGTATGATGTCATAATGGGGTGGTTCCATGAAAGAATTTCGCAATGTCAGCAGAATTACTTGGCAGAAATGCGCGCACAGCAGCATGACGTGTGATTGACGTGCAGCTAGGGGGTGAAGGGGACTTGACATTTAGCTCTACATGTGGCGACAGATGTCTAGAGGGTCAAGTCAACCTAATCCCAAATCATATCTAACATCCTATGTTTAAAGAACTATGTTATCCAAAAGAGAGGCCTTCTTGGAGTAGAATCTTATTCTATACTGACTATACTGACTGTTAGTGCGTGTACAAGCGTCTAAGTGTCTACACTAGATGCGAGGGCAGAAGTCTTCCATGGTAATAGGGCTATGAATTACTCGTATAAAGACAGAGAAGCCGGGCCTCTGCTCGGTAGTTGGCAGAATGTTTACTTAAACTACTAGACAGGAATGCATTGGGCAGGGAACGGAGCAGATAATTTCGAAGGTGAAATACAGTTCTTGGCAGGCAGCAAGCTGATGTCAGGCATCGTGAGCCGCGCAGAGGATGAGACAAAGTTCATGGTCACAGATGCAGGCTCGGACTGGAGCTTCAGAGACAGAAAGCAAGAAAAGCTTGATGACAGAATCAGGGCCTACTCGTCTGAACTGTAAAATGGCATAAGTGAACCATATAAAGGCGGTGGCCTTTCGTACTTAGGAATGGAATATCCGGCCCATTCATGGCGGATCTGAAAGAGGACATGTTAACGGTGGACGCACATGTATTTGCGTCTTCATAACTGGAACTGGAGGGGACATACATGTACTTGTAACATGTACATAGAACCGTTGGGGTCCAAGATAGGGGACATAACTGACCGGAAAAATCCATATTTCCACATTCCCTCCTTGTCCCCTACTTGCCCGTCAAGAGATATCAATCTTCATCAATCCATTGATCTGTTCATATAACATCATTTGTTCTTCTTTCTTCTTCCGGGATTTTGAACGAAAATTTTGATGTGGAATACACGATGTGGCATACAGACCACAAATCGCTGGTCCACATTGCAGGCATAGACAGCAACTGAATAGTATGAGAAGGCCAATACCTAGGAAGGATAGAACTCTCCATCCCCAGGCTGATAACACACTCCAAAACCAACCGGACCAAGTCCAGGTGCCTGGATTCTGGTGTATCTGGCTCACAATCTTATGAAGGCGCGTTATAGCTTTATATACAGATGGCGAATTTTCTGGTATGAATACGCAACAGCTTGATCCGATGACCCTACAAGCTCCGCCCCTATCAGCCAGGATGACGTCAAGGACAAGACGATTTTGAAGCACAACAATCCGCATGGCAGACTGCTCTTCTGTTAAATTGCCTAAGGCGGAAATAGTTTCGTTCACTACTGCTTCAAGGGTTCGAGTTAATCTACGTATCAGCTTACTATTAGTAACGGTACCTATATAGGGAAAGAGACCTTTATTGAAATCTGTGTATTTTTCCCATGCTGTTTCAGTGTAATCGACTATTGGGAGATCTCTCCTTTCTCTATTGTGTACTAAATGAGTATTTCTGTGATAATCAGGAGGAGCTAGAAAAACAGGTGGCAAAAGGAATCCAATGTAGCAGGTACCATCCCAATCTAGAGGCAAACGTACATATGCCGTCTGACCACATATAAAATAGGAATGGCGGGAAGCTCTAAATGTCGACTTGCCTTGATCACTAAATTCTATTACAGTGGTGCATCTACTATGGCCCATATGTATGGAACCATTCTTTCTTACACATAATTCACCTTTTACTGGAAATACTGACATGGCGGGCAAACTTGGATTAGCTTCGGATTCGACATTCAAGATCAGGAGATTAAGCGTAAAATTACCTAATCTATATACTTCATTTTCTAGATCAGTTCCTGTTCTTTTGGGAAGTCCCTCCTTGTTGGGGTGGCAGACTTTAAGTAAAACTAAGTTCAGATTTCCCCATACCCAGTTGTCTTGATAAACTGCAGAATTTGAATCTAAGGAATTAATTAAGCTAAACCATGCTCCACAGGAGCCGTTGTGTGTGAACGGGTATGGAAAAAGGGGTAGAATTCCTTTATAGTTCTGATAGGGAGGGAGTCGGCCACATATCCAACAATTTGTAGCATTGCTAACCTGATGGGAATGATGTAACATACTAATAAAAGTGTTATTGCGCAGCGCAAATCTGTAAGACAATTCATGTGGAGGTAATTCACTAAAAGAATGTTCAGCAGTAACATTATAAACATGTCTAGAAATAGGATAATATATGTGCAACAATATACTTGCAATAATTATTAAAAGACTTAAGAAAAACAAGATCAATAACGTCACTGTGCAATGACTACGCAGTGATTTACAGTATGCATGTCGTTTCAACATTTTTCGGGTTTTTTCTCTATTCAGATCTAAGGGATACATGTCAGGGACAAATTCAACCGCTTCACCTTGGAGAGGACTTAAACAATCAAACTGCCCGACTGATTAGACCTGAGTTTTAGTTTATAATGTTCGTGACTGCTTGAGTCACCCAAAGGAAGTTTTGAGTCAATGGGTGAAGACACGCGAGGTGTGGTTTTCACATCTGATGGTAGTCCATAAAATTTCTTGATATGACTTGAATGTACCCAGCCTTTTCTGCCTTCGATCTTCACGGCTGTCCTTGTGGTGAGCAAGACCAATTGCGGCGACCTCCACCTAGGATCCAGCTGAGTCTTTCGATCAAAGTTCCTCACTAAAACGAGATCCCCCGGAATTACGTCATGGGGTTTCACCTCAGTGTTGTCAGGAAAAGCTGCAGCTACCTGTGAACGACAAGATTGTAGTGCAGACATCAAGGAAGCCAAATAATCTGTCAGCATATTACAGTCAATATCAGTTATTTTACGTGGTATAGGCGTCCCCCACATATTTGGTGGTCTGCCAAAGATCACCTCATACGGGGATAGCCCTGTTCGAGAGTGTGCTACCATTCTCATGTAAAAGAGTGCAACTGGTAATGCTACTACCCAGTCGACACCTTTCTCCCTGCATATTTTAGACAATCTAATTTTCAGGGTCTGATTATGTCTTTCCACGAGACCTGCTGCCTCGGGGTGTCGGACACAGTGGAATTTCCACTGATAACCTAACAAAAGTGAAACGTGTTTCATTAGTTCGGATGAGAACGGCTGGCCGTTATCTGAGTAGACAGCACGTGGTAAACCGTATCGTGGGAAGAATTCTCGAACTAACTGTTTGGCAGTAGTCGGGGCAGTGTAATCTGAAACCGGGTATGCCTCTGTCCACCGGGAAAGAGCACAGACAACTACGAGAACATATTTGAATCCTCAACATCGTTCCATCTGGATATAATCCATCTGGAGGATTTCAAAAGGGTGATCAGGAGGCTGAAATCCACCCTGCTCTACGGGAATGCTTTTTCCTGGGTTGAACTGACAACAGATCATACAGGTACGAACTTTTTGTTTCGCTGCTGCTCGTAAATGTTTGTTGAACCAAATGTGTTGAATGCTGTCTAGCATAGCTTTCTCTCCTAGATGCGCTGGACTATGGACAGTGTTAATAATGACTTGGACCATTGAATCAGGAAGGAACCACACAGATTTTTCCTTCGTCATCCATCCTTGATCTGTTTGGATCCCTCCTAATTCAGTCCATTTCCTTATTTCGTCTGGAGTAGCATGTGTCTGTATGTCAATTACATCAAGAGCGGGATCCTTAACCATCATGCAATGTGTTGGCGTCTGGACTATTGTCTTTGTCATATCGGATGTTTGAGTTTGAGCAGTCTGTTTAGCTGTTCTGTCAGCTAGATCATTGCCTTGAGAAATGATATCAGTAATTTTCGTATGAGCTTTGCATTTCATAATCGATATTGCAGTGGGTAAATGTATTGCATCTAATAAGGCATGAATGAGGGGTCCGTGCTGAATGTGGGCACCGTGAGAAGTTAAATAACCTCTCTCTCGCCACAGCACGCCGAAGTCATGTACAACTCCGAATGCATAACGTGAATCAGTGTATATGTTGACTCTTTTATTTGTGGCTTGAATACAGGCTTGTGTCAGAGCGACGAGCTCTGCTGCTTGAGCGGACAAGGTATTTATACACTTGGTTTCAATAATTTCAGTGTCTGTTGTGACTGCGTAAGCGGCCACTAACTCTCCTGTACTTGTTCTCATACATGAACCATCTACATACAACGTCAGGTCTGGATCTGACAATGGGACATCTGTCAAGTCTTGTCTGGGTTTCGTCGTTATTGTAATAACTTCAATACAATCATGAGCTAGTGGGTCTGTTCCATTTACAGGTAAAAGTGTGGCAGGATTCAATGTGTTACAACGTCTGATTTCTATATGTGGCTGAAACAATGTTAATTCATAACCTGTAAGTCGTGCTATAGTCAAATGTTGTGTTTGCGTTCGATTCACAAGAACCTCTACTGCATGTGGTACTTGTACTGTCAATGGATGTCCTAACACTATGGCATCGCTTTGTCTGATTGCTAAAGCTGTCGCTGCCACTGATTTCAGGCACGCAGGCAGAGCCTGAGCTACGGGATCTAATGTACTAGAAAAATAAGCACACGGTTTGTGTGATCCTGCTTGTTCCTGTGTGAGTACTGACAAGGCAGTACCTTCTCGTTCTGTAACAGAGTGTAAAATGTTTTCTGTAACATGGTGTTGCTAAAACAGGTGCTTGGCATAGAGCTTTCTTTAAGCTTTCAAAAGCTAGTGTGTGTTCCTGAGTCCAAGGGAGGACAGTCGATGTGGCTGCCTCCTGTGTTGTTAATTGAATGAGTGGTTTTGCTAGAAATGCATACTGAGGGATCCACTGCCTACAATATGAAGTGAGGCCTATGAAAGCCCGCACCTCCTTTTGTGTCTTGGGTATTGGCATGTTAGCTATTAACTGGATACGATCTGGTGTAAGCTGCCTTCCCTCCTTGGACAGCGAGTGACCAAGGTAAATAACTCGCTGGACACAGAATTGCAGCTTAGAAGGGGACACCTTGTGCCCCTTTTTGGCTAGAAATTGTAAAACCGTCAGTGATGCTTTTTCACATTCAGGTTCGCTTCGGGCGGTGATCAGCAGATCATCGACATATTGAAGCAGAGCAGTGTTGACTGGCATATGTATACTGTCAAGTTCTCGTTTCAGTGCTTGGCTATAGATGCTGGGGCTTTCTGTAAATCCTTGAGGTGCGCGTGTGAATTTAAAGCTACGTCCATTTAAACTAAATCCGAACAAGTATTGACTTTCCGGATCTATTGGGACGCTAAAAAAGGCGTTCTTGAGATCAATTACAGTGAAGAACGTTGCTTCGGAATCAATAGCTGTCAGTAATGAAGAGATGTCTGGAACTACGGGGTATTGTGGTACAATACATTTATTTAATTCGCGCAGATCAATAACCAATCGATATACTGGGGGAGCCTTTGGATCAGTTCGTTTAAGAATCGGAATTATCGGTGAATTACATACATTGGAGTCGGTCTCCACAACCACTCCTTGGCCAATAAGCTCGTCAATGATTTGCAGTAAAGCCATTACAGCATCTGGCGGTAACTTGTATTGTCGCATTCGTGGTAGTACCACTCCTGCCTTTAGTGTGACTCGATATGGTGTAATGTTCATGCAACCAACATCTGTAGGGCCTTGTGCCCATAAATGTGTGGGTAAAGTCTGCAGTCGGGAATCCATGTCTCGAGACACATAATGACCTTTGAAATCACGCAAGAACAATCTTACTCCTTCCGGAGAACAACATATTATAGCTCCTAGAGCTTTCAGTGTTTTTATACCTAACAAGTTTTCTGGACATGATTTAGTAAGCAATAAATCTGTAGTTCTGGTCAAGGGTCCTATCGTAAGAGGAAGAGGCTGTGATACTTCATTAACAATAGGTTTTCCTGAAAAACCAAGGGAAATATTCTGTGAGCCTGAGAGGGGTGCCCCTGGAAACTTCACTACGTTTTATAGTTGTTCGACTTGCCCCTGTATCAAGTAAAAATTTTCTATCTTGGCCTAATAATTCACTATGTACATAAGGTCCTTCTTGGTCTACAGGGACCTCGATAAGGGGAAAGTCAACTTCCCTCTCTAGGCTGGTTCATGCATATCGTTGATAATCAGGATAGTCATACTGTGCGGTCTGGTACAGCTGTCGTGTCGTGGTTTGTGTGGCAGCAGCAGGCAACGCTGGTGCGGCTGGCACAAACTGTATAGACTGTTGTGGAGCTGGCATGGCCTGTGCATGCTGCGGTGCTCCTTGTTCATTCTGATCCTGTCTAGGTGGCCGTGGTCTTTCTTTTGTAATACCTGTGGCGATATTACGCTTCAGGACTGGGCAGTCGTGTATGTAATGTCCTGGCTGTTTACAGTAGTTGCATGTCCCTTTTACAGGTCCTGCTGAATCACCAGAATGTGTCGTACCCTTTTTATGTCCTTCAGCTGGAACTGTCTGGGAGACTAGCATTTTCATTTTCGTGTCTTTCATGCGTCTTTGTTCATGTTCTTGTTCTTCTCTAATTCTATTGTAATGGTACTGTAACATTTGTAGCATTTGTGATGGGGTATTACCTTGCCAGGTACTCTCGAATTTTAATACTCTATTCTTCACTTGGGGCAAGGAATTTTCAACTAATTTTGTCACAAACAGATGTGGGTATGACTCGCTACTTGCTTTTATACCACTATTTATACCAAAACATTTTTCGAATCGGGCATAGAAATCACTAGTGTCTTCATCTTGCTTTTGTTTACAGGCTGAGATTGCACCCCAGTCTTCCTTTTTCGTGGTTAATAAACGTGGCAGTACCTGTACTAGTAAACCTGGTAGTGCTTTAGTTTTGTCCCCAAGTCCCGAACCTGGACCTCGGGCCTTTTCTTCATTTTCTAATGCTGTCCAATCTATCTTTTGGTCTCCTACCTCCCACTCTTTTTCCTTGAGTTTTTCATAAATGCCAGCAGGCATTAATACCTTTAATATTGTCATAATGTCGGGATAGGTATACTCTCCCATGAGTAACATGTCTTTAATTTCTCGGTGGAAACCCGCTGGGTCTTTGTCATGACTGGGTACCACTTTCTTCATTTCTAACAATTCTATTTTTGATATGGGCGTATATACATATACACGTTTAAACTGATTGTCCTCGCCCTTTATTGGGTGTACTTCTCGTAAGGGATTCTGTCTGTCCATGTAATACATCGGTCTTTCCTTGATGGGCAGTGAATCATGTTCTGGACATACAAAAAGAATGTACTGCCTTCTGGATTCTAGTATTTCCTTAATTAACTTAGTACCTGAACCTTTCCATCTATTCGTGAGTAATTCAGTCAATATATCAGGTAAGGGACCAGGATCTGAATGTTGGCTTTTATATAGTATAAGAAGTTGTTGAATCATATAAATCCCAGCTAAACGCTGTTCATCTGGGGTGAGGTTCAAAAATGTGTGTGCTACTGTATCATCACCATATTTTCCGGGACTGTCAACCCAATGAACGGCTGACCTGGCTAATTCTTGTTCATCCATAGAATCGAGTAAATGATAACCCCTTCGTTCTCGCAGTAATTTGTCAGCGGCTTGGAACGAATGCTCGGGGGATCTCATATTTATTATAGGTGTTTGGAAATTCCTGTTATTATCTGGACATATCGGATGTATCGGGTCAGTAAAATATCTAGTACTATTACAAGATCTTCCTCTACCTACATAGGCTATGGTTTCTGACTGTCCTGTGGACAGTCCTGATCCTCCCTCCTCCTCGTTTTGTTCAAACTGGTCTACCGCTAATCTTTCTTCGTGTAGGCGTTCTAATTCTTTACGGATCTTTCTGCACATGGCTATTATACATTTTTGCCTATCATGTCTCCCTTCTGATATATTCTGGCTCCATCTGGTAAGAGTTTGCATTATTTCCGGATCTACCCCCGGTCGGTCTTGATTTCTGATCACACAATTTATGAGGAAACGTAACAGTTCCCCCTGTATCTCCACTTTCTGGTATTCCATAGCTCTGTTAATACTTTCAGAATCTCGCCCTGTTTGGACATAATGATATATATTATCTAGATGCACAGTCATTCCTGGTAACTTCCCTAAATACACCGCGGCTCGTCTGATACGTAATGATGCCATGATCATTTCGTCCTCTTTGCCGGGCACAGGGTCATATCTACAATCTACTAGAAGTTCCTTAAGCGTGCGGGCATTTATGAGTTTGGGGGTACGTGGATGTGCTGACTCTTGAAAGGTAAGTTTATTTACTCTGGGTGGCGTAGAAAAAATGTTGGTAGCACCTCCAGTAGCCCCGTCTGGAGTATCGGGCGTGAAAGGATTCGTAGAACGCGATACAGCAACTATAGGTGTGGACGACACAGCTATAGAAGTAGCTGTAGGAACAGATGTGGAAACGGACGTGCTTGCCAGAACTTGTGTCAGGATTTGATGCTGTAAGGATACAGATACAGGATCTTGGCGTTGAACCTCCCCGGCCGACGGTCTATGTGGGGCGGGGTTAGCATACTCGGGAGCTGCGTCATCTAAATATGAGGAAAGGAAAACATCTTCTGCGGTTCTAGGATGCCCCTTAGGATGTACTTTTATTGGAAATAATGGGGGTGGCAAGTCTTTTGGTATCCCCGGAATAGCCTTAGGTAATCCCTCGGCCAGAAGGGGATACATACCCTTCATAAGGGCATTTCTTTGTCGGTCTACTTGTTCTGATTTTACTCGTGTACCTTCTTCAATTAATAGATTTTCTCGAACTTTATTTGAATTCTCTTTACTCTTCTCTTCCTGTCTACGTGCTTTTTCTGTGCGTCTTTACGATTCTTTACGCCATAATTCAATGGCGTCTTTCTGTGACTGTCTGGCTTTCTTTTTCCATAATTCTTCCTCTACTTTCACGATGCAATCTGCATCCCAGGTCCCAGCTGCGGGCCACCTCTGACTTTCTGGTAATTCCTTAGTGTAGTCTACCCATAGATCAAGAAATAATATAGCGTCTAGGCCGTGTTTATGATACATGAAGTACCCTGGAGTGTCCCTAGGAGGAATGGGAACAGCTTCTTCGAGTACCCCTTTTCTAGTTGTGATCTGTCTTAGTTTCGAAAAGAGCGGCATATTGAAAACTGGTCTGATACTTGGTCTTGAACAAACTTAATACAATAAAACACAATAATGAACAGTCATTCATACCACAATATGCAGGACATATCAATACATTTAACATTTAACATTTAAATGAGCAACGATGATGATGACGATGATCTAAGAAATTTTAATCATAAAACATAATTCTCGACATTAACGGAAATTATTCTGAATTCATATACTTGATATACTAGATATACTGCTAAACAGTACAGATACACTGCTAAAACAGTGCAGACCGGATTTGTGTACCCAAACCCGTCTGGACCGGCACAACTTATGTGCACGCCAGAACGCCTCCCCAGTAATGGTACTCACCGGGTAGCTCGGAACGGAAGGCCTCGGAACGGAACTGAACTGAACTGGACCGGACTGGACTGGACTCGACTCGAAAACTTCGGACACGTCGGGACATCGGAAACCTGGTGGGCCTCTGTATACCTCGGATCTTGCTCTCTCAGCTAGGCTCTGGTCGGGATACTTCGCACTTCTCACCGCCTCGTCTGGGTGTTGATCGCAGCCTCAGTCGCCCCCGCTTGACCGGAGGGAGATACAGGAAATCCTGCTGGTACGCGTTGTTGTCCGTCCAGCTGTGGCAGGAGACCGGGCCTGCAACGCACCGCCGGCGCGTGAGATGAGAAAGTGTCCCTATTCGGGCGCCATTTATGTGGTAAATAATTTAATTACCGGGACTTAATTTGATACGGAACATAATAAAAATAGTTCAATAAATAAGAGGCAGAATCCGTGGTATTAGAGGTTAGGAACGGGCTTTATTCCAATGGATGATTTCGAAATCGTGGACTCCAGGTTCCATCACCACGGAGGCTCAGGAAGTGAAGTACCTACATTATTGATAATTAATTACTTTTATACAATAGGCATTACAGTGAAGCAAATGCGAGAGGCGTAACAATTGATAAGGAAGATAACATTATTCATGCGTAATGACAATGGGCGTGATTGGGCGTAACAAAGGAACGTCATCAGGTATGATGTCATAATGGGGTGGTTCCATGAAAGAATTTCGCAATGTCAGCAGAATTACTTGGCAGAAATGCGCGCACAGCAGCATGACGTGTGATTGACGTGCAGCTAGGGGGTGAAGGGGACTTGACATTTAGCTCTACATGTGGCGACAGATGTCTAGAGGGTCAAGTCAACCTAATCCCAAATCATATCTAATATCCTATGTTTAAAGAACTATGTTATCCAAAAGAGAGGCCTTCTTGGAGTAGAATCTTATTCTATACTGACTATACTGACTGTTAGTGCGTGTACAAGCGTCTAAGTGTCTACACTAGATGCGAGGGCAGAAGTCTTCCATGGTAATAGGGCTATGAATTACTCGTATAAAGACAGAGAAGCCGGGCCTCTGCTCGGTAGTTGGCAGAATGTTTACTTAAACTACTAGACAGGAATGCATTGGGCAGGGAACGGAGCAGATAATTTCGAAGGTGAAATACAGTTCTTGGCAGGCAGCAAGCTGATGTCCGGCATCGTGAGCCGCGCAGAGGATGAGACAAAGTTCATGGTCACAGATGCAGGCTCGGACTGGAGCTTCAGAGACAGAAAGCAAGAAAAGCTTGATGACAGAATCAGGGCCTACTCGTCTGAACTGTAAAATGGCATAAGTGAACCATATAAAGGCGGTGGCCTTTCGTACTTAGGAATGGAATATCCGGCCCATTCATGGCGGATCTGAAAGAGGACATGTTAACGGTGGACGCACATGTATTTGCGTCTTCATAACTGGAACTGGAGGGGACATACATGTACTTGTAACATGTACATAGAACCGTTGGGGTCCAAGATAGGGGACATAACTGACCGGAAAAATCCATATTTCCACATAAGGCAGGAAAGTTAATATTTTCTCTAATGAGCCAGTAAACTCCCCATCATCTCCTCTGAGATATATTTCACCTTCAAGTCCGAGGGGGGCATCATCAGCAGAATCAGAGTCATCAGTATCAGGCAATGTCCCTCATGACTTTTTGTCCCTAGCTGGTGAGGAAGCACCATTTTTGAAAGCTTCCAGAGTCTGGATGACATTTCTCCTAATTCTATCCTGCCCGCCCACTCTGAACTGCCTCAAGTATTTAGGCGGAGATTGATTAGAAGAACAGGATTAAGAACTCCATTGCGCATGCATGATCCGGGTCAGCGCGACAGATCAGCAGCAGTAAACTCCCTCCCCCCCACACAACTGCAGAGAGAGAGTAAACAAAGGTGTCCATTTCTCGAAGCCTGTGATACAAAAGAAAAAAACACTGATGCCAAGCCTGAGACTAGGACTTCAAGAGAGCCTTCTCTACGAGCATCGCTGCTCCATCGACAGAGTCTAATACCTTCCAAGTCTGGCAAAGAAAGGTAACTAGGACCCAAAATGGCCCGAGCCCAGCAGAGACATTTCCCGTGTGTAGCGTCTGAAGCATGCAAATGAAATACGCCACACAGGAGCTTTATTCCTCAGCATACACTCACACACTGCACATTGTCACATGCTCAACATTAACCACACCCTAACACCTCCCCGCATGTGATATAGTTCCTGTTCAGTGTCCACTCCAGAACCACCAGGGTCCAAGTGCTTATAACATAAATATGCTACATCTAACCCTTTGTTAAATAAAAAGTGGTGAACATCACGAAAATCACATTTCTTCAATCGGTTGGCGAGGTGTTTGCACTTGTCAGGTGATTTGAGATGATCAAGGTCCACCCTGATCAGACTACGGTGACAAAGGCTCAGGTGCTTGACCCAGACCTGCTGGCAGAGCTGCTTCACGCATTGTTTCAGGAGTCAACAAGTGTCGTGGTAGGTGTCTGAAATATGACGTGTCCCAAGTAATGGATTATCCAGAACGATGTGCTGTTATCATATGTCCCTTGCATGTCACTACCTGTAGAGGATGAGCGGCAAATGGAGTATCTGTTTTCGTCTCTGCTTAACCAGTACCCAGTCTCCTTTGTTAAATGCTGTCTCCTGGACGTGGCTATGCCGATCTGCATACATTTTTCTTTTTCTTTTTTGAGTCACGTCAGTATCTCGAACTTGGTCATTGTTCACTAATTGATACGAGTTCCATTGAGGTCGTTTTGTTCTGATGGCTCTGCCAAAAAGCAAGGTGACTGGACTCTCACCAGTTGTGGAATGAGGGTTTGATTGATAGGTCCAAAGGGCCTGGCATAGAGCTTGGTTTATATCGATTCCCTCCATGGACGCTCGTTTAATGGCCCTCTTGAGGGGTCCTTCCTTCGTC
Source organism: Triturus cristatus (assembly GCF_964204655.1). Lineage (NCBI taxonomy): Eukaryota > Metazoa > Chordata > Amphibia > Caudata > Salamandridae > Triturus > Triturus cristatus. The sequence goes on from NC_140580.1 coordinate 557,535,504, forward strand.
TACCACATTGGCCTGGGACCAGTGGGGTGTACTCTTTTGGTGTTTGACGTTGAGTCGGACAAGAAATTCTTTAAAGTCTTTGCTGTTAAAGGGAGGGTCGTTATCAGATTTGAGGAATTCGGGGATGCCCCACGTTGCAAAGATGTCACCAAGCAGTTCTATGACTTTGTCATGGGATGTCGAAGATAGGTCTTCCACCAAAGGAAAACATGAATACTCATCTATGACTACCATGCGATGATGTCCATTTCCTAAAGGCCCAAAAAAGTAAACTGCAACCCTCTCCCAGGTATGGGCAGGAAGGTCCGACATTGTCCTGGGTGCTGCATCACCTTGGGAGACAAACAATTTCAAATGTGGGACACCTTCAGTTCTTTCTCAACTCAGCTCATCTAGCCGAGGGAACCACTCTCAGTCTCTTACAGCTCTCTTGGTGGCCAAAATGCCATGGTGTCCTTCATGGGCCTGCTGGATGACCTGCTGTCTTAGGCTTCCAGGTAGGATGATTCTTGAGCCTCACAGTATTTCACCTTCTTGGGTGATTTCTAACTCATCCTGTACATTTTTGAACTTTTGGAGAGCAACATCATCGGCCAGGTACTTCTTCTCCACAATTTCGTGGTAATAAGTTCTGAAAGCATGAGTAACAGGTTGGATTACTTGGTGAATAACATCTTGAAATATCTCCGCAGCCGAAGATACTCCAAAACTCTGTCTTTTATATCTCAACAAAGCAGCATGAGTCGAAAAGGTAGTAATGTACCTGCAGTTCTCCTCCAGCTCGAGTTGATGGTATATTTTGTTCAGGTCAGGACAGGAAAAACATTTGGCTCCATTCAATTGCATGATCATGTCCGCGATCTGCGGATCAGGGTGTCTCTCACTCTCAATAGAATTTGCTTGCCTGGCGCATATCAAAGTAAATGCGCACTGCTACACTACTGTCCTTATTTGGTACCACTACTATGGATAAAAATCATGGTGATGGGCCTGTAGAACGTTCAATGATGTCATGCTTTAAGAGTGCTTCCAACTCTTTCTCTCCAACTTTTTGTAAATGGAAAGCAACTCTACGGTGTCGCTGAGCCACAGTGCATATGTCTTCATTGATGTGAAGCTGTACTTTACTTTTCTTGAGTTTTCCCAGGGCATGAAACAACAATGGGAACTGGCTTGTGATCTCAGACTGAGCACAGAGATTGTAGTTGAGGGATATAGTCAATAGCGGTGGCAAAACTGAGCATACAGGAACTCAACGAAGTCCCTTGTAGAACATGAATGATTGCTCGCATCAATGTCCTTTTGTGTCTCATTGTCCCTGTGAAATATCCTTGGCTTTGTGGTGACTCAGAAGTAGCCCAAGTATATATCTTTGTGCCTGATGGAGTAAGGTGAAGCACAGGGGATAGGCTGTTAGATTTTTCCACTGGCATGATATTTATTGATGCACCGTCTTAATAAAAGTTATGGGGTGATCGTTCACTTTCAATGTGATTTTGGGACAGTGTCCAAATGACGTTTGCCGCTTTGTTTGATAAGCTGTCTTTGAGCTGTGATTTACTTTACAGGCAGCTAACCCCCACAAGTGCACGCCGTTGTTTGGTAGCTATCATCAGCGCACATCCATCTTCTTTGCTGATACTCAATAGTGACGTCGAAAAGCCTTTGTACGATGAGCTTGACGATGATTGATCTCGCCTGGTTTCTACTTGTCGTAGCTGTCATTGCATTTTGGTTATGTGGACATGGCGAGAGTGCTTCTGGAACATTCTCGGATCCATCTTTTCTTTCCATCGTGATGCACATGATTTTTCTTTAGCTCAGCACACAGTTAGGAAATGATTCTTTTTTCCACAACCTTGGCATACGTGCCCGTGACTGGGCATTCACCTTCCTGGGGAAACGAAAATCCACATTGGAAGCATAACTTTGATTTCTTTGAAGACGTCGACTTACGTGCTTCTTCCTTCGGTTGCTTTTCACAGCCAACGCTGATTTATTATGGGCTGTTCCTGCTTCTATTTCAGCATCTTGTTGGTCTGCTCCTTCTATTGCTCACACAGCCATCAGCATTTTCTCAAAGCTGTGTGAGGTGCATCGCTATTTCGTCAGCGAAATCACCAAATTTGCAATGTTTAATGAGTATATCAAGTCTTTCAACAAATTTGTACATTGTTTCACCAACCTGTTGTTGTGCTTGGTTGAGGATATACCTTTCATAGTCGAAATTGGGTTGAACTTGGCCCCCAATGCTTCTTTACCTTCCGGTATGATTTTGCATTAGTCTGTGAAACTTTTTTTAGCACTTCTTTCACTCCATCGCCTGCGAGGTTTTTCAAGTATTTGATTATCTTCTTTTCATCTTCTTCTAGTGCATCTATGAAGTCACTGAATGTTTCGATCCATGCTGCCCACCTGGCACCAATGTTTTGCTTCTTAGAAGTGTTGAAGGGCAGTGGTGGCTTCAGAAACCCAGCTGCATTGCATTGACCTCTCTTTTTCTGCCATTGACAGCATGTACAGTTCAGACAGTTTTTGCTGTACCCGGTGCCTTTTACAACTTCTGCAAGCACAACCCTTGTAGTTGAACTTGGGTTACCACGCCGGATCTGAGGTTGTTCAATGCTTCACTTGTTTTTGACTGAGAGTAAATTCTCTGTTTCTCATAAGTGGTTGTCACTGCCGTTATCTTTCTGCTTTGTTTGAGTAATTGCTCCGTATTCTGGTGTAATGCAATGTTTCCGTCGACTGCTTTACCAGGTGTTTTGGTGGGCGGTTTGAATGGGCTCGTCTGTAGAGCCTTCGCTTTCTTCTTTGGCCATGTATGGGCTGGAGCAGGGCTTTGACTCTACATGTACTAGTCGCAGACAGCTTTGCATCGATTTGAGGCACACACAAGGAGTTTGTCATACTGTTGCAAACTCTCAGGGAGACCAGTCTTGTTTTCTTTGGGGACCATATACCCTACTTGTTGCCAGATGTAGTGTCTTCCCCAGCCCTGCAGCAAGTGAATGAAATACACCACAATGGGGCTGGTGTCGGATACTTTTTTATTCCACAGCATACACTCACACACTGCGTATTATCTCATACTCAACATTAACCAAACCCTAACACCTCCCTGCATGTGACGGCGTTCCTGTTCCACGAGGGTCCTAGTGCTTATAACATCAATATGCTACACCATATTCTCGTTCTGATTTTGCAGGCAACAAACAGGTACAGGAATGCCAGCCCCTTGTATGGCACACAGGAGGTGTGTGTGGAGATGGCTTTCAGGATCCTCCTGCTTTGTTCCCGTTGTGAGGTAACATCACCACACTTGAAAATGACTGGGACGAAGACAATCGAAGTGGGGGTAGTGAGATTTTTGTGGTGTTTACTCAGAAGAAGACCTTGCAGCAAGAAGAGATATTTTACTTTTAAGACTACTGTATATATGACCAACTACATCCTGATTGTTCAAGGATATTCATTGCAGTATTTCTACTGTGACTTAGCTGGCGTGCTGGACTTGTGGGCAAGAATTAGTGAGCAGGGGGTTTATGTTGCCACCCACACTGTGCACTGTAATGGTAAGACCCAGTGGCCACGTGGGTCATCCATAATAAATATTGGGAGTGGCAGGGCATGGTCAGAAGAACCTGCCTACGCTGAATACCAAGCAAATGCATCACTGCCTCCGAGTGTTTCTTTACAGACCTTGTTGAAACATTTGACCTACACCGTAGACACATATATCGCAGGGTACCAGCACCACACCACCATGGGCCCCCGGATACAACACTGGCGATGAGGGTGTCACCTTTTTGGTCCCTGGTGTGCATTGCCGACTGCGTGCTCTCTCTAGGTGTGCGTGACATTTACAACTTGCGGGTAAACTCACCCCGCGTTGCGCGTTTGCAGTGATTGGAGTCCACCTGATCAGTGCGTGCAGCGGTGCGCGAGTGTCCCAGGTCTCACTGCTACTCCACGTGGGCATGGTGCGCCTCACCCTAGCAGCCGGTATCAATCTGTGTGGCCTGCCATCGACGCCCGTCCAAGAGCAGTAAATCAAGGTGGGAGCACCCTCTGCTGGCCAGTCCTAATAAGTCATGTGGTGAGCTGCTTTTATTACTGGGGGATGGAGACAAATTTAAACGCCACTATTGTGAGAAAGTGCCATCTTTCTTGCATGGTATGCCCCCACTTTTTGCTGAATTGCTGATGTACTTTGACTGAGTGTGCCCTGGGCTCCTGCCAATCAGGTACCCAGGGCCTATGTTCCTTCCCTAAAACTGTGTTGAAGCCTAAACCCAATTGGCATCTCTGGCCACATGTCAGCCCCTGGTAAATGGTACACTAGGTACCCAGGGCCTTGTGACCAGAGAAGACCCACTTATTGTGCCACCCTTAGAGGCCCTGTACCCTGACACACATACACTGCCCTTGCAGGCAGAGTGTCTGGGTGCAGAACAAAACAGAGAGTCGACATGGCACACATCCCTGTGTGCCATGCCCACAACACACACTGCCCTGGCATACATCAGCCACCCCTCTAGCTGGGTACCCTATGCCAGTGGTGTGGGTACGGGTGCATGAACCCTGTGCCCCTACAGAACCCAGGTCCATTCCTGGGCACTGTAAGTGCAGTGCTGCCATTTAAGAGTATATGGTGCTGGGAGATCGTCAACACGAACTCCACAGCACCATGATGGCTACACTGAAGGCTGAGAAGCTTGGTATCAAACTTCTCAGCACATTAAACCTGCACTGATGCCAGTGTGAGATTTAATGTACAATGCACGACAGAGGGCATCTTAGAGATGCCCCCTGAACCTAACCTACAATCCACATCTTGTCTGAGGGGCTGCCTAGGCTGCCACACAGCAGACATGTTGCTGGACCCTGAGTAGAGAGCCATCCACTCTCCTGGGCCTGCAACAATGCACATCCTGGGTGAGGTGCTAGGTCTCCTCCCCCAGGATGGGCAGGGGAAGCTTCAAAGGCATGCCACCTTTGTGAGCTTCTCCAGGCCACTTGCTGTACTCAGCAACTGGCCCCTACCGGTTCTGACCCCCACTCTGGCGGGAAGGCTGGCCGGAAACCCCAAGGAAGGAAAGGGGGTGTGCCAGCCTCTGCCAACCCCACCCCTCAGGTGGGGGGGGGCGAGGTGAAGCACATCTCCGGGCTCTCGCCATCTTGAAAATGGGAAGCCCTGCCCAATCAGGACTAGGCTACTGCCCCCCTCCCACAGGAGAGTGGCAGGATAGGGGTGTACCCACCCCAGGGCAGGGACCCATTGGTCCCTGCCCTTTTACCTACCTGTAACGCCCCAAAATCTAGTATTTAGGGGTACCCTGAACCTTCCCTCCTCAGATTCCAGATTCTGAAAAAGCAAAGAAGAACAAGAAGAAAGAAGACCTGCCGTGCAGCTGCTAAGAAGAGGAAGACACCAACTGCTTTGGCCCCAGCCCTACCGGCCTGTCGACCCTCGAACCCGCTCCTGCTAAATCCCGGCACCTCCTGTGGCCAGCAACCTCACAAACCCCGGAGGACCTGGCTACCTTGTGACTCTGAGCATCTGGGTCTCCCATGAGCAGTGGCTCTGCTCAAAGCAAGTTTCTAACCCCTGGCATCCGCCCGGAACCGCGAACCCTGCACACTTTGCACCCGCCAAGCCTGGCCTGTGCCGGAGTGGACAAAGACCCCGAGGACGTCCCCCGGCGACTGTGACCCCGTATCCAGCACCCAAGGACCCACCTCAATGCTCTTGACGACTCCTGCAGCCTCAGAACCAGGGAACCCTCCAACCGCGACCAGCGGAGGGTCTCTGCCCTTTACCTACCTGTAACGCCCCTAAATTTAATATTTTGGGGCACCCTGAACCTTCCTTCCTCAGATCCAGATTCTGAAACAAGAAAGAAGAACAAGAAACAAGAAGACCTGCCGTGCAGCTGCTAAGAAGAGGAAGACACCAACTGATTTGGCTCCAGCCCTACAGTGCCGTCGACCCTCGAACCTGCTTGTGCTAAACCCCGGCATCTCCAGTGGTCAGCAACCTAAAAAAAAACAGAGGACCTGACTGTCTTGTGACTCTAACTAACTGGAACTCCCACGAGCAGTGGTACTGCTCAAAGCAAGTAGCTGACCCCTGGCATCAGCCAGGAACCGCGAACCCTGCACACTCTGCACCCTCCAAGGCTGGCCTGTGCCGGAGTGGACAAAGACCACGAGGACGTCCCCCCCGGCGACTGTGACCCCGAATCCAGCACCCAAGGACCCACCTCAACGCTCTTGATGATGCCTGCAGCCTCAGAACCAGGGACCCCTCCAACCGCGACCAGCAGAGGGTAAGATTTCCCGACACCAAAAGGCACCCCTGCACCCGGCGCCCTGCGGCCCACTGTGCCCAGCTCCTGGGTGCCTACCTATCCTCCAACTACCCAACTTACCTCTCGAAGTGGTGGTCACACCTGAAGAATCTTCGTCCCCGAGCTTGCAGCCTTTGTTCGTTCTTGAGCTTCTCCATTGAAATCCATTGAGCGCCTGACGGCTCAAAAGCACCCTGCACCCAGCCGCCCGAGTGCCCCTAGGAGTGCAACCTCTACTCTAATCTACTTGCCCTGAGCAAGTGACCAGGAGCCCAGCTCCCACAGCCGCGTGGCCTGCTATCCAGCAGCCACCAACCAAAGGCCCCCGGCCTCCCATAGGATAACACTGGGCCTAACTCACTCTGCACCCGGCTACCCCTGTGCCGCTGAGGGTGTAACAACTGTACTTACCTTACCCTGGGAGACCCCTGAATCTATGCTCAGAACCTTAACTCTGCCAGTCGAGTACTTACCCAAAAGCCGATAACTCACTTTTCTTCCATAGGTTAACATTGACTGGTTTCACTTGGAAATTCTTCTAAGTGTCGAGTTTTGAAACTTTAAAATATTCATCTAAAATCAGCCGAATTACGAAAACGAATTTACTCACCTGTTATCAGGAGAGATCCCAGTGCTGGATCTTGGTGTCCAGCACTGACACTGAAAAGTATATACAACCGTACTTACCTATAACTTGATTTTCCTCCATGGGATAACATTGCCTGGTTTTTGCCAGAAATTCTTTTAAGTGTTGATTTTGCAAACTTACACATATTCGTTAAAAATCGCCTGTATAACAAAAACCCATTCTTTCAACTGGTTACAGGAGATGCCCCAGTGCTGGATCCAGGATCCAACACTGAGTTAGAAAAAGTAACCATAACCCCACTTACCTGCTAAGTGAATTTCCGCCCATAGGATAACATTGGTGATTCTATGTGAAAAAGTTTCTAAGTGTCAACTTTTCAAAATACAATAATATTCCTTAAAAATCATAACTGTAACCAAAACGTTTTTACTCAATTGTTTACAGGAGATGTCCCAGGACAGAATCTAGGATCCAGTCCTGTGGTAAGAAAAGTAATCCAAAAAGTAATCAATTGCATTTAACTAGAAATTCCCATTGAGCTCAATGTATAATTGTGTTTGAAATTGTGTTGCACATTGAAACAACTGTATCTATTGCATTCAAAAGTCTATTGCCTATTGAAAGTATTTATCTAAAGCATCTCATTCTGAGAAAGTATATTTTGATACCTATTGTTGGTTCTAAAATAAAACGACTATATATTTTGATACAAAACCATTGGCCTAGAGTTTGTGAGGGCATTTGCTGACTGAGTGTGTATAACAAATGATTTACACTGTCCTCTGATACTGCCTTCCTGCTCGACCAAGCTACCATTTTAGAGAGTGAGGTTATATCTAACTTTAGCCTCTGCAAAACCTCTGGGGACTGTGGACTCTGTGCACACTGTACCTATTTGGGAACAGTATATACAGAGCCACACTCTTACAACTATCATTACCAGCCTGCCTATGCCTCAATGAGCAACATGGGAAAAGGCCTCCTTCACATGCTTTAACACTGCTGATGCTGCCGAAATATACAGTCCCCTCTGCCCCCCTCAAGCCTCAGGAAAGTTCAACAGGAGGCCATTGGTTATAGCTTCTCAACGTAGTAACTGCCAACAAATGAAAGGGCTGCTTCTGACATTCTTCAGGTCTTAGAGCCATGGTTAGCATACCGTCCGTTGAGCCGTTCTTAATTGAAGGTGCCTCGTCTGTCAGGCGTGGTGGGCTTAGGCGCCTACCGCATTTCCCTCGGACGAAGAAAACTACAATTCCCAAGGTGCCCGGCCGGGCGCATGGGTATTTCTGCCGGAGTGAGCACGCAACCGGCGTGGCGGGCTTAGGAGCCTACCGCATTTCCCTCGGACGAAGAAAACTACAATTCCCAAGGTGCCCGGCCGGGCGCATGGGTATTTCTGCCGGAGTGTGCACGCAATCGGCGTGCATAATTCCTTCCGGTTCAGGATTCCGGCACCGGACTCGGCAGCGGCGGAGGTTAGGGTCATTCTTGCGGGATGCCGAGAGTGAGATCCTTCGCCACCCCCTCCAGGTATCTCATCTGTTGTTCCGCGTGTGTGTGGGGCTCTACACACACGCGCTGTGAGAAGACAGGAGTCTTCAAGTCTGTGCTCCGTTACGATTACCTCTTAGAATTGGAGTCAAGGTAATCGTTTTTTGGTTCTCAGTGACAGTTCTGCAGGCTGCTTACTGCAGATGTTTAATTAAGTACTTTCTGGTGCAATTAGTACTTCGAACTCACAAAGGAAGGATTCTCGTTAATGATTTTCCATAGGGTGACGTAACCTTATTGGGGAAAAGTTATTATTTCCGATTTGGGACTTGTGGTTTTGATTCTTTCCTTCTGACATTTCATTTGTACTACCAAAGTTGGATTAGCGTTCAGGTGAACGCGAAGAGTTCTTGTTTTCATCTGGGATTAAGGTTCAGTGGCACGAGACTTTGAGAATTATCAGTACTAACCTCCCTAGGATCTTGTTCTTTCCAGTTGATTCCATTGATGTTTGTGGTATGTTAAGGGGTGATTTACGGTTGAGGTATTTGGGGCACGTATGCATGAAACAGTCTACTGAAGTAACCTTTTGTGTTTTGTTTTAGCAGTAAACAACAAGGAAGACATGGTTTGGATGGTTTGAAGTCCAGATGGAAGTATGTCTATATAGATGGTGTTTAGAAATTTGAAGGTATACTGCATTCCTGGCGTTTAGCGAGATTAATGAGGGTAGAAAGCTTGATATTGAAGTACTAATGTGTTGTTTTCTTTCACAGCTTCCTATTCCCGGGAGTTCCCTTCCGTATTCTCGCTTGACCACTTCACTACTCTATGTATATATACAAAACCATAGAGTTGGAGATGTCAGGAGGTGGACCATTTTGAGCAGCATTCCGGTTCTGAGTTGTTCACATTCGCTGGAACTGACACCGTCGGCACAAGAGTCCAGATAGAGGACTGGGTCGAGAGAGTGCTGCTGTTCTTTGAGGGCCACCAAGGTTTAAAACGCACAGAAAAGGGCAATGATTCTACATTTGGGAGACAAGAATATTAATAGAAACTCCAAGACAATCATGGAGGCTACCCCCAATACGCACCTCACCCTCAATACGGGCCTTAATGCCTATTTCAAGCTGATCGTGAATAAAGACTACGAAAGGTTCGTATTTCGCCAAGCCAGGCAGCAGAATCTATTGACACTTTCTACGCGGGGTTGAAGGAGTTGCCCAGCACGCGTGGCTTCATCGATGAAAATGAAGAGATAATGGGCAAAATAATTCAAGAGTGTGCGACAGCAAAAGTTCGTGAACACATTCTGGAAGAGTCCGGAAAATCTCTATCTGACGCCTTAACGATAAGCCCACCAAAAGAACTTTCTAAGGCCCGCACTTTCCACATGGAAGCTGCTTTGAACAAACCAATAAAAGACCAGCATTGGCAAAGTCAATAGGTCTCGCTAATGCGAGATCTATTGGCTTAGTCAATGTCTTTTAGCCATATTATACAGCAGCGCTAGTTTCAGTGCAGCATAACTGAAAATAAAAAAGCGCTATAATGTGGATAACTCTGGCTGTGTCATAAATCTTTTTTACATTAATTTCAGCCATTTGCAACACAGCTAAAAAAACAGCAAAATCAATAAATTTTGCATGGGCAAAAACTATTGGCTTTGCCAATGCTTGTTTAATTATACCACCTGCCATGGTAGCTTGCTGTGCGTCCACAAAGTGCTTTGGCACCTTGCTGGTGGTACAAAACGCATTATATAAAATCAACTAAAATAAAATACTATTTTGTATGCGTAGCACAAACCCTTTACACAGACATTTACAGCTGTGACACTTTGGGTTTCAAATTGTGAAATACTGGGTCTGGGGCCGGTTGTATCCTACATTCTCTGTCAGTCAAGACTTTTTTCACGATTTCTTGCCAGGCATGGGTGTGCATACATATCAGGCGTTGTTTTCTTTCCACTTGTCATGAGAAGGAAGCATGCCATCATCAAGCATATATTCCACCCGCCCTCCACCTCTCCCAGGTGAAGCCATTTATCATCCATTTCCTTCACATCCAGAGTTTGTGCAGTTCTGTTATTGTTGCCTGGCCTGCATCCAGGGCCTTAGACGAGTCCCCAAACTGCACACCATAATACACCATGAATGGATGAATCATCGCATTTGTCAGCCTATTGTGTTGCCAGGTGAGGTGAGGCAATTTACCCACACATAAGGGGTAAGTCATTACAATTACAATTAATGCTTTTCTCACCAATGTGTGCTGAAGTATTGAGTATTTTTGGCTCATTTTCTTTCACAATTTAATCACGAGTACTGAATTTTAATTTCTATGATTGTACCTTTCTCTTTCCATTTTCCTCACACAGGTCTGACAAACACAACAGTCCAGAATTTGTAGATCTGCTGTGTAAGGTTGTATCTGTTCCATTGAACAGTAACTATACATAAAACAAATTTGTAGTCACTTTGTTACACATCTTTAATTGCAGTAGCTTAAATTCATAGGTCCTGTGGAATGCTAGATACTTTGTAGGTCACGGAAGCAGAAACATGTAGACCGACCCTCACAAACTTGATAGTGGCAGTTATTTTTTCAAACTGCACGAGCACTCTTTTTAATCTCTGACACCATGAGATAGATATTAAAGCAGTTTTCTCATAGTAGCCAGTTTTAATACACTTCACACTTTTTCACATAAGCACTGCTCCCATCACTTTGTATAATAGCTAGCTCTTCATCTGATGGATCTTAGTGTATCCAGTGGTATTCATTAAAATATCCCTGAGCTCCTCCCTCGTAGCTGAGGGGGTTGTAGCCCTCGACTGTACTAGGTTTACAGTCGAGAGGAGATCCCAGATGATGAAGCATGTCACTATTGGGTGAGTGATGGGATTCCATCCTTTAAATAGGGTTTCCCACTGAGAGGTCACGGTTGTGAACATATATTTTATTATTCAGGCTCGTGTATAGGAGGCCTAGGCGCCAGGTGATTTATGAGACCCACAGATATATTGTTGTATTTTCTAGTCCTACTTAGGGATATTATCTGTGCTGGTCGTTAACCCTCGGTTTATTTCTTAGCCTATTGTGTGCCCCGTGCACAGGGCCCGATAGTCTTTAGTTGCAGGGAAAGGGTGCATGAAGCCAGACACATTATTCCCCGCATCTGCTCAAAGAAAAGCTTTCTTACTGAGATTGTTATTGTCTTCTCTGGGACTTTCTAACTGAAGCAAAGTCAGCTGTGCTGTCTATTTTCAGATTGGCATGCCTGATTTATAAGAGCACTTTGGGGCAGTGTCAAAATGATTCTAGGAGTTGTAGTTTGGTCTCCACAACGGAACCAATTGGGATAATATTATAAATCACAAAGATTAACGTTTAATATATACATCGAAGGGGCGCCTTGAAGGCTGGATGGGGCTGTGGCAATGAGTTTATGATTGTTCCTGCAGGCAAAAACCCATGGGAGTGAACATTACAGATAGTAATCTGACCCACGAGGAATGCTGCTGCCAGCCTGCGCGCCGCTGCTTGCTCTCAAGAGCAAAACGCCGTGGGAGTGAACATTACAAAAGAGGTGGGACATGCACCTGCCTTTCGCAATTTGCGTGCTTTTATTATTGAAAGACACACGCAAAAGCCAACCCAATGCGTGGGGGCAGTCAGACCCACACAGAGCAGTTACAAGAAGCCTCGCAGGGCAGCGCATGCGCGCTGCGCTAGGCTCGACCTAAAAAAACAGTCAACATCGTTGCACCGACACCCAGCACAAACACATTCAGGAAAGGTGATGCGACCCCCAGAACATGCGGCTATTGTGGAGGACCAACACACCTTCCTGCAGATTGCCCAGAGAGAGGGAAGAAGTGTGCTGGGTGTGGAAATCTCAACCATTTCGTGTAGGTTTGTCGATCAGGAAAAGGGTGCGCCCTGCGCACTACTGTGAATGCTGTCCCTGAAGTACAAGAGAGAGGCAGTGACATGGATGACGATGAAAGCGAAGAACACACCATTCACTCCATCTTTACCATCGGTGCAGCACCCCAAGCAACACGTTGTCTGCCTCTATGCCAAATACTAGTCAGAACCCAACCAACATTAGCAGTTGTGGACACAGGGGGGGGGTCTATTAAAAAAATGCCCTCCAAGGTTTATTATCCCATGCAACCACCCAAACGTCTACACCAAGCTGTGATTAAAGTATTCGCCTACGGCCAGGACAAACCACTCGTCATGCGAGGAAAGTTCCAAATGACCGTAGCATCTCAGTCAGTGGACACGCAAATCTAAGTTGCAGAAAAAGGCCAATGGCATGCTACTAGGGTGCCGGGTTGTGGAAGCCCTTGGCATTGTGGCATTTGCTTTTGGAGTATATCAAGAAACCATAACCCACATCATGGAAAAATTCACAACAGTGTTCGAGGGCATTGGATGCCTGAGAGGAAAAGAGATAAGACTAGACATAGACCAAACTGTGCAGCCCATTGCCCACTGGCACCCGCACATTGCTTTTCATTTGAGACCTCAATGTGGAAAGGAGTTAGAAAAAAGTTGAGGCCTCTGGCATAATTGAGAAGGTGACAGGCTCCACCCCTTGGGTGTCTCCAATTGTGGGGGCCAGGAGGCCCAAACAGCCTGGTGAGGTACAAATATGTGTAGATATACGCCCGCTCAATGTTGCCATCAAGAGGCAGCGACATCTAACTCCCATGATAGATGACCTGATCGGGAAACTAAGCAGGACCAGCTGATTCTCCAAACTTGACTTACATTCTGGCTATCACCAGCTCGTCCTCGTGGAAGAATCCTGCAACATCACAACCTTTTCAACTCACGTAGGTATGCGGCGTTACAGGTGGCTGAATAACTGCATGGAGCGCTGCTGAAATATTCCAAAATGTCATACACGAGCTCCTAGCTGACCTCCCGGGAGTCGTCAATGTCAGCGATGACATCTTAATACATGCCAAGACCATACCAGAACACAACCTGAGGCTAAGGAAACTGCTTCAAAAGATTCCGGATTCTAGCCTCAACCTGCATTGCAGTAAGTGCGAATTCCTGGAGCAGAAACTTCAATTTTGGGATACATGTTCTTGTCGGAGGGAGTGGCTTCTGACCCCTAACAAGTTACAGGACATCAAGGAAGCACCCTCCCCACCCCCGGCAACAGTAACGGAAATTGCAGTTTCTTAGGTATGGTCAGTTACAGTGGTTGATTCATCAAAGACCTCACGACTTTAATGCAACAACTCAGAGACCTCACCAAGTCTACAGTCACCTCGTCCTGGGAGGAAGAACAGGCTTTTCAAGCAACCAAAGATGCCCTATCAGCCATACAACGCTGGTCTATTTTGATCCCAGGAAAGAAAACCACAATATCATAAGACGCAGGCCCAAAAGGCCTGGGTGCTGTGTTCATGCAACGACGAGCAGAAGAAGAATGGACCCCAATAACTTTTGCGAGCCGATCTCACACAATTACAGAACAGAGTTATTCTCAGATTAAAGAAGGAGGCAATAGCCTGGGGGTGTTGCCACTTCCATCTACATATCTATGGCAATCCAGTCACGGTCACTACCAACCACAAGCCCCTAATATCATTGTTCGGCGGAACAGCATCAAAGCTGCACCCGCGGATTGAGAAACTTCATGAATATAACGATCAAGTGGAGTACCGTTCTGGATCCCACCACCCGGCAGACTACCTGTCTCTGCACATTCAAGTCGCAGTGCCAGAAGTAGAGGTGGACGAAATGGAGGAGAACCCGAAGCAAGTAAGTGGCCAACCGGTCTTGTCCTCTTCCCCTCTCCATGGAAGCAATTTGACAGGCCACTACCCAAGATAAGTGCCTCCAGAAAGCACTAGAAGCAGTGAAGAAAAATCAGTGGCCTGCGTTCCAGACCAGTGTGGCCAGCTCACCCCCGAAGCCAGACGCATCATGGAGTGCCTCAATCATGTTTGTCAGGAATTGAGCGCTGACATTGATGGCTGCCTCCGGAGGGGACATCGTCTAGTCATCCCCACTAGCCTCACTGATCTGTAGTTCAGTTTGCAAATGCCGGACACCAGTGCATGGTCAAGACCAAGTGTTGGATACGAACCAATGTGTGGTTCCCCTTGATGGATGAACAGGTCGAAGCGCTGGTGAGGTTTTGCACCTGATGTCAAGCTTTAGGTGAAGCCAGGCCGCTACCTCCTGTGGTGATGGAAAAGAGGCCACAACAGCCTTGGGTGTGTGCCAGTCTTGATTTTGGGAGCCTCCCTAACAAAAGAAACACCATGGTCATGACAGATGATTACTCTAAATACCCTAAAGTGGAAATCCTCTCCTCTCTTAAGTGCAAATGAAGTGATGCCCAAAAATTTAGAAGATCATGGCTACCCACTACCTGATAAAAGAACTAAGGACAGACAATAGCCCACCTTTTCAAGGACAAGAAGTAGCCTCATATCTGAAATAGCTTGACATCTCTCACGAAAGGATAACACCCTGCTGGCCCCAAGCTAACAGGGAGGTGGAGAGATTCATGAGGACCTTAAACAAAGTCATTTGGATTGCCTCTGCCAGCCAGCTCCTGGGTTGGCCAACTACTCATTCATATGCCAAACTCCACACTATTCTACAGGGCGGGCTCCTGGGCATCTCTCCATAGGTCGAATAGTCATGGATGCAATCCCCCAACACCATATCTGGGTCCCTGACCCTATTCATGATTGTTGGGTGCATGAGAAAAGAATGAAGGCCAATGACAGAGCTAGCCAACGCCGGTGTGCAAAAGTGTCCATTCTTACAGCTGGAGATTTAGTACTCATCAAGGATCAGACCCCAGGAAGCAAGTTCAGACTACCCTTTGAACACCGTACTTGGACCATTGTCCACTTGCAAGGAACCAAGGTCACTGCTTGTCGCGAGACAGAATAAATCACCCTGAACAGATCAGTGTTCAAGAGGTTTTACCCCAGCAACAATCCTTTCATGGAAGTGACTGACAATGACTTTCAGATGGACACACTATCAGTCCGGAAGCATTGCCTCCTCTTTGTTGGGATCAGCTGATGGTGGGCCTGGCCCCGCTTCTTTTGTGGTAGACAGCAAAGTAAGCCACGAGGCTAGCCCACTCGTACACATGGCAGTTGCACCACGCACACCAGGTCTGAACGCCAGGGTAACCCAGTGCCATCCACGAGGCTGAAGGATCACCTGGTGTACAGGGATAATGAGTTTTGGACCGTAGTTTTATTTCACCTTGTCAGCTAGGTACATGCCTATGACTATGCTACTGCAGCTACTGGTGTGTGTCCCATCATGACTATCATGATATCATCAGACTAATTGGTAGATGTTTCTGTTCATTCAATGTGTTTTATTTGGGGGGGGGGGTAGTGTCGCTCCAGTGACGCAACTGGAGCGCTGGACTTCTGGGCAAAAAATAATGAGCTGGGGGTTTATGTTGCCACTCCCTTACTGTGCACCATAATGGTAAGACCCCGTGGGTCACTGGTAATAAATACTGAGAGTGGCAGGGTGTAGTCAGGAGAACCTCCCTGCGTCGACAATCAAGCAAATGCACCACTGCCTCCGAGTGTTTCATTGCAGCCCTTGCCACACTGTTCGACCTGCCCGGCAAACACATATGTTGCAGGGTCCCTGCACCAACACCATCACGGAGACCCTGACACAAAAGTTCATGATGGGACATGTAGTTTATTCCAATATTGGAATTTTACATCAAGGCCCGGAGGCCAATATTATGCATATCCCTTTTATTGCTCCCCAGACAGCAGCAACAAATAAACAATAGAATTAGAACACTACAATCTTCTTAGAACACTGAACATGCATAAATACATAGAACTGGCAGCCATCTTCCTCTTTTGTTGCTGCTCAGTGAACAGATAAGTCGATCTTTTTCCAAACTAAATGAAATAAATTACAATATGTTCGAATGATTAATTGTATGAGTTATTTAAAAGATTATATTTTAATTAGCTATCATTTAAAGATTTAGTCTATATACTGCTGTTTATTTAATTTAAATGAAAACTGTTTGAGGATTTATCGAGGGTGATTTTGTGGCTTTTGCGGGAGGATTAAAATCGGATTAATGAGGATAGTAAGATATGAGTGATAAGAAGGCTCGTGCGGGTAGGAAAGAGCCATTTAGTTAATCAGAAGTTACCTTGTTGAAAGACGGTTGGGAGTTGAGGCAGGCGAGCGTGTGAGCGCGAGGCAATGTGTAGGGAATCCGCGAGCGGAATTAGATTGTTGGTCTCGTGGTAGAGGTTGGAATCGGTAGCGCGAGAGAGGCACGCGGGGATTGAAGCAGGAGAATTGTGAACAGATGGGGCCGCCGTACGCACGTAACGTGCGGCGGACATTTTACACGTTTGGGAAAGAGGAGATTGAAATGAATGGATTGTAAAGTAGGACATGCTTTGGGATTAAAAAAGCAAACTCTGTCAGAACGATAGGCAGTTTCTGGCAGACTTCGGTCGGAGTTCAGGAGGAGGTCGTGTTTAGGTTTGGAAGTGAGGAGATTAGGTGATTATTTTGGATAACTAGGATAAATTTGCATAGGTGGAAGAAAAGGAAGGGAGCTTAAATAGGACTATTGATAGAGTTTGGTGAAAGGTTTTGTTTAAAGAAAGATTTAATTGAAGTGTGAAGAAAGAGCTTAATAAAAAATAAAAAATAAGAGAATGGAAAGAGTTGAAGGTAGCTTTGAGGAGAGAATGAAGAGCTACATGGAGAAAATGTTTGGGGAAATGTCGGCAACATTAGATAAAAAAATAGAGAATACTATGGAAAAAGGGATGCTGAGAAGGCAAAAATCAGGTGAGGATGAGAATTATTGGACCACGGAGGAGAATGAAGTGGTTGCAGGTGGTTCTAAAGATGGAAATAAAAAGGCACAAAAAGGGAAGATGAGTGAATCATAGAAAAAAGGAAAAGAACGTAAGGTTCAAAGAGTAATCGCTATAAAGGCAAAGGAGGGCGCTAAAAGGGCACAGAAAATGAAACATACTAGTGTTGCATGTGATTCAACATGGTGGTGATGTGGAGCTAACATGTAGCTCAAGTATCGAAGATTCAGATGTGGAGGAAGTTCCACTTAAAAGGAGAAAGATAAAAGAGTGAGAGATTAAAATGGAGGAAAAAGAGATTGTGGATCCTCAGGGTGAGGATATGTTTGACCACCTACTGATACAACATCCTCTTTCTCCGCAGTGGGCTCTGGTGGAGCACGTTGCAAAGTATGTGAGATACTGGATTAGGAGGGAGATTCCCAAAGAGGTCAGAACAAGAATGAGAAGTGAGTGCCATAGACCTAGTCTAGAGAGCAAGGTTGCCTAAACGCCAGAACTTGATCAGAAGATGATGGCGTTTATTAATAAATATGGAAAAGACACAAGGAAAGGTCTAGAGAAGGGGTTAAAAGGATGTCAAGACAGACTTTTAGATGTCTTGGGGCCACTGACAAAAAATGTTGATATGTGCGAGGAAGCACATACTAATAATATTGGAGTTGATGTGGCAGAAATGCGACAATGGGTTCAAAGGGCCATTTGTCTGTTGGGGAATGCAAATACAGCAATTTGCATTGAAAGAAGGAAGTCAATTTTATTCAAGATTGACCCTAAATTGGCGGACTTAGCGAATAATGAACCGGGAGAGCGAAGTGAGGGCTTGCTCTTTGGAGACGAGTTCGTTAAAGATATGTCTTGCTATGTTAGGACATTTAGTTTGCTTGAAAAAGCACAAAAAGACATAAGGAGAGTTTTTGGAGTGGCCGGGAGGATGCGGGGTCGATTCCCTGGCCGAGGACAAGCCTTTTCTAGAGGGAACTTTGGAAGAGGAGGAAGGCCCTATGTTTCTATTTATGGATCCAGCTTCTACGGATCAAGAGGGGGACAGGGAGCTTTCCTTCCTGAGAGGCAGCGAAGCAGGGCCAGAGGAATGCGTTCTGAGAGACGGACAAGAGGTGCTTCAGGTAAGATGCTTACAGGGCCCTTTTTCTATCCAAATAAAGTTTGGCGGCAGACTAGCCCAGTTTGTTTCAAAATGGAAAGAAATTACAAAGGATCCATGGGTTGTGGAAACGGTTACAGGTTACAAAATAGATTTCTGCAGACGCCAGTACAGGTGAGAGCACCGAATATTTTGAGATTCTCAAGGGAGATGGAGGATTTGGTGACGAAGGAGATAGAGGAATTAGAGAAAAAAAGGTGCTATAGAAGTGGCAAGGATTGTGAAAGGAGGATTTATAAGCAACATATTTCTGCAGGAAAAAAAGGAGAAAGGTATGCGTCCTGTGATAAATTTGAGGGAATTGAACGATTGGGTGTCGTACAATCATTTCAAAATGAAGGGGATTCATATGTTGAGGGATCTCTTAAGGAAAGGAGATTGGTTGACAAGATTGGATCTGAAGGATGCTTATTTACTTAAATAACTTTATTTCGGTCAAGAGACCATAAAAGCACAGAATAAAAATACTACAATATACAGTTTAGTGCAAACAGGCAAGGACTGCCGCCAGTTACATAAAAAATAGTGCAAATTTTTGTTGACCAGAAACAAAATCATTAGTTAATTGTAAAAGTTTGTTACAAAAGAATTACACAGATATAAATGCTAACAGAATTTCTTGGTAATATACATAGATAGTAGGACACCAAGGACCACATAAGTCTAAGGATACTGCAAGATGGGTTATGCAGAGAATCCATCATTTATAGCACATGCCCTTACTATATCTACAATGTGAAAAGAGCCTAATTTAGCTAATTCATCTTGTGTCAAAAAGACATTATATTCAACGTGTACATCTTATATACAGGAAAAAAAAGTCAGTTTAAAAAATGTCATAAAATAGGATAAAAACACTCAAAAAGGTTAAAACCTAGATCCAAGTTAGAAATTTACAAAGTATACACAGAGATTCATATGTCACTTTACAAGGGCCCTGCGTAGATACCACATCCAGTTAAAAAATCGAGAAACAGCAAAAACTATTGGGGAATGGGTATCATATTTTAGTATCCTAAAAGCCTCTAGATATAGCTTAAACCCGAGATTGCGGCATATTGGTATTATCCAGCGTTTGCGTGGGAGGGTGTATGCCGGGCAAAAGAATAATACATGTACTTCCGACTCTTCCCTGTAGGTACATGCGGGACAGGTCCTCTTATTCCCTAAAGCCCATTTGCTAGTGAGGGCATTTAGAGGGAGATTCCCCACTCTAAATTGCATGTAGAGTTTCCTGGCCTGCAAAGGATAAATCAAGTCCAGGAACTCTTCTTTCCTATATTCAGCCTTAACTAGCAAAAACTCTGCAGTCATCGAACCCCCTATGGCACTTCCCTGGATAGCCAGCAAATTAACCTGTCTATAAAGAAGCACTAGGTCTTGTCTAGATATTGATCTACATGATGTCTTGGGGTTGACCAGAGATCCGGCCTACCTCGCCTAGCTGAGAGATCCCTAATATACAACAACCACGGGATCTTTTTTGCTGTTTTAATGGTATTTAGGATCTCCCCCAGCTCGTCTCTGTAGGCGGAAAGTTCTGAGGTCACCCACACGCTGCGCCAAAATATGATGGGCCTCAGGGCAATTACTTCATTTATGGGCAGCAGGCCCAGGTCCATACGAAGAGAAACTAAGGGGGTACTGGGTGGGAGGCCTACAATCTGTCTCATAAAATTATTCTCTATTATTGTAAAATTGGCAGCAGACATATGGCCCCACATTTCAGCCCCATACAAGGCGGCTCCTCTTGCCTGGGCTTTATATATTTCTAGTGCAGGTGCCACTGCCTATATGTGGTTGACCTATGAAATTTCATTATCCCACCTACCCTCTGTGTTAAAGTCTGGCCTTGACCATTTGAGGTTCCCATGTAAAATCTTCTGATAGGGTAATACCCAAGTAGTCAAATATCCTCACCCTTTCCAGGGGTATACCATCAAAAGAGGGACTTGGTCGAGTAGTTTTTGGGGGGTTGAAGATCATATATTTTGTCTTGGTTAAGTTGATCTCCAAACCCCGCTTAGTACAAAACTCGGCAAAACCGTCCAAGTTGCGTTGGCTACCAGATGGAGTTTTAGACAGCAGCAGGGTGTCATCCGCAAACATTAGTGCGGGAATCTTCCCCAAACCCAATTTTGGGGCGTCATTATCCTTGATGTTGTTAAGATGGTCAATGAGCCCATTGATATAAAGACAAAATAGGGTTGGGGCAAGAACACATCCCTGACGTACCCCCTTTTTAACAGGAAAGCATGCAGATAGTTTCCCACTTCTTACTTGCGCGTAGGTGCCTGTGTGTAGCCTCACCAGGACTTTAAGGAGATAGGGCGGAATCCCTAGGTCGTTTAAGACTTCCCAGAGTTTCCCCCTGGGAACCAAGTCAAAAGCCGAATTTAGGTCGACAAAAATAAGATAGAGGCTGCCACCCTCCATCTTAGCTGTTTTCCAAAACAACTGTAGCCTGAATATCTGGTCCACTGTTGAGGTACTTGATCTAAAGCCGGCTTGATAGGGGCTCAGGATTCCTTCCTCCTCTATCCAGCTTTGGATACGATCAAGAAGGACCCTGCCCATTAGTTTTTGTGGGATATCAATAAGACTGATGGGCCTATAGTTTGACGGTAAGAGTGGGCAGCCTTTTTTGTATATGGGAACAATCTCGGCACCACACCAGGAATCTGGTGGGGCCATACCCCTCATGGTGGCATTAAATAAAGCACATAAATAGGGAGTCCAAATTTTTGGTTCCATATGAAAAAGCTCCCCTGGAAGTTTGTCTAATCCGGGGGCTTTGTTAAGGGGTAATCTGCTGATAGCATTCCGAACTTCAGTTAAAGTAATATCGCACAATCCTTCTAAGTAAGGGTCATGCAATAAATCCAAAAACGCTATATTGGCACCCACCAATTCCTCCCCAGCATAGAGAGCCTCAAAATGCCTCTCCCAGGCTTCTGACGGTATATTAGGTTCCCGGGCTGATTGTCCTTCCTTGTTTCCCACACTTACTAGGGCCCAGAATGATTTAAAATCTCTATCCTTCAGGGCAATGTTAAGTGCCTCCCATTTCTCAGTTTCCCAATTTTTCTTTTCCCTTTTTAGGGTCCCTTTATATATTGCCCGAAGACCTTTAATTCGAATTTTGTCCTTAGCCTTGACTGTAGCTATTAGATCCTTCTTTGCTTTGCGGCAGGTGGCGTTAAACCAGGAGTTGGTGTCATATTTAGTTCCTGTACGTGTTGCAGTTGGGTAGACTATCTCAATCAGTCTAGCAACTAACTGCTCATGGATCTCAGCTGCCCTCTTCTGAGTCCCATACCAGACCTCCATCTGGCCTAGTTTCCCCATTTCCTCTATCAAAGGTATCGCCAACTCGTATACTTTAGCCAGCTTTTTGGCGATTGTTGTATATGGCACCACCTGACCCTTTGTCTGTTGTTTGAAAGCAACAATTGGTTATCCCCCACGCTAGGCGAAGCTAGAGGGATAGAAATGCCCATGCTCTCTGAGTTCAAGGACAGTACCAAAGCGTTGTGATCACTGTCCTGTCTCTCAAGTACCTGAAAGTCAAGAACCTTGTCCCAGGATTTAGTTTCCACTAAAATATAATCAATCAGGGATGATTGACCTTCCCTATTGAATGTATGCTGGGCCGGTTGGTCAGATTTTGTTCTCCCATTACAGGCCCTGAGTGAGTGTGCCAGAGTCAATGAGTGAAGTTGGATGGCCAGTGGTGTCCAGATTTTTATAGGAGTAATTTGAGGTTCGGGTATAGACCAGTAACGATCTTCTTCTGAGGGCTCGCCTATATTCAGATCAGTGAGTGGCTCATACTGGCAGTTGAAGTCGCCCCATACAATCAACATCGTATCTGGGTCTAAAGTTGGTAAAAAGCATCCCAGATTGTCCAAAACCACATATTCCTGTCTATAACTTACGGGTCTGGAGTATATATTAGTGAGAGCTAGTTTGAGCTTAGTGGGAAATGTCAACATAACACATAAAATATCATTCGTTGACAAAGTTATTAACTCAGCATTCGCCCCAATATGCGTGCCCAACCATATAATAAGGCCGCCCGACGGTCTACCCCTTCCACTGGAGGTGGCCAGAATGTTCAACGATGCAAATCCCATCCTATGATATTCCTCCATGGCCCAAGTCTCCTGAAAGAAGCAGATATCGTGATTATCTATAAAGCCTCCCAAGTCTGAGCAGTATAATTTATTTTTAACACCTGCTAAATTCCAAGATAAAATCTTCAGACGACCCCCTGCTTTGCTGGGCAATTCCTGCACTGTAGTTATGGGGGAGCATAAAGCTCCAGAGGGATTATTACCCGTCTGGCTAATATCCTGGATCTTTGTCCGGAGATCTGAAGATGGAACTATCAGATCAATTGCTTGCTGTATCCCTAGGCATAATGGTTTGGCCTTTGATAGACCCTCCTTCCCCGAACCATATACTCCAGTGTTCCTAATTGTGTTTTGGGTCCAGGCCCTACAATCTTCCACTAAAATCTTGGCTGAATTATCTTTAGACAGACCCTCCTGCCTTAATGGTAGGATGGTATAGGCAGTCTCGTTGTTCCTCATAGCAGAGCCTATATTAGATTTTGTGGTGGTTGAGTTATTGTCTGTAGGTGAGTGGTGGTTTCTAGGCCTACAGCCACCTCCCCCATAAACTATTGCATGTGAATCACCCGCACAATTCCCGTTAACGCTTGTGGGAGTTTGTCAGTCTACCAGATCAAGGGGGCTGTATCTATTACTTACAGGGATATTGAAGCATGGGGTAATAGTATCACTGTCCCCACCGCCTTGCTGTAATTCCCCTGGGTGGGCCCTTAGTTCCCATTTCTTGTGTATCAGACTCATCCTCTCTTCAAAGGTGCCCTGTGGGTAGAAATGGCTAAGTGATAATGTCTGGATGTTTTTGCTTATCAACCCAGTAAACCATCCTAGGATGTGCTGGACTGTTCGTCTGTCCCTAAAGTTAATCAGGATGCAATCCCCCTGTATATCTTTCTGCCGCTGACCCACCCAGCTAACCCTACACACGTTGATAATTTCACTGTGCACCCCGGGTGGAAGAGGTCTGTTGTTGTTTAACCAGTGTGATACTTTATTTCTTAATTCTATATATGTCTCCACCCGACTGGTCTGTAGTCTAGGCACTCCAGCTAATACCACCACATACGAAGAGGAGGCTGGTGGTAGATCTATACACGGAAGACAGGATTCTGTTAAATGGAGCAAATCTCCACATCTTTTTTTGCCACCTTCATTTGGAGCCTATAATCCTTCTCCCAGTTAGGTATACCCGCAGGACGATTACCAGGGGCATTTTCTTTGTTCACATCTTCACCACTTGGGGAGTCCCTGGCTCCCAATAGAGGAGTAGATGGTCCAGACCTGTCGGAAAGAGGATGGGGGATGATAGATGGATTGGCCAATACAGTCATTGCTTTAGTAGGCTGCTCAGGTATTACCCTTGGGGCCATATCTTTAGCACACTGGACCCCTTGGAGACTAGATGCTAGTTTAGTGCCCCAGGAATCTACTTGTGATGATAGTGAATTAATTTTACTCATCACTTTATCTAAACTATTTAGGATTGCTCGGTCTATATAAGCTTTGAGATCATTTACCATCTCTATAACCCAATCAGGGGAATTCCTTCCATCCTTATTGCTTAAATCAGATGTACAGTCATTGGTGGAGCTCCCAGATGATACAACCGGGATTCTACAGGAACATTTTTTGCCTGTGTCAGTTTTACTTTTCTTTTGGCTCTTTTTAATCTTAGGTGTATTTTTTCCAATATCTCCACCCTGGTCTCCCCCTTGCTTTGATGATATCGCTGTTTTACCCTGAGTTGCAGTTACATGGGAGTTGTATATATCATCTAGTTGTTGAATTTCCCTAGATGTACCTATTTCCGGGGCTACCCAAAGAGGGGGTAATGTTGGCGTTATCGATAAACGTCTCTCTGTTGGAGAAATTTCGTTGGTTACTGCAACAATGGCCTGCTGCAACATTTTATCTATGGCAATGTGTTTTTCCATTGGGGTGCGGGGTTGCGTTTTCTGTCTAGTGGTAATTCTATGGGGTGGAGGAGTATGTTTTCCCATGTCCTGATTTACAAGGGGAGCACCTGTTTTCTCCCACTGGGACGGGAATTGATGTACTAACTTGGCACAACTTAGCTCTATTGATGTCAAACCAATGGGGAAACCGGACAACCTCAAAGATAGGAACACCCTTGGGAAGCAATAGTCAATCGTTCACAGTTTCGAGGACGTATTGATCCAGGAAAGCTCGGCCCGGGGTTCTCTTGTAGGCTGTAAGTTCTGTTTACAGGCTGAAGGCAGAGGGGCTCAGCGGAGAAGGTCCCGGCCAAGCAGAGTGGCGGAGCAAAGCCCGGCCAGCAGTTCCGCCCCCCAGCAAGGTAGATGAATCACAGGGGACTCGGCCCCAAGCAGAGCTTTATGCGCCTCCAGGCGCTGGCAGATGACGGACGCGGCAATCGGGGGTGATGGGATTTGTAGTCCCGGTATGGCGGAGCCAAGCCCGGCCAATAGCAGCGGCGGAGCAAAGCCTGGCCCGGGGTTCTCTTGTAGGCTGTAAGTTCTGTTTACAGGCTGAAGGCAGAGCCTCCAGGCGCTGGCAGATGAGCTGCTCATCAAGTTCAGAAATTTTTATGATGCGATGAAGTGCCAAACTTATTCACCACCCACCCTCTTAATATCTCCTTTGCTGCAGCTGCCACTGCTCCCAAAGTGCCTGCTTAGCTCATTAAGAGTTTGCCCCCCTGCGTCGCTCTTGTTCTGTTAGCAATGGTACTGGCAAATGTGCAGTCTTTAAAGTCTTTAAAGAAAAAACTAAATCAGCAGCAAACACCAGCGTTAAACGGGGCAGCTCATAGTCTCTTTCCGCAGTTTTTGGAGTTTTTGAGAGTCTAAAAATTCAGTCTGTATTTTCTCCGACCCTTCTTTCCTACAGTGAAAGAAAGAACACCGCCTAGGCTCTTTTCTTTTCCTTTTTCCCTCTTTCCCACCTGTTGCAATTCTTGCCCGCTCGCGACCAACACGACTTCAGGCAAAAGACCGCAGTAGACTGTAAGCAATGCCTTGCAGCTGGGCCTCACCTTCAGCTCAGAGCCTCCCCCGTGAACTCTGTAGCGGCTCCTCCAACACCTGACCAAGCGTCCCACGTCCTTGCCGCTTCGCAAGACCAACGCGGCTCCTTCACTCCATCCAACAGGGGAGGTCCGACAGAGAATCAGGGAATCAGGTGCAGAGACCAACAGCAACTCATTATCGGTAGTTTGTCACACAGCAGCACGAAACCCTGACCGGCGCCCACGTCCACTTCCGCTGCTCTGTGCCCTCGGTGGACCCTAGGCTCCTTCCTCCCCGAAGGCTGCTCCGCCTGGACATGGGTGAAAGGTACGAGAGAGAAGGGAGCTCCGGCACTGGCTCACCGCGCCTGCTAGGCCCTACTAGACCTTCTTCTCACCTCTGCTGCAAGAAGCTGTCCTACTTCTTAAACAACCTCTACCGGGTACCACGAGTGGAGGAGGAGCTAAGCTCAGTGTATGAAAGAAACATCATCGTTTCAGAAGCAGCCCAAACCAGGCTCAACCCTATAATGCTTATTTGACTATTCCTATGTGCAAGGAACAGAGGGACTTCCTTCAGTTCAGGTGGAAAGGAAGGTTGTGGAGGTTCAAGAGTCTCCCTTTGGGGTTGACTTCGGCCCCTTGGTGTTTTACGAAGGTGATGCGTCCAGTAGCAGCTTGGTTGAGGTCAAGAGGAATACGTTTGATAGTATATCTGGACGATTTTTTGATCATGGCAGAGGAGAGGAAGTTGGCAAAGGAACAGACGGAGTTTGCAGTAAAGGTAATAGAGGATCTAGGTTTTGTAGTGAACAAAGAGAAGTCTTGTGAGGAACCACAGCAGACGATTCAATTTTTAGGTTTTCAGATACAGACGTCGGACTGTGTGTTGAAGTTACCTAGGATGAAGGTGAAGAAAATAAGGAAGGAGGTGAGAAGAGCAATGAATTCGGAATGGATTACATTGAGACAGTTAGCTTGGTTGCTGGGTCTATTGTCAGCATCAATTCAAGCGATTTTTCCGGCCCCTCTACATTACAGGGCATTGCAGAGATTGAAGGGTTTTCACTTAAGGAGGGGGGCGAAGTATTCACAAAAAAGTATGTTGAATCTAGAGTCGAAGGACAAATTGAAGTGGTGGCTGATGAATCTGGAGGCTTGGAATGGCAGGGCAATTTTTGGGGAGGTTCCAGAGGTAGAGATAGAATCGGATGCGAGTCTTCAAGGATGGGGAGCGCGATGTGGTCTGGTTTCAACAGGGGGCAAGTGGTCAAAGGACGAAAAGGAGATGCATATGAAATTGTCTGGAGCTTCTTGCAGGATCTTTTGCAATAAAGAGCTTCATGAGAGACAGGGTGAAGTGTTGTGTGCTGTTGAAGGTGGACAATTTGTCGGCTGTGAGGTACGTGAACAAATTGGGAGGACCTCGATCGAAAGGTCTAGCGGACTTGGAGAAGGAGTTTTGGAGATTTTGCTTAGAGAAGGAGATTGTAGTTCAGGCACAATATATTCCAGGTCTGTGCAACGTAGAAGCGGATTGGTTTTCAAGATATCTCAGAGATGTGAGCAATTGGAAGCTTCAGAAGGGGATATTTTTGAGGTTGGAGAAGAGGTGGGGTCCATTTCAAGTGGATCTTTTTGCAGAAAGACTGAATTGTCAGTTGAGAGGGTTTTACAGTTGGAGACCGGATCCGGAGGCAAAAGGAATAGATGCCTTTCTTCAGGATTGGGGTGTGGGGAGAAATTATGCTTTTCCCCCATTCTCATTGATTCAGAGAACTCTGATGAAAGTCAGGAGAGAGAAGGCGGAGATGATAATGTTGACGCCTTTTTGGAGAGCTCAAGTGTGGTTTCCAGATATGATGGATTTATTGATAGAGGATCCGGTGTTGTTACCAGATTTGAAGGAGATCATACTGGATCCAGAAGGGAATGTGCACGATTTAGTGATGAGGGGTCAGTTAAGATTAGAGGCGTGGTTGATTTCAGGAGAATATGGCAAGTGCGTGGATTATCGAAGGAGGCTGAGGATCTTATCGCTGAATCATGGTCAAAGGGAACGACAAAAGTTTATAGATCAGCTTGGAGAAGATGGTCTGATTGGTGTATCAAGAGGAATTTGGATTCTGTATCAGCACCTATAGTGGAGGTGGCAAATTATTTGTCAGAATTGTATAAGTTAGGATTGGCTTACAATACAATGAATATTAGCAGATCTGCGATTTCAGCAGGTCATGTTTTGGTGGATGGTATACCTGTAGGACAAAATGTGTTAGTTAAGAGGTTGGTTAAGAGTGTAAGGATGGTTTTACCTCCAAAGGCAAAGTATGATGTATTATGGGATGTTTCATTGGTTTTGAAAGATTTGGATAGTTGGGGTAGTAATGCCTCAATGGATATTAATTTACTTTCTTGGAAGATGGCTATGCTTCTTTGTTTGATTTCTTGTAGAAGGGTGTCTGATATAAGAGCCTTGGAGGTAGATTGTAGGTGTTATAAACCTGAGGGTGTGTGTTTTGAGTTAAGGAAAAGAACGAAGAGCATGTCTAGAACTATTTTCTATCCTAATTTGGAGGGAAATTACAATTTGTGTGTGGTACGGTGTTTGAGAGAATATAAAAGGAAGACTTTTGCTTTAAGTCAAGGAGGTTGTTCGCAACTTTTGATTTCATATAAGGAACCTTTTAGCCCAGTTTCAACGCCTACATTGGCAAGGTGGGTGAGAGAGGTGATGTTGAGGTCAGGAGTAGATATAAGTGTTTTTGGGGCTCATTGTGTTTGAGGGGCTATGGCATCAAAGGCGTTTATGAGAGGATTTAGTTTAGGTGGAATTATGAAGGCTGTGGATTGGAGTAATTAATCTACTTTTAAGAAGTTCTATTTTAAGCCTGTGGAAAATGTCTTGGATAGAGTTTTGGATGAACTTTGACCATGCATAATATTGGCCTCCGGGCCTTGATGTAAAATGCAGATTTTCCACATTTAGAAAAGGCACGGAGGCTAATATTATCCCTCCACTGTTCCCTCCCAATTTTATCAATGATTTTGTTTCTTCATTATGCAGGTTAAGGAAGAAGGATTTGGAAATACAGAGACTTGGAAGTCGTTGACAAGACAGATGAAATTTTGTTGTTATTTAATAAGAGACTTTGGATTTTATGTTTATTCGCAGCACGCAAAGAGGAAGATGGCTGCCAGTTCTATGTATTTATGCATGTTCAGTGTTCTAAGATTGTAGTGTTCTAATTCTATTGTTTATTTGTTGCTGCTGTCTGGGGAGCAATAAAAGGGATATGCATAATATTAGCCTCCGTGCCTTTATTAAAATCATGATTTTCTACCCATTTCTAAATATGGAAAATCTGCATTATGGGTGTTGTCGTTTTTCTGCTATTACATCTTGGTAATAAGTGTTTTGATTATATGGCTACAACTTTATCAAAAAGTATACGAGAATGCATGATCCTCACAATCTCGAAAAGGGATGTGGCTTAACGGGGTATGGAGTCCCACTAGGGAACCAGTTTCGAGTCTGGCGGGAAACTCAAACATCTTGCGATTCTTACACAAAAAACGGGACTAACTAGTCACACGTGAACCTGGGAAATATGGAAGCTAAACTCTAAAGAAAAACTACACATTCCCTTCTAGTATGCCGTCAATATTTCTATATACCAATTCAATACTACAGTACGGTCCCTTTAATAGCTATTGAGAGCTCTGACGCACAGGTACTAATAATATAACATAAACATCCGATCGCGCACGCTCACTTAGAACATCCGGGCAGCAGCCCTTTTTGGTGTGGTAAATCTATCAATACGGCCCGCCCCAATGCCCTTAGAAACGGGTGGATTTTGGACACCTAACATGGCCGTCGCGCTAAAACAGAAGAAAGAGGCAAACGCGCATGCGGGTTACGAAGTAAACACTCCACGACATTATGACAACCGAGCCGCGTCCTTCCTCTACGTTACAGTTATCCGATTTGTTGAAAACGAAACCAAAAATTATGTCCGAAGCAAAAAAGCAAATCGTATCTATAAGCCTCTGTCTCTTTTCTTTTCTTCGCCGTGGCCCGGATGCTGAGTGCACCGGTTTGATCCGGTTCCTCGCGCATGCGCAGGGACAATAAACAGGAAGAACAGGGAGGCGGCGCAGACTGTGCTATAGGGAGCGAAAGGGGACTCAATTATAGAGGAGGACGCTGCACCGAGCTGTCACCCAAATCAGTTCTGTCTGTCAAACAGAGCCCCTCTCCGGACCTGTCATCGTAACCGGGGCCTGCGCTGCACACAAAGGAAGCAAGTCTCCGGGGAGTGCCAGCGCCGCCACCTCCTTTCGGCTTAGGAGACGAGGTGCGCGCTGTGTCCCTGCCTGGGGCCCCTTCGACGCTTTGTATTCGCTCTCCCGTCGCCTCTCTCACCATGGTGCAGAAGGAGAAGCCGCAGTCTGGAGGAGAGGAAGCAGAGTTACCACCCAGCCCGTGCACTGCTGCCCCGCCGGCCATGGTTCATCCTCCCGAGACCGTCGGGGAGGAGACCGAGACGGCAGGCTGCCGCAAGTTCCTGTGCGGCGTAGTCGAAGGTGAGCAGATGTACGGGGAGCAACTCCAGTGGTGGGTAGGAGGGAAAAGAGTGGACCATGATGACCCTTGCTGATCTATCCATCGTCTCAAATGTTTAGCTCCACATAATCCATTAAGCTCGTCTAACCACCGGGGCCCAAAGCTTTGTCTGTGTAAATGGCTTTTATTATTCAGATTTGTCGTTTTAGACCTTCGGTTACGTAAGCTTTAGAAGGGCTTATTACTCCTTTGGACCTTTTCAATGCGCCGATGACAAACTATTAGGTTGAAGGAGTGGGAATTGGCATAGCGCAGTATAAAAGGAATTATATTTTGCCAAATCGGCGGCTGAGTGCTTATCTTTAATTATAGTGATTATGATCAGTGCAGTTCAACTACCCGTATTTACTTTGTTCTGCCACTACCTTTATTATTGCATTCAGGCAGTATTTGAGACCCAAACTCCCTTGTTTGGTCTTTACCGGGGATGTAAGATTATGTGCTGCTGAATCAGCATGCTCTTTCGACTGCCACCCGAGCCCAGCCACGTAACTCTTCATTTTTTGCACGCGTCACCACGGTGCCTCGTAGAAGCTGTTTTAAAAGAGTGTACGGGAAAAACAGCCCTCCGCTGGTATCCGTAGCTTAAATACTGGCACGTTCTTTTGAAATTTGATGAGATTGAGATGAAGTAACTCTTTTAATGTAAGTAACCTGCGTCTGTTAAATAAATAGATTAACTCAATTGCTAATGTATATTAATAAAATCTAGTGCAAACGAGCTGTGCAAATTACAGTGCACAAAAACCTCTACCTTCCAAAATACATAATGGGTTAACACTGTGAGCAAGAGCCGCAAAAAAGGGAGCGGCGACTCCCGAACGCTGCATATCACCTAAAGAGTCAGGCAGCTGTTTAAAATGCAGTGAGTTACAAAACCAAGTTTAGTGCTTGGTGCACATCTATGGTTACGGATTTTGTAAATTTGAAGCACATCAGAAAATAATTTCGGGCTCTCTGATTCCGGTACTTTTTTTCCATGGGTTGCTTTAAAATCTTCCTTTGATGTCAAACAATTTTTACTGAATATGACAACAGTATATTCTCACATGCACTATATTGTTGGCCAAACTGAAACATTCAGAACAGTGGCCCCAATCTATAGTTGAATATTGAGACGGGGGAGTGAAGGTACCCAACAGTGCCTTAAGACTGTAACAATGTAGAGCTTGGTAACATCGAACCTGAACACATTTTTTTGATTCTTTTAAGAGCTATTCTGTTTGTGCTTTTTTACAGTGAATCATGAACATGGAAGATACATGTATTCTTTACCAAAGTCAATACAGTTGTTCTTATCCTGCCTCCACCTTGTAGTGGACCATAGTGGCCACATTTTGTTTTGATATGCGTGTTCTATCACGCGTAGCCTTCCGTTCTTCACTGGTGAATTATGTAAGTAATCAAGTATCCCTTGCCATATATTGTAAAGATATTCGAAGTCACTGAGGAGTTCCGTGACTGTCTAGAGCAAATGTTTTCAATCTGTGGGGGTGGGAACCCCAGGGGGGGCCCGGAGTCCTCGGAAGGGTGTTCTCACTTCCAGGCCTAACTTATGCATGGAATACAAAACGTGCTCTTCATTTTGGACAAAGTCAACTGCAATCATTAAAATGCTTCAGCTGAAGTTAATTAAGTGTTATGTGCTGTAAAACGAAGAGGCCTGACAGACAGCTAAAACAATCCTTCAAATAAGCCTTCATGCCAGTGTGCCTTTTTTATCTGAATGAAATGCAAATGTACATTAGGAGTTAATCTGCAAATGTAAAGGATGCTTGGGAGTGGGTCTGGCTTTAATTGCTCAAACCACTTCTAGCATTGTGATGGCAAAGATGTATTTTTTTATGTGTGGTGGTTAGCAACTGGGCTAGGAAGTGTGTGCTTTTAATGATAACTGTATTTGCACAGCACTTAGTACCCCTGAGGAGGTGTTGAAGGGACAGTTATGCAAAAATGCATTAATTATGGTCTGATATTACACAAAACTACATTTTGGAAGCTCCATTTTATCCTAAAACTCTGCACATTTTGTAGTAGTCTATCTTGTAATGTGTGTAATGCAAGTATAAAAATGACTTGCACATTCACAGTGCTTTCTGTCACAGGCTGTGACCTCATAACACTAAAAATACACAAGTCACTATTTTTCACTGCATCAACCAAATGTAATTCTGTGGCTCTCTGGTTACAGACAGACCTATGCAGTGCATTAAATAGAGGTTTGATAATGTACTATATAGTGCATTTCCCACTGAGTAACAACATAATTTTTTTTTTCATTTAAGCTGCCCATTATTTTATATGTAGCTACCTGATGGTGATAGACCTAAAAAACGAACACAATATATTGGGGCTGATTTATGAGAGGCCTGCACTGCTGGAGTGTCAGTTTTTTTGAAGCTTCGGCGGCACAAGCATCAGAATCCTATCTGAGGCGAGACAGTCACCCTGGGTGGCTTTGCATGGCCTTATAGATATGGAGTAAGACAAAAACAGTTCAAGTCTCTGCGTTGCCTTAATCTATGTAAAGATGGTGTTCCATATGCATTGCGGTTGGTGTTCCCACACAATGCCCAAGGATTTTTATTCTGCCCCAGATTTAGAAAACCATGTAAACCTGGGGCAGTGCCAAAACCTTATGCCTCCCCACAGCAGGTGTAACGAGGAGAAATGTTTTCATTTAGCCTCGTTTTTCCCTCTTTTCATGTGCTGCATTAGAAATTTTTGTCAGGGGGTCCTTATGCCTAAACGTTTTTGACAGGGGGTGTCTCGGCATCACACAGTTTCTAGACCTCTGGTCTAGAGGAACAAGGCCGAAGAGAAAGTTCCTTTTATAAGGTTATTGAACTTCAAGGTGATTTGCAGTGTCCTAATCATGTATGTGTAGGGGGTATTCATTCCATAATATACATGGTCACATCACCTTTCCCACACATCACTTAAATCCTGTCTGCATAGCTTTTTCATGTGAAAGAGAGCATGTTTGCAAACATGAAGAATGAAAACCGACTCATTACACCTGATTAGTCCCACATTTGCATGCCTTTATGAAGTAAACATCGACATTGCACAATTGTCACTGCCACTTTCACTGGAATTTGATACAGATTAACTCTTTGTCGGTTATTCAGTTGACAATTTACTTCATTTGATGTCGATTTGCCTCAGTTGATGTAACCGCTTGTCCTTGTGGGAGCGTTTCGAACGTCACTGAGGTGGCGTTCGGTTGACCATTTTGTCTCAACTCTGTGACACACTTTTCTCTTCGCCTTGCAGGTTGTCATGAAAGGGTTTGCTTTACCACAACCGATGCATATCTTTCCAATGGCGGGACATATACCTTTGTGTGAAAGTCTGTGTCTGTAACATGTTTTCTGTTTAGACAGTGCCTTGTGTTCCTCAGCCATGTACTTTGGCTTACTTTTCATGCTAGTGACTGACGCACTTTGGACGCCTCCAGCCTCCGTTTCAGTCGCTTGACGATCAGCACGCTCTTCAGTGCGGGTGTCCTTGAGGACTTGTTCTAAACTCCGTTCCATCATCGTTCTTTGTCAATTCAAATCTGACAGACATCCATCTTTTACTCTGAGGCGGGTAGCTTCCTCATCATTAAATTAATTTAATTTATAGTGCTTCACCATCACATCCAGTCGCTCAACAAAGTCATTCATGGTTTCGCCTCCTCTCTTGTGTTCTTGACTTGATGGCGGTTTAGAGTTTTTCTGAGCCCATACACAGTAGCTTTGGTAGTGGGCTGCTTCGTTCGGGGGCAACTATGCTAGTACAACCCCCAAGCCCCTTTCAGGGGCTGCTCTGCAGCACGCAGTGTTATGAGGATTCCCTTTAGCTGCTTTAAGTCGACAAATCTTGTATACTACCAGTCCATGAAAGTAGATAACGTTATTTCATGTGGTCTGCTTTGTGCGCAAATGTTTCTTAACAAAGGTGGTTAATCTCTGCTTCATAGCACATGCATTTTGGTATGACTTGAACCAAACTATTCCTGTGCACTACTTTCGTAATCTGGTTGCACCCTCCTTTAGCATTCAACTCATCCGTCCAACACTGACACCACAAGTCTACTGTGTAGAGTGGGAACCCCATCTACCTGTACCAACATGTTTCAACCACCTACAAACACCCTAATGCGGCACTGGCCTTCGTCAGGATGCTGATCCCTCGTTACAATCCTAATCCCTATGAGTTTATTTAAACTGAATAATAAGGGCAGGTATGTGACTTTACTTGCCTTCAAGTACACACACTCAGGATGAGTACTGGAGTCTCATTATAGCTTCTCCAAACTCTGGGCCAGAGTGGGAACACTGCCCTATAGTCGCACTTACATAGAGGTACTGCGTCTCCTCGAAGACCACTCTATGCCCTCTAGAGGCATGTCTGTACAGGCAGATGGGGTAATGGAGATGTTACTCCTATATACCATATTTAATTTTTAATCCTGTTAAGGGGGGGCCAATAATAACTAAATGTACAGGCACCTACTTAGTCTTACCCTCATTCGAAAATATTGTTTTTCTTTTATATGGAAAATAAACTCTCCACTCTGACTGTTGGTCTTCACCAGGGTGTGTCAGCGAGCCTATGATGAAGCATGCCACAATACAGTGGGTGAGGGCAATCGTAGAACCTTTTGGATTTTCCAGTAGGTTTTCTCCTTTTCCTTTCTTCCTTTTTTCACCCTGTCAAAACAATAGGCAGTGCAGTACAGTTCTCAGGGCCCAACACCACCATGTCTGATTCTCAATACTCCCATTAGAAAGCAGTACAGAGCAAACACGATCAAGGCTGTTGTGTTGGATTAAAGGATACTGGAAACAACCCTAAAGTCCCTAATCCCCCATTCCCCTGACAGAGTGGTAGTATCCACTTCTTTCTGTAGTTTTGATAACGCTTACAGAAAAATGTGATTAATGCATTCTTTTGCATAGGGACAAAAAGGGCAGGTCCGGTTTGGCTGGCTGTCATGTAGCCCCCATTTAGCAGTGAACGTGTGCAGTGGCAGAACACCAAAACGAAATTTAACGTACAGGATTTTTGCTAGTGGGGGCTCAATGGGGACCATGTATTCTTCCATAAGGAAGGAATCTTTAAATTCCAGGTAGGTTATTGTCAAAGTGCACAAACTCTTGTATCTATTCAATTCCACCATGTACATACCTCTAATACACCCCCTTAAGTGCAGCCTTTGACATACCGGTCTTTGCTCCCGGATTAGTCCAAAGGTGTTCACATCCCATATTTACCAGGAAGGTCTTGATATTCCCAAATTAGGGGATCCTGGAGACTCCAGGCTGTGTTGTAGCTCCTCCAATCCCACCAGATATGTAACTAGATCCATGAGGCCAATAGCAACCTCTGATACAGTGATGGTCTAAGGGCTGCTTTATGGACGATGGACCTTTTGGCCTAGATCCAGACATAATGGCAGGAGTGTGGTACTAGTAGGAAGATTCGCCAAGGATTGTATAAATTGGTTCTCGCCCTACTCCAGTGCAGTGGCCTTCTCATTTCCCCACAATTCTCCCCCATGCAGGGACCCGTCTAATGTTTGCAGGGTAAACATTTGAATGGCTGGAGGTACAGGTCGAAAGCCGTAGCGCTTGAAACCCCTCAAGATGGCCCCCTGCATTGAATTCAAGCTTCAACTTGCTTTTGTGGATCGGAGCAAGACCAGACTAAGTTCTCCATCAGTGAGGCCCAAATACTCAAAGATGCGGACAGTGTCAAGGGGACCAACTACAGAGACTGGTTGTATAACTGGGATTAACAATCCAGTACTAGGTTTTTTGTAGCTTGATCTCAAGCCCTCTCTGCTCCCAGAAGACACCAACCTGATCCAGGAGATTTTTGAATACCCATAGGAGATTTGGATACCAGTAGGGCATCGTCTGCGAACAGGAAGGCTGGGATCTTTGTACCCGCTAGGCTCGGGCGTCATGATTGCACTGCTCTATTTGGGTTACTAGATCATTAATCTATAATGGGGTTGGGGCAAGAACACAGCCATGTTTTACTCCCCTCGTGCCTGGTATTGATGTTGTCCGCTCTCAATATTTACCATATCTGACCTGCACATAGTTCTTTTGGTGCAGCCTCCTGACATCAGCTAGATAACTTGGGGCACCCTGTTCGATTTAGGGCTTTCCACAGATCCTTCCTTGGCACAAGGTCGAAGGCAATGCAAATGTGAACATGGACTGTGTAAATCTGTCCACCTCCCAGAACAACATACTTCCAGTATATAGGTTGTAGCCAAAATACTTGGTCGATGGTACTGGTACTGTTAGAAACCCTGCTTGGAGGGGGTTGGTTATAAGGCCTGCACCCTCAACCCACTCATTGAGCCTATCCAACACAGGGCTGGAAAAATCCACTTGCTTGCTCGCTATGGCGAGCCAGATTTATTCAGTACGTGCTATTTTTAGGGCCTACTCTCCCTTTCTGGCAAGTAGGAAGACAAACTGACTTTTGACCTATCTCTGAAAGTGGAGCAAATGTGACCAGATACCAAGATTAAAAGGCATTTTATTGCTCACAAAGTGAATGAGCAATAAAGATGCCTTTAAATCTTGCTATCTTGTCACATTTGCCTGACTGTGAGACCGAGGTCAAGTACGTTACAGTTAGGTTGAGGAGATTTTTCAGGTTCCTATACCTGCAGGTCTAGTAACATTTTTAGGATTTTTCGAGCCCTGCAACAGTATGCGACTAAAAAGCTTTTGGGAACTGTCAATAAGGCTGATTGTCCGATAATTAGATGGCAGGGAACATGAGCCTTTCTTGTAAACTGGTACGATCTTGGCCCCTGCCCAGGTGGCTGGATATGGGTAAACCTTTTAGAATACAATAAAGTATGGGCCCCGGATTGCCTTATCTGCCATAAAAGCTCCCCAGGCACCTTATCTAACCATGCTTGCTTATTGTAAATGAAGCCAGCTACCTTGGGAATTCTCCATGTCATGAGGTAAAGTTGGCCGGTCAACTATCAGGGATGGAATTGACTCATTAGATCGTCAGAATATCTGGACAATGAAGAACCTCCACTAGGGAATCCTAGGGCATTTCTTAAAGAGCAGGAATCCACAGTTTAGTTTTTCAAACAGGAGTCACCTGGATCAGATCTGCCAGTTATCTCTTGGTTTTTGATGCTACTCATGGGATCATAATAAAGGTTATGAAGGCATAATGTTTATTCCCACTTAAGTCCTGAAGGGAGGCATGTTTTGCTTTGGTGTCTTGGCCCAACCTCTAGCTGAAAAAAGAAGGAAGGTGTTTGTTCAGATGAGAGGCTAACACATTAGTTGAGCATTGACTCGTTTCCCTCATCAGGAACGGGAATATCAGCACTTTCAATCACCAGTCACTAGCATTCCTCAGATACCAAGAGATCTACTTCACTTCAGCATTCTTCTAATGTGGCAGGTTCTCTCCTGTCACTGACAAACTTTGTTGATGGGTGAAGTTTCAAAAGTCCTATGCTATTTCCATCAACATATTCAACCTTGCTGCGCCCAGTTTGCTGTTATAACGAAAATACGTTATTGTCCATTTTCTAGAGGGTTCAGCAACAGACCGTGTTCTAATGGCACATAATCGAGCTAGGGCCTCCAGCCAGATGATGTGTGGCTCTCAATTTGCCAGTGCTCTCTTCTCTGGCTTTCTTCAGTTAAATTATGTCCATATAATCCTGGCCACTGTGGATGTACTGAGACTTCAATCTCTGAAGCGATCTGTAATGCAGAGGTCCCAAAAATAATGCTTCGATCAAGGATGCCAAAAGGCCGCTATCTGTGCCAACAACCTCCACGAAATCCGCTTCCTAATCAAGGAAGACTTCAATTGTTTCTAGATGTTATTGAGTTTCTTCATAGGCATTTGAAATTGAGCATCAACGGAGTCCACTTGGAATCCCAGAATTTCTGTGTGTTGCGATGGAATGAGAAATTCTTTACATTGATAAGTCCCAAATTCAATAGATATCTTCTCCATGCTAAATAGGTTTTGAGTTCCAGTGGATTCTGGGCCATAGGATGTTGTCTTTTACACTATAAAGACACACATCCTTTGGCTCTGAGAGTCTCTACTACCTACTTTATTATCTTGGAGAAACACCTAGGGCCCAATGCCAAACCGAATGGTAAGACTCTGCACTTACACCCTTGGTCTCACCACTGAAATTGAAGGAACCTTCTTTGTGAGGTTTAAATTTTAGATGGTCATGTACTGATCTTTGAGGTCTAATTGGACCATTCAGTCGTTCTCTTTCAGTAGACCTCTCAAAGTTGGATACTTTCCATCTTGAAAAGGATACAAGCATAGAACTCTCAAAGGTTCAGCACTAATCTAAAAACCCATCTTTCTTTTGAACCAAAAAGACGTTGTTGAAAAAGTTACCGGGATTAGTGGGTTGTCGTACCATCAAACTTTTCTTCATGCCACATAACTTCTTTGGGAGCCTTGGAAAAACGTTCGGTCTAAAGAGTGCTCCCCGCCTTGCTTCCCCTGCCGTTCATGCTATAAAAATAAAAAAAGCATTGGGCGAGAGTGTGTCCTGCTTGCAAAAGCAGGAATGACAAAGCTATTTGAGAAAATAGTGTTTGGAGGCTGTAATTAAAGCCTACTGAGTAACACCACACATAACAGCGGGTACTAAGGCGGGACTACTAAGCCTATTTACCAATGAACAGCCACAGCTTACATTGGACCATTTCATAAGGCACTAAAAATACGGGCAGAGAGGGCAGAGATTCAAGTCCCTACCTGAACACAGCATGCCTCGCAGAGCAGCACATGCGCTGCCCAGTCTCGACCTAATAAGGAAATCACTCTTTTGGAAATGCATCTCGCTATTGCATGAATATCTCCATGATTCCACATCCACTTTCAGCATTCGGTTTAACTTTATTTTATTGGTAATCTCTTCAGGGAGGCTAATAATTGAATAGGAGATTAGCCGGAAATCCCTCTCGCTACTCTGGGCTGGCTTTCATACACTGGTGTACTGCAGGAGCACTACAGGTTTGATCAACCTTAGTCACAATGAAAATTGTTCCTAACACTCGTGTAGGAAAGTTTCATTTCTATTAAGGACATGGTGGCAAGGATTATGCTTGGCTCTCTTCGCTTTATTAAATAGCAGCCTTTTAAAAAAAACACATTTCCTTTAAGCTTCATCTTAAAGCGAAGAACTAACAGCCCCAAGAGTTTTTGGGAGTGGTGTAACAAAAACAGTAAATGAGTCCAACAGTAGTTCATAGCCGTGGCCAATCAGGGTCCACATATGTCTCTAATAGTCCGCGCTGTTCCCCCTCTTTCTTCACACGAGTCATGCCACAGTCACTTCCTTATTGGTCCGACTTGGAACCATATGAACCTGAGAACAAAAGTGACGGATCAAGGAAAATCAATGTCCTGAGCATTTTACACAGATAGCAACTTTCAGAGTAGCTTTTATTACAATTTTGACAGATTAGACCATCCATATACTCATTTTAAAAGTATTGCTTATGTCTTAGGGTGGGTCTTTCATTGGAGAAACAACAACTTATCGCCGGGTGAGATAATCCTTGCCTCTGTGTCCTTTACAGAATTGAAACTTTCCTACACAAGAGTTAGGAAGAATTTTCATTCTCTGTTGGGACCGGAGGCGAGGATTCTGCTGGTTCAAAGCTTGCTTACCACCATATGAGCCATATCGAGCACCGGCTTGAAGAAAAATCTCTTATAAGTGGAGTCCCCTTTCATAACATGCGGCATTCATAATGTCCTCCAATCTTGCCCCCAGGGAGAAAGCTTTAGATGCCATTACTACCCTGGTAGAGTGGGTTCCGAACATAGTCGGGTCGATGCATGCCTCCTGCATGGTCCAGCTAACCCATCTTACAATCGTTGGTGAGTAAACTGCCAAGTTCATGGTTTTTTTTTTCTCTCTCAATGCAATGAGTAGTTGCCTTTCGCCCAGGGGGCGGAACTTCTCAGACAAACATCAGTTCATATTCTTTGAGACACTAGACTACGCAGAGCTTCAGGGAGGGCTGGGTATTCAATATCCCTGGTATTAGATTTAGTTCTCCTAAACCCAGTGAAAGACACCCCAGAAGGGGAAAATATCTGCACTACCTTGGTGACGGAAGGGGTTGAAACCCCGTCGCTGAATCCAATGTGACCATCGGGTTCAAGCTCATCTGTATAATTTGACCGTACTGTCTGCCCAGGCTTTGTCCAGGAGTTCGTGAGCCTGGAGCGAAGTCCTGGGACCAACCATTATCCCCTGTAATATGCCATGCCATCAGGGTTAGGGAGCCTTCCAGGGCTAACTGGTGGGGAGCCCTGTCTGGATTGAGAAGGAGGTGAGGAAATTGGGGGAGTTGAATTGGAGAATCCCAGGAAAGTTCCAGTGGAACTGGAAACCACACTTGAGATTTCCAAATCGGGTGATCAAAACCACATCCGCCCGTTGGCGTGTGGTCTGGGCCGATGCTCATGAGATCATGGTGAAGGGCGGAAAGGCATATACCTGCTCCTGAGCCCAATCCTGCAGAAAGGCATCCGTCCAAGCGTGGCCAAAACACGTCCACTGAGAATGGACTCCATCTCTTCTGTAGCTGTGCAAACACCTCTGGATCTAGCTTCCACAGGCTGGAGTCCCGCAGGTGGCGGGAGTGCCAGTCTGCCACTTGTTTCTTCTGGCCCAGAAGGTATTCTGATGTCACGGAAACATGATGCTCTAGGCAATACAGCCAAAAACTGGTCGCCAGATCTGAGAGAACTTTGGAGCGCGTACCCACGAGATGGTCGACACATTGTTGTAGGAAGCTGGGTTTCTGTTGCAGTAACCCCCCCATGGTACCAAGGGCACTGTGGCCAAGGAAGGCCTCTAAGGGCTGCAGCACTTTGTGTGTGTGTGTGTCATATCCGACCTCAAAAGATACCTCTGCATCCAGGCGCCCTGGGGAAGAGAACCCGAGGTGCACCTACGTCCCCAGCCCTCCAACTTACCTGCTTAGCTGTTTGTTCCTACTGGAAGTCTGCCTGGACCGAGCCTGCAGCCAAAACCGGCAACTCTCATTGAAAACAGGGCACCCAACGCCAAAACTGCGCCCTGCTCCATCTGCCCCAGGGCCGCTGCGGGTGTACTTTGGGTGCTAACTCGGACCCCCCCCCCCCTTTGCCCTGAGCCTAACACCAGGAGCTTTGCTCTCTCAACCCTGTGGCCTGCTCGTAAGCAGCAACCAACTGGAGGCCCCCTATCCCCAATTGGATAACATTGGGCCTCTGCACCTGGCTGTTCTAGTGCCCCTGAGGGTGCTTTGAGAGTGCATCCTCGAGCCTGGGGTAACCCTGGTTTTAGCCCCAGAATACAAAACCGTATGGAATCCTTGGGTCTGAACTGAAAAATGGTAATGAAAAAAATGTGTGGCAAGAACCACTACTGTGAAGTGACTGATTGGATCAACACAGAACCATTCGCTAATGCCCTCAGAAGTAACTGTGGGCAGATCCCTTTACAGGACGAAATCCCTCACTCACCAAAGGTGACATGCTTCAATATATGGGATTCTCCTCCGAAAGGAAACCCCTAGTTCCTTTGAGGGCTACAGCCCCCTCTCTGAGAGGGAGGAGCTCGGGGATGTTTTGAGTGTTTATAGGGTATCCTAAACCCACATATGAAGAGAAATAGTGAGTGAGGGTGCAGTGCAAACAAAGAGAAAATGTGAGGGAAGTGAAAACTAAGACTAGCTAATGAGCATAAAAAATGTCATTTATTCGGATATGCCCACTGCCAGGATTAAAAACAGTGCACCAGCGGTATGGATTTAAACCGCATTAGTGTGGTGGAAAATAATGGTCAACATGTTTCAGCCTCAAAAGTCCAAACGTGGACAGGGCTTTCATCAGGACCTAGAAAGATGCTGCTGCTTGTGTGAAAGTGATTTAAGCAAAAAAGGATACAGAACACAGACGAAATTTCAAGTCCGTCTGTACCAAGAGGAACTGTTACCTATATTAAAGAAAAAAGCCAAAGGTCAAATGTAATAAAACTATTCGTTCAGATGTTTAACATATTGACTCCAAAAGTGATTCTGTGGAAATAGGTAACAAATTAGACTTCCTTACCCGCAACTGCTGAGTAATGGACCTCACCTCAACCTGGCAACAGCTCAGGAAAGGGACACCACTCTGAAAAAAACGATGGGTGTGTCATTGTCACACCATGTGCCATCATAAAGGTCCAGAGGTATTGTAACCCATTAAGAGACCTGAGATAGACGTGAGAACTGGAGCAGGATTAAAAACAAGGGGGCCTAGTGGGAGATAAAGAATTTAAGGGTAACCAGCAAAAAGAAGCAATAGTGATAAGGTGACTTGCGTATCAGAGCCCTGAAGGATTACCCTTATAAATACAAGTATATAGTTCATCAAGTGGAAACTTAAACTTACTTCTTCGTTACAATAAATTTGTAATTAAGGACATTAAGTTCAAATGTCGCTGCCAAAAAACCCGGTTATGGAGGTTACAATGTGTGGTGCATTGCATGATTGGAGCCCCACAGACCCACTTGGGATTCATTTTTGGGTGAAACATTGCGGTGATGCGGCCGACTGACTGGAGTAGTACACAGGCACTACAGGGACCAA
Source organism: Triturus cristatus (assembly GCF_964204655.1). NCBI lineage: Eukaryota > Metazoa > Chordata > Amphibia > Caudata > Salamandridae > Triturus > Triturus cristatus. The sequence goes on from NC_140580.1 coordinate 557,578,402, forward strand.
GAGGCCACGGAGTGGCCATGCCCAGGAGGGCGGGGACTGTGATATGTAATTAGATGCCTGAATAACTGCCGTTCTTTCACGAGCAACTAGCAAGCCTTTGAAACCCATGATGAAGTGCTCTTTAGCACGAAACGCACCGGTGTTTGGACTTAGATTTTGGTGTGAGGCTTCAAATCCTGTAACGTCATCGCAACCTCCATTAAATAAGTGTGGCAGTCCCTTTTCCTGTGTGCGCCTTTCCATATCGGGCAAACTTTGCTTTTGATTGTAGCGGCCACGCCAGGGCCGCGAAAGTGCCCCGCTGTGTATGCAGTCCTGCTGTGACGGTAAACGCTGCAGCGCTAAGGATGGGAGCCGGTGATGGGAGGTTACAATGTGCGGTGCGTTTCATGACTGGAGCCACACGGACCCACTTGGGATTAATTTTTGGGTGAAACATTGCGGTGATGCGGCGACTCACTGGAGTAGTACACAGGCACTACAGGGACCAATAGGCCACGGAGTGGCCATGCCCATGAGGGCGGGGACTGTGATTTATAATTAGATGCCTCAATAACGGACGTTCATTCACGAGCAACCAGCAAGCCTTTGAAACCCATGATGAAGTGCTCTTTAGCACGAAACGCGTCAGGTTTTGAACTTTGATTTTGGTGTGAGGCTTCAAATCCTCAAGTCATCGCAACCTCCATTAAATGAGTGTGGCAATACCCTTTCCTGTGTGGGCCTTTCCATGTCGGGCGAACTTTGTGATGTACAAAAAGTTGATTACTTACCTTTTGTCTAGGGGATGTCTCGGTGTGATAGCTAGGCATATCGCACTGATTAGTAGAAGTAATCTCAAAAGTAACATACATAGTAATCTGCAAAGTAACAAAGTAATTCTGATTATTGATTTGCCTGTAATTCATTCAACTGTATATCATTGCATAAGCTTTTGCAAAGTATTATTTCACTTACTTGCACCAGGCTTGGCTTGTTTCTTACAAATAAAGTAACTAAATAATATATATATTTTTTTAAACAAACAAATTGGTCTGAGTTCAGTGTTCGAGTGTGTGTGATATCGTTTGCTGCCTGAGTGTGTACAACAAATGCTTAACACTACCCTCTGATAAAGCCTTACTGCTCGCCCACACTACCACAAATCGAGAGTAAGGTGCTATCTACTTTGACCTCTGCCTTCCTTTGGGGTTCCACTGGACTCTGTGCACACTATACCTCATTTTGGTACAGTATATACAGAGCTAGTTTTCTACAGTTGTCCATCTTGAGTAGCACACAAGACTAAGATCTGTCCCTCGTTCAACATCGGACCTCAAAGGAGCCTGCTAGAAGCTCCAAACAGTTGATGTGTAATGATTGTTCTTGAGGAGACCATGACCCTCCTGTGTAAAAATCGTCACATCGAGCGCCCCAACCGGACCTGCTGGCGCCTGATTCTATGACTACGTTCGGAACTGAACCGAAGATCGCTCTTCCATTCCTCAATGTGAGAGCCACCATTAAATTTATTCTCTCAGCTTGTCCGTGAGGTCGACGGTCCGGTAGTATGTGACGCCCTTTCGGAGAGGAGCCGCTGCAGGGCCCAATAATGTAATGGGCCCGGAAAGATGGCCTGGATTGAAGAGGAGGCCTACTAGACAGGCAGTCTGTCTCAGCAAAGTGCGTGGTCTGGCTAATGTACAGCGTAATACGTGTCTGATTTTTGTCCTCTTCCACCCTCAGTCTACTTTCCCGGAAGTTGTGAATTTGATCTCAAACACCAAGAAGACCGCTGTCTGAGATGGAACCAGGAGGGATTTCCCTTTGTTTATTACAAAACCCAAACATTATAAGAGGTCCATTGCCGTCTGCAAATAGAGCCACAGCTGGCAGGGGCACTGGCCCATGATAAGCATGTCGTCCAAGTACACAATGAGCCGGATGCCTCGCGCTCGCAGGTGCTCCACCACCGATTTCAGATCCTTGGTGAAGCACCAGGGTGCGAAGGACATTCCGAAGGGAAGACTTGAAAATCCAAACGCCTGTTGACGCCACAAGAATTGAAGGAAGCGCCGATGTGGTGGTAAAATGAGTATCACAAGGTACGCATCCTTGAGATCGAGGCGTGTCATCCAATCGAATGGGCTCAGGACATCTTGCAGGAGGTGAATTCCCTCCATTTTGAAAAGGCGGGCGGGGAAGGGGAGGAGAAGATTGCCATGGTCTGGATGATCCTGCTTCCTCATCCGAGGGATCCTCTTGGAAATCTGGGAATGGAGGGGGGATGGCCTCCTCCTTGGGGCTCTTGTTCTGGGGGCGGTAAAGCAGGGAGGCTCTTTGCCATGAAGGCATGCTTTAAGCGCTTAAAAGCGTCAATATCTCCCTAGCCCCTCCGGCCCTGGGTCCTCTTTAGGGTGCTTTTCTGGAGTCTCATCTGGGTTTACTGGGTCTGGAGGGACAAGGGGAAGGGAACATGCAGCAGGCGCTGGTTGGGATCTCTTTGCGCACTCGCTGGCAATGCGCTGGGTGAGGCGCTCCTCCATGGGGGCCTTGGATTCACCTACAGCACGTAGATGGAGGCATCTACCGCACTGTAAAAGTCATCATCCCATGGGAGACGGTTTAAAGGGTCTTCATAACACTTCTCTGAGGCTTCCATTGTAGCCGACATGGTCTTGAACCCCAGGGGAAGAAACAGTTAAAGCACTGTACTTATTTAAAAACTCTAGTCCCCCAAGTGTAACTCATGCAGCACCCACTGTTTTGAGGGAAATGCGGGCAGCTGCAGACTTTTAGGGTTGTCACACTATCTTTTGTGGGCTGAGCCGCACCATAAGGGGTTTAACCCCGTGAACACTTCTTCCATTGTGCAACAATCAATAGGGAATACTGCCTGGGGAACCGTGCTCCCTTATAGACCCTCGCGGTCACTGGCAAGACTACACCGGGTATTTTAATTAGGTCTACCGAACTTGCTATAGGGCGTCAAAATCTGGTGTGTACAGACCCCTTTAGTGGCGTCTTCCATCCAGGCAAAGGCTCGCGGCAACGCAGACTGTCAACACGCGCCCGGTCCTTTCAGCTCAATCCGACAGGAATTGCGTGTCACGGGGAGTAGAGACCCACCGAAGTCCATCGCCACCTTGCAGGTGGAGGACCGCACCGCTGCGCAGCACCAATAACAGCAGTCATGAAGGAGCGAGATACGGTCCCATGGCTGGGTATAGCTAGCGCTATACGCTGTATATGAAATCAAGGATTCCACTATCGCTCGCCGCATAATCCAGCTTTGTACCGGAACCATGATGGATAGTGTTTTCCCCTCTCAGCCGGCTAGGAGGTTCTTCTCTCCCTTGATTGACTGCTGCAGCGTGCTTAATTTGATCCGGTGTTTGCTGGCGGAGCTACTGGCTCTCATTTCTGGGGACCGGCACTTACTTTTCTGCATCAGACGTTTACCGAGTGGAATACAGACACAAAGCAGAAAGCGGAGACCTAGGTCTATAAAAGATGACATGGCCCACATTACTGTCACGGGCCCAACACAAACATCACTGAGGTAGCAAAAGCAATCTTCTAAATGAGCAGCAGCAAGAACCCCCACAGTCAAAGGAGTGGGGTTGTGAAAACTAGAAGCCACCTAAAATTCACAGTGCAGTGAGAATGAAGGCTATCGGACCACACTGACAACAGGAGTAGCAGCAAGAACTCGTCCACATTCATCATAAGAACATAAAATGGCCAGAACCCACCACATTATGCAAACACCAAAAGACGTAAATAAGAATTATGTTACTTACCCTGTAAGCATCTATTCTTGCCATGTAGTGCTGTAGAATCAAACACTGCACAATCCTGCCATCCAGTGCCTGGTCCGTGTGCCCACAAGCTGCCCCTCCCTGAAGAAGTGCCACAAGGCAAAGCGACTCCTCCCCCGGCAACAGTTACGCATTGGCATCGACTCCACTGCCAGACCGTTTTCCTGCAAGAGGGTGAGAATGGAGAATAATTGAGTACAAGTACACAGATGTCCATGAAAGTGAAATATAGATTAGGACTGCAACAACCATAGATGTCTGGAGAGGAGGATGTGCTCATGTGAATCTATGGCACTGCATGCCAAGAACAGATGCTTACAGTGTAAGTAAAATAATCTGTTCACGGTATATCTGGCTGTAGATACACATGCTTTGTATAGACTGTATAGCAGTGCCCTCGCAAAAACTGTGGCTAACCAGTGTTAATGCACCTATTGAAGTGTGGTCTACATATACCTTTTTAATTTACAGGTTCCAATCCTAGTGAAATGGCTTCTCCCACTTGTGGCAGCATAAGCGCAAATTCAGCAGGCGAGGCCCTTCAACCAACTCCTTGCTGTCCATGGCAGTGGACATCTTACTTTGTTTAAAAAAAAAAAAAAAAAAAAACTTGAAGCGCATTGAAGAAAGCAAAGGTAAAGGGACCTTGTAATATGTTGTTAGATTTAAAAAACAAAACAAAAAAAAACCTTAAATTCTGTAGAAAAAACCCAAAGGTTAAAGAGCTGTTATAGTTGAAAATGTCAGTAAAAACATACCGTTTTAACCACCAGTAGAGTTTAGTCTTATCCATCATAACTATTCACTGACTGCATTTGTTAGTGTAATGATTTTTAGAGGAGTCTGCCCATGCAAATTAGCTTCAGCTTGCTTTGTGGAAAATGATGGTCACGTTAATTGCTAATTTGTTAATGAGTCATTTTTGGGATAGTAATATTTTTACAAACAATTAACATTCCATGTTAAAATTATACAAAAATACTTTAGCTTTGTTGCAAATCATTTTTTTGTCGGTTATATTAGGACAAAATAAAGAACTATTCATGTCTCGGAACACATAAATGGTTGTGGCAGTTGGTGGGACAGGTCAGTTTCTTTACAGGACAAGTTTATGTTGAATTTTTGTCCCATGCACAAAAAGTTTTTACAAAATGACACACCTTGCCTTTTTAGTTGCTAGTAAGTTATACATACCACATCTCCTCGTGCATGCATTCCGTTGCTCATCTTTTCACTCGTATCCATCCATGCACCCTCTAACTCATTCTTGCTTTCATTCTCTCACCCATCTACGATCAAGCAAACTAACAAGCATGTGCCAGATTAAAGAAATAAAAGTAAAACGAAAAAATAATGCTGCAAGATAAACATGCAGGGCATGTACTTGCAATTTACATTAAAAAACAAACTAAAAGTGAAACGCAGTTGTAGGAAGCATCCTGGAATGGAATTACAAATCATGCATACTTGCTGTACAAATGAAAGTTGGCTGACCTGTTTCTTCTAAACAGGGTGGAAATCTTAGAACTGTAAAACAAATACCCTGTTGATACCATTCCAAGATGACGAACCGGTTTACAAGCATTGGCTCTGCGGGAGGAGGTCCACTCAAGACACGGCCCAGTAGTACAGCCTGGGGAGTGTTTGGGTGGCTCATAAAAAGTAAGTAAAGAAAAAATGATAAATAAAAAGAGAAATTGGAGAAATAAAAGACAGGTGCATAAGGCCTAGCACTGAAGCACACACGGTTTCAAGATGATGTGATAAGCCAAATTACTGCCACTCACAGCGCAATACACCAATGGCTGAAATAGACTACCTTGTTATCAAATGCTATGTGCTACCATGGGTGGAAAGGGTATGTGAATGACACCTGAATTGGGCCAGTGTCGCAAGATGGGCGATACAAAGCCTGTCTATGTATGTATGTATTTAAAAAAAAAAAAGGGGGGGATGGCAGACATCTAAAGATCGCATCTAAGAGCTACTGTAATACTCAGACACTAAATACTGATACAAGCACAGATTGTGGTTGACGAAAGAGTACAAACCTTCCTAAAACAGCTTAGCAATGATTTTGAAAGGGTCGTTTTTTTGTTTGTTTTTTTAAGTCCCAGAGTTTGTCAGGCTGAGCAACAAGCATCAAAACTCTTTAGTGTGGGCCCAGTTTCCCTGCATTGCTACTGCTTGCCTCAGACCTGCAGATTAGCCGTGGAGCGCATCTCTCCCGTGGGCCTCTGTTAATGTGTGGCCATCCTCACGAGCCTTTTGGTACTGCTTCTGTTACTGCGCCATTGAGGACAGATCCTCCAGGTTTACGAGTCTTTCCTCAGTAATGCTTTTTCTCCTCGCAAGAATTCCTCTTTCATGAACTCTGCCATTACCTCTTTACTGGATTTGTTAGCAGCAAAAGTGGGCTGGTTATGAGTGACTTGTCTACCTTTTTAGGGTACTTTACCCCATGATCATTTCATCCTGTGATTGGCGTACCTCCTTATCTATTTAGAAACGTCATAAAAGGACTATTTTTGTTTTGCACTCATTTGGCTGCTTACGTATTTTTTATCTGTAGTATTTACCATCCTCTTCAGGAAATACTCCTTCTCTTAGCTGTATGCGTAGTTCTAAAATGGCAGCTTTGAGCATCTCCGAGTCTTATGTAATTTCTAATTAACCTGTGTGTAAACAGTACTTCTTGCACATTACTTGGGTATTAAAAGTGAAAACGTTTACAAAAGCCTGCCTAAACTACCAGAAGGTGGAGAGGATGGAGTAGAAGCTAATTTAATGTTTTTCTTCAGAAGGGCCAAAACTAAAGTTGAGAAAGAAGATGGCTATATATCCAGTATGTGCAAATTTGGAAAATTGTGTCTCTTCGTTGTCTATGACCAGTTTGTAAAATTCACAAAAAACCCAAGCATTTAGAAATAATTGGTCCACGGTCCTGACTTACAAGTGGCTACAGACCATGCAAAGGGAATTAAGCACACTACTGATTGTGTAAGAGGTGATATCAACTTCAGACACGGTGTGTGAAGTCGGAGAGATTAAGAAATGTGAATAATGTAGTATGGTCGAAGAAGTTACAGCTGCTAAATACAAACAAACCCGTGCTCCTGATCAGCAGTAGGGGACATACAGTGAACAATCTCCGCTCTCAAACTAGGAATACTTTCTGCAGCATACATGTTCGAGTCAACTTGCCCCAGTGAAAGGGGGGACAAGCTTGTAAAAACAGTTGAATGTTTAGAAGAGAACACCATATTTATTATTCAAATTGGTGACAGTGACCTTTTAAACTTGCCTAGTTGTAAAATGACATTGGTTTATGGCCTTTTGTTCACCTCTGCTGCTATTTGTTTGCATGGGTGTCATTTACACTCTATAAAACAAGCATTTACAATGCAATGGTCTCGGCATTGTTAAAGTTAGAGCTATTGGCATTGCTCATGACATTATTTTTGTTTATGTTTTTGTTTTTAAAACATTTAAAGAAACTGCATTGTTATTTACAATGTCAATAGCTTAATCACTCTCAAATGCGAGACCTATTGCATTTGCACCCACACACACAAAGCCACCCACACACACGGAGCTATGCTCTGCACCCGGCGAGGGGGATAGCTGGGAAAAGGGTGCGTGGCCAGAAAGTCCATGTCGACAAACTACCACCTCCGGGGTGAAAAGGCTGTATGAAGTGCAGGCCACAGGGATATTTTGGATGCAAAACAAGGGAGATATTAGTGCAAGGGAAGAATAGTGCCCTGCACACCACAACACGCAGCACTGCTACCGGGTGTATCGAAGAATGAGGTGTCTGACGTGGCGCACAAAGGAATGAGGTAGCACACAGAGAAACAGTGCAATGACGAGTGCTGTTCAGTGCAAAACAAAAAAAAGTAAACCGGCTGTGTAAGTGAGTTCTGGTTGTGGTCAGAGCTATATTTGTATAGCGCTCCCCCCCCCCCCCCCCTCGCGATGGCGAAAGCGTTTCCTGGGTGGTTAAATAGCGACCATACTTTTATTATTCATACAGCGCTTCCTACCACTGGGCGAGGTCGCGAGGCGCTTCGACATGCATATGTGGTCCTGAGCGCCCTAAGAATGCACATCGTGTAACAGGGAAACGCTGCACGCTCTGACAACTGAAAACCACGCAATCGCACAGCGTTTACCGATCATAAGTTACAGCGTCCAGATGTGAGAGACTGAGCAGAGTCAATACAACAAAAGGTGGACACAGAGTAATAAGCCTCAAGCAGTTGATAGGGGAAATATGGTGCAAGACGGTGGTCGTGTATAAGTGATCTAGGTCTGCCGAGTCGCCTAATTTCCTGCAAGGTGAAAATTACCTGGAAAAAACTGCTATGCAAATAAAGATTTGGGACCCGGTACCCTGTGAAGTGTTAGTTGCGTTAAGAGATTTGGTGCATTTGACAATTCTGCTACGCGGATGTATGGGTTACTGCAGAGTTGAGTCTTGTTTAAGGTGCAGTAGTACGTTTTGCGGATCGAGAGCTATTACGGGGGGGTGGCTGCATGTGAGAGATGTGCATGTTTGTTTTCAAGGAAAGACGATTTGGAGTAAACCGAGGGTTGTTTTCCGGGGGGGAAGATTTGCCAAAGTCGTGAGATTTGCCTAAGGGATGGGATCTGCAGTATTGAGAGGTTTGGTGCTTATAGACTACTGTTTAAGGGGTGAGATTTGCGCCCTCTATTTACAGCAGTGAAATGTCGATACGGGTTTGGTGAATTTACAAGGGTGGGATACTCGAGAGGTGTGCACCGTTTGATTAAAAGCGATCAGAGATTTAGAGCAGAGTGAGGGCTGTTACATGGGGCGAAATTTGGGACATCCGTGAGATTTGCTAACAGTGAGATCTGCAGTAGTAAAAAGGTCTTGTGTAGATTCAGTCATTAAAGGGGTGGGATTTGCACAAAGGCTGCATTTACAAAAAGGATAGAAGGGCTGTCACAACCGTGATGTCTGGGGTGCGCGAGATCTGCACAGTTTTTACAGCAGTGAGAAATTGTGTGCAGACAGAGGGTTGTTACAGGGCTGACATTTGGTGCACGCGTGATATCGGGGTGGGGGCATCTCCAGTAGTAAAGGGTTTGGCGGAGACTGAGGGCTGACGCAGGGGTGATTGATATCTGCTGCAGGAGAATCCATGCCTGCCACGGCGATCCCGTACCGTACAAGAGAGCTCCGTACCAGCTGCTTTCGTAGGAGCAGGATGTTCTCCTCCAAGATCCGCTCCTCGAGGCTGCGGGTCTCCGGCTGGGCCATGCTCCGTGCCCCGGGACTCAGCGACCCCACGTCCCGCTCCGTAAAGACCGCGCATAAAATGGCCGAACCATCCGATGTTAAAATAAAAAACACGCCCACCATGTGTAAAAGGGGCAGGGAGTACGAAAAAGAGAGACACGAAAACACACGCCCCCGAATCCGAGAGACGGGGCTTGTTTGGAGAGACAAAGCTCTTCTCCAATGGCTGACCAGCATTTAAGAGGCCAGCCAATGGAGAAGAGGGGCGGGTTCAAGCCCTTCCTCTGAAAAACATTAAATCTTGCGAGCGAGACTGCGCAAGTGCAGCCTTCGCTAGCCGAGACCTAAACACAAAGAACCCACGGGTCCTAATTTAAAGTGGGGAGTGTACCCACGCTGGTCCTTAAACCTCCTTTTGCCCCCCTACGTGACTGATTGTCATTTACACTCTCCGTTCATCCATGACTTTCTATAGCGAGGGGCAGCCCACTTCAGGTCCCCATACAGTGCTAACAAACCTCTTGCTTGCTGCTAATTTGACTTGCAGTGTGCCGCATCCCTTTGTGGCCACTGGCTCTGAAACAGGCGACTATCATCCTTATTGTGTTGTCCATGGCATGCTGGAACTTTAAAACAGAGTTGCACTATGTACATTACTATTGCTGTTGGTGATTTTATTTTTTTAATTTATCTTGCATATGTTTTTTTTTTATTGTGGGTGGATGCAAGAATGAGGCAGTGGGTGGATGAATGGATACATAAGTGACAAACCTAGCAATGACGCAAAAGGCACTTTCAATTCATTTGCCAGACATGTTTGCATGCTGTTGCATGTTGGGAATTGAGCTAATATGTCTACTAACCATCCATTTCACCCCACACCTTTGTGAGCCTCACAACCTACCAATGGTAATCAGCCGTTTTCCATGACCAGCAATGCTGTTGTGGTACACAAGATCAAAGCGATCTAGAAATAGAGATAAACAGGCTAAAAAGCATATCCCATGACTTGGAGATCTACTCACGGTGAAACACTGCTTTTCATAAAGGATTGTAAATCATGAGTTTTCAGCTATACGTGTCTTAATTGTGTACAGTATTTGAGCTAATTACAGATTAACAGTAGCCTGTTCACAGTCTAGGTCTATTACTGAATGAGCAGTGCATTGTTTATTTTGAGTCATAGAATTATTTTGTTCAGTCATTCATCGGCTGACTGAAATCAATCACTGTCTGAAACAAGCTTCTATGATCATTCTTATCATGCAGGGAGCAGAAACAGTACAATCTATTCATTCCACCATGGTGGCAAGCAAATAGGAATGTGTATCTTAAATCACCCTCGCAACTTCATTCTGAAGTTTCCTCCCTAGGACCAAGGCACAACCTGGAAGCTAGTTTCACACTCTTTTATCATTGCAGTTTGAATCTGGCTCAATTTGAGGACATGATCAGTGCAGATACACTCCTAGCTTAGATAGATTAGCCAAATACAAAAAAAAAATAGCATTCTGCTATGCTTATTCTGTAGTGAGCATAGCCTGCCAACTTTTCCCCTTAAGTAGCAGTGGCACTAATCATCTGAGCATTGGGGACTCCTCCAGCTTGTGGCTGTTTCAAAATGGAGGATCTACTGACAGATGCTAATACCTGGGTAGGCGCTGCTTCCTTTCTCCTCTTTTGACCCCCAATGTCTTACCCACCTTCCTCTTTTTTTCTGTACTTCATATCCCAAAACGTTTTCCCAATCTTAACTCCTACTTCTACAATCGGCATTAAATGCTCTGCTCTAAATATTATGGTCAGTGCTCTGTTACCTCTAATAAATATATTTCCATTCTTTGTTCAATAATAATCTAAATTATTCATTTACAAAGTTTGCTTTGTAAAGCGCACTACCACATTAGTTGCAGTTCCAGCTCAAGGCACTCTATTTCTTGATAATTTAGAGGGTTTTTTACATTTTGGGTAGATACCACCAATGGAATAAGAAATCTAATCTATCAAGCACAGATTTGTGATACGACTTATTGATGAATGACATGATAATAATGTAGATGGGTCCTTGTGAAGGCCTAGATGGTGTAGCCCTCTTGGCCCTGAAACAGTTGTACACTATTTATATTGGAGGGTGAGGATACATTACATCTATCCCAAGACCACTAGATCAGATGTATTTATCCTTCCCCTTTTTAGAGTTGCCATACCTCATCTGCAGTTCGTCGGTATTTCTTACCAATTGAGTTTTTTTAAACTGCCGTACATTTTTGTCGGGTAAAGTAAAATTCGAAATCGCTGATATTGTGGTCCGTGCTCAATCTGTTTCAAAAGACGAAAAGATTTATGGAGTTCCAGTAAAAAAATAAATATATATATTCTACTGGTGGTCGCCAGTAGATAGTTATAGTTAGGACCACGTTTCCATAGGAAAAGCCTTTTTCTCATGTGCTTATAACTTTGGCGTCGTTTGCCGAATCTTTACGAAATTTTCCCAAAACTTTCTCTTTTTTGATCAGCTCCTATCTTGAAAGTTCAGGGTTGAATGGTCATGGGGGGGCTGAGAAAAAAGTTGGGCCCCAAAACGTGTTTTCTCAATGCAATTTCCAAAGGAAACTTTAGACAAGGCTACAGGTCAAACTGCTGAACGGAATGACGCCAAATTTGGCAGGGAGAAAAGTCTTGGTCCAGAAAGCACGCTTTTGTTGAAATGGTGTAAATCCGTTCATTAGTTTATATGAGATTAAAGGCAAAAAAAAAATCTCTCTCTGTCTCTCACTCTCTAAACCAGGAAGTGTTAGCAGCCATCTTGTGCCTCGCATCGAATGAAAATATAAAGCAAAGGTGCCGGGAGCAATTTAATATACCGGAGCTCTGTCCCTCTGCCCGCATCACCAGCTCACATCTATGCCTTAAGAAGGCAGTCCGTCTGCTCGCAGCTCTCTACCTTTGCGAGCTAGTACCCTGCTGTGCCTCTTTGCAAACGGACGCGACACGTTTGGCAGGGAGAATGACCGTGGTCCAGAAAGCACGCTTTTGTTTAAATGGGGTAAATCCATTCAGTAGTTTTTGAGAAATATTATATTGTATAGATATCAATATTCGAGAATTCTGACATCTGATTGGTTGAGGCGTTAGGAGCACGAGCTTGCGGCTCATTTTCTGCGAACTGTTGAGACTAGTTAGTTTTGGCAGCCATTTTGTGATTCAGTCCGTCAGCTCGTATCTCTCCGTAGTTCTACCTCTGCGAGGCAATACTGAAAATATACCAGAACTCTGTGCAAGATTCCTGTTTCACACTCCCTCTCCCCACATCACCACATTGCAGTTATGCCTTTAGAAGCCAGTCTGTCGGCTTGCAGCTCTCTACCATTACGAGCTAGTACGCTGCTGTACCTTTGGGAGCAGACGGCCCGAGTTCTCCCTCTGCGAGTCGAGCCCACGGGGCGCAGCTGACCCTCTGCGAGCCTGGGTGCAAACTTTTGATAAGTCACACTATATGAGCATTGAAAAGCCATTTGGTGATTCAGTCAGCTCGCATCTGTCAGAGCTCCGGTATGTTTTCAGAGTTGCCTCGGTCTGTGCGAGATACCCCTTTCACGCTCCCCACATAAGCAGGTAACTCACCCTCTTCCCACATCACCAGCATACCCCCAAGAACTTTCTTGGGCCCGCAAGTCTCCCTCTGCGAACCACCGGTCGGCTCGCAGCTCTTCGGGAGCGACTTCTCGGGCCGCAGCTGTATCTGTGAAGGCAAGACTGGAAATATACCGCAGGTGTCTCTCTGCGAGATATCACGCTCCCTCTCCCCACATCAGTGTTCCTCAGCTATCCCTTTGGAAGCAGACAGCCGCACCTTTCCCTATACCTGTCGGCCTGCAGCTGTTCCTCTGCGAGCTGGCCTGCAGCTCTCCCTCTGCGAACTGATGGGCCGTGGCTCAACGAGCCAGCCAGTCGGCTCGCAGCTCTTCATCTACGAGCCAGCCCGCCTGCTTGCAAGTTTGAGAACAGATGCAATGGAGCCAATGATCATGCAGGTGGGACACCAACACTGCTCCGACACCCCCCCCCCCCCCAGCAGCAGCTCCTTGTCCGCCATCCCACCCCCCCTCACCCCCACCCTCCACAAACAAATGTGACAGTCGCGTTACGGAATCTGGAATGTAAAAAATTGGCTAATGTGGTACAGTAAATAGATGCTTGTGAGGTTGGACAAATAAGAATCTTAGTCATGTATGGATTTACACATTAAACATTTTATTGAAACAAAAAAACAAAATAAAAGTAGGTATGGGTATGGTGTCATCCCTCGACAATTTGTGAATCACAGCCTGCAAGACAAAAAGAAAGCTAAGATGGTGCATCATGTGTCCAGCAAAGGAGAGTGAGCGTGAGAGAGAGAGAGAGTGAGGTACAAAGGAGAGAGAGAGAGAGAGAGAAAGAGAGCGAGAGAGAATGAATGAGAGAGAGAGGAAGAGGCAGAAAGAGAGAAAGTGACCAAAAGAGAGTTTGTGAGAGAGAAAGGAAGAGATGGAGAATAAGAGAGAGAAAGAGTGTGAGTGACAGAAAGGAAGCGATGGTGAGGGAGAGTGAGTGTTGACACTGTGGAGAAAATCTTCACAGCTCACCTTTCTGCCTCCGGTGTGTCTCCAACCACATGCCGGGATATAATGCAGCCCTCCAGTTTAGTCATCTGAAACGTAGTATAGAAATAGTAGTGGCAGAGTACATAAAACTGCACACGCGTAATTCTCGGTTTCGCCCCTGCGCACTCAGGCTGTTGCACACCATTGACTCCTGCCGCCCAGAGGTGTCTGCCTGCGTCTGCTCACCCAGGCTGATGTACCCCATCCCCTCCCACTGCCCAGAGGTGTCTGCCCGCTGCTGTGCACCCCATCCACTCAGTGCGTGGAGGTGACTGCACGTTCCTGCGCCTCCAGGCTGCTGCACCCCATCCACTCCCATCGCCCAGAGGTGACTGCCCGCTGCTGTGGAAACAAGCCTCTCTGCTCACCTTCCACCACCGGCGTGTGTGTAATGGGGTGCACCACGTGCCGAGGCAACCTTCTCGGGTGTTGCGCACACGTGGTAAACAGAGCTCACAATTCAGAATGTGTGATTGTCAAGATGGCCACGCATCATTGCAGGCTGCACACACGTTCTGCTCTGGTGGCACTGAGTGGCGGGAGTTCCGTCTTTGGGGAGGGGGCAGCCAAAGTCAATCCGTGAATCACAGCCTGTTAGTCAAAAAGCAAGATGAGAGAGAGACACAGAGAGAGAGAGAGAGAGAGAGAGAGACACAGACAGACAGACCCCGCACGACCGCACTGTGGACAAAACCATCACAGCTCACCTTTACGCCACCGCTGTGTGTCCAACCACCTCCCGGGAGCTAGTGGAGCCCTCAAGCTCCCACATCTGAAACATAGTACAGAATCAGGAATGGGAGAGTATTTACGCCTGCACACGCCTAAATCGCTGTCCCGCTTTTGTGTATCCAGGCTGCTGCACATCATCCACTTCACTGCCTAGAGGTGTCTGCCCTCCCCTGCACACCCAGGCCTCACTGCTCACCTTTTTGTGGACAGGGCACCCACCACATCATGCAGCCCCGTTCCGCAGGCCAACAGGTCTCGCATTTGGTGCTGCGCCTTGATTTTGCCATGGCAGAGGACATACCAGTGCACCCATCATCCTCGCAGGTTGCACACCCGCTCGGCCCATACGGTGCCACTAACTCAGTCACCAGTGAGGCCATGCACGTGGCGGTAGGCCCTTGCTGTTCGATGGCTTAGGCCTATACTGTGGTCCAGCAGGGCACACAAAACATGAGCTGTCCGGACCACTGGGACAGGGCATCATCGCAGGCTGCACACCCGCTCAGCACTTACAATGCCCCTACCTCAGTGGACCGAAATGCACCGTCCTGTGGCGGTGTGCCTGTGCTGACCGCAGTGCATCCGGTGCACCAAGTTTGAAATGGAAATGGCGTGGAGCACGTGCATGCGGGCGTTATAATTGGCAGGGTCACGAGTCCTGTGACGCCTGTGCTTGATGGGTGTGGTGTGGGTGGAAACCAGCCGTCAGGGAGTGGCTTTGGCATACTCGCAACTAGACCTGTGAGCAGCAGATCACTACAATAAAAAGCTGGGCCATGTAGCGTTGTTGTCCCTCCCTGTATGTGTAAAGGGACTGGGCTGGCCTGGCGTATGCCAGCCCTGCGTGAGGCTGTGAACAATGACTCCGGAGCTCTGGACGTGGGTCCGTCCTGGCCTGTATGAGGAATCAATTTATGCGGGTGTCCCTGTTGTAGGGCTGCCGCCACCTGGGCCTCAAGCGCCAATGTGTCACCCTGTACTCTTGGTATTGTGTACATTATTATTGGTGGGTTACTTGTGTTCTTCACACATGTTTGGTTGCCACATCTCGCTACATTCAGCTATTATGTGGCTGAGGGGCCATGACGTTTTTTGGAAGGTCCGCTGTCCTGTTGTGCGTTGCCTCGGTGGTGGTAGGGGGGTGGGGTCCGTGGGGGAGGTCCTGAGGGTGATGGCAGTGGGTTTTGTTGCCTTCTTGGGTGTCGGAGGTGCATGAACAGTAGCTCTATGACATGTGTTGGTCTTCAGATGTGATTCTGGACTGGTCTCCCTTTCACACTGTAGGTAGTCGTCCTACTTTAGACCACTAAAAGACAGATGGTACATTCCTACTGCTAACGCAGCTTATTGCCCGTTTTTTGGAACGCACTGCAGATTTGGCTGCTGTTGAAAATATCAGGAAGTTGTGTTTTCGTGTTATTTTTGTACAGGAAGGCCTACTCTGTATATTATTTGCGTTAGTTGTTGCTCTCATTTGTGGCAATTTCTTTGGGCGGGAGCTACTGCTGGAAAACTGGCGATATTGGCTGTTTTAACCAGGTTGAGAATGAAATGATAATTTGAAATCACTGAAAAAACTGTAGGTTTAATGAACATTATAATTAGAAATTAACATTTAAAAAACCTTTGAAATGAACTGAAAAAACCATAGGTTTTACAGACGTTGTATTTAGAAATGAGCATGTACAAAACCTTTCAAATTCACTGAAAAAGCATAGGTTTCAGGGACGTTATAGTTAGTTGTCATTTCACTTGTACAAAAACAGAGAATTTCAAACGTTATAGTTAGTAGAGCTAACTATCTCACGCCCCCACAATGCACTGCTGAGGACGTCCCATATTACATCACTCATGACTTTGTCAGTGACATCACTGATGACATCTCAAATGACATCACTGATGACATCTCAAATGACATCA
Organism: Triturus cristatus; assembly: GCF_964204655.1. Taxonomy (NCBI): domain Eukaryota; kingdom Metazoa; phylum Chordata; class Amphibia; order Caudata; family Salamandridae; genus Triturus; species Triturus cristatus. The sequence continues at coordinate 557,594,766 of NC_140580.1, forward strand.
CTGATGACACCACTGATGACATCATCCACGTGATAATCTGATGCACCTCTTCACACCCTAATATAACCTTTGATACACCAACTCTAACATACTGACTACCATTTTCTAAACCATAGACAAATCTATAGCAGTTACTATATACCCATTGCCTACTTCATAGTTATACACACACATTCATTCACCATACAGTAACTCATACATGCAGTCACTCCTCAGTACATCACTATATGTACTCATACACCTATGCAAACACTCGTACACAGTCACTCATCCATAGTTATTGACACACCTAGCTAGTCATGTAAAGAATCTATAACACTGCAGTTTACTCACCTACACAGTTATACATTCACTATCTAACCTATTCATACAGATACTAGCATGTACTTACTCTCTTATACAATCACTGACACAAGCACACACTCCTTTATACAGCCACTCGCACAATTAGTCACTATAACAGTCATTTATATACTCCCAACACTCACATATACTGCCTTTCACATATATAGTTACACATATACCAGTGAGAGAGACATTCACTAACCAACACACTGATACACACACTCACTCACTGAAACAGCTATTTCCACATGCACTATTGAACCCATACACCCAGTAAATTAGCTACTTGCACATGTTGGCAGAAAGTCACACACCACCCTCCTACCTACACACACAAACTTTGAGTCGCCCATACAAATGCTTATGCTACCAATAAGTAACCCATATAGACAGTCATGTACCTAATCATCAACCGATGCAGCAGCTTATACAACAACTGAGAGACTGATACAGACATTCACACAGTTTAGTTACTAACCATGCATTCAGTAAGAGACATTTAATCACTACAGTCAGTCACACATCTATTAAATCCTCCACCCAGACTGCTATACACCAATTCATTCTTCAATACACCTTGGCAATAACACATATTCAATATATTTAAACTTTACAAAAACATACATTCACCGGATGATGTCATCAGTGATGTCACTGACCATGTCATGAGTGATGTAATATGTGACGTCATCAGCAGTGCGTTGCGGGGGCGCGAGTTATAGTTAGTAGAGCTAACTAGAACGTTTGAATTTCTCTGTTTTTGTACGAGTGAAATGACCAACTAACTATAACGTCCCTGAAACCTATTGTTTTTTTCAGTGAATTTGAAAGGTTTTGTAAATGCTCATTTCTAACTTTAACGTCTGTAAAACTTATGGTTTTTTTCAGTGAATATACACACACCCCCTCCCCCATTTCACCTGATCCTTTTCTCAAGAGCTTTCAAACACACCTGTCTTGTACTACTTCTATCATGTCCCTACTGTGTTGTTTGAATACTGTTGTAGTAAGGAAATTGGGGGGGCAATGGGAAGTCATGGGAGAGGTTCTTCCTTCTCTAATGATGGCTACTGCAGGTTCTCCGTGCTCAGCAGATAGTTCTAAATGTTTGTCTCTTCCTTAAGACATTAGAAACAATTACAAACCTCCCAGCACAAGTTTAAGTTGACACAGCACAACCTAGTTTAAGTTTTTAACAAAGGTTTCCTTTATGTTTGGGTGAGAACAGGCACCTGAAAATTAAAGCTGAAAGATGCAGGCGCTGTGCATGTGACTGATCTGTGTTGGAGTTAAATAGCAATGAAGTGACACATTGTAGGCACCTACGCATTTGGCCTGTCATTCATTTTAGAATCCTCATTCCACATATATTGGTGCAGTCATAGGATAAAGAAACTAGCATTGAAAATGCAATAGGTCTCGCCTTTTATTAAGATAAAGCCATTTACTTTGCTATACAATACCTTTTAGAAAAGCAAATGGCTTTAACTTAAAGGCGAGACCTATTGCATTTTCAATGCTTGTTTATGCTCTTGAGAGTTGGTGCGTCTTAAGAGGTAGGAAGCCCCTCTGCTCATCAGCTGCATAACCTGATTTAATGAGAGGGGAGATTGCAGTTCACCTCATTTGGGTGCAGAGGTCCTCTGCCATATGCCACAGGCAAAGTTTGGGGTTAATGACTGTGGGTTACAAATTTGTAAATCTTTTTTCCTGGGGGAAGAGGCTTCTAGTCAGTCCCCGCAGCAGAAAGGTAAGCATTAAGACTGTGGGACCCAGGCTGGTAAACCTCAAATTATGAAACTTTTCAGGGCCCTTAGGCAGCAAAAGAATAAGGAAAGCCCTATTCACTCTGTAAAAAAGCTTTTTAATCTTAGCTTTCTGAACCCATCTGCCCTCTTTTCTCCAGAGAAAGATGCTTGCTCTAGGACAAACTCTTCGCCCATTTATAGGTTTAAAGAACTTGCCAAAATGACTTTGGATGATACCCCGGGGCCCATTCAGCTCAAATAGGCCAAAGCAGAAAAAATAAAAATTTTCGGAAAAAGAATGAGAAAAAAAAGGGCCCAAAACCCTTCTTGTTAAAGAAAATTGTGGTACTGATACCGATGAGGTTCCGGTAAATAAATCTGTCTGACCATAGAAATGTTTTAACAGTTTAAGATGCTCATCCTTAAAACATTGTTTTGTCTACTGTTGCTCCTGCGGCTGGTAGATTAGCTGATGTTCCTGCGGCTATTCTTATTCCTTCCCCCTTCCACTAATCCTTTGTTAAATAAACTGAATCCGATCTAATGGGTGGAAACCTAGATAGGGCGGTGGCGTCAGACTGGGGCTCCCTCCCCTACTGGCTATCGCTGCCCTTGGCCACTGTAGATCTTGTGGTGATCACAAAGATGCTGGTTTTGCCCAGGCTACTATACCGGTTTTCGGCACTACCCTTGCTGGTACCAGGATACTTCTTCAAGGGGTTGAACGGGCTACTATGCGATTTGATTTGGGGGCGTGGCAGTAAAGGGGATCATGCTACCGATGTCACAGTGGCCCAGAGAGGAGGGGGGACTGTGAGTCGCAAATTATGAGCTATACTATGCAGCAGCCCAGCTCTAGTGGGCAATGTGATGGCTGGAGATGGCGCCTTTTGTAGCGAGAGACTGCATCGTGCACTCCTAGAGTGCATGGCTGACCTGGCTCTGGTGTGATTGCCGTCGGCCTATGCCGAGAACCAAATGATGAGTAGCGCACAAATATATTAGGGGCAAACGAGGAATAAACACCATATGGACCGCAGGTGCTGCTCTGGCAACTACCAGGAATGACGGACTCACTTGACCGCGGCGCAGTGCGCATATGGGAGGAGGCAGAGGTGCTACAGCCTGGTGACCCATATCCGGAGTAATTTCTGCTCACTTTTTAAGCCCTCCGAGGTGAATACGGAATTCCTTTGGGACGCTTCATAGACTATAGCACTATCTGGCGGGCGGTAGACGTGTTTGGGGGGGAGGGACGGCAGAGTCAAAGATATCGCTCCCGCTGCAGATCCTGATCACTCACGGGGAGGTAAGGGGGGGGGGGGGCAAGGAGGGGCAGTCACTGTGATTGATAGTGTGCTACACTTGCAGTGCTGCGAGTTAATGATACCGACAAGAGCGAAGTGGTTGACGGCCCTGAGCAACAATCTCACTGACAAATAATGGACACTGGCCCTGGCACATATGAAGGGGGTCTCCAGGAGCCTGTGGTTCCGCTACACACAGTTAAATTATACACCAGACTCAGACCTATTGCATTGCAAATGCTTGTTTAAATCAGTGCTTTAAAAGTACAGCCATAACATATTGTACCGATATCTACAGCCAAAGTTCACACCACTTACTGCTACAAATTAACTAAATGAGGCCAACATTTGTATTTTATTTTTTCACATTTCGTGTGGTGGCTCACTACAAAGGCTTTTTGTTTGGTGCGCAACACTAATGCGTCCTATTTCAAAACTATACAACCTGGATTCTATTTAATAAAAAAACAGCTCATAAAGAATAATAAACCAATTATTAACACAGAACAGTAAATTCACATTTAGTTATATCCTTATACAAGTCCGAGCAAAATTAGAAAAATTATTTAGGGTAGCTCACAGTATTGAATACAACATTCCAACATAAAGACAGCAACATCCAACTTCTAAATCACCATACATTTATTTTAACAATTTTGTAGTTTCTGTAATATTTGACACAAGGTTGCTCCAGAGGGAACGTGCGTATAGCAAGAGTGCTAAAGGGTGAGTGAGTGAGAAGGAATAGTATAAAATGTAGTGACAAGGATATTAATTGATTTCACAAGGGGACCGGTTGTCAATCACCGTCCAGAAGAGCCTGGTCACGTTTACAAATTATCAAAAATCAATTGTACATTTAGCAAACAAAATCCAATTCATGGTATAGCACGTAAAAGAATTGCGTGTCTCAGGCGTTAAAAGGGGGGGCGTCGACGTTTCGACCCGTCTAGATGGCCTAAAGGGAATTTTGAACCTTGGCCGTGCGGGTCTTCATCAGGACAATAGGGGCAACCTGAGTGGGTCCTAGGCTTGATTGCGTGCCCGATATGGATCAAGGAGTCACGTTCCTTACGGTAACGTATGAAGGTCAAGTACTAAGTTCATAGGTCCCTTCATGATGTACAGGTTGAGATGTACAGGTTGAGATGACCGAATATCTGTGCACAGAGACCGTGTGCGTGTCTCCTGTAAACTCTAATTACTGCCGAGCTGCAACCGTGTTATTCGGTCATCCTAGTGGCGTCTCAACCGGCTTGTAGCGGAATGCACACAGAGACCGTGTACGTGTCTCTTGTAAACTCGAATTACTGCCGAGCTTCTAATCCGCAAGGTCTCTACCCGATCCGCAAAGCCCCATTGGCTACCCTGCAATAGAAACAAGTCTCCAAAGCAAGTGATGGCATTCCTTTACTCGCCTTTCCAAGCAGCCATTTAGTCACTCATTCGCTCTTCTCCAATAATTTAGAAGGCAAACATTTTGAAGTCTTTCATACATTTATTCACTCACTGAGACATGGCTTGGACCGTACATTTGTTATGCTCTGCAGGTCATGGTTTGTGATTTCCCCTTCAGTCCTTCTAAAATCAATCCATTAAGTAAGCTCTGTTAGTAGTAACTAAACTGGTGTTTCTCCAAGCCCATTTGGAGGAAAGGGCACAAATGGAACAGAGCTTTGCTTGCACCCGGGCGTATCAGTAACATCATGTTGCTCTCTGACGGAAGCAAGACTAAGGTGCAGCACCCAGTGTGGTGATGGCCAGAGAGCGGTCTGTGGCCACTGGGGCCTTGGGACTGCCCTGCAGCCTCCAGCAAAGGAAGGACTGTGGGTGACATGGGTAGGCATCCGGGCATCCACCAGGTCTCGCAATTAAAAGACTTTAAGCTGTTGGCACTGTAAATGTCAACAGCTTAAATTCATGCAAATGCGGGACCTATTGAATTGCAAATATTGTTTGTTTCTAAGCGCCCCATGCTGCACTTGCACTTAATAGAGGCCACGCCCTTTTCTTTAGACAAGCCGCTTGTAAAGAAAGGGGCATGGCCTCTATTAAGTGCAAGCAGTGCATGGGGCGCTTGAAAACCACCCACAAAAAAATATTTGTAAAGAAATAGGTGTTGCATTTTCAAAAATGTAAGCTATTGTTCTTCACAATGCCTATAGCTCAAACTCTCCTAACTGTGAGACCTATTGTATTCCAAAGAAGCGGCCGCCATTGTCCCGGCTGCTTTGAAAAAGTGAAAGCTCGCATGGCGCACTGAATGTTGCTGCAAAGCACGCCGTGCATGCAGTAAGACAAAACTCTCTAAAGAAATAGTGCTTACAGACTAAATAACACAGACTGTGTAACAGAAGTAAAAGGGCCAGTACTCATGGGAGGTTATAAATGAAGACAAGGCGGTACTAAGGAGGGACTAACAAGCAGATTACCGAATCAGAAGCCAGAATTTACAAAGGACTAAGACCCAATAAAGCATGCCTCGCAGAGCAGTGAATGCATGAACCAGGCTCTACCTAAAAACAAAGTGGCTGGCTCCCAACACCATGGTGGCTGGAGCATTGCCCCCCTCCCCTCTCTTGCTCCCACCATCCCTATGGGTGCAATGTGAAACAAGCATTGGCATAGCCAATAGGTCTCGCCTTTGGGACCTTATAAGTGTTTAGCCACGCAACAATTGCATAACTAAATACTTATAAGGTCCCAAAAGCGAGACCTATTGGCTATGCAAAGCGACCATGCGGCCGCAAAAGTGAAAGTGATCGCGATCAAACATCAAAGCAGCCGCGAAACCGAAAGTAATCACGGCGCGCGCGCCCGCGCACATGCACTGTGGCTCTAGGCTGGCCTGGTAGCACTTTTTGGAGCCCTCTCAATAAGTCTCGCCAGACCAGCGCATGCGCTGGGTCAGGCGAGACCTAAAAATGTTGTAGTTACCCTGGGTGGGCACCAATGCACCCAAAACAGAGTTTAATAAAAAAAAATAGCATAATAGATGAGCAGCACGAGCTACTTAATAAATGTTCACTCCTCCGCTAAGGATCGCCCTATAATGCCCTACAAGGGCTTTTTGTTCATATTTTTGAAGCTGAGTCTTCTATTTATGTTTGGGGCTGCAGGAGTGCATAAGCCCCCCCCCCCCCCCCGCAACATTAAATCCATGACCATAGTAGGCCTTACCCATTATTTTTTTTTATAGCACTGTTAGCTGGAACTCATTGCTCCTTCGCTGGAGGGCAAGGCCTCTTTGATTTTTTTTTAAGATTACAAGGCCCTCTTATGCTTGTTTAGGTCTCGCGCCTTGCGTTGCAGTGAGAGACGTCTTGGGGGTTTGAAAACGGCCCTAGGAATCGCACACGTTCATGCGTGTGCATTTCCTTTTAGGCCACGCTATTGGCCTTTGCGCGGGTCTTTTTTACAAAGACAGCACGCAGTTGGCCAAAGGCGGGTGCATTGCTCCGCCCATGGCCTATTGGTGTCGGTTACCCGCACCGCCAGCCATATGGTTTTGAATTATCGTGCCCAGACACGGGCGCGATAATTGAAACATGTCTCGCTGTGGCGCGCGCGCACAGCACTCGTTTAACTGGAGAAATGGAACCACAGATCCCTGAATGCAAAGAAAACCATCCAGACTGGGTGAAACAGTCGCATGTGGACCTGCCAAACTTGATAGCTCTGTTACTTTCCTGCTAATAAACACACTTGGGTCATTGTTGTGTGATGTACTTTCACAACTACATTCTAAACCCAACCTCGTCCCAAATGTTACTACATACTTCCCAAACGCCATTATATTACAGTTTCCTAATAAACCCAAGCCAATTCAGTACATAACTCGCAATTTAGCCCACAAATCTACTTCAGTGCATACCCAGGCCAGGGGCGCCATCACAAAATTCAACCCGCTCTCTTCCAACCCTTGTTCTCGCCTCCCTAGTCCTCCTGTCACCGCCCGGGCTCCCGTTCAGCAGGGGGGGGGGGGGTGCGCTCGCTCTGTTTGTTTTACCGTTCGGCCTCCGCCTCTCCCCATAGCTCTTCTCTCCTCCGCCGTTCTTCCTCTGCCTCCCTGCGCCCAGACCAGGACACCTTCTTGGCCACGTTAGCCATGGCAGGCACTGGGAGTTCCGCTGCTGGGACTGTGGTCTAGGCTCCTAAGCTTGGTACAGCAGGCTCCGCTGTTGAGACTGGCTCGTCGCTGCCGTCAGATCGGCTGCTTCCTGTTTTCTCAGGTGACTTGGTTGGAGAAGTGATCAGCCGACTGACAGCCGCACAGGCTGCTGGGAGTCGGAGTCCGGCCGCATCCTCCAGACTGCTTAAAGTGGGCGTTTCGGGTAAGTAGTGTCTCCGTCATCTTGGAACGCTGTCGAATTGTTATTTTTACTGTATGTTTCATTATTTACAGATACTATAGCGCGAACCTGGGCCAAGAGCACTTCACGCGCGCGCCACATTAAATTGCGCAAGGTAAACTTTGTTGCTGTAGGGACAGCAAGTGATTTTCACAGAAGCAGAGCGAAGTGGGAGATTTAAATAAAATAATAATTGGTAGAATATATATCTTCCCTTGACTTTTATTGAAAGTGAAGCAATTCAGGCGGGAGATACCCAAAATAAAGCGATTATGGCTTTTTAAACCAGCATTTTCATGCAATAGGTCTCGCATTAACGCGGGTTTGAGCTATTGGTATTGTAAATGACATTGCCTTTTATTTATGTTTTGGTTTTTAAAACCTAAATAAAAGGTCATACTTGCGTAAATGCAGGACCTATTGCATTGCAAATGCTTGTTTTATGATTGCATTTTGTGGGCTGAGAATGTTAAGAGACTCGGACATGTTGATTTGATTATAACTTTATTGAACATTGTATTTATAATCATTTTGATTTAACCCCTTCGCCGCGGCAGGAATTCCGCCGCGGCGCTGGGGGGGTTTGGGGGCAGGTGCGGTGGCGCTGTGCTCGTGACGGAACCACTCCGTCACGAGCCACGGTAGAGCTGTGCTCATGACGGAGTGGTTCCGTCACGTCTCCGCCCACTGCGCTAATCGCCCGCACAGGCGTGGAATTAGCGCCGCGTGGGCGGAGCGGCCACCAACGGCCGCAGCATGACGGAACCACTCCGTCATGAGCACAGCGCAACCGTGGCTCATGACGGAGTGGTTCCGTCATGAGCGGGGAAGGGGTTAACATTGCATTTTGTGAATTATGCATTTGATTACAATTAGTGATTTTTCAAGAAAGATGACAGATCTTCTATAGAGCTATATCTAGGTGTGTATGTGTATATATATATATGTGTGTGTGTGTGTAATATATATATATTCACTGAAAAAACCATAGGTTTCACACACGTTATAGTTACGAATTAGCATTTAAAAAAACCTTGCAAATTCACTTAAACCATAGGTTTCACACATGTTATAGTTAGCTGGACATTTCACTCGTGAAAAACCATTGAAATTCCCCCATTATAGTTAGTGCAGGCAACTATAACTCGTGCAACCGCAATCCTCTGCTGATGACGTCAGATATTACATCACTGTATTTAGACACTTATTTACCCATGTCTTCTTCCATTAATCTTTAGCTATATATATATTACAAATATTTATTTTTCAGAAAGACACATGTCATCAGTGATGTAAAACCTATGGTTTTTTAAGTGAATTTGCAAGGTTTTTTTCAATGCTAATTCGTAACTATAACGTGTGTGAAACCTATGTTTTTTTCAGTGAATTTCAAAGGTTTTTTTAAATGCTAATTTATGTATGTATTTGTTTTTATGGGATTTTTAGCATGCGCGAACCTCGCGGGGTTTTTCCGTTAAAAATTAAAAACATATTTTTTACGTGTGTTTTTCAGCGTGCGCGCACTCCGCGATTTTTCGAAAAAAAAAATTCTTTTTTTGGCCCTTGGGAGTCCTTCTGGGACCCCCTGACAAAGGCTAGGGGGTCAGGAACTGTCCACCCTGCCCCCTTTTCACGTTCTCCACCTTTGTTTTTCACCCCCCTCAGACTGCGAGAGACAAAATGGCGGCCGACACTTCCTGGTTTCGACCGATTCGAATGTTTACCGACATCTAATAACCAATCAGAATTGCGCACGGCAGGGTGCGCGCACGGTGCACGCGTATAGATATTGATATGGTTTTAAATGCTATTTTCTCAGGAAATACTGAACAGATTTACACAAGACCTTCAAAAGGCACTTCCTTGACCTTATGGCTACCTCTCTGCCAAATTTCACGTAATTCTGTTCAGCCGTTCAGGCTGTACCTTCGACTAAAGGTCCTATGGAAAAATGCATGGGGAAAACGCGTTTTGGTACCCCCCCCTTTTTCTCGGCCCCTGCTTGACGAATCACCCCGAGACTTTCAGGGTAGGAGCTGAGCGGAGTGCCCCATTAGTTTTGAAAATTTTGCGAGAATTCGTCAACAGGCGCCAAAGTTATTCAAAATAGAATTTTCAAATTTCCTATGGAAACTAGGTTGTAACTATGTACTGGCGACCGCCAGTAGATTTTTTATATATATATATATATATATATATATATATATATATATATATATATATATATATATATATATATATATCTCTCCGCATAACAAAAGCTCCTTCTGGACAGCTGGCCCCATGGAAAGTGGCGTACACGCCAGCGGAGCGGCTGTTAACCTTCAATTACCCTTGCTCACGTGAGCAAGGCTGCGGATGCAGTCGAAACGCGTTGTGGAATAAACCTGGTCACAAATTCACTTGGATGTGTGCTTCTTGAAGCCTGAGAGCGTACGTAATTGTGGACATTGGTTTTATATATATATATATATAATATATATATATATATATATATATATTTCTCATCTATTCACCCTAATAAATCCAATAGGCCCATTTTTTTATATTTTGGTGTTTATTACTTGTTGACAAAATCAGTAAGTCTGCGTGTTTGCGGCCAGGCCCTTCGAGACCAAATGTACACTGCGCATGTGCTGCGGACATAAGAGCACTTTTGTGGGGCTTGGCGCAGGGTCCGTCCACATGCCAGGCCCTTCATCCAACTCCATGCAATAGGCATCCTTGTTTTGAAAAAGAAAAAAAAACTTTAAATGCATTGGAAAACAAAAGTAAAGGGACTATGTAGTTAGGAATTGTATAATATGTTAAAATAGATTAAAAAAAAAAACTTTAGAAATTATCTGGAAAAAAATACATAGGTTAAAGAGCTGTTGTAGTGAAGTGAAAATGTCAGTAAAAACACACTGTTTTAAATGAAAAAAAACACTGAAATTCACCAGGTATAATTATCTGAATTAACTTGTTCTCTGAAGTATCTTTAACTCATGCCCTTGCTATGCACTGCTTATTGCTCCACTGATAATGATTGTAACATCTGAAATTACACGATTGATGACAAGGCTGCAGGTTTTGTGTGGCACCAGTTTATCAAAACTAGACCTACTGGATTTGCTGAAGGTTATTTCGTTCAATAATACTGTCTTGTTTTTGCACAGGCCAGTAGTTTGATAGTAACCGCATTTATTGTTTCAGGATTCTATGGAAGGCCTTGGATTATGGAGCAGAGGAAGGAGCTTTTCAGAAGGTTTGTGTTTTCTTTTGTTCTTCGATGAGACAAAGACTTAATCTTAATTTACGTTGAGGAAAAAGTCTTGTTCTGCACCGGGACAGTTCACAGGCTCTGAAATGTGTAATCTGCACATCACCAGCCAATGTGATATACGTTTCTATGTTTAGAGAAACCGTAGCCGAGCGAAGTCATTGCAGTGTGAAATCAAAATAAAATACCTGCAACAAACCATAACTTATTTGTGAGCAAGAATATCATTGTTACAGCAGTAGAGCTGAAAACTGTTTCTGGTATCCCCTGGAATATATTCCTTAATGTCTGTTGTGCTATGTATCGAATTCCTGTAGTCTGATTCGATTGATGGGCACTCTGCAGTTTCAACCCCATTTTCCTGAAAGAATTCTGCACTAGTCTAGTAGTCACTAATATCTCAACTGATGCCACATGTGTGTGGTTTGGGTCTGGTCAGTTACGGCAAATATTCCTCCTTTTTAGTACAGTACAAAATGTCCCTTGTTCATCAAATTAGGTTTAGTGGAGTTGCTCACATCCACATTACGGTCGTACTCCTCTTTTATTATACACACAATCTTTGCATGGAGACATGCCATTTTTAAGTCGAGCCTAGGCAGCGTGCATGCGCTGTCATCCTATTCAAAATTCCTTTGTTTCGCAATTTGTAAATTGCTTAAAGTGCATAATTATAAAAAATTTCATCATACACAGATCATGTTATAAAAGCTACTTACCATCTTAAAAACGGTAAAACCAAGTCTCATTAGAAAAGCTGATTTCATATGAAATATTGTAAAACGTTATCCACTTTGGCTTTTCTCTAATAGACCAGGAGTCAACTGAGTTCTCCTTAACGCTGTCCACAAAAATGACGCTGTGCAATTGCACACAAGATGGTCCCTAATCATTAGGATAAAGTAAAGTGCTACCCAACATGCTCTAAAATTGTATTTCCGTACAAGAGGTAAAATATATTTTTTCCTCCATAAACATTACAAAAGAAAACCAGGTGTAAATCTGATTGTGGGGGATAAACAGTCACGTGGGGATGGTGGTAAGTCTTGTAATGAGTGCCAATTGCCTGGGTGACCCAACATCAAGGGACTATAATTTAATTGGAACCGTACTAATATAAAACAGTGTTATGAGTTGGAAACCTGTGCCAAGTAGGAATAATCCAGAGGGATGATGGGATACAGTTGGTAAAGGTTCCCTGAGGGTTTCAGATGATGGATATCCCTTCTGTCCCGAATGGCTTTGCCTTGCCTGATTGTTTGTCTTTTTGTTATTATTTTGTTCACTTTTTTATTTGTGTTCACCTTGATGTCTTGGATGCAGGACTGTGTCCCACTTTATTTGTGTCTTACCTGATCCTTAAAAATTGTTAATTATTATATCTGACTGGCTGGACAGTAGCAATATAGTCTTGATTTCAGTCAATATTCATTGCTTTTTGCACGTATCCTCTATCAAGGACCACTGTTGTCTAAGCTAAACGTATTCTGTCCGCGGGAAGGCGAGTAATCTTTTATAAAAACCATCCTTGATACGCTGTAGGGTATGAACATCGGTCATTCCCCAGATCCCTGCCCAATATGTGGCCACTGATGATGCTTTGGCATTAAAAACCTTCAGGATTTCTGGGATTGGTTTAGACCTCAATTTTTTTTAGCAAAGCTGAAGCTGGCCATTCTAATCTTTTCATAAGATAAACCTCTATTTGCTACCATGCTGCTCCGTGTTAACTTTTTATCAAAACAGATCCCCAGATAAGGAGTATTATGGACAACCTCCAACCTGTGTGCTTCTATATGAAATGATGGTCGTTTCTTTAGCCTCTGTCCTGCCACTAGTATTTGTGTTTTTGCCTCGTTGACTCGAAGGTCCATTTGTTTCTTAAATTATTATAGGCATTGATTAGGGTCTGCAATGCCTTTCCCTTTCTTGCAAATCAAACCGCATCATTTGTGTATAGAAGCATGGGAAGGGGGGGCAGCATTTATGTGTGGGATGTCCGTTGTAGACACCAACAGTGCGGCCTCCACTCCATTAGTATAGAGCGAGAACAGGAAAGGAGCGAGAACGCAACACAGTCTAACCCCCTCTGGATTGTAAATGGCCTCGTGCATACCCCTTCCCACCGTACCGGACAGTAGCTGTGTATATCTGACGGATGAAGACTATTTTGGGTTCCTCTATGCCCATTGTTATCATAAAGGTCCATAATTTGGGATGTGACATGCAGTCAAAGACTGCTGAGTGGTTCATAAAGGCCAGATAGATGTTTCCCTTCTTAGCTACCCTGTATTTGGCCATGACCAATGTTAAATTTAGGCACTGATCAATGGTGTGTCTACCTCTTTTGAAACCGTACTGCACTGGAATTAATAGTTTACGATCCTCTGCCCAATCTTCTAGCCTGTTTAACAATAGTCAGCCCATTAATTTCGCTGTCCGTTCTAACAGTGTAAGGTGCCTATAATTACAGTGCAAGCTTTTATCCTCCTTTTTTTTATATGGGAATTAGTATACTCTTCTTCCAGGATTCTGGGGGACACACTTTGGCTATGGTGTTAAAAGTATTTGTCAGGAGGGGATACCATATGTCCTGATGGGCCAGAAATACATCTGTCGGCACCCCATCCGGCCCTGGGGCCTTAGCAGGGAAGGTCTCCGTTAATCCAAGTTTCACCTCTTCTATGTCATGGACCAGTGGTACAATATTAATTAAGGATCCCCTTAGCAGGCGTCTGGGCGACCTCTTTGATTAGTTCAAATATTTCACAAAAATGAGCCACCCAGGCTTCCTATCCAATATGAAGTTCTGGCATTGATGCTCGGTCTTCAACAATGAAGGGGGCATTTATCTCTTTCCAGAAGGCCCGACTATTAGTCGTCCCTGCTGCTGCTCTAAGCACGTCCCATGCGTTCTCTCTTAAGGTTTGGATTTTGATGTTACATGCCTCTTTTGTGGTTGCGCAGGTTCTGTACTGCTTTCAAGTCTCTTGGGGTAACCCTAAGTGTTTCATGTACATTTTTGATGGAGCGAGTGCAAGCAACGTCAAACCAACTTGGGGAAGATACCTGTTTGTGATGTGTGGAGCACGTCAATTTTATTTTTATACAGTCAGACCCGCAAAAGCTTGCATTAGCTGTGTAGGCTCAGTTTTCTTGTCTTAACAGAGGAAAATTGCAGTATTAATCTCAGCCAATATCTGCAGGAAGAATTCCTCTATCAATTTTCTGCCACATAAGAGTATAACCATTCATTCTAGCAATTGCCTGTTTTGGCGCCTTAGTTGCATGCTTGTTGGGCCCGTCCCATTTAATGGAACCTGTCAGGAATGCATGGTCACTAAAGTTTGCGAAATTTATATCTGTGTATGAACCGATCACTGAATCCCTTGAGGCCACTATATAATCTATGGTGGAACCACCTGGTCCCCAAAAGTCTTTACCATTTGCCCTGTATCAGGGTTGCTTTTATTTAATATAGATACGTTTCTAATTATTAATAATCTATTCAACGCGTTCCTGTGCTGATTATGAGAAGTGGGGAGGGCTTCCACTTCCCCAACCACTATACCACATATACCGCCCTGGAAACTTATCACAGGTGTGAAGGTTAAAATCCCCTGACCGAAAGATGTTCAGCTGTCGAGGATGTACATTGCATATCAAATCCAATTCCTTTTGTAGAAGGGCTGGGACCGCCGACATATTCCCCGTCAAGTTGTTGATCTAATTAATTATGACCCAATCCCAGTCTTCACAGTCCTTGCAGAGTAATGCAGCTAGAAATCTAAGCACCTTTGGATTAAAAGTGTTGGTGACCAAGGCTAATAAGCCACCACTTTCGCAGTTTACACTGGCAAAAGCTATAACTTAAAAAAAAAAAAAAAAAAATGCAAGACTTTTTGCATTTCCAATGCTTGTTTGTTCAGGTGTGTTCACACAGATTTATTCCTTTGCATGCTGTAGTCGGGCTATATTAGCACTATGTGACAACGGTTACACTTTAGACTAAAATGTGAGATGTAATTGCGGTTATATTGCTGCCTCTAGCTGTTTTACGATTGTATTTTGAACTTAAAAAAATGTGGCTTGAATTGTTTAAATGTATTCTTTCAAGGCACTGCCCGATTTTTCTTGCAACCACTCATTTCCAGAACTGAATCTGGCGGGAGAGTGCCAAAGTTGATTATTAAAGGCTGCACCTATGTAGGTTCAACATTGGAAGTTTGTTTTACAACTGTTTGTATAATATGCAAACTTTGGTGCGTGGAATAGGATTTAGCTAAGTTGCTGTAATGCTCCAGGTGGTATCCTAATTCCCAAGCACTAACTTTACTATCTGTGCATAAAAGCGTTCTGCTGTTTGACCATTTTATCATCCCCACTGTCTTTGCCCAATTGTGAATTTCCTGAATACTTTTTTACAGCCCTGCTTAATGTTTCTCCTTAAATTCTTGCTGTTTACATTTTTATCTGTAGGCTTCAGAAATGGGGACTGAATACTTACCTGTATGCTCCAAAGGATGATTACAAGCACAGGATGTTCTGGAGAGAAATGTACTCCGTGGAAGAAGCTGGTACTTTTTAGTGCTTTATACTCATGTTTTGTTTTTCCACTCAGGTCATTGTATAGATTATTACTGTGCAGATTAGTGATGCTATTTCAGTTGTATACTTTGAATACAACGCTCCTGTTCTCGGGCAGAGCCTGTCTGTAAATACATTTTTGTGGAGGTCTACAGCAGGTTAATAGCCATTCTGTACTAATAAACACTGTAGCTTGTTGTTTACCCAAACACCGTCTGATGAGTCTCACATACTAACTTAACTAAAACAAAATACAACAACATTGACAAAGCTGATAGATCTGGATTATTGCTGAAAGTGCTTGGATGCTTCCATCCATGGAGTCACTCATCCATCCATTGACTCAGCCACACTTACTCGCACTCGTGCATCCTTTATCCACCCATTTTAGTCATCCTTCTGTTCACCATTTGGGCAACCACAATGCCATCCAAACCCACCAATCAGTGAAATGGCGCTTTTAATTTTAGGTGGACATTTTAGCTTAGCAGCTAGTGTGTGAGTGTTACTAGTAGTTTTTCACTGATAGTCTGTAAGGGTTGTGAGTGCTTTCAGTAGTATGTGACTACTGATCCATGAGATGTATTAGTGCTTCTGGTAGTATGCAACTCCTAGTTTGTACGGGTAAGAAGATGCTTACAGTGGTGTGACACTGCTGCTCTCCGATAAGATAATGTGTGTGCAGTAGTCTAAGGGATGTGAGTCCTTCTTGTAATATGTGAATGCTTTTTCAATAGGTCTGGCAGTGCTGTGTTAATGTGGGACTAATACCTGTAGAGTTTTCTGAGGCTATAGCTAAAGATATACAGTGTACTTAACGATGGTTGAGTCATAATCTTCACGCAGTACTTCATTAGTGGTTCATAAGCAGCGTTGAGGTTTACTTTCTTACCAAGCACAAGTTACACAAGTGAATAGTCTTACCCTCGTAGCTTGGTATTCACGCTCTTGCCTCACTTTAACAACTTCAAAGCGGTGTCTCAAAACTGACTAAGGCATGTCCCAGTGCACCATCCCCAAACACACTTCTGCTCCCTTGCATGCTTGTTCAGTGTGCATGTAAAGCAGTGGCCTTCATGCGCAGGCCACTTGTGCAGAATGTTGAGCATGACTTAGAAGCTGGTTTGATGCCATGAAGAATTGCATTCTGTGCATTTTCAGAACACCTACTTGTGCATGCACAAAGATCACCATACTCACTAAGTAAACCAGCACATCTTAGATCCGATACATGGTTGTCATATCATTCTGGATTGGTAGGGCAGCAGGCCTGGGGAAGTGCAGCTGCAGTCAATAGAATACATACCTTAATCTCTGGTATGGAAGGGCCAGGGATATCACTAGCGCTGGAGCATGCACTGCCTACCTGCCAAGTCATATGCTACTGCTTTTTAGGTCTTACCTGGTGTTGAAGCGCGCATGCGCTTCTCGCCTGCGAGAGCTATAATAAGTCAGTTTCGAGAAGGGGACTTGAGCCCCGCCCCTCATTTCCATTGGGTAGCGTCGGCGTTTATGGTAAACGCTGGCTTCCCATTGGAAAGGAGGGTTTCTTGTTGCCTCCCTTTGGCTTTTTGCCAGACTGGCTCTCCTGATTCACGCCTGTCGAAGACTTTTCTTATCTGCTTGTTTATTTCACACAGCTGTAGAGCAGGTAGGAGCTCCGAGGTGCACGGGGTCACGGGGAGGACAAGACCATGGCGAGCGCTTGTTTTTCTTATTACGCATTTGCCTTCAACAATGTCTGACGTGCTTTTTATTTCTCCCCTTATACCCCCCCTCACCTGTCAGAGAGAGAGAGAGAGAGAGATGCTTTGCCCCCTATTCCCATCAGGCAGGTCTTGCTCACAGGGTGAAGCATTTGCCATCGCTGTGCTATTACCCTTCTTCCGGTGCCCAGTTGGCGCCCTTGCGGGTCGCGCCCATTGAGTACTGACCTTGGTGATTAGTTTCGCCCCCGATCCAGTACTCCCGCTCTGGTATAGACTGGTTCGGTAAAAGACGGTGGACCCATAAGGTTCTGAGCACAATACAAGGTCTTCAGCTGCTCTAGTCCAGCGCCCCTGCTACGTGCTGGGGTCAGACTAGGTGCTATGCCTTCCACCCCAGCCCTCTGTGTCTGCTGGTCGGCACTCCTGGCTCCTAGCAGTTTATACAAAGCACAGGGCATGGTCTTCGCCGGTGCCAGCCAGACCCCCTATCCAGAAGTACGAGGACATTTACCCAATTTTCCGGTACATTAACACCTGGTTTTACACATACCCCTAAAATGATGTCAACAATATCTGCATTTCGGCGCAGAGACCAGTCCGCGTTCTGTGCGATTTTCTTTATTTTTGATTTGTACCTGGAGAACGGCGCATTTTCTCCACATCTGGGCTGTGCCATCTTGTTTAGTTAGGTGCATTTTCACCACACCACATTGTTACACTGATTCACAGCTGATTTTAAACTGCCGGAATGAGACTAATCCTAAACGCATTGTAACTGCGAAAGGTGCTAATGCGGAATATGCAGCAAGAAGGATTAAAGGCGGAGTCAGACCCATGGATCCAGTAGCCTACTGGTTTCTGGACCGGCGCACAGCCCGCTGAGCCGCCCCTGCTGACTCCAAGTCACGACCAATGTTGGCGCTTGCACATAACCGTGTTTGGCGCTTTATAAGATGCCTTTGGCCTCTGTGAGGTATACAGTATGCGTTCGCGCGTGCTTAACTCCACATTTTATGAACGTGTACGTGCCTATATGTGATTAGATTATATGTCTGTTTATTGATAAAGATCAGATTATATCTGTGTGCAATTGATGCATCCCTACTGCGTATTCATATACAGCGCTATGAGGCAACACGGCGCTATACAAATCTGGATATACTTATTTGATAATCATATAATATGCAGACATGCGCACGCACAATGTTGCTTTGTATAATGAGAGCAGTCTCCAGAGCCCTTCCTACAGACATGCAGACGCCAGTGCTTCCCACATAATGTAAACCGAACATATAAATCCACAAAAAACAAAAAAAATAACGGGCTTTCAAGTTGTGTGTGTGTGTGTGTGTGTGTGTCGGTCGCACAAAATGCGTGCCGGCACTTGAAAACCATCGAAAGTCTTCGCAGCGCTAAATTGAGCATCCATGGCGCTACATTTCATTGTAGGCGCAGGACTTTGGAAGCAGCCCCTTTCCTCGCCCTGTCTGCGGGGCTCTTGATAAGCTGGACCGCCTGCCAGGGGAATATTGCCATGCCAGGGGTTTTATGGCTGGTGTTAAGTAGGACGCTGAGGTATTTATTCAACAGCTAAACTGGTGTCAGGAGCTCGAGGGGAAAGGGCTAAAACAACACCAGGCAGTATGGGGGTGGGGGAACGGGACTTAATTTGTACAACAGGGCACTTTGAAGTCACCCTACCCCATCGGGAAATAACACCATGAAATCAAACAAATTACCAAAAAAGTTCAATCAAACAAAAAATGTGCCACCTGGCCGCCCCTCAAGACGATTAATATGTGAAGGATGCTGTGTATAGGTCACGCAAATATGAAATATATAATTTTTTATTCCGTTTGAATTATGAGTACACGGCCTATGGGCTGCGATCAGAAACGTTTTGTATGATTATATATTGTATTACGTTATTGGATTTTTGTATGATTAGAGTACACCACAACGCACCGCAATGTATTCTATTACGTTAGCAGACGGCTCGTGCAGCAGAAACAATTAAACCAGCTTTGAAAATGCAATGGGTATTGCCTTTGATTAAGTTAAAGCCACTTGCTTTGCTAATGGTATTGTATAGCAAAGCAAATGGCTTTAACTTAATAAAAGGCGAGGCCTATTGCATTTCCAATGCTTATTACATTTGGATGCAGTGCTGCCTTAGTAGCAGGGGATCTTAATGTATCATGATGTACTGTACCAGTCCTGCTGCTGGCTTACCCGGTGTGATGCGCTGTCTTTGCAGCAAGGACTGGCATTTGTGACTCTAGTGTAAATGGACAGTGGAGTTGGCTTAATCTAAGGTACTTTACCTCACAGGCCAGAATAGTTGTAATAGTTAAATCATTATATGTATTTATGTTCATATGTATATTTGTATGATATCGTATAGGTGTGTGTGTATACATACACACATACACACGCAATTTGATGAAGGGTGGATTTACAATTATTTTTTTAAATGTATTTGCAATGTAAGTATTGAAAATTATACAATGAATATGATCTAGCACCTTCTGAATTAAGCCCAAGGATGCATCCGGAGTCATTGAGGAAAATGTAGGCGTTTTTTTAATGGCTTTCTTTAAAGAAAAATCAAAATATCTCTCTAGTTCTTGAACCAGTCAGCTCCCCATTGACGGTAAGGTCTATCTTGATTGAGATGAGGCATGAATGGCATAAGAAAGTGCACTGATCTTTTCACCATCACAAGAAAAGAGGAGAGGAGAGCAAAGCAGGAGTTAATCTACCTCTTGTTAGAACCAGTGTTTCAAACTCCAGGTGAGCTAAACCTTAACAAAAGCTTCTTATGTGCAAGGAGATCCATCAGTTCTTTACTCCATGAGTCCTTTGTCTGCTCTGCTGTAGGTAGTTGTTGCATTTTTGATGTCCAATTATGCAGTTGTGACACTTTGGCCTAGCTTCTGTCCCAACTCCTCATCCTTTGATTTTGACCAGTATAAAAGCAGTCTGCAAGTCTGCTTTGAAGCTAATTATGGTTAGTTTGCCCAGAGAGATGGGGCAGTCATTTACTTCAGTCTGTCATCTGATCCACTATAATGAGAATGGTTTCAATGTACTAAGCTCAGATCTGAGGACCACTTAATGAGTATCATTATGCTCTTAAGGTTTCCAGATAGGCGTGTTTTAAGAGTATGCTGGATGATCTCAGCTGTGATTTAGATGATTTCACTTTTCCTAATACGCCCACCAGGGACACGTTATTCAGATGTGAAGGAAGAATTTTCTCAGTTAAATTCTAATACTAGCACGTTTGAGGATGTGCAGGACTCAGGGGGACTGGTCTTATCACCGGAGCTGAACTGACAATCTCAGTTGGTTTCTTAATCAGCTGTTAATGAGGACAGCCGAGGCCTTAAATATACATTTATATGCATTCTGTTTTTGCAGAAAGTTTGGCTGCGAAGTACTTTATAGGTGCAGTCCCAACTGTTAATGAAGCACTGATCGATCGAGTCAAGAATCCATTGTCTAAACCACAGTCTGTACGACTGAAGTCGCGTACAGTCAATGAAATAACAGCCTGCTTCTTCTGAATACCTAATGCCTGTTCTTCATCCCACTCATTGAGTCTCATACATGCTTCGCCCAGCCAGAATATGATCCTCTTTAATCAGATGAATAGAGTTGTGCCTGGCCCATGGCTAATCTCTCAGCATCTGCACAAGGATGCAGGGTAGCAATCCTAATGAAATGATCCTGCCCATCTACAGTGATCCAGTCCTAGCCATATGATGGGAAAGATGTACATTTGCCAAACGGAGCATGTGCACAAGGATAGTCCGTGTAGAAACCATCTGTGCCTGAATGGCAGTAAGACAGCCTTTCTTCGCCATCTCATCAGTCACAGCTATACTCTGCATTGTACACACGATCCAGGGGAGAGATTGGAATCTGCCCTCTGGCGCAATAATGGGCCAAAAAGGTCCGATTGTTCAAGTCAATAATGAGGACAGGGCAATTTCTGGAAGACCTTGGCCTCTTGCACATGTGGAGTCTCCTGCTTCCCCTAACAAAGAAAATAACTTTTTTCGGCTCTCTATGGCACTGTCATGACTAGATTTCACACCCATTTACCGCCATAGCGCTAGACTGTAGTACTCTGGAGGGGATCATGGCCCGACTGCATAGTCATTAACATAAATCTTAGCAAACTTATAATAAAAGTCTGGCGCCTCAATCTCTTCAACTATAAAATGCCCTGGGAGAAGGTGCATTGTTACCCATCTGAAAGAAAACAAGGGTTCAGTGAGATGAGCACAAATCTTATAGGTAGCAGCCAAAGCTACTCCTAAAGATCAAGTGATGAAGGATCTGCATTGCCCAACAAAGGAAGGGCTTAACAGTAGACCACCGTAGAGCATGATATTAAATCACCCGCAAGACAATAACTCTGAATCTAGAATAGAAATAAGTTGTAAGGTGCAAAAATCGATCTGAATAATCTTTTTTACCATCAAGGCAGAATGTATGGTTTAGAGACTTAAAGCATGACACGGTGAACACGGAGAAAAGGCGGGCAACTTCTAGCTACACAACAACTGAAACAAAGAGAGGCAATGAAGGCTTTTCCAAGGTTAACAAGAAATGGCGAAGTCAATAGGTTTTGCCTATACAAGAGCCATTGGCTTTGCCTATATGTTTTAGGATGTTGTACACCAGTGTGGCTGCTGTTCAGCATGGCTAATAGTTAGTGGCACAGAGGAGAGTGGTGTGGAGTGTCGTAGAGCAGAATGACAAAGAGTGGAGTGTTGTAGAGTGGAGTGGCAGAGTATTGTGTATTGGAAGGGCATAGCTTGGAGTCACGCAGAGTGGCATACACTGGAGTGGCATAGATTAGAGTGGACTGGTATAGAGTGCATTGGTGTAGTGTTGCAGAGTATAGCAACATAGAGTGTAATGGCATAGAATGCAGTGGCATGCAGTTCAGCATTGTAGAACGCAGTGGCATAGATTAGACTGGTGATAGTGGGGTGGCGCGGCGCAGAGTGGACTGGTGCAGAGGCATAGAGTGGTGTGGCGTAGAGTTGAGTGATGCAAAGGGCAGTGGTGCAGAGTAGAGTCAAGGGGCATAGAGCAGAGTGGTTCAGAGTAGAGTACCATAGAGTGCAGCGGCATTGAGTTTTTAATTCTTATGCTTCTTGAGCAACACCCATTTAATGCGGAATTTTGTCATATGCTACACAAGAATTAAATCTTGGTGGCATCTTTAACTGGAGCATTCCTGTTTCAGGGATATGTTGGAACAAACTTGGATGCTTTGACGCATACATTCCGCTCCTGCAGTGTTAGCTGGGCAAGTGGTGTTGAAATCTTTCCAAGTAAAAACGTTATTCAATTGTTATATGCTCCCGAGCATGGTATTGCTTGAATAAGGAAGGGGTAATTATCTAGCTAGAATCATTGTTGCCATTCATCAGCATCGTTGTCATTCATCAGCATCGTCTACCATTTCTCATCCATCCACTCCTTACTGCCTTTCCATTTTTGGAGAGAAGTCTATATGGTAAACCGCACTAACGACGCGGTCTAAACCACGCATGCCATCACAACGCAAGCGTTACCACGCTTGCCTTTGCCCTGCATGTTCCTTTACCACGCATGCCTTTACAATGTAAATTGTTGTAAAGGCATGTGTGTGGTAAAGGCAGTCTGCACTCTAGTTTTAAAGCGGATGGGCTGGGGGTGGGAGGTGTTGGAGACTGCCTGCTGGGACGAGAATGGAAGGAACAGTTTGGTGAGAAGTTTTTTTTCTGTTTTTAGGACAGGAGTACTTTTCATGGCTGGGGTCTGTGTTTTAGGGCTCAGGGTAGGGGTCATTTTTAGGGCTCCGGGTGGCTGGGGTGATTTTAGGGCTAGGGACCAGGTAGTTTTTGGGGCTGGCGGCTGGTTTCATGGTGGGGAGGCTGGAGTGTCTTTAGGGCTGGGGATGGGGTCGTTTTCAGAGTTGGGGCTTAAGTTTACGGCTCATGGTGGGGGTTGGGGTGCAACCTTTACCACACATATCCCTTTACCAATCATGCCTTTACAGCTAAATTTGTTGTAAAGGCATGCGTGGTAAAGACTACGTTAAGGCATGCAAAGTACTCACATGCGTGGTTCGTCATACAACCGTCTATATTTCTGACTTGCCCCATCTAACAGCCACCCTAGTTTTGGCTAAAAAGTAGAAGAGCAGGCTTTTTGGTGGTGCTGTTGGATCTATGTCTGCCTGAATGGGACTGAAACCCTTTGTAGGTCTCACCTACCGATAGCTATATAATGTTGAGTACCTATTGTTGACAAAACAGTAGAACGGCGTGAATTTTGGGTCATCTCTTTGCTCATGACTGGGTAAATAATTACTGGGCATGCACCGCTACTGCTGACCACTACCAGCTGCTCACTTATTTTCTTTGTGCATCAGCGACTGCATGGATTTTTTATTTATTTTTTATTTTAATAGTCTTAATTCGGTTATATTACAACCATAAAGGCACATTTCATTAATAAGGTGCATTAAGACAGATAAGATGCGTATTAAGGAATAAAAATTAGACTTGCAAGAAGGTATACTAAAAAACAACTGACATTCTAAAAGGCAGAGACTAGCTTAATCAGTATCTATGTAAGTAAGGGGGGAGGGGCAAATAACCCTGTTAGGCCTCTGGTAACTGCTCTATGCAAACCATACAAAAGGTGCCCCACGAGGGAGGTGGACTATTTCGGTCACTTTACTTAAATTCTAAAAATGTCAAAAGAACTACCCCGGATAACTGCAACTCTGGTTTTTATTCATATATTATTTTCTCTTAACTACAAAGTGATGTCCATTTCTACTACTTACTCTAATACGACAAATATTCAACCAATACATAATTTATACACTTTCCTCGTATGCTTTTTTCAAAGGCAAAATGATGGCCCGCGTAATTGTTTGTTAGTCCATCTCCTAGGTCGTCCACCTCTGTGTACAATCACCCAATCTAATGTCCAAGACCTATATAGTGTTATCCTTGATTGGCGTTTTTATAATTATTCTTTTCCATCTCTTGTGGACTCCTTGTATAGAAAAAGAAATCAACGCGTTCGGCGTTTTGAGTCTCTGGCCTCCTCAGGACTATACAAGGCGAGTGTTACCTTTTGTGTACTTAAGTAAACCACTCCTTTCTCAGCTTGCTTCCAGCTATCAGCAGCGTTTTCCACAGTTAATGTACGCATTTGATAGGGTCAAGTCCATGGATGGTGGATGGATTCCGGCCTAGCGACCATATACTTGATGATCAAATATAGGTTAAAGCATTAGACCGTCGTTGATCTACCCTGCCTGAATCCATATTGTACATCAGAGATGATATTGTGCTCATCTGCCTATCAAGCACCACCATGCCCATGTCCTTTACCACTGCATTTATCAGTGAAATAGGACGGTTCTGCCCTGGTGCTTTATCACACGATAAGGCCCGAATATCTTTCGCCACTTCCTCTAGTGGAAAAACAATGTCTGGTCGTCCAGAAAACCATGCACCCGGGGTGACGTCCTTGTTCTCTGACTCGCCATTAAAGATCTCCTCAGTGTGCCGCCAGCCAAAACCGAGCGCTGTCCCCCACTTCAGTCTAGATCCTCCCACGCTCTTTCTTTCAGCCTGGCCTTAAAGGGAGCATGTTCCATTTTATCGACCTTGCGACAGGCACTAATAGAGTCCTTATCTCTGTAGACCATTTGTAGGGCCGCCTTCAATTTAGATTAAGCCTTGGTGAAATTACTATCAAACCATTTAGTCTCACAGGGCCTTTCCAGCCTTAGCGGTAGGGGTGGAGGGGGAGGGGGGCTCTGTAACGTGTACACTTTCTGTGAGATGCCCTCAAAGGCACTCGCGTTTGACCTATTTGGTGCATCTAAGTCCAAACAAGTGAGAAAGTTAAATTTACACTCGGAAAACATTTTTTTTTTTTTGAACTGGGTGGGTTCAACTTGGGACCGTTTGATCTTGGAATTGATCTTGGTGAAAGAACACGCCCGGTGTCATATGTGAGTGTCAGATGCCACTCCCTATCCCACGCACATCAGCGAAAAGGGGGTTGTGGTCATTAAAGACAAATGTTAAAATTACAGATGAGGGGGAACAGGGAGGGCTGATACAAAAAATAAAATCAATTGCACAGGCCCCGCCCCTTCGGCCCCCAAAGGTGGGTAGAACTCTAGGATTGGCAGCACTAAAAAGGAGCATTATAGAAATTACCACAACTGACACAGAGCCATGTATAGTTAATTTCAGTCCTTACAACAGCAGTGACCGCCAGCCAAAGTCCTTCATACTACCACTCTGGTTCAAAGAAACAAAGCTAGTCAGACCACCTTTAGCCCACCTCAGTTGCCACAGCTGCCACAAACAAACAAGGTTTTACAGCCTTCAGGAGGAAATATTTTGATTCCTCCCACATTTTCTGGAAGCAAATGATCTGGTACTGTCTGACCAACTAAACCCAGTTACCATCATTGAACGTAGCTGACAACCCTGCAATTTTCCAGGATAACAGGCAAAGCTGATTAGATTTAATGGTCACGACATCAGGAGAGGCCATGGCAGAAACTGTAGCATCCTGTGAAGCTACACCAATTTGAACAGATAAGGGCAGGGCAAGCCAGTCACAGGAATCCTTATTGTGGCGAATCTATTCACAGATGTTAGTTGATTTGGATAATATGCAAAAGTCTATGGTGGTCAAAACATGGGCAGCAATGGAGGGTTTATTAAAATTATTTGTCACAGAGTCTCCGGCATATCCCTTCACATCTTGTCCTATCCAACTTAACATATTGATAGATGTAGAAAGCTGGCTCTGTATATACTATACCAAAGTAAGGTATGGTGTGCACAGAGTCCAGTGGATCCCCAGATGTATAGCGGAGGCTAAATTAGATAATCGCTAACAGCTCTATTTGTTGTAGTGTGGGTGAGCAGTTACACTTATCAGGAGGTGTGTTAAGTATTTATTGTATTGACTCAGACAAGAACTGATGGCACACACTTGTAGACTGAGTCCAGACATATGATGTAAGTATAAAAAAGGTACAATTGTATTTTATGTCTAGAACCAAGCAAGACTAGGCACAGGTAGGTAAAATATGCGTTCAAGGGAAATGCAATTGTAGATGATATTGGAATCGTTATAGGTGGTTATTGGTGTGAATAAATTGAGATTACTTTTGCATTCCTTTTCTGTTACTTTGACTACTTGGTGTGATATGCCTAGATATCACACTATGGGTCCTACAGTACAATCGTAAGTAAGACAATTATGGGTTCAAAGCAATCAATCATGTGTTTGTTAAGCGCGACTATTCACCCATGAGGGTCTCGAGGCTCTGGGATGGTTGGGGGTGCATGCTCCAGTCCGTCAAAGAGGGGGTCTGTCGAAGAGCCAGGTTTTGAGGTTTCTTGCGAAGATGGGGAGCGATGTTGTTTGAGGTGGAGTGGAAGGGCGTTTCAGGCTCTGGCCTGGAACGCCCAGTACAAAAGTCCAGTCAACAAAGAACATTGTCCTCTGAGTGCATGCCATCTGAGTGCATTTTACATTTAATCCACACTGGCTTCAGTGTTGGTTTAATGTATTAAGAGGTTTGCTACCAAACTTCCCAGGTTTCAGTAAAGCCATTATGGAGCCGTGGAGTTCTTGATGACCAACTCCCAGACCATAATCTCTTTAGGGCTTTACAGCACTTACAATGTCTAAGAATAGACTTGGATACTGTAGGGGTACAGTGCTCATGGAACTGTACCCTCAACTGTGGTCTAGTGCACCCTGCTAGAGGGTTGACTTACCTAGGCCACAGTCTGTGTTTGTGGGATGGCACACAGGGATGTGTCATGTCTACTCTTAGTTTCTCTACACAAAAACACACCGCCTGCAATGGCAGTGTGCAAGGGCTCAAAGGGTGGCCTTTCCTGGTCACAGAGCCCATGGTACCTTTTACAAGTGGCTTACCTATGGCCAGCGATCTGCCAATTGTGGTTGCAAAAGTACAGTTTTGGGAAGGAACACAGGTGTTTGGGCCTGGTTAGCAGGATCCCAGCACACACACAGTCAAGTTGGCATGAGATATCTGGCAAAATGTTAGGGAGTAAACATGCAAAAAGGGGCACTTTCCTATAATAGATCAAAAATCTGCATCCCCGTTTGAGTGATTGTTTCTCCAGCGCACCATCTTATTTGTAAGCTCTTAAAAGGATTCCAAAACCGGTTTAAACAAAGGTGGCATATTCCCTAGGATCACTATAAGTGGGGTTGCTTTTGGTGGTAAGTTTATTATGGTACCTGGGATTGAGTGTAGAGGGAGGGCCTGTCTGTGAGGGCAAGGATATAGCCGAGGAACCGGAGTATTAACCGAACCATAGGGGTCAGGGTATGTAGGGCTGGGTATATTGGGAGAAGGAGCCAATCTAATGATGCTCGTGTACCCGGGTTGAAAAGGAGCCCTATATAATATCCATCATCTGAGCCGATTTCTCCTTAAGTGAAAACCTTGCACAAATTGGGGCCAAGCTATCATTCAAGGCCTCGCAAAGCCTTATCAGTGAGGCATTAGACAAAGTGTACTCTGAGGAAGGGAGTTTGTTTGAAAAGTTTTATAGAGCTCGAACAAGACCCAAAAGGGTATCGGAGCGCTGCACAGAGTAAGCACCAGCAAGTATACAAAACATAAACCAGGTAAGTGAAGTTGCAACCTGTGGGAAAACATTCAAAATTAAAGCGTATGGGAGAGGGCGGAGGGAGGTTGTGTGAGAAAGTGGTTCTGTATATACTGTTCCTTAATAGGTACAGAGTCCACAGTCCCCAAGGGTTTGACAGAGGCTAAAGTTAGATATAACCTTACTCTCTAAAGTGGTAGCTTGGTCGAGCAGTAAGGCAGTATCAGAGGACAGTGTAAAGCATTTGTTGTACACACTCAGTCAGCAAATGGTCTCACACACTCAATAACTGAACTCTAGGCCAATGGTTTATATATAAAAAATATATGCTTGTTTATTTTAGAACCAACAATTGGATTTAAAATATACTTTCTCAGAATGAGATGCTTTATATAAATACTTTTGCAATATGCAATTGACTTTTGTAAACAGTTACAAGTGGTTGCAATAGGCAACTCTATTTTAAACACAACAATGCATTGAGCTCAATGGAAATTTCAAGTTATTTGCAACAGATTACTTTTAGGATTACTTTTGGAATTCCAGGACTGAAAACAGTCAATGATTCCCTATGGAAGAAAATACAAGTTGCAGGTACAGTATGTTCTCGTTACTTTTGTAATCCAGTACTGGGTGCCTAGACTCAGTACTGGGACCTTTATCCAAAACAGGTAAGTAATTACGTTTTCAGATATTATAAGATTTTTAAAGAAAATTTAAAGATTGCAGAAATTGACACATTTCACAGAAAAACAGTCAATGATTTCCTATGGAAGAAAATTGGGTTACTGGTAAGTACAGTTGTAAGTATTTTTCAGAGTCGGTGCTGGGCACCAAGATCCAGCACTGGGAGCTCACCTAAGAGCAGGTGAGTGTTTTCGTTACTCGGCTGATTTTTGGTGAATATTTTAAGATTTGAAAAGTCCACACTTAGAAGAAATTTCAGGAAAAAGCCAGTCAATGTTACCCTATGAAGAAAATAGAGTTATCAGTTTAAAGGTAAGTACTCGACTGGCAGAGTTGAGGTTCTGGGCATAGACTCGGGGGTCCCCCAGGGTCAGGTAGGTACAGTTGGTTTACCCTCAGCGACTCTAGGGCGGCCGGGTGCAGAGAGAGTTAGGCCCAATGTTATCCTATGAGGGATAGGGGGGCCTTGGTTGGTGGCTGCTGACTAACAAGCCACGAGGCTGTGGGAGCTAGGCTCCTGGTCACTTACTCCGGGCAAGTGGGGAAGTAGGTAGGTGTAGAGGTTGCACTGCCAGGGCCACTCGGGCGGCTGGGTGCAGGGTGCTTTTGAGCCTTCGGGCGGCTGGGTGCAGGGTGCTTTTGAGCCTTCGGGCGCTCAATTGATTTCAATGGGAAATCTCCGGTTTAGAAAAAGACTGCAAGCTCGGACGAGGATTCTTCAGGTGCCACCACCACTTCGAGAGGTAAGTTGGGTAGTTGGAGGATAGGTAGGTACCCCGGGATTGGGCACAGGGGGCCGCGGGGCGCCGCGTGCCAGGGTGCCTTTTGGTGTCGGGAAATCTTACCCTCTGTTGATCGCGGTAGGGGGGGCACCTTGTTCTGAGGCTGCAGGCTTCTTCAGGAGCGTCGAGGGAGGTCCTTAAGTGCCGGACTCTGGGTCACAGTCGCCGTGGGGTCGTCCTCGTGGTCTTTGTTCACTCCGGCACTGGCCAGGCTTGGCTGGTGCAGAGTGTGCTGGGTTTGCGGTGCCGGGCTGCTGCCAGGGATTAGAGGTAGGTTTTGAGTAGAGCCTCTACTCATGGGAGTCCCAGGGGCTTAGAGCCAAAAGTTAGCCAGGTCCTCCGGGGTTTGTGAGGTTGCTGGCCACAAGAGATGCCGGGTTGGAGCAGGAGCAGGTTCGAGGGTCGACAGGCCGGTAGGGCTGGGGCCAAAGCAGTTGGTGTCTTCCTCTTCTTAGCAGCTGCAGGGCAGGTCTTCTTTCTTCTTGCTCTTCTTTGTATTTTGGAATCTGGAATCTCGGGAAGGAAGGTTCAGGGTGCCCCTAAATACTAGATTTAGGGGCGTTACAGGTAGGTGAAGGGCAGGGACCAATGGGTCCCTGTCCTGGGGTGGGTACACCCCTTATCCTGCCTCTCTCCTGTGGGAGGGGGGCAGTAGCCTAGTCCTGATAGGGTAGGGCTTCCCATCTTCAAGATGGCGAGAGCCCGGAGATGTGCTTCACCTCGCCTTCCCCACCTGAGGGGTGGGGTGGGCAGGCTGGCACATCCCCTGTCCTTATTTGGGGTTTCCGGCTAAAGCTTCCCACCAGAGTGGGGGGTTGCAGTGGCTTGGGGGGGCTCACAGAGGCGGCCTTTGAAGCTTCCCCCGTCCCATCCGGGGGAGGAGATTTAGCACCTCGCCCAGGATGTGCATTGTTGCAGGCCCAGGAGAGCAGGGGCTCTCCCACCCAGGGGTCCAGCAACGTGTCTGCTGTGTGGCAGCCTAGGCAGCCTCAGAGCAGACGTGGATTGTAGGTTCGGTTTCAGGGGGCATCTCTAAGATGCCCTCTGGGGTGCTTGGTACATTAAATCCCACATTGGCATCAGTGTGGGTTTAATGTGCTGAGAAGTTTGATACCAAAGTTTGATACCAAACTTCTCAGTCTTCAGTGTTGCCATTATGGTGCTGTGGAGTTCGTGTTTGACGAGCTCTCAGCTCCATGTACTCTTAAATGGCAGCACTACACTTACAGTGCTCAGGAATGGACCTGGGTACTGTAGGGGCACAGGGCTCCTGCTCCTCTGCCCACACCATTGGCATAAGGCACCCAGATAGAGGGGTGGCTGATGTATGCCATGGCAGTGTAGGTGATGGGCATGGCACTCGGGGATGTGTGTCATGTCGACTGTTTTGTCTTGCACCCAGACATTCAGCCTGCAAAGGCAGTGTGTGTGTGTAAGGGTACGGGGCCTGTAAGGGTGGCACAATGAGTACTGCAGCCCTTAGAGGCCTTCCCTGGTCACAAGTCCCTGTCTACCTAGGGTACCATTTACCAGGGGCTGACATGTGGCCAGGGTTTGCCAATTTAGGTTTTGTGTGTTTTAGGGAAGGAACATAGGCCCTGGGCACCTGATTGGCAGGAGTCCAGGGAACACTCAGTCAAAGTACATTCAGCAATTCAGCAAAAAGTGGGGGCATACCATGCTAGAAAAATGGCACTTTCTCACAGGTTGTCCCCCCGCCCCACACTTTTCTTCATTTAGTTTGTCTTGCGGGCGACCAGCACTCTGCATTGCAATAGTTGGGGGCAGTTCTGAGCCCAGAGTGCAGGGGAGCAGGGAGGGGGGGGAGTTGGGAGGGGTTGAAGAAAAGTTGTAGGTTTTTATTGAATCGGCAAGGCATGGCAGTCCTGCAGCGCAGAAACATAGGTGTCACGTAATTATCTAGAAACATGCATTGGGATAAAGAATTTAAATTGATGAGCTGGAATGTAAATGGTTTAGGAGATAAAGTGAAGAGGACAGTGGTAATGCAGTATATTAGGTGGCAGGCCCCAGACTTAGTATTGCTCCAGGAAACCCATCTGGTGATAAACACTTGTAAGGCCCTCAATCGCTGGGGATACATGCCAGTTGCACTCTCGGCCTTTACTTCCGGGTCGAGAGGCACGGGGATCCTGTTGAAGAACTCCTTTCCTATGATGGTGAAGTCCACTTGGAGTGACACAGAGGGGAGATACATAGGCATCACAGGGCAATGGAAGGGGAACGGGTTGACCCTCATGTCGGTATATGTGCCTCTGTGTCTTCAGGGCCTTGCCTTCAAGGACTTGGGGTCCATCCTATTGATGATACCAGAGGGGCTCCTGGTGGTGGGAGGGGATCTTAACACAGTAGTCAGCGGCACCCAAGATAGGCATCGACCGAGAGACCTCCGTCCCTCTAACAGCTGGTTCCCTGACTTTCTGGTGGCTCTAGGATTACAGGACACGTGGCGAGCATTTCATCCAGATACAATTCAATTCACTTTCCACTCTGGAGCTAACAGCCGGTCCAGAATAGATTACTTGCTGGTCCCCCCGGACCACCTGCCCATATATGAGAAATCAGACACATGGCACGGGGTATCTCTGATCATTCTCCACTGTGGGCCCAGATGGTGATAGGTCAGCATAGAGTGGGCAGAGTAGTGCCCATAAATCCTTGGCACCTCCGAAACCCGGGGGTAAGAGAAGTACTGCAAACTTTAATAGAACTCTACTTTGAAGAAAACGAGAGTTCGGTACGCTCCTACCAGACCCTGTGGGAAGCGTTTAATACGGTGATACGAGGCCAGGCACTCTCCCAAATAGCGGGGGGTGAGAAAAGAAAAGGTCAGGGAAGAGGAGACACTGGAGGAAGCAAACTTCCGCCTGGAGGCGGAAATAGCTGAAGGACCGAACCCCGATACCCTACATATCCTACAATTGAAGAGGGATAGCTACAAAGCCCTAGTATTGAACAAGTCCAAAGAACTG
This sequence comes from Triturus cristatus, assembly GCF_964204655.1. Classification (NCBI taxonomy): domain Eukaryota; kingdom Metazoa; phylum Chordata; class Amphibia; order Caudata; family Salamandridae; genus Triturus; species Triturus cristatus. The sequence goes on from NC_140580.1 coordinate 557,627,244, forward strand.
GGTAGAGAGACGCTCGGCAGAGTATATGATCAAGGGGACACAGCAGGGAAGTTGATTGCTTGGCTAGATAAAAGAAAACTTGCAAGTAGATTGGTGCCGGAGATCATAGAAAATCGGGCACTACACTCTCCGAACTCCAAGACATCGCGAATGCTTTCGTGCTCCATTTTGAACAGTTATATTCTTCCCCAAACTCTTATACAATACATGACTCCCGGGATCTCCTACAAGACATCACACGACCAAAACTCACCTCTCCTGAGTTAGAATATTTCGAAGGGGCAATTACAGCAGATGAGATTGCGCAGGCAGTCGGAAGCCTTAACTCGGGGAAGGAGTCAGGACCCAATGGTCTGCCGATCGAGCTACATAAACTCAGACCAGACATTTTTGCCCCTTAGTTGCGTAAGATGTTCGAGGAAAGTATAGAACGAGGGGAATTGCCACGTGATCAGAGGCTGGCTAACTTAGTAGTGATTCATAAAGAAGGTAAAGCCCGTACAGATTTCGCCTCTCATAGGCCAATCTCTTTGCTTAACGTGGAACGCAAGATTTTGGCTACGCTCCTGGCCAACTGATTAAAGTAATCAACAATCTGGTACACCCGGACCAATCCGGCTTCATGCCCCAGCGTAACACTGCCCTGAATCTACGCAGAGTACAGAGGTTAATGGGGAGAGTACCAACAATCCAGGAAGAAGCGATACTCTCATCACTAGACGCTACTATGGCGTTCGATCTGCTTGAATGGCCATATCTCTTCGCACTCCTCTACTCGAAACCTTTAGCCCAAGTTGTGGTAAATAATAAAGAATCTGAGGTCTTTAGTCTTAGTAGAGGAACCCGACAGGGGTGTCCTCTTTCCCCTCTCCTGTTTGCTCTTGCCTTGGAGCCTTTATCGTCCTGGGTGCGGAGAGACCCGGTAATAAAAGGACTTAGATGGGTGGACACGTGGGAGGATAGAATATCGTTCTATGCTGACGATATATTACTGTTCCTTCGTTCTCCAAAAGCCTCCCTGATTGCGGTATTAGACATCTTTGCCATTTTCGGTAGGCACTCTGGATACTCGCTCAATTGGGCTAAATCTATGCTGCATGTTCTTCGGGGCCACTATCGGGCTTACCCAGGTACTGTCCGATACAGATTACCACGCACGGCTTCAAATACCTTGGGATTTTCATGACGGCCGACCCTTCCAGTAGATGTTCACAACCTGCTCCCACCCCCTATGGAGACTCAGTAATGACTCAGAACGATGGAGCCATTAATCATGGTATGTACAGACTAGCAAACGACACGGGTTACGCTATGGATCGGTGGTTGTTGCCAGGGGGAAAATTGCAATCGAGCGCTCTACTCCGCTACCAGGAGGCGCCATCTGACCGGGCCCACAAGTCACTCGGTACAGGTATGGCAGGCAGCTACCAGAAGCTTGAGGTTGGGACCGCAAGGTGACATTGGCCACCCCGCTGTGGAACTCTGAATTGCTCGGAAATCTTTGGTCCACTAGAGGCTTTGACAAGTGGGACCTTATAGGTGTTTCAAAAATTGGCGATCTCTGGGTGAAGGGGGAGGTTAAATCGTTCCCCGCCTTGCAACAGGAGTATGACCTAGCCCCTACAGAATATTTTCGGTACATGCATGTGGGACATGCACTGCAATCTTGTCTCCAAAAGGGAGTAACCCCTCCTGAGACCTCCCCCTTGGAGGACCGTGTTTTGGATGGTCACCTGCCAACGAAAGCCATCTCCCTCACCTACAAAAAGTTAGTGAACCACTCTGGCAAACCCCTCCTGAAGATCCGGGATAAATGGGAAAGGGATGGCATACTTGATGACGAAGATTGGGCGATGGCCGTCACCGCGCCTCGAGAGGTGGCTATAGCAGCCAGACTGAGGCTGGTGCAGCTAAAGATCCTACACCGTATCTACATCACTGGGCCGGGTTTGGTGCATATGGGGAGGGCGAGCGATAGTGCATGTAGAAGGGGCTGTGGATGGAGGGAACATTTCTCCACATATTATGGGCATGCACTCCTATACAGAGTTACTGGAGAGAAGTGCATGAAGTAATGAGCGAGGTGCTCCCTCAAGACATCACAGTGGCAGCTAAAAAATGCCTCCTAAATGTGTGGGAACCCACTGACCTAAATCTCACACACATCACCTGGGTCACGTTGGGAATGATGATAGCGAAACGTAACATTGCACAGAAGTGGGGGGCAACACCTACAGTATCGGTTTGGAAGAGAGATGGACTGGTGCATGTTCTGTGAGAAGACCGTATACATAGGTAGGGGATGTCCGAAAAAGTGGATTTGTGTTGGGCAGGACTGGAACGACTACAGAGGGAACATCTGTACTCCGCCAAAAATTACAACTCTCAATGAGCAAACGTAGATAGGAGGTTAAAACTGAGCTTTGACCTAACATGCATGTGGATATGGTACTTATGAATATGTGGGGGTACTAGACTGTAAAATGATTTGTAATGTGATTTGCCTTATGACGTTGATTCAATTTGTTAATAAAAAGAAATATAAAAAATAATAAAAATTAAAGAGTTTATTGTTTCGGAGGTGCCATAGAGCGCTCCTAGTAAATCATCATACAATAGAAACGACCCAAGATGTGCGATGTGCCACAAAGAATTTTAGCAGAAAGAAGGAACTAGCAAAATCAAACAGTCCAATGCAGTTAAAGGAGCTATCTAGGACTTGAACAAAAAGAGGGCAAACCCATATAATGTAATATCAGTGAAAATAATTCAAGGTTTTTGTTCTTGGCAAAACACACAAGCCTGATCAACGCACTAACATTAGTAGCCTTTTGACCAGTTTTTTAAAGGAAGTCGTGGATGGCTTGGATCTGATCTCGGATGGCAAGGAGTTCCAGATTCTCGGAGCTAGACCAGTGAACACACGGTTCTATGATTTTTTTTTTTGGATTTTTTTTTTCTTTTTGAATCTTGGAGGTTTCAAGACAAGGGTAGATGTACTTCTGAGGTTCCGGCTGGAACCCAATAGCTCAAGTTTATTTGCAATGTAGTATGGGGTATTGTGGTGAACGGCTTTATGCGTCAGACAAGCTATCTTGAGTCTGATTCTCGCATCAATGGATAACCAATTTAGCTGCAGCAAGTCGGGTGAAATGTGATCAAATTTCCTCGAGCCTGTTAAGTTTGGCTGATGCATTCAAGGTAGCGCGGAGTGGGGCCAAGCTAGCTTTGGGAAGTCGTGCTAGGGTCACCAGCCCATATTCCAGTCTAGGGATAATTAGAGGTTGGACCGCCGGCCTGAGATCTTCGTGGGGTAGGAATGGTTTGATTTTCTTCGGTGTGTCGAGTTGGAAATTGGCACCCCTAGTAGTAGCACTGATATGTGCTTGCATATTTAGGTGTTTATCCAAGGTGATACCTAAAGATTTGGCAGAGTCTACAACGTGAGGTGTACAGTTCAGAGCAGTTAGGTGTTTAATCCAGTCAAGGGTAGGAACTGAGTGATTAGGTGGGGTGACCAAAAGAAATTCCGTTTTGAGCGTATTTAGTAGGAGATGGTTCTGAGCTAACCATTGTTGAGTTTGGGTAAGTGTAGCGTTTAAAAGTTTTGATGTCCTCTTGCGAGGGGATCTTCAGGTACAATTGCGTATCATCCCGCATATATGTGGTATTAAATGTTGGCACTGTTAAGAATGATTGCCAGAGGCGTCATAAACAGGTTAAAGAGAGTGGGTGATAGTGTAGGACCTCAGGGGTTGGAAGTTCGGGCTGCTGCGTGGCCGCCATGAGCGTGTAGCCTCTTCTGTGGGTTGTGCAGAACTAGTGCTGACGCTGACCTCCGGGGCTCGGGACTGCAATAAGGTAACATTAACCTTGAGGTACTCTTAGACCTCGTGTTTACGGAGTAACCCTGTAAACCCTCTTTCAGAACTGGATATCACCAGTTCTCACAACCACTAGGTCCTGAAGAAAGCCCAACGACCCCCCTCTGGGGCACTGGAAGGGCAGAAACATGTCGACCTTTTTGATCTGGACACTAACAAGTGCAATGGCTACATAATTTGACCTACTGCACGATTTTTTCACTTTTTTAGAAGTCTCCTCACACACCGGACAGAATAAATATCATCTCTTAGGTAGTGTGAGAGACATTTTTAACGTCACAATAACACTTTTGCACGACTATTTCTGATCACTACTGAAAAATCGGTGGTTCCCTCCAGGTGGAGGAAGCATTACATAAAAAGAGACCCAATGATAATGCTGACACGTATAAACAAGGCGGAAAATCAAGATAAACCGCCATACCACCAATAATACGTGATTGAGGGTTCTCAAAATACCAACCGAAGGTACTGACGGATAGAATGATCCAGAACCCTTTTTTTCAGTTACAAGTGATCTATTCCCTTTGATTATGAGTTTACGATAGGAAGCAGAATGGATGACAGCTTCTTCTAGCTCCCCCCTCTTTTGATTATAATATGTTTCTCCAGTGCACCATCTTATTTGTAAGCTCTTCAAAGGATTCCAAGACTGGTTTCAACAAAGGTGGTGCATTCCCTAGGATCACTATCAGTGGAGTTGCTTTTGGTGGTAAGTTTATTATGGTACCTGGGATTGAGTGTAGAGGGAGGGCCTGTCTGTTAGGGCAAGGATCTAGCCGAGGAACTGGAGTATTAACTGAACCATAGGGGCCAGGGTGTGTAGTGCTGGGTATATTGGGAGAAGGGGCCAATCTAATGCTGCTTGTGTACCCGGGTTGAAAAGGAGCCATATATAATATCCATCATCTGAGCCGATTTCTCCTTAAGTGAAAGCCTTGCACAAATTGGGGCCAGGCTATCATTCAAGGCCTCGCTAAGCCTGATCAGTGAGGCATCAGAAAAAGTGTACTGAGGAAGGGAGTGACTCTTAATACTCCATTTGCATGCCCACATTTGTGCAACAAAGCCCACACTTGGGAGTAGGGCCCCTTTTCCTCTGTTTCCTGACAGGACTGTGGCCGTTTGCACAGTTTCAGATTTTATGTCTGGTGAGGAGACCACGCTTTCGGGGAGACTAGTTGATGTTGGGACAGCAAGCAGGAAATCCTCCTTGAGGCTCTCCACTTCTGGGTTGTGTGAAACTCTCGGAGTCAGTTCTACTGACCAATGTATAGGATGAACAGGAATAGACTGGAGTCCATCTCCCGATAGAGATAAGCATCTTTCTGCAAGTTTGATTTCCTTAGCCACTACCCCACAACACGTGCTAAATAACCATCCATATTGGAAGTGCGTTGGGCCGCAAGAGGAGACATTGGCTTCAGGGCGGGCACCTTTCTTTTACTAATACTTTTGTTGGATCAAGTTACAAATGGGGTCAGGCGATGCACTCTCTTCCAAGGCAGTTACAGAAGTATCACCCCCTGTCAGGCTAATGATGCCTTAGAAATACTACACTGGGGTCCGTGCTTGCCGAGAGTGGGGCAACGACTGCGCCGCAGATTCTGTGATGCAGCTTTGGGTGTTGGCCGCGGACTTCATGGTGAACTAAGGGCTGAGGGAGACAAAGGGGCAGGGTCGACCTGCTGCCCTGACGCAGCTGGGTTGAGGAGGACTGACTGCCACTTCATTGTGATAGGGCCCGGCTGGTAAGCCACCATCCCAACAAGCGTGGAGGACATCACCAGCTCGGGGATCTGTCGAAGCCCAAGATCACCGCCTGTGAGTGCAGCAGCACCCTGAAGGCTGGGCTGAAAGCAAGAACCCTAGCAATTGCGAGAAGATCATGCTGTGTAAATATGTAATATATATTTGTCCAACCCTAATCCCTACAACTTTTTTTAATGTAACCTTGAGTGAATATGAAATTCTAATCCCAAGTATCTGCAGTAGACTTATGTACTTGGTGCCATTCTTATGTGAATTTAGAGTTTATCTGTTTGCATCTTTTATGTAATTCATGTTCTCTTAAACCCTAATGTAATGTAACTGGTTCTATTGTAAAGCGCTCGGACACCTTCGGGTAAAGTTTGCGCTATATAAAAACACATAAATAAATACCAACGTCTACCTGCTGGAAGGTGGTCCACGGGCAGAGGCTGAAGATTCTGTACCAAAGCTCAGGAGGGTGGTCCGGCTCAGCCTCTTCCGACCGATGGCGGCCATAGAGTGGCCTGGTCTTGGCAAGGTGTTCGGCCAGGCGCGATGCAGGACATGCGTTAGTTAGGTCTGGCCCTTCCCTATTTCAGGGAAGGCTGGGGGATGAAGCCTCACCCCAGCGAGGGCAAAATGCAGGCAGGGAAACCGCTGTTACAAGCTCCTGCGCTGCTGGACCCCCTTTAATTAGGACCGACCCCTCCTGATTACAGGGATTGGTGGGGTATGAAGTCCCACCTCAGCGAGAAGTCTGTGCAGGCAAGGAATCCGCCTTTACAAGCTCCTACATGCATTCCCCCCCCCCCCCCCCCCTTCTAAAATAGATGATTGCCAAGAGGAACAGTAAATTAACTGGTACCCATCTTTAAATAGTTTTTGAAAAAGAAACCCATTGCAGTATTTACACCCATGCTTGTGTATGTATTGGAATGCTCTGACTGTAGTTCTAAAATAGTCTTTCTTTTTTCCAATCATAATGCAAAAGAAGAATTGGCCAAACGGCTAACTTAGAAATCACCATTTAATAGCAGGACTTATTGGCTTTGCCTTTGCTTCTTTCTGTTAAGGACATCTGCTTTGATATCTGAATCCTATGCCGAAAAGACAACCCAACCCTTTCCCATCCATAAGAATCTACTTAAAATACCAGTGTGTGCCATTACTGTCACCTTTAAGCAGCTCTCTTTTTACAATTACTTTTCTCAACGTACTAATTGGTGTTGTGATTTTTCATGTTTGTTCCTTATATTGTTTTATGCGTGTAAAACTGTTTTACTTTTATGGTATATTGGACAGTGAGTTCTGGTTGAGTTCTGTTGTCTGTTAACGGTGCTGTCTGCAGCTAAATGCTGGCAGTGTAGAATGTTTCTGTGGGCACATGCCCTTCTGCTAAAAGTTCACGTTGCGGTCAGCAAGGTGTTGAGTAGATTACATTGTTCAAATAAACCCTGTTTAACAACCACTTCAATGCATGTAACTAACAAAAAGTTTCTGTGGTTGTTGGTTTTCAGAGCAACTTATAACGTTAATCTCAGCAGCTCATGAATTTGGCATTGAGTTCATATATGCTATCTCACCTGGACTTGACATCACTTTCTCAAATCCAAAAGAAGTATCCACATTAAAGCGCAAACTAGACCAGGTAACTTTTTTTTTCCCCTTTGTGGTACTTATATGATTTTCAGCGTTTAACCTTATAGGGTTGCCATTATTTGGAATTTAAGAATCTGAGCTAAATTATTTTCTTGGATCTGCATTTTAAATTGTCTCTAGATTAATATGATAATAATAATTGATATTGTCTTGTGTTGATGGATCGCTGCAAATCGGTTTCTGGAATTGTGGTAGATTTGCTGAGCTACACATTTTTTTTGTTTATTTGAAGCTGGGGCTTACAGTATATACATGTGGTACAGATCTTAGCATGTCTGTTCTCTCTAGAATACTATCCTGTTGAACTTTTTTTTGCCACGCACAGGTTACTGATAAATTAAGGTGATTGGTATTTTATTAAGTAACGATTCTTTTTGTGTATTTCTCACCACTTCAGGTTACCCAGTTTGGTTGTCGGTCTTTTGCATTGCTATTTGACGATATTGATCATAACATGTGTCCAGCAGACAAAGAAGTGTTCAGCTCCTTTGCTCATGCTCAGCTCTCAATCACAAATGAAATTTTTCAGTACTTGGGAGAACCAGAAACCTTTTTGTTTTGCCCAACAGGTAAAGTTGGATTATTTGTTCCCAGCTGTTAGTAAAATAAGTGTCTAGGTCTGCTTACAAATGAACATTGTTTTATATGTAACGTAATTGTGCTCTAAATTATGTCAATTTGTTTTATTCTCTGGATCTGTTACACTATACATGTCTTGGCCTTTCTCCCTTTCTTAATGTGTGGGTATTGTCCCTACTAGAACCAGAAACTGCTTAAAGTAAATCACTTTTCCTCTTGGGCTACTCCTGCTGCCTTACAAGGCAATACAGAGTCTTTAGCTTTTATAGCCAATCACCTTTCGTAGTTATTTTTCTTTTTCTATCCATGTCGGTGGAGCAGAATTGCCTTCTCTTGTGATTCACGATCGCCTCTGTTTTTTTTTCTTACAAATGTTTATTTAGTCAGTTTAGCCCTCTCTTGGTTGGCTCCGCAATCACATGGCAACATTTTTAAGCCATATGCTTCGTGCAACAGACTGTGTTGAGCCTTGCATACCATCTAGGTTTCTTTTTCAGCGGACAGTCTTCGAATGCTTACATGTGTTTTCCTCCTCTGTCAGCAGAAAATCCTTGTGAAACTGCCTAGTTTCTCTATACCTCAGTAAACCTGTTATTTTTCATCCATAGGAAGAGACCAGATAAACAGAAGGGCTCAAAAGCCAGGTATACTGAGACCGCTAAGCACTGTGTGAAAGGACTCTGCCTCCCCCCCCCAGGCATAGTGAGAACCTTGTTGCGCGTTTATTTCTCCCCATTTACTAATAGCTTGTTTCCGCTGGCTCCAGCTGTTCACATGCCAGTAAACGCAGTGTTTATCACTGGACACTGTGGCTGTTTCCAAACCCTCTCATTCTGCAGAGACACATTTGAATCCAGTTCCACTTCTGTTGAGGGTACTAGGGTTCTGCACAGCCACCGCACTTCAGGATCAAATAATTATTTTAAGTGCGCAAGGTTTTTTTTTTATGTTTAAGTTTTATAAACTACTTTATGGATATTTTGGTAATTAGGATAGCCAGACCTCAGAAGCAAAGCATAGAATAAAGTCCGCTTCATAGAGTTCTTAGGAGACCGTTTCAACCAACTTACAACAAATGACCTAGTCCAAAATTTTCCCACCATTTGCTCCAATTTTTTTCATGCTTCTTTGGGCTGTCTCTTGCTTCTTAAAATATTTGCTTTTCTAGCTGCGAACAGCAATCTACTTCCTTGCGCGAGTGAGACATCGAGAGTGAGGTGAGAGGCTTCCATCTGAAGACTGTCCCATTTTGCACCCCAATCGGCACTTTGTCAGCAGTCTGGCTTCCCAGCGAATGATTTTTCGGTGAGAGCTTCACCCCACTATTTCATGGATGTGGACACCTAAAACATGTGGGCCAAAGGGGGGCGGGGGATTGGGGTGCTTTATGGGCTTGAGGCAGCAGGGGGGGTAAGATAAGCATAGTGGAGATAGTATGTTTGTACTAGTTGCAATCTGAAGGAAATTTTGATAATACAGTGGTGTCATTTGGGCGTCTCGCCAATCATCGTCCTCCAGTTGTCCCAACCAGTCCTCCCATTGAGTCTGCAGTTTTGTAAAATGTATAGGGAGCATTAATGATTAAGGAATGGTACATTTGTGAGATTCCCCCTTTCGATAGTGCCCCCATCACGATTTTGGCTTCCAGTGGACTATATTCGGGGAGCGCCGTGCCCGACTAGACGTGCCCTCAATGTATGTAGCAGCTGAAGATAATTATTGAATTGCGTGGATGACTGGTGTTAGAAATGGGATTTCTGGTTGGCTAAGGTTTGCACCCAAGCCAGGCAGAAACCACCACTCTAGTCAGGACAAGGGAGTTACACTCCTAAAATAACCCCTGCTCACCCCCCTTGGTAGCTTGGCACGAGCAGTCCGGCTTATCTTAGCGGCAGTGTGTAAAGCATTTGCACAAAACCAACAGTAATACAATGTAAGCACTACAAACGGACACCACACAAGTTTTAGAAAAATATCCAATATTTTTATATGAACAAGACCAAATACGATAAAAATCCACGATACAGTACTTCAAAAATAGTTACTTCTCAAAATGTCTTTAAGTTGCAAAATACGTTGAAAAACACAGTTCGTACGAGTCGGTAGCTCGGTCCGAGCCTACCACGATGCTAAAAACAACAGTCTCGCAGTTCCCGCTGACCGCGTCGGTACGGGCCAGCAACAGCACGACAAATTCGTTCACAGTACCTTTCTTACTGCGGTTCACACGGGTGTGCAAGTTGGTCTTGGCATCTGTCGCGGTTGCGGTGCAAAATGGAAGCGGTGCAAGGTGCAGTGTCCCTCGATGCGGTGCGAGCAGCAGCTCGGTGACGATCGTGCAGACTGAGTCGGTGAGACCAAGGCTTGCGGTGCAGGGCGAGTCGGTGCTGGCAGGTTGCGGTGCATGTGACAGAGCCGGTTGTGGCGTTCGTCACGGTACAAGGAGGAAGCGGTGCAAGGTGCGGTGTCCCTTGATTCGGTGCAAGCAGCGGCTCGGTGACGATCGTGTAGTCGGCGTCGGTGAGACCAAGGCTTACGGTGCAGGGCGAGACGGTGCTCGATGCGGTGCTGACCAGTTGCGATGCGAGCGACAGAGCCGGTTGGCGGGAATTGGCGCTGGCCGAGCCGGACAGCTGTGCTTGACGAGCCGGTCACAGGTGTCGAGCCAGCAGTGACCGTGTCTGTGAGCCCAGGCCAGCGAAGTGAGGCGATGCAGGTTGTGGTGTCTGAGTCGGAGAGACCAAGGCTTGCGGTGCAGGGCGAGTCGGTGCGGCCTGCGGTGCCTTCAGGACACAAGGCCAGCGACTGAGTCGGTGACTGAGTCGGTCGCGGTTCCCTCTTCTCTGTGGCAACTGAAACAGCGGTTCCAGGAGCGGTACCCAGAGGTTGGTGAAGTCTTTGCAGTCCCTGAGACTTCTTAACAGGAGGCCAGCTCGGTTCAGGCCCTTTGAGATACTCAGCATAAGTAGAGAAAGTTCAGTCCAGTCCTTTCGCTGCCCAAGGCAGAAGCAGCAGCTGCACGCCAACCCAACACAGCAACAACACAGCAAAGGGGCAGTACTCCTCCTGGCAGCACTTCGTCGTGTCAGGTTCCTTGATTCCAGCGAGTTCTAAATTCTTGGGATCAGGGTCCCACTACCTATACCCCAAAATCCTTTGTCCACTGAGGGCAGAGGGGCCTTTGCCTAGTCCAAACCAGTTCTGGTCAGTCCTGGAGCACTTTGTTTACATGACTCTTTCTCTCCTTTCAGAGTGCAGGGCAGAGACCTCAGGCGCACCACAGGGGGTGGAGCCAGCATTGTGGAGGAAAGGCACAGCCCTGGAGCACTCTGTTGACATGATGCCTTCTCTCCTGTCACAGTGCAGGGCAGAGACCTCAGATGTACCACAGGGGGTGGAGCCAGCACTGTGGGGGACAGGCACAGTCCTATTCAGGTCCCAGGTGCCACTCCTCCCTCCCATCTAGATGCAGATCTCTCTATCCACCACTGGGCGGACTCACCCTGTCTCCTGGAATTCACCAGCCCTGTCACTCAAACTCCAGACAGGGAATACACAACCTAGCAGAGGCAGGCTTTGGATGGTTAGACAAGAAAATACCTACTTTCTAAAAGTGGTATTTTCAAACACAGAATGTTAAAACCAACTTCACTAAAAGATGTATTTTATCAATTCGAGTTCAGGCATACTAAACTCGAATTTCTACCATGTTCCCTGGGTCAGTTAGGATTAAAGGATGTAATAATCAAACCACCCATTCTGGCCTATGGATAACAGGTAGCCTTGCAATAGTGAAAAATGAAGTACGCTGTAATTCACTATCAGGACATGCCACGCACACTAGGGCATGTCCTACCTTTCACATACAATGCACCCTGCCCACAGGGATACCTTGGGCCTACCTTAGGGGTGACTAACGTGCAGAAAAGGGAAGGTTTAGGGATTTGCAAGTGTGTGCACTTGCCAAGTCGACATGGCAGCCCCAGGCTGCACACATCCTCTGCAATGGCAGGCCTTAGACATACTTTACAGGCTGTTTGCGTGGGTGGCACATCCAGTGCTGCAGCCCACCAACAGCATTTGATTTGTAGGCTCTGGCACTCGCAGTGCACTTTACTAGGGACTGACACATAAATCTAATAGCCAATCATGGAAACACCAATCAAAACACAGTTTACACAGAGAGCATATGCACTTTGGGCACTTCACCACTGCTGATCAGTGCTAGAGTCCTAAAACCAACACACATAGGTCGGGAAAAAATGGGAGGAAAAAGCAAAAAGATTAGGGATAACCCTGCAGAAAGGGCCATTTCCAGCAACTGGGCATAGCCGACTGGAGTTCTTGAAAGGAGTGGATGTGGGTGCCAAGCAAAATGTTCCCCAGCAAGGAAATGCCTATTGTGTCCCATTGAGTAAAGCCTTGCAAGTTAACCAACTCATGCAGCCACCTCTCCCTCCACAAGGAGAGGTCTGTAGAGCGAGTTTGCAGTCCCCAACCTGTGTGCCGCCTGCCAGCTGAGAGAAACCATTCGGTTTACCATTTGTATATTCTTAGGTAGTGGGGCGCCATCGAGCATTCCCAAAACAGCTTCAAAGCTCAGCGACGTCGGTTCCACTCTATATGCTGGGTCCATCCAACACCCGTTAAACCATTTGTTTATGACTGGGATCTGGGATGCTAAATGGTAGAGGTACAGGTTGGCCATACCCAAACCTCCATCATAGGGCGTCTTCTGACATTTAGTGAGAGCCAATCTCTGTAAGGATTTGTGTCACGAGTGGAGCTCAGTCCTCCTGTGCGCTTTTCCGCCCATACCACTCCTGCCCAGAGTGTTCAAGAAGATCAGGAGTGACCGGGCACAAGTTATTCTTGTCGCTCCGGATTGGGCACAGAGTTTGGTATCCCGAGCTTCTGGATATGAGCATCGATCCTCCGTTCAGGCTGCCACTTTGGGAGGATTTTCTGTCACAGCTGCAGGGGAGGGTCCTCCACCTGAAACTGTCCACTCTCCGCCTCCTTGTGTGGAGATGAAGCAGCGACAGTTGACCGCTTTTGATCTTCCTACCGAAGGACTACCTTTTGGCTTTTCTTCGGCTGCCAGATTAGCCGTCTCTTTTTATGTCCCCTCTGGTGCAGAGGTTTTTAAAGGGGTTAACCCATTTGTTTCCCCCTTCTCATTTTCTTATGCCACAGTGGGACCTTAACTTGTTCCTTAATTTCTTGATGAGCGCAATGTTTGAGCCGCTACACTACTGCCCTCTATGGTTGCCCACTATCAAAACTGCTTTTTTGGTGGCAATCACCTCTTCCAGGAGGGTGAGCGTACTGCAGGCACTGTCATCAGTCTTTCCAGACAAAGTGATACTGAGAACTAGGGCATCCTTTTTGCCCAAGGTTTTAACTCCCTTCCATCTGAGAAAGTCTGTTACTCTACCCACTTTCTATGCTCCTCCTCACCCTTCAAGGAAGAGGAGCGTCTCCACCGTCTGGACCCAAAAAGAGCGTTATCGTTCTACCTTGATTGCACTATAGAGTTCATGGTGGATGACCAACTCTATAGGGTACGTGGAAGCAAAGAAGGGGTGTGTTGCTCAAAAGAGGACCATCTCTCGTTGGGTTGTCCTCTGTATAAAAATCTGTTACGACTTGGCAAAGAAGCAGCCTCCTGAAGGCCTTCGGTTCCATTCCACCAAGGCAAAAGCAGCCACCACAGCCCTAAAGTGTGGAGTTCCTATTTCTGATATCTACCACGTGGGCATCTCTGTACACGTTCACCAGACTCTATTGCCTGGATTCTCAGGTTCACTGGGAGGGCCTGTTTGGCCACTCTCTTACAGGATTATCTGGTTTTAAGCTTTTCTGCAGTCCCACTTCTGGGTAAGGTATTTCTTTGGTACCTGTTCAAAGGTAAGGTATCTGCAGCTAGATGTCTCTACCAGATGGTTAAGGTACTTACCTCCGGTAATGCTTTATCTGATATAGACATAATATAGCTGCAGATTCCTTACCGACGCACCCATCCTCCCAGCACTGTGGAATTCTCTTTGTGTCAGGGCTGTTCCCCCTTCAGGGCCCAAGCTTCTTTTTAACACACTATGGTCAGTTGCTCTGCACTTCAGGTGTGGAAAGTCGCAAAAAGTACCGACATCAGCACGCCAGAGTGGGGGTTATATTGACACCGCGGACGTCACAACACCAATGACATCACGCAGTGTCGACTGACTATACCGCTACTCAGAGGTACTGCTAAGAAAAATCTTCCGGATCCATCCAGCCTGACATCTGGTAGTTCAAAGGTAAGGAATCAGTGGCTAGATCAGGACCCTACCAAATAAGGCGTTACTGAAGGTAAGTAACTTGTCTGGACCTTTTTGTCCACCTTCGGTACGCCATCCACCTTGGAGAGGTACTACTTTGGGGTCTGTTTTAATGGTGAGGAATCTGAAGTTAGAAGTATGTTTAGAAGAACAGGCTAACTACCTTCAGTAACGCTCTTTCTGATGGATAGTCTGTTGTACCACAGATTCCTCATTGCCATTCTACCTCCCAGTTCTGTGGAGTGAATGCATTTTAGCATCAAAAAATGCCCCAAATTATATATACATGCAAATTGGAACTGTGTTGTGAAAGGGATGTCATTGTGCAGAGGTAGCTCCTATATGCAGCTCTGCTTCATCACTCCCGTGATTGAATAAGGTCACTAGGGAGCCGCGTGATGCCACCTAACGACAAAGGAGTGCTGCTATGAGATATTCTGGCACCTGAGAGACATTATTTGTTGATTCTAACACTGGCTTTGCAGCTTGGTTTCTTTTAGAGATTCCAATCTGGCTTACTCTGCCTTCCCAAGAACTAGAAGTAGCGCAAGTGCTACAATACCTAAGATTTAAAGGCACACACTAAGTATTCTGTTTGCTAGCTAATTTCTTTGAAGGTGTGTCAGATTAAAAAAAAAAAAACAGCTGGAAACAACAAGGTCTGCACACCTTCAAGGTGCTGTGGAAAATGTTGCTCCCATCTTGTATGTTGGATTGGTTTAAAAAAATGATTATGGCTTTGAAAAAGATTTTGCTGTCAGTGATCATGACCTGTTTCAAAAAAGTCCTTCCAACAACATTATCCATTGGATGGCACCGGAAGACAAGGGATGTACAACTATACAAAAAAAAATCCTAAGCAATCGTGGAACTAAGCAGTTTCATCTTGCGTAGATATTAGCCTTCCAATAAAGGCCTATAAACTGCACCTGTTTTATTTTAGACTCTGTTCTCTTTGTGTCATTCTTAATTTTTGATGGGTCTTACAGTGAACATGGTGGATTGGAGTAAACTTCAGTTTCACTTCATTTTGGGAGCATCATTTTGTAAAAAAAAACACAACTATCACTTTTCATAGTAGTGTGAATGGCTTTTACAGATGAAACATTGGTCAATTTATGGTGCTTTGTCAAAGCAATGCAAAGTAAATTTGTATGCTTTTTTGTACCAAACATTACTTAAAGTGGCTTTAAGTGAATAAATGAAAATACAGATAATGTCTCTTTTGAAATGCCACATATCTCTCCCAAAGAAAGAAAACTCTTGCAAACATGGATGCAAATCTGCCTGTTTTCTTTAAAAGGAGAATATCGGAGCACTTCAAACAAAATCCTCGTGAATAGGCTTTTCTGAAGTTTTTTCGCTATACTTTATAGCATCATGGTTTCCATGCAGCATGACTAAAAAAAGACGCAATGATGTGGACATGTCATCTTATAGGCATGATAAAGAAAAAGAGGGAGGAACCCTAATCATCAGAGAAAGCACGGGGTAGCACAACAAGGAAAAGCAAAGCGAGTGCCTAATCAAATAAACGTAAATATGTGGATCATGTGTTGGGCAACAGAAATATATGCTATACAATCAATGATTACAGTTGTAATAAAATCAGTCTAATGAGCATCAAATCAATATAGAAGACAAAGTACATAAAAACAATATTCAAACTAATTTGATAGTATAAGATGTTTATTTCAAATTAAAACAATAGAATCACATAGGCTTAAACATCTCGTGTTCGGAGTACAATATTATTGGTGTACATCACAAGAAAACTACAAAGAAAAACAGTTGACTCATCGTTTCGGTGAGATGTCTCCTTCACCTTCTTCAGGACCGAGTTTTCTAAAAACAATCTACTTATGTTTTAAATCCAATTCAAGTAACCTCTCATCTGTGGCTCCAACGGACGCAAACTCCAACAGAGTAGTTACTAAGATAAAGGTCATTCTTCATTAATGAATAATTCTACGGAGGAGAATCTTACCCTTCCGCTCCTTGCAAGTCACATGCAAAACCTTGCTATTTCATATTTTAACTAGAAGGTGAAGGAGACACATCTCACCGAAACGCTGCGACAACAGTTTTTTTTTTTGTGGTTTTCTTATGATGTACACCAATAATATTGTACTCAGAACATGAGATGTTTTTAAGCCTACATATGATTATATTGTTTTAATTTGAAATATATTTTTGATACTATCATATTAGTTTGAATATTGTTTTTATGTACTTGTCTTCTATATCGATTTGATTCTCATTAGACTCTGATTTTATTACAACTGTAATCTATGATTGTATAGCATATTGTTGTCCAACACATGATCCACATAATTATGGGTTCGAGGCATGTGGGCTGCTGAATTCATATCTGTGCATAGACCGCCGCCTAGTGTTGGGTCCGGATGTTTGCACGTTGTTGTCCTGGAAGAGTCTTCGAAGTATCCTGGGATAGGTGACTCCTCCCCTGGACTACAGTGCGCATGGGCATCCTCTCCATCCTCAGATTGTTTTTTTCCGCCATTGGGTTCGGATGTGCTTATCTTGACTCAAGTTAGGAAAAACTTTTTCCAGGCCAAAAGGCCTTTAGTTCGCGTCGGTACTGTTCCCGATCGGTATCGATAGTATCTTTATTAGTTTACTAACTTCAAGAACAACTTTTTCGCATCTTACCCGACCATCGACCGGACACCGACGATGGAATCGAGGACACCATTCAAGCGGTGTCCTGTATGCAATGCGAAATATCCCCATGTTGACGTCCACCCGGTGTGCAACAAATGCCTTTCACCGGATCACGACGAGTCCACATGTATGGCCTGTGCCCGATTCCGATCCAAGAAGACTCTCCGGAATCGACGAGCAGCGACACTCGAAGCGCAGCAAGCGGCACTGGCCCCGACCAACATCTTCAGCGCCGAGGACGAAGATGTCGAAGACGTGGAGAACCTACCCTCCAGCCCCGCTTCCGAACACGACTCCGGATCGGAAGACATCGAATAACAACTATTTCGCAGAGATGAAGCCGACACCGAGGTAGGAGACTACAATGAGGCCTTAGGGGCCGAAGAGAGTCGCTCCGGTGACGAGCAAGGCCTACCCGTACAGACTGAGGATATCCCAGTGCGCCAGTCTATGGCTCCGGTCGAGGGATCGCCTTCGGGCCTTACCCAAGACCTATCCCGCAGTTCTTCGGCCCCGCCCTCTGGCCCGGCCTCGGACATTCAGCGGCAGCCATTACTACCCAAAACGGCTGGTTTCCCTTCTTCGAAACCGAAAGCTGTATTGGTTCATCTAAAACCGAAACCAAAAGTGACGCTGGTCGGATCTAAGCCCACCACACCTTCGACGGCAGCCAAACCCGTCGGCACCGACCGCACCAAACGAGACTTCGGTGCCGAGCTTGCAGCGGCCGACGTCGGCACCGACACACGGAAAAAGACCTTCGGTGCCGCCAAACCTATTCGGCTCCCGGCACCGAAACAATCGGCTCCGGCCACAAAGGTCAAACTGGCTGCTGCGTCTCACACCGCTTCGACAGCACCACCAAAGGCGCAATCATCGGCGTCGACGGCTACTACCGCTCCTCGACTCGATGACCCAGTGGCGCCGAAGAAGTCCACGCCCGCCTCTACAGAACCGGTCGGCGCCAAAGAACCGATGGCGCTCCAGGTGCGGCCAGTTGCTGTGTCCTTGCAACGCATCAAACACAAGGCAGTCCTCCAGGACACGTCAAGCTCCGAGCCGATAAAAGCTCCAACAGCCTCTCCGGCACCGGCCAACATCACTTTTGGCCTGCCGCCATCCACGGCCCCGAAACTGTTCCAAATCAGGACACGTGTCACCCACACCACGATCACGCCTGCCGAACGCTCTCCTGCAGAGACGTCACCATCACACATCATCGACGCCGACACCGGCAGAATGATGCTCCACAAGAGGAGAATAACCTCCGAGCCAGCTTGGGACTCCTACCGGATCCCGCTTAAGAAAAAGCTGCCAGTGGCTACGGAACCAGTTCTTTACGAACCTCTCCATTCCTCTTACCAAGATCCACAGTCCTTCTCTCCCACACACTCCGAAACAGACGTTTTGGAGGACTACATAAGTGACCACATCCCCTACCCCGGAGAGATGGACCCTGAAGGCTAACAGGACCCTGACCAAGCTTGGGATGACCCTGTAGACCCGGGTGCACCTATGGATACACAGGACCCGCAACTATATGGAGCGAAAACATCTCCCACAGAGGACACTGCCGCATTCAACGCCCTCGTTGAACGTGCTGCGGCCAATCATGGTGTGCAACTCCACTCTGACACCGTCGAGGACGACTTTCTCATGGATACTTTCGCATCCTCCGAAAGGAATATAAAAACTCTACCCATGTTGAAAGGTGTCCTCAAACCAGCAAAGGACATCTTCAAAGAACCCACCAGGGCAAGAGTAATAAACCCCAGGATCGACAAGAAATACAGGTCGGCGCCTGGGGACCCTACCTACATTAGAGGCCAGTTACCTCTGGATTCCATAGTAGTTGCGAATGCTCGCAAACGGGCACACTCGCAAACGACAGGGGATGCTCCTCCCCCCGGACAAAGAGTCCAAGGTGCTAGAGACCTCCGGCAAACGGGTTGCGGCCCAAGCAGCTAACATATGGCGTATTGCCAATACTCAGGCGCTCCTAGCTCGCTACGATCAAGCACACTGCGACACATTAGAAACATTACTCCAACATCTCCCTGACCAATTCAAAGAGGGTGCAGAGATCCTCATCAGGGAGGGACAACTCCTCACAAACGCATCCATTAAGTGTGCACTGGATGCCGCAGATACAGCTGCCAGAGCCATGTTGCGACGACACGCCTGGTTACGAATCTCCGGATTCAAACCTGAGGTACAAAATAACATCCTCAACCAACCTGTCAACCCCGACTACTTATTCGGGCCAGAGGCTGACTCCACCCTAGAGAAAATAAAAAAGGACACAGACACTGCAAAGTCCATGGGGGCTCTCCAAACGCAGTCCTTTCGGAGCGGCTCCTTTCGTCGCCCCGGAAATAGAGGAGCAGGTAGAGGACAAGGGTCACAGCAAACCTACAACAAGGGAAACACACAAAGTTCCTACGATAAAAACACCCGGGGTGGATATCGTGGCTCAAGCTCAAAGGGCAGAGGACGCGGATACGGCAACACCAGGTCCTCCCCCAAGAACAAACAGTGACACCCTCTCTCTTCCTCCCGACCACATAACACCTGTCGGGGGAAGGCTACAAAGGTTCCTGTCCACGTGGAACTCCATCACCACGGACAGGTGGGTCAAAGATATTGTCAAACACGGTTACTGCCTAGAATTAACCTCAACTCCACCCACAATACCTCCAAAACACCGTCCTATGTCCTCAGAGCACTTAACGCTCTTACAGCAGGAAGTGCTATGTATGCTACTAAAAGGCGCAATAGAGGTCGTACCCGTCCACGAGCAAGGTACGGGGGTGTACTCCCTGTACTTTTTAATACCGAAAAAGGACGGGTCACTCAGACCTATACTAGACCTGAGACCCCTCAACCGCTACATTCTCTCCGAGCATTTCCACATGCTCACCCTACAGCAAGTCCTCCCGCTGCTCAAGCAGGGAGACTTCCTGGCCACACTGGACCTCAAAGATGCGTATTTCCACATACCCATTCACCCCTCACACAGAAAATACCTCAGGTTCACTGTTCAGGGGCAGCACTACCAATTCAAAGTCCTTCCCTTCGGCGTTACAACAGCACCCAGAGTTTTCACGAAGTGCCTAGCTACTGTGGCTGCACATCTACGGAGGCAGCACATACACGTCTACCCTTACCTGGACGACTGGCTTGTTCAAGCAAAGTCAGCCCAGCAATGTGCCAGCCACATGTCCTGCACCATTCACCTCCTTCACAGTCTGGGGTTCTCACTAAATTACCCAAAATCACATCTCCAACCCGCACACGTACAACAGTACCTAGGTGCGACCATAGACACTCTGGCGGCCACGGCTCAGCCAAATTTAGTGAGAATCAACAGCATGCAAATGCTGATTTCCAAGTTCAAACCACAACACTCCCTTCCAGCGCGAGTGTTCATGCAGTTGATAGGCATGATGGCCTCCTGCATTTTCATAGTCCCACACGCGAGACTACATATGCGCCCGCTTCAGGAGTGCTTAGCACGTCAATGGAATCAGGCTCACGGACAACTAAAAGACCTAGTGTTGGTAAGCGGTCGGGCATACAACTCTCTGCATTGGTGGAATCCACAAAACCTTTGCAAGGGCCGACCGTTCCAAGAGCCTGTTCCACAGATAATACTGACAGCGGACGCGTCTCTCCAGGGATGGGGAGCTCATGTACTCAACTACACAGTGCAGGGACTATGGACAACACAACAAAAGAAGATGCACATCAACCTTCTAGAACTGATGGCAATCTTCCTGGCTATGAAAGCATTCAAAGTACACTTGTGCAACAAAGTCGTGTTGATCCGGACGGACAACATGACCGCCATGTACTACATACAGAAACAGGGAGGAACACACTCTCCACAGTTGTCTCATCTGACTCAGAGCATGTGGAAGTGGGCCATTCAAAGGAACATGTTCCTCATGGCGGAACACCTCCCTGGCAAGGACAACCAGATGGCGGATCTGCTCAGCAGACACAGCCACCAGATGCACGAGTGGGAGTTACACCCATCAGTACTCCAACCGTACTTCCAGCAATGGGGGTCATCCAGAGATAGACCTATTCGCCACAAGCGAAAACGCAAAATGCCAAAGCTTTACCGCCAGGTTCCCACATCCACAGTCGCAGGGCAATGCGATATGGATTAACTGGTCCGGCAGATTTGCGGACGCTTTTCCCCCAGCACCGTTGATACCGCTGGTGGCTCGCAAACTCAGACAACACTCACTGACACTCGTCCTGGTTGCTCCAACGTGGGCACGCCAGCCATGGTACACCACTTTTCTCGAACTTTCCGTGGTGCCGCATCAAAGGCTGCGGATCAAACCCGCGCATTTGACGCAGAACCATGGAGAGCTTCAGCACCCAGATCCGCAACAGCTGAACCTGGCAATCTGGCTCCTGAAGTCCTAGAGTTTGGCTACCTAAACCTGCCACCTGACTGTATGGACATCATTAAGGAAGCTAGAAGACCCACTACCAGAGCTTGCTATGCAGCCAAATGGAAAAGGTTCGTCATTTATTGCAATAATAATGACATTAACCCGCTGGACGCATCCATCCAAAACATAATTTGTTACCTCTTACACCTATACCGATGCAATCTGGCGTACACCTCTATACGTGTCCATTTGACCGCAATATCAGCCTATCTCCAGAACAGGCAGCACCTCTCTTTATTCAGAGTGCCTGCCATCAAAGCATTCTTGGAAGGACTCAAACGAGTAATTCCTCCAAGCCACCCACCAGCTCCAATGTGGAACCTCAACTTGGTCCTCACACGCCTGGTGGGTCCACCCTTTGAACCTCTACACTCATGCGAGATTCAATTCCTTACCTGGAAAGTAGCTTTCCTAGTAGCGATCACTTCTTTAAGAAGAGTTAGTGAACTCCAGGCACTAACCGTTCAAGAGCCATTTATACAGGTTCACGCCAACAGGGTCGTACTACGTACCAACCCCAAATTCATGCCCAAGGTGATATCGCAGTTCCACATGAATCAAACTATTGAACTGCCTGTTTTCTTTCAAAACCCACAAACTGTCGCAGAAAGAGCACTCCATACACTAGATGTGAAGAGAGCCCTCATGTATTACATCGACAGGACTAAGATCTTTAGGAAGACTAAACAACTTTTCGTTGCCTTTGCCCCACACCACAAAGGTAACGCTATCTCCAAAGCAGGTATAGCCAGATGGATCGTTAAATGTATTCAAATTTGCTATCAAAAGGCTAAACGCACATTAACGATTCCCCCACGAGCCCACTCAACACGTAAGTTAGGGGCCTCCATGGCTTTCCTGGGAAACATCCCTTTGCATGATATATGTAGAGCAGCCACCTGGTCCACTACACACACATTTACCAAACACTATTGTGTAGATGTGCAATCAAAACAGCAGGCAGCTGTAGGACAGGCTGTTCTCAAAACTCTTTTTCAGACCGCTGCAGCTGGCACCGGTAGCCGCCGCTAATAGGAGGTACTGCTATGTATTCTATGCACAGATATGAATTCAGCAGCCCACATGCCTCGAACTGAATATGCTACTTACCAGTATGCATCTGTTCTTGGCATGTAGGGCTGCTGACATTCATATCGCCCTCCCTCCTCCCCGGCGCCTGTAGCAGCTGCAGCTGTCAATTACTGTAAGCATGGTCATCACTTTCTGTATCAACTCCATCACTGCCACAATGGCGAAAAACAATCTGAGGATGGAGAGGATGCCCATGCGCACTGTAGTCCAGGGGAGGAGTCACCTATCCCAGGATACTTCGAAGACTCTTCCAGGACAACAACGTGCAAACATCCGGACCCAACACTAGGCGGCGATCTATGCACAGATATGAATGTCAGCAGCCCTACATGCCAAGAACAGATGCATACTGGTAAGTAGCATATTCATTATCTTGTAGGCACGCACATGCATCCAGCACGGATGCATGTAGCTACAAAAGGACATTTCCATTAAAATAAAATGTAGTGCAGCAGTGATGCAACAAAAAAAATTAAAAAGCCACTCAAGTGGATTGAGGAGTGCTGGGGGCCAGTATGAGGGACAGAACGCAGGCAAAAGTGAGCGGCATGGGAGTGCAGAAATGTGGATGTGGAAGAATTACTTGAGCAGATAGAGCCATGGGGAAGACAAGAACACTAGGGAGACATCTGGAAAATACACTATCTCTGATGGAGGGCATTCTCTAAATTGAGCATAGGAAGCATAGAAGCCAGCCACTCATAGGTGATAAAGAGGCTATACTTAATGGGTTGGTATTACACAAGTTGGACAGGCTGAAACGTGGTGACCCATCCAATAGAAAGGATATTCCTTTGGGCGGGAAGGGATGGCTGCAAGCCCCTCTGTTCTTGGTAAGCCCACAATGTCTTCCACAGCCAAATAGCTTGCGATGTTTGGTAGACACCACCTGAAAATGAATTGGTAAACAGTAGGATGTTTAGAGGAAGTAGGAAGTCATGGAGGGTCGGAGGGCTACCTCAAATGGCATGGAATTTTCAGCAGTTTTATTCTTTGGTGGTTCTTGTGTCCATGGAGTGTAGGACACGTGTTTTTTGGATTTGTATATTTAATTTGGTAGTTGTCTTTTAAAATTCTTGCAGCATGTTTTTGATGTTTCAACTGCTGTCATGTCTTATGACTTACTAAAGTGTTATATTGAAGCACCATAATTTGTTTCCTCAGAATATTGTGGAACTTTCTGTTTTCCGAATCCTGCTCAGTCTCCTTATCTACGGACTGTAGGCGAAAAGCTGCTTCCAGGTATTCAGGTGTTGTGGACAGGTATGTTTTAGTTATCATAAAAATAACATTGAATTGTGTGATTTGTCATTTGTGCCAGTGCTAGTTTTTTTCTTTTTTTTTGCTACATAGACCTCAATGGGATTCAAATGTTGTCCAAACTTCTATCCAGTAACTTGTTTGTAAACGTTCACTTGTTCTTCTCTTGGTTTAAAATTTTGGACATTGGCAGTTGGCATGACGAAACTCCCTAGTGCCCTCAGCAGGTGCTTTACAAAATCCATCCATCAGTGCTATCTGGTTTTGTTTTGCTAGAGAGCAGCGCAACCTTTTAATTTGAAAGAAACAAGTAGTGTTAGCTTAATTTTCTGGTTCATGGAAACTTTTCAGGGTTAAATATGGTAAATTGTACAAAATAATAAATTGTTTGTGATTTGTGTAGCTTTAGATGCACATGCTGTGCATACTCCTGCCATCTAGTGTTGGACTCAAATGTTTTTCTTAAGTCTTTTGGGCAATGAGCTATAGTGACTCCACCTATTGCTGATAATGGGCAAGAGAATCGGCCCCATTGTTAGATTGTTTTTTCTCTGTTGTCTGGTTCAGATGTGTCCCTTGGAGTTCTGGTTCGATGCTGTGTGGTGTTTCGTCAGATCTGCTCAGATCGTTTTTACTTGTTGGATGAATTATAAATGTATCTTGTCACTTCCAAGCATCGCATAGCCTTTTGCTTCTATTCTGTTGTCAAACAGCTGAGTCTCCCAGTATGGTCTTCGATTCCTTGACACTAGAGAATGTACCCATAATGGAACGAACTCCATTACACTACTGCCTGAAGTGTTGAGCAAAGTACTGGAGGACATCAGGTGTGTAACTTATGTCTGTCCCCAGACCACCAGGATGCCTCCTGCTCGGCATGCTCGCCTTCCAGAACAAGAAAACCCTTTGGTACCATCACATCGGCTTTGATGGCGCACTACTGATCGGACGATACTCAGGACATGTTTGGAGAACGGAGAGCTCGAGCTGCAGCCAGAAGCCTCCGGTGCTGAGGCACAAGTGATGGTGATAGAGAAAAGTTTCTGCTCCAAAATCAAAGCAAGCAAGTCTCCAGCTGCATAGTACCCAACCACAAAGCCGCCCACAGTGAGTACTACCATAATGCCTTTCTGGACACCACTCAGAAGCTGAGCACCGCCCTCAAGGGGGTCGAGCCTGCAGGTCAGTCATGAGGCCTCCAGTCCGCCACTTCTTCAAGTCCATGGTCTGCACCGAATTGTGTTTCAGACAAATGCACGCCCATCTCTCAGCGTTGAATCCTGTCTCAGTCGCGCTCTTCAGCTCCAGCATCGAAGACGCATACTAAGCCATCCTTGAAGTCTAAGTCTTTGGAGCTGAAATCAGGCTCTGTGCTGGCAAGCCAAATGACATCTTTTTCTCTGAGAAAGCAGACGTTCAGGGTAGCATCTTCTATTTCTTCCAAGGATTACTGCGGCATGCATCCCAAGGCCTTGTGGGAGTAGTCCCTTAAGCTCCTTGCCATGCCACGACTATCACGGTAGAGCGGATGGTCCCAGGATCTCAAAGTCGTTGGGCCATTCGGCTAAGTCCCACAAGACAAAAAAAAGAGCAAGGAGATCTAAGAGGTCTTCAGACGAGACAAGGGAGCTTTGTCATTTGAGGCCTGCTCCGCGGTTGTGCCTGGACTGGCTCAATTCCTCCACGACTTTCTGGGAGCTGCCACGACCCCGCTCAACTTCGTGAGTACTGTGGCCCTAAGCCTCATATTTGAGCAGCCCTTCCCCACTGGTGCACTTTTGGGCCCTGAAGGTTCCCTGCCAACAGATGTGCCCCGGTGCCAGTTGTGCCCCTTGGATCCACAGATGGATCCTGACTGGCACCGGTCGTACCATCTTGACCTCCCCCCTATGTCGATCCTGATGCCAACCTGCCTAGTGCCGCCTTCCCCATTCTGATCAGTGGCTGACATGGAGCCAGAGGGGCGCCATGCCTTCCAGGCGGGAGCCTGAGGTGCTTTTGAGCCTTCGGACGTTCAATTGATTTCAATGGGAAAGCTCCAGTTTGGAAAAAGGTTGCAAGCTCGGGGACGAAGATTCTTCAGGTGCCACCACCACTTTGAGAGGTAAGTTGGGTAGTTGGAGGGTAGGTAGGTACACTGGAGTTGGGCACAGCGGGCCGCGGGGTGCCTTTTGGTGTCGGGAAATCTTACCCTCTGTTGATCGCGGTTGGGGGCTACCTGGTTCTGAGGCTGCAGGCGTCGTCTGGAGTGTCGAGGGAAGTCCTTGGGTGTTGGACTCGGGGTCACAGTCGCCGGGGCGGGGGGGGGGGGCGGGGGGGGGATGGTGGCGGTCGTCCTTGTGGTCTTTACTCACTCCGGCACAGGCCAGGCTTGGCGGGTGCAGTGTGTGCAGGGTTCGCGGTTCCGGGCTGTTGCCAGGATTAGATGCTGATTTTGAGCAGAGCCTCTGCACATGGGAGTCCCAGGTGCTTCGAGCCAAAAGGTAGCCAGGTCCTCCGGGGTTTGTGAGGTTGCTAGCCACAAGAGGTGATGGGTTGTAGCAGGAGCAGGTTCGAGGGTCGACAGGCTGGTAGGGCTGGGGCCAAAGCACTTGGTGTCTTCCTCTTCTTAGCAGCTGCACAGCAGGTCTTTTTCTTGCTCTTCAGGGTTCAGGTTCAGGGTGCCCCCGGGCTGACCGCGGTGCGCTGACCTGCGGCCGTGCCTGCTCATCACTGCGCCACCTTGCTGCATGAGCTAGCAGACCTGGGAGCCTGGCGGTGGCCTGCAGAGGGGTCGGACAGCTACTGGTCCTTGAAGAGGCCGAGCGCGGCCTGATGCCAGAGGCCCTCCTGGCCTAGTGACCTGTGGCGGAGCGCGAGGCCCCCCCCCCCCCCCCCCCCCCCCACCCACCCAGCCTGAGGACCGTCGGCCACAGAGCCTTCTCTGCTGGACTGCATCTCATTGACTGGAGGCCCCTAACACTTCGTGGCTTGCTCACAACACCCCATTGCGGGCCCCTGCTGCTTTGACTGGGCTCTGCGGGTTCTCATCATTGGGAGGTGATGACGCGCACTAAAGCCGTAAAAGAGCCGGTGGCACCTCAGAAGGACAACCCAGTAGCTGCACTCTGGAACAAACCCCCCCCCCCCCCCCCCCCTCGGATTAATGGCATCCTCAGCTGGAAAGGACTCGGCGCCAATCACGCAATCTTTCATGGCGAACTTCATGGCGGAGCTCAGATCTGAAATTGACTCCCTGCGCTTGGAAGTCCACACCTGTGTCCGGGAACTCAACAGGGAAGTCACGGACCTGGGTGAGAGAGTGGATGGTCTCTAGAAGATGGTGGGCGCTCGAACGGAGGACCGGGAGCACCTCTGGCAGCGGCTGGCCACCCTAGAGGAACAGCACATCGATCTGCAGCTGAAGCAGGAGGACTTGGAAAACCGGGGCCGCCGCAACAACCTCAGCATCAGGGGGGGGGTTCCGATTGGAGCAGAGGGGTCATACATCATGACGTTTGTGGCAAAACTCCTCCATAACATCTGGGCCAATGATGATACTTCTCCTCCAGCCCTCGACCGGACTCTTCGGGTTTCGGGCCCCTCCACCCGCTCGGGCCTCATCCCCGACATCCTGACCCGAGACCACTTTTTCACTGAGAAGGAGGCGATACTCAGGGCAGCGTGCTCCAAACCGGACCTCACCTATAACGGGACCGCCATTCAGATCTTCCAGGACCTTGCCCCTACCACGTTACGCAGACAACGCGATTTCATGCCGGTGACAGACAAGTAGCAGAGCCTCAATATTCAGTACCAATGGGGGCATCCTTTTGCACTCTTTTTCCAGTGGGAATCTAAGCGTCGGATGGTGCGGTCCCTCCAGGAGGCTACACAACTCCTGCACATCTCGCTCTCGCCGCCACCAGTCCGCCACATTCATCCTCCCGTGTCCGGGAGCTGGCCAAACTGTCCTGGTCCCAGGTGCGGCACCACAGGAGTGCACCACGCAGTCGGCTTCCCAAGCCAGCAGGAAATCATTCAGCATATTCGCTTCATGGCGGAACGGACCCCTTCGGCGGACTCTCGC
The DNA here is from genome assembly GCF_964204655.1 of Triturus cristatus. Taxonomy (NCBI): domain Eukaryota; kingdom Metazoa; phylum Chordata; class Amphibia; order Caudata; family Salamandridae; genus Triturus; species Triturus cristatus. Next base: position 557,655,013 of record NC_140580.1, read on the forward strand.
TCTTCCACGCCTGTTATATTGTGACTCATTGTCCATATCCGAAGCCTAGCCCTGCTCTGAGCCTAACTAACCAGCTCCCAAAGAATGGGAGCTCACCCTCTTCGCTCCCATTCTTTGGGTTTGGAAACACCCCCCCCCCCCCCCCTGCTCCTGGGAGAGTGACTTCTCCGGGATGGTATGTGCCTTCAAGCCGCAATCACCCCCAGTTCGGAACAGGACACTGCAGCCCAGTTGGCCAATGTTGTATTTTTTTTGCACTATGTTGATATTTCACCTTTCTTGCCCTCCTCTCCTGTCACCTCTTTTGCATTTCTCTTCTTGCTCTATTCTCCTTGGTGGGCGGGAGATTCTTTCTTCTTTTCACTCTTTGCTATCCTACTTCTTCATCTGGCGGGGGGGACAGTTCCGACAGGCGGGGTGTCCTGGGCTTCTACACCACTTTGCAGTGATCGCTATGGCCTTTACACTCCCTTCGTCTCTATCGGGGGGGGGGGGGAGGCTGTCCTTTGCTTCCTCTACCCGGTCTGTGCTAGTGTGCCCCCCCCCCCCAACACAATGCTGTCATGACCTCTGGGCCTCCGCTTCCACCAAGTCAGGTGGCGTAGCCATTCCCTGTCAGGCGGGTATCCACCAGGGGGATTCCATAACAGTTCGTAGTAAAGATGGTCGATTCCTCAAAGTGATGCTCTGGATTTGGCACCGCGTCCTCATGCTATGCAACACTTATGCACCAAATCAGGCTCAGGATTCCTTCCTGCGAGGTCTGTTGCGAGAGCACAACACATGATGACCCTGGTCTTATTTTGGGGGGCGACTTCAATTTGATATGGGAGGCGAAGCTCGATCGTAGTGAGGGCACATTCCATGGGACGGGGGCCATGTCGGCTGCCTTAAAGAAACTGACCAAAAACCAAAGAAAATGATGGACGGAGTGTTGAACATTGCAAGCACTCACCCCCAGTCAACTGATCTGGGTTTAATCCATCACCATTCTTTAGCCCACTCTGCCACCCCAGTTCAGACATGGCCATATGCAAATCAGTCTGACCCTGTGCCTCATGGGAACAGTCTAGCCCGAACTGCCAAGCCGTGTCTTCCCTGGACCGGAAACAAGCTTCCTAGGACCGGTTTCTGGCATTTCAGCCGTCTTCAGCCAGGCTTGCTTGAATCCAGTGGCAAAGTGAGCAAGGGACTCACGTCTGAGCATACCCTGCCAACTTATGGCGAACAAAGCAAAAACCAAAGAAAATGATGGACGGCGTGTTGAACATTGCAAGCACTCACCCCCAGTCAACTGACTGGGTGTGAGTGTTTGATTGGTTCTGATGCTCCGTTCTTCACCACCCCCTTTTGTACCGCTTTGTTCGCCATAAGTTGGCAGGGTATGCTTAGACGTGAGTCCCTGGTCTACACCAGTCAGCCAGTACACTGATAGTGGGTAGGTTCAGGAAGCACCTCTAAAGTGCCCTCTGGGTGCATGCATTAATAAATCCATCCCTTGAATCAGTGTGGGCTTATTAATACAAGGGGCCTCATGTAGGAAGCCAAATACCGGTCGGTAACGGCCGATTTTCGGTAATTATACCGTTACCGACCGGTATTTTGGCTTTGAGATGTAGGGGGAGAATTTCATGATTCGGTATTTACCGAATCGGTAAAATTACCGAATCGGTAAATTTACCGATTCGGTAAATACCGAATCATGAAATGAGATGTAGGGGGAGTGTGTGGTGGGTGTGGGGATTCGTTATTTACCACCAACTAAAGGTTGGTGGTAAATGACGAATAGGTGAAAAAAAGCATTTTTGTGCACGTTTAAGTGTGCAATGTGGCAGACATACATGCCCTTAGGGCATGTATGTGCGCCACGTGTGCACACATGGCCGAATCAGGGGTGCAACAGGGTGTCAATGTGACACCCTGCCACCCTTGCATGTGCTCCCCCATTACCAAATCGGTATTTACCGATTCGGTAATGAGGCATACCTTCCCATCAATGGGAAGGTATGCCTCATTACCGAATCGGTAAATACCGATTCGGTAATTACCGAATTTCTACGAATCGGTAATTTTTACCGCAGGAATACCTACATAGCATTTACCACTTCATAAATACCGAATCGGTATGATTCGGTATTTATGAAGTGGTAAATGCCAGGCCACCTACATGAGGCCCAAGATGTTTAATACCAAACATCTCTAGTTTCAGTGAAGCCATCATGTAGCTGGGGAACTCATTTCTATTGTCCAGCACATGTACTTAAAATGGCGTCCCTGTTCACTTCTAATCTCTAAGAATCGATTTGGACATCACAGGGGCATATCTGCTCAAGCAGATGTCCACACATGCAGTATAGTTAGGCTATCTGGTTTTAGGTTTAAATAACTGATAAAACCGCACCAAAAGGAAAATGGCCATCACTGGTGTAAACATATAAACACATATAAACACTGAAAATGGGAAAATACAAGGTAACTTGGTTATACAAGGTAGCATAAAGACAGACTGGGCTAACATTATTCTGCTTGAGTTTTGTTGTTTAGGGATGACAGTAAAACATGGTCTCTTCTTCCTTCTGCTTTTTTCAGTTTTGTGGTCTTTGGTCTAAAGATGAAGTGTTGAGAAGCTCGTTTTAGGTCTTATTTTGTTATTTTATAAACTTTAGAGAATCGAGAAATATCAAAATCATATTTGGGCTACATTTAATTTCACCGATAGGTAAAATGGCAGGTTACATAAGAATCTTTCCTAATGTACCATCACATTTACCGACAGAGAATGGGTGAAATCCTTTGATACATCAGCCCCCTTTCCTAGTGAATTAGTATTGATTGTAAGTGAATTGCCAAACACCCCGAGCTTTAAACATTCAATGCAAGATGTAGTGACAGGTATATGTGAAAAGAATGTTGTCACCAAGCATCTGAGATGGTGGTGAAAACATGACACCAGACGTTTGGTAAACATGGAACGCAGTGTCCCTTTGAATGCTGCTGAAAAAAGTTCCTACCAAGGTCAATAAAGATTTGAGTGATAATGTTTGAATTTGCAGTAATTCAGCTACGTTCGTGAAAAAGTTGTATGATATCTGTCGAAATCGATACCTGAGCTTAAGTGCTTCCCTGTTAAGAGAATCTTGTCACTTGCTAGATGGTATGCTGAAAGCATCTTTACAATCTTCAGAGTGAAGAATGCTATTGACTTTGTAGTCCATTCTGGTGCAGTACAAATTTATTTGGACCTCATACACCCTGTGCACACGCTATCTATACACATGCCAGGGCTCGACAAATCCACTCGCCCGCTCGCATATGCGAGGTAGAATTAATAAGGACGAGCTATTTTTAGGTCCTACTCGCCCTTTCTGGCGAGTAGGAAAACAAACTAACTTTTATCCTCTGTCTTTAAAAACGGAACAAATGTGACAAGTTAACAAGATTTAAAGGCATTTTTATTGCTCACAAAGCTAATGAGCAATAAAGATGCCTTTAAATCTTGGTAACTTGTCACATTTGCTCCGCTTTCAGAGACGGAGGTCAAGTAGGGTGAAGTTAGGTCGAGGAAATTTTTGAAGGTACTAGACCTGCAGGACTAGTACAATTTTTCGGATTTTTCGAGCCCTGCATGCACTATCAGTGCGGAAAGCAAGCAATAATTAAAATTAAACCAAAATTCCAGAAACAGAAAGTTACTGTTTTTAATGGCGCGAAAATGTAACCACTGATAATCAATGTATTTTTCGTTTTAACTCTTTATTAAAGGGTATGGGGAGTTTCATCGTGTACACAGCAGTTCGCCTACAACCCTGGCATGGGCTGGCCGCGTGATTTAATTGGAGCTCGATATGCACAGGGAGAGCATTATTTGACATTGCATTTACATTGGCTTACACAGCAAGTCGCCTACAACCCAAACTGTGCCGGCCACATAGCGTGACAACTGTATCAGAGAAAGGTTATGATAGAACCCCTTCGTATACTAGGATCAGTACAATACAAACCAACTCTAACTGAGGAAGGGAGACAGAAAAGGGGAACTAGAAAAGTGGAGGGAGGGCGAAAAGATCCCCCGAGAGCTAGGTGAAAGAGGGGTGGGGGGAGTACGATGTGTGGAGGAAGAGGGTACAGAGCGGATAGTGAAGAGAGTGAGAGGTAAGGCCTAATGCACAGTCTGCATTTGGAATACATGTGAGGTAACGTTTGACATACTTCCTACCCCACAGCTCTCTATATTGCTACTTATCAGTGCCCACTGCAGGACATCACATCAAGCCAACCAGTGGTCAATAATCATGATATGACATCTATCATTGACTATTACATAAGCGAACAAAGCCAACATCTAGGGAATAACAGCACCTGCGAATGGCAAGTGTACAGCAGGACTCTACGTCTAAATCCGGCCTCAAGCACATACCACTATGGATTACAATAATGATTGATGTATTTACCGATCCGCCAATGCTCCGAGCTGGATTCCAACTCAGTAGGGCCTAGCCCTCGAGTTACAACAGTCTGGTTTGCTTTTGATAAGCCCAGCTATACCTGATAGCAGCACATCTAGCATATGAAAACAAAGAGGGAGAAAGGAAAGGGACCCACAGCAGGATAGAGAAGGGCGGGAGAGAGGAAGGGCTGAAGGTATGGCGGAGGGATGGACAGGGGGGGGGGGGGGTGAGGCTGGCGCTAGAAAAGCTGTGATTCGCAAGATCGCCAACTCTATGGTGTGGGGGTTCGCTAGCAAATTCTGAAGATGTATGGGCAAGGGCCAGCGGTAATTATGGCAAAGGGAGAATGAAGGTCCTGTAATTTGAGGGGGGAAGGGGGCAAAGGGGGGGAAGCCACCCAGTATACAGTTCAGGTTGGGCTAACTGTGAGCTTCCTGGAGCTATCTACGTCTAGAGGAGAAATTGCATCTTCAAAGAGATAGAGGGCCCTCAACCTCAGGGGCTTGAGCCTAGCATGTATAACATGTAGAACCAGGGTCCCACCACAGACCGGTTTCTGACCCCCTGCTTGTGAGAGCCCACTCTCTCTTAAGCACAATGGCTAAGTAATCCGCATATCCTGGCAGGAGCCTTCAAAGGCCTCTGCTGCCTTTGATATGTGACCCAGGCTTCCCTTCAAATAGGTAAAATACCACCCCGTTGCTCAGGCCTAGTTGGCACCAGGACAAGTAGGAAAATAAGCTAGTCAGGAGGCGTGTTCCCTATCGGGCTAGTTCCACCCGAAGGTGGGCTAAGTGATGGGAACACGAAAACAAAATTTCCACCATCTTGGTTTTGGTGGAATTAGGCTTGTGGGTCAGTGTAATGCCCACTTCCTGCAGGAAGGGATCATATAGGAGGTGTAGTCGCCCTAAAGGCGACTATCCCATTGGCTGCTATCTGTCTCTCCCCTTCACACCCCTACATTGAGTATTTAGAAAGCACCCCTGATGCCAGGAACTCCAATTCGATGGATCCAAAGGAAGAGGACAAACTAGAGCCATGAGACAATGAGAACTGAAGACTGCGGGGGATGTTTGGCACCAAACCCTGCCTGCCCCAGTCTTGGCACTTGTGACCAAGTGGCTCGCCCTGCAGCTGAGCAATTACCAAGAACCCCGATAGACTGCCAGCCCTCGCAATTTGCCAGCAATCTCCCTTGAAGTAGAGGAGCCCATCCCCTGCAGTCCGCAGGCACCGATTAAGCAGATTCTGGTTTACAGTGTTGCTGTTTACCACCCAGTCCGAAGCAGCAGCCCCCAGGAAGAGGTACCCATGCTGTGAGAACACCAGGACTGACCGGAACCGCACAGCACCATTACCCGGGGTACCTGATCCCTTGCAGCAACCATGACCGGGTTAAGTCCAGTCAGGAGTCTAACAGCACCGAGAGAGCAGTCCTCTAGGGATGTAGACACCGCAGATACCCTGTTGCAGAGTGGCCCAGCTGTGCTGATTTCTGTAACCTCAGCCGATAAAACTGTCCACCGTAAGGAGCTAGGATGCATAGAGCCCTTCTGACCTATACATTCGGCACCCGAGCGCCCCAGCCTGGTTACCGACTAACTGCCTGTTCCCCCTTGCTCCCAGGATCCTTCTGACCAGAGTTCCCTGTTGGTAGCTCCCGGACATGACCCCAAGTCCCCCTCTGCAGCCTATTTCTAGGTGACCACTACCAACCCGTCCAGGACCTCTGCACCCGGACACCCCAGGGAAGGTAACTAGTAACTGCTGGTGGTACTTGAGGGTCGTAGGGGCCAAAGTCCTGAAGGAGACCCCGAGAAACCAACCTTAAATAACTGTATGCGATTATGCCTTTTTTCCCATAGGAAAGCATTACTGCATAAAGAGACCTTTAAGTGAACTGTTTACTTACCTGTGATATTCAATATTTAAAAAAAGTACTTGATAACTAAGTTCTTGGTATCCAAATTTATATAAAAATAAAACTTATTTTTCTAACTTGGAATCAGACTTATTCTTGAGTTTGTCTCATTTATTGCCACTGTGAGTACAACAAATGCTTTGCACTACCCTTTGTTAAGCCTAACCTGCTCACCTACACTACCACAAAAGAGCATTTAGTGTTATAATTTCTCACTTTGTAAACGAATAAGGGTAAGTAGACTCTTGACACTGTGTACCTCATTTTGGTCCACTATATAATGAGCCAGCTTCCTACACATGGCCATCGGTCCTCCGATCAGGCTACCCCTTCGGAGGATCTTCTGTCGTAGCAGCAGGCAAGGGTTCTCCCACCAGTACTGTCAACACTCTACCTACATGTTTGGAGAGTGAACTGCGACAGTTGACCGCTTTTGACCTTCCACCTGAAGTCTGCAGTGTTATTTTGACAGCCAGGTTTCCCTCCACCAAAATGGTGTATGCCTACCATTGGGGCAAGTTTGTGGCAAAGATTAGAAACTGATAGATCCTATTTCTGCTCCCGTCTTTCAGGGCCTTCTTTTTATCCTGGGCAAGTTAAAAGGCTGTCTTTCTGCCATCTCCACCTTTCTGCAGTTGCCTGATCAGCAACCCCTTTTCAAACCCCCCTGTTGTACATATGCTCTTGAAAGTTTTGCAACATATGATTCCTCCTTCACTCTTCATCATACCGCAATAGGACCTTAACCCGTTGTGTGCTCATGACGAGCCCAGCTCGTCATGAGACACAGTGGAGCTGTGCTCGTCATAACAGTCGTGCTCTGCCCACGCGTGATTGATTCTCCCGCACAGGCAGGGAATCAATCAGTGGGCGGAGTCGTGACGAGCTCAGCTCGTCATGAGCACAGCTCCACTGTGCCTCATGACTGGCTGGGCTCGTCACTAGCACAGCGCAGCCTCCGCCCCCTCCCCCCACGCCGCAGGGGAATTACCCCCGCGGCGAAGGGGTTAATCGTCCTGTTCTTGATGTTTGCTGCTTTTGAGCCATTGCACAACTGTCCTCTCATGCCTGATTATCTACCCAGACAAGCTAGTTCTTTGTACTAGAGCTTCCTTTCTGCTGAAAGTGGTTACTCCTTTTCATGTAGGCCAGTACATCACCCTGCCTACTTCTTACGTTCAGCACATCCCTCTAAAGAAGAGGAGCAACTTTATGGACTGTACCCAAAAAGAGTGTTGTTGTTCTACCTTGACCGTATATGAGAGTTCTGGGTGGATGACCAATTCTTCGTGGGGTATGGCGGAGCGAAGAAGGGAAAGGCTGTGCTGTTTATTTTCTTAAATTGTTTTGAAGGCCCAACTGCTGTAGTACTTGGATGCTGCCCGAACTGCCAAGCCAGGTCCTCCCTAGACCAGAAAAAAGCATCCTAGGATCGGTTTCAGGGTATCACCCCTCATCAGCCAGGCTAGGCTTAATCAGGTGGCATAGCGAGCATGGGACCCATGTCTGGGCATACCCTTTCCAGTTCGTTCAAGACTGATTTGCATATGGCTGGGTCCAAACTGGGGTAGTGTGCTGAGCAAAAAAACAATGCACTAAACCCAGATCTGTGACTGGGGTTGAATGTTTGCATTATTGAGTATTCCGTCCATCATCTGTTCTTTTTGCTTTTGTCGTCCTAAGTGGGAAGGGTACGCCCAGGCGTGGATCCTGTGCTCATTGTGCCACTGGATGCAAGCAAGCCCGGCTGATATGGGGTGATACCCCAAAACTGGTCCCGGGATGCTTTTTACCGGTCAAGGAAGAGACCTTGCTTGGCTTTTCGGGCTGGACTGTTCCCATGAGGAGCAGGGTCAAGACTGATTTGCATATGGCTGCATTCCAAACTGGGGTGGGATGGTGAGCAAGAAAACTATGGATCAAACCCAGATATGTGAGCATTCCGTCCATCATCTGTTCTTTGTGCCAGAAGGGAGATGGCATCACACACAACAATATCATATGTACGAAGTCTGCCTCCTCTGTCACACATCTGGGGCACCAGCTAGCCCCTCTGTGTACGTTTGCTCGATCCTCCTTGGCATAAAATATGCAAAGCCCAGATAATGTAACTGAACCAGGAGAAATCGCATTTTGTGTCACCTGCCTAACTGATTGTAGACAGCGAAACCACACCTTGCCGGGGATATCTACGTTCAGCGCATTCTTCCACCAGTCTCTCAGTTCTATAGAGTGGCTGTCCCCCCAAACCCATTCCCTCCCCTGGTCACCGCTACGTCGTGGGGGGCCCTCCTCTTCAGAAGCCTGCTTTCTCCATCTCACACCTCTGAGGGTGAAATAGAACAGAAACTGCTTACGTCCCAGCCCATGTTCCACAGTCAGCTCCTCAGACTCATGCATTCCCTCATCGGTCATCACGTCTGCCCACGTGCTAATCCCAACCTCCTCCCAATCCCGGGTCCTGTATGTCGCTCTTTAACCCGCAAATTCTACCATGGCCCGTAACGGGAGATTGGAGGCATAGGGTGTGGACCTCGCGTTATCATGCCTCCATACGTGCATAGCTAAATTCAGTAATATACCATCTAACCTCTCTGGAGCTAAGGCATCTAGAAGTTTGTGTAGAAGAGGTCGCCTACCCAATTCATGGAGCACACTTCCAGCTGTGGTTTACAGGCCAGCCACTGCAGCTGAGGTGCCGTGTAGTACAGCTCGCAGCACGAGGCTCGTATACCACCCTCGTCTCTTGGTACGTACAGTTTGCTGAGAGCCAGTCAGTGCCTTCCATTGCCCCATATTAGTTGTGTCAAACTCAGCAGGTCCCGAAGAAAGGACTTCTTCAGGACCATTAGGAGGGTGGCGGAAATGTGTAGCAATCTGGGTAATACCAACATTTTAGGCACAGCAATCCTACATGTTGGTGACAGCAGTAAGCTGGTCCAGAAGGGGGAGTGATTGTGAATGGATTCCAACATTTTACTTAAGTTCTCTTTGAACAAGACCGCCTCTTCATGTTATAGTTGGATCCCCAGGTACTTCACGAAGTCAGACTGCCAGGGTAACCCAGTGTCTGGTAGCTCCTCCCTCTGAACATCTGATAGCAGTGTCATGGGGAACAACCAGGACTTATCCTAATTAATACAGAGTCCTGTCACACTCCCAAAGTCCTCTCACATTGACATGACTCCCGGCAGCACAGTAGGGTTCTCCTTCGAGTACACAAATGTGTCGTCGGCCTAAAGGGAAACTATCCGCAGTTACCACAGTACCACCAGGCCCCACTGCTTTGCTCCAGTCCTCAAATGACACAACAACGGTTTTATCGCCAGAGCGAACCGGAATGGGAACTTTGGGAACCCCTGTCTCGTCCTTCTGGCATGGTGATGGAAAACTGTTCGGATATTACTTCCTCCCAACCCCCTTAATCCACCCCACCCTGTGTTTAACTGGGCTAGTATACAGTAGCGCCAACCACTTGACAAAGAGCGGGCCCGTACCCATGTGCCGCAAAACCACCATAAGGTAGGACCGCCAGAGAGTGCGAAGTGCCTTCTCCATGTCTAGAGATGCCACCCACCCCTCTGTCCACATGCGTCTTGCCCAGTCCATCGTATGAGAAAGTCGCCTCCGGTTGAGTAACAGGTTTCTTCCTGGTATGAAATTAAATAGAAATTTATAACAAACGTGCACTACTACCTGAGGGTGTTTAGGCACGTGACCTTGCTAACAGGGCTGGCCAAGCCTAACAAAACTCCTTATAGTTTAGAGCCAAGTTTTCAGTTTTTTCCTGAGAGGAGGTCCTTTTCCATTTTTAAGAGTAAAAGGAGGCTGTTCCAGAGGCGGGAAGTGCTGCCTATGAAGCTTCTCCTGCCCCATTGTGCTCTTTTTGCTCTAGGGACAATGATCTTGTATGCAGATTCTAAGCGGAGGGATCTTGGCGGGATGTACCACCAAAAACTAAGCTTAAAGAATTGAGGACTATCCCCATGAAGAGCCCTGAATGCAATGCACAGGGCCTTAAACTGTGTACGCTTCTCAGTGGGTAACCAGGGGAGAAGCGGAAGTGCAGTTGAAATGGACTCTCTTGTAGGTATGCCAAGTAGAAGGGAAGTAGCTGAATTTTTTAGAATCTGCAGCTTGTTGAGACTTTTCTTTATAATTTTCGCGAAAAGAGCATTTGCGCAGTTTTTTTTTTTTTTGTTTTTTTTTTAAAGTACCAGCGCAGAAATACCGTTTTTTGCAGATCTTTCGGAATAAAGGGGAAGATCTTTCTTAGTAGTTTCATGGTAAAAAAGGAAGCAAACGTGATTGCATTTACGTGCCCTTCGAAGGTCAGTTGATTATCAAAGATAACTCCAAGATTTTTTTACCTCCTGCATACAGCTGTGAAAACGCTTTGCTGTTTCTGTAAGATTGGATGATACTGAAACGCGACCGGAGCCTTTTAAGGGAAAAACCTGACTCCTAAAGACACCCCTGCACCTGACAACCCAAGGCATAGGGTGGCGCAACCAGCGGTGTCCCAGCATCTCCAGGCATCCCAACTTACCTTTCCATCCAGTGGTCGACTCCAGAAGATATTCGTCCCTAAGCCTGCAGTGTTTGTTGCAACCGGAGAATGTCCATTGAAACCAACAGGGCACCCAACACCAAACCTGCACCCGGCCACCCCTGTTCCGCTGTGGGTGCACCTTGCGTGCCAAACCGGATCCCCCCTTTGCCCTGAGACTAACACCAGGAGCTTAACTCTCACAACCTTGTGACCTGCTCATGAGCAGCCACCAACCGGAGGCCCCCTATCCCCAATTGGATAACATTGAGCCTGAGCACTCTGCACCCGGCCACCCTACTGCCGCTGAGGGTGCTTTGAGAGTGCATCCTGGACCCTGGGTGAACCCTGATTCTAACCCAAGTCCCACAACCAAGTAGTCTTACCTGTAAACCGATAACTCAATTTCCTCTCATAGGATTGCTCTCTAGGAAATGTCCCAGTGTGATATCTAGGCATATCGCACTGAGTAGAAAAAGTAATCTGTAAAAGTAATCTGCAAAGTAATCAAAAATAATCTAACAGTAATTTTAACTGTATTCAATGTATTTAAAAACCTGTAGCAAAGTCATTTTCATTCAGCTTGCTTGTATTCAACCTGCCTTGAAAAGTACCATTTACACTTACCTGTGCCAGACTTGCTTGGTTCTAGTTAAAAAAAATATAAGTTTTAATATTGTTATACAAGCACATTTTTCTGAGTTCAGTCTTTGAGTGTGTTACATAATTTCGTGCCTGAGTGTGTACAATAAATGCTTAGTACTACCCTCTAATAAAGCCTTACTGTTCACCCACACTACCACAAATATAGAGTAAGGTATTATCTACTTTAGCCTCTACCTACCTTTGGGGATCCACTGGACTCTGCAAGCTATACCTTACTTTGGTATAGTATATACAGAGCCAGCTTCCTATACCCGTGCATTAAATCCTCCTGGGTTAACAATAAAACACCGCTGTAGGCCCACCACAGTGACGGACCACCACCACCTGTCTACATACAGGGTCAACTGCCGGGGCAATGTTGATTGTTTACGGGAGCTCCTCTGTTTGCTTTGTGGGCTCATGCGTCGATTTCCTTCAAAATGGAGAGCATGCGTCCCTTTTCAGCGTTCTTGTTATTAAGGCTTTTATGGAGGGACTCAAAAGGATTATTCCACCGGTGCCAGCCACCTCAATATCATTTTAACCAGGCTTATGGGCCCTCCTTTTAAACTACTCCACTCTTGCAAATTGCAGTTCCTTTTCTGGAAAGTAGCTTTCATTGTAGCTATTGCTTCGGTCAGGCGTGTCTTTGAGCTCAATCTTTTATTCTGGAAAAACATGTTTACCAAGTTCACCCCGATAGGGTAGTCGTTGGGACAATCCCCAAATTTCTTTTTAAGGTGGGCTTTAATTTTCATTTTAAACTATAGAACTCCCAGTGTTCAACCCCTTTTCCCCCATCCAGAGCCCATAGCAGAAACAGCTCTTCCCACCTTAAATGACGAGCGCTTATGTATTACATTGACCGGACTAAAGCTTTCTGTAAGACGCAACATTTCTCTCCAAACCACACAAATGCTGTGATTTCTCCAAGGCAGGTATAGCACGCTGACTGGTCAAATGCATACACACCTGTTATGCGAAAGTCAAGACGTTTACCTGTCCCTCCCGGATCGCACTCGGCCATTAAAAAAACTGAGCTGCTATGGCTTTCTTGGGCAATATTCCTATAGCGGATATCTGCAAAGCAGCTATCTGTCCTACTTCCCTCACTTTCACAAACGATTACTGTGTGGACGTCTTAATTCACCAACAAGCCAGTCTGCCAGACTGTCCTACACAAACTTTTTCAATATTCTGCAACATCATCTTAGTCACAGCTTAAGAGGAGCGCTGCTTTACAGTCTGTTCAGCCTGTGTATCTACAGCTACACGTGCCACAGACTGAAAATGTTACTTACCCTGTAAGCATCTGTTTTTGGCATGTAGTGCTGTAGATTCACATGCACCTACCCTCCTCTCAGTAAGGTTTTTGTTGTTGCAGACAACTTTCTTTAATCTTCTTTCATATGGTCCTCTTTTCTGAATCTATGTGCTCCATTCACATCATCCTTCAAGAGTAAAAAACTATCTAACAACGGAGCCGAGGCCAATGCACATTTCCAGCAATATTTGTGGTCACCATACTTAGTTACTCTAAAGACTTTGTAGAAGAAAAACAACTTGTCCGAGCCCAACATTAACAGACCTTGAGTGTGCCCGGAATGTGCTTACAGGGTAAGTAACATTTTCCATTTTGGACTTTGTCGATAGTTCTTCACAAGTTTCTTGTTGGGACTTATGAAAAATAGTTGTGATTTGTTTTTTTAACCATGTAATCACTGCTTCCAGTGGACAGATGAGCACAAAGGTTTTAAACTAATATTTGTCACATGACTTCAAGTTACAATGTGCGTATGGTTTGTGGGTCATTCAAGCCCAAGGCACTTCTGGTGCAGGTAACAACTTTGGGCAGTCTACATTAGGCTGCTAGATATTTGTTCGACCCTTAACACAGTTAGAAAAGTGACCAAACCCTATACAGATTAGAGGACAGGATTCCAGTGATGAAGGCCTCGAGTTACTGGAGTCTTATCAGACCGCAATATAAGTAAGGATATTTTGGGTGAAGTTGATGCTTCCACTGAATATCATCACCATCTGTAAATCCTAGCTAGTTTGTATTGCTTTAAAGGTTCCCATGAGTTGCCTTTTGTGTTGGGCGAACCACTTGTCAAACCGCAGTCTTTTATAATACAAAATCTACACATGAAATCTCAGATCTTTAAGTAATCTGATAAATTACCAGCATATCTGTCTCATCCTCTTTGAAATCTTACTGCACAAAACAGGTAAAATGCTCAAATATGTTCAAGCTTCAAACTCCTCTTGTAATAATTCCAAATGACAAAATATTAACTAGAATCCTGACCATCAGACGAAGTACAATCATGCCAGATCTCGAAAATACTGATCGGTTTTGCTTCATTAAGGGGAGAATAGGATAAGGCAATATCAAATTGTTACAAGATGTCTTGCAAATCGCAAGAAACAAAAAGAACCACTTTGTACTACTATGCTTTGATGCTGAAAAGGCACATGATGATGTCAATGGCCATATTCAATTGAAATTTTGAAGACCATAAAAAAGACTCGATTCTTGCAGTTGAAGATAACTTCATAGCTATAATAAATTTAACTGAACTTGGAACAAAGGGAAAATATTCTAGGAGACTAGAAAGCAGACTGCTCTGCCTCTGTTATTATTTAACCAGTCTTAGACCATCTTGCAGTTTATAGATTGCACAATAGGCTTAAGTCTAGTAAACATGGACTATTAATGCAAACTGTTTGCTGATGATGTGGTACTGATACATCATCCATACCATTTATACTGAGACTTTAAATGGATTTATTAATACGTGCACTCGGAGGGTAACTTAGAGGTACTCCCTGAACCCACTATTCCTACCACCATAGACTAGTTTCTGACCATCTAGTAGGTGCAAGCTCCACTCTGAGGACAGAAAACCGTGCCTGCTCTGCTCGGGTGTGTTTGCGCCTCCTCCAAGTAGGTTGACTGGTGATCTACATATGCATACAAGAGGCTTCAAAGGCCTCTGCTGCCTTTGACATGCAACCCAAGACTTCCCCAGACGGGAAATGCCACCCTCTGCCCTGAGGCCATCTGGCACGAGGACAGGCAGGAAAATTAGATATGCAGGAAGCGTGTTGCACTGTTAGGCTGGACAAACCTCTAGGGTGAACAGTCTGAAGTGAACATGAAGTTAGACATTCCACCATCTTGTGTGTGGTGGAATTGGAAATTATGGGACAGGGTGATGCCCGCTCCGCTAAGGGAGTACTCATCTAGGGGCTGTAGTAACACCAGGGGGGGAAGTAGCCCATTGGCTACCCTCACTCTCATTAACACCCCTAAATTGAGTGTTTACGGGACCCCGTGATACCAGGACCTCAGATTTGATGGTCCAAAAGAAGTCAATTGAAGTTTGCTGACCCGGCAACAAGGGAGCACGACTGACTTGACGCCAAGCCTGCCTGCTGCACCCGACCCTTGTGGAGAAACTAGGCTCGTCCTGCCGCTGTCCAGACTCCTCTAAGAAACTCAAAGCTGCCAGTGCTTTGCAAATCGTCAGAGAACTCCTTTGGAGTAGAGGAGATACTCCCCTGCAGCTACAGGCACCAAAAGAAGCTAGGTCTGGTTCCCTGTCCTGCTGCTCACCGGGCTACCGATGCTGCAGCCTCTCAGAAAGAGGTCACCATGCTCCTACAGGTCAGAACCAAATGGAGCCGCACAGTAACCAATACCTGTGGTACCGGACCCCTTGCCTGAGCCAAGGCTTGCTGTGTCCAGTTTAGACACCAAAACCAAGAAAACCCGATCTGCACGCCAAGGTACTTCAGGGACATTGAGACCCACATTGTGAGTGGCCCAGCTGGCCTGGTGTCCCCTTTTCAGCAGCAACAAAGACCAAGAGTGAGCCTCTGACCGCTGCCACCCGACACTTCAAAGTGCCTCTGCACCCACGCTCCACAGCCCAAGTCCAAGAGAGGCGACCGTTCCAGGCCCCCGCCAACTGCAAGTGACTCCAGCACTTATCCAGGTGCCAAAAACACACCAATGCACCAAGCCCCACAGCGCAAGGAGAAGTGGGCCAATGGTGTCCGTATGTGTGTGAGCATCTCACGGGATGAGCACTCTGTGGGTTCCCTCTGGACTGGCCCCCCAGTCCTAGCTTGCAGCCTCTTTCTAACTGGACCGTTCCCACTAAAGTGAAGGGGACACCCGACACCGTAACAAACGTCTGTACCCGGAAGCCCCAGAACCTCTCTCGGTTACCTGTTGATGTGGCTTTGGACTTACTCCATACTCACCTTAAGTCCAGAAGAACAGTCTTGTAAGTCGCTGTTAAGTGCTCAAATGCAGTACATGTTTTTCCAAATGGGATAATATTACCGCTTTGATAACTAAAACTACATAACTCTAAAAGTACGTACCTGATTCCGATGATCTTGGTATCTAAATTCATATAAAAGTATGTTATTTTTATAAATTGGTGTCAAATTTCCTTATTGAATATGTCTCTCACTTACTGCCTTTGTGTGTGCAATAAATGCTTAGCACTACCCTCTGATACGCCGAACTGCTTGCCCACACTCCCCCAAAAGACAGCATTTGGGATTTCATTTGTGCCTCTGTAAACCAATCGGGTTTTGTCTGGATTCTTTACACAGTGTGCTTCATTTTTGTTGACTATTTAAAGAGCCAGTTTCTTACATTTGACACTTTTTGACTTATTAGAATTGTGAATTTTGCCTTTCAAAATATGCCTGATTTTTAATGTGCTTCACTATTTCCTTCAGGTCCCAAGGTTGTATCTAAAGACATCCCAGTGGAATCAATTGAAGAAGTTTCGAAAATTCTTAAGAGGGCTCCAGTTATCTGGGATAATATTCATGCTAACGATTATGATCAGAAGAGACTTTTTCTTGGACCATACAAAGGACGCTCAACAGAACTTATTCCTAGGCTAATGGGAGTTCTGACAAACCCCAACTGTGAATTTGAAGCAAACTATGTTGCTATTCATACTTTGGCAACCTGGTACAAATCTAACATGAATGGAGTGCGAAAAGATGTGGTAATGGGTAAGTAAATCTGTAAAACATAATACTTTTTTCTCTGAACAGTATTCATAATTTTATTTCTCTGTTTAAATATGGTCAACTTCATATTTAAAGTATGACCTTGTCGCTTCTTCCAGCACAGAGGACACATTAAAACTGAAACTCACTTGGGAGCAACATTTTTCAAGAGCATTGCATTAAATATTTTAAACAGTATTACATGACTATATACATCAATGTGACATGATAGAATAAAGTAATAAGGCTATTTTTCTATATATTAAATACTTAGACTTAGTACTACAACAGTTGCATGGAATAGCCTTAAGAAATAAACTTCTGTCTAATTGCAAACAAAAGGTGAGTTTCCACCTGGAACATTTAATTAAGAGCTGACATACATAAGAGTGCCGTTGGGTAATTGACTGGAAGATCCATCTTTATCATTTAATGTGCAATTCAGTTTCTCAAATGTTGATAGCTTTAATATTTCCATGATCCAAACGTCAATTCACATGGCAGAAGCAGAACTTGCCATTCGTTTTTCAGTCTTTTAGATCTTGAAAGGCATTCAGCATTTCTTCCAGCACTAGCATGCATATTAATGGATGTGCTTGGAAAATATCCTCTTCCACAAAAGCTGGGCCTTGAGCTTTATTACGTTTCTGAATCTCAGGACCTATCCAACCTACTCGTCTCTCCTGCTTACATCTATTTCTTGCAGTAGTTCTATTGTCGTGGTCCTCAGACACCTGGTCAGAGTTGTCTCAATTAGAGGGATTTGTAGAATGACCTACCCACTCAGTCTACTATGTCTGACTTAAATGTGGCTACCAATTTTGTGGTGCTAAGAACCACTACTTTCCAAACTATCTTGATATTTTCCATGTTAGGTACCTCAGATGGATCTTTCTTCTATCCCTTGTAAAGGTTATTCTGTTTATCAACCTCTTTATAACCTTTCTTAGTTTGAGTCTATGAGCTTGATCAAACCATTCTACTTCTGTTAAGCTAAGAATCTTTTTGTCTTAGCTTTAAGGTCATTGCCAAGTCAGTGCTTACTAGTTGCTCTCAGTGAAGAGGCTGTCTAGAACCTACAAGGACCCTAGCGCAGCTCGTTAGAAGAATCCATGTGAAGGGATTAATCCACTCCTTTCATACATCAAGAGGGATTAGCCTCCTTTATCCTCACTTGCTTTGTCCCTGGAGGGTGCCTGTACTCCTTACAGCTTCATTTTGGCCTGAGGACTGTCTTCAAGTAACACAGCGAGAGCCTGGTACTCTTCAAGGGAGGAAGTCCCCCAATTACGGGACAGTTAAAATTATCTGTCAAGCCTTGTGGTTCCAGAAATAGTGCCTGCCAAAAACGTGGTCAGACCAGTTACCAGAGACTACCTGTTGCTTTGGGGCCTCATTTAGGCGCATCAGTCTGGTGGATATCTGACAACATTTAAATCTTGGCTGTGACCAGGGGGTGCTGGTCCACTACCCCTAATGAACCTATCGTCACTACCGGATCAATATTCATCCAGTCCATTGGGGCTCTTAACTGGTCGCTCGTCTCGATATCTGGACCATGCGCCTTCATTCAGGTACCATTGACTGACTAATGGGTCACAAGGAAACAAGAGGTGCAGTCAACATTTTCTGTGACGGACAGCCTATTGTTTGGGGTTGGTTAATTGAAACTGGTTATTTCTGGATCTCTAGGTGTAACCCTTTTAGTCCATTGCACTGACAGTTGTGTCGTGTAGTTCCTATAAATCTTATACAGGATCTGCGCGTTTAGACAACATACACTGTGGGCTTGGTGTCCGGACTGATTCCAGACACCCCCACCGGGTAGGTTTGCCTTTATACCAGCTAGCTCACACTTCCAATAGAAACTCCTCTTACAAAGGAGAGAATAGTTCATGACAACCCTGATCCCTCAGGACCGTGGAAACAGTGTACTACTTTTCGCTTAGTCACTCGTGCTCACTGGATCTCCGAGAAAGACAGAATAAACAGTAGGGACGTTTTTAAATAAGTATTTATTGACCAGTCTTCATTCTTGTGTAAAATAGATGTGTTGTAATGATCAGCAGACAGTAGCAGATATAAATGACTAAAAGCACTAATAACGTAAAAGAATGGTAGATTTATACCATTCTGATATGACCAGTATATAGAATACATGACGATAGAATGTGTACTCCTATGATGCTACCCTAACTAGATGTACCTAAGTGTATCTAGCATGTATGTAGGTGTTAAGCCAAGAATCCCTGTAGGATAAAGTCAACCCCCATTACCTGAAGTGAGAAACTGTGGGACCCCGTCCTGGTCTCCGGTTGGACACCCCGCAAGGGATGTCAGACCACTGTGAGCTGGAGTATCTGCATGCTGGATGCTTCAGCATCTCGCGTCAGTGTGTCGGCATGAAAGTCCCGATCTCCTCTGTTTGTTTGTTTGTGATGTTTTTATACCCAAAGGTCTCCCCGGGGGTTTTGCCTTGGTGTGTCGGTGTCGGACCTAGAATGACGTCGGGAATGATCTTTACACATAGTTTTTATGCAGGGGATGAGCCTTGCTGAGTTTCCAAGAATCCTCATGCATAATAGATGAGGCTGCTACTAGGCAAATACCCCGTTCTGTTTGCAGTGTCGTATCTAGGTAAAAGGTCAGTGCCCAAGAACCGTTATGTGTGTAATGTAGGGGAGAGTATAGGTGATGTTACCTGAGCCTATATTGGGGTACCTATATGAAGTTACAGTAGTGTATGCAGGAGCTTAGTTCTGCACTACTTTTATTTACTAAAGGTGGCTAGACCAAAGTAGAGCCTGCCTTGAATTCCATTTTCCTCTGTCCCTATCCCGTCAAAATGCCCTCTATTTCTTCATTGAATTGAAAGCTTTTGGAAAGTCCCAAGATGAAGCAAAAGCATCCCCGATAGAACAACATTGGCTGGGAGACTCCGTATTAAAATGATTTCTCAAGGCTGCGCAACCAAGTTAAAATGTTTGCATTTGGCTTTGGCCTAGAAGGTGCTGGGACCTCCTGCTTCTCCTTTTTTTTTTTATTTTTTTTTTATTTTTTTTTTTTTTGTTTTTGTTTTATATAGCGCGAACTAGACCCGAGACATCGGGTATCAGAGCACTTTACATAGCACCAGTTTCGTTACATGAGGACACATTCATTTTTGTTAGGCACAGGGGGATTGAGTGATTTGCCCAGAATCGCAGGATATTGAGCGTCGTTGCCGAGACTCAAACCCGGTTCCCCAGCTTCAAGGTCGACCGCTCTAGCTGTAAGGCTACCTCCTTTGTGACATATTTATGTTTACTAATTTACTTACCTGCTTAAGTCAATTTCTTTTTATAGGTGAAAGCACTGACAGGACATTCAAGTTATTACGTGTTATTGTATGCTACATTTTTAGTTTCTATGCTCCTTTTCCTCCTAGAGTAAGCCTTGATTACTGCTCCTTATTCTACTGACAGAGAGAAATCCAACACACGGTCCTTGGCCATTTCAGTTGGAGTATTTTCGGGCAGATTTTCAATACATGGTATGATACAGCTATGCAGCCCTCGCTAAAACTGAGCTTTTCACCAGCCCTAAATGCTCTACAGTCATGTACCCCCACTGAAGGTACTGCGGTTATTCTGACATAGTACAAATGCTGGGATCTGATGTTCGATGGACAGTCTTCTGTTGTTGTGCCTTTGTAGCTGGGCTATGAAAATGTGACCGTGAATAATGAACACACAGATCTTTTAATCCACTGTCTGCCTTTGTGAAGGAAGCAAGGCCCGGAGGTGAGGTCACTAGGCAAATGTTTATGGTGTAGCTACAGCCCCTCTTTCTTTTTTGTGAAGTCATCCCCTTTGAGAAGATCTTGTCTGGGGCCATTCCACTGCACGCACCTGCCAAAATTGGTCACAGGAACGACTGCCTGGATTATCACACCTTAAAGATGCACCCCAGGCTTGAAGGAACAGAGTATAAACTCAAAGGGAGCAATCTCTGATTGACCGGTTCTGGCTCTTTCATCCAGCACTTGCTTCATTCTGACTGAGAAGGTCCTGTGCACCAACCCTAGGAGCAAAAACACAGAAGCAGGAGTGTACCCACTGTGAGGTTGACCTCCAGACTGTGCCCAAGACTGGCAAAGAATGTTTGATTGGTAGACTACACGACCTGTGTAGAGCAGAAGTGACTTTCTGCTTCCTACATGAAATGCTGAAGTGCCCCTGCCAGGATTTTGAGACCTGCTCTACCAATGTCAAACAAAGCCCGGCTGACTTGAAGGACCTTCCCAGAGGACATCTTGATGGACTAAGACAGCTACACATCTAAAGGTCACTCCAGCAAGCTTCCCAGAAGCCATCAACACCAGCTAGGTTGAAGAGCTACTCCATCACATTCAGGATTAGCAAAGGGTTTGCCTTCTCTGTCCTGTACCATTTAGAAGAATCTAGAGTTCAACCACTCACCTAGAGTCCCCTTGGGTCCCATCTTCACTGCTACAGGTGGTCAGGTCACCCTGCTTCCAGAGCATTTTTGTTCCCTTCCTAGATGTAACGTTTGCAGATATGCAGTGTTTATAGCCCCTGTCAGTGCCCCAATTTTAGGGCAATAGATACCTGAACGCAGGACGTTTCTTGCCCCTCCTACTGGAAAAAGGTAACTTTGACTAATGGTTTTGATGTACAAGACCCCCCTCGTGATAATCTTTTAAACCAACATCAAGGGTTAACTGGCATCACAGCCCGTAGCGATCCCTGAAACGACACCCAGTGGCTACTGGACTTTTTATTCCATGGACTTGATTATGCAGTCAGCGTTCATTGGTTCCAGGATACTGGGTCACCTCTCTGGACTCCTCAGTGAGCACTTATAAACATTTTTGGCACTTTGTACTTTGGGTATTATTCTGGCTTTTCAGGGGATCATAGAAGATGCCTTGGGTGAATTCCTGGCATTCTTTTTGCAGTTTTTAGTATTTAGGTCAAAGGGCTGGACAAACCAGTACAGTTTTGTAACCATGTATTTTGCTTAGGTACTAGAAACTAGGAGTAGTCAGAACCCTGTGAAATTCCGTGGAGTTACATTAAAAACTCTGCGAGATTGCGCAGAATGTCAGCATGGCGAGCTGATTTTTTTTTTTTTTTTTTTTTTTTAACCACCGGGATCTTTTTCCCGTGCTGTAAAATCAGCGCAAACGGCACTGCACGCCGCACGAGAGGGCTCTGCTGCTTTTTGCCCATGGAGTAGATTTTCTACTAGAGTGGCAGCATTGCCACCATGAACAGTATCGAACTGCCGTGACCGCCCGTGTTGAGAAATCGTGCCAGGACTTGTGCTATCGCCTAATTTTTCCTCACTCACCAACTTATCGGTGGCATGCCACACGTGGGGAAAATCTGCCATGCTGAGGTCCGCTGAGTTGTTTCGGAACTCAACTCTGTGAACTCTGCTGGCGGAGCAGAGTTTACCATCAACCCCTCTGGGGTTGTAAGTGACCCAGACGACAGATGGAACATAGTGATGCTCACCACCTCAGATCTGTTGGGCATCCTCCTAAAGCCTTTGCTCTGTGCTAAAATATTTTATATACTTATAAATCAAATTTGGCAATTCTAATTCAACTTCCATTACCACTACTGATTTCTTGTGTGAACAACAACCTTATACAGTTATCAAAACTAGACCTTCTTTCCCTATCTGAGAACTAGACTGCAAAAGAAAGACCATTCTGTAGTTCTGTGTAACATCCACTTTACGATCCTCTCCAAAGTGAAGTTAATAAGACCCACATAATAAGAAAATAGTTTTTTTAACCTTTGTCAGGGTCCTCGTTATCTTGTAAGAATCTAATTTTTTGCAGCAAAGCGCAAGAATTTTGGAGTTGTTAAAATGCAATACTAAGACGAGAAACTTGGAAGAATTATCAATGTGTGGAAGGACGCGTGTTTACAGGCAAAAGTGGAGCAGGAACTGGAAAGGGTTGAGAGGTCCTTTGTTCGATAAAATTCTCTATAGGCAGCAGACTTGCTCATGTATTGACTCATGAGAGGCTTTCCCAAAGCATGATACAAAGTCACCGTGGCTTACTTTATAATTTTAATGTTGGAGAACTTAACGGCTGTTTCTGGTACCACTTAGCGCTTTAGTGAATTATTTTTTTTGTAGTTAAAATGTATGGGATTTGTAGGTTTATGTGCATAATGTGTATGCACATCATAATGCTGGTAAAATTAGGAATTTAAAACCTCTGAAGTTTTCTGCAGCAGTTATTGCCAACCATGAATATAGCACACATAAGCTTGTGTGTGTAAGAGTATGTGTGTTAAGTCCATTTAAACATTGGTTTACATATATCACCTGAACGTGATATGGCATTTTTGTTTGGGTGCAGTTATCATGAAAAACATCAATTGCACACCGAAAATTCACTACTAGACTATCTACCATTTAGTTTTTAACAGTTATTTCGAAATTGTGGTATTAGTGCATACATTATTGCTATGTTAAGAAGAACATAATTTCTGTACACGTGATTTTTAGATGCCCAGGTTGCCATTGGAACATTTATGGCTTTTTTATCTTTCTTGGTGAGAATGCGGATTATTCAATGGTCTGTGAAAAATCTGGGAGCTTGTGTTGATGTTTTCATTTTCTTACAAACTAGCACAGATGGAAATCAAAAAGGCATTTGGTCTCCCCTAAGATGAAATTCTATGGCAGGACCTGGAGTCAAGGATTATGCTGTCCTTTCTTCATTTTATTGCACAGCACCATGTTGACCAGTAACCACAACAATAAAATAAAAACTATTTTCCATAACCCAAAGTGAAGAAACTGAATTTCATAAAAAATCAGTCCAATATCCAAACGGGGACCGTCATGCAGTATAAGCGGTCTTGTCTGTTGCCCTCTTTCTTTGCTGTTTGCAGCTGTGCCAGGTAAGTGTTGGACTCCGGTCCATTTTGCTTTCTTTCATGATTGTTTGCTTTACTTAGGCGTTTCCTTACACGGAGGTTCTCCCATCTCGATTTAAAGCAGCCACGGGAACTCTGTGCCCCTCTTTAGCGGCTGGTCTTATAGTTGTTTTGGGTGATAAACCTGGCCAGAGGGTTGCTGGCGCCTCGGTGTGTGGCGGTCCACCAGCTGCTAGATGGCACGCATTGTTCTGCAACGCGACGCTCTTTCTCAGACTGCTGTCGCTGACAGCGCCTCAGTTTCCCATTTTGCCGAGCACCTCGGCCTTTGGGAAACATGACAATCTCACGGCTCCTCCCGTCTGGAGCTTGAATACCCTGCGGGGTAGACCTTCAGGTGTGGTGATTCCTTTTGTTGTTGCAGGTGGATGGTGATGCTTGTAAAGCCCGTTTAGATTCTTTCAGGGTGTTTGTCTGCCTAGCCCTACACTGTGGTGTAGGGTGCTGGCTCTGTATATACTATACCAAAGTGAGGAATAGTGTGCCCAGAGTCCAGAGGAACCCCAAAGGTAGGCAGAGGTGAAGTTAAATAGCACCTCACTCTCTATTTGTGGTAGTGTGGTCGAGCAGTAAGGCAGTATCAGAGCACAGTGCTAAGCATTTGTTGTACACACTCAGTCAGCAAATTAATTCACACACTCAAAGACTGAACGTCAGACCAATTGTTTCTGTATAAAAAATATATTTTTAGTTATTTTATTTCCTAGAACCAAGCAAGCCTGGCACAGGTAAGTGATAAGTAGTTTGCAGTAAATATATAATTGAGACTTGCCTGTAAATCGACCAACTGCATAAGTATTGCAAAGTATTATTTCACTTACCTGCATCAGGCCTGGTTTTGTTCTAGAAATAAAATAACTAAATATTTTTATACAAACAAATTGGTCTGAGTTCAGTCTGAGTGTGTGACAATATTAGTTGCCTGAGTGTGTACAACAAATGCTTAATGCTACCGTCTGACAAAACCTTACTGCTCGCCCACACTACCACAAATAGAGAGAGTAAGGTTCTTTCTCTTGTAGGGGATTTCCGTGTATAGTCATAATCATGTGAATAGTCCCGCCCATGTGCTTGGACCCCGGAACACTTCATTACATATATCTTCTTAAGTTGTCATCTTCTGCCTTTCTTCAGGAAGGCCTGTATGGGCACTTAAGAGATGAAAAAACAATAATGCAGCCTAAGCAACTAGGCTACACTGGCCATTACCTCCTCTTGAAGTGAAAAAGATAACCAGTTTAACTTTAAATTTAGTAATTTACTGAGTTTTACACATAAACTCTCCTTCACAAAACTCCTTTTTCATGATAGAGATGAAAGGAATGGATAGAGAAGCCCCCATAGGCTGCCATTATGTGTCTGCAAATGGATACCATGCCTTTAAGAGTCTCCAGAGACCCCCCCGGTATCCCATGAGGCACAGCCAGAGGCATTTACTGTTAGTTCTTTTTCCGGCTCCTGCTAGCAGGTCCCTGGAGCATTGAGCTCTACCTTTTTTGGTATTTCATAAAAATCAGTGATTATTCAGGACTTTTGGCAGTTTCACTTGACGTCTTTGGCCTTCAGCTAACTACTGCTGTAGGTTTTTGGCAGCATTTCTGCTCTTTTCTTGTCAAAATGCCATCTTTATTTGACAAGTGCCCAGGGCTCTGGGTCAAAGCGACGTCGTCGATCAACGTTGAGGAGAAGAATGGCAAGATCGCTGTCGAGGGGTTCCCCGCGTTCGACGTCGACGCAGCGAACATCGCCGTCGAGACATCGGCGTCGATCTGGGACTCAAAAGCGGCGGTCGCCGCCGAAGCGTCGGCGCCGATCACCATCGACGTTAACGTGAAGATCGACGTCGAGGAGGCAATTGTCTACAAGAAAGTCGACGTCGAGGAGAGAATCAAGGAGAAGGTCGACATCGATAACGGCGTTCGACGTCGATGTCCCGTTCCGTGCCTCGCTCAGTGGTGAGCCTATTGTCGTCGACAGGGAGTTCGCGTTCCAGACCACGTCGGCGCTCGACGTTGAGCAGTGGATCGACATCGAGGGGGACTGATGGAGTATCCAGGGTCCCTTCCTCACGGCCTGCTCGTAAAAGGAGTTTGGTTTGGTCTCCCAGTTCGGAGTATTCACGTACCTACTCACCAACTAGGTCTCCTCCTGCTCCGCTTCCACCGGTGGTCCCACCAGAGTACCACAGCCAACAGAGTCCTCCTCCTCCAGCTACTCCTCCGCTTCCTCCAGCAATTCCTCCACCACCACCGCCTCAGCCTCAACCTGGGCCCGTGGCTCGTCGGCCCACACGCCCTGCGGAACCTCGACTGCCAAGTACATGATCTCGTTCGAGACATCGGTCACATAGACGCCACTGGTCTTCCACAAGATCATGTCGTCGCCATTATGAGAGGTCTCGTCCCGGCATACAAGGGATACATCTTCCACGAGTACATGGAGGTACTCTCCTACTCTCACAGACTCTTCCCCCCCGCAAAGGTTGTCACCTGTTGATGACATATTACCTTCCAGGAGGTTCTGGTCAGAGGGGCTACGAAGCTCTGCATACCCCTGTGCAGCTGACCTCTGAGATATTTGAGACTCTGCAGAAGAGACAGACATCGCGTCCGTTGGTGCCGGGTCTGGAGGAACCAGCTATGGAACTGTTCCTAACGCCGTCTTCTATAAAGTCTGCACCCTCGAGGTTGCAGAAGTAGTATCGTCCGCCTGATTCGGATCCTGCCTTCCTCCGGCTGGTCCCCACTCCGGACTCAGTGATAGTGGTGGCTGCTTGGAAACAGCATGCTACGGCTCCGACTTCCACAGTGCCACTGGATAAAGAGAGGCGTTAGCTGGATTCAGTGGGCAGAAAGGCTTCTAACACCGCGGCTACATCCATGAAGGTGGCCAGCTCTACGGCCTTGCTGGGCCGTTACGATAGATCATTGTGCGAGTCCCTTCAGCAATTTGTGGATCTCATACCAAAGGGACAAGAGGGAAGACTTCCAGGAGATTGTGAATGAGGGCCTGATGGTCTCTAACCAAGTCATCAGCGCTGCAGCGGATAATTCACTTCTGGCAGCCAACGGGTTTTGCCATGGTATTGCTCTACGACGTCATGCTTAGCTTCGTCTCACATCGCTGAAGCCTGAGGCGCAGCAGCGAACCTCCAATCTCCCGTTCTCTGGCACAACTCTCTTTGGTTCCCACGCGGGTGACGAGATGGCCCGCATGAAGACCGAAATGGAGACGTTGAAGGCTGTAGGTTTGAAGAAACCTAAATAACGCAAGACCTTCCGTCTTTTCCAGAGGCATTATTCCTCTGAGGTTACAGCGGTCTCCGGGTCGTCAGTCCAACCAACAGCAGCAGTTTCAGTGCTCCTTTCAGCCGTTTCAAAAACGCCAACAGCGAGGAAGATCTAACCAGCAGTCTGGACAGGAGAACAAGGCTCCTGCTGGTCCGAAGCCCTGAAGGGTTTCTTCCCCCTCATCCGTTGTCCACTCAGGTTGGGGGGAGTATTCAAGATCATCTTGCAGAGCGGCAGAAAATAACTCGGGACAATTGGGTACTAAATATTGTTCACAGTGGATACTTGTAGGAAAGTGGCTCTGTATATACTGCATCAAAGTAAGGTTCAGTGTGCACAGAGTCCACAGTTCCCAGAGGTTTGGCAGAGGTTTAAGTTAGATGGAACCTTACTCTCTAAAGTGGTAGCTTGGTCGAGCAGTAAGGCAGTATCAGAGGACAGTGTAAAGCATTTGTTGTACACACTCAGTCAGCAAATGGTCTCTCACACTCAAGAACTCAACTCTAGGCCAATTGTTTTGTATATAAAAATATATAGTTGTTTTATTTTAGAACCACAAGTAGGTATCAAAATACTTTCTCAGAATGAAATGCTCTAGTTGAATACTTTCAATAAGCAATAGACTTTTAATGCAATAGTTGTTGCAATAGGCAACACAAGTTAAACACAATTATAACATTGAGCTCAATGGGGATTTTAAAAGTAAACGCAATATCAGTTACTTTGCATAGGTTTTTCTTACTCCGGGCTGGATCCAGCCCTGGTGCATCTCCTGTAAACAGTTGAAAGAAATCGTTTTTGCTACACAGGCGATTTTTAAGGAATATTTCGATTTTTCAAAAATCGAGTCTTAGAAGAATTTCTGGCAAAAACCAGGCAATGTTATCCTATTGAGGAAAGTTTGGTTATCGGAAAATCACAGTTGTAATTGCTTTGTAGGGACAGTGCTGCGCACAAAGATCCAGCACTGGGATCTCTCCTGATAACAGGTGGGTCATTTTGTTTTCGTTGATCGGGCGATTTTTAGTGAATATTTTAAAGTTTCAAAACTCGACACTTAGAAGAATTTCCAAGTGAAAACAGTCCATGTTTCCCTATGGAGAAAATGTAGGTATGTAATCGACTGGCAGAGTTAAGGTTCTGGGCATAGACTCGGGGGGTCTCCCAGGGTCTGGTAGGTACGGTTGTTACACCCTCAGTGGCACAGAGGCAGCCAGGTGCAGAGAGAGTAGGCCCAATGTTAGCCTATGGCGGGCAGGGGGCCTGTGGTTGGCGGCTGCTTGTAGGCAGGCCACGTGGCTGTTGGAGCTGGGCTCCTGGCCACTTACTCAGGGCAAGTGGAGAAGTAGTTTAGGACAGATGCTGCACTTCCAGGGGCACTCTGGCGTCTGGGTGCAGGGTGCTTTTGAGCCGTCAGGCGCTCAATGTATTTCAATGGAGAAGCTGCAAGATGAACAAAGGCTGCATGCTCGGGGCAGAGATTCTTAAGGTGCGACCACCACTTCGAGAGGTAAGTTGGGAGGCTGTAGGTTAGGTAGGCACCCAGGAGCTGGGCACAGGGGGCCACAGGGCGCCAGTTGCAGGGGTGTCTTTTGGCGTTGGGAAATCTTACCCTCTTCTGGTCACGGTTGGAGGGGTCCCTGGTATTGAGGTTGCAGGCGTAGTCAGGAGCGTCCTTGGGTGCTGGATTCTTGGACCCAGTCACCGGGGGGGACGTCCTCGTGGTCTTTGTTCACTCAGGCACCGGCCGGGCACGGCGGTTGCAGAGTGTGCCTGATTCGCGGTTCCTGGCTGGCACCAGGGGTTGTTGCTTGTTTTGAGCAGAACCACTGCTCATGGGAGTTCCTGTCTTTTAGATGAGCAAGACAGTCAGCTCCTCCAGGTTTTTCGAGGTTGCTAACCACTGGAGATGCCGAGATTTAGCAGGAGCAGGTCCGACAGGCCTGTAGGGCTGGGGCCAAGTCAGTTGGTGTCGTCCTCCTTGTTAGCAGCTGCATGGCAGGTCTTCTTTCTTCTTGTTCTTCTTTTAGTTTCGGATTCGGGATCTGAGGAAGGAAGGTTCAGGGTGCCCCTAAATACTAAATTTATGGGTGCTACAGGTATGGAAAGGTCCGGGTCCAATGGGTCCCTTCCCTGGGGTGGGTACGCCCCCCTATCCTGCCACTCTCCAGTGGAAGGGGGCAGGAGCCTAGTCCTGATTGAGTAGGGCTCCCCATCTTCAAGATGGCGAGAGCCCGGTGTTGTGACTCACCTCGCCATAAGCAACCTGCCCTCCTCCCGGTGGCAGATACAGATGTCCCCAAGACTCGGCAGATACCGGGGGTCTCTGGAGACTCCTAAAGGCACGGTACCCATTTGACGAAAAAGAAAGGAAAACAAACAAGCAACAAAACGACGCGCGGCCACGAGTCGTGCTCTGTGGTGGGGGAGGGTGAGTAGCATTGAGGCGCAAAAGTGAAAGCAGGCTGGCTGGCGAGTGGTGTGCGATGTGCGCGCACCATGACGAGAGAGGAAAGCCATATGGCGCCTCTGCTCGTCATTGTGCGCGTAACCGCACGCCCGTCGCCAGTGCACGCGCCAGTGGGCTGAAGCGCTTCCCCAAACGGATTGCATGGCGGCACGATGCACGTGATTGTGCGCGTGCTCGCCATGCAATCCACTTTTGGGAGCACTTTTGGGAGCCCCTTACTAGAGTCTCGCATAGCGATTGCTACGCAATAGCTAGGCGAGACCTTAAAGTTTTGTGAAGGAGAGTTTTCTATGTGTAAAACTCAGTAAATTACTAAATTTAAAGTTAAACTGGTTATCTTTTTCACTTCAAGATGAGGTAATGGCCGGTGTAGCCTAGTTGCTTAGGCTGCATTATTGTCTTTTTATCTCTTAAGTGTCCATACAGGCTTTTCTGAAGAAAGGCAGAAGATGAAAACCTAAGAAGCTATAGCTAATTAAGTGCTCCGGGGTCCAAGCACATGGGCGGGACTATTCACATGATTAGGACTATCACGGAAATACCCCTACAAGAGAACTGGAGTTACAGGTAAGAAACTACTCAATCTACTTTGACCAATGCCTACCTTTGGGTTTTCACTGGACTCTTTGCACACTATACCTCATTTTAGTATAGTATATTCAGAGCCAGCTTCCTACAAATACTTCCCATTCACAGATGATTTCTGCGACACTGTGGACTCCTCCATAATTCAAGCAGTCCCAGACACAATGGCCCCTCTTGAGAAGGGAATCGTGGAGATGGCGCAAAGGTGCCTGCAACCCCTCACTCCGAGGGAAGAACTTCTGGGCCTTCATCACCAGACCCTTCAGTGCAAGCTTCTGCCTCCCACGCTGAGAACCCGTGCAAACGTCCGCCAACTCCTGGACATCACCGGCCCACTTGTGAAGATCTGTGACGTGGCGGTAGACGCCAAGGCCTACGGGTCTCCTAATTCCCCCCGATGTGCTTTCCAGCTGGGCCCAATGGACCATCATATTTCTGGGGAATGCTGACTGCCATTTCAAGCAAGAGATGCTGGTCTTTATGGATTAAAATCTACCCCACAGCTGGGAGAGTGAGCTAACTCTGAGGCGGGTCATGTGGCTCAAGTCGGGCTCTTTGGCGACACGATCGTCAAAGAGCTCAGCAAGTTAGTTTTCCACATTAAACTCTCTTGACGAGGCCCAATCACAGTCAAACGTATATTTAATGCACGTGTTTTCTCTGTGGATGTCTGTGGTAGGGGGCGCTCGACTGGCTGTTCCCAATACTCTGCCCCCGGCAGAGGCCAAGCTTCCTAGCGAGGGCAGGCCCACCTGAGGGCGATCGTGTCACACAGGTCCGCACAACAGACCCCGTGAGAAGTAGCCTATTCAAATTTCCCACGTTGAGTTTTTCGTTGATCTCATGTGATCGCTTAAGGGGGCGCTACACACAATACAGAGGTTCCATATAGATTTCTACCGGTTCCTATTTGAGTCGAGGGCCTCGCTGATTCAGCAGGAGGTCCAGGGACTTCTGGAGAAAGGGGCAATTTATCACTCTTAACTCCATCCTTCAGGTTTTATAAGCATTCTGTTTTTGGTCCAGGAGCAGGATGGCAGTCAGCTCCCCGTGATCAATCTCCGGGAATTCATTGAGTGACTGGTGTATCACCACTTCAAGATGGAGGTTATTTACCTCCTCCGAGATCTACCGCGACTCAACGACTATAAGGTCCGGTTGGACCTCAAAGATGTTTATCTCACATTGCCCATTTTTCCACCGCACTAGTGCTTCCTCCAATTCTAACGGCCGGGACAAACTTTCAAGTTCACCTCTCTACCTTTCGGCCTGTCGTCAACCCCTTGGTGTTTCACCAAGGTTCTCAAACCGGTTATAGAATTTTAGGGGTTCCAGTGTACCTGAATGATATGCTGTTGATGGACCAATGCCCAAAGGCACTATCTTGACACCTTCAGATGGCAGTAAATCTCCTGCAGTCCTTGGGGTTTGTCATAAATCAAGCAAAGTTCATTCTGATTCCTGCGCACTCATCACATTTCTGGGGCTGGATTGATTCAGTGGCGACTACCCTGACTCTTCCTTCCAGGAAAATAGCAAAAATCAGACACGAAGGCAGGAGGACTCTGGTGTAACAGAGGACCTCCCTCTGCCAGATAGCCAGGGTGGTAGGCCTCATTTCATAATCAAACGTTTTGGGGGCCTCTCGACTTTCTGGCATTGGAACGTCTAAAAGCATCTCATCTTCGCCATGGTCTCCCATACTCCCAGTTTATTCCCCTGTCGGAGAAGTCCTAGCAAGAGCTTCAGTGATGGCTATCCCACATGGAGGCGTGGAATGGGTGTGCCATTTTTGACTACCAAGTGGATCTGGTCATTGAATCAGACGACAGCAGTACAGGATGGGGGATTTTCTTTGGGCAGTTCACCGCAGGTGGAGTATGGTCCACCGAGTAACAATCCTTTCACATCAACTGTCTGGATTTGATGGCCAGTTCCTTTTGCGGTCAAATGTTGGACCAGGGACCGGGTACAGTGTTAAGCATCCTGCTAAAAATGGACAATGTGGCGGCGGTCCGCTACATCAACCATCTAGGAGGCACACTGTCGAAGGCTGTCTCCAACCTGATCAAGGACTTTTGGGATTATTACCTCTAACACAATGATTCAGTGACGGCGGAACAGCTACAATGCTCTGCCAACCAAGTAGCGAATTGGCACTCTTGCCATCTCAGGGGATTCCATCCTGTCAACTTCTTCCAGCAATGTTTCAGGCCCTTTCCTCCATCTGGGGACCGTTCACTATCGACCTCCTGCTTCCTCGGTACTTCAACTGGAGACCGGACACGGGTAAAGTGGCGACTGATGCATTTCTTCAGGATTGGTCTCTGGAGCAGGGTAATGGCTGGTCCCCGTTTGCCATGATCATGCGCGTGACTGCCCAAGTGCGCAGGCAGAAGGCAGATGTAGTGTTGTTCACCCCTCTGTGGATGTCACGTGTGGTTTCCAGTTCTGATGGAACTTTTTTGGGCTTCTCCAATCCATCTACACCAGCATATTCTTTTGTCGCCTATCCCTCAGGAAATCCTCAGCATCTGGTGATAAACCTCAACCTTTAACTCATGGCGTAGAGGATTACAGGGCAAAATGGCAAGTCCCTGGCTTATCCTCTCGTAGGCTTGAATAGATGGTACTGTTTAGCCTGGTCTCAATGGATTGGTGTCTGCAAAGGCGTCTGGGTCCCATGGGGGCGGACATTGTTCACATTCTGTTCACATTCTGAATTTTTTGGCCTCTTCAGCGGCAGGAGTCATGGCCTTCAGATCAGTTAATACGTTTAGATCCTCGGTTTCTGCGGGCCCTGTAACGATCGCAGATACGCCAGTGGGTGAACCTCCTCAGGTTTTGCAAGGTGCTTCTCGGTATTAGGCTTTCCTTGCCTCCAGAACCCCCATACTCACTCCTCTGGGACGTGAATAAGGTCTTATTCTCATGGCCAAGTAACAGGTGCCTCTTACGGAACCAGTTATAGTCACATTAACCATTCTACTGTTCCTTTTCTCCTGCAGGAGTGTCTGATGTTACCTTCTACATAGCCTGAACAACCAAATGTAATTCTTGAGAGATTTCCTACCCACTCTTTTTGGAGTGGAGGTGCCAAAACTGTGCGTATTAAGGCATTTTAGAGTATGACCGCAGAGCTTCGTCCTTGCGGGGAGAAGCAACTTTTAATTGTTTTACGAAAACCTTTCCTCACTGACCATAGCTGGGTGCAGTGGATGATGCAGTAAGTGGGAATTGACACCGAAATGTTTGGTGCGCACGCCGCTCTGGGAGCAATGGCCTTCGAAGCTTTTTTTTTTTTAGGAGCCCACTTGGAGGATTTTTTTGATGCAGCGGACTGGTCTTCGTAGTCTACCTTCGACTGGTTTCATTTCAAACCAGTCTCCTCCATTGGTAGTGGACAAGCTTTGAACTATCATAATCCGCGCCTCCAGGCTTGCCAAAGAATGAAATATTTCCTAGCTATTGTAGCAAAGTTTCAATTCTATTAAGGCCTCGGAGGCAAGGATTAACCCACCCTCTCATAAGTGATGGCCCACCCAGGTTCTTGGATTTAGAATGAGCATAAGTAAGTGTTTTCAGATATCCTTAAGATGATTTCTGCTGTATGGTATAATTCTAACTTGTTTCCTGGTCAAGTGTGCTCAGTTATTGAACCCTTGGTATGATCTTTACTGTATTCTATGGTTGTCACATTTGCTTGCTGGAATTTTGATTGTTGTTGACATTGGAAATTGTTTCCGTATTCACCAGTGCTCTTTATATTACAGGAATGAATTCTTATAAACAAGAATGAGGAACTTGCACTGTCTGCTTGGTCGCAGGAAGAAAGAGGGCAACAGACAAGGCAACATATACTGCATGACAGTCCCAGATTGGATATTGGACTTTTTTTTTTAATTAACTAAAGGTTATTCCCTGGGGGTAATGGGAAATTAAGTTTTTTGTTTATCGTTGTGGTTATTGGTTAACATGGCTGCTGCGCAATAAAATGACGAAAGGACAGCATAATCTTCGCCTCCGACTCCTGTATAGAATTCAAAATTTCTGTTACGATAGCTAGGAATGTTTTCATTCATTTCATTATGGGATTGTCATGGTCAAGCGTTGACCATAACTAGTCTGTTTCTCTGGTTTTAGTTTTTGCAGCTTAACCATAAAGTCCATAAACACATGTTTTCCATAGAATTGATTTTTTTTTTTTTTCCTTTTTATCTCCCGCCTGAGCCAGCGCTGAAGGACTGGGTTATTCTAAGACCCAGCAGTGCCAGGGGACAACACCTGAAACCTTTGTGGGTTACCTGTTCTGGCGTACAAAACACAGAGACACAGGACACTTCCAGCGACGTCAAAGATCGGCGTTTATTTACTGCAGGGATACAGAAATCGCAAGAAGTACACAACGTGTAGGTTCTGAGAGACTGCTTCGAATTGCAAAAGTGGATCGCTCCTTTTATACATATTTTTGCCATTGCACAACATGGTAAACAAAGGTTACGACTCAGTTCCCACAATAAACTTCAAAAGAGTCGCGTTCATGTTTCAGGAGGCCGGAACATAATTACAGCAGCATTGCCGGTTCCCAACTGTAAAAACATATCATCCCCACAGTTAAACACATTCCATTCTGACTGTAAACACATTAAGAGAAGGGACAGAAACGGATGCAAAGAAAGAACAAGGATGCATGACAGATTGGAAAAGTGTTGGGGGTAATAATGGAAACTTGATTACAGGATCAAAGACCTCGTGCCCAATGCATGCACGACTGAAACAATAGACCAGCACGGTAAGATGAGCCTCGAGCGGGGCCATCTGCCTTTGCCGTGTCATTTCCCCTATCCTAAAAGTCACCCTCAAAGAAACACGTGTCCTTGGTCTAAGCTTGGGAATCCCAGGATCACAGAGCGGACAAGGTCCGTTCGCTGGCTACTTGAGGGCAAGAAACAAAATGGATGCCGCATCTAAAATGGAACCCGAGGGTTCGGATGGACAAACCCAAAAATGAGACGAACCATGCGTGGTTGCGTAGCGAAAACGCGTACACCCACTAAACTCGTCATTTGCGGTTCGTAGACACCAAACTCATCCATATTCGATCACACCCAAAAAGTGTCGTTCCGTCTCGCACAGAACCTCAGACGCTCCTTTTGCCCTCATGTAGGCAAGCACTAGTCAAGATCGGAATCAATTTCAATATTCATCAAATCGTTCAGCTGCTGCTGGAACATCATTCTATCCATCAATGTCTCCTTGGTAACAGATGGCCGTCTTATACACGTTGTAGCACAAAGGCCACATAAGGCAGGACCACACTGTACACAAAGACAACAAGTGAATAGAAACGTTACAACAACCCCTACGATCATCAGAATCTTCCAACCCCAAGTGGATATCAGGCCCCAAAACCATCCTAGAAGTGTCCAATTACCTTCGTCCACGTGTATGGACTCGGAAATCTTGTGCAACTTCGAGATGGCTTGGTAGACAGTTGGAGCGTTGTCAGGAATGCAAATGCAACAGCTCGAATGGATAACTTTACACACACCACCTCTATCTGCAAGGACAAAGTCTAGAACCATACGGTTCTGCAACGTCGTGAGTCTATCCGCCTGAAGTTCAGCTGTTAAATTACCAAGAGCACTCGCAGTTATGTTAGCAGTCGACTCGACTACACGGGTCAACTGTCTTAGGTTCCTACTATTAACCATAGGTCCCCAAAACGGCAAGAAACCCTTAAAGAAGTCTCCTGCTTCTTGACCGGCAGTGTCCTCTTTGCTAATAACGCCTCTCACAATTCTAGTCTTGTGATAGTCTGAGGCAACCGTAAAAGTCGGTGGCAAAAGATTCGCAATATAACAGGTACCCGAAAAATCACGGGGTAACCATGTATATGCACGTTCATAACATACGAAATAAGTACCCTTGGCAGTCAGAAAAACAGGGGAAGAGAGCATCGGTAGGACATACGTGTCAGTACAAGCACTGTTCCCAAGTTGTGCTCTCGGATTTCGACCCATACCTTTCAAGCAGAAATTACCGAGGTGGGGTACGATCCATATTGGGGACGAACTCTTGAGCTGCCTATCACCCACTGATGTACTATACTCAGCCTCACTCAGATCCTTATAGGCTTGCACCTCTTCATCTGGAATAAGCGATGCATCAAAAACATCTCTATCTAAATCCGCAATCGCTATCGCCAAAGGCTTGTGGTACGGACCAGGACCAAAGTTTGCAGAGCGTGGCTCTCGACTGGGGTAGGAATCTAGTGCACTACGGAACATAGTTTGGAATGCTCGAGCTGAACCCTGGGAGCTGTAAGGAAGAACCAAATACGGAATACCCCTATCCATGGTATGTGGCATTAACCCACACACCCAACAGTTGGTAGTATTCATCACCAACTGATGCTGATGTAGGAGTTGAACAAAGGAGTTCTTCATGAATTCCGCACGTCTAACCTGTTCATGTTGAGGCAGGGGATGAAAAGAATGTGGAGAAACGGTAGTAATGGAGCTTAGTTTAACTGTATTCCAAAATACACTCCACCCACCAATAGCATCGATACAGTCAGAAACAGTAGGAATACCTGAAACAGAAAACATTTTGTTCGTACAATCTTATGCAATTTTGATCTTTGCGCCGACATCCTTTCTACTTCCAACAGCTTAGAGAATGCCATCCTCTAAAACCGTCCGTGACGTACTTGACGCACTTCGTTCTGAGTAGCGATTATCAATTCCCAGGAGTTCCCAGGAGTCGACAAAAGTAACCGACCTAGCGTCAGAAACCTGCTAAACAGAAAGGAAGTACCCGCACGGCCCTACGGTTAACCCGGATGATAGGTTTTCTTAAACACTCAGCTTTAATACAAATCTCTTAGCAGTGAAAAGCACATAAAAAAAACTCAAAAAGAAAGGATGTAATTCGTAATGTTCGTAGCGCCAATAAAGAAAAATATAAAACAAAATTTTATTAGTCCTTGCTACGTGGACGAAGAAAGTATCGATTTCTTCCAGGTCGAGTTTGCTCTACAAATAATTGTTCAGCTGGTGAAACAGTGTTCGGTGGAGTGGACGCCGATTCAGACCTTGAGTTCTCTACAACTGATGACTCCACAGGTGTGTCTGGCAGCGACGAATTATCTCCTACAGGTTGAGCATCGCTAAACGGCACAAAACATAAAGGGGTCTCAGTTTCCGTTGCCGCAATCCCAGTTCTCACCCAACCGTCTGTTGGTAAGGGGATTGGTACTTTTTTCGTGTGGCCGGCGTGTACCCAGTTCTTTCTGCCTTCCAACCGAACTGCAGTCCTCGTTGTTAATAACACTTGAAAGGGTCCCACAAATCTCGGCTCCAAGTTACGTTTTCGACCAAAATTTCGGGTAACGACCCAATCGCCTGGCCGGAGCCGATGTCCAGGACCCTCTGTCTGTGCCGGTAGAGCTTCAAAGACCTGTTGGTGAATTAACCTTAATTTAATAGTCAGATCATGAAGATAATCAATTAGCATTGGATACTCAAGACTGTCAAAGGCCTTGGGTCTCGGGACTCCCCAAATGTTCGCAGGGCGGCCGAACACAATCTCATATGGGCTGAGCCCTACTCGAGAGTGTACAGTCGCTCTGGTTGATAGGAGAGCCAGAGGCAAGGCATCAGGCCATGATAGACCAGTCGTAGCTTGTATCTTTGCAAGTTTCAGCTTCAGGGTACCATTGTATCCTTCAACTAAACCCGCTGCCTGAGGATGATTAGCGCTATGGAATTTCTGACGAATTCCAAGGCCCTTACATACACTCTGCATCACACTTCCCACGAACTCACTTCCATTATCTGACCACACAATCCGTGGCATTCCATACCGAGGAAAGTATTCCTTCAGTAGGATTTTCGCTGTGGACAGGGCAGTGTTATCCTTAAGTGGATAGGCCTCGATCCATCTGGAGAACGCACAAACCACTACTAAAACGTACTTCAGATTATTGCATCTCTCCATATGGATGAAATCCAGTTGGTTAACCTCAAAGGGACAAACAGGGGGAGCAAAATGACCAGGTGGAGTGGGGGTGCCCTTGCCAGGATTATGCATCAAACACACCATGCAATTCTTAACCACTCTCTCAGCACACTTAGCAATACCATCATTCTTCCATACAGGGGACAAGAACTTGCATATCCCTTTCGCACTAATGTGCGACAACCCATGAGCCATCGTCACGACAGCGAATACATACGCATCCGGTAACATCCACCTCTGACGTTCTGACAAGTCAACCCAACATCCATGCATATCCAACTTTCCCGTACTCTCTTTCCACTTGGTTTTTTCAGCTTCAGTGGCCTCATTCTGAATTGCTTTCACACTCTCAACAGTGTCTTCACACATACCAGTTTCCGTCGACCATCTCGCTGAACTTGTCACATACATTCGAATTGCAAGATCCTTAGCTGTTTCCTTGGCAATCTCGTCCGCAAATGCATTACCACGACCAACATCATCCGTCACTTTTCGATGTGCACTACATTTAACGATCGCCACTTGTTTAGGCAATGTAAGTGCATCCAAAAGATCATTCACGAGCTGCCCGTGTTGGATCTTCGTACCATGCGATGTCATAAATCCTCTTTCTCTCCACAATCGTCCACAACTGTGCGCAACACCGAATGCATACTGACTGTCGGTAAACACATTCACTCGCTTTCCCTCAGACAAAACACATGCTCTTGTCAATGCAATCAACTCTGCCGCTTGCGCTGAATTCTGATTCAATCTCGCAGTTTCCACAACCGTGCTCAACGTCACTACAGCATACGCGGTCGTCACATCGCCATTCGGCAATTTAAAACCGGAACCATCAACATACAAAGTACCATCGGGATCTGTCAATGGAGTGTTTTTCAGGTCCACACGACCCTTTGTTTCTTCCTCAGTTCGTAAATAACAATCATGTGGTGGTACATCATCTGATTCCATATTAGTCGGCAACAATGTCGCCGGATTCAGTACATTACAACGCTTGATCTGTATATGACTTGCCAAAAGGGTCAACTCATACCCAGACAACCTTGCACTAGTCAGATGTTGAGTTTTTGTCCGATTCAAGAGTGTCAACTGCATGCGGAACCATCACTATGAGCATATTATCCATGACCAGGCCTGCGGATTGTCGAATAGACGCCGCAGCTGCCGCCGTCGCCCTCAAGCAACTCGGCAACGCTCTAGCTACCGGGTCCAGAGTCGAGGAAAAATACGCACATGGACGCTGCTTACCACCAAATTGTTGCGTCAAAACACTCAACGCACAACCTTCTCTCTCGTGAACGTATAATGTAAATGGCTTACTGTATTCAGGAGTACCTAACACAGGAGCCGAACACAACGCATCACGTAGTTCAGAAAAACTTTTCTGACATTCTTCTGTCCATGGCAAAGGAGTCGAAACGTCCTTGCACGTGAGAGCTATCAATGGCTTCGCTAACAGTGAAAAATTTGGAATCCACTGTCTGCAGTATGACGTGATACCTAGAAAGGCACGCACATCTCTGAGTTGTTGGCACAGTCATTCGAGCGATCGCTGCAATTCTTTCAGGGGTCAACCTTCTTCCCGCCTTTGACAATAAGTGACCTAGGTAGGTTACTTCTTGACAACAATATTGCAGTTTAGAAGGTGACACTTTGTGATGCAAGTCACAAAGATGCTGTAACAGTGATACTGTAGCAGTCTTGCAAATCTGTTCAGTGTCTGCAGCTACCAGCAGATCGTCGACGTACTGAATCAAGGCCGCACCAGGTGGCAGCACGAACGCATCAAGTTGACTCTTAAGAGCTTGGCTGTAGATCGATGGACTCTCACAGTAGCCCTGAGGTGCACGTTTGAACCGGAAGCTACGACCACCTAATGAGAAACCGAACAAATCTCTGCTTTCCTCAGCAATCGGAATGCTAAAGAACGCATTCTTCAGATCGATTACCGAGAACCATGATGCAGAGGCTGGAATCAGAGTCAGCAAAGCTGTAATGTCGGGTACCACGGGAAACTGTGGGACAACAATTTTATTGACCTCCCTTAAATCAATAACTAGACGGTACACAGGAGGCTTGGAGGGATCAGTTCGCTTCAAAATAGGCAACACAGGACTATTACACACGTTACCTCGTGTTTCCTCAATGACACCTTGATCGATCAAATCGTAAATGATCGCTAATAGTGCTCGTTCACCATCAAGAGAGATACGATACTGAGGTATGCGTGGCAGTCGCGCGTTGAATTTCAATTGAACGACATAAGGTGGTATATCCAACAGGCCCACATCATTGGGACCTGTCGCCCACAAAGAAGCCGGAAGAGAACTCCATTCCGGTGGGAGCTTATCAATCGACAAATACATAGGAGAGATCACTCTCTGACCCAATGTAAGCTCCACTCCCGCAGGAGAGCAATACAAAGTCGCATGTAACCGTTTCAACAAATCCAAGCCCAAAAGATTCTCACCACAACCAGTAGTCAAAATCAACGGAGCTTCCAACTCACGAGACCCAATTGTAAGGGGCAAAGGGCTAGAAACTGGATTGCTAACGGGGGCGCCAGAGAATCCAACAAACATTCGTCAAGCTAGACAAAGGCGCGCCAGGGAGTTTTGAACGCATGATGGAACTTTTCGCTGCACCAGTGTCCAACAGAAAAGGCTCAACTACGCCCAATGTGGCAACTGCGACATAAGGCCCTCTCTGATCAACCGGAACTGATACTTCTCCCCTCCTCGGTCTACGGCTGTCCTAGTAGATACCATCCGCAGCAACATCATGCTCAACATAATAGTCATCCACACGATACTGTGCAGATCTACCAGACGAGAGATCGCGTTGATCGAAACAATTTTGCGAGTCTGAGGAAGTGGCAAGACGCTCGGTCACGGAGGTAACACAGCGACCTCTACCACGTGAAGCTTGTTGAGGACCACTACTACCTCCTCGAGCCGAAACACCATTGTTCCTATCATGTAAAACTGGACAATTAAACTTCAAATGGCCCTCACCCCGACAATATGCGCATTGATTATACCCCAACACAAAGCGAGGTGCAGAAGAATCATTACGCAACTGTGATCTAGAAAACTGCGATTGTGATCGATTTTGGCTGTTGCGAGTCATTGTAATTCGAGCGCGGAGGATACGCTTGCTGCAATAAGACCTTAGTTTTAAGATCCTTCGTTTTCTTATCTGCGCGTTCGCTTTCTTCCTTCTCTCTGTTTTCATAGTACTGGGCCGTGGCTAATATCTGAGCAGTGGTAGAAACAGCCCACGAACTTTCAGA
This sequence comes from Triturus cristatus, assembly GCF_964204655.1. Classification (NCBI taxonomy): domain Eukaryota; kingdom Metazoa; phylum Chordata; class Amphibia; order Caudata; family Salamandridae; genus Triturus; species Triturus cristatus. Next base: position 557,696,258 of record NC_140580.1, read on the forward strand.
ATTCTTCAGCTTGATGCTGAGTTCAGGCAACAAATTCGATACGAATTTATCAACGAACAATCGCTGAACACACTCAGAGCTCATGTCCTGACCACTATGATCAATAAATGCCTCCTCAAATCTCGTGAAGAAATCGGAGACACTCTCATCCCTCTTTTGTTTGCACGCGGACAACTTGTCCCAATTAACGCGTAGTGCTGGCATAAGTGTCTTCATAAGGGTAATTATCCTCTGGGGCAAATCCACAATAAGCTGTTCAGGTTTAGCCCCACCAACTTGCTGGGCGTCAGCCGCCGCAAGAGCGGCCCAGTCACCGCCTAACTCAGCCGCGTGATTCTCGTGACGGATTTTCGCCCAAATCGGCTGAGGCACTACATTACCAAATAACATGTCAATATCGGCAAGGTTCATAACGGTAGCATCCGCTAGTTGGGACAACTCCTTATAATAACATGCAGGATTTTTACGGGGGTCGGGCAAGGTTTGCTTCACCTGCAAAACTTCCGATCGCTTCCAAGGGAGGTGTATCCAAACTCTCTGAAAACGTCCTGGAACAGCAGGATTAGCATTAGGATCACCTGGCATCCATACTGGGGGAACTTCCCGCATAGGATACTGACCAGGTTTTGCCATCCATTCTTCAGTCTCGTCCTTAAACAATGCTCGAGGTTGCACTGTACATCGAAAAGATAACAGACGCTCTAGAGCACATCGAACATTATCACCTACAATCATACCAGTCGTAAATTGATTCTGGAGCTCGGAGACCTCGGGCGGTACGTTATCGACCGCATCATTATCCCACTCTTCTCTCAAAGATTTACACATTTCCTCGAACACGAATCGTTGTGTGGGCGCATTAAACTGGGAAAAGGTCTCAAACACTATACGCGAAGTGTACTTCACAGGATGGCGAATCCATTTACGTGCCAGTTTTACCAACGACTCACATTCCCTACCATCAGGAATCTGACTACGCCTCTGAGCAACATCGGAAAGTCGACCCGAGTATTGGCCCAAAAAGCGGAGAATAGAGAGTAGCAACAGCATTAAGGAGACGGCTACGAACAGAAGGAGAAGAAGGAGGTACAGGAGCAACAACAGTAGGAGTAGAGACAGTAGTAGTGGACGGGGTAACAGGAGTAGTGGTAACCATAGGCTGAGGAGGTACTGACAAAGGAGCAATAGGAAGAAGAGCCGGTAAAGGAGGATGAACAATCTGCGGCACAAGAGGATTCGGGAGAGCAGGAGGAACGACGGGCTGACCAGCAGCCGCCTGAACAGCAGGTTGAGGAATAGGAAGAATCACAGGACCCACGGTATCTGGAGCATAGGGAGGTGGTGATTTCAATAGATAAGACAATAACGAATCTTCTATCACTTCCTCTCCAGGCTTATCCGAATTAGACGGTAACACCGGATAACACTTATCCACCGCCATATGACTTCCTGCTCCTTCTCATCTTTGTCTCACTGATACTGTTCTGCATTTTGCATCACCGTAATAACACCTTCTCTCTTATTTTTCTTAATCTGTTTGATTTCTTTCTGCTTGGCCTCTTTGCGCCATAACCGGAAGGAATCAAACATGGCCGGCCTAGCCTTCTTTTTAAACAGTTTAGCTTCAAGATTGTCTAAGACGGCAGTTTCGAAACTACCATGTGATGGCCAACTAAGAACACCATCATTTTTAGTGTAACAAACCCAATATTCATTATATACGATAGGACCTACACCATGGCGACTATAGAGCTCATAAATTGGAGTTCCAACCGGAGGTATCGGACATGAATCCGTGCTGCAACATTTAAGGAAACCAAACAAAGTACTACGGCCAGGCATCGTGCACACTAACCGAGTTTACAAACTTCAAGGGCTATCGAATTATGATGTCCTCGCACAAAAAATGCAAGACCCTCGGTTTTTGGCAATTGCAATCGTCAAATAAAACCCAACAACTAAGAACCAACAACTAAGAACCACAAATGCAATGGAACCATGCAAACAACAAAGTAACTCTGGGAGCGACCCACAAATACTTAACTGAAAGAGCAATGGCGTCACCAGGAAGGCCCGTCTATCGTCTCGCCGTACAAAGGACTACGCCAGGCGCCAAAACAGGTCGACAGTCAGGGCATCAGTCCGTCGCAGCCGTCTGGAAGCGGGAATCTTCGCGGGAAAAGACTTCGGGCCACCTATTTCGACAACTGGATCGATGAAGCGGGGTGCACCTTCCCTCGGAGATTTCACACGAAGTTCCTCACGATCGTCGGGCTTTGGACCGGTACCGCTGATGTCGCCCCACGTTGGGCGCCAACTGAAGGACTGGGTTATTCTAAGACCCAGCGGTGCCAGGGGACAACACCTGAAACCTTCGTGGGTTACCTGTTCTGGCGTACAAAACACAGACACGGGACACTTCCAGTGACGTCAAAGATCGGCGTTTATTTACTGCAGGGATACAGAAATCGCAAGAAGTACACAACGTGTAGGTTCTGAGAGACTGCTTCGAATTGCAAAAGTGGATTGCTCCTTTTATACATATTTTTGCCATTGCACAACATGGCAAACAAAGGTTACAACTCAGTTCCCACAATAAACTTCAAAAGAGTCGCGTTCATGTTTCAGGAGGCCGGAACATAATTACAGCAGCATTGCCGGTTCCCAACTGTAAAAACATATCATCCCCATAGTTAAACACATTCCATTCTGACGGTAAACACATTAAGAGAAGGGACAGAAACAGATGCAAAGAAAGAACAAGGATGCATGACAGATTGGAAAAGAGTGTTGGGGGTAATAACGGAAACTTGATTACAGGATCAAAGACCTCGTGCCCAATGCATGCACGACTGAAACAATAGACCAGCACGGTAAGATGAGCCTCGAGCGGGGCCATCTGCCTTTGCCGTGTCATTTCCCCTATCATAAAAGTCACCCTCAAAGAAACACGTGTCCTTGGTGTAAGCTTGGGAATCCCAGGGTCACAGAGCGGACAAGGTCCGTTCGCTGGCTACTTGAGGGCAAGAAACAAAATGGATGCCGCATCTAAAATGGAACCCGAGGGTTCGGATGGACAAACCCAAAAATGAGACGAACCATGCGTGGTTGCGCAGCGAAAACGCGTACACCCACTAAACTCGTCATTTGCGGTTCGTAGACACCAAACTCATCCATATTCGATCACACCCAAAAAGTGTCGTTCCGTCTCGCACGGAACCTCAGCGCATGCGCTGCTCTGGCGAGACATTTAATGAGTGGCCTTTTAAAAGTCTGACCACAGCTTTGTGTGGCATAGGCGCACAGGCACGAGCAGAGGCGCCATCTAGCTTTCCTCTCACTCGCCCAAGCGTGCGCCTCGCTTCAATGCCCCTGCCCCACCACAGAGCGCGTCTCGCAGCTTGTTATCTCCTTGGAGCGGTGTTCCTTTACTTTTGGAAGCAATGTGAGTACTTGTGAAGGGTTTCTATTTTTATCACTCTTGCCTTATCCATCCCACATTTACTTTCAACTCTGTATGACCAGCTCTGTTCTTTAATTGTGTTGTAACTTTATCCGAACGTCTCCTTTTCACGCTCCTTCAATTGCATATCCATTTTGAGAACCTTCTAACTCTTTCCTCACTAGCATTTCAATTTTCTATAGCGCAAACTCGACCCAAAGGTATTGGAGCGCTTTACATGACCACCAGTTACATTACACGAGGACAGAATAATGTTTTTGTTGGCACGAGGAGATTACTTGATGACTAAGCAATTTACCCAGAATCACAACATGAGTCGACACACAGATTCGAACCGGGTTCCCCAGCTCCAAAACCGGCAACTCTAGATGTTACACCACATCCGTGTAGAAATGAAAGTTAGCTGTGCGGTAGTAAACATTATAGAGGCATTTCCCTCATCCTTAGAATGGGAATGTGGGTGAACCGGCATTTCTCGGGTGTTCACGCATGAAGTGCAGTATTGAAGTGTTTCGTACAAAAAATAAAAAAATATATAATATAAAGAACATTGTACCTTACAGACATCTTTAAGCCATCCGCCTCGAGACCGCTCTCTCAACAAATGCTTCCCCTGCAGACGTGTTTGAATGGATGTCAAAGTTTGTTTCGTTTCAGCATTCACTCATCAGATCACATGGTTAAGGCACTACATAAGCGAGATAGAAACTGATGCCTGCTTGTTGGCAAGCATAATAACCACTAGTACCCTGTTCAACATCGATCTCACAGGTCCTGATAAAAACAACTAATCTTCCTGAAAGTGATCTATTGAGTCATCTCAGAAAACACATGAAAAGTGAAGTACTCTAAACGGCAAACTAATTTAAAGAGACATGTACACACCATCTAGGGCGACCACTTGTTCGTATTTTTCACGGACTATCCTGAATGTGTACCTTGTCCGTGAGCACATGAGTGGTCCGTTACGTATGCCCTGGGCCACTGGCATTATGCGGCAGGAGAGGTCCAAATTATGTGGCAGGATTGAATAAATCACGCTGCAATAAAAGGCAAATTATGCGGCATAATGGGGCACATTTTGTAACAGTATTAATTATTTCCACTTTTTTTTAACTTGGTAACTGTCTGGGCATTGGTTGCACCTCATTAGTACCAGTTTAACACCCAAATATATCAATAAGCAATAGAAAAATAACCGTTCAGCTTTACAAAGAGCCTTCTACTGAGCAGCAACACTTGTCTTTGTTTTTTCAAGGTAAATTCATATTTGAGGAGCAGATTTTTGTATAACTATAGATTTGCCGCATTTGCCACATAATCCGTCATCTGCCACATAATCCGCCTTCTGCCACATAATCTTCAGATTTTAACAAAAAAAGACATTTTATTTTTGGCTCAAATGGTCCAAAAGTTAATAAAAATGTAGCAGCAAGCATTGCATAGCCAATAGTTCTCGCTTTTGGGACCCTATAAGTATTTAGTTACGCAGCACAATATCCTTGGTTCAACAACATCAACTGTTGCATGGCTAAACACTTATAAAGTCCCAAAGGCGAGACCTATTGGCTATGCCAATGCTTGTTGTGGCTTTGGCATCTATTTGATTGGTCTGCTACTGTGTTTATTGTAAGTTTTTTGAAGATTGTTGTATCTTTTTTTCATTAAGCTGACACAGAAGACTCTACTGTATCGATTCAAATTAAGTTGGAAAATGAAGGGAGTGATGAAGATATTGAAACTGATATTTTGTATAGCCCTCAGATGGCTTTGAAGTTGGCACTTACAGACTGGCTCCAAGAGTTTGGGGTATCCAACCAATACAGCAGTAAGATTCTTTTTCCTGCAATGTCTTTTGTTTTCTCAGTCTAGCACTTGTCAGTTCAACTCTTTTAGTAAACTGTGCTATTATCAAATACATTTGAATACTTGTTAAATGATTAACTTTTTATGAGAACGTTGGTGCATAGCCACTAAATTGATTAGTCTATAAGAGAAATTGTGGCACAACAGATAGTAGACTTAATAATGTTTCTGAAAGAATTCAACTTTCATCTCCCAACCCCTATCTATGTCTACTAGTTGTAGGAAGCTGGCTCTGTATATACTATATCAAAGTAAGGTATAGTGTGCACACAGTGCAGTGGAACTACCAAGGCTTACAGATGTAAAAGTAGATAATACCTTACTCCCAATTTGTGGTAGTGTGGGTGGGCAGTAAGTCTTTATCAGAGGGTAGTGTTAAGCATTTATTGTATACACTCAGGCAAGAAATTGTCACACACACTCAAAGACTGAACCCAGGCCAGTTGTTTGTACCAAAATATTTCTTTATTGTATTTTATTTATAGAACCAAGTAGGACTTGGTATCTTTAAATATGATGGTTCTTTTCTAGACCGATTGTTCAAAAGCAAGCTAGATGAATGACTTTTCTTACTGTTTGTAAAAGTGTGCAAATACAGTTGTAATTACTTTTGGATTACTTTTGATTACTCATAATGATATGCATAAATATCTCACTGGGGCATTTCCTGGATAAAAGGTAAGTAAAGCTGTTTTTCTCAAAACACAGTTTCTTAGGTTTTCATACAATTTTCAACTCCACACTTGAAACCTTTTCCACAGAAAAACAGTGCAGTCCTATAGGAGGAAATCAGGTTATCAGTTTAAAGGTCAGTTAATCAGTCTTGAGAGTTGTTTCTGGGGTTAGAACCAGTGTTCCCCCAGGATCAAGGATGCACTCAGAGCACCCTCAGCTGCACTAGGGCGGCCGGGTGCGGAGTGCTGAGGCCCAACTTTATCCAATGGGGGATAAGCGGCCTCCGTTTGGTGGCTGTTCAGACGCGCCACTTGGATGTGGGAGCAAAGCTCCTAAGGTTTAGCTCCGGGCAAAGGGGGATCTAAGGTAGCTCACAAGGTGCACCCACAGAGGTAAAGGAGCGACCAGGTGCAGAGTGCTGATTTGGTGTCTGGTGCCCTGTTTCCAATAGGAGTTTCTGGTTTTGGATTTTAGCTTCAGGCTTGGCCCAGGAAGTCTTCCGGGAGGAACTAACAGCTGGACAGGTAAGTTGGAGGGCTCGGGAAAGTAGGTGCACCTCAGGTCCTCTTCTGCAGGTCCCAGGGCAGCTGGATGCAGGGATGCCTTTTGAGGTCTGATTCCACCTTACCGGGCCACTCTAGGTTGGGGGGCGGGGCTGGGGTTGGGGTCTCCGTGCAGAGGCTGCAGGTGACGTCAGGGAGGGGGTCCTGGAGGGGTCAACCTGCAGTGGATACGGACTCTGTAGTGCTGGGGGACCTCGCTGGGACTGGTGGGCCCACTCGGACTCAGGCCGTAAACAACGGGTGCAGTGGTGGTTCCAGGCTTCGGGTTTCTTTGTCTTCAGCAGCGTCAGAGTTTTTTTTTGGTGATTCTTTTGAACAGAGCTGCTGTACACCGGAGATCCAGTCTTTGTTCAAGGCAGTCAGTCCTGAATGTTGCTGGCTGCAAGACAAAGCGACTCCTGGCGCTAGATCTCTGGAAACTGCAGATGGGCCAGTAGGGCTTGGGCCAAGTTATGTTATGTTATGTTAAAAGCACTTTTATAGCGCACAGCTGCCCCAGCTAAGGGGCGTCCCGGCGCTTGGAAAAGAAGGCCCAGCACAACAAAGCAGAAAGAGGGAAAGGCACGCACAAATCGGAATACTAGCATAAGGGAGGGAACAGATGCGTCTTTAGTCTTTATAGCCTTCCTAAATTTCAAAAGCTCTTCTATTTCACGCAAATTGGGCGGAAGAGTTCCACAGCTTTGCAGCCAAGACCTGAAAGGACCGGCCTCCGGCCCTGCATAGCCTAAACCGCGGAACCACCACCAGGTGGTGACCCAAAGATCTCAGGGGTCGTGAAGGCACATAAGGCACCAAAAAAGTGGAGAGGATCTGGGGAGAAGCCTTCCTGAGGATTTTGAAAGAGACATAAGATCTTAAAGTGAATCCTCTGAACCATAGGCAGCCAGTGCAAAGCACGAATGGTGGTTTCCGCAGAGCAGAGCCTTGGTAAACCTACCAGGGCTCTTGCAGCGGCGTTCTGAACATGTTGCATCCGAGCAATTTCGGCCTAATTAGCCCCCAACAAGAGTGAGCTAGCATAGTCAAGCCGCGATAATATGGAGGCCTGAATGACCAGCTGTCTGGTAGGGGCATCAAAAAACCTCAGGATTGGACGCAACCCTCGCAGAATACCATAACAGGTGGCCGCCACTTTTTTTGTGTGCACACTAAAACTCAAAACTGAGTCTAGCCACACTCCCAAGTTCTTTACCTCAGACACTGGCACAGGAGTTGCATCCAATTCCGGGGGCCACCACCTATCACCCCAAAGATCCGTCCGTTTGCCCACAATCATGACCTCCGTTTTTTTAGCAGTCAGTTGGAGGCAATTGGCATTCATCCAACTAGCCACTGCCGATAGCCCATCCCGGAACCTGGGGGCATCAAAGTCGGGGCCTCCACTTAGGACAACCGCCAGCTGCGTGTCGTCCGCATAGGAGACCATAGTCAGGCCCCAATGCTTGGCGACATCCGCTAGCGGTCTCACATATAGATTGAATAATGTGGGACTCAACGACGAACCCTGAGGCACACCCATCTTCAGTGAATAGAACTTCGACTCAAAAGGCGGCGTGGCTACCTTAAAGGTCCGACCAGTTAGAAAAGAGCGGAACCAATCGAGAGCAATGCCCATAACACCCGCCTCCCTCAGCCGTTGGAGCAGAATCCCATGCGAAACCGTATCAAATGCGGCACGGAGATCCAGTAATATCAGTGCCGCGGTCTGACCCGAATCAAGCAAAGTGCGCAGATGTTCTGTCATAAAGAGCAGGGCAGTTTCGGTACTGTGGCCAGCCCGAAAACCATTCTGGGAACAGTCCAGAATGTTTGCCCTTGCAAAATGTTCGGTCAGCACCTCGTTCACATGGGACTCAACAACCTTAGAAGACCTGGGGAGGAGGGAAATCGGGCGGTAGCTCTCAAGTTTTAAAGGGTCCATTGTGTTTTTTTTTTTAAGATAGGTGTCACGACAGCCTGTTTCCATTTAGTTGGAACAACACCTGTGGTGAGCGAGAGCTTTAAGAGCTGACATAATGGAGGGAGACAAATAATAGCTGAGTCTCTAAACTGAGCTGGCCTCATGGGGTCCACAGGCGAACCAGATTTTATTTTCTGGGCTAATTTTAGAAATGTTTCCATCGAAAGACTAGGAAGCACCGCCAGAGAATCACCTGTGATTGGTATGGGGCTCGTATGCTCAGCAACTGGCTCAGAAATAGAGAAGGCACGGTAAATGGCTTGAACTTTTCCCAGAAAGAACAAAGCCAAATCTTCACAATGGGCCGCAAAACAGATTTCAGCCGCGTGAGCTTTTTTTAGCCATCGGGTCCTTTAGAACCTTAAAAATTAACTTGGATGGATTAGGGCTTGTTTTAAATTCAAATGAATAGTAGGCAGCCCGAGATCGGCACACAGCTCTATGATATTTTTTAACTTTTAAAAGATACCTAGATTTTTTACCGGCATCGTAAGATTTCCGCCAATCCCTTTCTGCCTGTTTACAGGCTTTCTTTAACAGTATCAAAGAACTATCGTACCATGGGCTGGATTCTCTAGGGCGACATTTCGACCAGACCGCAGGGATCAATACGTCCAAGGCCCGAGAGACCCAGTCACAGAAAAGGTCATACTCAGATACAACATTATGAAAGGGACCAAGCGGATTCGTTTCCAGCAGGTGGTGAAAGTCCTCCAACTTGAGTTTGTTCCAGTGGCGTTTGTACACTACTTTATCCTGGGACTTAAAAGGAAGTTCAGCAATCGAGAGGGACAGTTTAACCAAAAAATGGTCAGACCAAGCAACAGGGCTAGGCATAGCCACCGATGCTCCTACCAGATTTGTAAACAACGGGTCAAGTATGTGACCACCCACATGTGTGGGGGAAGTGACCAGTTGATTAAGCTGAAGAGCCTCCAAGTCAGCCAACGTGCTGCTAATGGCCGTGATATAAGGACAATCAAAATGAAGATTAAGATCTCCCAAGATGCTAAAATTGGCGCACCCCAAAGCAAGCGAACTGACACATTCCGGGAGGGCCTTTCGAAACGCAGTATCTCATCCAGGAGGCCGATAGATAAGAAGACCAGATAATGCAAAGTGATAATTGATTGAGAGCTTAAAGAACGCACATTCGCATCCTGCCAGATTTACTACCCTCCAATCACAGGGGTAGCAGGACTTAACAGCCATGGCGATGCCACCACCCCTGGATGCCCGGTTATGGGTAAAGATGGAATAATCAGAGGGAAGGGCCAGGTCCGAGGCATGTGGGCTGCTGAATTCATATCTGTGCATAGATCGCCGCCTAGTGTTGGGTCCGGATGATTGCACATTGTTGTCCTGGAAGAGTCTTTGAAGTATCACGAGATAGGTGGCTCCTCCCCTGGACTGCAGTGCGCATGGGCATCCTCTCCATCCTTAGATTGTTTTTTTCCGCCATTGGGTTCGGATGTGCTTATCTTAGCTCAAGTTAGGAAAATTCAGTTTAAGGCCAAAAGGCCTTTAGTTATCGTCGGTACTGTTCCCGTTCGGTATCGACTAGTTTCTTTAGTGCTTTAGCACCTTCTTCAAGCTTTCGGATCCGCTTGGTCCGAACTTCGATCGACGATGGAATCGAGGACTCCCTTCAAAAGATGTCCTTTATGCCACGCGAAATACCCACACATCGACGTCCACCCGGTATGCAACAAATGTCTCTCACCGGATCACGATGAGTCGAAATGTATGGCCTGTGCCCGGTTCCGCTCGAAGAAGACTCTCCGGAATCGACTGGCAGCGAGATTGGAGGCGCAGCAATCGGCGCCTGCCCCGGCCAACATCTTTAGCACCGAAGAAGAGGACGCCGAGAGCGTGGAAGACGTAGACTCCAGCCCCGCTTCCGAACACGACTCACGATCGGAAGGCCTCGAAGCCCTCCACTCCTTCGACGCCGGCAAAGGTCATCGCCTCCGAACGCGCAAAAAGGGATTTCGGTGCCGAGCTCACCGCAGCGGATACGGGTACCGAGCCGAAGAAGAAGGCCCTCTGTCCCCACAAGGCGCCTCGGCCTCTGGCACCGAAGATTACGGCCCAAACCACCAAAGTCAAGTTGGCCACCCTGTCTGCGTCGACGTCGAAGACGGCGGCGCCTGCCAAGTCATCGACTCCCAACGAGCGTCGCTACCTCTCTTCGGATCGATGACCCCATGACTGCAAAGAAGTCGGATGCCGCTTCGACGCCTACCTCCAAGGTGCCGATCGGTTCCAAGGAGCCATCTGCGTTCACCGTGCAACAGGTCTCCGCATCGTTGCAACGCATCAGAGAACGGGCAACCCTCCACGCTACGTCGGGTCCCGACACGCACAAGGCTGCGAAATCACACTCTGCGCCGGCCAACATCACGTTTGGGTTGCCGCCATCCACGGCGCCGAAAATGTTTCGAGATTCGGACACGTGTCCGCCAAACACAGTCCCCATCCACTGGACAAACGGATTTCGAGCCTTCACAGGCACAATTTATCGACGCCAACACTGGTAGGTTGATGCTCCGCAAGCGGAAAATCACGCCAGAGAGGGGATTGGACTCCTACAAAATTCCTCTCAAACACAAATTGCCGGCAGGATCAGAGCCAGTGCTTCATGAACACTTTCAACCCTTCCATCAGGATTCACCGTCCTTTTCTCCTACGCCTTCAGAGGCAGACGCAGGAGAGGACTATGTAGGGGATGATACCGCCTACCCTGGGGATATCGATCCTGATGATCACCTTTAAGACCCAGATCAGGCATGGGATGACCCCACCGACCAGGGTACCGCACCAGATACCCATGACACGCAGCTTTATAACATAAAGACATCTCCCACAGAGGACACTGCTGCCTTTAATGCCCTTATAGAACGGGCTGCTGCCAATCATGGAGTAGAACTCCATTCTGACACTGTCGAAGAAGACTTCTTGGTGGACACTTTCGCCTCTTCTGAAAAAACTGTCAAAACTCTGCCCATGTTAAAAGGAGTTCTAAAACCTGCAAAAGACATTTTTAAAGAAACAACCAGGGCACGGGTGCTGAACCCCAGGATCGAAAAGAAATACAAGCCTGCACCCGGAGACCCTATGTACATTAGGGGTCAGTTACCTTTAGACTCCATGGTTGTTGCTAATGCTCGCAAAAGAGCCCACTCACAAACAACGGGTGATGCTCCTCCCCCAGATAATGAGTCCAAAGTGCTGGAGACATCAGGCAAACGGATTGCAGCGCAAGCAGCAAACATCTGGCGCATTGCCAACACACAGGCACTCCTGGCCCGTTATGATAGGTCCCACTACGACACACTAGAATCACTGCTACAACATTTGCCAGATGAATATAAAGAGGCGGCGGAGCTCCTTATCAGAGAGGGACAACTCCTTACCAATGCATCCAAGTGCGCACTGGATGCAGCCGACACTGCGGCGAGGGCAATCAACACAAGCGCCCTGTTGAGGAGCCATGCATGGTTGAGAATCTCAGGCTTCAAGCCTGAGATTCAGAACAATATCTTAAATCAACCGGTCAACCCAGACTATTTATTTGGCCCTGAAGTTGACACTACCCTCGAGAAAATTAAAAAAGACACTGACACTGCGAAATCCATGGGGGCTCTGCAGACGCAGCAGTTTCGTAGTGGCTCCTTTCGTCGCCCCGGGAATAGAGGAGCAGCTAGAGGTCAGGGGTCACAGCAGCAGTACACTAAAGGGGGCACACAAAGTAACTGATAAAACCACCAGAGGTGGATATCGTGGCTCCAGCACCAAAGGCACGGGACGTGGGTACGGCAACACCAGGTCCTCCCCCAAAAACAAACAGTGACGCCCTCTCCCTGCCCCCCGACCACATAACACCTGTCGGGGGGAGACTCCAACAGTTCTGTCAGCCTGGAAAACCATCACCACAGACAGGTGGGTCAGGGACATTATCCAGCACGGTTACTGTCTCGAATTAACGTCCACTCCACCCAACATACCGCCAAAGCACCGTCCTATGTCCGTAGAGCACTTGGCATTATTGCAGCAGGAAGTGCTAAGTATGCTGCAAAAAGGTGCAATAGAGGTCGTGCCCGTCAACCAACAGGGGACAGGGGTGTACTCTCTGTACTTCTTAATCCCAAAAAAGGACTGTTCGCTCAGACCTATACTAGACCTGAGACCCCTCACCCACTACATTCTCTCAGAGCATTTCCATATGCTCACCCTAGAGCAGGTTCTGCCGCTACTCAGTCAGGGAGACTTCCTAGCCACACTGGACTTGAAAGATGCGTATTTCCACATACCCATACACCCATCACACAGGAAATATCTCCGGTTCACTATTCAGGGGCATTACTATCAGTTCAAAGTTCTCCCCTTCGGAGTAACAACAGCACCCAGGGTCTTTACCAAGTGCCTAGCAACAGTGGCTGCACATCTACGGAGACAACACATTCACGTCTTCCCTTACCTGGACGACTGGCTTGTTCAGGCAAAGTCAGCCCAGCAATGTGCCAGCCACATGTCCCTCACCATTTACCTTCTTCACAGTCTGGGATTCTCACTAAATTACCCAAAATCACATCTCCAACCCGCACACGTACGACAGTACCTGGGCGCGACCATAAACACTCTGGCAGCCACAGCTCAGCCAAATTTAGTGAGGATCAACAGCATGCAACTGCTGATCTCCAAGTTCAAACCTCAACACTCCCTTCCTGCGCGAGTGTTCATGCAGTTGATAGGCATGATGGCCTCCTGCATTTTCATAGTCCCGCACGCGAGACTACATATGCGCCCGCTTCATGAGTGCTTAGCACGTCAATGGAATCAGGCTCACGGACAATTAAAAGACCTAGTGTTGGTGAGCGGTCGGGCATACAACTCTCTGCATTGGTGGAATCTACAAAACCTTTGCAAGGGCCGACCGTTCCAAGAGCCTGTTCCACAAATAATACTGACGGCGGACGCCTCTCTCCAGGGTTGGGGAGCTCATGTACTCACTTTCACAGTGCAGGGACTATAGACAACGCAACAAAAGAAGATGCACATCAACGTTTTGGAACTGATGGCAATCTTCCTAGCCATGAAGGCATTCAAAGTACACTTGTGCAACAAAGTCGTGTTGATCCGGACGGACAACATGACTGCCATGTACTACATACAGAAGCAGGGAGGAACACACTCTCCACAGTTGTCTCATCTGGCTCAGAGCATGTGGAAGTGGGCCATTCAGAGGAACATATTCCTCATGGCGGAACACTTCCCGGGCAAAGACAACCAGATGGCGGATCTGCTCAGCAGACGCAGGCACCAGATGCACGAGTGGGAGCTACATCCGTCAGTACTCCAACCGTACTTCCAACAGTGGAGTCATCCAGAGATAGACCTATTCGCCACAAACAAACGCAAAATGCCAAAGCTTTGCCGCCAGGTTCCCACATCCGCAGTCACAGGGCAATGCGATATGGATGAACTGGTCAGGCAGATTTGCGTACGCTTTTCCCCCAGCGCCATTGATACCGCTAGTGGCACGCAAACTGAGACAACACTCACTAACACTCATCCTAGTTGCTCCCACATGGGCGCGCCAACCATGGTACACCACCTTTCTAGAACTTTCCGTGGTGCCGCATCAAAGGCTGCGGATCAAACCCGCACTTTTAACGCAGAACCATGGCGAAATTCAGCACCCAGATCCGCAACAGCTGAACCTGGCAAGCTGGCTCCTGAGGTCTTAGAGTTTGGCTACCTAAACCTGCCACCTGACTGTATGGATATCATCAAAGAAGCCAGGAGACCCACGACCAGAGCTTGCTATGTGGCTAAATGGAAGAGGTTTGTCATTTACTGCAACAACAATGACATTAACCCGCTGGACGCATCCATTAAAACATCATCTGTTACCTCTTACACCTATACCGATGCAATCTGGCATACAACTCAATACGTATCCATTTAACCGCGATAGCGGCATATCTTCAAAACAGGCAGCACCTCTCTTTATTCAGAGTGCCTGCCATCAAAGCCTTCTTGGAGGGACTCAAACGAGTAATTCCCCCAAGACACCCACCGGCACCGGTGTGGAACCTCAATTTGGTTCTCACCAGATTAATGGGTCCACCCTTTGAACCTCTCCATTCATGTGAGATTCAATTCTTCACCTGGAAAGTAGCTTTCCTAGTGACCATAACTTCTTTACGAAGAGTTAGTGAACTCCAGGCACTAACCATTCAAGAGCCATTCATACAGGTTCACGCAAACAGGGTTGTACAACGTACCAACCCCCAAATTCATGCCCAAAGTGATATCGCAGTTCCACATGAATCAAACTATTGAACTGCCCGTTTTCTTTCAAAATCCACAAAATGTCGCAGAGAGAATGCTCCATACACTAGATGTGAAGAGGGCCCTCATGTACTATATAGACAGAACTAAGGACTTTAGGCAAACAAAACAACTTTTTGTTGCTTTTTCTCCACAACACAAGGCCAACGCCATTTCCAAAGCAGGGATAGCCAGATGGATCGTTAAATGTATTCAAATTTGCTATCAAAAAGCTAAATGCACATTAACGATTCCCCCACGAGCCCACTCAACACAAAAGTTAGGGGCGTCCATGGCTTTCCTAGGAAACATTCCTTTACAGGAAATATGTAGAGCAGCCACATGGTCCACTATACATACATTTACCAAACACTACTGTGTAGATGTACACTCAAAACAGCAGGCAGCTGTAGGACAGGCTGTTCTCAAAACTCTTTTTCAGACTGCTGCAGCTGGCACGGGTAGCCGCCGCTAATGGAGGAACTGCTATGTATTCTATGCACAGATATGAATTCAGCAGCCCACATGCCTCGAACTGAATATGCTACTTACCAGTATGCATCTGTTCTTGGCATGTAGGGCTGCTGACATTCATATCGCCCACCCTCCTCCCCGGCGCCTGTAGCGGCTGCAGCACTCAGAATTACTGTATAGCATGGTCATCACTTACTGTATCTACTCCATCACTGCCACAATGGCGAAAAACAATCTAAGGATGTCCATGCGCACTGTAGTCCAGGGGAGGAGCCACCTATCTCGTGATACTTCGAAGACTCTTCCAGGACAACAACGTGCAATCATCCGGACCCAACACTAGGCGGCGATCTATGCACAGATATGAATGTCAGCAGCCCTACATGCCAAGAACAGATGCATACTGGTAAGTAGCATCTTCAATTCACCACTGCCGTATCTGCTTCCTGCAGCCAAGTCTCCGTCATAAAAAACACATCAGGTGTCCCCTCATGTAAAAGATCAAAAATTTCTGAGTGATGCTTCGATAAGGACCTAATATTAAGATTCCAAATAGTAATATTTCGGGAAGTAGATGGTCTATTACCCGAAAGCTTACACGGAGAAGACACCGTCAAAGCGGAGATTAAGGAGGGGGCATTAAGCGACCAGTTATAACACGCACACTTATACTGACCACAAAGAGGGCTGACAGGCTCAGACGCACAGCGTGGAAACACCTTTCCAAGTTGCAGTAACTCCTCACTAGAGTATCCCCTCATTGTAGCCATCACCGCAACGGAAGCGAAAAGTCAGTTCTTCTCTGCAGTCTCCTCTGCTGTGCGTCTTCTTTTGTCCTTATTCTTTATAGGTTGCGGTAATCTTCCTAATGGGTTCAGGGCTGCCCCCTAAATACTGTATTTAGGGGGCGTTCTAGGGGTCTCAGGGTCAGTAGCTAATGGGCTACTGACCTTAGGGTGACTGCAACCTTGGTGTGCTTGCCCCACCCCCACGTGGGGGAGTGGGCATAACCCCTAACACTGATTGGAGAGTGCCTGCCATCTGCAAGATGGCTGGCATGAAGAGTGGGCTTCACCTCCCCTCCCTCACCTGAGGGGTGTGGTTGGCAGAGATGGGCACACCTTAAGGCTGGTCTAATTTTTCCCGCCTGTCTTTCCACCGAAAAGGGGGTGAGACAGGAAGGCAGGAGAGGCTGGGGGCAGCGTTGCAAAAGCGGCAAGGCCTTTGAAGGTCCCCTGCCAAAGATGGCTCTTCTTGACCTGGGGAGGTGTGAACCAGGAAAGGCTTTGTTTCTGGGTAAGGGAGCAAAAGCTCCAACCCCAGGGGCCAAAATGAGAAAACTGCTGAAACTGTTATACCGGGCGACTGGTAGCACAGTGGCGACTGGTAGCACAGTGGCGACTGGACTTGTGCTTCTAGCTCGAAGAATGTGAGGGACATCGACCCCTGTGGCCAGAACTACCTCACGAAGCACCAAGAAGACCCCTCCCATCGACCCCACAGCATCTTCCGCATCCCGTATAGCTTGCATCAGGACCACTCCAATAGAGGTCAATGGCAAGGGACCACTGAGACTGAAACAGAAGAGTATATGGTCTGGGAGTTTATCATTGCGAACTCCACAGCACCATAATGGCTCTGATGAATTCTGGGAAGTTTGGTAGCAAACTTCTCAGCATACTAAACCCACACTGATGCCAGTATAGGGTTTATTATACAATGCACTCCGAGGGCATCTTAGAGATCGCCCCTGAAAAACAATCGGCCTCTGTTGGGTTTCCCGGCGGTAAACTTTAGCCTGCCACCACGAGACCAAGAAATATCACATTCACCAATATCTTTCTTTTTCTTCCTGCTCTCCTTCCTTTTTTTCTGAGGACCAGTACTCCTAGAACCAAAGTTTAGCAATGCAGTCATTCACTATTGAGTTCAGAAGGAGATGAGCAGATAATTACTAGGTTACTGACCAGGACCTCACAAGATCGAAGGAGATATAATGTCCCACTTTTAAAAGAAAAACACATTGCAAAATGTAGAATGTATTCCTACCTGTGAGGAAATGAGGTGTATTATATGATGTGGTTGTGTGACCTCACTGTGTGATACACTGCCAGCCTCTTTAGGACCAGTTGGGTTTCGTTTTTTAAACCTTAGCTCACACTTTGGTAGCTGTGACTCTTATCAGTCAGGCTTACACAACGGAACAAGTGTAAAGCATTTAAACAGTATTAAATCAGTTGAAGAGGAAAGAAGCGAGACACTCAAGAAATCTGACACTAATTTATAAAAATAGATTTGATTTTTATGAATTATTTTATATACCAAAACAAAAAAGATACACCAGAGGGTCCCAGAGATACAGATTTTATGATGTATAATAAATCACAACTTTTCACTTAACCACATAAAAGTATTGGCAAATTCAACAAATTTGACACTTAAAACCTTTTTCAAGAAAATCTTGGGTTAGTGGGAATGCGGTTACTTAGTTCCTTGAGGTGCCAACTCTGGCAGGGAGCCAGTCAGGGAACCATCAAGGTCCACCAAACCAGTTACCTCCTCTCGAAAAGCAGTCTCCAGTCCTGTGTCAGTGGCCCCTTGCTATTGACTTCTATTGGTGTGTGCGGTCGATGGGAGGTGTCTTCCTGGGGCTACTGTGATGTCCATGGGCTTTGTGAGGCAGTCCTAGCCACAGGGGTCGATGTCCCTCACATTCTTCTCGAGATAGAAGTAGAAGTCTAGTCGCCACAGTGCTACCAGCCACCCAGTATAACGGTTTCAGCAGTTTTCTTCTTTTGGCAGTTACTGGGTGACTTAGCGGCACTCCGGTGACTCTCCTTGGTCCAGCAGACTCCGGTGTAACTTTGGATCGTTGAGTCTTGATCCTTTAGGCTGCCCAGTGGCGAGGAGGAACGATACAGAGATTTTCGCTACTAAGTCGCCAGACAGGCTGCCTCTGATTTGGTCGCGCTGTGCTGCGGACAGGTCACCCGACTGACCCTTGTAGTCTCTTTTCTGTGGCTGGGCTCAGGAGGCGACTCCTACATGATACCGCATACACAGTCCTTTCCTTTGTTAACCCCAGTGTGCAGTCCGTTTTCCGTATTGCCTCTCTTTGCCTGGTCCTTGATGCAGCAGGGTAGACCTTCTTCGGTCCTCTTCTCCAGTCCACAATATCAGAGCTCTGAGCACCGGGGCACACTTTTTATGCCAAGAAAATGCCCACAGTTGAAGTCATGGTCACTATTCAATGGAAAACCAGGTTCCAGATGACTACTTACTATGAAGTGGGGCATCTAGTTATCCGAAAAGACTCCTTTCTGCCCACTTTCAACATGGCAGAATCCCTCACTCAGTATGCAGAGCTCCTTGTCCCAATCCCGAAGTGTGGCTGTCCAAAGTGCCAGCCTATCTGCCTAAATATTAGAGCAGCTCCTCTCCCATTGCCATTCAAAAGCGGCTTCCTTTCCCGAAGCACCCCTTTTTTTGCAAACACCCGTGTGGCTTCCTAGGAGAGAGAGGCAACACCTCTCCCCCACTCAGGCTTCCATTGTGTCCTTTCCTGGGAGTCATTCACGTGTCTCCCCCAAGAGGGCAAAAGGATCTCTTTGAGACAGTTCTTGTGAATCATTTCCCGTCACCAGACTGGAAATCCCAGGACATTAAAAGAGCAGTGTACAGTATAAAAATCTACAACATACAGTTTATAATGTAAAAACGCCATAGGCCTGAAACAACACAGTATGTATAGTAACACATCCACCTCATTTGAAAGAACCCAAACTTCAGCCAATGAGGTGGAATCTTAAGCACTCCTACTTCCCCAGAGGCCTCCATAGTTAAGCTTTCTACCACACTTTTTGTGGGAGGGAGTCCCCTGTCAGAACTCCGCTCTAGCCTGCTAGTGAAACTGAAATTGTTTCCATTTTGGTCTACCCTGGATTTAAAGCAGCCCTTTCTTCAGCTCGTCTGTACTCTGAGTTATTTTGAGGAAAGATTTTTTTTCAAGTTCTGGACCAGAGAGCTCTTTTGGTCAGACAAGCAACTTGCCACCATGACTGACAAAGATAAAAGATCTCTTTTTAAAACATGTTTATCTTGAGGCAGCAAGAAGATTTATATTGACCTACACTTTTTGTATTTGTCTTTATCCTAAACATAAGTCAGTGTATTGCAAGATCTGGAAGTCTTTCTCCGTTAAGACTCTTAAGGACAGAGAAGGGAGGTTGGCATCATTTCTTTAGAATAAAGAGAATTTTCCTCCCTCTAAAGGAGATGTCCCCTCCTCAGGGAAGGATTCTGTGAGAAGTGACACACCCCAGCACTTCCATGAAGGCAACACACAATAGACTTTTACAGTTTTGTGAGCATGATCTATTTGGTACAGAGCTTGCAGCCACCTGCTTTGTTGACAAACCTAAATGCTCCACAGATTCACCTGTGGAAAAAAAGGAAACCGTGTCGAAAAGACAGTCAATGTCAAAGTCTTTAACTCAATCGTCGATAACGAGACTGTCAACGTCAGGGCGCCAACGACCACACCGTCTAGCAGTCTGTTGAGGGCAACACCTTTGGTGTTGTGTATTCCGTCGACGGCATCAGCATTGGGAACCACACAGTCCATGAAAGCATGGGAGAAAATATTTTTTCACCTTTTGAGGGTCACTGATCTCCATCCAATGCAATTATTGCATTCAGACAAGGAAGAAGAGGCTAGTGATTATACCTCACTGACCGCTTACAGCCCAACTCTATTGGATGTGAGATATTTCCTAGATTTTTAATGGTTGAGGAGTCCTGCAGTGAGGATGTGTGTCAGCAGGAGTAAAAGTATGAAAGTACTAAAATGGGTTTATGAGAAACACCACCTAGACATTCTAGAGAGCCAGATGTGGTACAAGTGCAAATGGCCTATTTATCAACGTTGCAAGTAATGATGGATACTTTTACTAAGTTAATACCGTAGCAACCAACTAATAATCCTAGCATGGTCTTGCCTGCTGCTCCTATCCTCCTGCCTCCTCAACCTGCTTCTTTACCAGTTACACCTCCTAGACAGCCATCACTGCTACCTCCTCCAAAGCCAAGAGGATTGGTCCATGGAAAAGGCATGGATGATGTTTACTCTAATGGTGCTACCTATTCTGATATTGGAGGAGAGGAATGTAAACTACCGCCATATGGTGATGGAAGCGATGATAATGACTGAGATGTTATTGTCCCTAGTGGAAACAGTGGGCCAATTCCACAAGAGGCTGCAATTTTAATTCGTAGCCAAGAAATTCAACCGACCAATGACCTGTAGATCAGCCATGTTTTCTTTATGATTTTAAATAGAAACCTTGGAAATATATTAAATACAAGCACCGGATTTAGCTCCAGCTTGCCTGGTCATACTAAACCAGATTCTGTAATTGCTTCAGCGGCTCAAACCAGAACCAAGGCCCCAATAATTCAGTCATCTAGTCTGCCAGACAAGGATATCAAATGTATTAACAATGTGGGCTGGAGAATTTCCTCTATGGCAACATCAATTAAGACAGCCTCTAGGTCATGATTGCCAAATGTGGCATGTCATAGCTCCATTACTGGATCTTATTTCTGAGGATAAGAGGGAAATGGGGGGAGCTATCCTAAAGGAACAAGATCCAATCTTCTTTCATTTTATTTTTTAAAATATCTTTTTATTGATTTTAATAACCATCGGCATTGCACATGGAAAAACACGACATTGATTCATATGACAATTCATCTGGGAATCTAGGCAGGTACAGTAATACATCACATGGGTTGGGAAGCATATTAATGGGGGATATAGGTTCGTTGTCAAGGGGAGCCGTCTGTGCGACACATATATCTCCCCTGTAGGCGTTCCATTTGGCCCACACGCGGGACCATTTTTGGGGCAAGCCTCTTGCCACATACTGTTTTCTCCCTAAACATGCATCAATCAAGATTTCTTTTCCACGTGGGAAGAGTCGGAGGTAACATTCCCCCCCCCCCCCCCCCCCCCCCCCCCCCCCCCCATTGCTGGGCTATGTCTCTTTGCGACTGCGGCTCCCAGGATGATCCGTAGTTTCTCTGCCCCTGTCAAGTCAGTAGGTTCCCACACATTAAGCAAACATCTCTTAACCTCTAGGCGGATATCTTTGTGAAGGACATCCCTCATGACCACATGTATCCTCCTCCAATACCTTTGAATCTGTTCACACTCCCAAAGAATATGCATTAAGATGGCAACTTGGCCACACTGTCGTCTGCAATCCACACTCTTCCCCTCTTCCCGTACGGACCAGCTGGGGCCCGGTGACGTAAGTTCTGTGAAGAATTTTCAATTGCTCCAGGTGGAGACATGCAGAGATTGCCACCTCACGAGGGGAGGCCACCTCCTCTCTCCACTCCTCCTCGTCAAGCAGCAAGCATATGGTTAGTCAAAGGACTATCTAGAGGAAAAGAAACTTTCTATAAATGCTTGCATCAATCTCTTCCGGGGATAAGGTTTCACTTTGAACTGGGAGTAATCATTGTTGGTACCCAAACAAAGAACCAATTTCCTGGAGCAATACTCGACACTCAGTTGGGGAAAGCCTTTCCATCGGCAGAAAGCGAGAAAGTTAGACAATTTCAAATACTATTGCTGGAAAGCAATCAATCAGTGTGAGGCAATAAAAGACCTTGATGGGTATGATGGCATCATGTATAGGTCTCATTCAGTTTTCCAGGCTTCGTGGTGGACCAGTTCACCAAGAGCTGGAGTTTCAATGGAAGTAGGTGAAGGGTTCATAGGAAGATATGGTCTGTGTCCCAAGGCGCTTAAAACAAGCTATCTTCTGGTGGAGAATTCCAGAAAACTTGAATGCAGGTCTTTCTTTTCTGCAGATAATGGAGAGGTTATTACTCACCACCTATGCGTCCATGGAGGAACGAGAAGCCCACCTGTAAAAGCTTTCTCCTAGAGGCCTTTGGTCAGATGCAAAGAAAAAGCTTCACATCAATGTGAATACGTTCCTCCCCGGATTGGTAGGTCAGTCGGTCCTAATCCGACCAGACAACCCAACATTAATGCTCTACATAGCTAACCGGGAGGGACACGGTTCAAGATCTTTTCAGATGACACTCCGCTGTTGTGGAACTTGACCATTTCTCACAGTATGGATATTGCTGTGGCACATCTGCCAAGCTAGGAAAATCATGAATGGGGGAGAGAAGCAGAGATTCATTCAGCTTCCATGCGTGATGATAAAGATCAAAAGGGAATTAATCAAATGTTTTACGGTGCCAGTCAATGGAAAGTGTTCAAAGGCCCTCATTCACTCTAACTTGTTGGTAGTGGTATATCTTGGTTCTCCTCTTTAAGTAGTTGGGTAAGTAGTTTCATCTTTGGGTCCTTTTCCGCCTCAGTTTCCTGTTCTCCAGGCGGTCTATTTTCTTTCACCTGGAGAGAGACCATCTGGTTAGTGACAGTCGTGATTAATAAGTGAATATTTGTTGAAAAAAGTGAAGAGTTAAAATTACCTCCATTCCTGTATATAATGTTTTATTAACAGGAAGGTGTTGTAAGGTTAAAATCAACGGTAGGCGCGAGTGTCCTGGCTGAGTGGCTGCTTGTCAGCTGCCACCACCAGACATGTTTCTGGACCCCTGGGTCGAGAGCTAGCCCCTCTTGGGGGTCCTGAAACAAAGCACATCCTGGGACAGGGTCCATGAAGGGGAAACTTCAAAACTTGCTGCCTTTGTGAGCGACCCCAGCCATTTGATGCTCCCAGCAACTGGCCCCCACCGGTTCTGTCCCCTAATGTGGGTGGGAGAATCGGCAGGAAAACCAAGTTAGGAGGAGAGGTGTACCCACCTTTGCCAACCCCCACCCCTCAGGTGGGGGAGACTAGGTGAAGCCCAACTCAGTCCCCGCCATCTTGAAAATGGGGAGACCCAGCCAACCAGAGGGAGGCTTATGCCCCCTCCCACTGGAGGGTGTCATATTAGGATGTGTACCCACCCCAAGGAAGGGACCCATTGGTCCCAACTTGTACCTTTCTGTAACGCCCCTAAGTTTAGTATTTAGGGGCACCCCTGGACCTTGCCTCCTCAGACAAGAAAAAACAAGAAGGACCGAAGAGCCGTGCTGAGGAAGAAGAGGATGACGCAACAGACTTTGCCCCAGCCCTACCGGCCTGTCCTGACGTAGACCGGCCACAGCAAAATCCTGGTGTGTCCTGCAGCTAGCAGCCCCCAAAAACCCGGAGGACCTGCCTTCCCAAACCAGACGTTGTCTCCCGGGTTTGTTAAGCGCGACTACTCACCCGTAAGGGCCTCAAGGCGCTGGGGAGGAGAGGAGGTGCAGGTTCCAGTCCATCAAGCAGGGGGTCTGTCGAAGAGCCAGGTTTTGAGGTTTCTCGTGAAGATGGGGAGTGATGTTGCTTGAGGTGGAGCGGTAGGACGTTCCATGCTCTGGGCGCGAGGAAGGAGAAGGACCGGCCTCCTGATCTGGTCTTTCTGGCGTGGGGAACCACGGCGTAGGAGAGATGGGCTGATCGTAGGGTTCTTTGGGGTGCGTGGAAGTTGATTCAGCTGTTGGGATATGCTGATCCGGGGTTGTGGAGGGCTTTGTGTGCGTGGGTGAGGATCTTAAAGGTGATTCTAGCCTCGATGGGAAGCCAGTGCAGTGTGTGCAGGTGTTGGGAGATGTGGCAGTGTCGTGGTAGGTTGAGGACCAGTCTTGCGATGGTGTTCTGGATGTTTTGTTGCTTGCGGATGAGGTTTTTGTTTATTCCGGGGTAGTGTGTTGCCGTAGTTGAGTCTGCTGGTGACGAGGGCTTGGGTGACGGTTTTTCTGTGCTCGAGGGGGATCCATTTGAAGGTCTTACATAGGAGCCAGAGGATGTGGAAGCAGGAGGATGTGACGGAGTTGATCTGGCGGTCCATTTTGAGCTCTGAGTCTAGGATGATTCCAAGGTTTTGGGGGTGGGTGGGCTACCGAGGGCAGGGGGGGCCACCAGGTGTCGTTCCAGGCATCGAGGTGTGGGCCCATGATGAGTACTTCTGTTTTGTTGGTGTTGAGTTGTAGGCCGCTGCTTTTCATCCATTTGGCGACAGCTTCCATGCCTTCTTGGAAGTTGTGTTTGGCTGTGTTGGCTTCATTGAATAGGGAGAGGATGAGTTTTGTGTCGTTTGGGTATGAAACAATGTTGAGTCTGTAGGTTCTGATGATGGGGGCGAGTGGAGCCATGAAGACGTTGAAGAGCGTTGGTCTGAGGGAGGACCCCTGGGGAACTCCGCAGGTGGTTGGTTTAGGGTCTGAGAGGAAAGGGGGGGGAGGGGAGGGGGGTGGAGTCCGACCCGCTGCGTTCGCTGGAAAGGAAAGAGTAGATCCAGTCGAGGGCCTTGTCCCAGATAACTGCGTCGTGGAGTCTGCGTATTAGTGTGCAGTGGGATACCGTGTCGAAGGTCTCTGAGAGGTTGAGGAGAATGAGGCCTACTGTTTCTCCTTTGTCCAATAGGGAGTGGATGTCGTCTGTTGCGGCGAGGAGGTCGGTTTCTGTGCTTTGGTTTTTTTCTGAAGCCGGATTGTGACAGGTAGAGGATAGTTGGTGAGTTGGCTGTTGATTGCTTTCTCGATGACTTTCACTGGGAACGGGAGCAGGGAGATAGGTCTGTAGTTTTTAAGGTCGCTGGGGTCCGCCAAGGGTTTTTTCAAGAGGGGGTTGATCTCGACGTGTTTCCAGTCAGGGAATGAGGTGTTTGCCAGGAAACGATTGATGGTATGGCGAAGCAGGAGTGCGATGGTGTCGGCGGCTCTGTTGAAGAGGTGGTGGGGGCAGGGATTCGTGGGGGCCCTGGAGTGGGTTGACTTCATTGTCTTCAGTGTTTCTTCAGTGGTGAGTGCTGTCCAGCTGGCAATCGTTGGCTTCAGGGTGTTGGGGTGGCTGCTGGGGGTTCCGTGTGTTGGTTGTCTTCGTCGAAGTTGTCGTAGATGTTCTTGATTTTGCATTGGAAGAAGGTGCTAAGTTTGTTGCAGCGGTCTTGTGAGGCGGGAATGTCAGTCGACTCGCTGGTGGGTTGGGCGAACTCCTTGATGATGTTGAAGAGTTCTTTGCTGTTGTGGGCGTGTGTGGAGATTCTGTCTTCAATTGCAGTTTTCCTCTTGTTTCTGATGAGCTGGTGGGGGTGGTGACTTTGAAGTTGTTGTGGGCTTCTATGGATTTGGAGTTCCTCCAGGTCTTCTCGAGTCGGCGGCGGGTGCACCTGGACTCTCGGAGTTCGGGGGTAAACCATCTGGACTTCTTGGCGTGTGCGTTGTTCTTCTTGAAGGGGGCTATGGTGTTGACGCTGTCGGTGATCCATCTGTGTAAAGTTTGGGCAGCGGTGTTGGGGGCGTCGTCTTCCGCAGTGATCAGGGTGGAGTTGCTGAGTGAGGAGGTGAGTTGGTTGTCAGTGATTTTGGTCCACTTTCTTCGTGGGAGCTGGTGTCTGTGGATAGTGGGTGTTCTGAAGGTGAAGTGGATGCATCGATGGTCTGTCCACTGGAGTTCGGTGGTGTGGCTGAAAGTGATAGTTTCCTGTTGTGAAGAGGGGGTCGCGAGTGTGTCCTGAGTGCGTGGGTTCGGTCACGATCTGGCGAAGTCCAGTGTTGTGGAGGTTGTCCCGGAGGGATGTGGTGTTGGGGTCTAGTTAGTTGTCGAGGTGGAACTTTAGGTCTCCCAGCATTGTGTAGTTGGTGGATGTGATGGCACGCGGGGAGATTATGTCCATGATGGAGTTGGCAAATGGTCAGCGGGGTCCCGGGGGTCGGTAGATGAGGGTTCCCCCAAAGGGTGGTGGTAGGGCTGGCCAGTATCTTGAAGTGCAGGTGTTCCATCAGGTCTTTGGGCCCTTTGGGGAGTGTGCTCAGGCGGAGGGTCGATTTGTGGACGATGGCGATTCCTCCGCCCGGGCGGGTGGGGCGTTCCTTCCTGGAGATCTTGTATCCTTGGGGAATGGCAATGTCCTGAGGTGGTGTTGGTCCAGGTTTTTGTGAAGAATGCTACGTCTGGGGGTAGTGCTGTCGAGGAGGTCCCAGATGTCGGTGGCGTGTTTGTGGAGTGATCTGACGTTGAGGAGGATGGATTGTAGGGTTTTCGGTTCGGGTGTTTCCTTGCGGGCGGGTTGTGCAGGGTCCGTGTTCCTGGCAGTGCTGTAGGTGTGCCGGCAGCAATGACAGCTGAGGGGTCTATGGGTGTTAGCTGGTGATGCAAGCTTGCAGTTGTTGTTGCGGCCTGGGTTGAGTGCATAGAGTGCCGCTGGGTCGTAGCATTGGCGGTGCAGAGGTCCAGGGTTCCTGGCGCTATACGCGGACGGGCGCAGACAGGCTTACCTGTGGCGTGCCGCGCAGCTGCCGCCATTAAGGAGGGGTCAGGGAGGGCTGGACAGCTGGGAGGCGGGGAGGGGAACTGGATTCGGCCAGTTGCGCTGATTGTGCTGGGGGGAAGGGGCCGCGTGGGCAGCAGCAGCAGGGAAAACGGACGGAAAAGTGAAAGAGGAATAAAAGTGGAATAAGGCAGAAAAGTGCAAGAAAAGTGGAGGAAAGAGATAGGAGAGTGAAAGGGGGAGATTGAAATGAGGTTAAAAACGAGTGAAACTGAGAGGAAAAGCAGAGCGAGAGGAAGGAGACAGATGTCCACTGGACCACCAGGGATGAGGCGCAGGTATAACCTGCGGGTGGAGTAGGGCCTTGAACACCAACACTCGAGAGTGCAGGGGCTCGGGGGAGGCCTCTCTTAATGGTGGAGCTGCGAGGGTGGGAGAGCAATTTCACTGACAAGGAGTCGGTGGTCTTTGAGATGCCCAACACCCCGAGGAGGTCTTCCTGACGATCCTGAACTGAGATCCAGAAACCTGACCTGCCTCCAGCCGGTGCCTGCAGCCTCAATCTGGAGGGTCCCCACCGACCGCGACCAGGAGCTGGTAAGAAAACCCAATGCCAAAGAACGCCCCTGCTCCCGACACCCCATGGCCTTGGGTGGCCCAACCAACAGGGTCCAGGTAACACCCAGCATCCCAACTCTCCAAGTTGTGGTCACCTCCAGAAAATATTTGTCCCCGAGCCTGCAGTGCTTTTGAAAACTGGAGAATCCCCATTGAAGGTAACAGGGCACCAGACGCCAAACCAGCACCCGGCTGCCCTAGTGCAGCTGTGGGTGCACCTTTGGTCCTAATCCAGATCCCCCTTTGCCCTGAGCTGAAGTCCAGCAGCTTTGCTCCCTCTACCTTGTGGCTTGCTCGTGAGCAGGCACCAATCGGAGGCCCCCTATTCCCCATTGGATAACGTTGGGGCTCAGCACTCTGCACCCGGCCGCCCTAGTGCCGCTTTGGGTGCTTCGAGAGAGCATCATCGATCCTCGGGGAACCCTGGTTCTAACCCCAGAATACCAACTCCAAAACGCAAGTACTTGCCGATAAAATTATTACACTGCATTCTCCCATAGGACTGCATTGACTGCTTTTCTGTGAAAAAACCTGTTGTGATATCTAGGCATA